>NW_026442034.1:0-2400000 GCF_026898425.1 Galleria mellonella | reverse complement strand
AGACAATTATTGATTTATTATTCACCATAAAACTGGGAAATCCATCATACTCCCCAACACTAATATTATAAATGCAAAGTGATTTTGTTAATTTGCTACTATGTAGCGCTTTTACGGCTCAATCAATCATTATGTAATTCAGTGTAAACGTATTACATGGGATGGAGAAGATTTACACTGCTTTTTATCCCTGTTAGTAAACATTATATCCCGGTCACGCGGACGAAGTCGCGGGTAAAAGCTAGTAAATTGATGACTGTAATAAAATGCAATAAAAAGTTTATATCTGGATAAAACGTCATATTTTAAAATAAACCACACTTCGTAAACAAAACTTCGTAAAAAGGAGGTTCCCAATTAGTTTGTATTTTTTGTTTATTACTTAATAACTCGTTCGTTTATAAACAGATTTAGAAAACTCTTTTTTTTATCTCCAAGGATATACTTACAGGATTGGTTTTGTAGTTTAAAATTGTTAGATCAAAATCACTTCCTTCTTTTTCAAATTCGGTTGAATATTACAGACGAATCGAGAACTTCCTTTATGGAGTCGCACCATTGTGCATACCAATAATTTAAGCCAATATCGATATAGCTGGATGACATAATTCAAGACATAATTAGTCGTAATATGGGTCGCGGACGCCTGCGACGGACGGTCGTCGCGTCTATAAGATCGATCGCATAACCACGAGTAGGCAGTGGACGGGCATTGTGCTTACCCGACTGTGGCGAAGCCAGAAAAAATGTCTGATCCCAGACTGCTTAACTATATGAACTTATGACGATAGTTGTGGGTAATTAAAATAATGCAAAATATATTAGATCATTGCGTAGCCAGTCATAAACTGACGCCAGCCAAGGTCTACTGCACTGGGTGAAGTGATGTCACTTCATGAATTTAATTTTATCTCTTACATACATATACATATATACATATCTGTCACACCTGTCTTCCATTAGGGTAGCCAGAAACAATGGAATGCCAAATGCTTCGATTCAAACAAATCCTCTTTCGCTTTTTCCACATTCATCAATCCTTTCATACACGCTCGCCGGTTACGGGTACTTTTAATTTGGCCCTTCTTCAGCACGTCGTCTATATGGTCGACATACGTCCGTCTACAGCGGCTCCTACCGACATCTCCATTCATTCTTGCTTGATAAATCTCTTTCGTAATTCTTCTTTCATCCATCCTTATCAAATGGCCAAACCAACGCAACATTCCTTTTTCGATTGTTGTTACTACATCGTCATTTTATCTCTTGTATTGATATATTGTGCTACATGCCCCTAGTCGCCTCTTACGAGACACTCCGGGGATAAAACGCAGTGGTGGTATTATATTCTTGTCGTGTCACCCACTAAAGAATAAGTAGTATATTACTATCGAGACTGTAGATGAAACGTGTAATGGAATATGAGTTGGAAGTGTAGAAATCACTACAACTGTCTACCATTTTCCATTTTCGTAGTGTTTGGAATTGCTGACATAATATTATATAAAGCAGGGGTGGGCAAATGTTTTGATAGTCGGGCCACATTGCAGATGAAAATTTGATCTCGGGCCAGTTTTTTTTTTTTCTAATTTTAAGTTTATTTTTGCTGAGGATATCAATTAATGAATTTTAAAACCAACATTTTTAAATCAAAATATTTATTAAGCTCCGAAAAGATCGGTTGTCCTGGCGTAAAAATTTTGACTCCCACCGGCCCTGATAATGTGTATAAGTATTGCTTAATATTTTATCTAAAATTTTTTATGCACCAATTTATGTTAGACAAAAACTAATATTTGTGTTAACTAATAATAATATATACAATGCTTCAGGGGCCAGACAAAATTCTACCGCGGGCCGGATTCGGCCCGCGGGTCGCCATTTACCCAGGTCTGATATAAAGGATGTTAAATAAAAAAAGAACCGAAAAGACCCAATATTATTTTTGTTTGAGATAAGATTTTATAACTCAGAACATTGTTAAAAGGCTTACACGAGTATCGACATACATTTTGGAGATTCGCAAACCCTTATATGTTATCGACCTAAAAAGTAATATATAAAAAAATAATGAAACATGACTTAAAATATACCTTTTGCTGTAGACATATTTAGTTTCAAATAGGTGTGTTGTCTTAGACATACGTCGGAGAAAGGGAAACTCAGGTTTCAATGCCCAACGATGTATTGACCTGCCTAGGCGAGGTTTTCTCCATTGCAGTAATAAATTCGCAGCCTTCTTGTATATTTGTAGTCGAGATTCCAATAATATTACTTTCGACGGTTCCGTAGCGAAATTGTAAATTATAAATACTTTATTGCCTAATGAAGGTTTTGTTTTTATTTAATGGATGAAAATGGGATGGTAGACCCGCTTGCGCTATCGGTATACGTTGACGGGTTCACTAGTGAAGGATGATAAGTGAGGATGAAAAGGCAGGTCTGTTAGCTTTGTTGAGTTCACTTGGAATAGAACACGATCGTTTCCAGGGAGAACCGCGGAAAGGTCGACCTGACAAGGCGTATTGATAGCAATGGGGCCACTAATCCCCATTATTAACAATCCCTTCTCCCCCCACCTAATAGAGTTTAGGTACACGTATTATGCTAAATCTGACGAAATGACTCATTCTTGTATGTATTCGTGAGCTTTAATTTTATTATAAGAATTGGCTATTCGAAGTAACATTCGAATGAATACCAAATTTAATATTTGTATCTTTAATAAATAATTTAATTCATATTCCAAAAGTTATTTGATTTTTTTTTATTTTATTTTATCTTTATTTGGTCTCCTAGCAATTGTTACACTGATAAGATTTAATATTAAAATTACTGTCTATTTATATTTAGTGTACAATCATTTTATAGGAAACACAGCATGCTAATTAACAAAAACAATAATATAGTATAACAATTTCTTGAGGTATTTGACATTGGTATGGTTTTCTAGATTCAATAGATGATTCATCCTATCAATTAGCAGATAAGAAACAATTCGATAATTCGACATCTGTTTATTTAAATTCTATTCAATATTGCAATGGTGATAATGACTGCTTGTTTCTGATATATCAAGTGAAAACAATAAGGATATTACTTCCTTCTAAAAACATCAAACTTCTTAAAAACATATTTTAGTTACTGAACTATTTTGTCTCTTTCTTTTGTAATAAATTCTCAGTTTGAATGAGAGTGACAAAACAGTGTAATAGTTAAAATAGGTTTTATATTTATATAAATAAAGGCATGATAGTCGGTAGAAATTACGCCCAAATAAACATTTACTATTGTTTTCAAATATAATCATAACATATTAAACTAGATATATTTTTAAATATGTAACACCACATTTTATCAATGTGTTTTTTTTTCCAAACACATTGGACTAAATAAATACAGAATCATATAAATATATACATATCGTCATCTTAAAAAATATCGCGATTCTAGGTCGAACTCGCTCAAAGGTCAAAGACATGATATCATCTCTCTCACATAAGCGACGCATACAAGTTAAGATTCTGTAAGCTTTTGTTATGCTGATAAATAAGTTAATAATAACTGTTTTTTTTTTTCGTTTTCAAATAATGTGTAATGTTAATTAAAGAAAAATGGTTTATGACAATAAGGTACGTCTAGAAGAAGAAGGTTCTGCGAATACCTAATTCTGATCAGATTTTGATAATTATTTATTTTTACAATCTATAACGTTTACTTTCTTCTTGGTCCTGTTTGTGAAGAAAAAAAAAACTATTTGTAAGCATACAAATTAGCGTTCTAAGTTAAAAATAGCAGTCTAATGTATCTACGAAATACCATTCATAAGTAGGTACATGTGGAAAGCACATATACATATTTTTGTTACAGTGTCACTGTTTGTCTGCGAAGCGAAATCTATTTGTAGACATATGAATCCGTGTTCTAAGTTAAAAAAAATAAGAGTGTAATGTGTCGAAACACCATTTATAAGTAGGTATGTGTGGAAAGCACACATAAATATTATTGTTGCAAACAGCGTCGCTGTTTTTCTGTAGGATAAAATACATTTGTAGTGTTGCATAAATACAAGCAATGGAAATATCATGTTTGAAAGACTAACATCTCTAAAAATAAACAAGATAAAAAATACGATATGAAAGCTTTATAGTTCCCAGGGTCACTAGATATGAGGTAGCTGTCAAGTACTCGCTCGGTGACGTCGTAAGGCCGTCAAGTTTAGCTTAGCTCCTAATAATGAATTCAACACCAAATTCATGTGTGATTTAACGGGCCCATACAAAAATTTATAATTGTATATTTACGACATCTTAGACGGAGTTGAAAATCACGTTGTTGCAATTATGGTGATAAATATATTATACCTGCCCTTAAGGCAATAATTTACCATAAACATAGATAGTTGGCTGGTCTCAGTGCGGTTATATTAAGTGCGATAGGCTGGCAACATTGCTTTTTTTTTTTTTTTTTCTATATGATTACCAAACCCATATAGCAATCATTTACCGCAATAATAGTGTAGTCTATAATTATGTTAGATTTGAACTGTGAATAGTATTAGTCAGTAACATTGTTTTTTTTTTTTATAATGATATATATGGTATAGAGATCCAAATGTTACATCAATTTCAGATATACGCCTTTCGAAAATGGAATTTTAATAATGTATTATTTCTTTTCAATTTTTATATATTCATATTTTTTAGTATATTAAAGAGACGTGAATTTTCTAAGAATTTCGTTTTGTAAATATAGAGATTTCAATACGGGCCTAACGCAGAAGCGAACCTTATTGATATGTAAAACAAGGCTCTCTAGATATTCCTCTAACCATTTCGCTATTTTCCTACGTTAAGTTGGCTAGAAGACATCTCTGACAGATATTAACCTAGCCTTTCTAATAAGTTCTATATATTTCCCTGAATATATTTTTCGCAAATACAATAAAGAAATACATGAAAATAATCATCAAAATCGGTTAAGAATTGGCGAAAACGTTACGTAATACACAAAAAAATACGAGTACAGGCAATTCGAATAGCTCCTCCTTTTTGAAATGCAGATTCATTTGTCATATTGTTGTTTCAATGTTGCCGATTAGAATGAATTATTCATATTTATATGAATCAGCTTTGATGACTGCATAGTGTTATCTACTAAAGTGACTCAAAAGCTAGCTATGTTTTTCTCTCATGCATTTGGGGATACCATCATCGTAATTGCTTTGTCCTTTCCCATTTATTTGGGGTCCGTTATGTGGGGATTGTGTATTCTTCTGTCAACTATCATTTCCGAGCTCACTTCTCTTTTATGCATATCATCTTTCACACAGTCCATCCACCTTTTATTCTTTAATATATATTTCTGAGCCTAAATTGTAATATACATCAGAAGTCAATTTAAATCTCCCTAAATTACGAACGTGCTTGAACTAAAAGATGTACTCGCATGACTGAGATATAGGCTTTTGATACTTGATTGCCTGCACGGTAACTAGACTGGTGTGAAAATTGATACACCTCGATAAGTTTTACTCCCGTGTTGCATCTACGAGTATATAAATTTTCTGGCGATTTTCTTTGCGGCTGCAACGATTTTTCTTTGTAGAGCAAACAATTGCTTGTTGCGATGAATATTTACTTGCATACACGATTCCGAGATCTAAATCTGAATATTTTCATAGTTATTTTTCTTATAAATATATCGTTGTTCATGGATGTATTTTATCACGTTTGAAGTCATTGTTTTTTTGCGGAGTAAAATATATACTGCTATAATAAAACGGTAGTTTGTTTGTATGAACACCCTGTAATACCTAGCTATAGCATATTAGCATTTAATTGTCCACTGCTGAACATGGGGCTCCCCCATAAAGGGGTTTTGCTAGTAGTTGTCACGTAGTAGTAGTGATGTTTTAAGAGACGCTGCTGCTCATCCCTCGTCCTTTATATTCCCTTGGTCATTCGAAAGAATGGGTGATCTATTCTAGGCTGGACTACACGGCAATTTCGGCGCTTAACCAGTCATATTTAAAAATTTCATTTTGCATTGATAGCTTATCTCTCGAAGAATGTTGTTAGACTATTCGACGTCACGTGATCACAAGCGAAGCAGCGGTATACGGTTACTTATAATTCCATCAATTAGCTGAAAGACTTACATTATTTACTAGTAGTAGATTGAAATAAATATGACCTATCAGCGCGGTACGCATGAATCACAACTGGTGATTTCATTAACAGCAGGTCCTCGTGTCTATTTATGTCGAATTAATGAGTTCGATTGCTACCAGGAAATAGTGGACAGCTTCTTAGATTTATTCATTCAAAGAGGTTTAGTTAATACTATAATTTAGCTTGATGATTAATTTTGTAACCTGAATTCTCTTATCAGTCAACTAGCTGTAGACCTCTGCTTTGTTCGCATGCGTCGACATGAAAAGCTTTATATGTGCTAATCCATTCCATCGACGTACCAAATTTCATACTCACCTGTTCAGCCATCTTATCGTAACTAATTAACAAACGTCCGAAGAAATTGAAAGACACCTAATGTACGTGTACTAAAGTATAGTTAAGTTGCTGCATCCTTAAAACAGTTATAAGTCGAATCAGCGCTTACCTATGCCGGTTTTAAATGCGCGTTCCGGTTTTGTTTCCTATAGACATCTACACCTAAAACTTACTTAGATAAACTATAATTTCATTAGGTATATCTTAAGTGGTCAGCTGTAGAGTACAGTAACCCCGAGTTTTTTATGACAGTGAACTGGTAACCCCGCCTGCGCCATTGATATGTGCTTATGGGGTACCAATGAGAGATGATAGACGAGGATGAAGTCAGATCAGTTGATCCAACATGATAGATTCACCAGAAATTATTCACAATGATTTCCAGGTCAAGAAATTCAATCTATCTGAGTTGCCCCCTAGTCTTCTCTTCTTTCACTCTAGATATCATGTATGTAATAATAATAATTAGTAAAAAAAAAATGCGTTTCTAATTCTATTTTCTGTTTTGTCCAAACAGATACCGGTGGATCAAGAATGGCAAGCCTTTCGAGTACTCAAGTTACGACAATCGTATATCGCAGCAACCAGGCCGCGGTACTCTCGTGGTCAGTAAGCCCAGGGACGAGGACCTCGGCCAGTACCAGTGCTTCGCCGAGAACGAATGGGGAACGGCCACGTCGAACAGTGTGTTTGTGAGGAAAGCGGAACTGAACTCGTTCAAGGAGACAGACGGCCAGCAAATCATCACGGCTGAAGAGGGCAAGCCGTTCAAGTTGACGTGCGAGCCCCCGGACGGTCACCCGAGCCCGAAAGTGTACTGGATGTTACAAGGCGACCAGGGACAACTGAAGACGATCAACAACTCGCGCATGACCCTGGACCCAGAAGGGAATCTCTGGTTCTCGAACGTGACGCGTAATGATGCTAGCGGCAACTACGCTTACACGTGTGCAGCTAAGTCAATCTTCAGGAATGAGTACAAATTAGGCAATAAAGTGTATTTGGAGGTGAAACCCACCGGCATATCGCCGGCACTCAACAAACACGAGCCAGTACGCCAGTACACGACCAGGAGGAACGAGAGGGGCCTGAAGGGGAAACGAGTGGAACTATACTGCATTTACGGTGGCACGTAAGTGTTGTTTATTTCTTTTTATACGGGATGGGGTGGGGAGATTGAGGGTTTGATAGGTAATGATGGAATGGTAACCCCGCCTGCGCTATTTGGTATAAGCTGGCGGGGCATCAGTGAGGATGTTAGGGGAAGCAAGTCAGTTACCCCATCGTGATGAAGACACCTGGAATTCAGCACGATGGTTTCCCGTGGTGTTCGACCTGACTGGTAGTCCGCGTTACTAACTATACCTTATTCATTAATCCAGATTTTTAATTCAAAATTTGAAACTAGTATTTCAGTCACTGTACTAATGAGTCATCTCAAACAGTTCAGTAAATTCCCATTATCCAGTTAAATACAAATGAATCACTATATTGTCTATTGTTATAATTAATATTAATTATAACAACAATTATAATAATAGACATAATTTGGTGTATATATAATTAATAAAGCTTGCGTCTCATGTATAAATTACATACCTAGTATATAGTATCCTACGGTTTCGTCCATTTGAATTGGTATGTAAAGTGGGTGTCGTATGTGCTAAGTTTTTTTTTTTTTTTTTTATTGGATGAAAATGGAATGGTAACCCCGCCTGCGCTAACGGGATACGCTGGCGGGGCACCAGTGAAGGGTGATTGATGAAAATGAAAACAGGCCAGTTAGCCCATCATGATCAATTCATCAAGAATTAATCATGATAGTTTCCAGAGGGAACCGCGAGGAGGTCGACCTGGTTGGGTATATTGCTAGTAATGGGATTCTCAGTCTCCATTACTAATAATCCCTTTCCCCCCGTATGTGCTAAGTTAGCTATCTACCCAATTTTATTCAATTTAATTCATTCACGTTTTTTTTTAAATTTATTTATTTATTTATTATATCCACTGGGTGAGCCTTACAGTCTTCCAATACGCTCACCCAGGAATGCATGAGTACAATAACATATAAAAAGGAATATTACACAAAAATAACAAAAAATAATTTAAAAAAGATTTAACTGAAACAAAAAACGTCTGAACACAAATACTCTGTGGTCACTCGACAAAACTTTAGCAAATTGGAGTTTGTAGTTTAGTAGTTTCAATGCAAGATATAATGGAATGGTTACCCCAATTAATATTATAAATGCAAAAGTTTGTAACAATGGACGCTAAGTTAGCTACCTACCCGTTTACAAATGGGGGAGGGGTTTGTTAATAATGCGGTGGTAGTCCTATTGCTAGCAATATACTCTATCAGGTCGACCTCCACGCGGTCCCTCCCGGAAACCATCTTACTGAATTCCATGTATAATCATCACAATGAGCTGACTGACCTGCCTTTTCATGTTCACCTATCATCCCTCACCGGTGCCCTGCTAGTGTATACCGACAGCTCAGACGGCGTTACCATTCCATTATCATCCATAAAAAGATTCAAACGGTATGCCCCGCGCGTTATAATATTATGTTTTGATGTCTATGGTATGGATTCATTATAGGCGATGGTTCCCATCAGGCGGGCCATCTGTTTGTTGATACTATAAATAGTATTATTTACAAAAACATGTCTACGTAACTGAATTTCTGTCATACATATTTTCGTCCTATATTTTTTTTTCTTGAAGCCCAAGATAGACATTGATCTTATTATGTGTATCAACACTAGTGAGTTCAATTCTCGTGAGAATAATACCTACGGCTTATACTGTCACAATAACAGCCATTATTGTATATAATATGGCGAGAGTGTGCCTACAAGTGAGATATGGCAGTGAATTTACAGTGTACAGAGGAATAACACCTGAATCATCAGGAATAGCATGGGGGGTATCATGGGCGAAACAGTATACTCTTATGTCCATGGTACTGCTCATGTCTATACCGCGACGGTTATCACTTTCCATCAGGTGGGCCGTCAGCTTGTTTGCCATTCTAAGTTGTATAAAAAATGACTATAAGATCTATAGACAAATAAACAAATTCTATTTCTGTTCTATATCTACGGTGCACTCTTTGAACTTTTTTTATAACTTGGAATGACAAGCTGATGGCCCATCTTATAGAAATTAGTGATCGTCGCCAATAGTCCTATTTTTTTTAATGCATAATGGTAACCCCGCCAGCGCTATCGTGTATATACTGGCGAGGCACCAGTGAGGGGTGATTCATGAGAATGAAAAGCCAGTTAGTCCAATGTGACCAATAGAACGATAAATTAGTCACCGTGGTTTCCAGGGGGAACCGCGTGGAGTTCGACCCGGTAGGGTAGACCTACAGTCGTGAATGGACGTGATAAAATACCCTGTAACAACCATGATACCCATCTTGTGTTGCCATACTGGTTGGCGAAAGGACTAAAGTTTAATCCCTAAAAAAATGAAATAGGTTTTTAATTCTAGTATAATTTATTTATCAAAGTATTTAGAATGCGATGTATTTTTTTTTTAATTTCGTATTCCATAGGGTTTACTTCCGTGTTAGTCCCATATAATTTTCAATTTAATAAAAACATTTAAATTGGGACGTCTGTCACGTCAACTATCTTTACACTGGAATCTTTACTCGCAATAATTGGCAAGTTCCTACCACGATTATTCATTTGTACTGAACGTGCCTAAATTTCGATCCTATTGCAATAGTTATTCCCGGTCACGACGTAACTGATGAAATACGGCTACGACTTAAGAGGAAACATCTCGCCTCGCTTAAATTAAGCTATTAGGTAATATTTGTATAATACAATAGTGTTTTCCCCTTTTAGGCCTCTTCCTCTAATAGTGTGGAAGAAAGACGGTAGCCCCATACTGTCATCGCAGAGCATAACGCAAGACAACTACGGCAAAACGCTAGTCATCAAGTCGCCCCGGTACGAAGACCAGGGCACCTACACCTGCGAGGTCAGCAACGGGGTCGGCTCGGCACAGTCGTACTCCATCAATCTGAACATCGAAGGTGAGTTTTATTATCATTATAATACACCTGAATCAAAACAGATGGCAGAGGGTCTACCATGAAATGGTTTCCGAAATTTCGGGATCGAACTAAACACTTTGATGTTAAAATTACATAATATATACTGTTTAAAAAGTTAAAATATCGTTCTTTTGGACTATTATGGTAGGATTTATGACGAACGAAATGTTAAGCTCTATTTACTGGGCCCATTTCAGTATGAACAAAAATACGAAATTGAGTCTGAGAATTCGGAATTTCATTTCAAGGTAGACTCCCAGACTCCCTACACTTGTATCAAGTAGTGAGGATGGGACGCCAACACTATTGTACCCTTAATTAAAAAAAAATTAAAGTGCAGTTTCGAAAGACATTATCACCGTATTTTGTCATGACGACAACCCATAAGGTCCATATCATAAGGCTCCCTTTTGAATGATATAATATGAGTGATTAATAAAATAATAAATAAATAAATATAGCGATATTGAACACATTTCTCCATAAGAGGTAGATTCAGGGTATGAGTTTTCTATTGCCACGTTTATATTTTGTTTTTCTAATATTATTTTCCGTCAAGCAACAAAGGAATGTTTGGAAATGAATGGAATAAATATTTCCAATAATGAAGTACCGTGTTCGTGATTCACTGTTCATCCCAAAGGTTGACTGGTAGAGAATGCTACTAGCATTAAATCCACCTTTTGTTCCATATTTTCTTTTGTTCAATAAACTTATTTAAATAAATAAAATAAATTATTTTTAGAATACTCGTAAGATTTTCTGATTTATAAATTGGATTAAAAACATTGTTCAAAATTGTTGTCTAATGCAGTCGAGTGACGATAGAATATTCTCAGAATCCTCGTAAAATGTTGTAAGCACGTTTAAAGTATGGAAATAGCTAGGATTCACTCGTTTGGCTTTAAAAAAAGATGTAACAATACTTTTGTGTGAAGATATATTTTGTTGTTAGAGAAAGTAGTTTGAAAAATGTATGGACGTCAAAGTCGGGACACTAAAGGGCGCACACTTCCGCAATCTGCCGCCAATGTATTCGTTAATTAACACACAACACGGGACGGGTATTTGTGTAACCTAAAACGTGATCGTTTACGTTACGTTTTGCTAACCAGTGACGCGCCGAAGCACGTTCAGTATCCAAACGAAGGTACAATGCCTCGTGCCAAATAAAGGGTCAGGCTTAAATGGAGGCGGCCCGGTTTTGGGCAGTCGCTTCCTTGGAAGCCTGTTGTAATCTATATTATATATATTGTCACGGTATATTTATGTGATATATAGGTACATGTCTATGGGCGATGGTTGTCACTTTCCATCAGGCGGGCTGTCGGCTTGTTTATTCAGTCTGAAGGACAGTCTATATTACCTCGAAGGTCGCTTATTTAAAACTTTGAGGTGTGTCTGTACATTCATTTATTTGTATAATAATATTTTATAACGTATTTAGGATTGTACTCCATAAAAAATGACTTGTATTGTGTTCAAAACTACTGAACCGATTTTGATAAAATTTCTAGTGGATCAATCTGTAAAAGTATATCCTTTCAGATTAAAAAAGGTTTTCTAAATCGGTTTAAATCTGACAGAGTCAGAGGTAACAAACAAAAAAAAAAATTAAAAATACATTACATGAACGTTACGAGATAAAATATTTTTTGTCTTTTTTTTTATACAACTTAGAATGGCAAATAAGCTGACGACCATCTGATGGAAAGTGGTAACCGTCGCCTATAGACATGAGCAGTACCATGGACATAACAGAATATACTGTTTTGCCCATGATACCCCCCATGCGTTGCCATTCCTGAGGACTCAGATGTTATTCCTCCGTACCCTGTAAATTCACGCCATATCTCTTCAAATCGAAACACAGCCATGCAGACACAAGTGCTTCACGGTTGAAATACGAATAGGACAGAGGTACCCAAGCAATCGACTTTTGTACAAAGTCTCCCTCTGGTATGTCTGTCCGCCATTTAAGAAAAATGTTAAGGCACGTTACATGGGAAAGGATTAAAAATTTTCAAAAATTGCATTAATACTTGAACGCACCTTTAGTCCTCAGGAACGGTAATGCATGAGATGTACCAGGGTGTCATAAATGTTATGTTCATTGTGCTGTAGGGAATAAGAGACTAACGGATAATTATTGCTTTCTATTAGGTGGGCCGATAGATTCTTTGCCATTTTAAATTGTATAAAAACATATATTGGACATATGTTTCTATGGAGAATTATTCAGTTTTAGTAGATATTAGAATATACTCATACAGAATGATAGTAAATTCTCTTGTATTAACCCAAAGGCTTAAAATATACAACTGCAAATACTTGTACCAGGTTATGATATCTCGAGCTATTTAGAGACGTCCCAGCGCAGTCATTCAATAAACCCTCGTTTATAATGGACGCTAGTTCTCGTGAACAGCGTCACAATCCCAGGACAATGTCGACGAAAACGCGTGCACGCGACGCGCATCAAACATTGCGCTACACTACAGTCCAGTGACGTCATACATTTGTCACGCACGCCAATATCTCGGTCACCCAGTTCTCACATTAATTGAGATATCACAATATATTTTTGGGTTATGTTTACCGGGGGGATGATGCGGTCGTTCGGACACGTTTACACAATAAATAATATTCGATTATGTAAATTCAAGCTGTAGAAATGACTATGTAAATAGGTTAGGGTGCGCTCGTTGTAAAGATATCGAAAATATTGCGATACTCTCCAAAAGGGTGGGTTTATACCCTAATAGCATTAAGATCTCCATTAAATATGGAATTTTAAAGAAACGTTTTTATATAAATTTAATTAATGTCTCAATTATGAAGTTGTAACTCTCTTAAGTGTGAGGACTTTTAATGAAGTATATTTGTCTAATATCATCATCATCATCATTATCATCATCTCAGTCATTACCTGTCCACTGCTGAACGTAGGTCACTCCCATAGATTGTCATAAGGAACGGCCCTGAGCCACCTGCATATTGTAATGTGATTGAGGATGTGTATATATGTATGTTTATCAGACGAAAAACGGTCAAGTTCTCATGTCAAACCGTATATTATTAAAATATACAGAGAAAAAGTATTATATATATATATCTCTCAAAAAGACTATTAAATACAAATATATAAAAAAAGCCTGGCTGGGCTATGTTGCTAGCAACATAATGGGTAGGGCAGAAACATCTAAAATTAAATATTTTGTGGTCTCTGTATAATCATCTCAAAGTATAACTTTTATATAAGTTTCATCTCCATCCCGTGAGCTTTTTCTGATTAATGGACACTCCCACGAGTGTTAAAATTTCAGTATCATTTCTCCTTTCGGCAACACGGGAAATCATTCCAAACATATGCGCCGTTTAATTTATTATTGTACATACAGCGTACTATGCAGCTATATATGGAGCCCAAAAATGCTACCTCAATAACCATTTGCATAGGAGGCTATGATTAAATTTGTTTATATATGCATTCAGTCGATTGACTTGAAAGTACTATCATTTAAAAATATGTTTACACATACTTTACACATCCCTCATTACATTTTTTAAAAATTTCAAATTAAAAAGGTTTTTATCTGTTTTCTTTTTTTTTATTGTGTGTATATTAATGCGCGTTCTAAATTTAAATATTTTCAATCCAATGTGTTTATCATGAAGTAAAAAAAAATTGTGTCTATGCTACATTACGTTGTTTAACAATGTGTTTTGGCGCTGTTTCTTTTTTTTTTAACAAATGTACATATAAAAAAAATATTACAAGCAATTTAATAGCGTAAAACATAACTGATTATCTATTAACACATTCAGAATTGAGACTGTTGACAATAAAATTTTTAAAAATTATAAATATAAAAAAGAATAGACATAGATATCTTTATAGTAAATTCCCGTCTTATAGGTAGGTATTTACAAAGGGATTGGATCACGTTGCAATTACCATTTGTGAATCTTGTTGGAAGCCGTGACGCGCCGGGAAATCCTTGTAGGGGAATATATTGCAACTTGTAGACATTGGGTAGTCTCGCATCCCGTGTTTACGTCTTATACGATACAGTGTGTGAATCGATCAGTAGGGTGAAGTTTTATATAGCAAAATCATCATTTCAGTCATGTAATGAGATCATTAGATAGGATCGTGAGCAATCGGCACCCATATCTAAAAGTGTTAAACTAAGTACGAGTAATTACTATTTGTATATATTTTTTTTCTTATACGCCACGTAATTTAGGAATTAGTTCACTGTTTATGAGATATTCTATTCATAAATGTGGTATACAAAAGAATCATCGTCATCTTCCTTCCCTTATGCTGGCCAGATACATGCGGGCAGCGGCCGGCAAAAGTTGTATGAAAATCCATATCTGTCGTGTTTTGCGGCCAGATAAATTACTATGTAAACTCATATCTGTCCTGTAATTTAAAAATGGAATGACCTTTTACTTCGAAACATGGCTACCAAGGAGGTAATTAATAAAAGGTTTTATTTAAATTTCGAACTGGCTTGCAAATAGAAAGCTGTTTATTGAAAAAAAAAAACAAAGGAACATTATGGCGCGTGAAAAATTGTTATTGTTCGTTATTCGTCATTGAACTTAAAAAGTAAAATTGTGTTTTTGATTTCCGCTCATTGTTTGAGAAAAGTACTATACAAACCTTGGCCACAACTAGGCATCGACGGAATCACGTATGTGTGCCTCGGCTACGCCTCGGCCCACATTTGTACGTTCGTCCATCAATGTCTCAGTTGCTGGCCGCTGCAGTAATGTACTATTCCCTTCCATTCTTCTCAAAAGAACAATAGAACACAAACAAGGAATATGGAAGAAAATACAAAAAAAAAAACAATTTAAAATAAAATCTATAAAATTACGAGATACATAAATCACAATAGTTATTATTGAACAAATGTTGTAAATAAATAGAAAATAATAACATTAATTTGCGGTTGTGGTGTGGTGGTCACAATTTATAAGATAAATGGTTGTGCATTAATATACATATGTTGCTCATTATATACATGTACTTCGTATATGGACAATGTAACTATTTATTTATAGAATGAAATATGCTCATACAGAGGAGGTAAAATAATTATCATGTTTTGTTATGGATGATAATGGATTGGTAGCGGCGCCTGCGTTAATGATAAACGCTGTAGGGCCACCAGTAAGGGATGGTAGGTGAGAATGATAAGGCAGATCAGATAGCCCACCGTGATGAATATACCTCGAATTCATCACGATGGTTTCTAGGGGGTACTACTTGGAGGTCGATATAACAGAGTATATTGGGGCGGGGGGAAGGGATTGTTAGTAATGGGGACTACCAGTCACATTGCTAGCAATATATCCTATCAGATCGACCTCAAAGTGATCTCTCTAGAAACCATCTTGTTGAATCTCAGGTGTATTCATCACGATGGGCTAATTGAGCTGTTTTTCCATCCTCATCTATCATCCCTCACTAATGTGGGGGAGGGATTGTTAGTTAGTAGTGCGGACTACCAGTCCCATTGTTAACAATATACATAGTCAGGTCGACCTCCAAGTAGTCTCCCCTGGAAACCATCGTGCTAAATCCCAGGTGTATTCATCACAATGGACTAACTGACCTGTCTTTCCATCCTCACCTATCATCCCTCATTGGTACCCCGCCAGCATATACCGTTAGCGTGGGATGGGTTTCCATTCCATTATCATCCATTATAATAACCCGCATGACAAGCATTTTATAGATTTGTGCCTTCACATTGTGTATGATCGCCGTGTAGGCCCATAGAATGGTCTGCCCCTTTTTCATGGGTGTCGTAAGAGACGACTAAGGGAGGGTGAGAGATGGGCAGCAACGCCCCTCTTGCAACATCTCTAAAAGCCTAACTACGGTTGCCAAGCGTGGCAATTATTGGCAAAACTCCCCTTATGAGGAAGGCCTACCTTCAGCAGTGGACAGTTAATGGCTGAATACAAGTACATACTAATAAATCTTTATAATTATTCTTTTATAAACACCGCCCAGTGTCCCAGGCTGTCTGTTTTATTGACAAATTAATCGATTTTTTTATGGTAACTAGTACAATTTCCACTATGGACGTTTCGAAGCTCGGCGGTCACTGTTATTTAGGTCAATTATGTGGGTTGAACGAAGCAATAATAATTACATATATGCCACTTCTGTGTGATAGTACAGTTTGTTTTTACAGGTAGTAAATAATTTTGGCACATGTAGGTGTATGTAATTACTCGTGTAACATGAGCAGTGCTTTAAATAAACAAATGGTAAAATAAATAAAAAAGACTCAACTCATTTTACACTTTACAAAAATGAGCAATACCACATGACGATCAAAATTTTTAACCACTTATCAAACTTAGTAAAACCCCTCCAGGACAATAACATTGAAAAAGAGGTTTTTTTTTTATACAACTTAGAATGGCAAACAAGCTGACGGCCCACCTGAGGGAAAGTGGTAACCGTCGCCTATAGACATGAGCAGTACCATAAACATAACAGAATATACTGTTTCTCCCATGATACCCAACATGCGTTGCCATTTCTGAGGACTCAGGTGTTATTCCTCTGTACCCAGTAAATTTACGCCATATCCCACCCTTCAAACCGAAACACAGCCATGCAAACACAACTGCTTCATGGATGACTTCTGACATTCCGTGAATGAAAAGGAGTGGTCAAATGGTGATATGTTTTCTTCCGTTACCGCACGTGGAAAATATAATATGTAGATGATAACTTCACGCTTTTGTCCTTTAGTGTGGGCAGAAAAGCGGCTCGGATGTTCCTATATATCTGTACTAATGTAACTAAACGAAAGACTTGGTTGAAAGGCGCTAATCTCTGAAACTGCGGGGAAAGGGGTTGTTAGCAATGGAGTTTGACAACCCCATTACTAGCAACATGCCCTTTTGGGTCGACTTTCATGTGGTTCCCCCTGGAAACCATCGTGAACAATTCTTATTGAATTCGTCACGATGGGCGATGAACGGGCTGATGGGCTTATTGAATTCGTAACTGATCTGCTTCATCCTCACCTATCATCCTTCACTGGTGCCCCGCCGGTGTATACCGATAGCGCGTGTAGGATTACCATTCCATTATCATCCATTAAAAAAAATCTCTGAAACTACCATTTGGATTTGAAAAATTCTTTTTGCATCTGATAGCTCATTTTTTTAGGAAGGCTATAGGTTATTCAATATCACAATACAACCAATACCGGCAAAGCCGCGAGATACAGCTAGTGTAATATAAATTTAGAATATATTTTAATTCTGAAATATGTTTACAGCGGCACCGTTCTTCACCGTGGAGCCTGAGATCCAGAACAAAGCTGAAGGTGAAACAGCTGAGATCAGATGTGAGGCCGGCGGCACCCCTGCGCCGCAGATCACGTGGATCCACAACGGAGTGCCGATCGATCAAACGCCGGGCAACCCCCGGCGGCGGGTCAGCAACGACGGCAAGTTCATCATCATCACCGACCTGGTGAAGAAGGACACTGGCAACTACGGCTGTAACGCGACCAACTCGATCGGATACGTATACAAGGATATCTACGTGAACGTGCAATGTGAGTATTCCTTTTAATTTATTAGTCTTGAGGAAAATTGCAATGTTTCTAGTTCTAGAGTCAAGATCCTGTTCAAGTCTGTAGATGACGATTACTACTTTCCATATGGTAGGCCGATTATATGCTATTTTAAATCGTACAATATTTTTTTATTTATTTATTCTTTATTGTACACAAAAAATTACAACATATAATATATATAAAATAAAGATGTACAACAGGCGAGCTTAACTATGTAAGAGTTCTCTTCCAGCAAACCCTGAGTGGAAAGGAGTATTAATTACTAGCGGGCAGTATCATATCATAATCATATTTATTATATGGTAATTAATTAAGAAAGACAGAAAAAAAATTATGTAAATAATTGATGTTATAAAAAAGATATGTGGGAAACTATGGATACCACAAGGTATTCTGTGACATCCATGGCGATTACTTTTTATACTTTTTGTCAGGTGCGTGTGACATTATGTGACATTCACTGTTATACTAAAAACATAATAATAATTATTCTTAATGACATTTATCAAATGGTTTAACATAATTTAACCGCTTTAATTAAAATAACAATGTAGCTATAGAGGGTCACAGTGGAAATAGACATTTTTAGAACCAATAAAATATATATTAACAAATATATTTGGTACGTACAGATGCAAGTCAAAAAAGAAAATTTGAAGAAAACTTAATACAGTATAAAAATAATATCCACATATAGATGTGACTAGACTTAAATTTACATGTTGATTACAAAGAAGTTTCAATAGACAAATTATCAAATTTCAATAAACAGAAAAACATCTTTACAAACTTTTACATTTATAATATTAACAGGACAGTAGGATACATGGGTACTTGTGTTAAAATAGTCAGAAACCATAAATAACTGATGTTTTCTCGTTCGTGAATGTAGACGATCTGGGCGCTAACCATATTATGATACCGACTGACCATAGACAAGTAGACAGACCGAGCAACAACGTGCCGGGAGACCATCGACTGATTACCTGTGTAATCCCGTTAAGGAATTACAACAACCAGTTTTGTGCTTAGCAGCGGAGACGACATGATTTGTGTACTAGTTTTTATTCAAGGTTCTGTCTTAATTGACTTTGAGATTAGTTCTACTGTGGGAATATTGCAAATTTAACTATTCAGGTTATGAACCGCTCAGATCTGTTAATTTTAGTGTTTTATTTTTTATTTTTTATTCGATGTCAAAGGAAAGACTTTTTGGTATATTTCGCGGCTCACAAATTACCAAAACCATAGACAAGCATAGTAGACACGTTTGCGTGTAAAATTATTACTGCGCTATTAAATTTTAATTCATGAATTTTTTTTTATACAACTTAGAATGGCAATCAAGCTGACGGCCCACCTGATGGAAAGTGGTAACCGTCGCCTATAGACATGAGCAGTACCATGGACATAACAGAGTATACTGTTTCGCCCATGATACCCCCTGGCAACGCATGGGGGACGCATTCCTGAGGACTCAGATGTTATTCCTCTGTACCCTGTAAATTCACGCCATATCCCACCCTTCAAACCGAAACACAGCCATGCAAACACAACTGCTTCACGGTAGAAACACGAATGGGACAGAGGTACCCAAGCAATCGACTTTTGTACAAAGTCTTCCTCTGGTCTAAATCACAAATGAACTTTATATTCAAAATTTTAAGTTTTTAATGTTATAAATAAAAATTGTACATCAGCTGTGTATTGATACGTCAAACATACATCTAAACTAATATTATAAATGTAAAAATTAGTTTGAATGTTACCTTACAGCGCCTTAACGCTAAAATAAATGTAATATTAGATTTTAGCAGAGGGAGACTGTACAAAAGTCGTTTGCTTAGACACCTCTGTCCCATTCGTGTTTCTACCGTGAAGCAGTTGTGTTTGCATGGCTGTGTTTCGGTTTGAAGGGTGGAATATGGCAGTGAATTTACAGGGTAACACCTGAGTTCTCGGGAATGGCAACGTATGGGGGGGGGGGATCATGTGTGAAACAGTATATCTACTTTGTTATGTCCATGGGTACTGCTCATGTCTATATAAATGCATAAAAAAATGTAATTGTGTTATGAAACCCCTAGGTTCCGCGAAACCCACTTTAGGAATTGCTAGGCTACAGTAATCACTTACAATCAGGTGGGTCGTATGCTTATTTGCAATCTCAGAAGTATAAAAAAAACAAAGGAACACTCATTTTTATGTTTATAATAATAGTAAGAATATACGGCGACTTCCTATACATTATATAAATAGTTCTTAATGCATATATTTTTTTTTACGAAGCTCATTACGAATGCAATGGACATAAAGTTATTTCCGAGTCATTTGTGATTTTACGACCACTCGTTGTATTTGTAAATTCAGGTCGTGGCGTAGGCGATGAAAAAAATTGAGGCGTAAGCTGACAGGCTATTACTAGCTACCGGGCTATATAAAGCCATGTTCTACGCCTGGCTGTATGAATTAGCTCTGCGTTTCTCTCTTCTCTCAAAAAAAATTGAGATTTTTCACTGCCATATTCCACCATTCAAATCAAATTGAAACAACCATGCAAGCACAACTGCTTGGCGGAAACACGCGTAACTAGACGATGGCTATACGTACACGTGGGAGATATTTAAGAAAAAAAAATATGATGGGTCTTAATAATATAATATTTAAAAAAAAATTGTGTGTGTCTATGTGTATGTTTGATCCGGCGTCACGCAGATATTGCTGCACTAAATTGAATGAGGTTTACATAGTTGTGTTTCTGAAGTTATAGTCTTGACATGTTATTTAGAAATTGTAAATTTAATTGGTTTTACTACTTATTAAATTTGCACGTACGAAGTAACGGGCATAAAGCTGGTATTTTATTTAAAATCGGGTCTATTTGCTGGCCTTCAGAGATAGATAGATAGATAGATAAACACTTTATTTGTGTCATCTATGACACACATAAATTTACAGCTAAAGTCAAATAAATTACATAATCTATACTTATTAATAAATCTGTAGAGAGGTCAATTCTGTACATGAAATATATTTCCAAAATAACTATCAGGGAGTGATTAGTGATCGATACTGATGCCAAAAATGCAATCAGTAAAATTTTTGTCTGTCTGTCTGTATGTTCGTTATAGAAACAAAAACTACTCGACGGATTTTAACGAAACTTGGTACAATTCTTCTTCATACTCCTAGGCAGGTTATAGTAAACTTTTCATTACGTTACGATCAATAGGAGCAGAGTAGTGAAGGGAAATGTTAAAAATGTCCACCCGTGCGACGTCGGGACGGGCCGTTAGTTATAAAATAAAACACAAAAGTTAAAATGCAAAATGTTTTCGCCATGTGATTCGCAGTGACCCAAATAGGCCACAGCTCAGAGATAGTTTTGCTTAAAAGCAAATACTGATCTTCTGCTGCAGCTTGAAGTTGGGTTACGCAGACGTGCAACGAACTCAGAGTATCCCAGTATAACTAGATCAATGTACAGAAAAAAATTGTATTATTTATTTATTTATTGAATTCATCAATAGAGTGAGCTTTACAGTTTCCCGATACGCTCAGCCAGGAAAGCATCAGTACAATAACACATAATTATGTATAATTAAAAAGAAATAATAATAATAAAATTTAAGAGACTGTACAGACTGTACTGTGTGTGTTCATTACATTTGCTACCGTTTGATATTTTATTCTAAATAAATAAATAAATAAATAACATACCATTAGAAGAGGGATAGAAGTCACTTTCTGTCACATTCAGTTCTTATTGGGTAAAATCGATACGTGTCTTATGGACAGTTCTGCAATATGTGCGATATTTTAATATTTTCTAGTAAATATCTTCACGTCCGCAAATGTGGAACTCGTGTTAATATAGGCAGTTACATATTGCACGTCTCAAGGCCATGTATTTATTTTTCTAAACTATTCTGTTATTGTTTGATATTGAATATTTGTTCAGAAATTATTTTAATGATGTCATTTAACAAAGTGACTACAATACGGTATTGTCACGCGATCGTAACTTGGTATTACTCTGTTTCTAATTGAATTTCTAATATATTGTACGTACATTACAAAATATTGATTATTTAATAAGCGCAGAATATTATAACAGTCCAAGAAGTATATCAATAGGTTATTAACTTTTACTCGCTACTTTATCCCTGTGATCGGGATATATTGATTTGACCCGGATAAATAGGAGCTCTTCTCTATCTCAATTACTACTTGTTATATCTGTGGTCCTGTCATAAAATAGGCCATCTTTCCCGTTGGTCTCGTAAGAGGCGACTAAGAGAAGGCGAGAAATGTGCAGCTGCGTCCCTCTTAAAACATCTCTAAAGCCTAACTGCGGTTGTCAATCCGTCTGCCAAGCGTGGCAACTACTAACAATACCCCCCAAGTGAGGGATTATGTTCAGCAATGGGGTAATAAGGGGTTTAAACGACGAAAGTGACAGTCTCAATGGTCGCGTACTGCGCGGTTTCAGAGATGTTTCCTCCCACGAACACTCAGGTTGTGGAATGAGCTCCCTGCCGAGGTTTTCCCAAGAGACTACAACATGGGGTTCTTCAAAAGGGCGGTAAAGAGGTTTCTTCAGGGTCGGCAACGCACGCGTAATACCTCTAATATTGCAAGTGTTCATAGGCTACGGTAACCACTTACCATCAGGTGGGCCGTATGCTTTTTTGCCACCTCAGCGATATAAAAAAAAAGTCTCGAGGTATAAAATCTTTTTATGCCATTATCATCATCATATCAGCCGTTATCTGTTCACTGCTGAATGTAGGCCTCCCCCGTAGATTGTCATAAGGAACGGTCAGGAGCCACTTGCATTCATTCACTTTCCATCTGTCACTCCATGTAGTGGGCGATCGTCTTATACTTCATTTAAACATACGTGGTCGCCACTCACTCAAAACCTTTTTTTCCCATCAGTAGTCGATTCTTGGAGCTGTTACCACCTTATTGCCATTTCAGAGCTTGCTTATTCTTCGGTATTGTTTTCTACCAAAGTCTAGCTAATATCAAGCAGCCTGCTTGCTTTGGATGCTGTGTTTTAAGGATGAGATATGGCATTAAAGTTACTGAGTACTGTTACTCAAGATCTTGCACAAATAATAGTCATGTTTCAAACCTGCTACTATTTTATAAGCTTTGCTTTCTAAATAAACCACAATTTCTTTCATTGCTCACTCGAACGTCGCTGCGCTACAATAGTAAGCTTTCATTAGAGAAGCAACTCTGACCATAACTGTCACTTATAATTTGACCGTCACACCAATGGGGATGGCCACGAGGCTATAAGTGAGGGACATGATAAATAAGTTTAACATATGTCGTAGACAAACGCAGTCTTATGCCTTACAAAATTGAGTTAGGAATGTATTGTAGTTCAACAATTAGCTATATTTAGCAGCACTCGGCAATTGTTCCGTTCGAAAGTAGAAATAGTTTCTTGGAGCCATATAGACACTGAAGTGGTCACGATCATTTGTTTCTGTAGTTGTAAATGTTTCTTTTTTTTTACATTATTTTTTTTTTTAATAATAAAAGGGTATATTCTGTTTTTGTTTATGTTCCAAAGCATATTTTAAAGTAAATGACTATTTATATGACAATAATCGATGGATTTGAAAAAAAATTATTATTGTGAAGTGCATAGTTGTCAACCGCAGTTAGGCTTTGGAGATGTTTTAATGGAACTCTGCTGTCCGTCCTTCGACTGTTAATTTCCCTTAGTCTCCTTATACGATATCCACGGAAAAGAAGTGGGCCGTTCTATACTCTTTCCCTTTGTATATACGGTAAACTACGTTAAATTTAACTTTAAATTACTAAGTAATACTTGAAAGTAAATGTATCGAGAGTCAAATATAAATTAAAAATTGTTGTTTCTTGTTTATTCAGTTTCCTATAAAGGTATACAATTTAGTTACATGACAGCTAGCTACCATGAAATAGTAGTGTTTATTAGACATCCAGCATTAGAGACCGTTACGCGTTACCTTGACCCGGTTATCCCGGAGACGCGCGCGCCTGCCGACTAAACTGACTGCCCGCTCGAGCCTTATTTATTTGATTTATAGCCTGTGTGACGAAGCCAGGAAATTAATTTATTTCCACTGATAAAACATTCTTACGTTTATTTTCCTTAGATTCGCATGTTATGAAAAATTTTTATCGGGTTTGCGAGACGCGAAACGCTAGGAACGAGAGAGCCCCGCAGTACTCAGAAAATCCTTATCTCGTCATTACTGATACCTATATTTAATTATATCGTGGAAGTAATAACAGTATAAAATAAATATGCCTCCATTGATTGCCAAATTTCACAAGCTTTTTGTAAAGTAGCAATAATTAAGATTGTGTTTCACAAAAAAAATTACTTTAATTATGGTAATACCCAGTTATTTTGAATTCAAAACTAAACTACTGAATTAATTTTGATAAAATTTCTATAAAACTCACCTGTAAATATATCTTTTCAGACATAAAATAATTTTCCAAGTCGGTTTACAACTGACGGAGTTATGAGGTAACAGACATAACAAAAACTACAACCAAATTGAAAATTTTCTTTTTGAAATCTATTGAAAACTATATTAATTATGATGTTTTATATATATATATATATATATATATATATATATATATATATATATATATATATATATATATATATATACAATTTGCATAATAAGTAACACTTATTACATTAAAAAAATTAAAACAAAAATATTAAAAATATATTAAGACCACTTTCTTCGATTCTTACTTGCCGTGTCCAACCAAAGTACTCAATAATGTTTACTTTATTAATACATATATTGTAACATTATCGCTGCAATATATGCAAATAAACAGATATTAAATAAAATCGAATAAACTTCACAATGCGAAATTTACTTCGGATTTTGTGTTAAGTTTTTAATAATAATTCGTTTCGGTCGCGTGTTTCCATCACGTAAATTGAACGACACGGATTTCCAAATCCTTTCGGCGCCATTATGCGAACAGTGACGCTCGCATTATTAATTTATTAAAACTCCTTTGTTAGTACGTGCCCGACACGTTTACGCTTTCAATTTAACATAGTGATTCTTATAAAAGACCTATTCTTCATGTAACGATTTAAATAAAGTACATACATAGTAGCTACTCGTATATGTGCTGATACTCTGGCTGCATCCCAAGATTTTATAGGACACATTTATACTTTATAACGGTATATATACGCTTGAATAGCAGTAATATTAGGTTATCAGGCCAAGAGTCGACTGCGATTACAAATAAACTCCCTGCATATAATCCAATGCGGGTACATGAATACCTAGTCGCGTTTACAGAAATACATATTCATGTTCTTTTGCACATGCACTTAAAGTACAGTTATAATTTACCAGAGGGAGACTTTGTACAAAAGTTTTTTGCTTGGATACCTCTGTCCTATTCGTGTTTCTACTGTGAAGCAGTTGTGTTTGCATGGCTGTTTCAGTTTGAAGGGTTGGATATGGCAGTGAATTTATAGGGTATAGAGGAATGACACCTGAGTTCTCAGGAATGGCAACACATGTGGGGTATCATGAGCGAAATAGTATACTCTGTTATGTTCGTGGTACTTCTAATGTCTAGGCGACGGTTACCACTTTCACAATCAGTTTGTTTGTCATTCTATGATATATGTAATTTCTTTTGTATGTAGTGCTAGGTGTATCCTGTCGCTTTACCTGCGTGAATTACTAGCTACATAAAATATCCTGTGTGCCAACTTAGAATATAACCTACGCGTTCCCAAATTTTATTCCAATCCGTTCAATAGTTTGCGTGAAATAGTAACAAGCATCCATCTAATACATCTATTCTAACAAACTTTCACATTTATAATATCAATAGGATTACAATAAATTGTTGATTCCTGTAAATAAAAATAAATAATATAAATACTAAAACTGTTGAATCATGAACAATTTATATCAGCGATTTCGAACTATAGCGGCCAGATTTCATAATACAGAGTCAAATAGGAAACTCGAACTCCATTGTGGAAACAATACGCCCGGATCTCACTAGAAATCGTCAATATCACTTCTGGTTAAATTGACAATTTGGTCGGTACAGATTGTGCAACACTTTTTATATTGTCAATTACCATGGTCGCAACGGTGGGGTGGTGAGAGATATCCGCGGGTTGACACCCGCGGATATCTCTCACCACCCCACCGTTGCGAATCAAAATGTCTACACGAAATTGTAGCCGCCATAAAAAAATAAACAGCTGCCCGCCCCCACAGTCGACCGCACTATTGCGTGTTTTCACAATGTAACTTTACCTGGCCTATAGAATGTAGGTATCTACCCCAACAAAGAGGGTGGGAGCGCCACGAGTTTGGGCTTACCGAATTTCCAAGTTCGATAACCTCCGCTTGACTCATCCTAGACGGAGATCGTACCTAATTCATTATTTTATTTGCCCACTCTCCAGTCTGCGCCCCCTTATTTGATACCCGTCACGAATCGGGGGTGGTTAAGGATCCCAGTAGGATGTTTCGGGTAAACGTAATATTGGGTGGTGGACGTGATTGTATGCGAATGTATGGTATTGCTAATGGATCCCCAAAAATCTTACTGCCACTTGATATTCTTCACTTTGATATAGGTACGTTTATATTTTATTATACACAGAAGCAGTCCCGTCGTTGTAATTCAGAGAATAATATCTTTATTGTATCGCTTCTGAATAATTCTATTGATACTGGAGGCTGTTGGTACTTGATGGTGTTTGGAATTCATCCTTTGAGTCATTTATATAATTATAAGTATTTTTACATTAAATTGTTTTACAAATCTTTAAATCATATAAAAAAAAACAAAAAAAACATTAAGCACTTATTGCCCGCATATGTCTGTATCTCCGTTTATTTTTTCTGAATAATGCAGTGGGCTATGATACGAATTTTACTGTTTTTTTATATTATTTTACGAAAGGGTAGAGTCCTTTTTAATTTTGGGTACGTCCGAAATATTCTCTTTTATTTTCGAGAACTCATTTGTGATATATTCTTATTTTCATAATTCTAAACTTATGAAAGGAGACGTTTTATATTTTTTTTTTGTTTAGCTCAAAATGTAATCATTGTACAATATCTCAAAATATTGAAAAAAAAAACCATGACAATTATCAAAAAATTATATAAAATATTTTTTTTCTACTTAGTTGAACATTATATTTATGAAAATAAGGCTTTAAGACAGTAGCTCTCAAAAGTAAGGTGACGTGTCACGGACGTAACCCAATTTCAAATTTTATTCGAACAATTTTACTACTTCCGTCAGAATTCAATAATGAATTTAACTGTTACATTCATATATTATTTCTATAGCCATTGAAATGCTAGTTCATTCAGGGTCGATGAGTATCTATTATGCTTTAATCCATACAGTATATAAAAGATATTATGGTGACTGTTAATCTCGAAAATCGCTGAAAGAAAATAGATACGGTTTCCAGTACTGATTTTTTATTGGGACATATTTAAGGGTTAAGGTGTGAAGGTGCTAAGGCCATTTTACTAATCTCTATATAGCATAGAACAAAGTCGCTTTCCGCCGTCTGTACGCTTAGATCTTTTAAACTACGCAACAAATTTGATTAACAAATTGTGGTTTTATCAATAGATAGAGTGGTTCAAAAGGAAGGGTCATACGTATAGTTTAATATTTTTTATTTTTATTTTTATATCAACCTTTAAGTGTTCACTGTTGAACATAAGTCTCCCACTTGGGGGGTTTTGTCAGTAGTTGCCTCGCTTGGTAGGCGGGTTTGCAACCGCAGTCAGGCTTTACAGATGTTTTAAGAGGGATGCTACTGCTCATCCTTCGCCCCCCTAAGTCGACTCTTACGACACCCACGGGTTAGGAAGATGTGGCCTATTCTACACCGGGACCACACGGCCTATAGTTATAGTTTAATATTGTTTTTTGTTAATTTGACGATAATTGATATATGGCGATAATTGTTCAAGACGTCGAAAGAAATCGACTACGAGCTTTCATTGAAAACGCTACGTAATCCTTTTGAGATCTCTGTTATAGGTCTGCAAAAAATTCGTGATGGTATTTAGCTATCATTTAAGGATAGTATACTATACCCATCTAATTAATACTCAACGCAACAAATTGATGAAAAAAATAATGTAAACCTATATATACTACTACATAAATTCATAAACGTGAAAGTTTGTTTATTTCTTACTTCTTATCGTCTTAAAGGCTCTGATTCATCACTACATAGTATAAAACAAAGTCGCTGTCTGTCCGTCCTTATGTATGCTTAAATCTTTAAAATTACGCAACAGATTTTGAAGCGGTTTCTTTTAGTAAATAGAATGGTTCAAGAAGAAGGTTTATATGTATAATACATGCATAATATAGTAGAGAAACACTGATAATTTTAGAGGTTTCTAATATGATGTGATGCAATGTGCACCCGTCCGAAGCCTGGGCGAGTCGCTAGTTCACTATAAATTATCATGAAATATGATAACGTAGTATTTGACTTGGAGAAGAACGTAGGTTATTTTTAACCCGGTGAATCAATATATCCAGGTCACAAAGTCAGAGGATGTTAGTTCTAAATTTACCTATTATTTGTTATACGTAATAATTCTATGCGTATAAAATTATAGACAGAAATTACATTAATGGATGCCCCATATTTGCCTTTACAAACGATGGACCAAAGTACAAAATGCCAATTGAATACGTTCAATTGTAAATTTGTTAAAATCTATCAGCCTAATTAACTTTCTCTTTTAAGACGTGGGTTGATTCCTCAATCGGTACACGTTCAATCAATATGTCCCACATCGAACATCTCAATCAGTAGGCATTAAGTAAAAAATAACTTTCGTTGCTCATGTGGTTTAAGTATGATTGCCTTATTGTAACTAATAAACCGCCAGGGGCTAAGAAACTTATTTGTCTTCAGAGATTTCTATTTGTATTAAAGAATTTAAAATATTAAAAGAAAACATCTCAGAGGGGGGAGACTTTGTACAAAAGACGTTTGCTTGGGCACTTCTGTCCTGTTCGTGTTTCTACCGTGAAGCAGTTGTGTTTGCATAGCTGTGTTTCGGTTCGAAGGGTGGGATATGGCAGTGAATTTATAGGGTGTAGAGGAATAACAGCTGAGTCCTCAGAAATGACAACGCATGGAGGATATTATGGGCGAAACAGTATACTCTGTTATGTCCATGGTACTGCTCATGTCTATAGGCGACGGTTACCACTTTCCATCAGGTGGGTCGTCATTTTGTTTGCCATATAAATATGTAGAATTAAAAATGTTAAAAAGATATTGTATCTTCCTTTTGGGTCTCTTATTGTTAGGTGGAGAATACCAAATCTATTTTGTAAAACAAATAATAGAACATATTTTAAATATACTATTGGGACTTAACGTAATGAAAAATTTACAGATAAATAATACCTACATACCTGCATCTTTATTGCCGTTTCATGTATATAAAATAGTGTATTTATAAAATGTGCAATCAACGCGAAAATTTAAAATCATTTAAAATCAACGGAGAACAATGATACAATTAGATGAACGGATGCAATTAGATGCATTTTTCAAAAATAATATAGGGAAAATTATTTTTAAATTAGATTGAGAAATTTTTGAGTTATCAATTACAAACAAACAATCACGTGTTTCCTTTTCACAACATTAGATAATTAATAATGCCAACCCTACTTTGCCTGCGTGAATCTATTCTACAAATGTCACTCTTAGATGTAAATCTCATTCAGAAATTGTACTAATAAAGTTTATAACATGTAATTCAGTTGTGTCCGTAATTTTACAGCTACAAGCATGTGCTCGTATCGTCGCTCACACGTCCTCAGATCTTTATATTCATGTACTAAAATAAAATTATGAATGTGTTTGAAGTTAATATACTAAGCTAGAGGGTAGGGTGAAGGGTCAACGTTCTCATATGATAAAATTCGGGAGCGCACCAGACTGACACCGTCCCGTTGGCGGGTCATCACCGGTTATGTAATTTTAGCTCCATTTTATTCAATGATCTTTAACTTTAATTTCACTTTGTATTTATTAAATATACTAGCTTTATGCCTGCTACTTCGTACGTGTGGTTTTAGAAGTAAAAAAAAACTAATGAAACCATTTTTAGAAGACGTATCAAGATAAAACTATGTATAGTAAATTGTTGTTATCTTTCAAAATAATTATTTAATTTTTAAATTTTTTTTTAAATCCAAGCACCACTATTTACTATCTGTTCAGCGTAACGGTTGACTGGTAGAGAATGCCATCGGGTATAAAATAGACATATTTTAATGTGTCCAAAAGTATAAATAAATAATAACCGTATTTTAAGTTAGACCTTTAGGAACGCATCTGTGAACCGCATCCAATTTGGAGCAGTAGTTTTTGAGTGATGTCGTAACAAACATACAGACAGACAAAATTTCAAAAAAATATTGTTTTACTCTCTATTGATCTTATTAAGATCCTCATATTAACTTTTTAATATTTCTCATGTCTTCTTCATCAGACGTTGTTTAGTTGCAATTTTATTATTCAATTAAAATAAAGATAATACACACATACATACAAACACACACACAAACACACATTACTTTTCTTAATTTTTAAAATTCCTAAAGTTAATTCTTAATATTTAAATACATTCTATTGTATGTTTCATTACCATAGATTAGTTGACAGAGTGCAAGTAGTCTAGTACTCTATTGGGCACATCCTCGCTCCATTGAGGTGGTACGTTTTCACACGCCTACTCAACAATCTACACAAAATGCCTGACGGATATGATTGTTTGTCGTATTTGTTTTTGACGTGTAGGACGCCGTACTGTACTGTGTAGTATACATTAAATTGATTTATACTATTTATACACGCAACAAATCTGTTTACGTTCGAAAGCGATTATATTAATGCACAAGCAATTAATACTATATGGACGTTGAAAAAAAGCAAGCCGTAAATCAGATTGATGATATAAATGAATCGTCTTATAAAAACTATAAATTATAAACGTTATAAGTTTTATCTATTGTTACATTTTTTTTTTAATAAAAAAATTTGCTCATCTACGGAAGTGAAGTCGCTTTAGTTCGATGACATAAATGAATCTTCTTATAAAAAACTAAAAATTATAAACATATTGTTACTTTTATTTATTATTTATTGCATTTTATTTTGAAATTAAGAATTTACTTCGAAAGAAGAAGACTAAAGATTTAATAATTTAAGATAGGTATTTTTATGGTTTATGTATTTATAAATATTATTGAATTTGAAAATTCAGTTATATATTGACCTGACTAGTTAAACATCATGCGGGCATGGATAGACAACATTTATTATCCTTTAATATTGAATGTATATTTATTCGTTTATATGTGTAATTTTAGTATGTATGTATATCAATAATTACTAGTACCGCATTCGAGTATTGTAACACTTCCCTATGGTTGACTGGGAGAGAATGCTTCTAGCATTAAGTCCACCACGTACATATATTTGTACTAATGAATAAATAAATAAACGTAGTCTAAAACGTGCCTTTTTTCTGATTCTTTTTAAATGAATAGGTAATATGTATAGATGATTATTCTCTCTGTAATAAATAGAGCTTGCATCAATTGAATAAATTGTAGAAACGAATAAATATATAAATATTTGGCCTAATAATACGTTGAGCTATTCATCTCATTGACCTAATTTTAGGTCTAACTAGGATAACTTGGCAAGTCTGTCTAGACAACTAAATAGGTAAGTATAGGCTGGGTACAAGAGGGAAGGTCAACACTCTAGTAATTTAAATTATACAGAGTTTAACCCGCTTAGTGTACCTGTTAACTGAACTGTTTTGCTCATTACATATAGTAAAAAATCCTGCAAATATTATAAATGTGAAGTTTTGTAAAGATGTTTTTTTTACTTTATTAAATGTTGCTATATAAATCGATTATAATCTCTCTGTATTTAATATAATATTTTTATTTTACGCGAGCAAAGCTACAAGTTACATACAACTAGTATAAAAACAATTGTTAAACCTTTCATACAAAATGCCCGGTCACTTGATAAATGCTGTATGAAATTAATAGATACTATTTTCACATTTTGTCGCATCTAAATTAAGAAAATGTTCGAAAACGCAATGCTGTTATTGTTCAAAGATTGAACTCGCAACCATTGTAATTTACAGCGGTGTTTTAAACCGCTATACAACCGTCATCATCATCACATCAGCCATTGATAAACATAAGTCTCCCCCTTGGGGTGTTTTGCTAGTAGTTGCCACGTTTTGGCAGCCGGGTTGACAACTGCAGTAAAGTTTGGTGATGTTTTTAATGGAAGCTACTGTCCATCTCTCGATCATTAATTAGACCTCCATGGTCGTCGATATTTATACCATATATGTATATACACTAAAAGATTGTTTACATTGGCAGCGCTCCCGCCGGAGATCAAGGAGGCACCAGAGAACGTGACCAAGGTGGATGGCTCCACGGCGGTGCTCAAGTGCCGCGTGTTCGGCGCGCCCAAACCCATCGTGAAGTGGATGAGGGACGACGTCGACATCACCGGGGGAAAGTGAGTATTGCCGCCCACAGGAGATGTATTTTTATATCAAAGGTTTTTTTTTTAATGGGCCGTGATGGAACAGTAACCCCGCTTGAGAGGGATGATAAATGAAAATTAAAATGCTTGTCAGGCCCATAGTGATGAATACACCGGGAACTCAACACGATGGTTTCCAAGGTGGACCATGTAGGTGTCGTCCTAAATATTAATCCGCATAGTAACAATCCCTTCCTCCTTTTACCACAAATGAACGCCTACGACCCTAGAGATCTTACGTGTGCGTTGACGACCCTGAAGAGACCTTAATATGCCCTTTCTGAAAAACCCCATACTGTAGTCTCTAGCTAGGGAGTTAATTTATTAAATTAATTTATCTCGATTGTATTTTCCATATAAAACGATTTATTCTTCTTTTATAATTCATTATACTCATTTATTCTCTATAATATTTTATACTCATTTATTCATTCATTTACTATATAAAGATTTTAGAATGATAACATATTCACGATAGTTTTTGATATATTCTTAATTGATGGAAAATTAAATTTGTATCATTTAATATATTTCATATATATATTTTATATATATATATTTTATATATATATATATATATATATATATATATATATATATATATATCCATCAGTATTATACGACTATACCGATATGTATGTATGTGTAAGATTCTGTTTACCTCCATAAACGGTATTTATTATAACGCTGGCCAACTGGCTCGATATAGGGTTTTATAAGTAACTTTCTTTCACTAGAACACAACTAAAGGTGTATTGCACACACCTTATCAATATGATGATTATTCTTATTTACGTTTTTCGATACCCTTGTTTGTTTAACCTTAAATAACTGAGCTTGTTTTATAAAGCCTATAAATAAAATTTGTACCATCACGCTGCCCTATCAAGACTCAATGATTATTAATTTATTTTCTATTAAAAGGTTATTTTATTATTAATATATGTTTTAATTTTAGACCTTTCGATTTAGGATTGGCCTTTCCAGGTGCTCTTTACGGGTCATTTCACATTCGTAAATTTAACCTTAGTCAACTATCTACGAGTATTGTTAATATTAGATTTACAGTTGTATGTCGAATATTTTCAACCGACTTTTAAAAAAGAGGCACAGTTTCAGTTCTACACGTATCTATGGAATGAGCTCCCTGTCGAGAGTCCTTTTACCAAGAGACTACAGCATAGGGTTCTTCAATAAAGGGGTTCATAGGCTACGGTAATTACTTACCGTAGCCCATGAACCCCTTTATTGGGCCTTTATTTACGTTGGGCCGTATACTTTTTTGCCACTTCACTAGTATAAAAAAATCTGTATTTTACTACATATCTTTGCTAATTGTGAACTGATTTTAAAAGCTTTTTTTATTTAGAGACTTAAAATGTCATAGGACCCTATATTAAACATAACATTCTTTAAAAATATAATATTGCAATTTACAGTCATAAAATTAAAAACTGAACTTTTTTTATGCAACTTAGAATGGCAAACAAGCTGACGGCCCACCTGATGGAAAGTAGCAACCTTCACCTATAGGCATGAGCAGTACCATGGACATAATAGAATATACTGTTTCGCCCATGATACCCCCCATACGTTACCATTCCTGAGGACTCGGGTATTATTTCTCAGTACCCTGTAAATTCACTGCCATATTCCACCCTTTAAACAGAAACATTGAATCACGAATGGGACACAGGTACCGAAGCCAACGACTGTTGTACAAAGTTTGCTTCTGGTAAACATAAATATTATTAATAACAAATACCAGGAATTTAGTAACAGGCAGGTCACTTATAGCGTTGTGAGAATTGAAAATGCACCTGGATTCTCTTATCTGCCTTGTTTATAGGAATTATGTTATCAAAGGTATCCCTTTATATACGGATAAGCGACCGTGTAGTTTAAATTTATATAAAAATAAATATAACAATATTTGACACTGATGTGGTGGGAATTCCCTTAAAACCAAATAACAGTAATAATAACCAGTGTAGTATTTAAACGTAGTTATACTATTTTCCTGATGAATCTTCAAATATGAGGGCGAAATCTGCCAAAATGTAAACAAAAAGTTTGGTTGGATACTGCAACGAGTATAATGAATGATATTGGTATGGTAACCCCGCTTGCGCTAACGGGATACACTGGCGGAGCTCCAGTGAAGGGTGATAGATGAGAATGAAAATAAGCCAGTTAGCCGATCATGATGAATTCATCAGGAATTAACCATAATAGTTTCCAGCCAGAACCGCGAGGAGGTCAACCTGTTTGGGTATATTGCTAGCAATGGGATTCTCAGCCTCCATTACTAACAATTCCTTTCCCCCCTGATCTGACAGTGTTAATTGCTAGCAGTGAGACAGGTAGTCCGCATTACTAACAATCCCTCCTATCCCCCACTGCATCGAATTTTAAAAAATGTTAATGTTCAGGTACAACATCACATCGGAGGGCGATCTCGTCATACCAGACCTGTCATTCACCGACGTGGGCACCTACCAGTGCTACGCCAAGAACAAGTTCGGGGAGAAGTCCGCGTTCGGCTCGCTCACTGTTAAGAGTAAGTTGAGAGTGTGTATAGAAACTGGTCTTAGCTGTGTAGGTCCCGGCATAGAATAGGCCACCCTTTCCTTTCCCGTGGAAATCGTAAGAGGCGACTAAAGGAGCTTATGGTGGAGGAATGGGCAACAGCGTCATTCTTAAAACATCACTAAAAGCCCAACCGCGGTAGCCAACCCGCCTGCCAAGCGTGGCAACTACTGGCAACACCCCCCCCTTATGGGGGAGGTTATGTCCAGCAGTGGACAGTTAACGACTAATACAACAACAGAAACTGGGCAGCAACGTGTCGGTGTACAAGGCGTTCTTATTAGTTACTGGTACTTTGATACTGAAGTGCTACTTCCTTTAAGTAGGAGGTTAGTTTTTAACACGATTATATTTTTTTTATGGTTTTTATTTTTTATGCTTTACTTCCCAAAGAGGGTTAACGTCAGGCAGACGGCCTGATTTACATCAACAACTATAAAAACTATAAAAAGCATATTTCATCGACCCCAAATAATAATTGGGATAAGGGTAGGAATTAGATGATTATTACAGAGTGGTGGACTGTGATGAGATGATGAAATGATATAGACACGGAATATCGTAGCGAAAAAATGTATTGCAAGAAAGAGTCAATAAGTCAAAAAAATATAAAATTGAAATTACAAATAATAAGAACATTCTAAAAGTAAACGTGTATAAAAAAGTGTAATAATATCTATAGAGTGCATCGGCCGGTCGCCAATAATGATGATAAATGATTTTTTATACTTTAAATTTTTTTATAGTTTCACACTGACTTTATTGAATTTTTTTTTTTATATACAAATATAAAATTATAATTACAGAGCACACGGTAATAACGGACGAGCCGGAACACTACGAGGTGGCCGCCGGCTCCCCGGCCACGTTCCGCTGCAACGCGAACGCCGACGACTCGCTCAACCTGGAGATCATCTGGCTGAACGACGGCCAGCCGATCGACTTCGAGAACCAGCCGCGCTTCCGCATGACCAACGACTACTCGCTCCTAATATCCGACACCATCGAGCTCGACTCCGGCGAGTACACCTGCATCGCCAGGACGGAGATCGACGAGGCGCGTGCGCAGGCCACGCTCACCGTGCAAGGTATTTATTTTTTTTTATTAAAAAAAATGCCAACAGCTAGAAAATTTCATTATTAAAAAAAGAATTAAAAACCAAAAGCCAATTACAGATTTTGACAAATAAAAATAAGATTTATGCTAATACACATGACATCTAACATTTACAATGAACTATATGAAACTTAGAATCTAAACCTACAATGATTTCATACCACGCCACTTACTAGTGAATTTTATTGGTTGTCATATCATGTACGTTTAAAAGTAAAAAACAGCCTCATACGTACATTTATGTCACGCCTATCTCCCATTGGGATAAGGGAAACGTCAAATGTTTTTATCCAAACATATCGCTTTCACTTCCTCCATATCCATCAGACTATTTATGCAATTTCGCCGGTTAAGTGTACTTTTAATCTGGCCCTTCTTCAAAACATCGCCACATTTAGTCGAGATACGTCTGTCTAAAGCGACTCTTATCGATGTCCCCACTCATTGCCCGATAAGTTTGAAATAAATTTTCATTTATTCATATTTTTTTTATTTTATTATTTTTCTTTCATTTATCCACCAGACCAATTAAAAATCCCCTTTTCAATTTTTGTAATTAAACCTCTTCATACAGTTATTATATATTATTACATTATTATTTTGTGGTATTTTATAATATATTTATGATACTGTTATCATGAACTAAAACGCCCAATGATACAGTGCTCAATCTAGCAGTTTTGTAGCTTTGGACTTTTTGTTTTAATAAAGAATAATGAAATGATAACCCCGCCTGCGCTATCGATATACACTGTCGGGGCACCAGTGGGGGATGATTGCTGAGGATGAAAAGACAGGTCACTTAGCCCATCGTGATGAACTCAACGATAAATTAGTCACGATAACTTCCAGTGGAAACCGCGTGGTGGTCCACCTGATAGGCTATATTAGTAGCAACGGGAACTAACCTCCTCATTACTAACAAACCTCTTTCCCCATGGACTAAAATAAAAATGTATTATGCCTTCCCGGTATAGAATAGAATAGGCTTCCTATCCCGTGGGTGTCGTAAGAGGCGACTAAGGGAGGACGAGGGATGGGCAGCGGCGTCCCTCTTAAAACATCTGTAAAACCTGACTGCGGTTGCCAATCCGCCTTCCAAGTGTAGCAACTACGGGCAAAACCCCCCAAGGGGGAGGCTAATGTTCAGCAGTGGACAGTTAACGGCTGAAATGATGATGATGATACGAGTGAGATGAGTGTTGGTGTGCAGACAAGCCGAACCCGCCGGCGCTGGACGGCATCTCGTGCAGCCAGCGGCAGGCCACGCTGCGCTGGCACTCGATGGGCGACAACCGCGCGCCCATCCTGCGCTACAGCGTGCAGTACAACACGTCGTTCACGCCCGACGCCTGGGACGCGGCCGCCGACTCCGTGCCCGCCACCGACGCCTCCTGGGCCGCGCAGCTCAGCCCCTGGGCCAACTACACCTTCAGGTACTACTCCTCAGACTATATCATCATTCACAGGAGAACCAACACCATACTTCATAGTGTCTGTACTTATTATTTGTCTATAGTTGGCAGTTATAATTTTTATAATTTTTTTTTCATACATATATACAGTGAAAGCTTTATATAAGCAACCTCTGTATAAGCAACATTCTTTATATTTTATTCTACTCAGCTTAGTTAGTAAAAGAAATAAGTAAAAATATTTTCTAGACTGTAAGTATTTTTATACTCCTTTTTCCTCTATAAGCAACATTTCCCAATAAGATTTTTTTATTGAAATTGGTTCAAATGAGTTGCTTATATAGAGCATATTTTAATTTTCTAAAATCCTATTTATATACTATGTCGCCCAATGACATATTTACACAGATGTATTATATTATAGCTTTGTATTGTCCGGAACCAAACCCTGAAAATATTAAAATGTAAGGCAGTGCAGACTACGAGTCTACAACACCAATATCATCAAATAAAGGACGTAACTTTGTATGTATTGTGATGTGCATAAGAATAGAATATATATAATATTTATTACATGGAAAACATATAGTTAACCCTTCTTTGCATGTTGTTTTTATTGGTAGAATAAATCAAGGTGATATAATTCATTTTCAAAATTAAATGAAAAATAGTCAAAAAAATAAATTAGGTATGTTTTTTGCGATGGACATTAAAAAGGTAGCTAGACATGATCAACTTAACTTGTTCTTTTATATAATTTTTGGGCATTCAATGAAATTTCCACCATTATGCTAAGAAGGGTTAAAACAGAAATATTACAGTAATATTATATATATTTTCTTATATTAGGTAAAAGGAAATGGCTCAGCTGATGCTGTGAGTGTCCCAGTGCAATGTGAACAACTGCACAGCGCTGGTTTTCAGCCAGTCCCTCTCTTAACAAAATACAACAAAAGTACAAATGTGTACAACTGCAATTCCATATTACAAGAATTATTTCTTAGATTGTTATACTAAATAATGCTGTTCTATATCCATTACTAATTACCACTTCCTATTTTTTTTTTTTTTTTTTTTTTTTTTTTTTTTTTTTTTTTTTTTTTACAACACAGGGGGCAAACGAGCATGCGGCTCACCTGATGGTAAGTGACTACCGCCGCCCATGATCACCCACAACACCAGCGGCATTGCAGGTGTGCTGCCGGCCTTTTAAAAAGGAATATACTCTTTTCTTGAAGGTTATGTTGTCGTATCGGTTCGGAAATACTGCTGCTGGAAGTTGATTCCAAAGAATGGTTGTGCGTGGAAGAAAGTGCCTTGAAAAACGCACGGTGGAAGACCGCCACTCGTCCAGATGATTGGGATGAAACTTTAGTTTGTGGCGGGTTGTACGGTGGTGAAAATCAGCAGCAGGTATCAATCCGAACAATTCCTCAGAACACTCCCCATGATAAATTCGGTAGAAGATGCACAGAGATGCAACATCTCTGCGCAGTTTCAGTGGGTCGAGTCGGACAGTAAGGCGTTGACTATCGATAATTCGAGCCGCCCGACTTTGAATGCGGTCTAACGGAAGGAGTTGGTACTGTGGCGCTCCTGCCCACAGGTGAGAACAGTATTCCATATGCGGCCTGACTTGGGCTTTATATAATTTCAGGCGGTGTTCTGGCATGAAATATCGTCTCACCCTATTGAGTACTCCTAACTTTTTGGAAGCTATCTTAGCCTTCTCCTCCAGATGACCGCAAAACTGGACGTCGCAAGATATATCAACGCCCAGAATTCCTAGACTCGACTTTTTATCAAGGGAAGTGCCCTGAAAGTGAGGAGATACGACAAACGGCGTCTTTTTTGCGGTAAACGCGCAGACTTGTGTCTTTTTGGGGTTAAATTGGACAAGATTTTGTTCACCCCAGATCGAAACTTGATGGAGTGAAGTTTCGATTTCAGACACAAGTCTATTCCGGCACTCATCGGTATGTGCCCGCGAGATCTTTGCATGACCGGTATATAATGTATCTCCTGTACTGTCGTCTGCATAGCAATGAATATTACTTATCTGTAACATATCATTGATATGCAGAAGAAACAGAGTCGGAGATAGTACACAGCCTTGCGGGACACCAGCATTCAAAGGTTTTAAATCAGAGCATGCTCCGTCGACTACGACCTTAATGCTACGTTCCTTGAGAAAACTGGCGACCCAAATGCACAGTCTCGCAGGCAACCCAAATGAAGGTAGCTTTGAAAGCAGCGCTCTATGCCACACCCGATCAAAGGCCTTCGCGATATCCAGACTAACTGCTAAGGCCTCTCCCTTACTCTCGATTGCCACTGCCCATCGGTGTGTTAAGTAAGCTAAAAGATCACCAGCCGAACGTCCCTGTCGAAAGCCGTACTGGCGATCACAGATCAGCTGGTGCTCTTCTAGGTACCGGAGCAGTTGACGGTTAATGATGGATTCCATAACCTTCGAGAATAAGGAAGTGATAGCTATGGGCCTATAGTTAGCTGGATCTGAGCGATCTCCCTTTTTAGGGATCGGATGCACCAGAGCAGTCTTCCAAAACTTTGGGACTATGCCCGATGAGTAGCTAAGCCGAAAAAGACGCGTAAGAACCGGAGCCAACTCTGGTGCGCACGTCCTAAGCACAATTGGAGGAATACCATCGGGCCCACTCGACTTATGGATTTCGAGGGAGAAAAGTGCTCTACGCACTGAGCTATGCGTGAATTTAATGTCAGGCATAGAGCTCCTACAACACGTGATGGTCGGTGGTGATTTCATCCCGTCATCCAATGTCGAGTTTGACGCAAAGATGGATCCAAGAAGATCGGCCTTTTCCTTAGCGTTCTGGGCCAACGAGTCATCCTCCCTGCGCAATGGTGGAAAAGATGACTTACAGAAATTCCCTTGTGCAGCTTTGGCAAGAGACCAGAAAGCTCGAGTCCCAGAGGGCAAACTAGCCAATCTCTTGCCAATTCTACTAATATGCTCTGACTTCGCTGTGGCTATAACTCTTTTGAAAGACCTAGAGGCAGAGTTATACTTCTTTTTGAGAGCACTGGTGTTAGGATCTCGCGACGCCACACCTTTAGCCCAGGTTAGGAAGCACTCCTGTTTCAGACGAGATGCTGTTCTACAAGAGGCTCCATACCAGGGCTGGGATTTCCCGCCGACGGGCACCACGGAGTTAGGAATAAATAATTCCATTCCCTGAAGCACCACATCAGCAATGGAATCGGCAATGGCGTCAGGATCATCCAGTGTGAAGCAAACCCGCCTCCATGGGTAAGATGCGAAAAAAATCCGCATCTCATCCCAGTCCGCTGACCTGTAGTGCCAGACACGACGTCTACCCGTGGAACGTGGTAGAATCGAACTCATAAGAGGCACCTCGCTCCGCACCAGACTGTGATCCGACGATCCAAGCGGAGCTTCGACGGAAATCACATAGTTGTCTGGGTGGGTGGTCAGCAGAAGGTCCAACAGTGAAGGTGAATGGTCCAACACATCAGGTATTCGCGTAGGCGAGGAAACAAGCTGCGTCAGACCATAAGCCAAAGCAAAGTCATGAACAGATCTTCCCGCATAGTCGGTTGTACGTGAACCAAGCCATTCGGTATGGTGGGCATTAAAATCGCCAAGAATCACGACTTCAGCGGAAGGAATCTGTTCGAGCAGGGAATCTGTAGCCATTTGGACGTGCTCAATGAGTTGGAGAAACAATCAGCTTAACTGCGTGCGAGCACGTCGACGGCACTTATTCGATGTTCCATTAAGAAGAACAGAGTTGGCTAAGCAGGCTCCTCTATCTCTTACATTGAAACTACTCGATGATATTTTGAGCCAGTATCCGCAATTGCCTCCAACTTGCTGGAGTTTCGTCGAGTGACCACAGAGTATTTGTGTTCAGACGTTTTTTGTTTTAGTTAAATCTTTTTATGTTATTTTTGTTATTTTTATGTAATATTCCTTTTTATATGTTATTGTACTCATGCATTCCTGGGTGAGCGTATTGGAAGACTGTAAGGCTCACCCAGTGGATGTAATAAATAAATAAATAAATAATTGCAAGTCAAGCCATTCAATGTAAACGTTTATCTATTTTTCTTCTAAGATGATACTTTGTACTGCAGAGTGATCGCGTGGAACAAGATCGGGCCGTCGCTGCCGTCGGGCCACTCGGAGCCGTGCACCACGCAGCCCGACGTGCCCTACAAGAACCCCGACAACGTCGAGGGCAAGGGTTCCGACCCCACCAACATGGTCATCTCCTGGTCGGTCAGTATCACAGCCATCCATACTTAGATTATTCTCTTACACTTGGTATTCCAATAGCGAAATGTAATTGGCTCTCAATATTTAGGGAAGTGGTATTCCTTAGCAAAAAAAAAAGTTTACTCTCTAACAACACCCACAATACATATCAAATTATTACAACAGCCTGCATTACATTATTGCATTTGCATGTGGCATCTGGCATGTTTGCAGAGAACAGGGTTAATGATTTTTTTGCTATTTTACGTAAATGTAAGGCAAAATTTCATGAAAGATTAATGACAATAAGTAATCATATTGTAAAGACTGTATTCCTTACTGCATACCTGACGACAAAAGATTTTATAATGAAATTATTTGGCTTGGTATTTTGTAATTAATGTATAGTTTAAAAATATAATAATAGTTTGTAAATTTTAATCATAATAACTGTAAACTATGGGTATATACCTGAAAATAAAAGATTTATTATTATTATATTATTGCAACTGTCCAAAAGTCTTATAATTGTGATGGAAAATATAACAGCTTTCTGTCGAATAACATTTCGCTATAAGTTAGATTTAAACAAATTATTTAAAAAAAAGAATTAGAAGTATTATAATATTTGCTTAGTAATGTGTTGTTTAGTAAAAAGTACATTTTTAAAGTAAATGTTTTTAAATTCATATTTTTCATTGCTATATTTTTTTCATTTTTCGAATCAAATTTCGACTTCAAGAAATAGGAGGTTCTCAGTTAGTTTTTTTATGTTTTATAACTGATTTTGTCACGATTGTATTTTTTTAATTAAAACTTTTTTACTTATTTACTTTATTTATAACATGTTTGTTTATTGTACTTTATTTATTTATAATATGTAATTAAAATAAAACATTATTGTATTATGGTAAATAATAGGTCTTTGACTCAAATGTATAAAGGCGATACAATATACCATTTGTACTAGATTAGAAAATTGAATCCTTACATCTTGTGTAAATGCAGAAAATGCCTCAAATTGAACACAACGGTCCCGGGTTCTACTACCGTGTGTTCTGGCGTCGCAACATCACCGGCGAGCCCTACCAGGACCACCACGTGGCCGACTGGCAGCAGGAACAGTTCGTCGTACCCAACACGCCCACCTTCCAGCCGTACAAGATTAAGGTATATTAACACACATTAAATTGGACTGTTTTAGTTTACACTGTGAATCTGAGATTCAGTTACTAATATATTTCCGTTATCCTGCATAGGTTATAGCTGGTAACTCCAAAGGAATATCTAATGTGGCCCCAGTTGAAATCATAGGCTGGTCTGGCGAGGACACTCCTCTCCAAGCACCCACCAACTTCAGTCTCGTCCAAGTGATCACTGGAACCACTGCTTTGTTAAACTGGAACCCGGTCCCGGCGGAATCCGTCCGTGGACATTTTAAGGGTTACAAAATTCAGACCTGGGTAGATGGAGAAGAGGATAGACTCAAGGAAGTTTTGGTGAAAGCAGACGCAACTAGCGTTCTAGTGTCCAAATTTAAACCGTACAAACGTAACAACGCGCGGATCCTCGTGTACAACGGACGCTACAACGGACCATCTAGTGAGATCTTGAGTTTCGTTACCCCAGAAGGCAAACCCGGAACGGTCCGATCTTTCGAGGTATACCCTATTGGGTCCTCGGCTATGCTGCTGAAGTGGGACAAGCCCATAGACGAGAATGGAGTACTAACAGGTTATAAGATTTACTATCAGAAGGTCGAAGGTACTGCTCTCGGGCCGCTGCGGGAAAGAAAGAAGGAGATAGACCCGTCGTTCGATAGAGCGAAGCTGGCAGGTCTAGAGCCGAATACGAAGTACAGGATAGAGATACGCGCGAAGACGAAGGCGGGCGAGGGTGACAAGTATTACGTGGAGCAAACCACGAAGGGGGGACTGGTAGCGAAGCCTGATACGCCGATGTTCGAAGCGGAGCGGCTGCCGACGAAGGATGGGTCAGCGCATATCAAGGTTCGCTGGTTGCCGTCACTGGACGGTCACCCCGGGACGCACTTCGTGGTGTGGTACAAGGTGCGCGGCCACAACGCCTGGCTGCACACCAACGAGATCACCGACGACGACTACGTCATACTCACCGGGCTCGAGCCCGGCCAGGTCTACGAGGTCAAGATCACCGCGCACGACGGCGACTACTTCAGCGCCAGTGAGATCAAGGAGGTCGATATCGGTGAGTGATCTTGGAATTTGTAACTGTTGCTGGCCGAAACTGGCATACGAATGAGCAGGTTGATCATCATCTATATAGGTTGAATGTCGATATATAGAAATAAATAGAAACACTAAAAACCAAATCAGCGAGATATTAGAAGTGAAATAGAACACATTCAGATTTTTTCGAATTTTTATACTCTGTCTGTCTATTTGTCTGTTTGTATAGGCTAGTCTCCGAAACTGTTGGACTGATTTAAATGAAATTTTGCTTGGTGGTACCTTACATCTCAGTTCAACATTTAGATATTTTTAATCACGGAGAATTAAAGAGTTCCCGTAGGATAGTTAAGAAACTATAGTAACTTATACAGCTTAGTACACGACCTACTTCAATAAAGTCATTTTAATCCAAGGCAAAGAGTGAGAACGACACGTCATTTGTTAATTTTGGTCCAGTATTCCCAGACATAATAATTAGGTAGGTACATACATCATCATACATATTAAACAGGAATAACAAACACCACGCGGACAAAGTCGCGGGCATCAGTTAGTTGGTATATAATACTCTTTCTCGATTCACTCGTTAACTATGTACTTACCTATTGTATTGTATTTGTGGATTTAAAATTTTGACAATTAATTTGTGTGGCTAGCGAGGTAATGAGACGTGACGTCACATAACCGATGATTATGGGGGGAAAAGGGATTGTTAGTAATGGAGACTGAGAATCCCGTTGCTAGCAATATACCCAACCACGTCGACCTCCTCGCGGTTCCTCTTGATAGTTTCCACGGTTAAGTCCTGATGAATTCATCATGATGGGCTAACTGGCCTGTATTCATTCTCATCTATCACCCTTCACTGGTGCTCCGCCAGCGTATTTCGTTAACGCAGGCGGGGTTACCATTCCATTTTCACTTATAAAAAATAAACCGATGATTATGTTGAGTGCAGAAGGGCCGACGATAACGCGCGAGGACAAGATGGCGACGGCGGGCTGGTTCATCGGCGTGATGGTGGCGTTGGCGTTCCTGCTGCTGGTGCTGGTGCTGGTGTGCGTGGCGCGCCGCAACCGCGGCGGCAAGTACGACGTGCACGACCGCGAGCTGGCGCACGGCCGCCGCGACTACCCCGACGCGGGCTTCCACGAGTACACGCACCCGTCAGTATATACCTTCACACCTCCACACATACATACACCACGAACATTCACAATATAATCTAGATACCAGAGGGACACTTTGTACAAAAGTCGTTTGCTTGGGTACCTCTGCCCCATTCGTGTTTTTACCGTAAAGCAGTTGTGTTTGCATGGCTGTGTTTCGGTTTGAAGGGTGAGATATGGCGTGAATTTACAGGGTACAGAGGAATAACACCCGAGTCCTTAGGAATGGCAACGCATGTGGGGTATCATGGGCGAAACAGTACTCTGTTATGTCCATGGTACTGCTCATGTCTACTAGGCGACGTTTACCGCTTTCCATCAGGTGGGCCGTCAGCTTGTCTAAGTCTATCTTTTTTTTTATAAAGATATGAGGCCTTTAAAATCAAAGACTGCTGTATCCAAATCTGTCAAATGTCGAAGAAACTACAAAAACTAATATTTTGTCAAGGATATAGAACGATAATCTATATTTTAAATCAGATTTAAGAAAATTAGAATATTAATAATAGTTTGAATTTTAATAAATACTGTTGGAGTTTTAATACTGGCTGTTGACATTAAGCTTTTTTAGAATAATGTATTATTTTTTTGTTTGTTTTAAGACATGTCTTGAACCTTTTCACTAAACTTATTATTTTATATCTCAAATTATTTTATATAACAAATACATATATGTTTTATTACTGCATCCTGCTATTTACAACAAATAGAACTTTTTATTAAGAGAAATATTTGAGTACAGAGTGAAAATGAAATCGATTTTATGGCGTTTAGTTGCCTTTGATTTTATAGGCCTCATATATAACAATACTACCAATTTCGGTGATTCATTCTTCATTCTCATTTGTACATCGCAATTGTTGCATCTTTATGCTTAAACCTTAGATTATATAGATAGAGCATCGAGCCTCAAAAACGGATCAACTTTTTGTCAGCTAATTATCAAATTAGCTGTTTCTTTTTTTTTTATTAGTCTTCTATGTACTTACGCACACAATTTATCTTGTTGTATCTATATTTAATTATCTTCTATACTTATAATAAATCTGTAGAGAGGTCATTTTTGTACATGAAATATTTTTCCAAAATAACTATCAGGGGGTGATTAGTGATCGATACTGATGCCAAAAATGCAATCAGTAAAATTTTTGTCTGTCTGTCGGTATGTTGGTTATAGACACAAAAACTACTCGACGGATTTTAACGAAACTTGGTACAATTATTCTTCATACTCCTGGGCAGGTTATAATATACTTTTCATTACGCTACGATCAATAGGAGCAGAGCAGTAAAGGGAAATGTTGGGAAAACGGGAGAAGTTACTCCATTTTTAAGTTTCCGTCGCTTGTGCAGCCTTAATGGTCAATAACGACAAAAAACTTCGCGATACTATTATATAACTATTATATGTCTAACTATTATCGTTATGTCACAATAACCATTTTATAAAATGTAAAAATGTCCACCCGTGTGAAGCCGGGACGGGTCGCTAGTCGAATAAATAAGTTTTTACGCATTCAAAAGATGCAAAAATTTTAAGACAAGTAAACATAGAAGTTATAAAGGAATTACTCGTAACTATTTATCACTCAAAATTGTATGAAAAAGTTGACTGGCTTTTTTGGAAGCATTTGTATGAAGACACGTATCTATATAATCTAAGGCTTAAACAAAGTATAATCTATAGGTAACCTTATTCGATCTTAAACCTTGCTGAATTTATTGTTTGAGTTTAAAATCTTTTTTTTTTTAGATTGGACAACAAGTCCCGGCATTCTATGAGCAGCGGCACCAAGCCAGGTCCCGAGAGTGACACCGACTCTATGGCGGAGTACGGTGAAGGGGAGACAGGTATGTGCTTCCACTATTGCCAAGGCTAAAAGTATGTATTACGTGTTAAATTTGCATACGCATCATATAATTAAATATACAATACGATCAAAATAAGTACAGGAATACCGGTGATGTCGGCTTGTCTATGGTCACTTGAAGGGTATGGTCAGCAAGAAAAATAAAATTATTTCCCATACGTAAATAATTCTAAGAACAAGAATATCAATGTCCTCGACTTGTCTACTGTCTAATCAAAAAGTACAGTTAGTATTAAAAACATAATTATACATAAAAAAAAAAATCTGTATTCTTTAAATAATTTTTGAATTAATTATAATAACAGGTGAAGATGTTACAATATGTCGAAAGGTAATTCCTGTAGTTATTTTGATCGCATTGTACAATATATGTTTTGTGTTACTCTATCTATATATGTGCAGCACGACAAATTATGTTACCTTTTGTTTTTTAATTTTCATTTAGTGTCATATAAACATTTTCTTTCCATATAACATAGACGCCATTGCAACAAAATGCATGTACTTGTTTTAAGGTGGAGTTAGACTGAAAGAGCACAGAATAAGAGCTAGAACAAAACCACGTTAGACTAAACACTACTATATGAAGTATCTATCTATTTATATGTATTTACTTATATATATTTTTATTTATTTATTTATACCTATCGGTCTTTTCAATTATAAAGACATTTTATTTATTTATTTTTAACTATAACATTTAAGTCGATTGGTACACGTGTATGAACTGTACCTACTAATGAACTGTCAGTTTTCTCATTATGGGTTTGCTGGAAGAAATCTCTATTGGAGATAAGCTCGCCTTTGTGCACTATTATGTTTGTTTTTACATTTTAATAACCTTTTGTGTACAATAAAGAATAAAGAATCTTACATGTTTACACTAAAAAAGTCGACTTGGCAGTTAGAAAAACACGACTGTTAGTTTTTTTTTTTCAGTTTATGACTTCCATATTTGTTTTATACTGGTTTCATGTAGTCTGTAGCACTACTATAATTAAAACTAAATTAACTATACGTTCACACTAAAGAATCGACTTTTACAAAGTCACAAAAAAACGATTGTCAAGTTTTTGCTAGTTTAAGACTTCATGACCCATATTTATTTCACAACGTTTTCATGTAGTCTGTAGCATTATTCCAATTAAAAGTAATTTCTATACACTTCTTATTAAAATTTGTCGAAAATGCTTATGTACGCTTGCGACACTAGAAGTATATCATATGCGCGTTGCCAACCCTGAAGAAACCCTTTTTAAAAAATCCTATACTGTAGTCTCTAGAGAAAACCTCGGCAGGATATTTCACTACTTAAATACACACTTTATATACATATACTTAAGAACTAGTATTACATCAGCAATCGGGTAAAAATTACATGACTACTTGCTCTACGGAAGTACCCAGGAAGGTTCGCTCGGTCGATCTAGCTCCACGTGTGTGTGCGTGCGCTCGCGTGTGGCTGTATGTGTATGCATGGTTACTTGCAGCGGGCATGAACGAGGACGGCTCCTTCATCGGGCAGTACGGCCGCAAGCGGCGCCCGCCCGCCTCCGGACACACAGACTCCGCCTCGCAGGCATTCGCCACGCTCGTCTGAACCCACCCTCACCCTCCTTCCGAACCACTCACCTTAAGCTGTATAAGCAGATTTCCTTTGCACGAACTATCTCAGTAGCTGCGTTCGCGTACGCTAATATTCAAAAGCGTAGTGCCATTTTGAATCACATTAAAAAAATAGTCTGGTACTGAGTAACCAATCGCCGTAGGCCTAGATGTGATCTTCGTTTCGATTGGTCCGTTTGACGGTGAAGTCGCCCGCCAAAATTTATTTCGAATACTTTTTTTTTATAGAATACTTTGTCTCTGGTTGTACCCTAGTTTCTTAATTTGTACATGACTGCCACTACTTTTAGGCTCCCCTACGGGCGTTCGATGTCTTTATTGCACTATTTATAAAATAGTTTTAATAAAGGCTTTATCACGTGTCTTTATATTGTGAATTATCTTTATTGTGAAATCTCAAATGCAGCGGCTTAAATTAGTTATTAAGTACACAAGCAAATATTTCTTTAAGTTAGATTGTAAAAATTAAGTTTAAAATTGAGTGAATTAGTGTGATTTTTTTTCTACTTATTTTACATGTTTTTTTTTTCTTTCGCTTTTTCGTTGTTGATTGACTGTAGTTAGGTGCAATATAAAATAAACGTTATCCTGTTTCCGTCCCTATGTTCTAATCCTTATGTTTGCCTATGCACGAGCTACTTTTTTTTTATTTGTAAGGTATGTTTTTTTTTCGTTTTTGTTTACTTTTATTTTTATTTCGCTACTAAGAGTATATTGCACTATCAAACATATAAGATTATAGATTATTTTTTTACAATGATGGACTTTTAATATTAATAATTTACAACATAATGTTAATAAACTTACTCAAGAATAATTTAGGAAAATTTGATTTTCATTTCTCTGCCCTATACTTATGGCTCTGAAATAGTATTATCCCACATTATTTGTGAGTGTAATATGCTTTACAAATACAATAAATTCGTTTAATGTGTATGAGTGTGTGAGAGAGATATTGTCAAAGGTTTCACTTAAGAAATTGTTGCAACCCGACTATGGCTAGATTTTTCTTATTATTTTGCACAGTTGAATAACGCTATCATATTAACGTCCCAATCTAATGAACTAGAAGTTTAACGGACTCATCTAGGCAGAGCAAAGCATTCTGAATTGTCACTTAATTTTCAGGACATACTTTGTATCGTGACAGTGACATTTTGTAGAGCATATTTTTTTTGGCATTGATATTTTTATTTTACATCGACATTTAAATTATATTGACATTGGCATTGATACTCCGCCTTTGTTATCTGTATAAGTTGGCGGAATATCGGTGAAGAGAATCATCTCTTTTAATTAATCGATCCGTTTTCATTCTCACCTATCAAGGTGAGGATGAAAACGGATCGATTAATTTATCATGACGGATTTATCAAAAATTAACTATCATATATTGGTATATTGTGGGCTAGCAATAAAATTGTTCTTTTTATATGCTAGATGGGCACCAGTGAGAATGGAAGCTAAGGATAAAAATAGATCTGTTACTTATTATGTCAAATTCATCAAAATTTAAACTTGTATGGTTTCTAGTAGATACCGCGTGGAAGTCGACCTGCTAGGACTGTTAGACCCCATTACAAACAATATAATCAAAATAAATATAGAAGTTTTAAAGGAATCACTCACAACTGTTTGTCGCGCAAAATTGTATGAAAAAATTTACCCGTTTTTCTCGAAGCATTTCTATGGAGACACTCTATTTATATAATGTAAGATACAGATAAGTGATGTGTTAGTACTAATTAAGAGTGCGTTGGTCCGCAGGCCGGTTCACGGAGGACGGCTCGTTCATCGGGCAGTATGTGCCGGGTGCACGCGTACTGCCGCCGCCAGCCGCCGCCGCGGGAGCGCCACAGCCGCCCACCTACGTGTGAGCGCTGTCTCCGCGCCGCCACGGTATCTGCCGTCTCCCTCTAATTAACCATCTGTTTTGCACCGTACCCGGTCAGGCCGTATCGAGCCGAGCAGCTGTATATTTCAGTTTTCTGTAGCAAACTCTACTGTAACCGTTTCAGTTATATAGTGCATATTTACTGTGTCAAAATTGTCACCCTGATACCGTGTACCGAGTGAGATGTGCCCTTCGTCCCCGCCCGCGGGACGTACCAGCTGTTCGTTATACGAAGCTGTCACCTGCTGGATATTTTTACTCTGTAGCTCTGGCAGCTAGTTGTAAAAAGACGGTATATACATTTTTTTAACACTATATTTAGTTGAAATTTATTAGTATAGGGCCAAGTTAGGATAAGCCGAGTCTAAGGAGCCTACTATTAATTTAGTTCGGCCCTGCAGTAGTGTCAGTAGTGAGGGCTATTTGAGACTTCTTTTTTTACGACTCACAAATTTTGAATTCGCGATTAAAACATAGTGAAACACTTTGTTCTGTGGCAATAACAATAAAAATAGGTTCTTTTCTTTATGAGACTGATTTTAAGTAATGGAATAAAATAGTCGTCATTTTCTGACACGTAACGCTCTGTTCTGGAAGGTATAGCGTAAGAGAACATGCGGTAGGTTTGGTATACGTAAGTAGGTACGAGAGAATAGCGATGCAATAAGTTGTTCGACTGCAGACGCATCAAGAACGTCAGTGTGAATTGACCCTTATTTCTTTTGCTCTCTCTACATACCTGTTGAGTTTCGCAGTCGATCAACTATCCATAAGGACATTTCAAACACGAGCGATTTATTCTTAGCTTGTAAACATATGTAGGTGATGTTTTGGCCCGATATCAATTACTTGTTAATTAAGGATACGGTAGCTGGAAGACTTGAAATTAAGAGAAGCTATTTTTGTCACAGAAAATAGGTAAAGAATAAGAATATTAGCTCTGGACACCGGTGGTCAGACTTGCTGTAGAGTCAATAATGGTGACTCTTAAACTGTGACACAAACTCGATCATAGATTAAGAATGATAAGGTAAATCAGACTGGACACATCGTAAAAATTTGGTGATTCAGCTTGTAAATTTTTGTCAATTTTATGCCTTGTCTGGTTTATTTTATTGTGTGAAATGTGATTACATAGATCAACAGCGAAATAAATTCTATAGCTACGATATTTTATATTGAATGCATATCTTATATGTAAATTACAAATTATTGTAACATTTTTGGACCATTTAAATATATTATTTTGTGAAAATGAAAATATGACTGTTACAAAGCGTCTGTGAAAGCTACTGTTAATTTTTTGACTCGTATGTTCTCTTATATACCTCTCGTTATATGAGGGTATATTTATATATTTAGACCAAAAAGCAACAAGACATGCTTGTTCGCTTTGCAAACGTATCCTCGCAAATAGTACATCATACTTTTGGGAAAAATTGTAAATACGCTGTGAAAGCTTACATTTATTTCTACAGTAAAAATCTTGTTGCTAGATCCTTTTCTATTAAAATATGGATCTCTCTCTAATATTTTTGTAAGACGTATTATTATATTTTGGCATCTCTGTTGCGTTATCACCTCTAGCAAAGGGCACAGCTGTACTGCAAATATCGATAGAGACATATATATTTTATTATAGAATAAAATATTTTTCTACGACGCAGTTTGACCACCGGCATATGTTGGTGCTTTGCGGGGATCGATTGAGGCGTGTTTAATATAATAAATGTTGTGATTGTTCGGAAAGTAGTGTTAGAGCACGGACTCGTTGAGAGTATTCACCTGTCCCACCTGACGCCGCCCGAGCGCTAAACGACACGCACGACCGTTCAATGTCTCTCACGCAGCGTTGCCAGATTTAGTGTTTTTTGTTTTAAAATTTTTGATAAAAAAAAATATTGTGTTCACAAAATTTTTAAGTAATAAAATGAGAAATGTTGGAAGAAAAATAAAATGGGTGTAGGTAAATTTAGAGATCTTTTTTGATAGTTTTAATTAATATTTGTAAACAACTGTATAGCAGTATACAAATCCGTAGAATATACCAATCAAGGTTAGTGGCATGAGGCGAAGAAGTATGTGTAAAGAACGGCGTTTTATAAAGAAATCGTATCAATTTAAGATAAAAATAAAATTGAAATTTAGGTAGAAATCGCAAATCGTATCTGGCAACACTGTAGTACTTGTTACTGTTTGGTTCATGTCGTCGAGTTGTTTGGTGCGTCGGCGCACCATATTCAATCTATCTGACTGCTAAATGATATTAGATTTTAATTATTAAAAATCTCAACTTCTGAATTAGATATTATAATATGAAACGATCATTAGAACGCAGTTATAAAATAAGTATTGATATACATGTTCTATATGCCGTTTTGTAAATCTCTGATGTTTCACTCGTGTACTTCCGAAGTTAGTTGAATGACAGCAGGGATATTGAAGTACATTACTCGAATATTTGTCAGTAATCTCCTGTCATAGTGTTTAATTAAGTCCTAAGGCTTTTTTGTATTTGTCTATTACATAATGTATATTTGACATTGAAGTTTGAACGCACTCACATCCACATTAACAAGTTATTCCAATTTGATGTTACTATTTTTGATCGGTCACGGGGTGGAGACGTATGTTCAGTGTTGCCGCACGCCAAATTCACAAAATATTTATCCATTTTGTCGACATAAAGTTATATGGCAATCGTCTTCAGCCTGTACTGTGGAGAATCAATGTATCTCGTGTTAGATTTAAGGCTAGGGTCTCGTGTTAACTAATGTTAGTCGGCTAACGCGTTCGCTTATCTCATCGGGCATCTCTATTGTAATATTTATTCTTTGCTTTCATTACAATTACCTTGCCGTATATCGTTTCCGTTACGCAAACACCTATATGTGTGCACTAGTATTGTGCACCAACTTTGTCTGTCAATGTTACCTCTTATTATAATTTGTGTATATTCTTTCTTCGCCTGAAAGGTGTCGGGTCCTATGAAATACATTCCACGCGGTCTAACCATGTTGATTTTTTTAAATATCCATTTATTTATTCAATGTTTCTTATTGTAAGCGTCGGTCAGATGTAATCTGAACAATGTTTTTAAAACTACGAGTAAGACTGTCGTTTACTATTAAAGCCCAGTGTACGTTTGATTTCATATTATTGTACTGTACTGTACGTTTCTCATCGGATCTAATCGACTGCATAATTTGCAAATTGAGGCGTTTTGTACAAAGACCCTGATCGTTCTAATTTAGAGTTTACACTGTAACCATGGGTACCTTATATACATTGCATTATATTTATATTTGAAGGCACTGTTATTGTAACCCCTTTAAGTTATTTGTTAAGGAGTCTTTATCATGTCTATTGTCTAGTAAGAATTTAATATATATTAATATTAATTAATGGTAGGAGAGCCTTGTTCGATTCGCGTCTATTTTGTCGCTTTTTATGCCGCGCTGTTAAACATTGAAAATTCTTCGTCATAATTTGTTACAACAGATTGGAGATTGAACGTAACGTTAAATTGTTATAAATGTCGGCGTTGTCACTGCCTTCCCTTAGGAGATCACGTGTTATGTCAGTGTACTTTATCTCCATGACTGTTAGGGGTGGGTAATATATATATATATATATATATATATATATATATATATATATATATATATATATATATTCTGATTATCTATATATTGGCTCAATAACAAATATGTCAAATATCTGTTATCCAATATACAATATCAAAATAAATATAAATATCCAACCTGTACCTGTGATTTCGAATAGATAATGATCAAGTTTCCCTCATCAATGTCGAGAGAAACCCAATATATAGATATCAGTGCAATATCGATATTACCCATGCCTAATGACTATATATCATTTGCCTTAAGTATTTTCAGTTTAATTCGTCATATTCGTAAGCACAATGTCTGCATTTATTTCTGTCCACATGTCACAATGTATGCAAACGGTCATAATGAAAAGACAGCTAATGAAACCAGACACAGGTTAGTTATGAATCAAATATACTATTATACAAACGGTTCAGCGTCGTGTATAATTTAGTATAAAACAACTGATGGAGTGAAATTAAAAAAGTAAGAATTTAAAATACCGAGTCGTAGCTGAAATATGTGTATGTTGGTTGCAAATGTGATTGTACTCAAAATTGGTTTGTTTATATTGTAAGGTACAATGAATGTGGAAAATAGATTGGCCCCTTCAATATTGTATAACGTACTAATCTCATTAATGTTTTACGATAGGTATGTATTGTTTGCAGCTATTATATTATATATGTTTGACAAAGTACCTACATGTTATGTATAGTTTAGATAATATGGTATGAAGAAATGGTCAAAGTGTACTAATTAAATTATTTTAATTAATTAAATTATTCTCGTCCCTGTTGTTTACCAATTTTAATAATTATTTTGAAAGGTCATATCTAATGTTGACTAGCACCATCTTGTTTTTATAATCTATGGGCGATAATTTTGTTTAGGAAAAGCGTTCAAATTAAATAATTGCCAAGCAAGCATTTTAACCGACATTGGAGGTATTTTGTTAAATTGGATAATAATATGTTGCATTTATGTAAATTAAAAGTTGAACCATGACAAAATGTAACAATGTATAACACGAATTTGGGAATTCTGACCTCATGCGAGAACGTTCTGTTCACGAATTATAATAATTTACCTTTTAGTTCGCATTAAGTAACTGTAATTTATTGTGTAACTATGATGAATATTTTTTTATGTTGCATAGAAAATAAATTTTAAGAAATTGTAGTATGTGTTTTTTTTTCGATCATATCATTGCTAAATCAAATATTCTGAGGCTACTCTGTGACCGTTTGTTTTTACCACAAATTAAAATGATATATACAAAAAATGGCAACACTACTAACTCACACACTCACAAAACTATTATTTTCACAGATTAAGTACATGTGATACTCTGTCTATGATTATTTTAGTTTGTAATTCTATAAAAAAAGAAGAACTGAACATGTTTTTGGTAATTGAATAATGTTACGTCATGTTTTTTTTATACTACTATGGTGGCAAAGAAGTATATGGTTCGTCTGATGGTAAACGGGGTTACCGTAGCCTATGGACGCCTGTAATACCAGGGATTTTTCCCCCGTTCCCGACTCATAGTCTTAATACGCCCTTTTTGAAGAACTCCATGCTGTAGTCTGTAGAAAAAAGCCTTAGCAGGAAGATCATTCCACTACCTGAGAGTTCGCAGGAGGAAGCTCCTCTGAAACCGCAATGTGTGTGACCATTCTTGTTCTAAGGTGGAAGGATGAATTCTCTATCGATAGCAAGTGTTACGATGGTAAAAGGTGCCTGTAGATATTATATTATATTGAAATTCTTCTGAACAATTCGTTATACAGGTTGTAGAAGATGCAAAGAGAAGCAAAGTCTCGCCTTAAAGGTCTCGATACCGCCTGTTAATCTTAGGTAAGTAAAATTAGTCTGGTTTCTTCTATACTATATACTATACTCGTCGAAGAACTTTATATGGGTTGTACATTAATATACCTTTGACACTAGCTATCTACCCAGAATTGTCTGGTGCCCAACCCAGGATTAGGAACGGAGATTTGTACTATAGGCACAGACATATAAAAGCCATAAAAAGACATAAAAAGGGTCTACCCTTCTTGATAAGTGATCTTAAAAACCTCAATTAGCATCGCAGTGTTTTCGTATTCTATGATATCAATGACATTGTTCATTTCTATAGCTCACAATTACCATTTTACAACGGGTGGGAAGTCAGCTTATTGCCCTTGCATTGTAACACAAAAAGTTAAGTACAATAAATTGGTAGTTGGAGTTTCAGTATGTATTTATTTATACTTTACTAGTGACCCGCCTCGGTTTCGCACAAGTGCAATACTGGTACTGAATACTAAATATACTACAGAGTGGTTTAAAAATTAACCTTAATACTGGCTAAAGTATGAACAATTTCGAAAAATTCGTCGCGTTGATAAGTATGTTTTTTCTTAAAAAAGATCACTTTAGTATTTAAGTAAATACTATCATACAATTTCGAATATATACAAAAAAAATGTATTTACGATATTACATTAGAAATGTCTAAAATTATCAGTGTTTCTCTATTATATTATGCATCTATTATACATATAAACGTTCCTCTTGAATAACTATCTAATAAAAAAACCGCATCCAAATCCGTTGCGTAGTTTTAAAGATCCAAATACCTATACATAGAAATAGGCAACGGGAAGCGACTTTGTTTTATACTATATATTGTAGTAATGATTGTACCTACTAGTAATAAAAAATAAATATGACAGAGGTAAGCATATGTATAAAGGTGAGCTTAAATTTAAAAGAGTACTCTTCCAGCAAACCTACTGGAAAGGAGCATCAATGTTAGTATACAGATAGGATCAAAGTGTCAAACATCTTAACCTCGGCTTGATCGCGGCGAGTGTATCTTTCAATTAGTCTTAATGACACTTCCTCATTAACGAATATTGATATGTGCATATTTATTACGGCCAATAAATTTTAATAATTCTAAAGAGGAAGGACACTAAAAAGAACTATATCCCTAAGTATCTAATTCATAGATAATTACTTTATCAATACAAATATTAACATTTAATTTTAATAGTTTTCTTTTTATTTCTATGATTTTTATCCAAATATAGCTCCTATTTGTTTATTCAATTCAATCAAATAGAAAACATAGTAAAGGTAAATTTCGTATGTACTGAAGTGTATTTTATTTTATTTTTTTATACAACTTAGAATGGCAAACAAGCTGACGGCCCACCTGATGGAAAGTGATAACCGTCGCCTATAGACAATGAGCAGTACCATGGACATAACAGAGTATACTGTTTCGCCCATGATACCCCCCATGCGTTGCCATTCCTGAGGACTCAGGTGTTATTCCTCTGTACCCTGTAAATTTACGCCATATCCCACCCTTCAAAACTGAACACAGCCATGCAAAACACAACTGCTTTACGGTTGAAACACGTCTATGTCCTTCCTCTCGGTTCAGTGGTTTTGATGTAATAGTCACATTTCCCTTCACTGCTCTGCTCCTATTGATCGTAGCGTAATGAAAAGTGTATATATATATATATATATATATATATATATATATATATATATATATATATATATATATATATATATATATATATATATATATATATATATATATATATATATATTTTCGTTAAAATCCGTCGGGTACCTACTTTTATTGCAATTGGAATGGTAAATAAGCTGATAGAAAGCGACTACCTTCGGTTAAGTATACCTACATAGACAAGAACAGCACAATGTGCTTCATTCTTTTTTTTTTCTTTTCCTTAATGGCAATCGGTCGCCATTTTTACGACCATTTCTGCCAGCGTCAATGTACAAGAGGATCGTAACTCAGAATTATTACTTTTCTACGAGTATTATAGCATTCAAAGCATACCACAATCATAACAAACAATTACGCATTGTCCCATCGTGTATTTATGTATACTCAATTTAAATGTTCACCCTTCCCGCCATTTTTTTCAATATGCTGTATTGAATAGTCTACTTTTTTTTTGCTGGGTGAAAATGGTGTGGTAACCCCGCCTGCGCTAACGGGATACGCTGGCGGAGCACCAGTGAAGGTTGATAGATGAGAATGAAAACAGGCCAGTTAGCCCATCATGATGAATTCATCAGGAATTAACCATGATAGTTTCCAGGGAGAACCGCGAGGTGGTCGACCTGGTTGGGTATATTGCTAGCAAAAGGATTCTCAGTCTCCATTTCTACAATCCCTTTCCCCCTGAATAGACTATTATCTCCTTATTATTGTTTGTTAATAAGTAAATAAAGATATTTTTAGAGTTAAAAGTAGAGAGTATATACTATTATTATAGAGTTAACAATAAAGAGTACTTATTTATAATTATTATAACACCAGTGACTCTTCAAATCTCAAGTGTTACGATTCCTGAGGATTGAGGTGTTATGCCTTTATATCTCCTAATCATTTTATTGCCATATCCCGCACTTAAAAATGAAATCTACCTATGCATCACACAATAATTGAAGGTAATGGTAACCGTTACCTATACTGTTACAAGAAAGTCCTAAAAATGGGGGAGGAAAGGGATTTTTAGTATTGGAGACTGAGAATCCCATTGCTAGCAATATACCCAACCATGTCGACCTCCTCGCGGTTCCCCCTGGAAACTATCATGGTTAATTCCTGATGAATTCATCATGATGGGCTAACTGGCCTGTTTTTATTCTCATCTATCACCGTTCACTGGTGCTCCGCCAGCGTATCTCGTTAGGGCAGGCGGGGTTACCATACCATTTTCACCCATAAAAAAAATCCTAAAAGTGGATCCGATTTTTATGTTTTTGGTTTTTATGTTAATGCTAGCTTTTACACGTGTCTTCGTCCGCGTGACTAGGATATGTTTACTGACCGGGATAAAAAGTGGCCTAAGTCCTCCTCCATCCCACATTATACTTTTTTTTATATATACAACTTAGAATGGCAAACAAGCTGACGGCCCATCTGATGGAAAGTGGTAACCGTCGCCTATAGACATGAACAGTACCATGGACATAACAGAGTATACTGTTTCGCCCATGATACCCCCATGCGTTGCCATTCCTGAGGACTCAGGTGTTATTCCTCTGTACCTTGTAAATTCACGCCATATCCCACCCTTATACCGAAACACAGCCATGCAAAACACAACTGCTTCACGGTTGATACACGAAACCAAATTTTATAGTGATTGGTTAAACCATTAAAGCACTATAAAGTAACTAACAGACTCACATTTACTTTTAAAATATTAGGATAGTTGCTCTTCAGGTTGCTTACAAACAAGCGACAGAATTGCAACAGTAGAAAAACTAATACAAGATTGCAATTACCTTTGACAGGTTCCGCCGCGCCGCGGCGACGCTGAAAGTCGGCTACCGTTGGTCAAGAATTTTTTTTCTGTAAGCATCCTTTTGAAGACAATGGTTTTTTTTTTGTTTTTAAGGTACATTCTAAAGCTGTGGTATTTAGTTACGCCCTTACATTACACTATTATATGATTCGTTTCAATAGAGCTTAATGACAATATAAACAAACAATTAATTGACATGAGCAAGCTCACTGTTGTCAAATAGTAGTACAAATGAAAATATAATCCAATGTTTCAATTTATTACCAAACTTCTTTTAATAAGTGCTCCTGTAATAATTTTAACAAAAAAAAAAAACACTAAAAAAATTTATTATATCAAACTAGTACTAGAAGCACAGTTGAGTTTTTTTTTTTTTAGAAATGGAGTTACGTTTAATACCTCTGTATTTTTTTTTGTGTATATGTAACGGAATTATCTTTGACATTTTAATAATTCTTTTAACAATCACTGGCGATTACTTTCGTGCTAATTTCATATTAATTTTATTACGACAGAAGTCGTATTTTAGTGGAATGTAATATTAAATCGATAAATCAAATAGGTAATTTTCATTCAAGTAAAGTTAATTCTCTAAGCATTTTAAATTGGAATGGTTTACGAATTTATCGCCCAATTCGGAGTACAATTTCAGCTTAGAAGAACGAATAAGAAACTCAGCTGTTTAATCTTAAAAAGAGCATTTAAAATTAAACAAACTTACAAAAGTCGAGTTTACGAAAGTTATATAACAAAAAAAATCATCATCACTACTACTACATAGATTTTATTAAGTCATTATGCAAAATAAACCATTTGTTAATTGCTTTAATTTGCATAATTTTATTTTAAAATGTTTTTTATCTATGTACATACATACTTAGATGCAAGGTCACGTATGTCCTGGACACAGAATAAATAATAAGTAAGTAGTACAGTAATCCCGAATAATGACGATCTACGTATTTATATTTATAAAAAAAATATTAGAATCATCTTGTAATCTCTGTTAGAAAGCAGCAACGAATATAATTGTCTGGCTTTGTTTGCTAGCATATTGTAAAGCAAAAGCACAAATGTAGACAGTCTGTGTTGAACCACAGTTGTGTGCAGACACGTATCGGTGTTTCAATTTTAAAAGATATAAACACGTTCGCGAAGTGTGCAGCAAGTGAAGTTTAAAAGTGTGAACGTATATGCTTTGTCTTCAATTAAAAATTAAAATAAAGCGTCCACAGATTAATTTATTATTTAAGGGTATGTATAAATCATATTTTCGGTCAGTCGCTGTCGCGAAATTCTTGCGGGATAACAGCTATCTGTAAATACAGATCATTGATCCCACTTAACAAGTTAATTGTGTGATCGATACGAAATCAAAATGATTTTCTCATCGTATGTGTCATTAAGTGAAAATATACTTAGCTTTATGGATACATATATTTCATGACTTTTTCGGTACGATAAATTGTAATAAGTGAATATGATAAAGTATATAAAAAAACAAGACTGGAAAATTTGTTTTGACAGTTTATAGTCGCCATATTTATTTTTAATATTGTTGTTACGTAGCATAAAGCTTCTACAATTTAGGATTCCCACAATTGAAAGGAATATAATGACACCCTATTTATTAATTATTATCACGTATACCATTTAGGCTATGCCCACGTTACGCTCAATATCCGGACATACATACTCGATAAACAGGACTCTCCTTTTGTCAACAGTCGGGTAATATAACAAAATCCATATATGTATCTAAGAATCGCTAGAAGCCAGATATTTAAACAAAATCAATAATACATGCATGTCCTCGTATGGGCTTAAAAAACGAAGATTAAAAAGAACGGTGAAAGTAAACAATACTATCTGGCGCATGTAAACATAACAGCAGCGTTATTAATAGGGGACCAGCACCGGGATCAAATGTTCAACGCACAATGCACGGTGCACCGAGCCGGTCATGTTAATTAATATCGTCTCGGCGAATATCCAGCCGAGTTCAAGGTGCGAACAGTGCAATTATAAAACCGGTTATTTACGAGTATCCTTGCCAAAATACAGATTTTTTTGGTGTATTCTTATACCTAATGACTAGTTAAATAATTAATTTAATGTATTCAACGAAAGAATTTGCTAATTATAGTTATTTATGATTTAAATTTCGTATATGTGTCTCATTAGGCACTTACAACAAAATTAAAAAGTTATATAAAAAAAAGTTGTCCTTGCCACCTATAATAATAATTTATAATAAGGATTTTTCATTTTTTTTTTCATAATGTTTGATGTCTTCAGTTTCTTTGCTTACGAACTTACTTTTCGAAAACTAAATAAAGTATATTTTTTTTTAATACGGGTGTAAATTTTAATAATACGATTTATAACAAAACAGTAAAAAAAAAGGTACAGGAATAGGGAGGGACCAGCCGTAGCGGCGCGGCCGAAACCCGCTGCGGACAGGAGCGGTCGCGCGCCGCGCCCTGTTGCCGGACATTATTTTTTTTTTACTTTTTACTCTGTTACCTGTTTCTTCAACGGGTATCGAATCGGCTCAGAGCGGCTGGTTAGCTTAACAAGTGCATAAGCCAGAGGTGCTGCACATTGTGTCTAAACCTTTTATATTGGGAAATTTCTAAGTTTACTGCTACAAAATTGCGTTATGGAACAAATAAGAGCTCTTGAGTTTTTTCTTAGAACACAAGATTAAAATCTTATGTTGGAAAAGATTATTTACATCCGACTTCAAAAATAAGGCGGTTCTCAACACAGAGAGACTATATGTTCTCAATTCCACTGTATTTTTTTTTTCATATATCATAACTTCATCATTTGTAAATTGAAGTGGTTTTTTTTATGGAATACAATTTTTTATTATGTTTAAGCGAAAAAGTAACTTCTCGATTTCACGGTGCTTTTTGATGCATGATATTTGCCAATAATTATCGTCGATTGACAATAGGTTTAGCAATTGATAGGATTCAGTATTACTCAAGCCCCATATCTACTTCGTAAAGTTTTAAAGTTCATTTATTTAAAAATAGCCATCTTAGGTTATGGTTAACCGATGAGCCTGCAACGGCCTGACGCTAACGGTATACGCTGGTGGGGCACCAGTGAGGGATGACAGGTGAAAATGAAAAGGCAGGCCAGTAAGTCCATCGTAATCGTACATCTGAAATTCAGCTTAATGGTTTCCAGACGGGACCACGTGGAGGCCGGCCTGATAGGGTATATTGCTAGCAATGGGATTGGTAGTCCGCATTACTAAAAATCCCTTTCCTCTCTGCGAGGTCATTAGATGTAGGGATTGACCGCAATAGAAGGATCATGATATGGCCTAATCCATGCTAACAATAGTTGACCCGTTAAGGCGCCAAAAGAAAATAAACAAACGTATAAATACATTTTGAATATCAGCAAAAATATTAAGATTGTTCTATATGTATTTTTCCAAAAAAAAAGCAGTTAATTTCTCTAAATAAACTACTATGACCAACACAACAATAAATCTTTCTGATTCAAAAAAAGAATGGCAACGTACAAAAAAATGCACATTCATTTTTGAATTCTTCCTTTTTGAAATTGGCTAATGATATGGTAGGTTGGATCCCAAAATAGAATTAATAATACCAATATGGGGAAAATTATTATTATAATGCAAATGTTAGTCTGACCGGCTGGACATCCTGCGATAACGGACGAAGTGCGAATGACCCCATGTGCAGTTTGCAAATCTCTCACCAAAGTGTTATTTATTCCACAATAATATAGATTATTGTGCATTTTTTTACAACACAGGGGGCAGACGAGCATGCGGTTCACCTGATTGTAGGTGACTACCGCCGCCCATGATCACCCACAATACCAAAGGCATTACAGGTGTGCTGCCAGCATTTTAAAAAGGAATATGCCTTTTTTCTTGAAGGTTATATTGTCATATCGGTTCGGAAATACTGCTGCTGGAAGTTGATTCCAAAGAGTGGTTGTGCGTGGAAGAAAGCGCCTTGAAAAACGCACGATGGAAGACCGCCACTCGTCCAGATGGTTGGGATGAAATTTTAGTTTATGGCGGGTTGTACGATGGTGAAAATCAGCAGCAGGTATCAATCCGAATAATTCTTCAGAGCACTCCCCATGATAAATTCTGTAGCATTTGATGAAACTTGGAAGTCATCCTTGTAAATGAGAACATTTTTGTACTCTTTCATAGCGTTTACAAATACAAACAGTAAATATGTCGTATAAAAATTTTACGATTCGTCAAAGTGCCCTTATTTGTAACTACAATAATTTTGTTATGATATTTGCATGATACAAACACAACAGTGAGCAGTGTCAATTGAAAAAATAGTCATTGAAATAGGTATAACTAAAATTGGTGGAAATATTGCGTAAATAGTACATAGTTTAGGATTGTCGTCCACAAATAAGCTCTACTTCATTTGTGTGATATATCTTTACCAGAAGGAGACTTTGTACAAAAGTCGCTTGCTTGGGCATCTCTGTCCCATTCATGTTTCAACTGTGAAGCACTTGTGTTTGCATGGCTGTGTTTCGGTTTGAATTTACAGGGTACAGAGGAATAACACCCAAGTTCTCAGGAATGGCAATGCATGGGGAATATCATGGGCGAAACAGTATACTTTGTTATGTCCATGGTACTGCTCATGTCTATAGGCGACGTTTACCACTTTCCATCAGGTGGGCCATCAGCTTGTTTGCCATTCTAAGTTGTATAAAAAAATCTGATTTTACAGTATTTAAAATTGATCATTATATGTATGTCAAAACATCAAAAGAAAATGTTTAATTATTTTCATATAAAAAACAAAAACTATAATTTTGTCCGTTATTTCGTACACGTGGTTTTCAGAAGAAGAATTTTTTTTATTACACTTGTCTGTTTTTTGAATTGGCACCTTAATAAAAATTGCTACTAAAACATCAGTCGATTCCTACTATTTATTTTCCTGTTATATTTAGCGTAAACTTTATTACACAAAAAAGCGCATTAGTTGAAAAAAATTGGATCGATTTGGCAATTTTTTAATATTCACAACGTCTAATATTGTGTTTTTAATGAGAGAAAAACAAATGTACAGTTTGGAGGGAACAAAGTCTGTCAGGTCAGCTAGTTCTATTAACAAATCCAATTGATATTACAGTTTTATAGAGATAAGTTTATAATTAGAATAATTTCGGTCAGTGATTCAATATTTTTATTTACTAAAGTGAGGTCGTATGGGTCAATATGTGTTGATGTCAAATCTCTTTAATGATGATGAAAATCAACGACCGCAGGGAGAAAGGGATTGTTCGTAATGCGGACTACCAGTCTAGTTAGCTAGCAATATACCCTGTCAGGTCGACCTCCACGCGGTCTGCCCTGGAAATCATCTTGATGAATTCCAAGGTATATTTATCACGATGAGTTAACTAACCTTTCTTTTAATTCTCACCTATCATCTGGCACTGGTGTCCTGCCAGCGTGTACCGTTTGCGCTGGCGGGGATACCATTCAATTATCATCCTGAATCGAATTACAGGTGTATTCATCACGATGGGTCAACTGACCTCCTTTTATTCTCACCTATCATCTTGTTAACTGTGAATACTATTCATAATCTGTGACTTGTAACATAGATTAAATATATATTACTTTATGGTAGATTGTATTTTTTTAAACTCTCTCTGGTTTCTGCTTTGTAACATGGTCAGCGGAATAAAGCTTGCTCTGCGTAATTACCGGGTTTAATTAAGATTATCCTATAAAATAATTGCTAAAACGTTCACACCTGGCACTGGTGCCCTGACAGCATATACTGATAGTGCAGGCAGAGTTACCATTTTATTATCATCCATTAAAAAAACTACTCAGTGACGGACTAACAGGGTAGAGAAGGGTTGGGTCACCCCGGGCCTCTGATCCTGGTGGGCCTTCAAACGCCTCCATTTATCCTCATCCACATTCTTTGTACCTATATTTATTTGAATTTTATATACAGTAAAAGCTCTTTATAGTACGTTCCGTAAATATGCCGCAAAAACAGGCCGTGAATATAGACGGCCGAAGCACTTATACAGCGGCGTTAGCATTTGACAATATACTTTAGGCATTGTTGTAATAAAGTCTATTTTAGTTTTTTATTAGTATATTTGTCAACACGTTTACAAAGGACATCTAATCCTATCTAATTTTAATAATATGTACTGAGAACTGCAAATACCAAAATTTTTAGCCGCGAATATAGGAATTGGGTTGCAATTTTTTAATCCGCGAATAGTGAAAACGCAAATAATGGAAGCATGAACAAGGATCTTTTACTCTAATAAATTATATTTCACTTGCAAGATTTTAATTATTTTTTTTTTTAATTTTAACATAGCTAAAAGTTTATAAAGTTACATCAACTTCTTAAACTGGAGCTTTGCCGCCCGAGGCCTCTGACGGGCTTAGTCCGCCATTGATACTACCTAGAGTGGACTTAATTTATTACAGGTTATAAACATCGAAAACTATTTATGTAAAATACATTATTTATCTATGGTATCTTTAAGGAAAATGTATAACTTATGATACACATAAATAAATAATTTATTTTTAAAAAATCTCTCGGGTTTTACCATAAATAACAATATAGTCTTTATTCTTGTGGTTTTACCTAAGGACATTACGAGACTTCGTAACTTCACGTCATAACTGTCCATTTATTTGCTCAACAACTAAAAGAGCACTATTCTAATAGCTTATCTATATAGGTACATACCTACCTTTTTTTTAATGGGTAAACATGGAATGTCAACCCACTTGCGTTGTCGGTATACGCTGGCAGGGCACCAGTGAGAGATGATAAGTGTGAGGATGAAAGCAGGTCAGTTAGCCTATCATGATGAATTTGATAAGAATCAACCACGCGGATTGTTAGTAATGGGGTTTAATTGCCCCATTGCTAGCAATATACTCTAACAGGTCGACCTCCACGTGGTTTCCAGGGGAAACCATCGTGGTTAATTCTAGTGGAATTGTCACGATGGTCTAACTGACCTACCTTTCATCCTCACCAGTCATCCCTCACTAGTGCCCTGCCAGTGTATACCGATAGCGCGGGCAGGATTACCATTTCATTATTATCCATTAATCCCTTCCCCCTCAGATACATACCTACGTTAGTTATCTGTGTTAGTTTTATTTTATTCTTAGGTTTTATTATTATTTTTATCTTTATATGTATTTTACCAGAAAATCGTACTTTTCAACCAACCTTAAAAGGAAGTTCCCTTCTTGAATTCTCGTTTGTATTTTTCTTTGTTTGTTACCTCATAATTCTGTCAGTCATAAACTGATTTAGAAAATTATTTTTTTATTTAAAAGGGTTTAATTTTTTTTTAATAAAATAACTGGTTTTGCTACAATTGTTTTTTTTTTGTGGAACTTTATATTATATATATGTATTAAATACTAAAATAATAATGGAAGGATGAGTAATATTTTTGCACAATAAAAATCTTTACTTATTTTTATCTGGTATATTTTTTATATTTATTTAGGTAGATAGATAGAATTTATTTGCATTACTTACAACAAACAAATAACGACAAATATATAGAGTAAAAAGAGACAAAAGAATGCATATACAAGAAAAAAAAACACAATATATAAAAAAGTAACAGTTTTATTCCTTCATGCGTGTGCCATAGTAACACAAAAAAAAAAAACAGTTTATTCTTTTGCCTTCAAAAGAGCAAAACACTTTCTGTTGTGGCCAAGAGCCAGTCGCGAAATTTCTTAATAAAAAAGATAAAAAAAAGAAAAATTTACTTATATAAGGTACCTATTTTTTAATAAGTAAAAATGGAATCGTACCCCGGCTGCACTTTCGGCTATATGCAGGCAAGGCATCAGTAAACAATGTTAGACGAGATGAAAAGTTGAATTCTTACGATGTCACAACCGTAACTTATAGGCACTTAACTATAATCGTCATCATCATATCAGCCATTATCTGTCCACTGTTGGACATAGGCCTCCACTATAGACTGCTATAAGGAAATGTCCTGAACATCCTGCATCCATGAGTCCGTGCAATACATTTGAAGTCCTCATTTCGTCTTACTAGACGAAATGAGGACATGATAGACGAGGGTCATCCAACACTACGTTAGCCCTTACTATAATATCTATTAACAGAGGGAGACTTTGTACAAAAGTCGATTGCTTGGGTACCTCTGTCCCATTCGTGTTTCTACCGTGAAGCAGTTTTGTTTGCATGGCTGTGTTTCGGTTCGAAGGATGGGATATGGCGTGAATTTACTGGGTACAGAGGAATAACACCCGAGTCCTCAGGAATGGCAACGCATGGGGGGTATCATGGGCGAAACAGTATACTCTGTTATGTCCATGGTACTGCTCATGTCTATAGGCGACGGTTACCACTTTCCATCAGGTGGGCCGTCAGCTTGTTTGACATTCTAAGTTGTATAAAAGAAAACTTTTAGAATTTTATTACTTACCAATATAATTGCAGGAGGTACTTACCTACATATAATTATCTCCACTCTATATTAGTTAATTATTATTTTTAATATTATTCGTATACGACATATTTATAAAATATATTTATTTATCGTCACACTAATATGAGGTTATCGTAAATTATATTGTTTATGTATTATATTATTATGTACTCCATTGAATACCTAATGTAATAAAATATCCACCTACGGATTTACATTAATTTTAATTGTTGACAAGTATTTAATAATATTCACCTCAAACCGATAATTTTATTGGAATAATATATCTATTTCTCTCTTTGCCGTGTGTTCCCAGCATAAGCCATCTCTTTCTTCCCCGTGAGTGTCGTGAAACGACTACGAGAACTATATGGTCGAGGGATGGGCAGCAGAGTCTCTCTTTCATCATAATCAAAGACTAACTGCAGCTGCAAATCCGCCTGCCAATTGTGGCAACTATTGCCAAAATCATATCAATATATCAAATAATCAATATTCAGCAGTAATGTTCACCGCTGAACGGCTGATATGATAATGATTTAATAACATTTACATTAAATTTATAATTTTGTTGCAATTGTATTTATTTATTTATTCAAACAACTTTATTGCTTTAAAGAAAATATATTAAGAAAAGATCTTAGTTATTTTAAGTATTACTGATTTTATATGTTTTTATCAATTTTTTTCAAGTATTGGCATTTATAATTAAAATGTATTTTACAAAAAAAAATTCAATTATGGCAAAACCAGTTATTTTGATTTAAACACTAAGCTACTGAACCGATTTTGATAAAATTTCTATAGGACCAGTCTGTAAACATATATTTGCAGACAAAAACAGATATTTCCAAATCGGTTTACAACTGACAGATTTATGACGTAACAACAACAATTTTTACTTTATGATTTATAACGGGAATTATGACTTGATAGTAACATCGAGTAAACCCAGGTAAAACATTATAGTTTACATAAACGATCGCGGTAATTCCTTTCTCATATATAATATAAAATAAATACGCTGGAATTTATAATATCCTTCTTTTTCAACCAACTTCAAAAAGAAAGAATCAATTCGATTGTATTTTTTTTAAGTTTGTTACTTCATAAATCTGTCAGTTGTAAACCGATTTGGAAATATCTATTTTTGTCTGCAAATATATGTTTACAGACTGGTCCTATAGAAATTTTATCAAAATCGGTTCAGTAGCTTAATTTTTAAATCAAAATAACTGGTTTTGCCATAATTGAATTTTTTTTTGTAATACACATTTTAATTTGAAATGCCAATACTTGAAAAAAAAATGATAAAAACATATAAAATCCATGTGTAACAAATTAAAGTAAAAAAATGAAAAAAAATTTTATCCATAAAATAATACCATACTTATACAACATAACTTTTAAAATATTGTCAAATAAAATCAAGTAATATTGTAAAAAATACTAGGTGTCATTTCCATGTAGGGACGTCAAAGATATGGCCTGGCATAGAGCTGGCTGGAAGAGAATGTATAAATAAGTAAATGTATAAAACTCTTAAATAAAAAGAGAAGAGATAATTTCTTTTTTTTTTTTTAGTTTTAACTAGATGTAACAAACAGCAATATTAAGACTAATAATTGATAGATGTATCTGTGGTATTAAGTGTTTCGTTGTACTTCGTGAAGCAGTTGTGTTTACATGGCTGTGTTTCAGTTTGAACGGTGGGGTATGCCGTGAATTTACTGGGTACAGAGGAATAACACCTGAGTCCTCAGGAATGGCAACGCATGGCGAAACAGTATACTCTGTTATGTCCATGGTACGTTACCACTTTCCATCAAGTGGGCCGTCAGCTCGTTTGCCATTCTAAGTTGTATAAAAAAAAAACTCTAAAAAGTTGTGACTTAAATAAATTTAAAAAAAAAATTAGAAATTGGAAATATTTCATATGTTATTGTTATAAATAATATTCGAACCTAACATATAATAGCCAAGGTTAGTTGTTACATATTGTTAAATTCTTATTTTAAATCGTTTGAAAAAAGGATTTTTTTTTTTTATTTAATTCTCTAACTGAATCGGTTCAATTTATATTTCCGTATTTCGTGATCCGATAATATTTGTAATACAATAAGCGCCAAACCACTACTGCTATCATGTACCGAGTGCAGTTTATCTGATGACCTCTATATGTATAATTTAAACTAATTTATTGCTATTATAACAATTATGTTATGACTTGTGTTTGTTATTATTATATAATTATTTAAAAAAGAACAAATTACAATTGTTTATACTTAGCAAAACGTCATGAGTACGGAGGGAAGGGATTGTTAGTAATGGAAACTAAAGGCCCCATTGCTAGCAATGTACCCAAGCAGGTCAACCTCCACGTGGTTCCCCCTGGAAACCATCGTGCTGAATTCCAAGTGTATTCATCACGATGGGCTAACTGACCTGCCTGTTTTTTTTCATACTCATCTATCATCTCTCACTGGTGCTCCGCCAGCGTATACCGTTAACGCAGGCAGGGTTACCATTCCATTATCATATCACCCATTTAAAAAAAAAACACGTACCTACTATAAGTGATAGGCATGGGTAACATTGGTATCATTCCAATATCTAATATTTATATATTTAAATTCATTTGCACTTTAAGGGACGAATAAAGGTCATCCCATTTCGATATCGCCCATATCAGTCAGATATCTATATTAATGTCGGTGGGATTTTTTATTATGGGATTAAATTGCAAAAGAAATATTAAAATATCCATTATTTGGCCAATATATAGATATGGGTGAAAATGGTATGGTTACCCCGCCTGCGCTAACGGGATACGCTGGCGGAACACCAGTGAATTGTGATAGATGAGTATGAAAACAGGCCAGTTAGCCCATCATAGTTTCCAGGGAGAACCGCGAGGAGGTCGACCTGGTTGGGTATATTGCTAGCAAGGGATTCTCAGTCTCCATTACTAACAATCCCTTTCCCCCCGAATACGGGAGTTAGACTGTATGATTTTTGTTACCGACAATTGTATTGTTCCATTTGAAAGTCTTCTTTACACAATTGTAGCATAAAATATGATAATAATGCAACACACACAACATTGAGCGTAAAAATCGTTTATAAAATCCAATATTAAATTTAGAAACCTTCCCTGGCCTAAACACTAAGCAAGACTTCCCTTCAAATGTTTTGGTAAATAACAATTACTAAAACTAAACTAAACTAAAGTTTCATCCCAATCATCTGGACGAGTGGCGGTCTTCCACCGTGCGTTTTTCAAGGCACTTTCTTCCACGCACAACCATTCTTTGGAATCAACTTCCAGCAGCAGTATTTCCGAACCGATACGACAACATAACCTTCAAGAAAAGAGTATATTCCTTTTTAAAAGGCCGGCAGCACACCTGCAATGCCGTTAGTGTTGTGGGTGATCATGGGCGGCGGTAGTCACTTACCATCAGGTGAGCCGCATGCTCGTTTGCCCCCTGTGTTGTAAAAAAAAAAAAAAAAAATTAAGTACTACGCTAGTACTTTAAACTAAATCAAATCTTAATAAATTTAGCATATAGCAAACACTGGAGATTTTTTTTTTTAACCAAACGATTAAAAATACATTAAAAAATGGACAATAAAACTCATATTTATATCTCGTAACACAAAGAAAACATGTAGACGAATAGATAATTATCTGTTTTGAAAGTCGTTTAAAAATATTAATTCTAATCTATTGATAGACAAAACAGTTGAGCATCCCTGCGCGCAGTCTTCTTTTTTGTTAACACCTTTCGTAACTATAATTAGACATCGGGAGCTTGAAAAAAAAAAAAAGTAGAAGACATTACTTTTGACAGGGGATATTTAATGAAGTTGTCGGTTTTTTACGCGCCACGCTCGGGCTTTTCTCACGATAAATACCTGTGGAGGCACGTCCCATAAGCGCCCAATCAATTAACTCTGATAATACTATTTTTTTGTTGATACCATTTCGAAATGCCCCTTGTATGGTTGACCAACAAATTTTATGCCATTTACACGGTTATTGTTGGGCGTTCCTTTTCTCTACAAGCCATGAAATTTGTATTTTAAAGAATTATAGGAGTTGACAAGTTGCATTCAATATGATATTCAATCTCTGGCTATTTTTAAAAACTTAGTTAAATCCCAATACCTATCCTTAAATCACTTAATCCTCCTTATTTCCTACCAGAATTATGTGTGTTATAAATGCATATTTATATGTATATATGTATACATTTTTGTATGTATATAATTGTGTTTATTTACACATGTTTAGATCTATTTTTATTTAACGTGCCTCCTACCTATTTATCCTTTAATTCTTTCTACCCATAAGTTGTCTGGAAGAGATTGTTTAGCAATAAGACCGCTTTTTGTACTCCACTATACTTATTGAAAATTCTTCAACATGTCCTGTAATATTGGTGTAATAAATTGTTGAATAAATAAATAAATATTTTTTCAGAAACGTATATTCTATAATTTCTGTGATGTTTATGATCTAATAGGAGATAGTGAGCTTGTTTAGATATCATTAATTCTACTAATATTATAAATACGAAAGTTTATAACGTTGAGTTGTTGGATGGATTTATGTTTGTTACACTTTTACGCAAAAACTACTGAATGAATTTCAATAAAATTTTATACACGAGTAGATTGTATCTTAACTTACGAATAGCATATTTTAGTACTAAATCTAAACCGATCACTATATATATATATATATATATATATATATATATATATATATATATATATATATATATATATATTATATATTATATATTATATATATTCTTTATTGCACTAAAACATACATACAGTAACAACAATAAGTTAATAACAATGTTAGCAAAGGCGAACTTATCTCTAGAAGAGATTTCTTCCAGTCAACCTAACGCAGTGGCATAGGAAGTAGTGGGTGAGCAGTAATAGAGCAAAACAGAAATTAAAATAAATATTTACATAAATTATAATTCATTATATACATATATTTGAAAAATACAATATTAATACATACATATACATATAAACCTACATAAATAAGAATATATTTATACATATATAAATGTTAAATATACTATGAAATTATAAAGAAAGTAAACGTACTATATGGAGTAGAAAAGTACATAGACATTTACACCTCAGTTAGTCAATATGCCCAAAAAAACTAGTAGAGTTGTGTGCTGAGTTTACCTTCCTTGCAGTGGTATAGGTACCTAATTAGAAATCAGGGAGAGAAGGGATTATTTATAATTAGGATTGACAGCCCCTTTTCTAGCAATATACCCTGTTATGTCGATCTCCTCGTGGTTATCATATAAATCACGAAGGTTTCCAGGTAAATAACGATAAATAAATCACCATGGTTTCCAAGTAGAAAACCATGGTGATTTATTTATCGTTAGACTTGTCACGGTGAGCTAACTGAGCTGTTTCATCGTCACCTATTATCCTTCACTGGTGTCCCGCCAGTGTAGGTGAGGTTACCATTGCATTATCATCCATTAAAAAAGAATTAAATCAGCCGAAATTACATAATTACTTCAACTTGCTTTACACTGACCATCGTATCTCGTCTACGCACGCCCTAGACTTCTACAGAAACTGGTTCGGCGACTCCAAAGAAAACCTTTTAGTATACCATGTTTTTCTTTGAAGGGTGAAAATGGAATGGTAACCCCGCCTGCGCTATACGCTGGCGGAGCACTAGTGAAGGGTGATAGATGAGAATGGAAACAGGCCAGTTAGCCTATCATGATTCATCAGGAATTGATCATGATAGTTTCCAGGGGAAACCACGAGCAGGTCGACCTGGTTGGGTATATTGCTAGCAATAAGATTTTTAGTCTCCATTACTAACAATCCCTTTCCTCCCTAGTACACCATGTTGCCTGTTCTTATTATTTTACCTATTGGTTGCAGGGCATCGACTGTGACAATGTGGCGGTCGGCATCGACAGGCGCGCGCTTGGTGGCGGGGCTCGCGCTTGCTATGTCGCTGACGTTAGGCGCCGGCCGCCGCGGGCATAGGGATCCAGAGGCACGCCAGCACTCCGACATATCGCTGTGGATAGACGAGCGACAAGTCCGCATGTTCAGTGGTAACTCATCGTATCCGTTTTATACAGCTTAGGTGGCAAGCATAAACTCTGATGCGTAGGGTCCTGGCCATCTCTAACGCTATCCTAAGGGTATTTTTTTAATAGGTGATAATGGAATGGTAACCCCACCCGCGCTATCGGTATACACCGGCGGGGCACCAGTAAAGGATGATAGGTGAAAATGAACTAGATCAGTTAGCCCATCGTGACGAATTCAACAGGAATTGTTCACGATGGTTTCCAGAGGGAACCACGTGGAGGGCGACCTAATAAGGCATATTGCCTATCAAACACCTAGAAATGGGGCTGTCAAACTCCATTGCTAACAATCCTTCCCCCCCCCCCCCCAAGGGCTTTTGCGGACCGTCCAAACTGCCAGTATTTGAATCGTTGCAGAATGATTCACATGCTGGCTAACATACAAAAAAAAAAAAGTAGGTTAGGTCAATGTTATTTATTTATAAGTGTAACAATTTAATTTAATAGTTTATACTCGTATTTGGTACAAATTGATATTGTTAAAATTTTGTGGGACCTGGTTGCCTTTTTTTTTATACAACTTAGAATGGCAAACAAGCTAACGGCCCACCTGATGTAAAGTGGTAACCGTCGCCTATAAACATAAGGAGTACCATGGACATAACAGAGTATACTGTTTCGCCCATGATACCCCCCATGCGTTGCCATTCCTGAGGACTCAGGTGTTATTCCTCTGTACATTGTAAATTCACGCCATATTCCACCCTTCAAATCGAAACACAGCCATGCAAACAAAACTGCTTTACGGTTGAAACACGAATAAAACAGAGGTACCTAAGCAAATGACTTTTGTACAAAGTCTCCCTCTGGGTAAGGCCTGCTTGCTGACAACTTTGATTGCTGACACAACTAAATACATAAAATATGACTATAACGAAATATTAACAGTATTAGAAGAGCAACTAAAATAGTAACTGACATTAATGCTCTTTTCCACTTTGGGTTTGCTAGAAGAAAACTCTATTAGAGTTAAGCTCGCGTTTGTACATTTGATTACATCTGTCATATTCTTATAACTGGTGTGTACAATAAAGAATTAAATAAATAAATAACTCAACCAGAGTAATCAGCAAAGTTAAGTTTAAAAGGAAAGTAAAATAATGTCAATAAAATTTATATGTCAGCCTTATCGGTGTTATCTATCTATCCCAAACAAAATAAGGAAATATTGTATTTGGTATAGAGTTTAGATAGCCAAAATGATTATCACAGTGAATATGTCTCTGAACTTGTAAGATACAGAAAAATGTCACAAATTATCACTATTTTATATATATTATACTTATATATTTATACGTAACATCTCTTGCACACATGTGTCCGTGTAACTCACGGATTAGGGCCTGCAGAAAACCAATGTTGTAGCTTCAGATATGAAACTGCGATATACTCGTATGCTGAGTTAGGTCCTTTGCACAAACACTGCTACATTCATTTCGTTATATATTTATTTATTATTATATTTATATGTTTTTCTTTTTAATCTAAAAAAAAAATCGTAACAAAGGAAGAATGATTCTGAATGTAATTAATATTACAGGCATATCAATGCAAATATTCGCAATAATGAACGGCCACATATCGCCGTACATACTGGACCCGAACTTCTCGCTGAAGCTGCCCGTCATACCCTCGGAGGTGGGTTACGTAAACTTCACGTGGAAGTCCAGGAAGAGATACGAGTACAACTTCGACACACTGACGTCGTCCGACCTCAAAGTGTTGAAGCCGCCGGTTCTCTCCATCAAAACTAAAGGCCGGGTGCCTAAAACGCCTAAAGGTATTGTAAATTATCTAATAAGTATTATAATGACAGATTTAAGGTACTCTTGTACTATTTATACCTAACTGCTAGTAATAGCGCTATGTTATTTGTGACTAACCGTTACTTTGTCGTGTACTCCCAGCATAGAATGGGTCGCCTTGTCCTTTCCCGTGGCCGTTGTAAGAGGCAACTAAGGGAACTCAATAGGTGAGCGATAGGCAACAGCATCCTATTTAAAACATCACTAAATTCTTACTGTGATTGCTAATCCGTGTGTCAAGCGTGTGGTAACCGTCGCCTATAAACATGAGCAGTACTATGGACATAACAGTGTATACTGTTATGTCCATAGTACTGCTGTATGCCCATGATACCCCCCATGCGTTACCATTCCTGAGGACTCAGGTGTTATTTCTCTATATCCCGTAAATTCACTACCTTATCCCACCCTTCAAACCGAAACACAGCCATGCAAACACAACTGCTTCACGGTAGAAATACGAATGGGACAGAGGTGCTCAATCAAACGACTTTTGTACAAAATCTCCCTCTGTCCTATTCTATGTCCGGGACCACACGGCCGAAAAAAAATCTAATACTGGATTTCAATTCAGTACTAATAGCAGTTTTGTTCACAGAGTTCAGTATATTTTTACCGTGTGTGGGCAACAGTAGCGGCGTAGCATCCTTCGGTATAAGTCTAGAACTCAAAACGGTACATAATGTATCGCTAAAAGGCACCCCATTAAAGTTAAGTCTAAAGAAGGAATGCGCACAGAGAGGTGTGTATTTAGAAAGGACAGGTATTGTATCGCCAACGCATTATAACACTTCTCGCCTGTGTTTTCGTATTTGTAGCTATGCCATAAAAAAAAATATTACCAAAATTTTTTTAATTTTTTATTCAATAAAACAAATGACGGTTGCCTGTGCAGTGCTTACACTATGTGAAAGATATTCGAACTATCATCGTATTTAGTAAGTGGTTATTTACTTTTCTTACTACTTACAAAAGTTACTTTTACGAGAACACATGTGTCGTGCTTTATTTATTTATTTTTTAACATTAATTCGTTTTCAAATATATATAAAGGTACAGGCAAAAATTATGGATGATTACTTATCTTATCTTATCTTATATTTCTCATATGGGGTCAGCTAAGCCGATGCACGTCGACTCATAAGGATCTTTTGTGTTTCCCCCTGCCTTATACCATCATTTTATAAATCCTATGTGTTACCCTAACGCTTTCCCGCGGTTTAAGATATCTGTAGTCCCCTGGCTCTAGATAAGCCGTTCCTAGTAGACTCATACGCATACTTGCCAACGAATCGCAGTTGCACATCAATTGTTCCATGGATTCCGATTTCTCCCCGCACAGTCTGCACAGTGTGTCCGAAGATAGACCCATCTTGTGTAGTATATGCCTTATTGGCATATGTCCAGTTAGGGCTCCCATAATGAGTCTTGCCTGTTGTCTGCCACCGCTGTAGATGAGTTTATCCCATCCCTCAACATTGTCATTTAAGAACTTTTTAGAATGTCTAAGACCCTTCAAAGTCCTCCATTTTTCCAATACTTATCTTACTGAGGCGATGACTGTACGTGGGAGATATTTAGGAAAAAATATGAGGGATTCCAATACCATCAATGGATGCTAAAAAAGAGATGTTGCATCTTTATGCATCTATTATCGAATATGTGATGGAGAGTGCTCTGAGGAATTGTTCGGATTGATGCCTGCTAATCACCATCTTACAACCCGCCACAAACTAAAGTTCCATCCCAATCGTTTTGATGAGTAGCAATCCTCCACCGTTCGTTTTTCAAGGCACATTCTTCCAATCTTTGGAATCAACTTCCAGCAACAGGAAAAAAGCATATTTCTTGTTAAAAGGCCGGCAGCACATCTATAACGCCTTTGATCTTGCGAGTGATTATAGGCGGCGGTAGTCACTTACCATCAGCTCAGCTGCATGCTCGTTTGCCCCCGGTGTTATAATAAAACAGTAATTTTTTGAGATTTTGTCTGTCTGTCTGCATGTTTGTTCCGGCACTACACAAAAACTACTGCATCAAATTGAATGCGGTATTAACAATTATATCCCTGAAGATCTTACTCATAATCTGGCATGTGTTCTATCATGATGCACAATCTAGGAGCAGTTTGTTTCGTTGGCTTTTCTATTTCTGAAATCCACGCGTATCAAGTAACTGGTAAAAATCTAGAAATAAATACATAATAAAACAATACTACATTACTGAATAAATAAGACGGAGTTTTTATCATACAGGTCATTAATTATAGGCGGGGGCTAATTACAATGTAAGATTAATTGTAATGTTTTTATCTCATTCGTTTATAATTTACGTTCAGTGATTGCTTTTTAAGAGTCTAAACATATCGTCATAGTCGTAGAATACTGACGGATCTATATATATGTAATCTTTGTCAGATCCGTCAGTATTCTACGACTATGACGATATTGTTATAGATAGAGTCATTCCATTTGAAATCGTCTAATCGGCAAAGCTGACCCATTTTAGATTTTAGTGTAACTTTGAGGGACTCTTCTCTAGGGTTCCTAAGAATGAAATTTACACGAATTTGATTTTTATAAGCGCTTGATTCCGCGCATTTAAGTAAAAACTTCAAAATATTGATTTTTTTTAGCTTAATTAATTTTTCCTCAAAGTTTTTTCTTTTTGAAGATTTTTCCATTATTGAACCGTAATTCTTAGGTGAATAGATAGTAGTTTAAGTATACCAAATAATAATTTGCTCAATAAATACCTACCATTAGCGACAGCGTGCTGAAAATGAGTGTTTTTTAGTCATTTTTCGTGAATTTTAAGGGACTCTAGTGTCTTAACTGTTTGGAGTTAACAACTTCTGGTCGGCAGGAATTAAGTACACATATCATAGATAAAATTCAGCCATTGATCGACTTGAGCCGCCCACTCTTTATGGAAGATAACTTTGTTTGAAGTTTTGAAATTTTGAAAAATCGCATTATTCAGCCTGTAAAATGAATGTGTCTACTGCGAGATAAAATTCTGAACTTCTCAGAATCTTTTGTTCTAACCTTCAACTTTGGACGACTGCATTGCTTGTTTTGTTATTTTAATGTTTAGTGCATGTCCCAGCTGTTTTTTGACAACAAAAATCACGTCAATTTTTTTTATATTATAATAAAGAATATCATACGACGAATCTAATAAAAAAGTGAGGATTAGTGAAAGTATTTTACAATGATTACTAGTTCATTATTTTTGCCTAAACCTTTAATAAAAACATCAAATAAATTGTGTTATCTCGTGACAATTCTAATACACCATACTGAAATGTATATATATATATATATATATATATATATATATATATATATATATATATATATATATATATATATATATATATATATATATATTATCGAACGTATATACTTATAATTTTTGGTCTGATTATAACATTTAAATTCTTTGCCTTTGTCCTTTTGTTTCATCGTTACAATGGTGTATTAGAACTAGGATTAGTATAATCCGCTTTATTAATGAAACATTTCATGCTTCTTAGCCATTTTTAGCCCATAAAGTGTGCAAATGTCAAACGGTGGCGTTTGCGAGGTACTAAAACATTGCATTTCATTTAGTCCAAGCTCAAATATATTTTGCTTATGCTACTAATAAAAATTTATATGGCTGTATACGAAGGTGTGAACCGCCATAACATTTGATGGCATAAAGAGTAGTCTTTGTATAGTTAGGTAGGTACTGTGGATTTGTGTTAACGTTGAACAATACGGTAATAGATATTTTATGAGTGCATTGTTTTCGGATTTATGATTACTTATATACCTATAGGGCTGCCATCCGTCCGGAATTCCCCGGATTTGTCCTAGTTTGAAGAGCGTCCGGGGGCCGTCCGACAGTGGTTTTGAAATGTCTTTTGTTGTCAAGGGAAATCCAATTTTTTTATAGGTAGGTGATCAATTGAAATAAATATTAGTTACAAATTCATCCATAATATTTTTTTTATACAACTTAAAATGGCAAACAAGCTGACGGCCCACCTGATGGAAAGTGTTAACCGTCGCCTATAGACATGAGCAGTATAACAGAGTATACTGTTTCGTCCATGATACCCCCCATGCGTTGCCATTCATGAGGACTCAGGTGTTATTCCTCTGTACCCTGTTAATTTACGCCATATCCCACCCTTTAAACCGAAACACAGCCATGCAAACACAACTGCTTCACTGTAGAAACACGAATGGGACAGAGGTACCCAAGCAATCGACTTTTGTACAAAGTCTCCTTCTGGTAGACCCGCATTCAAGAAGGCTCGGCAAAATAGTGTCCGGGGAAAAAATCATATTTCGTCCAAATGTCCGGGATTTTTGCCATGTCTATCCGGTGTTGGCAATTTAGGTGATGGTAGCCCTAGCTTATACATAAGAGATTGCATCTATATGTCGCCAAGTGAGTTCATTAACGTATTATTTTAGTATATTTCTGAATTAATAGGAAAATTCTGAATCATTGGTAGGTAAATTTTGTATCATTTTAGACATTTATAGTTTTTAGTAGAACATAATATCTTCACAATAGCCATCTATAAGAGACGGCCTTGAGCCATCATCACATGAAATCATAACTTCATCTAGCATGATCCAAATATTCCTAACAAAATTGTTAAGGGGAAATGGATTATTAATAAGGGGGCTTAACAGACCCATTGCTAGCAACATCTATCAGGAACTCTTCTTGATAGATTCTCTACGTGGGTGATATTTAAGGAAAAATAATATTGAAACTGATATGTAGGCGCGAAAACAATAACTTTTACAAATTTTGTCTATAGGTTTCTATCTTTGCTTTGGCATCAAACAAAAGTTATTGCACCAAATTGGATACGATTTTCACAGTTGTGTCCCTGAAGGTCTAAATTTAAAATTAAACTTTAATGTGTGTTATACGCTATTTAGAAGTGGAGTAATTCATTAGTATTTCAAATTTTGAAATCCACGCGTACGAAGAAACGAGCAAAAATTTAGTGATTACATAGGTACATAGAACAAAGATAGTACTTGCGGTATATGGGTGTCGTAAGAGGCAATTAAGGGAACTTATTGGTCGAGGGATGGGCAGCAGCGTCCCTGCTACAATATCATTAAAGCCAATATATTGCTAATCCGCCTGCATCTTATGCAGCAATCAATCCAAGCATGGCAGCTACTGACAAAACTTTCCTTATGGGGGAGGCCTATGTTCAGAAGTGGACAGCTGATGTGACGGCTGATGTGATGATGTTGCGGTATAGGTAGTATATTTTTAAAGATGGAACTTAACAAGCGGAAGGATCAGAACAGAAGGAAGAATTTTCTGAGGGTGACTGAAAGAAATCCCTTTATATATATATAAAGGGATTTCTGATGAATAGGGATATATATTTACAATAATATTACTATAATATAATCTTCATCGTGCTTCCGATCAAACTGTTTATAATTACTCCTCTCCATCCTAAGGTTGCCTGGAAGAGATCACTTTTAGCGATAAGGTCGCCTATTGTTTTCTCATTTTGATTATTTCATGTTCTGTTTACAACTGTAATCTTTTGGAGGAAACAATAAAGAGTATCTATCTATCTAACCCTTTAAGGGATAAGTCCGTCTGTGTACATTTTTGTTACATATATACTATCGATAATACAAGTCAAAGTAAAATAGCATATAAATAAATAAACATAATGGCGGTTCACACGGTAAACATTTATTATAGGCAGTGGCTATTATTAAACTGTGTCGTGTGCGTTACGGCCCGCCGCAAGCCTGAGCGTGTACACTCAGGCGGTATTAACACGAATGCATTGTTTTTTCTGGTGCCTTGTCGCGGAGTCCGCTGATTGGCTGAACTCACGGTGCCTCTGCTCACAGCATTTGCGTTTTTAGGTTTGTACATACATTCTGCTTGCTTTCTAGATCATGCTTGATAGAAACAAATCTTACTAATGTAATTAAATTGTAATTTTTGTTATGCAAATTTAGAATGGCAAACAAGATGACGGCCCACTAAATGGAAAGTGGTAACTGTCGCCTGTCGCCTATGAGCAGTATCATGTACATAACAGAGTATACTGTTTCGCCCATGATATCCCCCATGCGTTGCCATTCCTGAGAACTCAGGTGTTATTCCTCTGTATCCTGTAAATTCACAGCCATATCCCACCCTTCAAATTGAAACACAGCCATGCAAACAACTGCCTCACGGTAGAAATACGAATGAAACAGGTGTCCAAGCAAACGACTTTTGTACAAAATCTTCTTCTGGTAAAATGTCTGTACATAGAAGAAATTTAACAAAAAATTACATGAGATATCTTATTAAGAGCAATAGAAGTCAAAACAAAAAAAAAATTACATACGATTTTCTTCTTGTAAGTCGAACTTAAATTCTGGTATCATGTTTCATTTTAATATGCTTTAGGAATTGTCCTTCCGAAGGTCTGATTTAAAATCTAGTGTATATTTTACACGTCGTCTAGAAAAGGTTACCTACTTCCAAAATTGACGCAAAGTTGCGGGCAAAAGCTAGTGATATTGTGTTATTCTTGGTACCCTATTTAATGTTGGTACAATCATTAATACATCGTCTTCAACAATCTGTTTAATGATGAATTGAATGAAAAGAACAGAGAGAGATTTTATGGAGAATTATTTGTTGATTAGAATGGAATATAAATATCTACACGATTGTAGTTGGCGATGATGATGATGATGATGATGATAAGGTGGACCTGGTCTGGACCAGGCCTACTTCATGCACAGAATGGTTTAAACCATAAAGGCATTTTGTAACTAGTTTATTTTTTATGCAAATTAGAATGGCGAACAAGCTGACAGCCTACTTGATAAGGAAGTGGTAACCTTTACCTATAGACATAAAAAATAGCCATAACAGACTATATATATATATATATATATATATATATATATATATATATATATATATATATATACCCCATGATAGACCTCATACGTTGTCATTTCTGAAAACTAAGGGGTTATGAAGAAGGTTTTTGAGTGGCTACCCCGTACGGGTAAACGCAGTATAAGACGACCCCTCCCCCCACTAGATGGAGTGACGACGTCAAATGCATTGCAGGGAGTCAGTGGATGCAGTTGGCTTAGGACCGTTCCTTATGGCAGTCTATAAGGGAGGCCTATGTCCAGCAGTGGGCGAATAATAGCTGAAATAATGATTAAAATGAAGGGGTTATGCTTCTGTGCCCTGCAATTTCACAGCCATTGTAGTGAATATCAAAACATACTTTTCCATAATTTCTCCCAATAACCTAGATACTGTCGTCTCTTCGGATATTTAATGACATTATGTATGTATTAGAACGGAATCGAATTCACGTGTACTGTGAGATATAGTGACGATCGCAGTAAATGATTAGGTTGCACATTTTATTCCTCATTATTAGTGATTTACTTTCTTAAATTGACTGTCCCGAGAATTGAACCCAGGACCCACGATACTTAGCACTGGTAATTCCATTCCATACATAATTTAATTCGTCATTTATAAAAAGAAACAGAAATAAATAATACCAAAATAAAACACTTCAATTTTATTTTTTGGATGAATTTGAAAAAAAAATGTAAAATCTAAAAACAGAATTAATATAGCTATGATATTTATTAAGATAAAAATAAAAAATAAATTCACAGAACCGGATCCGGAATGCGACAAAAAATGTGCTAATCAAGGTCGGTGCAACCATGAAAAAATATGCCAGTGCCCCGATGGGTATATGGGGCAGCATTGCCGTACTGCGCTTTGTTACCCCCAGTGCTTGAATGGCGGTAACTGTACAGCACCGGGGGTGTGCTCATGCCCGCCGGGGTATCAAGGCAGGAATTGTGAAGGAGGTATGTGAATTTAATTGTACAGGGTCGTAGCTAGAACATATGTTTAAGGTTTAATTTTCTTGGGGCCTTCCATTTTAAGGTAGGGCATTGGAACTTTTAACATAGGACACATCGCCCCTCAATTCCTCCCCCCTTCCCCTAGCTACGGCCATGTAATTGTTAAATAATTTATCCTTAGTTTAAACCACGGCTTCGTCGTCTATGTATAAATTGTATATTTATTAATTTTAGTGTATTTGTTATTTAAATTATAACTTTTTATGACTGTAACATTGATTGTCGCAATGCCTAATTTTAACAGTACATAATAATTACATCAAAATTTCTTAAATTCAGGCTTAGTGTTGTATTCAATCATTTTAACGAAGAGTTTAATATTTGTATGCCTAATAACGGCGGAACATGGCGATCTAAACTATTTTTTAAATATATTATACTATATAACAAAATTCATACCTATATTTATGCAATTTTTTTTTATACAACTTAGAATGGCAAACAAGCTGACGGCCCACCTGATAGAAAGTGGTAATCGTCGCCTATAGACATGAGCGGTACCATGTACATAACAGAGTATACTGTTTCGCCCATTATACCCCGCATGCGTTGCCATTCCTGAGGACTCAGGTGTTATTCCTCTGTGCCCTGTAAATTCACGCCATATCCCACCCTTCAAACCGAAACACAGCCATGCAAACACAACTGCTTCACGGTTGAAACACGAATGGGACAGAGGTATCCAAGCAATCGACTTTTGTACAAAGTGTCCCTCTGGTCTCAAATACATGATTGACTTGACTATGTATTAAATTACATGTACAATAGAATATATATATATATATATATATATATATATATACATATATATATATATATATATATATATATATATATATATATATATATATATATATACATATATTCTTCATATTTACAATTGAAGATTAATTTTTTTAAGGATTTGTATTTTTTATATTTGATAAATAATAGACAAGTCTAAATAACTAGCAATATATTCTGTAAAATATTATGTAATTTTAAAAATATACTATATAATAGTAACCTATATGCGTTTCGATATCTCTATGGCCACTTTACAACCAGCTTTAATAACTTCAGTGAGAGCTCTATAGAACGGCGCTTGCTCGGCGCCGTGTTCGATCCCTGTGTCGTGGTGCTCCTGTTCCTCATCACGGAACTTGGTGATGGTCTCCAGAATGTCCTTGTCTATGTTGGGGTCCTCCATAAGCGTCCGAAGCTGGTCGTTGTAATGATCAACTATGACTGTTTCTACCGCGACAGTGCACGCCATTGCAGCTTCCTTGCCCAGAAGTGCCGTACCTGAAAAAAATAAAATGATGGATAGAGCGTAGTGCCCCTGATATTGTTGGCGTTCATATGCAATAGTAACCGCTTACCATCAGGTGGACCGTATGTTTGTTTGCCACCTCAATGTTCTAAAATAAAAAGAAAAAAAAAAAGAAAATCTCAGGATTTTGAGATACAAACTTTTTACTATATTATTTTAATAATATTATTACAAGTAATTATTTTAATTTTAACTAAATTTAAAGAGATTGCTTAGCAATAAGACCGCCTTTTGTACTTATATACGTATTGAAAATTGTTCAACAAATCCTGTTATGTTGGTGTAATAAAGTGTTAAATAAATAAAATAAATAAATAACAAAATAATAGTCATATTGGACTTTCTATAAAAATTAAACACTATTCTATTACCTCAAATAGTAAAATAAATTAGTGTCTATGCTCATTATTTTTCATAAATTTTTATAATTGCTTTAAATGTCTTTAAATAATAGAGAAGACCTAAGCCCAGGTTTATTATAATTGACAGCATATAACTGAAATTATTAAGATTATCAGGCTCATATCTCTGTAAAATGTACCTCTTAAATTTGTTTACAAGCAACTACACTCACCAGCTCCAAGTGCAAAACCAGCTATGTTCCATATCGGTGTGAGCGCGGTAGGGCGCACTCTGTACTCGTTGATAAGCTCTTCGAACTTCTCGCGGTGTCGTTTCTCCTGTTCCCACATATGCTTGATCAACGGCCCCTCGGCTGTGGAGCCCAGCACTGCCATTTGGCCCGCGTATATTCTGTCCGCGCCCAGTTCACCTGCGTGATCCACACGTATCATTTTATCCAACTGCAAACATGACAAATACATTTTGTTAGATTGCCGACGAGATAATATGACTTTCATTTATTTAGTTGCCAATAAATTATTTTTACAGATCTCTATTTTTATTGTGAAGTACAAAAATTCGCTTTATAGTCTTATATGCATGCAAGTGCATTGATGGGTAGGTACATAACTTCAGTTATGTTATTTCAGTTAAGTTTTACTGTTTCTTTTATATATATATATATATATATATATATATATATATATATATATATAAAGTAGTAAAATTAAGCCGTATAGGAAGAGCACTGCTTATCCTAAAGTACAGGATTTACCTAATTAGGGAGCAGGGTTTCACCTATATTTAAAAATGTTTGTAACATTTATTTCGATATAAACTTCTTATTATTATTATTATTAATTAATTACGATAAAAACTAAAAAAAAAGTCTTCAGTTATTCATTAGGTTGACAATAATAAAATCATAATAGTATATTAAAAAATCAATAAAAAAAATGTCTTTCTATCTCCTAAGTATATAAATATGATAATAAGATAATACCGTCTTTACAAAAAAAACGTTTACGCTCACTTTTTTACTTTATCCGAGCAGTAAGTACTTTATATTATTCTCAATTTCGTGTATAATATAGTATATGTCATATATGTATGTGTTTATATATTTATATATGTTTATTATTTATATATATTTATTCGTTTATATATGTAATTTTAGTATGTATGTATTTGGTTATTTACATGTCTGCATGTTTGTTACTCAATCACCCTTGAACACATTTTTAATTTTAATAAAATTTGATACACTGGTAAGTTATATCCTAACACAGGATATTTTATATACTAAGTCACACGGGTAAAGCCGCGAGAAACAGCTATTATAAATTATGATATTAACAAATATACTTACATGGGGATTTCTTTTCCAATAAGGTACATGTGGTCTCGTTGCTTGTAGCAACCGAACCGTCGGTCGAACCATTGTCACTTGGCCTGAAAGAGAATGCACGTCTAATGAAATAAGTTGTTCCAGGTATATGCTCACAGAAGTGTTTGAATGGTGGCAAATGCATACAAAAAGATACCTGCCAGTGCACTAAAGGGTATTATGGATTAAGGTGTGAATTCTGTAAGTATTGGCATTGTTTTCAACAATTTCATATTCCTTATTTACATTCTACTTTTTTTTTTATATATACAACTTAGAATGGCAAACAAGCTGACGGCCCACCTGATGGAAAGTGGTAACCGTTGCCTATAGACGTGAGCAGTACCATGCACATAACAGAGTATACTGCTTCGCCCATGATACCCCCATGCGTTGCCATTCCTGAGGACTCAGATGTTATTCCTCTGTACCCAGTAAATTCACGCCATATCCCACCCTTCAAACCGAAACACAGCCATGCAAACACAACTGCTTCACGGTAGAAACACGAATGGGACAGAGGTACCCAAGCAAACGACTTTTGTACAAAGTATCCCTCTGGTAGTCTCTACTTGCTTACTTAAGATATAAAATGGATAAATTAATACAGTTATTATAACTATAAGTAGACAGTTATATTATTTGCCTTGTAGACCCGGCTTCGAATAGGCTACCTTTTTTGCCGTGGAAATAGTAAGAGGCGACTAAGGGAACTTAATGGTCAAGGGATGGGCAGCAGCGTCCCTCTTAAAACATCACCGAAGGCTAACTGCGATTGCCAACTCGCCTGCCAAGCATGGCAACTAATGGCAAATCCCCCTTTATGTAGGAGGCCTATGTACAGCAGTGGACAGTTTGTCTGATATGATAATGATGGTGATATTATTTGTACATCGTGATAAGGATCCTATGATAACAACCTGTTACAGTCCTGTTACAGTCGCTGGGCACAGGTGCGGCCTTATATTAAGAGATCTTAGCAACCTTTTTCACCAGAGGGAGACTTTGTACAAAAAATTTTATATAAAAATTTGCTTAAGTACCTCTGTCCCATGCGTGTTTCAACCATAAAGCAGTTGCGTTTGTATAGCTGTTTCGGTCTGAAGGGTGGGATATGGCGTGAATTTACTGAGTACAGAGGAATAACACCAGAGTCCTCAGGAATGGCAACGCATAAGTGGTATCGTAGGCGAAACAGTATACTCTGTTATGTCCACGGTACTGGTCACGCCTACAGGCGACGGTTACCACTTTCCATCAGGTGGGCCGTCAGCTTGTTTGCCATTCTAAGTTGTATAAAAAAAGGAAAGCAAATATTATTCACGTAATTTACTACGTAGTATCACAAATTAATCAGGTGTTTAGATATAAATTTTTATATTAGTTTATCGTATTTTTTTAAGCAACTTAGAATGACAAACAATTTGACGACCCAATTAATGGAAAGTGGTGACCATCACCTGTAAACTCAACAATAGATATTTTAATGAAACCTTAGGAATATTTATAAGTGTTTCCCAATTTCAGCAAAATGTGTAATCCCATGTCTGAACGGTGGACGGTGCAAAGGTGTGAACAAATGCCGCTGCCCCATCGGCTTCGGCGGGGACCATTGCGAAGTGGGGATGCGCGGGGGTGAATGCACGCGACCCTGCTGGCACGGGACGTGCGTCGGCGGCGTGTGCCAGTGCGAGCCTGGCTGGTGGGGGCGGAACTGTCGGCGCTCATATGGTATTTCTTTATCGCCACCATAATAATCCATGAACATCCCACTGCTGGAGATGGATATTTGCCCACTACACCCATGGGGATCAGGCATCTTAGTTCAGATTTGAGTTTTTTTTTTCTAGCACTATACCTATACATTCATTATAGTATAATTTATAGAAATAAGCTTATTAACCTATATATACTTAGATCAGTAATAACAACTATCATTATTATTATCATCAAGAATTAGGTTATTAGACCCCATAACTAACAATCCCTTTCCCCCTTCAAAAATAGGTTAACAGCAAAAACATTTAATATCATTGAAAATATATTATTTTATTAATTCAAAAGCTACTTAGCTTACTTCTAACATAAAATAACATTCAAGACAGTTGGGAGATCTAGATGAGATATCAGATAAAGTTCACTATGTCATTTAATACCAGTATTAAATAGAGTAGAAAACTTCCAAATTAAAAAAAAAATATAGTTATATGGGTAGTTACTATAAAATTGGATGTTACAAAAATATTATAATAATTTATTTATTTTTTATAATATGGTCAACATTACAAAAGGTGGACTTAATCCTATATAATATTCTTTTCCAGTCAAACAGAAAATAATACTCATATTTTTTTTAACAGGCTCATCTGAAGAATCCAGTGAACGTAAACCCAGACCGCGATGATGAAACAAAATTATTGTTGCAAATAATATAACTATTTACTTAATAAGTAATGATGTGATTTCTTAATTTTATTATTTTAATTTTTATATACATAACTTTATGTAAATGAAATACTTATTAATAATTAGTCATTTAGATTGTAAGTTCTATGTCATTTAGGTTAAAAAAAATGCAATATAAAATGATAAGAGATTATAAGAGTGTTCTTTTTTTCACCCTTCAACAATGGCAAATTTATTGTGAATATATTTGCACCAGGGCCCTTGTGGTATAAATACAAAGGAATACAGAGAGAATCCACCATGAAATGTAATTCTAAATTTTCTGCCTCAATTTTGTGTTTTTGTTCATACTGAAGTAGACCGAGTAAATGAAACTTAACATTTCATTCATAATAAATCCTACAATAAAAGTCCAAAAAGACAATATATTAACATTTTTATAATTTTTAACAGTATGTATTAAATTATATAATAAATTTGTTGGTCAGCTCCAAAAATTTGAAAAACATTTCATTAGAGGCCCTCAGATAACAAATGTTTTATCGAATTAAAATAACTGATTCAATAAACAAATGTTTTTGTGCATACATATGATACATAATATTAATTTGATATTATCATTAAGCTGCTAAGTTTTCCTTTACATGTATCCTACTAAAACAAAATTAAAAAAAGATAAATATTGAAGAGAATAAACAGAAACAAGGCTACCCAATAGGTAACTAGGATTGAAGCAACACTTTATCAGGGATTATAATTATATTTTGGAGTAAAATTTGTCATAACCTATATCCAGTTTTACATTTACATCTCGATTTTTATTATGCTTTATAAATAAATGTACAGTTAATAGCAAATCTATAATTTTATTATAAATCTAATGTATGTATTTATTTCATTAAAAATAACAAGTATTAGAATAAAAAAAATGCTATTGGGACGATATTATTGATAGTCAAGTACACTATTAATAATTTAACAGATAATTACCTATTTTTTCCAAATGGTACAGAAATTAATGCAATTAACAACTATTACAGTGTTATTATCCCTAGAATTTGGGAATAAAATACTATTTTACTAGATTACACTTTTGTCAACAATAAAACTGACAGAAATTGTGGATATTGTTTACATTCGTATGTCAAAAATACTTCGTGAAAAGTAGGATAGATAGCGCCACTAGATGACAATTGATCAATGTTTTCAAAAATAAACTTGAATTTTTCTTGGACGTTCATCATATAAGACGTCATGATAATTTCTAATTAATTTCACACTGTAAATTGGTAAGTACAGCCCTATTAACAAACTCTCAGTATCATAATAAACTTACAAATTACTTTTCCGGTACCCCCTCAGGCAGAGGGGTAATTTCCCTTTCCATGCGAAAAATCACACCGCGCAGACTCGTACAAAATGGCGCTTTGTATCTATGAAGTATGTACTATTTGTCCACCCCGTTTACCGATCGATACTAATGGAGGATTCGGATTTTTCGGGGTCCCTTGTGCACTCTGTGATTTTTGTGAATGCAGTGTCTGGTTAAGTGAAAAAGTCTTGAAAAGTGTGATTCTGGAGCAGTTACATCACAGTGAGTCCAGAAGACTTCAATTGAAGCCGCAAGATGTGTTTCAAATCACGCAGGTGCGTACGCAGCCGTAGTCTTTCTATTCTGTCTGGGCCTGCTCGAACGCGCGACTCCCCTTCATGATGGCCATTCATTTGGGCTTATCCTTTACGCCGCCGCAAAAGAGTGCGTCATTTGTCTTCGAAACCGAGCCGCCGCAGTGAACCACCATGCAATGCATCCAATTAATACATACAAAAATATTGCGTCATTACGTATCATGCATCAGCGATGCATTTATTGCATCGAAATGAAACTTATCAAATGCAGCGACTGCAAGCTGTGGTGGCTACTTGATGGGGTAACAATCGTAACCCAAGGTTTAGTTTGGTGTCGCTATGTTCTGGGGCATCTGTGTGGGATGCTTGAGTATTGATTTTTCTGGGCTCGCTACCTACACAATAGAAAAGCGAAGTTCGTGTCTAATAAGTAGATTCATTTGAAATAGGGAGAAAGTGATTCAGCTTTTTTGCTTAAACTTGGATCAATAAAAAATTTTTTGTATCAAATTTGTCATACTTTCGTATGATGCATGTTTACTTTGTAGGGTGTTTGGTAATGTTAACTATTTTACTAACACTAGTAGTAATAATATCAAGCATTAGTGTAAAATCATAAACAAGTCTTCTATCTTATGTTGAAATAATTGTATGACTCTTTATATATCTATTAAAAAATATCCAACCAATTTTATAATAAGCTAGATAAATACAAATGGGTAATTCTCATGAAATCCCGAAATTACCTATTAATAAATTAATGAAAATTGTTTGAATTAATTGATCTTCATTTTCTCTTAAATTTATATTATTCATGTAATTAGGAGTGAAAAATATCATGGTCCCCAGAATAAATGAGTTTTGAACGAGTTTATGAACCCTTAAAATATTTAAATGTGAGGGAATGATGACTGAGGTGAGGAAATGATGTTTATATTCATTGCTCATATGAAATCGTATCATTTATTTTTTAAATACATTTAGAATTCTACTAGGTTATATTAACTTAAAAATTCGGAAGTAACATGTACGAAAATCAAGTTGATCCAGTCTGAAAGTAATTACCTCATAAATCATCATTCCCTCACTTTTATTCAAAATGAGGGAATGACAAAATAAACCATAACCTAAAAAATCTCGCAACATAACCTCTTGTTACCATCTAACTGTTTTCTCTACACTCTACCCCCAAAAACATACTTTACTACTTCATCAAAATTCAAATATTTTAATTACCTTGTTTATTCTACACTGTGATGGAATGATTGTTTAAAATATAATCTTTACAAAATTTCATGGATATTTATTTCCAACAAGTACTCTAGCAAGCGTGAGGTCAATTCACCATTCCGAACAAGTGACCGTACTACCAACTATCAAAAACTAATGATAATGTTATTGAAGTCATCATAAATATACCTACTTATCGACTGTTGATAATGATATGAGGGAATGATTATTTTTCATGGGACACATGTTGAGTCAACATTAGAGAACTTGTTGATGATTTATGATCTTAAATTCAGAGAAATTTTAAAAAGTTGTTGTATTTACAAGAGACTAGCCATAATTACAAACAGATTTTTTGAGAAATTTTCTATAATAACTTCATACAATGTTTTAATCTGTAGTTTGGGACATAGTGAGGGAATGATTTTCAATGTACTATATATTTTTTATTCCTCATAAATGCCCGTACGATTCCAAAGTTATTACCAAAATTTTTAGCCTTCATCATGTTCTTTCTGAAAAAATAAAATACCATCCTAAGTCTGTTAAGTTTATTGTAAAAACTACTAGGACTGGAATTTCGAGATTTCATGAGAATTACCCAAATAATACATAATAGCTACATTGTTAAGCATTAGTACTTACTGTAATGAGTTACCTACCTATGGCATTCTCATGAAATGTGAAACCCCTGTGAATTCCTATTTCAGTAGGTGTAATAACCTATATGATCATACAATTTACATATACTATACTTATGAAACACCTATATTGTCTATTAAACATTTATGTTTATAGGTAAAACTAACTATTTACAGCTCTTGCTGTTTACAACGTTTCCTATCTGTGGTGTGTCTATGTACAAAATTTCATTCAAATTTGCCCAGCCTTTTAATTATCTATCAACTTTTGTATTCACTAAACACAAACAAATTGAACAATTGTGACTCTGCTTAAACCTGTTTAACTAAGATGGCCTACACTACTTGCTTACCAATTTGATTTACCAACTTTATTCACTCTCCAATAGAAGTAATAGTTAACACAAAAATTTGATGTTCTGAGTATGAGAAACTTGTTGTATTTTTAATGACAAATAAAAAAAATAGCACTATTGTTATACATATGTCCATAGGCTACAGTGACTGTTTGCTATCAGATGGGCTGTATGATTGTTTGCCACCTCCACAGTGTAAAAAAAAAATATCTAATTATCCAGTGCTGAGATCTATGCAGATGCATAGATAAATCACATACCATGTGCTAATTAGTATATCTACTGTATTAATCATAAAGCGATCTTAATGATAGAATTACTACATTCAAAAGTTATGTAAATTGGGTTGTACCTCAATTTACTTTGAGACTTGAACAGAACTATGATTTAACTCTTATTATAATTGTTTAGGGTCTTTTTTATTGTAAATACAAATAATCAAAGGTAGAAATTAGAAGAAATTTATTATTTTCTTCAACTACATGAATACATGTTTGAACTATATAAGATTACAAAGAAATATTAAAGAAAAGAAGACTGGAGTATGTAAATGTTCTGGCATTCTAGCAGATTTACTTGTCTCAGGAGTATTGTCTGCAAATTAGTATTTATAAATTGCACAGAAGTAATTTTATTTTGGGTGAAAGATGACAATAGTACTTTTATTTTTAAATAGGATTTCAAATAGAATTTATAGATAACTTTAATAGATAGCTTTTACCCCCATTGATAGATAGTAGATAGAGAAGGATATAAGTAGCTTATATCCTCATCTACATTATAATCTCATATAGTATATATATATATATATAGACTATATAAAAGTCGATTGCTTGGGTACCTCTGTCCCATTTGTGTTTCAACCGTGAAGCAGTTGTGTTTGCATGGCTGTGTTTCGGTTTGAAGGGTGGGATCTGGTGTGAATTTACTGGGTACAGAGGAATAACACCTGAGTCCTTAGGAATGGCAATGCATGGGTGGTATCATGGGCGAAACAGTACACTCTGTTATGTCCATGGTACTGCTCATGTGTATAGGCGACTGTTACCACTTTCCATCAGGTGGGCTGTCAGCTTGTATGCCATTCTAAATTGTATAAAAAACAAATCATAGTGATTTGTTAAGTCATTAAGGCAGTATAAAGTAACAAACAAATTCACTTTCACATTTATAACATTAGTAAGGATTTAGAGAGTCTTATTCATAAGGTAACTTCATTGTTTACCACTTTTAAGCCACATATATTATAGGTATCAAAATAGGTTTTGATAGCTGTTTTAAAAACTTGTCTTAACTTTAAGTACAGTTTATTTTGAACCCACAGGTTTTAATTGGAGTATACTGAGCGTGTTAACTATAGGCGTGCGAGTTACGCTGCTAACCCTCAGTTTGTACTCCAATGGTCCTGGAGGTGAGGTGCCGCGAACAGGACCACGACACCGACTTTGACATCATGAACGCCGCCGTTAGCACAGAGTCTATGGATATGGCAGAGGAGGTAATGCTTATTGGCACTCTTCTTTTATAACTACCTTGTGCCCACAACATTGTGTGTGTAGGTTTTTTATAGTATTTATCACTTCTTGATGGTGTATGGAGATAAAATATAAATTAAATTTTAAGTTAGGCTTCACCAATACAACTGTTTGATTTATCAACTCTAACAACACCAGAACAAATATATCAACTCTTTATTTTCTAAATCATAAAATTTAAATAATCTAGTTATAATTTCATTTTTGTTTTTAATAATAATACCTGTTTTTATTGAATAATAAATTACATACATTTAATTAACTTCCTTTGACTTAAATATTTATAAAAGACATTACAATATTGAAATAAAATACAATATGGAAACACTTAAATTTGTAATCTTCAATTTACTTTTGGTGCAACATAGTTAAATGCTATTCACAGCATTATATTAATTCTCTTACAATTATAGTTTCCCCATCTAATATGATATATAATTTGCTGGTCATTATATTAGTAATATATCACTTAGCTAAATATTGTTTTAAATTAAAATTGCAGTTATTGTATTATTGTTACTGCAATAATAAACTTATACAAAATAGAGTGTTACTTATGAATGCACCATCTGGTGTTAAATCCGCCTCATAGTTCATATTTTTTTTTATGCAATTTAGAATGGCAAACAAGCTGACAGCCCACCTGATTGAAAGTGGTGACCATCTCTATGTATGCTGTGTTTTAAAGATTAAATAAATAAATTTAAAAAATGAATGCAGTATGTACGCATACACGCACGAAACTAAGTGGTCCAGGAAGGAAAGGGATTGTTAGTAATGGAGACTGAGAATCCCATTGTTAGCAATATACCCAATCAGGTCGACCTCCTCGCGGTTCTCCCTGTAAATTATCATGGTTAATTCCTGATGAATTCATCATGTTGGGCTAACAGACCTGTTTTCATTCTCACCTATCACCCTTCACTGGTGCTCCGCCAGCGTATCCCGTTAGCGCAGGCGGGGTTGCCATACCATTTTCACCCATCAAAAGAAAAAAAAAACTAAGTGGTCCATCGTAATGGCAGAGCTCTTCGCAGGATATGTCCCAGGTGGACGGGTGCGGGCTAAGCGGCGCGTCCGACGACGACGACGACTGCGCGTCGTCGCCGGCCGGCTCCAACTACGACGACAGCGCCGACATCATCAAGAACGCGATGAGCGACGAGGTCACCAAGCAGCTCGCCGCCGCTGGTCAGTCTCAAATGTATATTTTCAATACGCTATTAGGCCTTAATCACCTCGCTGACTTAAACACTTTGAGGGCTTCCAGAAAAGGCCTCTCATTTCAATCCTGATGGTGACCACGACGTGGTGCAATCCACGTCGAAACGACGGCAATAAAAATCTAGTATGTAGATACTATTTCCCTGCAATTGCGCAATTTAAGTCGCAATAGTGTATTTAAAATATGAATCAATGTTTTTTTTTTTTTAATTCAGCTTTTAATTGGAAAAATCTGTGGAAGTAGTGCAAGGGTTTTTTTTTTACTAAGAGCTAGTTATGCTGAAGAAAGCCACATTACCTGTTGAATGAATGAATGAATGAATATTTATTTGCAAGAAATATGGTAAATATACAGATAGATAAAATAATACTAAGTCCACATATTTCGCCACAATTAGGCATGCAAAATTTTAAATACTTAAATATTAAATTAACAATTCTTATAACAAAACAATATGTCAATTACAATTTCATGTCAATTAACGTCTAGCTCCATTTATAACGATTAACATATTATATCTACATTAAAAAAAAAATATTGCAATGGTTATTGACTAATCTCTCTGAAAATTGCAACATAATACATAAATTTATTTTTTATTTTTTTAAATTGTTATGTTTCTAAATTAAAATTACAAAAATAAAATCGAGGAAAAGATAACGTTAAGCATACAATAAAAAATACTTTATCCTAAATATCTAATCTAGACAATCTTTAAATACCTTTTTAGCCTCTAATGCAATAATAAGATATGATAAGCTTCTTTTTTTTTTTTTTCTCGTTGAAAATGGTATAGCAACCCCGCCTGCGCTAACGGGATACGCTGGCGGAGCACTAGTGAAGGATGATAGATGAGAATGAAAACAGACCAGTTAGCTCATCATGATGAATTCATCAGGAATTAATCATGATAGTTTCCAGGAAAACCGCGAGGAGGTCGACCTGGTTGGGTATATTGCTAGCAATGAGATTCTCAGTCTCCATTACTAACAATCCCTTTCCCCCCAAAAGAGCTTCTTTTATTTGAAGGCTAATTAAATAGTAAACTCTTCCATTGTATAGAAGTTTGGGCCTATTGATGAGTAAATGTTCCCAGGACCTGTGGGCATGGCCGCCGCTGCCGCTATCGCGTCGTCCAAGAAACGCAAGCGGCCGCACTCGTTTGAAACAAACCCGTCCGTCAGAAAACGACACCAGAACAGATTGCTCAGGAAACTTAGAGTAAGAAACGATATCACACCTTTCTCTTTTCAGTTGGGGTCGGCTCTCCATCATTCAGGACAGAAAGAAGTAGGCACTTCTGTCCTAGGTCGTCAACTTGTTTGTCAAGTCATTATGGGTCTTTCTCGACATTATACCTATTCATTATTTATGTATATATAGGGTGAAACCCTTAGCATCCTTTTAAGAAAGAAAAATTAGTTGTAAATCAACAGACCAAATTTTTTATAAAAATCTTGATAATTCTTGTAAGATTTCATATGGGTGTGCTGTACTAACATTTGTTAAATTATTGTAACATATTTATGTTACAAATGCTCATATCCATACACTATCGGACTTTATTATACAGAAACTAGCCACATAACCTTTAATGTTCAAAAGAGGTGCCTGTTTCCTGCATAAAGTTCTATTTGAACCCATATAGATAAAAAAAACAAACTGCATCCCCAGTACACATATAAAACTACAATACAAATGGGTAATTTTCTATGATTATAATCTTTGTCCAGCTTCCGTGCACCTTTCAAATATATCTTTCTATTTTGAGTCCCTAAAAAATCCGATATCCCCAAAATATAGAAGGAAACATTTCATAAAATACTTTCTGGGAATATCTATGTTAGTGAAAACTCGAAATTAAAAAGTATACCAAAATTAATCATACTTTCTTAAAATTACCCAAATTAATATGGCAATGCATGGGGGGGGGGGGTATCATGAGCGAAACAGTATACTCTGTTATGTCCATGGTACTGCTCATGTCTATAGGCGACGGTTACCACTATCCATCAGGTGGGCCGTCAGCTCGTTTGCCATTCTAAGTTGTATAAAAAAAAAACTGAACTGTTATTGATGGTCGATATTTATGTAAATAGCAAACGATAGAAGAGTTCGCGACCCGCGTGGGGCAGCAGGCGGTGGTGCTGGTGGCGACGCCGGGCAAGCCCAACACGTCGTACCGCGTGTTCGGCGCCAAGCCGCTCGAGGACGTGGTGCGCAACCTGCGCTGCATGATCATGGAGGAGCTGGAGAACGCGCTCGCCCAGCAGGTAAGCCGGCTCCTAGCCGCGCCCTCCTCTGCCAATGTTATCTCGCTCCTGCCGACTAACAACAATTCATTCAAATATATTATTAGAATTTTTAAAATAAGAACGATAAGTGTGGCGATTTGTTTGTGTCTACATTTAGGTATTAAAAAAGTAAATTAAAAAAGATTGTGAAATTTTTAAAAATAGGAACAATAGTACTTGTTATTTTTTTTTTTTTTTTTTGTTAGACATTGACATGTAAGTTTGATTGACATAATTAACATTGGCAAATGAGTAGGCGCGTTTCATAAAAAAAAAAAAAAAATAAATTTTCTCTTAATTTTTTTTTTATTATGAAAATGTTCAATTATTTTAGATTGGCTTCTCAATCCTCTAATATTAGTAAGGTAATAGGAGAGGCATTGTTTCATCAGTGTTATGAAACTATTTCTTATAATATTTATTTTTTTACAAAAATAATTAGAAGACTTAAATCACTTTAGTTAGACATAGATTTGAACAAAGTAACATTCCATTTTATTTATACCGATGTTAATAATGGAAAAATGTAAATTATATGAAATCCCATAATATGTTTCCTATTGACCGAGGCTAAATACCTTCAAATGTTTCAAATGAAAAACCTCATTTGTACCAATGTATCGGGCTACATCTTCGATGTCATTGCCATAATTTTAGAAATGATGGGAATAATAGAATCAAAATAAAATAATTGGAATAATTACGTAGTTTACGAGTCGATCTATTTTTTTTATTAATGAAATCGCTCATAGAATGTTACTTAGTTTCTAGAAATTGGAATTTTTTAAAATCGAAACGATATTAACGTGTATTTAGACTAAAGGAACAAGGAAAATAGAACAAAAACCTAGAATATACAACAAGATTGTACCCGAATAAAATTAAGTCACTAAATAATAATAAATCCGCGTTACATCTGTGACTAGATTTGCTCACATACGAATAAATCCCAAGAACTATTTGGCCATTTGGGTTTTGATGAATGAGGTATTTCTTCCATTTTTCTCTATTTACATATTTTCTATAGTCTAAATTCACGTGACCGACTGCTTACGAACGTGCGGTCCCCAGTAGTGATGTGCCGGGTCGACCCATTTTTGTATTCGAGTATTCTTTACTTGGTTCTCCTTATAAGAATCGAATATTGACTCGAGTCAGTGGACTTGGACAAGTGTTGTAATACTTGCTTGGGTAATCAAATACTTTATTATGATAGATAGATATTTCTGAAACTTACTTTTAATGAATATATTAAATTTGGCGTTATTTTATAAGAATACATTTTATTCAAGTGAAAATAATTATGAGCATTTTTGAATAATCGCTTTTTATGATTGTACTTTTTTTAATAATTAAAAATGTAATTTCTTTAATAATTAAAGAAAAATAAATAAAACATGAATATGAAAAATGAAAAAATCCCATAAAGACACGAGTAATAAACGAAACTTGTATTCGAATGTCGTCTATTCGTGTTCTGTATCGATTATTCGATAGTATCTGAGTACCCAGTAGGCATTCGAGTGAGGTCGACTCGGTACACGAGTAGTGCGGAGCGGCCAAACGGCATATGGCAAGTGGAGTATATATAACGAGCGTCAGTTCGGGCTGGGCGGGTGCCCGCAGGCGCCGCCGCCGCCGCAGGACGACCCGTCGCTGTTCGAGCTGCCGCCGCTCATCATCGACGGCATCCCCACGCCCGTCGAGAAGATGACGCAGGCCCAGCTGCGCGCCTTCATACCGCTCATGCTCAAGTACTCCATGGGTGAGCTGGCATATATTTTTTTTTTATTTTTATGTTACTTAGTATGGCAAACAAGCTTTTAGTGTATATATATATATATATATATATATATATATATATATATATATATATATTGCAGTCAAAACTCTTAACCAGTCAAAAGTACTTTTGACTGGTTTACAGTTTTGAATGCAACATATAGATTGAGTATCTCCATAGAAATGCTTCGAGAAAAACCGGTCAACTTTTACATACAATTTTGCATGATAAATAGTTATGAGTGATTCCTTTATAACTTCTTTATTTATTTTGTCTTATAAATTCTGCATCTTTTTAAAAGCTTGTATTACATCCTCTTCTTACGGAGAGATTGCCGTGTAGTCCCGGCATTGAATGGGCTACCTCTGCCTTTCGCGTAGGTGTCTTAAGAGGCGACTAAGGGAAATTAATGATTGACGGATGGAACCAGTTGCGACTACTACTACTAAATAATACTGCCAAAATCTCACAAAGGGGAGCTTTTTTTTTAACATTGGGCAGATAACGGCTGATATGGTATGGTATAGAGAGAAAACTGCTGATATGATGTTGATGGAGATTAAGCCCAGCACTGGGAAGTTGATAGCTTGTTATGAAGGTAGTGATGTTATGCGTGTGTGCAGTGCGCGGCAAGCCGGGCTGGGGCCGCGAGTCGACGCGGCCGCCGTGGTGGCCCAAGGACCTGCCGTGGGCCAACGTGCGTATGGACGCGCGCTCCGAGGACGAGAAGCAGAAGGTGACTGCCGCACCATGCCTTTGCATGTTTTTGCTACAGATGTATCGCTATGAATGTACTGAGCAAGCTGATAGTCGACCTAATTAATGGAAGTGGTGACTTAACACCACAGAGTATATTGTGACATATAATGGATATCTCAAACAAAACAGGCCGTGGTTGTTTCAAAATATAGGAACAGTTAAACCTACCAGTTATACTAGAGGGAGACTTGTATAAAAGTCGATTGCTTGGGTGCCTCTGTCCCATTCGTGTTTCAACCGTGAAGCAGTTGTGTTTGCATGGCTGTGTTTCGGTTTGAAGGGTGGGATATGGCATGAATTTACTGGGTACAGAGGAATAACACCTGAGTCCTCAGGAATGGCAACGCATGGGGGGTATCATGGGCAAAACAGTATACTCTATTATGTCCATGCTCGGATTCAAATAGGAAGTAATTTTTAATATCTTGTTTTATTACCCAGATGTCATGGACGCACGCGTTGCGACAGATTGTGATAAACTGCTACAAGTACCACGGCAGGGAGGATCTGCTGCCTGCGTTTACTGAGGACGACGAGAAGGGACCGCCCACACAGCCCGTTAGTATATGTTGTGCACATACTCTAATAGAAACTTGCATCAATTTCAATATTCATTAAAAAAAAAAGGTCCATATATTTTCCCCATTAATATTATACATAACTTTTCAAAATAGATTTTTAATTATGTTATAATAATTATTAATAATTAGTGCATTACTGCAGCGGCCGGCAAGAGAGGCATTGATGGACGAACGTGTGAATGTGGGCCGAGGGGAACCCGAGGCACACATACGTGAGTCCATCAATGCCTAGTTGCGGCCAAGGCTTGTATAGTACTTTTCTCAAATAATGCGCGGAAATTATTCAAATTCACGAACGAGTTTTCTATTACGGCTCTTGCTGCCTCTTGAATTTCAGGTGGCGTTAAAATAATTTCATTACACTCATTGTCTTCACTTGAACTCATTTTGTCAAATACAAAATTATTTAAATGACGAGGTTGACGAACAACTAATAATAATAGTTTTTTACGCGCCAAAGTATTATTTTTTTTTCACTAAACAGCTTTCTATGTGCAAGCCAGTTCGAAATTTAAATTAAACCTTTGATAAGTTACCTCTTTGATCGCCATGTTGCGGAGTAGAAGATCGTTCCATTTTTAAATTACACGACAAATATGATTTTACATAGTAATTTATTTGGCCGTTAAACACGACAGATATGGACTTTCATACAACTATTGCCGGCCGCTGCGCGACCAGTACCGCAAGTTCGATTTATCTCGAAGAAGGTTGTCAAAATAATGCTCAAATTTCCAAGCATGTTTGAGAAAAAATATATTAGTTATGTATTTAAATTATAAACCTGCATTTAAAAAATGTTTAAAAAAAAAGTGCATAGAAAATAATATTTATTTAAAGTATTTTTGTGTAATGTTAAAAAAAAAATGTACAATTGCCAAGTAATTTTCATCTAAAAATGTTTTTTTTATTGTTCACGTGTGCTCTCGCTGGGATTGCTGCTCGGATTCGGTAACTAACGGTAGATATCGGCGTGCATGCCGCCAGGGGGCGCGGGCGGCGGCTCGGGGTCGTCCCAGGGCGCCTCGAGCGCGGGCGCCGCCTCGGGCTCGGGCGCGCCGGGCTCGCGCGCCGCGCCGCACGCGGTGCTCGCCTCGCAGCAAGTCTGCATCGACCAGATGACGCTCGCTGATGTCGATGTACGACTGCTATTTGCATCTTACTAGTCGATTTGTCCACCACACAAACGGTGCAATTCCTCTCCATAACTACGAGTAGTATGGTGAAGAGGAATGGGTGGAGAACGTTGTATCATCTATTAGGGTCTACCCAGTCTGAGATGTTAATGAACATTTTTGACAGTATAGCGAGCAGTCTACCTTAGTCTAGCTAGTCTTTTTTACTGAAGATTAAGGAAAAAGACAAATTTAAAAAATTGTTGTAATCAGAAAGGAAGAAAATGTTGTTGTACACTTTATACGACACGACGAATTTATGTACATTATAATAGACAGTAAGATGGAAGGAGGAGGCGAAGAGGTAAAAAGAGAGTCGCTGAAAGTCGTAATGAGCGGTACGAGCTCCATCGACAAGAGCACAGTTCTTAAATAGGAAATGAACAAGCAGTCTACATTGAACAGTGGATAATGTACGCTGAAATATGATGACAGTATATGAGAATCGAATGCTGACAGGAAATTAAAATTTTATATATATATACTATTTCTTAATTCTTGCAATATTGTTTATGGTATTGAACCAAAAGAATATTGTTTAATTTGTTACGTCTGTCCAAATTATCTATAATTTTGTATTTAATTTGAACAGTAATGAAAAACAAATCTTATAATATCATAAAATAACATAGTGATTATTTACCCATAACTATATTTACCCATAAGACACACATACGATCTTCATAATGCTAATTAGTATCTTAATTGTACTTCCATACAACACATAATTCATCAAATACGTGCTACGCGTATTAGGAACCCTAATATTCTAATATTACGCTATCTGAGATCTAAAAAAAAGCAATATATTATTATTCTTATGGCAACACTGTTTCTAGAAGCGCCATATTGGAAATGCTTAAAACTTATAACTCTCGTTTTATACTTCAGTTGTATTGCGCGTACTGGATGACAGTAGGTGGAGAGTCAGTGAATGATATTGTTGTTGTACAGATGTCGCAGTATGCGCCGGCGGTGCTGCAGACCATCACCAACCCGGACGGCACGGTGTCGCTCATACAGGTCGACCCCAACAACCCCATCATCACGCTGCCAGACGGGACCACCGCACAAGTCGTGAGTACAACCTTACACTGTTTACTACGCTACTTAGAATCGCAAACAAATTACAACTACAACAACTCGAACTTCCTGTGTGTAGGACACATTTTATGGGCAACTCTTTCTCATATCGAGCTGTCCAGTTATGGAACAAACTCCCTTCCAACATACAAGAGGTAATAGAGGGACTATTACCTCTTTCAAGAAAAGGCTAAAATCACATTTTCTTTCCCTTGAGTAATATTTTTTTTTTTTGTATTTTTCTAATTGAACTGTCAAATCTCAAAATCATTAAACTAAGTTTCTAATTAAGAATAGTTTCAATTAGAAAAATACAAAAAAAAAAAATACTCAAGGGAAAGAAAATGTGATTTTAGTCTCATATCATAGATTGATATATATATAACCCATCTGACACCATATTTGTAGCGGCTTCGCTTGAACCTATAATATCAATTTATTTTTTTACTCAATACATTCTAGATTAAAAATTTCAAATAGCTGACCCTTAAGTTTTGTTATATTCCATCTGGGGAGGTAAGTCTTAGCTTGAACCCAACATCAAATTAAAAAATCTCTTAATAAATCAGTCCCATATGGAATATCTCTGAATCACTTGAGCTATTTAGGAAATTACTTCTTTCTTTTTACTTAAGAGGAATTATTATTTATTTTTATTTATTTAGTTATTTATTCATAGGAAAACCAGGGCTACACTAGAGCAAAAAAATACACTTTAGGATCACAAAATAAGCCACTAATAGGTTTTCACAAGTAGCAACAATATAGATACAAGGCGCTGTACACAAAGAAACAAAAATTGGAGTTAACAAAAAAAAAATATGAAAAACAAAAAAAAATGATGAATAAAATACAAAGAAAAATTAATTACAAGTATTTGATTAAAATATGGCCTTCTTGTCCGTACAATAGCTATGCAAACTGACTATGATTATACAAAATTTCATGTTTAAACACTTAATAATTTATTTGTTAATTTAACAAATTATATCATCTGGAATTACCTTAAAACAAATATTAAAAAAAAAAGAGATAACAATTTGTACTTTTATTTACTTTCATCTGTATCTTATATGAAACCTTCACCAATTGTGAACTTATTTCCATGATTACTACGACTGTGTGTTTGTCCGTGCAGATCCACAGCGGGGAGGCGGGCGGAGGCGTGGGCGTGGTGCAGGCGCTGGAGGGCGAGGGCGCGGTGGCCGTGGACCTCAACGCGGTCGCGGAGGCCACGCTCAACCACGACGGACAGATCATACTCACCGGCGAGGACGGACACGGTACGACCAACAAATGTGTATTAATTTCTCATGAGAGAACCACTTATGAAGTGACACTTTCTAGTTTTAACGGAATAAGCATTTTAGGCTGTCTCAGTGATATGGAGGCTACAGATGTGATGTTTACATTGCAGGTTACCCAGTGTCAGTGTCGGGCGTGATCACGGTGCCGGTGTCGGCGTCCGTGTACCAGTCCATGGTGGCCTCCATGCAGCAGCAGGACGGCGTGTGCGTCGCGCCGCTCGTACAGGTGCGGCCACTGCCCGCCCGCTGTCCCACCCGTCCACACCGCCCCACCCGTCCCCACCGGCCGCACATCCTCTCCCCGCACTCGCTACTACGAAGGCATGCTATAGCATAACTGACAAACTGAATTTAAACTTTTAACTTTTAAACTTTCGTGTTAAAGCTATGGCTTTGAACTACCATGAATTCGAACTAGTCTAATCATATTTTAAAAATTGATTTGTGACTCTGCTTTAAAACATGATTGCTATGCCAAAATATAAAATATTACATGGCAGTTAGGGGTGTCAAATCCTGCAGCTGAAACATGTTTACCCATTACCACGCACAAAGTGTTAAGACTGCATTTTTTCTGCAATATCTTCTATTATATGAATAATATTGAACTGCTTTGAACTTTGCATTATTCTCATAAAACTAAACAATGTTAAGTCAAACAATTAAACAAAAAGTTAAACAATGTCTAAATATGGATAATATATTAATTGCAATAACCTATCATTTATTTATTCAATACATGTTTTGATGCATATGTTATTTGACAGATTGTTTTTTGTGGTATTATTAATTGGATGTAAATTATTTTTATTATTGTCATATTTTTTTTTAATATTAAAAGACTACATTATATTATAATATAGTATTAAATTATTAAATATATATTTTCAACTTAATTAAAAAAGAAGGAAGGGGTTTCCAATTTTATGGTAATTTTAAAGTAACAAATCTTGTAACTCCAATGTTCATAACAGATTTGGAATTTTTTTTTTTTCTGAAAGAACGTTCTTTGTGATTGGTGGTCCTATAGAAATTTCATCAAACTCAGTTCTGTAGTTTAATTTCCTAATAAAAATAACTGGATTTTTTTTTAAATCAAAATACCTAGATGATTTTGCCACTATTGAAGCTTTTGTTTTTTCAAATCTCAAGTTCAAAATATCTTTATTCATGTAGGTCTATTACAGACTGTTATGTCAAATCTACCGTCAGTTCGGAATGATTTCGAGATGAGAAGAACTGACAAGAAACTTAGCTTGTATTCTTTTCAAATAAATTTTATACATGTTTATAATAATACAGATTAATTTTTAAATTCAAATTTAGGGGAATAAGGGGACCACCAACATACGCTATTGCAAAAGCAAATAGTCTATACAATTCAGTTATACTATAGCTTGTCACGATGCATGTTTGTGTTATAATTATTAGTCTCAATTGTGTTATATCCCAAAGTTATTCAAGTATTTTTTTTTTTGTTTTAAATGTGTGCCATGTCAGAATTTATGTTTAATTTCAACGAGTCATTGAAACCAAATGTGATATTTTTGTATTATAGTCAGTAAAAGTTTATGTCAATTAGGTCTCTAGCATATTCCTTACACAAATAATATGAAATGTTGCCATGTTCAGAGTTTATAATATAATAAACAACCTATATATACACATATGTTAGACATAAAAATAGTCATTTATTTTATAACAAAATATTTGCCAACTTACTACTAAAGCGGTTCTATAACCGCTATTATAACTATTTATTGGAATGTACGCTCCAAGGGCCTTAGGTTAGTTACAATTCAGATTGAACAGACAACAGATGTCGCTGTCTTATCCAGTCTCATTCTTGCAGTAGCATAAACTTATTTATTTCAAACTGGATCAGAGACCTCTGTGTAAATGACTTGGAATCTGTTGGCACTCGCCATCCCCACGCAGTAGTAGTTGCTAAGTTATTTTGTGTTTTTACCCAGTTTTGTTGCCAGTATTCATAAAATTGTTATTTATACTACGTTTGTAGGGTAATTTTAAATCTTTATTTTCAATATCGAGTAAGTTGTAATTTCCTTTTTAATTTAAGAAAGTTCGTGAAACGTGGTATATTTAACTAGATAATGCCAATTAGTGCATGTTGTTGAGCCATTGTTTTCTGTGTTGCCAGTGCAGATAGTATTTTTATTTGTTGCTTTTTATATCAGATATTAAGTCATTGTTAACAATGATATGTATAAATATATAGTTTGAAATGTGATTACAATAAATAACTAGAGTACAGTATTACCATGTTTATAAGTTACGACGATAATGCATGTAAAGTACAAGAAAAAGCCAGGTTTCTTATTTTCCATTTTTAAGCATATAAAGTCTACTTATTTGTGAATTATATTTAATTGATGACTTTAGAAAATGTATCTTATAAACATGGCAGGTTTTTACACACGTATATGCGGGTATGTACATAATACACCCATTTTAAGAGAATTGATTTTATGATAGGTTAAAGTTATTTTAATAGAGCACAAATATTTAGCATAATAGTTTTATGGTGTGTTTATGTTTTTAAAGTATTCAGTAATAATTGTGTAATTGAATATTGGCAAACATTTTTATTTAGAAAAAAAAAGGCTGTGCTGTAGTTATGTTTTTGCCTATAACCACTTGTAAAAAAAATAAAACAATTTTAGAAACATCAATACATAAATTAAGCATACTACCTGCCGCCTTCATAGCTATTACACGCAATAACTAATAGTTAAAACGAGACTTGACTAAAACAAAGAAGTGTGAGCAAGAATGGAAATATTCTTTTGTCTTGCTTTGCGTACGCTTTTATTTTTGTATGACGCCAATTAGTTGCTAGTCAAAAGTCAAATTATACGCGAGTGAATGGTCAATTAAAATTGGAAGTGTGATGGGAATTATTCTATATTTTGTACATAATGGGGCCGATTCTGAGATGCCTTTAAGTATCTTTTAACCTAATAATTTAATTTGATAATTTCACGAAACTACTATTTACTATGGGCCATTATAAGCTAGAATTATAATTATTTTGACTTAAATTAATTAGAATATTAGTTTATATTCGTCCTTACAATAAATATTTCACTGTGATACCAAATTTTAATTTTAAAAATAGTTGTCAAGACATGACCCCTCAGAATCGACCCCAATATTTCTTAATATTAAATATGCCCATGAAGCATAAATTAAGAACTAATGAGTAATCCTTTATCTAAGCTTCGAAGCCTTAGATAGGTAATTCTAGATTCAACAGGTAAATTTACACCTAGTGGTGTGTATTATATTTTACTATCCGTGTTTATTGCCACCTACAAAAAAAAATATTAAGAATATTCCAAGTGTTTAGTGCAGTGCATATTCTATTTATTGTGTCTGTGTTACCAAAGATTTAAATCGTCACATTATTCTCGTCTGTGTTGGTAATTTGAGTTTTGTGTTGCACGCATTAGTTATAATTTTTATTGAAAAAGGAAATTAATTTAGTAGAATTTTCACTTACCACATGCTCGTGTAAAAATAGTGGTTAACCTACTTAATGATCATAAATACATGAAAGAGCTTGTTACCAGGAGGAGGTTAACAATTTTTGAGAATAAAATGAAAATAAAATTATTGAAAATATTAAAATAGTCACAAAAATATCTGAGAGATACAATATTTCTAGATTCAACCATAATGTTTATTTTAAACGAGTTAAAGTGAATTAAAAATATTTAATTTTGAACTTAATACCAAACATTTATTAATATATAATATTTATAATGTAGAAGACGTGCAATTAATATTAATATTTGCAGTATTTATTTGCTTTATATTTTGTGTTGTGTTGTATTTGCCATATTTTAATTTTTAAAAATAAAGCCCATTCAATTTGACTATATTGAAATATGTTTTTAAAATTGTGGGCTTTTTTATACTATGACTCAAAGAGTCTGTTTTGCGTGAGACGCTACAATAAATGTATGTTTTATTATTTGTTTTGTTTTATTGTATTTTTTTTTTATTATTGAGCTATATAATGCATTACATATTTTTTTTTTTTTTTGTAATTTCTAATGAGCAAGTCCTATTCTAGTCTTTGTCCAATAATAAGTCCCTACCAAAGACAAGTCGATTCATGCTCATTTGTATAGAATCCAATAATTTGTCATTTGAGTTCCAGCTTGTGTATATTAGCTGCATGTTAAGGTGTGTATTTTTTGCTTTTTTTTTATTTTGCTTGTAAAAATTGCTACATATTTACAATATTTCTATTTTTATCATGCAGATGTAAATGTAATGGTTTTTTGTCACCTGATCTCTCCATAGAAGTTAATTGAACTATACGAAGGAAAATTAAAATTATCAATTAATCAATGTATGCCATAGAATAAGCCGCCCCTGTCTTTCCCGTGGGTGTCATAAGAGGCGACGAAGGGAGGGCGAGGGATGGGCAGCAGCGTCCCTCTTAAAGCATCTTCAAAGCCTAACTGCGGTTGTCAATCCGCCAGCCAAGCGTGACAACTACTGGGAAAACCGCCTAAGGGGAAGGCTTATGTTCAGCAGTGGACGGTTAAAGGCTCATATGAAATCAATGTACGATAAGCCGACATTTATAGAGTTAATAACAATCTTTTTCTTTTTTATGGTAATTTTTTTCTTTTATAATTATGTACTTCATCATCATCATCATTCCAGCCATTATCCGTCCACTGCTGAACATAGGCCTCCCCCATAGACTGCCATAAAGAACGGTCCTGACATCTTCACCACTGACGCCTTGCAATACATTTGAGGTCGTCACTCCATCTAGTGGGGATCGTCCTACATTCCATTTCCCTGTACGGGGTCGCCATTCAATAACCTTTAAATAAATTATGTAATTCTGTGGCAAATAGATATTTTCTATTTTATTCTAATTGTCTAGTTTTCTTAGTTTAGTCATGCACTGAATTTTCATTTAATGTTAGACATAGACACCTATATAAATATACATTGTAAATAAACTGGCTTTAAAAAAAAAAAAGTAATTCAATTGAGTTTCTTGCCAGTTCTTCTCAATTGGATCTATATACCGAACTGGACGGTAGGGAAAAAAAATAAAATTATAATGTAAAAATTTGACGTTCATAAGCGGCTAAAATGTCCTACATGAATAAATGAATTTTGAATTTTTTATTTAATATAATAATTGTTATTGTGATATGTAGGTAGAACAGAACGGCGAAGCGCTGGAGGCGATATCGATGGGCGGCGGCGTGGCCCAGGTGATGCTGCAGGGCGGCGGCGAGGCGCAAGTACTGCAGGTCCTCAGTCTTAAGGACGCCACTGTGCTCACCAAGGCCATGGTATGATAATTCAACATTTTTTGGAGAACATGCCTTATTTTTTTAATAGGTGATAATGGAATTGTAACCTCACTCGTGTTATCTGTATACACCGACGAGGCAGTGACGAATTCAACAAGAATTGTTCACGATGGTTTCCAAGGGTAACCACGTGGAGGTCGACCTGATAGGGCATATTGCTAGCAATGAGGCTATCAAACTCCATTACTAACAATGCCTTTCCTCCCAACATGCGCAGTCACACACCGATCACATCAAATTTAAAGTTACAATCCGATCACGTCAAAGGTTTGCTAAGTATTCTCCGAGGCTCCGATTTCAAGACCAACAGGCGGAACCTTTGAAGACTAACATATTATTGTCTGAGCTACTATTGATAGAAAAAATACCAATACATGCATATAGATTAAGTGAAGTTATGTTATAATTGATATTTGGGTGCCCTGATCGATCAATCAATAATTTACTTGCGAAACATAGTCGCAAATAGATTCTTAAAACACATTTATGAAGCTCTCTTTGATAAACCCAAAAGGTGTACAAAGAATTAAAGTAAAATAATGTAATTTGAAATACATATTAATTCATGAAACAATATTTGAAAATAGCTTGTACAATTGTAATACAATTATATGTACATTCAAATAAATTCCCTATAAGTATGGAATTACAGGCACGATCTTCTTTGTTATTATTTTTTATACAACTTAGAATGGCAAACAAGCTAATTAACCGCCTATACAAAATAGCAATATAAATAACGTGACGTTAGTTTTATATGATTTTTTAATACAATGATAACTCAGCTTATACTATTGATGTACGCTGACGAGGTATTTATGAAAAAAAAAATAATGATAGATGAAATCAGTACCTAGCTGGGTTTTTTTTTTTATACCACTGAGGTGGCAAACAAGCATACGGCCCACCTGATGGTAAGCGGTTACCGTAGCCTATGAACGTCTGCAATACCAGAGGTATTACGCGCGCGTTGCCGACCCAAAATTGTTGGGTATATTCGTATCAAAATCAATGGCAATCCATTCTCCCTCCCTCTTTCCCATTTTGTGTGTAAGAAAAATGTAGGCGCATATTAAGCGGTCAATGACAATTACGCATCTATGACGCTACAGAGCAAGAGCCCGTGACGGTCAGATTTTCGTTATATTGTAAAAGCTGGGAGTTTCTTTACGCATCACCAACTAACACAGTTGGGGAGGGGGGTAAGGGATTGTTAGTAATGGAGACTGAGAATCTCATTGCTAGCAATATACTCAACCAGGTCGACCTCCTCGCGGTTCTCCCTGGAAACTATCATGGTTAATTCCTGATGAATTCATCATGATGGGCTAATTGGCCTGTTTTCATTCTCATCTATCACCCTTCACTGGTGCTCCGCCAGCGTATCCCGTTAGCGCAGGCGGAGTTACCATACCATTTTCACCCATAAAAAAAAAAAAACAATGTTGGGGAGCAATTTTATACACCTTTGTTATTTGTTACCTGCCAAAGCCACGACGATCTAAACTACATACTCCCCGATCCCGTTGTTACCTGTATTGAGACATGCGCAATGAAACTCAGCTTTTATAATATCACAAAAGTCTGGCCGTTACGGACTCTTGGGCTACGGCTTACAGTGAGCCGAACGTGAATAGTTGTATTTGTTACGATAGCAGCAAGTGAAAGCGGAGCGGGACGCCGTGGTGGCCGACTCCTAGCTGCTAACGTTGGTGGCGACTTCCCCGCCACAAGAGGCCTCGCCCGACTGCCCCGACCTGCTCACCGAGAGGGCATAGCACCCGCGCCCACCACGGTACATTCTCCGCGACGCGTTCCTACACGACACGTGTAAGGAGGAGCCCGCTTCATGAAGAGTGTACTGCTACATCTTAATCACTATAACACTGTACAATGCGATCATTATAAGATTGGGAAATGACCTTTGACCAGGGCCGTAGCTAGACCTAAATTTAAGGTAGGGCAAAAGAACTTTTTGGTCGGGCAGAAGTCATAATTAGGTGATTTTGAAAAAGCGAATTTGTCTTATTTTTTTTGGGGCCTATCATTTTAAGGTAAGGCACTGTCGCTCAATGCCCCTCTCCCCCCAGCTACGGCCATACTTCGGACATTGTTATCTTTAACTCTCCAAATAATCCGGCTAATAGGATGAGCGAAAAAATCCTCCATATCCGTAATCCGTATTTCTACCCTTATTCCAATTATATAAATTTTGGAATCGGCGTAACAGCACGGAAGGAAAAAAGAAAGGGACATGAGCGAAAAATTTTGGCATTTTTTTTTAAATCCTGAATTTAATATTTCAAGTAATATTTCCATGTAAATATTTTTTTTATAAGTTATCTTATTGTGATCGCATTACACATATAGTTTACAAACTGTAAGTAGGTACACATTTTCTCAATTATTTTACTTCTCGTACGTGACGAATATTGTGTAGTTTTTTTTTTATAATTAAAAGTAATAATTCTAAATTGGTGTTAATGATGTTTAATTATAATAGATTCGCAAGTTGATAATCTATCTCTATTGTAAGTAATCTATTGAGAAAATGTGAACTAGATGTAGTGAATGCTACGAGCACCACCTACTTCATCGGATGTGTCGGCTGTGTGCGAGGTGTAATTAAAATTTAGTTGTATAGCAAAATGTCCAGTGATCTTTTCAGTGATTTCAGAGTGATTTTAGTCTGGATACTATGCAATTTACTATAGAATAAATTATTTAATTCTGGTCTGGTCATTATGTTGCCATAAATTATTTTTAATTTACTAGATTAATTTATTTTTTAAACAAATCGTTGTCACAGGATCAGATTTGTGCAATATACAATTATTCGGAAATAATATTTAAATAAAGTACTTATTATAATTTTTTTGTACAGTTTTCAAGTAGTAATTTTTAATTGAAAGTATAGAAATATATTCGCAATTTTACATGCATATTTATTATGATTAATACATTCCTTAATTTTATTTATTTAAGAATTTGTTGTGGAAAATTGTTGTTTGTTTAATTTATTTAATGGATTATGTTTGTTACTCTTGTCACGTATTCTAGTCGCACGAAGAGTACTCTTGTTACTCTTGCCAAGTATCCTAGTCACAAGCAGAGTACTCTAGTCTTACAAAGTAATGTAAAGAAAGTATTTCAAAATACAATTTTACCAAGTAACGTAATTCCGTGTAAGTTTTGTATTATACCTAACTAGATGAATTATTTAATGTAATAAAATAGTCCATTGTATTGTATATTCATGAAAAAAACAATGAGAATAATTATATTTCGTGCGCAGGGTTGTATTACAGTATGAAATTAGTACCTATGAATGTTTAATGAAAAGCTAATGTGTATAGATGTAACTTCAAATTTAGCTATATATCTGTACCATATAGAAATCTGGGATTTTAGATCTGTTTAGAGTCGTTTCAACGTCTACCATTGGCAATTTTTAATTGAAAATTCGCGTTAAACGTTAATATTAATTACGATGATATAATTGGGACTAGCTTGTAAGGTAGAAGTCATAGAAGAGTACAAAGTGAGCAAGTAATATACATATATATATATATATATACGAAATGTTTATTTATTCATTGAAAAGACAAGAAACGAGTATTATTTTGATTTTGTTGGTTGACTTCTGTATTATTTTATTTTAATGTTTATTTTTATTTGACCAAAGAGATTGTGTTTTATCCTTTATAACATAGAAATATAAAGCACAATTTTGTTGTTAAGTACAATGACTTGTGATTGTAAATAATGGTATGAATGTGTGAATATTGCAATCATTAAACTATTTACGGTAATTTCAAGAGTTTCAATTTGGTATTGTTATTAATATACTATTATATGTGGTGTTGCACAATACTGATATTGGGGAGGGGGGGGAGGGATTGTTAGTAATGGAGACTGAGAATCCCATTGTTAGCAATATACCCAACCAGGTCGACCACCTTGCGGTTCCCCCTGGAAACTATCACGGTTAATTCCTGATGAATTCATCATGATGGGCTAACTGACCTGTTTTCATTCTCATCTATCACCCTTCACTGGTGCTCCGCCAGCGTATCCCGTTAGCGCAGGCGGAGTTACCATTCCATTTTCACCCATAAAAAAATACTGATATTGGGTCATGTGGTCCCAACATAAAATACCCTTTCCTGGGCTTAAGGGATTGTTAATAATGGGGAGGTTAGTCCCCATTGCTATCAATATACCCTATTAGGTCAACCTCCACGCGGTTCCCCCTGGAAACCATCGTGCTGAATTCCAGATGTATTCATCACGATAGGCTAACTGACCTGCTTTTTCATTCTCACCTATCATCCCTCACTGGTGCTCCGCCCGCGTATACCGTTAGCGCAGGCGAGGTCATCATTCCATTATCATCCAATAAAAAAAAATACCCTTTGGATGGTGTAAGAAGCTATTCAAGTGACTTAATGGTTAAGGGATGGGCAGAAGTGTTCCTCCTAAAACATCACTAGTCTAACTGCAGTTAACAACCCAACTGCCAAATATTATGGGAGACGCCTATGTTCAGAAGTGGACAGTTAAAGGCTGGTGGTCTACCATGAAATGAAATTCCGAATTTTCGGGTTAAATTTCGTGATTTTTTTGTACCGAAATCGAGCCAGTAAATGGAGCTTAACATTTCGTTTATCATAAATCCTATCCTAATAGTCCAGAGGAACGATATTTTAACATTTTTAATAATTTCAAACTGCATGCATTATGTAATTTTAACATCAAATTTCTGTTTCGTTCGTCCCCGAAATTTCGGAAATCATTTCATGGTAGGCCTACTGATATCGTCATCTTTATTGATACATTACGAGCATCACATTTCAACTTGTTTATCGTCTAAACTGGTTTAAACATAGTATTCCCTAGATTTCTATACAAATAATGGTTTTAAGTATTCTTACAATAAATGAAATGCAAGTTTTAGTACCTTGGAGAATATATTAAGGATATTCCCTCGGATTCTATTTTTAGCAGAAAGGTGTTTATTGAAACAATAACAACTCCATATAAGACTAATTGAGTTTGTACAATATGTATGATAAATAATGCTATATTTGATAAAAAATCAGCATCATATTGCTGGGTAGTTCAATAAGCCATTGACTAAACGAGGGATTCTTTTTTGGATGTAAATCGATCGGTAACCCCGTCTACGCTAGGTATATGACAGCACCGGACCTTTAAAGGGCGATTGATGTAGAATTAATGTAAAAATAATCACTATGATTTTCAGGAGGAATTACGTGGATATCATTAGTTTCCATTACTAACAATCACTTTTCCCACCAGGAAGGTGTGTTAGGTTTTTAAAGTCTAGTACAAACTTATAAAATACAGGTCTCAGCAGGGGACTTTTGGAGAGAAAATATTTTGGCGTTGCAGAGAAGTGAGAGTGAAGAGTTTACGACTCGCTATTTAAAATTACCGCAGTATATAATATACGTAGTTATATTGTTGCAAACTGAATTATTAAAAAAAAATATCATAGGGCCATGGCCATGGCATTACACCATTATACTTTGTTCCATGCTGCCTAATGTGATGAATGAAAAATATTTTTTACAGATTTTGGAAAATGGTAAAACATAGATAACATCTAAGATGATAAGACATATGGGTAAATAAAATTGATACAAAAAATAAAAATGCTTTTTGTTGTATCTGAATGTATATAAAATTATAATTGTGTAATGGCATCTAAATTATTATAAATAAAACAACATTGTTCCTCCAACATTTTATACATTAGACAAAAGCATGTCGATTTTTATGGGTGGACCAAGAATACTTGAATTGCTTCACATTATTAAATGTAAAATAAATGTCGACAACAAAACTATTATACAAATTTTCTATCATTTCTATAATTTGATATCACTCTGAGAAGCTTATATCTCATAAACGTTCTGTAATGCTAGTTCTGGTTTGTCATAGCCAAGTTCCTCGGGCGTTTCAATGCCGAGCTCTGTGAGTGTAGGTTTGATTTCTTGGATAATGTATGGGTAAATTTCATTAACTTTATTGCCACATTTGTCTTTGCATGCCTCGATAAATCTAATTGCAAGCGCATAGTCATTAACCCGCCTGCAGGCATGGAGAGCGGCCTTGATGATTCGTGGGTCAGGTACCAAGTCCATACCGCAGAGGTCATTCATTCCCTTGCGGATTTCCCAACCATCAATGTCTTTTCTATTGAAGAATGCTTCATATCTGAAAGGGATATAGAAATTTAAATAAATAAAGGCATGATTTTTTTTTAATTCACATTTTTATTTTAGTTTAGACAATAAGAAATCAGTGTCAGTTCTTGTTAAAAACATAATTAAGGTTAACTATTGAACTGATATGGAAATAAATTGCAGAGTTATAATAGTATAGTGTGAAATCTAAGGAATTAGTTATATTTTTATGTTGTTAACATTTTTATATTAACAACATAAATATATTCAAAAATGAATAAAACTAGATAGTCTATGGAAAGTGTCTGTGGAGATGAGAAGCTCAACTTCAGGAAGGATTTTAGGCAAACACTTCAAGAGTAAAATGAGAATGCAGAAAAATAGTAATCACCTCAGCATTAGGTGGACCTAGTTCATACAATGAAGGCAGTGTACTCTTAAAATATATATTCTTTTGACCATTCTATAAAATAATTAGTATGAATATTGAATAGTTACGGCATAGCTTTAGTCACAAGTTCCTTTTTACATTTTGTTCTATTTGCACTCTTAATTTAATAATCGATTGAAACAAATAAGACAAACTTATGTATCTAAGTTTTATTTGAAAAATCAATACTGGTCACTTGGGCATGTATATTGGAATGGGAAAAATATAGAAAATTCTTATTACGTTCTTATTGTTCATATATTTTATATTAAGTAGAAAAAACTCGTAAAATTATATGGTACGAGGATAATCATGGACAAAGTCATTAAACACGAGGTAAGTGGTCATAATCTGATTTAAAGTAAGAGCCGAATTTTAATTATAACTGGTGGTTACATTGTCCTTCGTCGTTAGAAAACTTAGAGAAAATTATAGTACCAGTTGGACACAAATTAATCATTAATTTTCAGTTACATAACGTCAAAATGTTAACCTGGAGTCGAATTCTTCGTCGGATTCCACTGGACCTCCATGTGAGAGTCGTGCCGGGATCACTGCACTGACCCTAGTTGTGGGAAGCAGGGATCGTTTCAGAACGTTAACCAGTGTACCTGATGCTGATTTCAACATTTTGTTAAGTTTTTCACAGGAACTTTGGCAATGCTAAAGATAACAAATGGCTACTGACTGAAAATCATAGACAAATTAGATTCGTTTGTGTTGCCAATTAAGAGAATATTATTGAAAAATCACTAGTTCTTTAAACGATTGATTTAATATATTTTTGAATCTTACAGCTAATAAAAAGAAAATCATAGTAACGAAATAAATACTATAACGGATACTTAAGTTCATAGTAGTTATCCTAAATTATAGTAAGTCAGTTTTTTATTAAGTCCTATTTAAATAAATTTATTTAATTTTTTTAAATTTACTATAGGTATTTACTGTTACGTCTTCCTTATCGGGAAGTCTGACAATAATGATTTTAAAAATCTTTACAGATGTACCTATAACAAAGAATTGTAAAAACAATGGATAGAGATATATTGGATGGAGCCATATACTGTTATCTATCACTTCTTTTACATTTCTTCAGATAACCCGATTTTATACTGTTCTATTCTTAATATTGTTAAATAATAACTATCACAGAGTATATTATATATGGATAACTATTGTGAACCATACTATGATACTATGTTGTAATTATTTATATCGGCTTTTCACATTTTCTAAACAAAAAAAAACGAATTTTTATCTTACACTTAATTGTATATCGAAGTAGTTTAAAAGTTTTTAGAAGACAAATTATTTTTTATCTTGCTTATATTTGACAATTAGGTATAAGATCAGACTTAGCGTACGATATGCCTGGGTAAGTTTTTACAACGCCTGTCCTGACGACAAAAAAAGGTCAAGTGCCGGACGTTGCTCGACCCCCGCCCCCCCTCCATAAGGTCAGTACTTTTTTTTAATGGATGATAATGGAATGGTAACCCCGCCTGCGCTAATAGTATTCACTGACGGGGCACCAGTGAGGATTGATAGGTGATATGAAAGGGTAGGTCAGTTAGCCCATTGCGATGAGTACACCTGGTTTTCAGGGGGACCACGAGGAGGTTGACCTAGTAGGGTATATTGTAAGCAATGGAGCAGTCAATCAATGAATCAGTGAGTGATGACAGATGAGAATGAAAAGGCCGGTCCGTTAGCACATCGTGATAAATATACTTGGAATTTAGCACGCTGGTTTCTGGGGTACCGACTGGTTTGGTCTAGTAACTATGACGTCTTGATGGTGGGTCTTACACAGCTGCATTGATTATTCTTCATTTGTGGGTTATTTGGAAAATATGAATAACCACATTATTTTTCATAATAATACTTTATTTTCTTCATAAAGAATTGAGTAAGTTAACAAAAGAAATAATTACTGTTTTCTTTCTAATTTAACAACTGTAAAAATGATTTTAAATTAGTTATTACACCTAATAATACAAAAGAGGCAGTTTTACTATATAAATTCAATAAGAATACAAATCTTGGTACTTTATATCTACAATATGTGTAGATAAATCTTCTCACATTTTCCTTCTTTTCTTCTTCTTATGCGCCGAGATGCTTTCCTGGCCACTGTCTTCTTCACCGGAGCTATCCGAGGAACTACTCTCGCTATCACTACTAGACGAGCTGCTATTGGAAGAACTGTCAGAAGCTACGCCAGTACCCTGATTTAGGTCCATACTACTTGCAATTTTATACAAATCAGGCTCTTTGGTTTCAAGTGTTTTAATCCACTTTTTCGACAATTTAGGGCGCCCGCGTACAGTCTTATGCCATACCACAGGGAAGTTTGTGCGACTGCAGAAGTTTTGTGTCACAGCTACAGTGTCATCTAGGTTCAGAACAACGTGCCACCATCCCCCTGGCACAAATACTGTTTCTCCTGGCTTCTGGAGTATTTCAACCTGTAAATAAATAATCATTTGTTTTAGTATCGAAATGACAAAAAACTGTACTTTTTGTACAGTTACATATATTTGATTATTAAATATATATAACTTTAAAATAGGTGAGGGTATATATAAAAAGGGTTGTATATTTTTATATATGTAAATTTGAAAGTGGAATGAACTTGGTAGTTGAATTAAAAAAACTATAGTAAATGGTAATTATATAGGTAATATATCTACATCCTTCATAGGATAGAAGAGAAAACAATCAGGGAAAGCAGATGGCTAAAAATGAATGTGAACTTTATTTATTTATATCCCCTGCTTTTATTGTCACATGCATACACCCCAATTTTGGGCTTTGTTTCATAATCTTCAACTACAATTTATTTATATAATATTTATTATTGTAATAAATTAATATTTGGATACATACAGGTTTATATTCCTTTGGCCATGAGTCCATCTGTGTTTTGGGGTAAATAAGCTTGAACCAAGTGATCGCTTCATCCCTTTGTTTTCCACCCATCGCTCCAGTTACTTTGATGAGTTCTCTTGGAGTTTGTGTTGGGAACAAACACCATCTCTTGTGGCCAAAAACTAAAGCATTCCAAGCGCTTGTGCCTAAAGGATCTATATGGATCCCAGTCCCTGAACGTTGAGGTCCCATTACAAACCAGCGATATGGAGGTCTCCTTTCTTCTCCACAGTATTTAAACAGGTCATCTCTAAAATATTTTGGGATTTCATAATCTTCGAGGAGTTTCTTCCTTCTCAGGTGCTCTCCAAAACTACTATCAAAAATATAAAGTGGACTATCATCAGTCGTTGTCCGCATGTATTCTACATAATACTTCATTTTCATCTTAACACTATAACCCTCATTGTCTTCTCCACATTTGAATTTTTGGTTTCGATACTTTTTGGCAAGTCTATCTAAGGTCCATTTGTGATTCGCTTTCCAGTTTGTTTGTACATTAGTTATAACTACAGGTTTGTATATTTTTTCATATTTCTCTATAAATTCATCAGGTGATACTTCATTCTCACTTATTCTGTCAACATTATCGTTACATTTTAGAAATTCTTCAAAATTCCCCGCATACTTTAAAGCTGTCCATTGATACTTATCTGCTAATTCTGAAATAAAAATATTGTCCTTTATTTCCATTCTTAACTATGACAATAGCGCTGTCTGTAGGCAATGGTTACCACTTTCTATCAGGTGGACCATTCATCTTGTTTGCCATTCTAAGTTGCATAAAATAAATATAAAAGCAAAAATAAATTTTATAATCAATGGTGATACAATTTCAATCAATTCAATACTCCATAAAATATTACTACACAATGGTAGATTATAATGTGAAAAAACATTAGTTGTCATTTCTTTATAATAGTTTAAAAAAGTGCAAATTTTATATAGTTACCATACTAACCAGTAACTCTTACATTTATGTATTGCTTTGTTACTTTATATCTCTTATCACATTATGAGGATGAAAATGAGTGGTAATACATTTTTTTTATACTATTTCTACAAGGAAAATGGACATTGTTTCTTCACATTAGATAAAATGTTGCCATTTCACATGTAAGTACATACAATAATCACTGCTAATCATATTAAATAAAAATAACTTTGTTATCTTGTAGTGCCTTAAAAATTTAAATTATAACTATGATACCCTAGTATGCAAATATTATATGGGACAGAAAAAGAGATAGGCTACTTTTTCTCCTAGTCTATGAATATATCACGGTCATGCAAATGAAGTTGTGGGTAAGAGGTAGTATAGAATATATAAAGATGAATAGTATGAAAAATGTTACTAAACAATGTTTGCTTGATAAACTTCTGATGGGCTTTAACCTAGTTTGTACTATATTATATATATACTATATTTTGCCTGTTTATGATTGTGTTACAAGTGACTCATTTCAAATAGTAACAATGTTAAGCACTATTTGGAAAAAGTAAATTTACTTGGCCGGAATAGTATTAATGCTTATCTACTATCTACTAATACCTCTCTCATGTGGTGATATTATATTACCAGTTATTGTAAAAATGTAAAGAAGTATTTATTGTTTCGAGAAAAAATAAATAGTTTTCGTTACGATTGAAGGCGGAGGTCGCATGTGCAATGGATGCTACGGTGTTTAGTCGTCGACCATTTTAGAAGGTAAAGTGATATGCGTGTTATTTAATAAAAACAAGAAAACTTAAGATTGATCTATCATTCAACACAATAATTAACATTATAACGGTAATTATGCAAAGAAATAGCAGAATAGTATGAGGAAATGGGTTTTGAAATATTTAATTAACTACTTACCGGGGCGAGCTTTTCTTTTGACTTCCTTAATGCGTTTCTTTGCTTTATGTGATATTTTATGTTCGCTATGCATTTTTGATAGCTTTTTCTTGGAAAATTTAAGAACAAATTAAGTTACTACTATTACAGATTGGTAATTTAGTCATCGACAGTCACAACTCTGAAGCTCTAACCCCATTTAGGTTTCTTTTTTTTTTAATAACGAGTGTTGCCAAAAAGGCATCTGGTTTTAAAAATATTAATTTTCTCTATGGTTTGAATAGGTCCTACATTATTATAATCGATCGATTATTCGCCATATACTGTGGATATAAAGGAATATCGTTTATAATTATATATATTTTGCGCTCAATTAAAAAAAAAAAAACTACAGAAAAATAAGCAATGAAACTAGAAATTATGTAGTTGTCATTAATATTATTTTTGAGATAAAGACGAAAAGAGTAAATTAAGATGAAGTATTGAACATTGGGCTCGATTCTGAAGCGTCATTTTTATAACTTATCTTTCAATCTAAAATATATTTAATAGTTTCGTGAAATTACTGTTCTATAAACCTGTATAATAATTTTGAATTAAATGTATTAGAAATTTTGTTTATATTTGTCCTTAGAATAATAATGTCTATGTGTTATCAAATTTAAATTTTAGAAGCATATTTAGTAAATAAGGTCTCAGAATCGACTTCTGTATTTGCAATACATTTACCTTATTTATTCTGTGGTGGATTGAAAGTAGAAAAAAATTGCATACTGGCAATATTACATAAAAATTTTCGACGCAGTGTTCCTGGTAATTTTGTAATTTCATGTTCATAACCGAAATTATTTAAAACATTTCTGGTTTTTTTTCGGTTTTTATTTCTATTATACTTTACAATAATCAAATCAATTGTATTAATTAGTTTTTAGAAAGTAAAGTGATTGATTTGACTGTTGTAGTGAAACAAATTTCAAACGTTCCAGTCTGAAGTGTGAGCGCTAGCTCGATATAACTGTCAATCTGGGTGTAGAAATTTATTTTGTAATTTTCACCGGTTCTTATGTGTAATTTCCGAATGTGTTAGACTATTTTTAATTAAACCTCGATTGCGAAATAATGTTCTATAGTGTATGTGGTGTCTAAACCTGTGCAAAAATGGATGACGGTACTGTGAAGATTCAGTCTGGAATTAACATCAACATAAAAAGAACAGATGGTGAGTACGATCATGCTTGATCTCCCATACTTTATAGCTCCGTTTCCATCTAAGAACGATTTTATAGTTCTGTTATGAAGTATTTGTAGTCTCTACCGAAACTTCTTCACTGCTCCGTATAACTGACAATATTCACTAAACATTTAGTCCACGTATTCGATATCGAATTCTAATAACAAATATGATTTATTGTCTTTCTATGTTATCTGACCGACAGTTTGAAAATTTACTTCAATCACGGCAGTCAATACATAAAAGTGAAAGTAGGTAGTATCTGATTTGGTTAGGGCAATAAATATTAACATAATGTTTCAAATATTAAGCTAAGCTTGTTTCTGAATGGTCATTTTATTTGGTAGTTTATCTACAAAGTTCTGCCCCATGAAAGAAAGATTCTCTAATCATATTTTTATACTAAGTTGCTTATTTAATTTTGAAGATTGTTATTCATATGTACCATCCTAATTTCTATGTTAATCTATGAAAACATTAATATTATATGTCTAATTTAAAGCCACTCTTGCTCATGCTTGGAGTAAATACTATGAGAATATTAAATCATAAATCACATGAGACCATAATGCTAATAATAGATTTTTAATTTTATATCTCCTATTGTACCTACTGGGTTGTGTATAAAAACTTTTACATGCATTGAAAAATAACATTTTTCAATACACATTACTATGTAAGTGAAGCATTATTGAAGCATATCTTAGACTGTAAAAAAAAGACATGTTTAAATATATCTGAATTGTTATTATATTATTTCTTTTTCATCTTGTTATTGCTCAATTCATGATGAAAACAAAAAATTATTAAGTGAATAGGAATTCATAAGTTCACCAAGTGTAAATTATGTTGGCATACATGAGTGATAATTTAAATTTGATCTATTTTTCATAATTAGAACATTAATTATACTAATATATCACAGTTCATACATTATGTTCAGAAAACTGTATGTATATAGAAATTGATGCTAAAAAATTTTATATTACTGCAACTGGAAATATGCCGATGGTTCCACCATTAGAATAATTTTTTTTAATGTATGATTTAAAGTATAGTAAAAAAATAAATGACAAATTTTTTAATGGATGAAAATGGAATAGTAGCCCACATGTACTGTTGGTTTATTCTGATGAGGTATCAGTGAGATCATTATTAATCATCATTATTTTTGAATCAATTTTTATCCTTTAAAAAGAACAGCATAATATAAAAAATATATATACATATATATATTTTGCCAGTTCTGAAAACAGCTGTATATTTTAGTTTATAGCCTTTTATCTTTAGATGAGAAATTGCTTATCAAAAGTGTGATAAAAAAATGTGTGTGTGCTTGGGTATGGATATTTTTTTAAATGGATGATAAGTGAAATGGTGAGCCACCCAGTGGGGACTGATAGGCGAGGATAAAAGTGTGTCAGCTGGCCGATTGTAAAGAATTCATGAAGATTAATCACAACAGCTTCTAGGTGGAACATTATATTATTTTGGAGAAGTTCTAGCAATGGGGTTACTAGTCCCCATTACTAACAATTCTTTATCTCCCCTGGCCATGGAGTAACTGTTGAATTTCTTATGGGTTTTTTTCAACAGATAATAACATTCCAAACCTCATAGTAGATTTAAAAAAAATTATGATTTAAAAGTTTAGTTGTAAAAATAAAGAATATTTGAATTTGAAATATTAAAGATACTTAATGTGTCACCACTCTTTCAGTGGTGACACATTCAGTTTCTTATAATAATATAATAAATAAATCCATCAACAAATTTAACTTAACTATTAGAATGATAGATTAAAAAAATATTTATTTTAAATTACTTCAATACTCTAATGTATATTGAAAAGAATTTAATTTGTTATTTTTTTTTTTATAAATAAGATGTTAGCCTGTTATCACTTAGAGATGGTATGTAGATATAGTAAAGACACTAGCCATAAGAATTATTATTTCGTATGATTTTGTGTCTCTTGTTTTAATTTAATTATAAAATTGCTTTCAATATTTAAAAAAAGAATGTTGATGATTTCTGTAATGTGCAAAATCTAAAAATTTGTTTGCTTATTCCTGAAGTGTGCATGTGTGAGGTCATTACTTATTTTAGTTTTCAGCATAAATTTCTCTATAGCTTATGAATCATTTAAGAGTCATCTTGATGACAGGTATTTGTTGATAGGAGATAAGTACTACAGACTTGATGAGTAATTTGCTCATGTCTTTGAGTTTGCAATAAAATTTACAGCCAAACTATAGTGATTAATTCCTGGTGTATTTCTTACAATAGGTGAATTGACCAGAGAGCCTACCATGAAATGTTTTTCGAAATTTCTGAACTAAATGAAACAAAAATTTAATGTTAAAATTATATAATACATACGAGTACTGTTTAAAAATATTAAAATATCGTTCTTTTGGACTATAACTATAGGATTTATGATGAACAAAATATTAAGCTCTATTTACTGGGCCAATTTTGGTATGAATGAAAATACGAAATCGAGTCTGAGAATTCAGAACTTCATTTCAAGGTAGACCCCACTCCTTCATCATACTCCATCATCTCAAATATATTGCAAAAAGTCTTCCTGCAATATATTATATGGCGTTAATTTACTGGGTACAGAGGGGGTATCATGGGCGAAACAGTATACTCTGTTATGTCCATGGTACTGCTCATGTCTATAGGCGACGGTTACCGCTTTCCATCAGTTGGGCCGTCAGTTTGTTTGCCATTCTAAATTGTATATAAAAAAAATCTTATTTGTTTGATCGGCTCAGGCTAAATCGGCTCAGGCTAAATCGGCTCAGGCTCAGGAGTTATTTTAGGCAGCCTATACTTATTAGTGGACAGTTAACGGTTTAAATGATTGAAAAGCGATATCTTGTTATATATTCAATTCCACAATACTTTTATTCTCGTAGTCTGTATCGATAATTGGTCGAGTATTTATTTTAATTTTAACAAAGATCCATTATAATCGTCTGCCCATGATGAAGGTACCTAGTGACTGGCCTTGCGTCGTTGATAACCATATAAGGGCGCAGACGCCGGCCGTACGCATTGCTCTCTTGTTCATTCGGCGGAATCCCACAAAAAGTGTAATTGTATACTACTGTGGGTCAAATATTTGCCCTTCGTGTGATAATTTTAAAGTACCAGGAAGTCTGCTTATTGTACTATTCCCTTATTTATCGGCTTTTGATATTCCATATCAAAATAGGTATGAGACATTACTTATAGTTATTTTTTTCTCAAATTTTGTACGTTTGTTGCAAATTTAATTAAATCTCACTTTTTATTACTTCTCTTATTTTAAAAGCAGACTAAGAAAAATACGTCATCGTTAAAAAATATAATAATTATTTAAACTTTCTCGTAGCAATCTCAGGGACAGATATTTTACTAAATTGGATATTAGAAATTCAAATACAAAAAAAAAATACTACGTATTTAATGGACAGTCGTATGTTAAATAATTGTAGTCGCCACTACAGCGCCATATGTGAAACGGCCCTAACCAATTGGCCTTTCTAATACCTGTTTTCGGTCAGATATTTCCGACTTGTATTTTTAGCGACTAGTTTGATGTTTAAATAATTAACATGTTTATTAGAAGCTCTTGTTGCCAATGTCAATGGGCTTTGCATAGTGGGTTGGGACCTACTACAGGAAATTCTCAATACGAGTATAGCTAACGTGTGCTGCGCATGGTAATAAATTGACAAGGCTGTACGACATCGGATCATGGGAGTCATGCAGAATGTTTATTTTTAAACAACTTCCATCAGGAGGAGGTTCCTAATTTATTACGTCGTTAATTCTGAACCGATTTTGATACTTCTTTTCACAATCGAAAGGGCTTACTTCCCTATTGGTCTTATATAAATTTTACGATGATTAAAGCACTTATTTTTCTATGTGGTGTGCTTGTTGCTAAGCAAGATCGTGTACCTACAACACGCGATTCTGCATTCTAAATTTAAATATTTTAAATTTAGTATACCATACTTATGAAACGTCACGTTATTAATTGGTACTGGCCAATATGAACATGGTTACGACTGTAGTCGTTTTTAGACGTAATAAAATTTCCTAGTCATTAATGTATTAAATCGTCTGTTACTGTTTAAAAATAATTAGATGTTATTATTTAAGCTATAAATTTTATTATCTTCATTGTAATATTTTTGAATATTGTTCTTTGTTGCGATAAAGCAATTGTTCTTTTTCTTTGTAGAAAAGATACGACTGTCTGTCTATAGGTATTATTTTCTTATCAGTAAGGATGTTTAGCACGAGGTTACTCACTTTACATATGCGATACAATTATTCATAACTAATTATAATAGTAATTAGTGATTTCCCGCGATTTCAGTTGCTCTAAATTTATATCTCGCTCAACTGCGAATACCATAGACTTAACTAGATGTCTAAAGTTCTACATTCCATAACGAATTTACCTCCTGAATTTCAATTCCATATTAGTTGGTGAGTGTCTGATCAATCAATCAATCAATCAATCATCTTTATTCATATACATCTGTTACAGATTATTATGATACGTCACTTTATAATTATAATAATTACTATATAAAATAATATTGATTTAAAAAATATTACAATAATTACATTTACAATACAATTCACATTAATACAAAATTCAAATCCATGTAGTTTTGTCATTTAAATAGTCATTTAATTTATAATATGCTTTTGTACAGAGAGTCCTTTTTTATGTATATTTTAAATTTTCTTTCCTTTAAATGTAAAACGTCATCTGGAAGTTTATTATAAAAACGTATACATATGTTTTGCTTTTATGTATTACACTGTAACGTTTATGAATTGGGATAAAAAATGTATATGTGTTAATTTAGTATACCGTCCACATTTGAACCAACATCCATTCCAATCCAAACTCCTTCAAAACTTTCACATTTTTTTTATGGGTGAAAATGGGATGGCAACCGCGCCTGCGCTAACGATATACGCTGGCGGAGCTCCAGTGAAGGGTGATAGATGAGAATGAAAACAGGCCAGTTAGCCCATTATGATGAATTCATCAGGAATTAACCATGATAGTTTCCAGGGGGAACCGCGATTAGGTCGACCTGGTTGAGTATATTGCTAGCAATGGAATTCTTACTCTCCATTACTAACAATCCCTTTCCCCCCAAACTTTCACATTAGTATCTGTTTTCATATTGATTATTGGTAGTTTTTTTTTCAAAAACAAAAGTAGTGGCGGTATTATTAGATGTTGTCGTGTCGTAGTGTTCGTGCACGAGTTCATTTCCTGGTGCCGATTATGTTACAGCTTGGCCCACCGTCGCCCACAAAGCCAATCCAAGGTTGCGTCATCGATCTGAGGCCCTCAGTCGGACAGTGGACTCATGGAAACACCAAAACAATATGTTCATAGGTGTAGACATAAGTAAAGAGACATGCTCTTTTCGATCAATGATTTTATGTATTTGGTAGGTTATTTTTTTTCTCCCGTCAAGAATATAGGCGCCACATTATTAAATATTTTAAAATAGTTACTGCGAGGGTCACACCATTCATTTCTCTTTATATTAAAAAAAAAATGAATTAATGTATTTTAATAATTCATGTATCTAAAAATCTATATCAACTTCTAATTTTTTTTCACCGCATTATTAGTTTTTGTTTTGCCAAACGTTGACTGAAAGAGAATGCAATATAACATTAAGTTCTTCCTTTTGTACCAAACATATTTTGTAATATGGTCAATAAAGAATATATAAATGAAAAGAAAATAAAAAAATAGTACGTTACTCGAAGCAAATCAAATTTGAATAAATAACTATCGTGAGTCATACTAGTCGGACATTTCCGAATTTAAACGTGAGCAAAGCCGACTTAAATATACACGAATCAAATTTATTCACATATATTTTTTGTCACTCATGCACCTTATTCTTTTTAAAACGATCATTGAGTTTAGTAGCTAGATGACAGCATATACAAATGACTATATTGGGCATTGAACTTGCAACTACCGGAATGTGATGTAATGTGTTAAACCGCTACACTAGGTCGTCAAGGGCGTAAAAACGAACAGAGGGCCTACCACAAAATATTTTCCGAAATTTCGGGGACGAACGAAACGGAAATTTTATGTTAAAATTATATAATACGTGCCGTTTAAAATTATTAAAAATATTAAAATATCGTTCCTCTGGACTATTAGGATAGGATTTATGATAAACGAAATGTTAAGCTCTATTTATTGGGTCGATTTCGGTATGAACAAAAAGACGAAATTGAGCCTGAAAATACGGAACTTCATTTCATGGTAGACCACTACTTCAGATTAATCCAATTGGGTTAATAAATTTGTGCGAGAGTGTAATTGGTTTTATACTCAGCATGTTAAAATTGGTTGTGTTTTATTTGTCGGTTGTGCTTCCTAATGAAATCATACGTATGTTCTAATAATACTAGAATCGACTACAAACTCGCTCGAGGTCCTGCCGCTGTTTTGTAGTCGTGGCAAATAGCTTATAGAGTCGATTCGAGTGTTGTGTGAGTCATCGGCGGGTTCCCTCGCTGCGGCCGTGTGACGCGACCGCCTCACCGCATGCGAAGCGACGCGCTCCGAGTTCCACAGTCTTAATATCAATCGAGCATTGACATTGATACATATTTATAATTATTTCTTCTAGCCGTGCAATGTCTTGGCATCTATTTTGTGCCGTAGGAATTTTTAGTGGAGATTTTTACAGGGCACTAATTAGGCTAATTTACTGCTTCGCTACAGTATCGAGTCACTGTTTGACACTTTATTTAAGTATTAATTAAGCTACTGAATTGCTTACGCATTTTGTGTACGAACGTGGAGAGCTAAATAGACGTGCAACATCAGAAATGTTCCACTAAATTTCTCATGTTTTTGAAAGATTTGGTTTCTACTGTATACTTTTCTCGTTTATACATATAAAAAAGGATGCTGAGTGACCCATATATCAGTACAGCTGAATCCGCTGAATCTAGAATCTCGAAATTTTGCAATTAGGTTTTTATATAGCATAAATGAACAATAAGAATTTAGAAAATTCTACCTTTAAGAGGGTTGTAATAGGAGATGAAAGTTTGTATGTTTAGAAGTTGACACGTGAAATTTTAGAATTAGGTTCTTAGATCGAAACAAAGATTAATATGTTTAAAAATTAAATAAAATTTTATAAGCTACGTTTAATATATTTTAGTATTTCCACTAGGTACGTCTACTGTTAACGTACCTTCAAATTTCATAGAAGATGCGGAATTGTAGACATACATTATATTCGAACAATTATATATAAAAAAAGCGACTTTAATCGTGATGAAATTTTTGAATGAACGATGAGAGGTTTCGTATACATTTTAAATTAATAGCAAAATTTAAAATTATCAATGTAATGATAATTTAAAATTTTGTTCCACAAAAAATGATTGCAATCATGAGAAAGTAATTTATTTCGGTATAAAAATTAAACCACTCAACGGATTATGATAAAATTTTTATGGGACTCATCTAAAAGTCTACCATTTCGAAAAAAGGAATTTTACGAATTTATATATTAAATGACGGAGTTATAAGGTAAAGAATTTAAAAAAATTACAACCGAACTGAGAAGCGGCTCCTTTTTTTGGAGTCAGTTAACAACATTTGAAAATGGAATCATGTTGGAATCGTGTTGCTTAGTAAAGGAATACTATAGAAAATGGATACGAGACTAACACGCTAGTAAATCTTATCAATTGGAAAAATTATATAAGATTCGATGCAGATTTAGCCAAGCTTTTTTTTAATTTTTTTATGTTTTTTTTATGCAATTTAAAATGGCAAACAAGCTGACGGCCCACCTGATGGAAAATGATATCTGTCGCCTATAGACAAGTGTAAAATAAATAATAATAATGTTTAATTGTTAGTGTGAAGCGTTCGCGTGACATAACCACAGAAAAGAATAGACGAATTAAGGTATTCTTCTTTTGGAAGTCGATATACTAGAGGGAGACTTTTTACAAAAGTCGTTTGCTTGGGTACCTCTGTCTCATTCGTGCTTCAATTGTGAAGCAGTTGTATTTGTATGGCTGTGTTTCGGTTTGAAGGGTTTGTGGGGGGTATCATGGGCGAAACGGTATACTCTGTTATGTCCATGATACTGTTTATGTCTATATGCGACGGTTACCACTTTCCATTAGGTGGACCGTCAGCTTGTTTGCCATTCTAAGTTGTATAAAAAAAATGCCATTACTTTGGTTATATAACCTTGCTAATATAATAAAATTGTAACTAGAAAAAGTTAGTACACGATACATATTCCAAAAATAATATAATATAACGAGAGAGCTTAACTTATGACAAAATAATAATTTTTAAAAATTTTGTCTGTCTGTCTTTATGTTAGTTCGGCATAACGCAAAAATTACTGTACCAAATTAGAAACGGTTTTCATAGTTTTGATTCTCAAAGTCTAATTTAAAACTTGGTATATGTATCATCTTACCAGAGGGAGATTTAGTACAAAAGTCGTTTGCGTTTCAGGTGAACCGTCAGCTTGTTTGCCATTCTAAGTTGCATGAAAAAAAAATCTTGATACGCCATTTTAAAGTAGTCTATTTAATTGGTTTTACTACTTTTGAAGTCCACGCGAACGACGGGCAAAAAGTTTAGTTAGTTTTAAATAGAATTTAGAAGCGTTCTTCTGTTTAAATTCGCTTAAAATACTACTCGCTTTGCCTCGAGCCTATGTAGGTAATGAATACAACAAAAACAGGTTTATAGACTAGGTAGCCTTAACTACAAGCACGTGGGTGCCGTGACGTCCAAAGGCCGACCATCGAATCTAAGTTATTCTAAGTTGTCTATCGATTAACATTTGGGTACCGGCGCAGCGCGACTTCGAACTGTATACGCTTATTTGCACACAGAATAAGAAAAATCTAGAGTACCGCGTGTTCCACATTTTGACATTCGTTTGCAACGTCGTATACAATTAAATAAATTATGGGAGCATTAATCTGTAATATATATTTTTTAATTGAAATGTAATTGGAAAGTAGTGATTGTATGAATTTTTAATAGCACTTAATTTTTGTAAAGAATAAAATTTTTATCAAGATTATTTTTTGTAATTAAAGGATATAATTATGTTTTAAGTATAAAAGCTAGCCGTAACGACTTACGTGTATTTTAGTTGAGTATGCTAATAGGGAAAAAATAGTTATTTATTTACAAAACTCTTAACTATATAATTACAAATATTTTTAAAATTTTTCAAAATTCTTCATATAACTACAACACTAGGACCACTAGTTGACTATAAATGTTTTATAGTTAGATACCCTATAATTGATGTGACTGGATTTGAATTCCCATCTTCCAGCCATTGCGGCCAAATTCATTCCTAGTTAGATACATTTACACCGTGGTAGAAATACCATCAGGTGCCAAATTTAAATTATCTTTATTCAAATACACCTGTTTACAAACACTTTTAAATCGTCATTTTTTTAATCTACTACAGGATTCGGAAGGTTATTATCTATTGAGAAGAGCCCGCAAGAAATTGAACAGTTACTTTTTTAAATCTCTGAATGAATGAATGAATGAGTATACTTTATTTGCATTATACAATATAGGAAATAAGCAAGACAATTTACAAACATAACGATACAATTGTATAAGTACAGTAAGGCGGTCTTATTACTGAGAGCAATCTTTTCAAGACAACCTTAAGGTAATGGACTAATTGTTGTACAAGTAGGTATGATAGTGCTGTATAACTTATATATTTTTATATAAGTTTATATATGTTTAAAATTACATGGCCATTAAAAAGCCCATGCATAATCGACTGACTATCGAGTCAGTTTGACATTAAATTAAATTATTTAGTATGTAATATACTTTATTCAATAAGTGTTTTTTAATAACAGTTTTAAAATTTATTAATAGGTAGATCCAAAATATCTTTCAGTATTTTATAACATTTATTTATTTATTTATTCATTAGTACAAATATGTGTACATGGCGGACTTAATGCTAAAAACATTCTCTTCCAGTCAACCATAGGGATAACATTAAATGCCCATTCCTAAAAGATCTATTAACTTTTTTTAAACGATACTTCGGAACAGCAAGTTTGTATTTGTATGTAGTGTTAAGATTATTGAGATTGCAGTTTTTAAGGAACAGCCAAATATCTTAGTATTTTTCTGGGTGTTATCTATCTACAGGACATTTGTTATTAGACGAATATATAGTTTATTTACTTGCAAAAAGAGCCCACTTTCGATTTTACCACTGATGTCATCGACTGCCCGAGTGGGAGTTTGTTATTGGCACGACAAAAACTATTATAAACGACCTGTTCCATCTTAGCGGAAGCATCCGCTATAGAGTCAATGGAAACATCTCGATTGTGGTTTGCCGCTAGTTAGCGGAAGTTAGTTATTCGTTCAGTTGAACGAATCGATTATTTTGGATATTTTTATTAAGTTTTCAGTAGACGTTTTCTATTGTGTTATTGAATTTCACTAATGACTAGAAAGTAAGAATTTTGTTCTTTTTTCTTGCTGCAAATAAAAAAAATAATATTGTTGCAAAAAAGGTATAGCTGTATGGAATGATGCATAGATTAGAGGAAAATAGCAAAAACTTTCAATTGTCGATGGATCGTTAGTTTGTTTTAGCATTCCATTGTATTGTATTGATAATACTGCCTTTAATATAATATAAATAAGGATAAAATGTTTAAGAAATATTAAAAACAAAGACGACTTTAATAATATTCTGTAGTAACATTTATTGTTAATTCGAAATAAAAAAAGATTTTTTTATTATAGTTCTTTAGTGGTAAACAAGCATACGGCCCGTTTGAGCCTAGCAGGAAGATCATTAAATACATAAAAAACTCATAGATTAACATTAAAAAACAAGGAGTCTACTTTCTTCAATATATATTAGTGTTGTATTAGCCATTAACTGTCCACTGCTGTACATAGTATGCGGCATGTAAATTAACGTGATCCATTCCTGAAAACTAATATAAGTATTTATTTAAAAGTTTTATGGAATGGTTTTCGTTAATTTATATACTCTATAGATTACGGATTCATCACATCATCATCACAATCAGCTTACTGCAGTCCACTACTGGGCATAGTTCTTTCCGAAACGACCATCGGCTTTTTGCTGCCACTACGGGTTACTGGTTGCGTTTCCATTATGGATCAAATTTTTTCTTTCCTCTATTAAAAAATATTATATGTGTTTACTATAATAGATAAATCGATAATGGAATCCAGGCCGATCGACTTCAGGCACGTATCGTAGAGTAGGTATTTCTATTGTAACGTAAACTGGATTGTAGACACAAAAAACAGTGTTTGTTCCGTTTTCCTTTCACGGGCAGCTGGCCTAGTTGACGTGTGTTTATTTATTGGTAACGTCATAGATAGAATAATTATAGTAAAATTGGACTTGTGCTTTCCGCTTAACTACATTTGGGATATATGAACGATTAAATTATTTTTCCATTTTGGAGGTAGATAATTATATCATACCTCTTAATTTTGGTTATCTATTAATTTTCTCTAGAGCGATACTTTTTGCAAAAGTCGTTTGCTTGGGCATCTCTGTCCTATTCGTGTTTCTACCGTGAAGCAGTCGTGTTTGCATGGTTGTGTTTCGGTTTGAAGGGTGTGCAGGTAGTGAATTTACAGGGTACAGAGAAATAACACCTGAGTCCTCAGGAATGGCAACGCATGGGTGGTGTCATGGGCGAAACGGTATACTCTGTTATGTCTATGGTATTGCTCATGTCTATAGGCGACGGTTATTACTTTCCATTAGGTGGGTCGTCAGCTTGTTTGCCATTCTAAGCTGCATAAAAAAAATATTGATTCCCTAAAATAAATACATAAATAACATTAAAATAGTCAAGATATCTATCTCTGTTCCAATTTTCATTCAAATCTCTTCAGTCATTTAACTATTTAAATACTAAGCGTCCAAATATTTTATAAAATTTTCATTTTTTTTTAATATGAGGCCAAAACCGTGAGATATTACTATTAGAAAATTATAATAAGTATATATGAAGTCTTAAATATAATAATTTTACGAAGTGATTGAAAAAGCGACTTCGTGTCGCAACAAACTTTCTCCTATTGTAATATGCTGAAAACGTATACAGCGACAAAGTGGTTTGCGGTGCGAGCTCAGTAAGACAACATTGTTGAGATCATTTCTTTCTAATGGCTTGTGGTTTTTCTCATAGGTACCACATATATCTATATGCCATAACAATATTTACGTGTTCTTTTTTTCTAAACTAATAGTATTAAAGAAAGAACTAACGAACGAGGAAGTCCTAAAAAGAGGAAACGAGAAGAGAACATTGATTGAAATAATAAAGAATAGAAGAGGCAAAATGCTGGGCCACCTTCTACGACATGACGATTTTTTTAAGAGCATAATAGAGGGAGAGATAGAGGGCAAAAGAGGAAGAGGAATACCGAGGATTAACTACATGGGACAGATAAAGGGAACACTAGGTGTCATGTCGTATAGGGAGATAAAAGATAAGCATAAGAATTAGTTGCACCGACAAAAGGAAACTCTTAAATGAAAAAAAGTATTAGAGGAAAAATTTGATTTTTTGTTTGTAAGAGATAAATTTAAAAAATCCTTAACCTTAAAAATATATGAGTTAACTTAAAAAAAATCTTTCATCTATAGAAAGTTACTTTATCAGTGAGTACCATGCCTTTTATTTATTATTTAAAAACCGTGTAAGAGGGTCGCTAGTAGATGATAATGAAATGGTAACGCCGCAGTGCGCTAGTAATAATGAGGATGAAGTCAACCGATTTTGACAAAATTTCTATGAGTGCAATCCCTAAATATTACCTTTTTAGATGAAAAAAGAATTTTCCAAATAAGTTTACAATGAAGGAGTTATGAGGTAATAAAAAAAAAAACCGAATAAAGAACCTCCTTCTTTTTGAAGTCGGTTCAAAATATGACGCATATCGATCTTCTTGCTAATATTACCAATATTTTGCAAATTCATCTTGAAATATGTTTTTAACATACCTGTGATCCATCCACGTAAACAAAAAAAAAAACAATTGTAGATTAAATGTTTTTTACATTAAATACTGCGATCTCAACTCAAGATATTTCATGTACGCAATTTATCTGAGAATCAAGAAGCCTTCATTGCGCCCACGGACTTACAAATTCGCTACCACGTACCTAATGGGGACGACAGTACCAAATTATTGGTCATAGAACATGGTACTAAAGTTTGGTTTTAATTTAGTTTATTTCGTACTTGTATCAGTTTGGCGTCTTTTACTGATATGGCCGAAGTTATTTGGTGAGAAAATTTAATATTACCTCTCATTTATATTGACAAAACACCCACGGCACATGAAGGTCGTACAAGTAGGTAGGCAGTGTATTTTTGGCATTTGTACGGTTCGATGTTTATATATAGACATGCAATTAACTGGCCGAATCGATTTTGATGTGGTTTCTTTGTTTTACTAGAAGCAATTCCTTAAATATGTTTAAGCAGTCCTATAAGGAAAGAAACATCAGTTACAATGTATTTTGTTTGTAACCTAAATTCATATTATAAAGAAAAAAGCTTTGATTTGTTCATAATAGAGAAACTCAAACAATACTTAACCGATTTTAAAAATTCTTTCAGATGTAGATTGTCAGCGAGTAAAATAGGCTGTACTTTATTATGAAAAAGCCGTGGGAATTCGGGGCGGGTCGTTAGTTTGTTATAATTTAATATTTGATCATTAAGATTAGATCACAAAAACAACGACTTAAATCGTATTAAAATTTAAATAGGATTAATACGCGAGGAAATATTTACGATTGCAAAAATAATTATAAAAATTGGTTCAAAATTGGTGAAAATATAGTGTAACATATATACGTATATTCGCATAATATAAGGGAACTCCTTTAGCGAAGTCGCTTAAAAATTAATTCTAACTTTACCAAGTTCTATATCAAACAAGACATCTCCCGGGATCAAATCCTGGGTGTTTATCTTTTTCGGCATTATGTGTACCTAGCGAAACTCTAGTACCAAATTGAATGTGGTTTTGACAGTCGAGTTCCTATAGGTCGAACTTAAGATTTATTATATACATCTATGTCTTAATATGTTATATAGTCCACACGTGAGTACGAAGTTACGGGCATAAGCTAGTAATTTGTAAAGAACTAAGATAATTTCGAAATGTCTTTAAAATTCAATAAAATAAATTCCACATTGTCACAAGCATTGAACGTCAATGCGTGACTAGATACCGGCTGACGGCCGAGTCTGCCAATCTTTAATTCTTTCTTGCATTCCTAATGTCAATGCTGGCTTGGTTCAACGGCACGACACGTCACGACACGATACACTCGTCCAATTGAGAACTGTTTGCACGACCAATTATCGTGTTGTTCAAACTTGTCGTACCATTTAGTGTTGATTCATCGTTTTTTGTTACGCTAACTAGTCTATTAACGGTTTCAAATTTATATGTTCGATCATTGCTTTTGCTGAGTTTTTTTTTTTAATATGGAATAATTCTTATCATCGTCATACCAGCCTTTAACTTTCCTTTGCTGAACATAAGCCTCCCCCTTGGGGGGGAGTTTTGCCAGTAATTGCCACGTTTAGCAAGCGGATTGGCAACCGCAGTCAGGCTTTAGGTATGTTTTAAGAGAGACGCTGCTGCCCATTTCTCGCCTTCACTTTAGCAGCTCTTACGACAACCACGGGAAAGGAAGGGGTGGCCTTTTCTATCCTGGGACCACACGGCCAATAATGGAATAATTATGTAACCTATAAAAAATCTATATGTATGTTTCTATCTAAATGTATGTTTTTAGTATGTTTTCTAGTGTTTATGAAGGTATATATGATATACGATAAAATTATAAAAATATATGAAAGAAAAGCAATATGCTGTTGGTGTTCCTTTAAATAAATAAACAAATAAAAGGAAGGTCACTGCTTTTAAATTTGTTGATTTTTTTTTAAATGAGAAAGTTTTTGACTATATAGAGCATTACTTATTTTTGTGACACTGTTTTTTGACTTATTTGCTTTCTAAACTTATTAACGAAGATAGACATAGATAAAACTTTGATAGAACAAATTGTAGAGATTTGTTTCGGCATTGAAACCGAAAGTGACAATTTTATAATTGTTCTTTGGGCCTGCCCAAAGAAAATGTACATACTAGCTTTTACCCGCGACTTTGTTCGCGTAACCGGGATATGTTTACTGACTGGCATAAAGAGTGACCCATCTCTTGCTGCGTTTATACAGTACGTATATACTAAATTTCATAGTGATTGGTTAAGTCGGTAAGGAACTATAAACAAACAAACTCACTTTCACATTTATAGTATCAGTAAGGATAAATGAATATACGAAATAAATGCAGAAAAAACATTTCGTAGGTTTGTATATAATAATCAATCTATGGGCTTAACTGTACCACGTTATGACTATGTAATTAATGTGGTTATCTTTAACCTTCGAGTATGTACTAATGTCATACTTTCAGTTACAGAAGGAACAATGTTGCCTATTCCGTTTTATTGACTCAACTTGACATTGTAATTTTACAGTTAGTTATATAGTTTACACATCTGACTATAATCAGGCCACGTTCTAATCTAGTCAATTTTTCAGTCATGTTTTGAAATGAACGGCTGTGAAATATTTATAATGTTAAATTAATGTGATTTACCAGAGGGAGACTTTGTACAAAAATCGATTGCTTGGGTACCTCTGTCCCATTCGTGTTTCAACCGTGAAGCAGTTGTGTTTGTATGGCTGTGTTTCGGTTTGAAGGGTGGAATATGGCGTGAATTTACTGGGTACAGAGGAAAAACACCTGAGTCTTCAGGAATGGCAACGCATGAGGGGTATCATGGGCGAAACAGTATACTCTGTTATGTCCATGGTACTGCTCATGTCTATAGGCGACGGTTACCACTTTCCATCAGGTGGGCCGTCAGCTTGTTTGCCATTCTAAGTTGTATAAAAAAAAAAATAAAAAAAAATAAAAAGATTGTTGCAACTAGCATTAAGATTTTTTTTTTAAATAAATAAATAAATTGTTAATTAATTAGTGATATCCTTTTTGGTGCTTTTTAAAAGTATTTAGCCAATTTATCAAAGCAGGATGTGAGCCAATTTCTTAATGGTCAGAAATTAGTGAGCCTTGATTGTGACTGTCGATTTCCACCTACGCCAATCTGGCCAATAGATTTCGTTCTAAGATAAAACGAATGTCACCGAAGTAGCAACTAGCATAACGTAGATTAGAACGTGTAATAAAACTGTTGGATCAAATAATAATGCAGATAGTTTTACTTTGGACTTATTTGTGGACAACCAAAGAGATGTTGTAGCAATTTAGTCATGTCGGGAGTATGATATATTGACTAATGTTTACCCTTGATTTTGTCCAGATTTATTCCTGATATGTTAATAGACTAGGGCAGAAAAGAGACTGTTCTCCTTCATCTCAAATATAATGTATAAAATAATTGTACAAAAGTCGATTGCTTGGATACCTCTGTCCCATTCGTGTTTCTACCGTGAAGCAGTTGTGTTTGCATGGCTGTGTTTCGGTTTGAAGGGTGGGCAGGCAGTGAATTTACAGGATACAGAGAAATAACACCTTAATCATCAGGAATGGCAACGCATGGGTGGTGTCATGGGCGAAACAGTATACTCTGTTATGTCTATGGTATTGCTCATGTCTATAGGCGATGGTTACCACTTTCCATGGGTGGTGGGCCGTCAGCTTGTTTGCCATTCTAAGTTGTATAAAAAAAATATCATGTTTGATTTAGCGGATGAACCACCAAGACGTAACCAATAAATAAACACATATCTACATTCACATACATATTTCGGTATTACAGGCGTTCATAGATTATGGTAACCGCTTACCATTAGGTGGACCGTATGCTTGTTTGACACCGCAGTGATCTAAAAAAATACATTTATTGTATTAGTACGGATTGAGTAGAGAATATAGGCCAAGAGAGGTGCCAGATATTCTATGAGTAAAATTAATTTTGATTCTGGGTTCATTTACAAATGAAGTCAATACAAGGCAAATTTATTCGTCAGTTTTATGAAATAAAAATATTGTAATATGTTCGCGATTAAAATTCGTAACAGGCAGTGGTTTCTTGATTGATGCTATTGTGATGAACGTAGTACTCAATTTGTTCACATTTTGCCAATTGTATTTAAATGGAAAAGTTTACTCTTTCATTTGGATTAATTGGGATTGATAATTAAATTCGCTTAACCCATTTAGCCAGCAATCAACGTTAATAATTTTTTTTTTATTGAAACATTCTGATTCTATATTTCATGTATTATTAGTAAAGCATTGGCCAGGTGTCAAATAACTAAAACTATAAAAAATAACTAAATAATAATAAAAAAAAAAATACTAGTCCTTAATTTACGGATTTGACAAAACTTTTAATTTTAACAATACCATATTAAATTAGCCATTAATTGTCCACTGTTGAACATAGGCCTTCTCCCTAATTGAGGGGGGGGGGGGTTATTAGTTAGGGGGTATTGTTATTAGTTGTTACGTTTGGCTGGCGGGTTGGCAACCTGAATTAGGCTTTTGGTGAAGTTTTAAGAGGGACGCTTCTCCCTGTCCCTCGATTATAAGTTCCTTAGTTGTCTCTTACAACACCCACCCGCGATCTACATGGCGGATTTTACAATGTATGAGTTAAATTATTTTAACTTTAATAAAATTTAATACTACATAGAGGTCTATTACATATTAGTTTATTGGTTCTATTGTTATAGTAAAAAGTTTCAAAATATCGGATGTTACTAGAAGCACGCTAACAATATACGGCGAGTGTGATCTAAGTTCTATCTTGTAGATAACAACAAAACTCGATTATTCACGAAAAGGATCTTTATTGACCTGACGAGGGGGCCTACCATGAAATGAAATACCGAATTTTCGGACTCAATTTCGTGTTTTTGTTCATACCTAAATCGGCCCAGTTAATGGAGCTTAACATTTCGTTCGCCATAAATCCTATCATAAAAGTCCAAAGGAATAATATTTTAATATTTTTAATGTTTTTAAACGGTAAGTATAATGTAATTTTAACATCAAATTTGTATTTCGTTCGGCTCCGAAATTTCGGAAAACATTTCATGGTAGGCCCTCAGGTCACTATATACGGTTCGAAAATTATCATGTGCTAAAAATATACATAACTTGTTTCAATATATATAGTAATATCAACAAGTATATCTGATTAATATAACTAACAAGGTGTAGCAATCGTTATACGCGTAAACGTGACGCTGCGAGAGCCGTGTTCTTGTCACGCCTAGTATATCACCTTAAGATTTAGGTTGTGTGCTCAGTGATAGCACATCAGCGGACCTCTTCTAGTTCGGATATTTTTTAAGACGGATTTTTCGATAAACAAATGTAGCCTTTGTTCCAATGGTCATTTACAAGTAGTGCAGTAGATGGTACTATATTTTCAATTATATATTAAATTTGTATATATTAAGTTTTTTTTTGTGGAACATAATCTTAAAGTATTTACAATCAACATGTAGATTGTAGAATCGGGATTGCGATACCAGAATAGCTATCAAACTGTCGTATACATTATTTATTATTCATGAGCCGGCTACATTGATACGCTTGCGTGCTAGCTCCTAATTATATACCAGTTTTTTTTTTTTAATATTGGACACTGTTTTAACGGTAATGTATAGGCAGTTAGGGTTTCGTAGAAAAATAGGGTATCTAGCATTTATCATCACCATATCGGCCGTCAATTGTCCATTGCTGAACATAGGTCTCCCTTATAAGGGGCTGTTTTGCCAATAGTTACCATGCTTGGCAAAAAGGTTGGCAGCCGCAGTTACGATTTGGTACGCTGCTGCCTATCCTTTGGCCATTAAATTCCTATAGTCGCCTCTTACGACATCCACGAGAAAGGAAGGTGTGGCCCATTCTGTGTCGGAACCACACGGCAATCATTCTATCATTATTCATCTGTATTACAACATATGTGATAAAAAAAATATTGTAAAAGATGACGATGATCGTTACGACAAATGGGAAAAAGTGGAGTGAAAACTTAGAAGGAAATTAAATTATCTAAAAACCTGGAAATTATTATCCGGGAACAAGCTGCACTCCTACTGGGGGGCAAAAAAAAAGTTGGCGATGGTATATTTGTTTGCTCTACATATTCTTACACTTCCTATGCCCATTTAGAAAAAAAATCTATGGGTACGTTGTTTTTAAATTTCACTCTATTCTATTTGGATATATCATGATGAATTTTAAGGTTACAACAATGTTTACAATTCTCTGATTTTACTCTACGGTTACAGGTCCATTGCCTTTTATTTTAAAACGGTCCACTCACTTATTTCTTCACGAAGAATGTTAAGTTGTTATTACCCAATATGTATTTATCATCTTCTTGTCCTTACTCTAATTATTTATTTGGTATTAGTGTAATATGTTTTCCTCTTGCATTAATCTCTATTCGCAGTAAAGTCCGCATTCATTTCCAGTCTGATCATATCATCTTTAACACCGATTATCTACTCGTATATCTATTTATCTGTCTGTACTTATAATAAATCTGTAGAGAGGTCAATTCTGTACATGAAATATATTTCCAAAATAACTATCAGGTTGTGATTAGTGATCGATACTGATGCCAAAAATGCAATCAGTAAAATTTTTGTCTGCCTGTCTGTCTGTATGTTCGTTATAGAAACAAAAATTACTCGACGGATTTTAACGAAACTTGGTACAATTATTCTTCATACTCCTGGGCAGGTTATAGTATACTTTTCATCACGCTACGATCAATAGGAGAAGAGCAGTGAAGGGAAATGTGTCTGTTACATCAAAACTACTGAACCGTGAGGAAGGACATAGGCTACTTATTTTACGAAAACCCACGGAAACGCGGACGAAGTCGCGGGCAACAGCTAGTGTATTATAAAAAAAAAAAACTTAATAAAAAAGTGATAATGTCTACAGAACCAAGATTTTGTTTGAGATTAAGTATTTATTACTAATAGTGTGCATAAAAAAGACGACGTTACATAATTTATTATCGATTTAATAACAGAATCGTTTTCGCATCGAAAATTTATTATGCAATAATTTGTATACCAAACGATTACGATCCGCTATCTCTAAGTTTATGCTACTATGGCCTCTAGCTTACTAGAAGGTTTTGCAAGGCTCCGTGCCTGTGGGCGGCTGGTGGGCGACTTGTGGTTCCGTCTACTGATGTCATCAGCTCAGCTCTGTCCATAAGCTATGTGATATTTGGCAAACTTCTATGTCAATTTTAATTATATCTCATTGAATATATATGAGAGTGAAAAGGAGAGCTTCTTTATAATATTTTTTTTTAATTCTCATTTGCCATAGAAAGTTCCTGCATTCCTTAGATGGAGTCCTACATTGGCTATATAAATTAGATGAAATAAGTCGACTGTAAACTAACAGACGGTTTCAAAATGCATTCCTTTGCTCTGAAGTGTAGATCGATAAAATTGATTAGAAAGGCGTGTCAAGAAAGCGTCTATAATACAATTGAACCTAGAGCTGATTAGATAACAATCTTATTTGTGAAGATTTATCTGATTTTGTCGTGCAGCGTTTTTACCGTGGTAATAATGACAGTTTCTGTTAAGTGTTGCAATAATGAAAAAAAAATTTTTTTTTTTTTTTATACAACTTAGAATGGCAAACAAGCTGACGGCCCACCTGATAAAAAGTGATAATCGTCGCTTATAGATATGAGCAGTACCATGGACATAACAGAGTATACTGTTTCGCCCATGATACGACCCATGCGTTGCTATTCCTGAGGAGTCAAGTGTTATTCCTTTGTATCCTGTAAATTTACTGTCATATCCCACCCTTCAAACCGAAACACAGCCATGCAAACATTACTTCACGGTAGAAACACGAATGGGACAGAGGTGTCCAAGTAAACGACTTTTGTACAGTCTCCCTCTGGTAAATAATATAATGTTAGTAACTTAACAATTTGACTAGGATAAATGTAGCCTATTTTTAATGGGTGATAATGGAATGGTAACCTCGTCTGCGCTGTCTGTATACGCTGGCGGGGCACCAGTGATAGATGATTGGTGACGATGAAAGCAGGTCAGTTAGTCCACCATGATGAATTTGATAAGAATTAACCATACTGGTTTCCAGGTGGAACCGCGTGGAGGTCGACCTAAGAGGGTATATTGCTAGCAATGGTGCTATTAGACCTCATAACTAACAATCTCTTTCCCCCCAATGTAGCCTATTGTCATGTGGTCCCGGCATAGAATGAACCAACCCTTTCTTTCCCGTGGGTGTCGTAAGAGACGACTAAAGGGACTTAATGGTCGAGGAATGGGCAGCAGCATCTCTTAAAATACCACCAAAACCTTACTGCGGTAGCCAAACCTGCCTGCCAAGCCTGGTGTCTACTGCCAATAGGGTGAGGCCTATGTTCAGCAGTGGGCAGTTAACGCCTGTTATGATGATGATGATGATGATTTGGGCATTGTGTTTGGTGCAGATTTAGCAAACTATGAATTTCTTAGGATGGGTCTGACATTAAATACAATCACATTATGCGATTATAATAAGGTGCTTGATGATGTAACATCGTCATCTAGGGATAAAGGGATTGTTAGTAATGAGGATCTAACAGCATCATTGTTAGCAATATACTCTATCAGGTTGACCTCCCCATGTATTTCCCTTTTTCCCTTTTGGTTATTTTTTTTATGAATTCGCCTCTATTTTCTAACTGATCTGCTTCTAATTTCATGTTCACCTGTCATGTCTCACTGGTGTCTCGGCAGCGTAAACTAGTAACGTATGCAGGGTCAACATTCCATCTTCACTTACTAAAAGAAACACTGTCATATGATACGTCAAAAAAGGCTATTATCTACAAAAAGTATTAAGAAAATATATAAAAATAGCTAGCTCTTGTCTTTAAGGAAAAGAACCATAGGAACAGTTAGCTTTTCTATTGATTAGGTGAAATGTGGAGAAAAACTGCAATAAACTTAAGTTTCTTGTTGATTAACTCCTAAACATTACAAAGAAATGACATTTTGAAGCAGTATTATCAAAATAAACTTTATACTTAATAAGTTTACTTAAAATCTATATTACCAGTAAGCTTAGGTTTATTTGTAGGTTTCGCTATTAGCATACCACAATGACTAATGTAAACCTAACAATTTAAATAGCCCACACAAATGTTTCGATGTCAACCCTTTGATATAATAGTGAATTATTGACCGTTCCAATCAATACGGCTTGACTATTCATTCGGTTACTATTCTTAACGTAATTTGATGTAAGTGTAGTCATATATAAATTGTCCTATGACGTCACATGACATTATCGATGATTTATTTCTTGCTGAAAGAATGGAGAATGTTCTTTTTTTGTATGTATATTTTCACAATTTAATGAATATTTGCGATTCGATGCTGATGAAATCTTATTTTAGAATTCATAGAATATACATTACTTGTTAACTGTAAATATAATTAATTAACTGTAAAAATACGGTACTTGTGTATTTACTGGTTGCCAACCCGCCTGCCAAGCGTGGCAACTACTTGCAAAACTCAGCCTTATGGAGAGAACATATGTTCAGCAGTGGACTGATGATATGATGATGATGATGACGGTATTTGTAAAATTCTAATTCTATGGGGAAAGGTTGTATATATATATTCTTTATTGCACTAAAACACACAGTAACAACAATAAGTTAATAACGATGTTAGCAAAGGCTAACTTATCTCTAAAAGAGATTTCTTCCAGTCAACCTAACGCAGTGGTATGTGGTAGGAATATGTGGTATATGTGGTAGAAATTAAAATAAATATTTACATAAATAATTAATCATTATATATATATATATATATATATATATATATATATATATATATATATATATATATATATATATATATATATATATTATATTTCAAAGATATAATATTAATATATACATATGAATATAAACCTACATAAATGAATGTGTTGTGATTTTTCTGATCAAGACTGCTCTGCTTTGCTCTGGAAATCGGGAAATTACGAGAAATCGGTCCTATGAGCATTTCGTAAAATATTACAGTATACGGAGCTCCTGTGCAAAATTACACGTTTTTATTAAGTTTTTATTAGTAAACATGGATTACTTTCTGTATGACGAAGATGGTTATAACCAGAACACTTGAAAAAAGTTTATTACGAGATTTTTTTTGGTTTCATTCTTAGTTCCTTTAGTCTCCTCTTCTCGTGGTAAGTGGCGAGCATCTTACTCCGTCACATGGTAGTTATTAAGTTATTTATTGTAAACAAAACCTTATTATCTTGCTGACACAAATTTGAGAGCACATTATCTTACTGAGACATTTCCGTGTGTTGTTGCCCTACACTGAGTGTAAATGTCAATATTGATTGCACCACACTAAAGCCGAGTGCTATAAAATATTACCTCCCAATAGTATACAATAGCTGGCTTTCACTATAGGATATTTGCGTGCATGTCTATTCAGGATTTGCATAACAGGACGACTGCGATTTGATCGCGCCTAATATATTTTGCATAGCTGGTGAAGTTGTCTTCTATGCACTACTAAATATGTATGCGATTATTAACAATTTGTGCATGTATATTAATTTTATACAATTGTAACATTATTGAAAATATTTAACTCAATATAAAACTATACTAGAAACTTTGTTTTAGCTATTCTTTTTGTCAGTTTTATATTTTACTAGCGACCCGCCGCGGCATCGCACGGGTGCACATCACATCACATCAGATTTGAAACCTCTAAAATTATCATTGTTTCTCTACTATATTATGCATGTATTATACTTATAAACCTTCTTGAATCACTATATCTATTAAAAAAAAAACCGCTTCAAAATCCGTTGCGTAGTTTTAAAGATTTAAGCATACATAGGGACGGACAGACAGCGACAGCGACTTTGTTTTATACTATGTAGTGATATTTGTATAACCTACACAATGCTTGGCCTTAAACATATCCTAAGATAAGAATATCTAGAAATTAAATTAACATAATTACCTATATTTGGTTCTCATTCCAAGGATTACATACACGTAATGCCGCCATTGGTCACGTCACGGTCTAAGTCATATTTGTTGTATGTATCCTGTATTTTTCACGTAGTAATAATGATATATTAGTAAAAAATATTATATTATTATTCAAGTGCACATTTAATTATTAAGCGTGTTTTACACTTAATCTAATTGTTGTGAATTCTATTGTGGGAAGATTGCAGGGTTGTCTCTTTATGTTCTGACGTATTGTCATATTTCTCTTATAGTTATTATAACGATATTTTAATGTCTAACTACTAAATAGATCTATATCATCAGATAATATTGTATTACCATGCTGTGTTAACAGCTTGGAAGGTATAGGTTTTTATTTCACAGATTTATTCTTGTTCTCATAGCAGCTTCTTATAAAAACTCAAGGGTCATCCCTAGGTTTTTGTAAAAGGCTACTTTATGATGAAGCATTGTAGTTTACATATTTCTATGAAGTATTTTTATTGGTAGTAGATATATTTAATGATAAACATAAAGAATTTATAATCATTAAAACAATTTTCAAAAATGAGTTAATATATATAACTTGTTTTGGTGTCAAGTGGTCGCAGAAAGTCCAGTATTACTGTCGCCTTGACTCGATTATTTTACATAACAACCCTAAAAGGCATACCGTCGAGGTGCGCGGGCGCCGCTAGTCTAGCCGGTTACAACTGGTTGTGCTCTGAGTCACGCAGGTCTGCCTTGTCGATCGTCACTGGAAAAAAAGTATTATAAATAATTGATCAGCAGAGATGGGCTATTATTATTTGCAGGTTATCGACTTTTTGCCTTAATTACAATTGGGTAAATGCCGTTAAAAGAGTAGTATGTTTTTGTTTGTATGTTGGCAACTTTTCGTTAACCTCATACTCCAAATGATTATGAATTTTTATGAATATAACATACAATTCTTGAGGTCCAGTTAATCAAGTAGAGAAGAAAAACGATAAAAATAAAGTACTTAAACCATAAATAGTAGAAATAATTAAATTGATAATACCTATATGTGCTGTATTACCTTAGTATTGAAGCATATCGAAAATTTGCCTATCAGTTTTTTGTCGTACAAACTGAAATGTTAAATTTTAAATTTAACGCATAATTTAATTTTTTAGAACAGAAACTATTATAGTTATATGCTTATTAATTAAAAAAATATTGTGTTATGAACGTTGTGCACGATGAATAATAAATTGTAATTGAAATGTTATATTTGAAGTTATATTTGTTTTTGTGTGTAAAGATTCATTAAACAGACGTTATAACTATAAAATGTTGATTGTGTTTCACTTTATTAGTTGTTTTATGATAAATAATAAAACAATAGTCGTCAATACAATCGTCAATAACATTAGACAGATGCAAACTAACTGTGCTCCTCTCAAAGCTCCCAACGAAAGTGGTTGCAAAAGTTAAAAAACCGTAAAGCGGAACAACCGCCTGTCCGCAGATAATGATGTATTAAACATACGATTGTTGTTTTTATGTGGGCCACGGCCGTGGACTGACTGCGAAATTGCTATGCGAGTAGCTAGCTCATTACTCGTATAAGAACCTACTTTTACTCTGCACAATCTGTGAGACACTTTTTTTTATAATCGAATTGTGTTGTGTCTAGTTATATTTGGGATTGGTGCACTGAAAACTGTGTTTTTGCTATCTGTGATCTAGCCTAGCTTTACATTCTCCTGTTATGGTTTATGATTTACTTTGTTGTTCGCAACTTCCACTTTGTTTTCAAAGTCAACTATTAGTTTGCTTAATTCAACTTTTATAAATGAATCGTGATGTTTATCTTAGAAAACTTAGCATTCTACTAATGTAATTTCATGCAAATCATTTTAACAACCTGAACTTTTAGACCCTTCGTTTGAACCGTAATTGGATATGTTACAGCGAAAGCAATGTATTAACCCTAGTCGCCACGAAATTGACCTGCACGGAGTTTAAACATTTACCTTTGTGCTGTTTGATTGTTGCACTGACAGCCTGCACGTCCGTTGCTTTCATTTATTATCTACTAACATTATCTTGCGTATGTGTTATTTAGAACATAGCTCTTAAAGCTTCTTTGAGAAAATTAGTGCTAACAATTTTATATTTGTATATCTTGTCATTTATTTAATGGAATTTTTAAGGAATTTTAGTTTAATATTTGATATTTAGAAATAAAAAAATTGTCTGAGTTAAATTTTGCGTTTCGTCGTTTTTAACGATAAGTTCTCTTTCGTATATCTGTAAAACGAGATCTGTGATTTCGGTTTTTACACTTGTAAGTACATACGTGTTTTGTGATCGTTTAATCTGTCCCAATTCAATATTTGCTTGCATGATTTAAATATTTTTAATTAAATATGTGTATTATCCATTAATAATGCGACTACCAGGTATCTCTTATATGTGTCTTGATTATGTCCTTTGTGTCACAAAAGTTGGAAGAGACGGACAAATAAGCTTAAGGTTACATTATAGATTGCTAACTTTTCCTGCAATTTCCTTCGCGTTTAGAAAGTAGTATAATATCCTCCTCCATGCTAAAAGTATATACCGGATTTCAGAGCTCAGTCGTCAAGGTGCTCATTTTCACATTTGCAATTTTAATTTTAATATGTTTCACAACATTACCCTTCCTAGGTAAGTTTCCCCCTGGAGACTTTGTACAAAAGTCATTTACTTGGGTACATCTGTTCCATTCGTGTTTCAACCGTGAAGCAGTTGTGTTTGCATGACTGTTTTTCGATTTGAAGGTTGGTATATGGCAGTGAATTTACAGGATACAGATCCATAACACCTTAGTCCTCAGGAATGCCATCGCATTGGGGGTATCATGGGCGAAACAGTATACTCTGTTATGTCCATAGTACTGTTCATGTCTATAGACGGCGGTTACCATTTTCCATCAGGGAGGCCGTCAGCTTGTTTGCCATTCTAAGTTGCATAAAAAGAAAAATAAAATATGAATAGGTCTATTGTGTCAGATATTGCACCTTATTTCCTTACCTGAATGAGCAATTTACGTATTGTTGCTTCATGGTACAAATACGAGAAAATCAGTGAAAGTTGAGAATACGGTAACAGTTTATAATGAGGCCAGTCGTATGCTTGTTGATCACTTCACTTAGTAGCTCTAAAAATATTTAAGTTTTGGAGTGAATTCTATTATTGACCTAATTTAATTAAGCCAGTTACACAAAGCTACCGCCATTTAGGATGCCAACTTTCGTAGGATGTATTTAACATTTATTTGTATATAGGTAAAGAATAGGTAATTTCAGTTTCTAGGATACTTTGCCTCTCGAATCTCTGCTCACTCCGTAAGAGACTTCGTGAAGATAGTTAATTTATCAACGGATTACTTGTTGGTCAATTAAACTATGTATTTTTTATTTGCAGAAATTACAGCATTCACTAGTAATTGCCTCCCATTCTCTCCCTTGTTGCAAACTTGACCGTGGGAAACAGTAGCGTAATTTAGTTTCTAACAACTTTTACCTTATAACGTTAATTATAGGTTGCATTGTCTAATTTTTATTTCCTTTTTATTGTTGTGGCTAATCGCAGTAAATATATTATCGTCTTTGTTTTAATTGATGCGTGTTTGTGGTAGTTAGAAATCAACTTATTTCTTAAATGCAGTAATAGAAACAATAAAGTCTATAAGTGATCGTAGTAATCGCGTTTAATTGTCGGAAGATCAGCTCCGTTACTGTCCGTTGATTTCGCGAGTCGCGGAAATGTTTGTTTGGTCTGTGTCTATGAACACATAAGGAAACGCAACCGAATTATAATTAGCTCAGAGTGATGCGTTAACGGGTCAATGACACTCGGTCCGAGACCGAATAAAACTGTTACGGGCGTGCACCTCACCAGTTTGTGTTGATCTTTTCTCTGAAGTAAGTTCAGGCGAAAAGAGTTCAGGGAACGTTGGTGTCGCGATACCATACTTTGGCGCTTGGCCATATTCCTTGCTTCGTCAAGCGACATCTGATAGTATGTACTTATAGAATTAGCATTGTAAGCTATCCGGATGTGTTCAATTGAAAATTTCTTCGATTTCATTGAACCTCATTTAATTATGCTCTCAAATTCTAATAATAAATTTGTATCAGTCAGTATAATTTCAATTATTACTTGAGTATTATGAACATAAAAATTATTAAGTATAATTTTGTTTCAAAAAAGAGATTTAAAGAGTTACAATCGTGAAGCGCAAATCAAGTCACGGATAACTCGGTCGTCCCACTCTCCGCATATTTTGGCCTATTCGCTAAAATTCCTGGTCTCTACATGTCTATTTACATTTATATTTATCGTTTGCAATTTAGAAGTTGTTAATACTAGAGTGTCAATGTCCTCGATCTGATGTTCTTATCAAAATCGTAGTTTGCACCATTGCTTCATTCATTACCTTTTTTTATAACACCTCTATTGTCTATTAAATTGAAAAATTTGAAATAATAACATTTTTCTATTGTATTCCTTTCTTTCTATATTGAACATACATACATATCTGTCACGTCTGTTTCCCATTAGGGTAGGTAGAAACAATGGAACGCCAAATGCTTCGATTCAAAAACGCCTCTTTCGCTTCCTCCACATTTATCAATCTTTTCATACATGGTCGCCGGTTGCGAGTACTTTAATTTTAATTTATTTTATTAAATTTAAATGTATTGAATAAAAAAAATATACATCATTAATACGTAATATTTTTTCGACATGACCGAAATGGTAAAAAATATCAGAAAAGAGAAATAAAACAGCCATGTCGCAAATCGTATTCCAAATAACAACGCTATGTATTCCGACGTCATGTTCCACTTTTATTGATGCGGTGCTGAAGTGCAACCATGGCGACGGGCGTGTGTTCAATACGAAATACTTATGATTGACAGACTTATACTAGCATACATTAAAGCATCATCACTGTAATTTGTTAATGCTGACATTGGATGGGCGATTGATCACTAAAGGGAAATCCTACGATTTTATCCGCGCGCAATTTTGCTATTTCCCTTCCTTCTTGCAAAATTATGTTGCAAGAAGGTTCTTTAATCCCAAACCCAATAGTTTTACATGATATACTTGTAAATTTACAGTGTTCAATCAATTTATCTTTGCCTAATACATATGTAATTTCAAAATTTCTATTTACCTAAACACTACCGATTTCTACACAGAATGCCCCTCAAAATTAGTCTGAACGTCACGAGAGCGCAAATGATTACAATGACGCGCTACTTTCGCTGGGCATTCAGAACGTTTGGATAATTTATCATCCGCTACAAGTCTGCGTATATTCCACCTCTATCTTGTATATTTTATACTTATTTTAATTATAGGATCGTACTGTTTATAATTTCTTTTCACGGCGGTCTGAAGTCTTATTATAGCATCGTTTAGTGCCGACAGCTAGCATACATTATACGTATACCAAATGGTACATTTTATGATCATGTAAAGCAATAAGTTAAACATATTGTTTAACTTCATTCTGCGTAATCTTTATGCGATAGAAAATAAGAGTTATAATGGTTTATGAATCTGATCAACACTAGAATTACACACAGTGTTGTTCCCTGTTTGGATAGACAATAATAAAGGGGAACGCAGGTCGTGCGAGGAAGGTCGCCGACCTTGCCCTTTGCTGGTTTAATTTAACACATTGATAGGCATTAAAAATCTCAGGACCTCCTTGGAAGCTTTTGTTCTACATTTATTCATTTTATGTATAAACTGTAGTAAAATGTTTATCTGTCAATATATTGAATGTTATATGAATTCGAAAGAGTTTAGAGAAAAATATTGAAGAGGCAAACATTTGTGCAGTGGGTTATGGCCGTATTATTACTTTAATTGTTTCGTAATGATATCAATTAATTGTGTACGCTGATAGTGAGAGTAGTTATAGTTGTTCTACTAATGTAAATTACTACTTCGCCAAGTGGATATCGAAACGTTAATGTGGTAATAATCCTGAAATATTCGAGATTCTTGGATAGATCACGTTTCAATTATTCCTAAAGAATATTTCAGACTTTGCCCCATATGTTCTGCTTGATTATATTGATAAAGCTCGATACTTTTCTCCTTGTTGTCATCTTTTGAATTAGCTGGGGTAGAGAATGGCCAGTAAAGAAGACTAATGACTCCCCTTGCAAGCAATATGTTCTATCAGATCCATCTCTATCCTTTTGGGAACCATCGTGATTAATTCTTGGTGAATTCGTTACGATAGGCTAACTGAACTCACTACATCTTCACCTGTTATTACTCACTGACACCACACCAGTTTAAACCAATAGCGCAGGCGAAGTTTCTATTTCATTTTTATAATTTTTTTTAATCAATGTCAATTTACAAGGCCAGTGCCAGCTGTTTCGGCCGACGTCACTCTGTTATATTTTCTTGGAGTTTGGCAGTAGTTAACCGTTTTGTGTATTCGAAGCCAACCGCGACAACAGTCTGTTTATTTATTTTACTACGTATTTGAAACCGTGAACGCGTTGTTGCTTTCATATTTTTAACTGAAAAATTTGTAATAATCCTAACCTATCAATACCTGTTTTAAAACACAATTTTCCTGGATTTGGGTTTAAAATATGCAAATTTATAGATTTGATTATATAGCTTTGAATTTTTGTTCTCCAATGTAAAGTAATTCAAATATTTCTAAAGATGCCTTTATATAATTCAGGTCATGGAGACATATGGATATTTTTTTTCGCTTTTGAGATGTCTGTATCATATCTTAATCTTTAGTCTTTTGTAAATGTACGAAATTGCTGTCCTTGTAATATAATACTAAGGTTAGATTAATCGACATTCTTTGAATTACGAATTTGTCATCAGTGACATGTTTTTTAGCTCCTTTGTATTAAAACATATTGCTTTTCCTGCATTACTTACTTTGCAAATATAGTTAATTATATATTACTTTTCATTAATATTTTTTAACAATTTTAATGACAATGTACATTTTCAATCTGTGCAGTTATTTTCTGGCTTGCACCCACCTCTTTCTAGTCTTCAGTATCAGTATTATGTATTAAAGCGTTCGATAGACAGACAAACATTATTTGATTTTTAAAAGACATCTTTATTTAGTTATTGATAGGGCACTGTTTTCCCCTATTCATTGTCTTTCTCATACTGAAATTTTAATATTTCTAAGAACCATGTTGATTTTAACCAGATATTAAATTTAACAGATTGAATAAAATATCTGTTTACATCTGAAGAAATGAAGAACCGTGCGCGAACGCGATTATTTTGGAAACAAATCGATGTAGGAACATCTGTACAAACAAATACGCATTACATGTTACACGTAGCTGGTAAACGTGTGAGTTCTGTTCACTTGGTAACTGAGCTGCATGCTCTATTAGAAATATTTGGTGAATAATTTATTGAAAGAACAATACATGCATACATATCTGTTACGCCTGTCTCCTATTAGGATAGACAGAAACAATAGAAAGCCAAATGCTTTGATCCAAACAAACCTCTTTCGCTTCTTTCATTTTCATCAATCTTTTCATACACGCTCGCCGGTTGCGGGTATTTTTAATTTGGCCCTTCTTCAGTACGTCGCCTATTTGGTCGAAATACATCTATCTAGGGCAGCCCCTACCGATATCTCCATTCATTCTTGCTCGATGAATCTCTTTCGTAATTCTTCTTTCATCCATTGTCTCCAAATGGTCTAACCAACGTAACATTTCCTCTTCGATTTTTGTCACTACATCTGCTTTCAGTCCACATTAGTAACAAAATATTCAATTAATCCTACGTTTATTAGTTATAATTTGAGCCTTTGCCCACGTGAATTGGGATACTATGTATTAATCGTCTATGTGTCCTAGTATATGGTTTAATATCTATCCTGTCTCAAATGTAATTCAAATCGGTTCATCCTATTAACTGTGATTGGGTAACTGTCTTTAAATTTTTACATTGTATTAGTAGAAATATGATTGCATGATTACTTTTAGCTATAAGACCACCTTGCTGTACTTATATAATTGTATCGTTACATTTATTAATTGTCTTGTTTTTCCCCGATATTGTATAATGCAAATAAAGTATACTTATTCATTCAAATATTATATTAAATGCTATAATTTTTATATATCTACTATAAAACTACTTTAAATTTTAGGGTTTTTACCTTATCTAAATGAATTAGTTCATTCTATGTTTTATCTAGAATCGCTTTTTACCAATAAAATTTTATGAATCCTATTTAGAAAAAATAACATTCCTAACGAAATAATTGTCTAAATTCCAGGCCGGATTCACTCGGCCATCGTGTCGGGGGTCAACCAGGAAACGAGGTCCGTCACGGTGGAGTGGTACGAACGCGGCGAGACGAAGGGCAAAGAGGTGGAGATCGACGCCATTATCGCCCTCAACCCCGAGCTCGCCATCGGACCCCGTCACCACACGCCGCATCTGCAGCCCATGCCCAACAAACTCGCTAGGGTATGTATAGTTTATGCTACCCTAGTACACATCTCTCGAGACGCAAGAAAAAGTTCCGTATTCGTCCTATGATATCTCATTCTCATTTGTCCCAAATTGTTACCCTAACTCATGTGATTATATTATTTATAAATTACTTATTAGAACTGAAACGTGTTCCGCGAAGTAACATTTTTTTCTTGTCAGATTTTAACTTAGAATTTTTTCAAATTATGAATTAGGGATACTCAATGGAGGCATACAGAGAAAAAAAATCAGTTGAGACAATATGTTTTCTTATCTCAACTAATTTTCTGATCTGAACTGATGTGTGGGATGAGACATAGGATGGGTACAGAACAACAACACATTGAAACATCTACACGCAGTTCTTATCAATGTTATGAACATAGCGCAACATTATAAATAAGGTTCAACGCCACAAATAGTGCTTGCTTGTAGTAAAACAATTTGACAATTTAAAATTGAAATATTCACCACAAAGAACGTGCTATCATCTAACGCAGTGTGACAATTGTAACTTACAATTTAACTGATCTTATTCCTTGTATTCCATTCCATTATCTAATACAAATTGCTCGTACTAATGTAAACTTGTAATGTGCCGACTTATCTCTGACCATTATCGCTATAAATTAATAAAACCTTTATTAATCCAGCTTGACTCCAATTGATGCAGGTAGCCTTGCTTTAATACCAATTTATGTGAAATGAACCATTAAAATAATCTACGTTACGTACTCGTAAATTCTGCAGCCGTGCAGCGGTAGTTGTTTTCACTTAGTACAAAGGTCAGTTCGACCCAATTTGCTGAAAGCCTGCAGTCGCAGTTCGCTTGCTTTCGCCAACAATGTTTTTCGTGGTTACGATCGATCGTGTATCACATTAGCGATATAATCAAACGGAAGTTTCATTTATGTTTATCGATTAGCAAGGGCGCTTGAACTGCGTACCAAGCCGCGATCACTCTCATTGTTTGGGTCGTGAAGCACGTTGCTAATCTACACCACGACACAGTTGTACTGACATATCCGCGAAAGGCGAATGTGCGTTTGGCTCATGACGCCCTTGTATATCGCTAAAAATTCAATTTTCAGTATGAAATCAGTATCATACAAAATTATTTAGCAAATACAACTGTAGCTCCCTAGTTTACAATATGAAGAGCACCTGTGAAATTTAAAGTGAAAGTATTTAACAATCGATCTATCGATGAATGGAATTTATCACCGCATCGGTGTCACGGCTGTTGCGTACTTACAAGGGAAAATGTAGAAAATGTTCCCATACATCATCAGCTGGCAGGTGATCATTTTGCAGTCGGCACGTAGTGGCTTGGCGAACCATTTATTTTAAATTGCACCGTTACCGAGGCAACGCCGTTGTTCGCGCACGACGCTCACCACACAACACGACACCTAGCTACAAATCACATAGCATTAGGAAACATTAAAATATAGGCATCAAACGAATTGAATTTATTATAGGGAATACATGTGACTATAATGTCTGTGTTTATAAACATTGGCTATAGTCTCGTGTCGCGTAGCCTCCTATTGGCCGATGATTGATGGCCGGCCGACCTTCCAACTTGTATGGGTACGACGTCTGACACGCGCCGGACACCGGGTCGCATCGATTTTCCACGCTCAGACGTGTTAGCATTCCAGTTTCACTTTCTACTCGTAAAACAATAGGACTGCACGTTGTCTTATGCGATATCTGAACATGAGCGAGTCGGACGATGAGGCGACGGAACCAGTAAGTTGTGCACTGTGTATTGTCTTGTATGATTGGCACGTGATTGTTTGACATGGCGCGCAAGGACCCCTCGGGCTCGTCGTCGGACGACGGCGGCTTCCTGCGCGAGGGCGCGGAGGGCGAGGGCGCCGGCGACTCCGGACATACGCTGCCCGTGCGCAACTCACGATCGGTACAGTCCTCCATACTGGGCTTTGGCTGCAACAAAGGTGGCACGGTGTACCACTTAGCTTGTAATTAATCATTGACCAAGTAATTTATTTAACTGGATACAGTTCAGTCGTGCTACTTTTGATGTGGCCACAGCTCAATCATTGGCACGTGGGGACCCCAGCGCGCACAGCGCCGGCGGTGGCACCGCGTAATGCACTCGTTTCCGACACTTTCCGATTACGTTGCTCCACGCCACAATCTATGATTTGCACACGAACAGCTTGTTATGGTGGTATGTCGTTTGGATTGGGTTTTTGTCACGGTAGCAATAGCTTGCCAACAGTGAATCGATTTACACGATTGCATTACACGTAACGAAAACTCAATTCAATCACTTTGATGTTGTGTAGTTGTGTACTGTAATATTTAGAGCACTAGAGTACAGATTAAACCTTTTGTTGAGCGTCCACAATGGTTTTTTTTTTTTTATTTTATGTAGAAATATTTTATCAATAGTTCTGTTTGTTGTATAGATTTGTTTATGCGGAGGAGATTAGATCATCGGTGATCATATAGCTGTACTAATCATCCACATCTGTATTACGAATAACATGTAATCGATTACCATAAATTAATATACTGTAGATTAACACATTTTCATATATAAATGCAACATTTAACTTGATAATAAATAAACATCGTACATGGTCCTTTCATATGTTTATTTGATAATTATACTTATTGTCTTGTTATATCCACATTTGTCGTCTTTATTATTGTGCATAAATTAATATACGAGTATATTAAGGTTTCCCTTCATCATTATTTATAAGTTTGGAATCGAACTTTAAAAAGTTTCCATTATTTTCCGTGACTTCCCATTTACATATTGATAGGAAATGTTGCAAGTTAATTGAAAAACTTTCACAGTGTCAGTTTTTACAACAATATTGACTAAAGAATATGAATATATGAATAATTACTTATTTATTATTGAACTTAAAAAAATACCTACATCATTGAAGTCTAAAAGCCCCCTTTCTTACCTATTTCTAGTTCGTATTAAATTGTATTGATTATCTTCATAATTGACAATAATAATGGATATTTGTCTTTCTGTAATTCCCGGAAATGGAAATGTTTCTTTAACGCTATTCCATCTTGGGAACACAGCATGTTTTTTATATCCATCAGTTTTAAAATAAGAAACCGTTGTAAATCATTAAAAACTCCAATTTTGACCAAGAATTCTTGGACTTGATATTACATATAATATAGTAATTCAAATTCAAATTCAAAAATCATTTATTCATGTAGGACATTTTAGCCGCTTATGAACGTCAAATTTTAATTAATATTTTGTTAAAGTAATATAGTTTTTAAGAATTTACATATATTATCTCTAATAAAGTCAGGTAGCTGTGATGGCTTGAAGAATGGTATATAGCGGTGAAATTACGAGGTCGGAGGCATAACACTTTAGTCTTTAGGAGTGGAAAGGCATGAGGGGTGAGCGGAGTGGTACTTCTATGTACCCAAATGTAGAGTGGCAATCAATCTGGAAGAAAATATGCATTTTATTAAAATACTTGTCCAACTAGGTCGTTAATAATATTGTGACATGGGTTTGTATTTTCCTTGTTCGCATTTCTATTATGATGGTTGTATGTCAGGATGAATCAGAAATTTGCAGATATTGGTAATAATATTCGAATTAGATATACTACTTTATGAATTTGTTATTAGTGGTTTTTTTTATACCACGAAGGTGGCAAACAAGCATCAAGTCTGACTGATGGTAAACGATCATTGTAGCTTATAGTGGTTTTATAATTTTGTCGATTCCTCGTGAAAGTTATGCGATTAGCTGAGCTTGCGGCTTAGCGTAAACTTTAGATATCCCCGGGAGTCTATTAATGGGTATCTTATTCTAGGTAATAGTCTAATAATAGCTTGATTATATAAATTCGTTTTGTCTCTTATAGGTACATAATTGGATAGTAAATTATGTATAAGACCATATCATGAAATGCCCTGCTATATAATCTCCCTAATGTTGTAGATGTCAAGATGCTTGGGAGATTATTCAATATTGTTTATTTATTTATTTATTTATTATTACCTACAGTTTACAGATGATCAAACTCCAACACACTACACCCAATTACAATTCTTATATATGTCAAGTTATTTACAATAATTAATACTAATAATTAGCTATAAAAGATTACGATTATATTCAATTTTCATAAAATGTCAATTCTGTAATTTAATATATAGTACTATAGTAAAAAAAAAAAAAAAACATATAATGATCATATATAATACAATGTCAAAATTATTACTTCATCAGGCTTAAATAGCTTGACGCATTGAATAAAATTTGCTACACAGACCACATCCCAGTTTAACGCTGGCCAGTAGTAAAAAAGGTGTGACAAAGGTATAGATAAAGGTTATATAATTTCCCTGTGGTGAAACTCAACTATGTAGTTACCTGTTAATAATCGTCACAAACATAACCTCCGCAGTTTCTCACGCCAATGATTTTATAATGGCCAAGAGTTGTAATGTATAATAGTTTCCTGATTTTCTAGCGAGCTCTGAGTTGTACTTTTTAGGGTTTTGCTGCCAACTGCCGTCAGCTTGTTTGCCATTTCAAGTTGTATAAAAATAAAAAAAAAAATAAAAAAGGTAAAGAGGGTTCCGTAATAATTTTAGCATGACAGATTAGTGAGAATGTAAAATTTTGCTGATAAGAGATATTCAGCGTCTATAGGTAGACACTGTGTGCTACCGTTTTTTTTATGCAACTTAGAATGGCAAACAAGCTGACGACCCACGTGATGGAAAGTGGTAACCGTCGCCTATAGACAAGAGCAGTACCATGGACATAACAGAGTATACTGTTTCGCCCATGATACCCCCCATGCGTTGTCATTCCTGAGGACTCAGCTGTTATTCCTCTGTACCCAGTAAATTCACGCCATATCCCACCCTTCAAACCGAAACACAGCCATGCAAACACACTTCTTCACGGTTGAAACACGAATGGGACAGAGGTACCCAAGCAATCGACTTTTGTACAAAGTCTCCCTCTGGTCTCCCTAATTACTATTACGATAGAAAAGAGCATTCTATATTTTATATTTAATTATATGTAAATGTATATCTTTATTTGTTGTTTTTAAATAAAATAGAATTAGCACAAAATAGTTCGTATTACGGGCCCCTCAGTTGGCATCTACAAGACGCACTCGACCAGTTTTTTATAATGCTCATTAGGAATTGTTCCCTGTGTGTAAATTGTTCGTAATAAAAGGGCTAATCGCCTGGAAGAGATTGCGGTTCCCAGAAGCTATTCAATGTCGCGTCCAACGGTAATTTACAGTTAGACCTTTGGATTTACTCCAGAAGATTTGTACGGAGATAGGCGAAAACGCCGATCGCCATATAAGTATATAGACTCCGACATTGGATTTAGTGTAAGTGTAGTCAATTATTTATTTTTAACTGCCTCCCGTTCCAACTCTATTCGGATTATTTCTGATAAATATATTTTAGATTTTCTTATAAATTTGATGCTTTTGGATATTCTAGTTTATTATATCTATCGCATATATCAATAGAACTATATAAAAATGTAAACAAAAGAGTTATTGACACGATAATAAGACTGTTATTGTCCAATAAACGTACAAAATAAAAAAAAATAAAAAGATTCGTTGAATGATTGTGTCGGTTTATTAATAAACTCATTCAGAGAGTGTTTCTGTGATAATTTGGTTACAAACTTTTATCGGAATAAAGTATAATTGTGTAGTTTTTTGTTTGTTTTGTTTCCAAATATAGATATTTTGAATCAAATTGATATAACTTGTATATATCAAATAGTTTACGTCCTTTGCTGAAAGGAGACGCATGAATGAGTGTTAATTTTCTACGTTTTTGTTAAAATATAACAATATTTTAAAATATATGCCAAATAAACACGATTGACTGTGGTAAGCGCGCCCCGAGTTCATCGAGCATACTGGAAGAATCCAGCGTCTGCTATGTTGATTTTCAATTTGCTCGGTAAACTGTGGTCAAATTGAATTATAAATTTTTCATCAAATAGTAATATAAAAATAAATATAAATAAAAATTATAAAGAAATAATAATTTATGTTGATAAATAGTAATATTTGTAGACTATTACAATGGTAACAGTCTACTGATATTACGATACAATAAATGTCTTTGACTCTGACTACGCCATCAGGGATTACAATATTATTTTTTTGTGCTTTTATTTAACTTTACTTTTATTATAAGGTGTACTGGGTGCGTTCACTCTTCTTTCTATATCAATGGATTATTTCCCATCCTTACCAGATCACCCCGTTATGTGTTGATACTGTGAAACTCTTGAAGGGCTTCAGGAATTTAAATTCAAAATTATTATCACCTTGAAGTTCGGTCAAAATACTACAAAAATATGTTTTATAAGAGACGGGAATTAACGTGTATTACATGTAGTGAGAAAATTTACCAGAGGGAGACTTTGTACAAAAGTCGATTGCTTGGGTACCTCTGTCCCATTCGTGTTTCTACCGTGAAGCAGTTGTGTTTGCATGGTTGTGTTTCGGTTTGACGGGTGGCAAATGGCTTGAATTTACAGGGTACAAAAGGAATAACATCTGAGTCCTCAGGAATGGCAACGCATGGGGGTATCATGGGCGATACAATATACTCTGTTATATCCACGGTACTGCTCATGTCTATAGGCGACGGTTACCACTTTCCATCAGGTGGGCCGTCAGCTTGTTTGCCATTCTAAGTTGTATATAAAAAAAATTTAAAAGTTAATACCAAAATAATATGTATTAACTAACTAAAACTATGAATATAGTTGGAAAGTTTTAATTAAATACATTTATTTTTGGGGTTTAACGTGACGCGTTTATAAATATGTGTAAAACAAGAAATTTTAAATTTATTATATATTGTTATTTTTATCACAAGTGAATTTTGGTACAAGGTTACAATATATTGAATCTTGTCTGTTTACCATTATACATAATTGTCCTATCCTTATATGGCTTGTGACTAGGGTTGTCAAAACACAAATAAGGATACTAAATTAAACCATATAATTATATATTATATGGTTTAATTTTTTTTATTGTTTCGTATATATTTTATTTGTGGGTTTAATTTTTTTTAACGACTTTAAAAAAGGTATAGTTTTAACTTTACATTTTTTTGTATTTTATCCCTTGGCTTCCAGTTTTGATTTTAGTTTATTTGTTCGTTACGTACATTACGTTGAAGTTTTTTTTATAACCTTAAATTAACTTATATTTCAATCTTTTTATGTATTGTGTACATTAATTTTTGTTCTTTGGATATTAACTGATATCTGACAACCCTATCTGTATTGCACTTGTGCGTAAGACCTACTTGGCAATCAATGCATGCGTTTGCGTAATCAACTGAATATTATAATATCTATTTATACCGCTTAGTTTAATGTTAGGATATGTCTATTCGTACCTGTCGAACCTAGGACAGTTTTTGTGAAAAAAAAAATCTATAATTTTGATTTATAGAACATAAACTACATGTACATATTTTAAAAGATAAGTTACTTGAGTATCTATCAGTAAAATATCATAAATGGATAATTTATACTTCCATGTGTTTAAGACGTTTAAAAAAATCGCAAATAAGGCCAAGGTACAACATACCTTGTGTACCTCGGCCAGTACCATATTGTACCTAGAACACGTTTAAGATTCGGGGATAAAACTTACGTATTTAAGAAAGTTATAAACTTTTTTTATCAACATCGTTTTATTAGGTCTAGTAAAATATATAAATTGAAAATTTTTAAAGGAACAAACTTAATATTCGTAGTTCTTTTTTTTTTTTTTTAATTAAGAAACTAAGTCTATTTTAGTTAGTTTATTTTTATACTTGTACAAAGTACAAGTATAAAAATAAATAAATACCTACTTAACTTACGAAACTTAAAATAATTTAAGCAGTAAAAAAATTAGATTGTCATACCGGCAAGACGAAAATCCCTAAAAAATATTGTAAGCAAAAGAAAAGCAATTCCATTGTAATGGGCGTAAAAGATGTCCTATTCTGTAGATATTAGAATCCAAGTGTTTCTACACAGTCCTAATAACGTTTCCGACAGTAAAACTATCAGCTACAGCGATTGCATACAGGATAACGCAAATTGTTTCCACATCAAATCATTACGATTATTGTCCTAACAGCATACAAATGACGACCGTATAAACGGCACAGTTCCCGGCGACGGTACCGTTGTAATTCTTAAGTCGTATCGTATCTAAACAAATTAGCCTAACATTCCCTCGCCTCCTGGACCAATCGACGGTAATTAATATGCATGGACACATGCATATTAATTACCGTCCAACTCACGTTTTGATCCTTGATTTCTGCTGTGAACTTAATTTGACGATTTTAGTAAATAATGAGTGGATCTCTACTCAGGATATCTAGCTATGTATATCACGCTAAATTCTATTCTAAGAAGGTAGAAGGTCTGAGTGTTATTTTTGAGCTAAGTTTTAGAATTTTCTTCTCGAAGTACCTAATAATATACCTTATTTGAGGATTTAAACTGCAACGTATTTTAACTGAGAGCGTGCAATTTGCTCGGTTGTTCTATAAATAAATCGATGTGATGGTCGCTCGTAAACCAATTGCAGATTTCGTGTAACACACATCAACAATTTCTCGCGGTGAAACACGTTCGCTCTGTTTATTTATGTTTGTTAAATTCTGAACTGTAACGCTTATAATATTTTACGTAACATTTATTACAGTGTACTTCGAAATGGGTCACTACAACCCGCATATTTATGTTAGGATTTGATACATTTTCGAAAGTCTATTGCGAAATCACCGCATTTTCTAATGCGGGTTTGTAATCGTTTTAAACAAAATACCAGCCACTAACATTATTATTTCCGGTGTCCCATCGAAGACACTTGTGTATACTAAATGATACCTTTCATATTCTGGAATTGCTTTAAAAAAGTTAGTCACTTCTATGAATAGTATAAATACCTAACCTATCTCGCTAACACTCACTCCGGGCTTTCAGGTCTATCCATAGTTCTTTGTAAATAGTTTACCTTTAATATTTTATTTTCATTTTAATCCTAAGCTTCTTGGAGTGTATTATTTTGCTTTGTATTGTGTTTTTATATTTGAAATGTGATTAATTTGTTTTTTCCATTTTAGGATATGACGCGACAATCCATTCCTGTGGCGACGAAAGGTGAGTTGTTTATTTTATTACAGTTTTAATTTAATTTAGAGAATATAGAAAAAAAAATTAACATATAAATTAGGCTCCGATGGGGTAGAACTTAGAGATAAATTTGTAAATTACCAAACTTTTTAATTTAAAAATTAAATATCCATGTTAAATATAATGTAAAGGCAAAGATTTAATTTTATTTACGAAACAATATAATTGAGCAATTAAATTTTATGAACTTGATGTACTTAATAGAATTTTCATATATTGTAGTGTTTATTTTAAATTTATTAAATTTCAGTTGTCCCAAATAAATATTCTTAATACATTTTTATATCTTGAGCTTCTACCAAATATTGTTTTTTGATGTTGCCTTTGTGTTATTCTATAATTGAAAATTATATTTTATGAAATCTAAAAATGCTTAGACATTCGTGAATCAACAGGGAATATTGTCCGATGTTTCATTCCGTTAAAAATAGTGACAAAGACGGCTAATGATCGCACATTCGTACTAACGGTTCTGAGCACGCTTAGATGCTATCAGAACACGACGCGAACGGTGTAAGCACCGCCTTTGTCTGTCCATATTTAGTTTTTGTCATCATGCGAGTTATTGTCTATGCTTTCTTCTTTGTATTTGAATCTCTTCCGTCTTTATTATCTGGTGATTTGTTTTTTTTTATACTGACGCAAAAAGTTTGAAGCCTTTGTATCGTCTGTGACTGTTGCATCCGTTATTTGATATTTAATGCGGTTTATTTTTATTTGATTTGGATTGTCTTGAGATTTCGTACATATCAGTTTCTTTATCATACGAGTAATAGCTTTGTAGTAACTTTAGAATAGAGAAAAAAAAAATATTGTAATCTACAGGTAGCAGTTTAATTGCCAGGAAGTAAATTGGAGAATAAATGGTGCAGATTTATATTGGTAGTTTTTGTTAAAATATAAAATCATTCTCTATAAATAGTTAATTAACCATTTTTTTTGGGAAAAATACTCAAAAATTACCATTATTAATTACTTACTGACTTATAATTGACAATCGGCAAAATGAGGGCACTTCGGCTTCGGCATTGGCTGAATATCGAATCATCATGCTATGATTCACCGTCGACCAAACTGTATTGACTTCTAGTATCGCAACGCGTCTCTCTTTGTCAGTTGTATATGAATAGAAAGAGAGGTAAATGTTAATTTGAACACGAATACGGTAGCATTACGGCGGGTTAACGGTCGCGGGTCAGTCGTTCGGCAAACAGGTGGATGGGTGAGCTATTGTCGCGGAATCGAACTTGATTGCTATTTCATTGTTTGCAGATATTCGATTTAGACAGTAACAAAGGTGTGATAAATTGCGTAGGTAGGTGATGATGATACGGAAGTAATTGGGTCATATATAAAAAAAAATCCAACTTTTGGCTTTTATTTTTCATACTGAATGCGCAGATGTTCAATCACTCATTCGAGTTTACAGAAGTCTGAATGTAAAATTAATAATATAGTAAACTAGCGATTCGTTCCGGTTTCTTACGTGGGAAAAAATTATAATAAAATATTGAATTTATATACTTATTCATAAGTTTAATAACATGCAAACATTACATTAAAAAATCTGAAGGACAGGAAAACTCGTAACAAAGTCTGTTGCATGGTTTACAAGAAATAAATGGAGTAGTAGATGCCGATAGCGATCATAACAAAAAATTAGGTTATGAAATTAATAAAATGATTTTTTTTTTCAAATTTTTCCTGTTCGTTATATCGCTATAGATATACTAATCTATCGTTTTACAACATTAGCACAGATAATAATAATAATTTTATTGCATAACCATGATTGTAACAAATTCAGCACTGGAAATTACAGTAAAAGTAGGTACGCAATCATTTGTACATTTGGATCAGCCTAAACAGCTCTATCAGAATTAGGTTATAAAACCTATATCTCAGACAACAGCGCTCAACCCTCATTAAATACTATAATATTAGCTCAGCAAAATGTTTAGTGCTACATATAGATTGTTGATTTTGTATAAAGTTAATTCATCTAATTATAATTATTAGTTGTAATGAAAATTGTTATAAAAAAAATGTGCTCCCTATGCGTAGAGTGTATTTAATATTATTTAAACAATTTGAAAGCTGAACTTGAATTTAATTATACAATATTATTTTAGGTTTGTATGATAGTCACCAATTGCAATATTGAATGGGAGATATTTTAAATAACATTAGATTCCTTTTGATAAAGTTTTTGTATACCTCTGTACATATTGTTGATCTAGAAGAAAAATTTGTTTTATTGAATTAATCATAACGTATTCTTTTTAATTCAACTGTGGCATAGTCAATAAGCCAATACGTATGCGGTTAGAATAAACGATAGAATCAACTATTTTCCTGTTCCGTTCATTCTATTATTTTTACCAGTTTTGTTGGAATAATTATCTATACGTAAATTTATTGGACGTGTTTAGCAAAATAACAGCGTCTCATCGAAGTTACACCGGTAAAGTGAAAGCCGAAGCGGGGAAAGGCAAGGCGTAGTGTGACTGGCTCCCGTACTTGACTCTGCTAAATGTCTCTCACTGAATCGACAGTTAAATATCTTACTCAATACTGTACTATTTTATAATACCTTTTATTCGTAGGTAGATCTACGAATAAATGGTAACTGGACTATAATTTTTACACCGTACGTTTGTAGGATGATTTATTTATTTAGGTTCAACAATTGTTTCCACAGAATAATTGTAACAATTTTTTATAGGCAAACAGCATATATTGATACATTTATAACAATTTTTTTTTAATCATTTAAGAGTTTCCTCTTGTCGGTGCAACTAATTCATGCATCTTCTTCCAGCCAGCTCTATCCCAGGTCATATCCTTGACCTCCCTATACGACATGACACCTAGTGTTTCTTTTATTATAAGTATGGAGAAATATATATAGCTTGTTGTTCATCTATTTCCTCTAGTGTCTTCGATGCATCGTTTGAATTTTCATAATTGTTCACGTATTAGTCCTATTGTTTTTTTTTTTTTAATATTATTATCCATTTATTGAATGGAAAAATAATTATAAATACCATATTTTTAATTAAAAAATATATTGTTATCTCACGGAATATCTAATACCTACTAATAATAATAAAACTGTAAACGTCGATTGTCTGTACATAGAAAAAAAAAAACGCTAAAAACTTAGTCAAGGGTATGTTAGAAGTGAAATAGTAACACATCCAGATTTTTAAAATATTTTGTTTCTCTGCCTATTTGTCTGTTTGTACGGGCTAATCTCCGAAACTATTGGAACGATTTAAAAGAAATTTTGCATGATGGTACCTTACAACCCCGGTCAATATTTTAAATTTTAATCATGGAAAATTAAAGAGTTCTCGTGGGTTAAAATTAAAGAGTTAAAAACTATAGTAACATGTACAGCTTGGTACACAACCTACTTAAGTATATTCATTTCGACCTAAGTCAAAAAAAGAGAACGACACGTCATTTGTTAAATTTGGTTTTATTCCCAGACATAATAAATAGGTAGGTACATACATCAATACATATTAAACAGGAATAATAAATACTACGCGGACAAAGTCACGGGCATCAGCTAGTACCTACTAAAAATGTGTCTGTTTACCGAAACTAATATCCGAAATGTTAAGCTCTGTTTTTTATTATACTGATATTTTATTATATTAGATTGATATACTGGAAGAGGTCTTTCTACTTTGAGAAATTCACTTCCTATTTTGAGAAATGTAAGTCATTCTTTCGAAATAGAGCTGAATTTAGCTAACAAGGTATTTAAAATATTTCCGCAAGACAGCAAACCCACCGTGCACTGATAAAAGCACATATCACAATCTAGTGGGTCAGACTATCTCTCAAAAAGATCTATTGATATCTATGTTACGACCCCATCCGCGGTCGTCGCTCGCGATCCGCGAGGTCAACGCACTTGTAATTGTGTCATTATGAAGTAATTATATATTTATATATAGGACTGTGGTGCTTGTCCACCGAAACAGTGTTGTTTGCTGTCTTAGCATGTTGGTTTTTGGCAGGCAGGTACCTAATTATTTATCCAAAGTCCCCTTTGTTAGTGGTTACATTTTACAACTGACTGCACTCCAGGGATCTCAACATTGATTCCGAGCCTAAACTACTAAAACGTATTTCCTAAGCAAAATACGCTATTTTAATCGTGAAAGGAACACACTGATGAATGGCGAGATTTTTCGGACACGAATTGGATTTAAAATATTTGAATTTAGAATGCGATGGATTCGTATCTATAAGATTTTGGTTGGCAAATAAAAATGGCTTCAGCCGTTAGAAAATTTATTTGCGGCCAGCGCTATAGTTAAACCTTATTGATTGCAAATTTTTTTGTGAATATCGGTTTAGCTTTTAGTGATGTAATTGCGTAATATAATCACACTAAAAAAAATTACGAATTAATAACTTTTCCTTTTGGAAGTTGTTTATTAATTTATTGTCTCCGCGCTTCAAGAGATGGCAACATAAAAATGTTGAAAAATTGGTCTACTTTAAGTTGGACTGGAAAGTTTTGACAGTAAAAGCACTCAGGACAGATGTAGTCATCACACGGTTTCTTTTTCCGTTGGCAAAGCACACAGTGTAGTAAGAACACGTCTGTAAAAGGGCTTACCACACCAATATCACTGTGTGTGGTCTTATAATTATTTATTCTATGGTACGATGTTTATTGCTAGTACTTCCATATACATATGGTTCAACGGAAATACGTGCTTACATTTTAATTTGATTATGTTTACTTAAAAACCCTAATAGGTTAATGATTAGTAAATATACTAATTGTAGGGATATTAAATATGTTACGACCGTGGGACTTTTCTTTAATGAGGATTTAGTGTTTATAGCGTCTACTCTTGTTTTAACTGCTATATTTTTATACTCAACAGGCAATGGATGGATTGGCACTGAATTATGTTAATTAGATCTCGTAGTACAAACATTTGTAATAGACATTTTAAAATGATTATTTTTTATATATATATTATATATAGGGCATATTACCCTTCTATTCTCTTCCGTTCCAATCCTTAAATGGCATTAGAGGCGTCTTAAAAGGCAAGATTGCAGGTTTCCGTCATTATTAATAGTTGAACGATCTGTTGATGCTGAAGATCGTTGGTTGTTGGCATTTGGTGGAATTTTGAATTCATTATTAGATTAAACACAGGTAGTGATTACTACTATTTTCACAGGTTTTTTGAAAAACTTGGTGAAGTAATGCAAGTGGTTTTTTCATTTATAGTTGAACTCGTTTACATTATTATCTTCACGTTGGAGCTCTTACGGTGCTGACACATTGTTTTATTTTTAAATTTTCATGCATTTTTATAGTTTACAAACTACAATTTTTTGTCCATTTTTAAATGCCACTTATATATAAGGGCTCGTTAAACATCGGACTCGAATTACAAGAGTAAGAGTTATTCGCACCCGCCACAACTAGAGCAACATCTTCGCGTGCTAGATTGCATTCACTCCCGGTTACGTCGATCCAATGATATTGCGTAACATTAATTTGGCACCGATTGGATACACTCTCCCGCCCTAGATTGTCACGACACTGATTGGCCTCCGGTGCCTAAGATATTCTAGAAAATATATCTATAGGACCGTTTGGAAGATCTGTATTCCCGAAAAAAAAAAGACATAAAAAAAAAGAAAATCATTATTTAAAATTCTTCCTGAAAATTTTCATTAAGACTTATTTTAATTACTTATGGCTAAGCTAAAAAATCATTATAGCAAAAGTAGTATAGATTTTGTAAGATACGAACAAACAGTTATCATGAAATTGTAAGGATTATGTTTTTTCGTTTAAGGAATCCTTAAAATGTTCGTAATAATTAGCATTAAGTTCGCTTTTTGCTACTTATTTTATTTTGGTCAATATAGTTATTTAAATAAATAATAAAGCATTCGTCTATTTTCAAGTTCAAGATGTAATTGCATAATCAACGTCTATAAAAACATTTAACAGACTTATTTCTAGTTGTTTATATTATTATGTAAACTACTGTTACGTTTATTCTTATCGTCACAGGCAGTGACCGAATTACGTGAAACATAGTTGTATTCAAATGTTGAACTTTCGCCGGACAATCCTTGGGTCACGGCTGCTTGCTAATATAATCTTGACATTGAGTCGAGGTTGAGGCCGGTTCACGAATACACTTCCTATATGACTTACCTATAATTAAACTGTCGTTTGGGAAATTTTAAAAATAGAACACATTTTTCTAATAAAAGCGCTTTTGTAATAATCCTATTGTTCGAAATTAAAGTTATAAATTTAAACTCGTTAATGTTCGTATGATTATTGGTTTGGAGTGATCAGAAGCTGGTAAAGATTTCTTGGTCAATGCATCATTAGAAAGTGCTTTATGGCTTATCAAGGTGTTTTTTTATTCTTCAGCTATGTGATTTATTCATTCATGTGATTATGATCATTCCCATTTCATAAAAAAGAAAACAGTACAAGTTTTAAGAGTAGCCACATAACAATGAAATTAATTAATTTTATTAAATTTAGAGGAGGAATCGATATAAACTAACTCGGGTATGAACTAAGCATCCCCTTGAAATAATTCATGTAAGGGAAGACATGTCAAATCTAATTTTAGTTTTGTTGTTTCCTTAAATAGCCATTTCTGTCATAATTTTATAATTTTCTATAGTTCCATAAAATTCGAACTTAATTACAAAAGTTACTAGGAAGAACAGACGAGCAGAGAGACGGACTTATATAATGAAATTATAATTAAGTTTTATCCATTCGACTACACGATTTAAAAGTCTTGCTAAATCTCAATGGATTAAAGCCTCTAATTCTACAAGAATACATTTGCCTCACAAGTGCGTTAAGTTGTCCCATTCATGGGTAACAAAACATAATAGATAATTAGTATATTTTATTAATTCATTATTGACATTAATAATCTGTTCATGTTATTCCATTGTTCTATAAAAATAAAAAGGAGGAAGTTAACATCGTCAACGATGAATGTTGTCCAAGTGTACTGGTTCCAAAACACGATTAACTATGTTAACCGCTTTTGTTACTACATTAAAAGTCATCATTGACTTCTGAGAGACATGCTTTATAATGTTATAGTTTTCCTTATAGCGTATAATAAAGGTTTATATAAAGAAATGACCGGTTAGTTGATTAGAATTATTTTGTTTAATTCCCCTACCATTAGTATGCGTGCGGTATGTAGTTTACATAATTTCCTACTCCTAGTTGTCTTCCGTTGATACTAAATTTCTTATCTAATGATAATCTGAATTAGTGTTATGTCAGTTCAGAAAATGTATTTATTGTATCTGAGATTGTTTTAAAAATAATTGCTACATACATACATACATATCTGTCACGCCTGTCTCCCATTAGGGTAGGCAGAAACAATGGAACGCCAAATGCTTCGATTCAAACAAACCTCTTTCGCTTCTTCCACATTCATCAATACTCTCATAGTATAGATAATATACATTTTGGGTCTGAAAACATTGATTTAATCGTGTAATATAGAAGAAATCATGATCTTTCTTTTGGAAGTGGCTTAAAATTAAAACAATTACAGCAACGTGGTATGTAATTTATTTTTATTTCATCGTATATTTCAATGCATCCTAAAGTATTCAGTTATTGGATAATAAAAATTCCAATTCATAGTTACTGCAGTTTATTACAGCCGCAGTCCGATGACTGCATTCTTATAATTAAACTTGCCATTAATGAATAATATTAAACGTACCCACAAACGAGGTTCGAAGTGCAATGCACCTGCAGAATACCTGAAACCTTTGTGTATTGTGTGTCTAGCTTTATAATATTGATTAATGTTGGTAGTGTTATTAAATTCATTAGATATATACATATGTTTGGAAAACAAGATCTGTATGTTTAGATTAACACTGTCTATACCTTACTTGAATTGGGTTCTTTCAACTAATAATATTCCTTCTATTAAGTGCTCCTTGTTAAGACTCTAATAGATAGATTTCTATTTTATTGTTGAACTTTGTAGCATCATGTTTTTTTAGCTGGATACTTCAACCTTCTGAATCTATGCTTCTTGTCTCTCTATATAGGATCAGTATTTTAAGTATATTATTAGATTATTAAAATATATTGCGACGCTGTGTAGTACGTAAGTATTTTGGGGTTGCTTGAATTTTTCATGGGGCGGTCAGCCGGGTTTCGTTAGTTCCATCGCCCCGCTATAAGTGTAGGCTGGTGGCGCGCGCGGACAGTGTGCGGCCGGCCGTGTAGCACAACACTGGCTGGCACCGGTGTTTTTGAAATTCAAAATTACGTTCAGACAAATGGATTACACACAATAGTGCTGTGAACCTGACCTTTTACCTTAAAGTTAGCTTTGACTAAAATTTTTTATTTACAAATTTCGAAAACCGGATTTTCGTAATGCCAGTGTTGTACGAGAGATGCTCTCAGCCGCATCTACAGCCGCAACGGCGCACTACCAAAGTTTTAGTCAGTAAGTTTCACCACGTCTTGTATATCTGCGTCGATGTTCAAGCCAATTTGGAGCTTAAGATAATGTGTAAAGTCTAGGTTTTTATGTGCAGCAGATTTTCCTCTGGGAATCGAATTTCTCGGTACCGGTATCGCATATTGATAATTCAGAAGGGACTGTTTTCATTCTAGGATATTGACGTTCAAGGTTTCACTATTCATTAACGGAATCATCAATTTCCAAGTTTGTAATCGATTGACCTTCGAGGGCATGAACTTGTATGATCGAATTGCTTTGTTGCAAGTAACATGTAGTGGGGTGCTTTTAAAATGACAATGGGGAACTGTCGCAATTCAATTAAGGCACGATAGGTTTTACAGGGATTTCGTACATAATAATGGAGTAATGATTCGGTAATATATAACAGTGACGTAATTATTTTCTTTTTCGATATTATAAGTCTGAGTTTTTAAATTAAGTTTATATTTCTAAACGAACTGAAAGTTGGACTCAATTGAGTCTTGTATTATTAGCATTAAACCCACGTACGTCTTTAATGAAATTGATACGCTTATTCTCTAGATCCTTTTCGACTTCATTAATAGCTAGTTTATGAATCACTTTATACGATGTATGTGCTAGTTTTCATGTATGTGGAAATGGCGCTGTAATTTATAAGTATTTAGATTGGATATTGGTATTCAGTGGGAGATGCTGATAAATATAATAATACAATTCATGATCACCCACGTCCATAAGTAGAGAAAAAATATAGATATGAGCATAAACCATTGATTTGGTGAATCAATGCATGTGGGTGCTGGGTAATGACCTGCGACCGTGCAGGACTTCTAGTTCATCGATGTTTTAATTGTTTATACCAAAATCATGCAGACTCGTAATGCTTTCGTATTTGAATATTGGAACGTTATACGATTTGAATAAATTAAACTTTATGTCAAACGATCAAGCATTGATTTGGTTTGATCGAATTCAGATATAGTTCCTTTCTCTCAATGCGTTTTGTCGTATATTTTAGGTGGCGTATCATGTTACCGTCATCTTATATCGGTAACCAGATTGATTTTCAATTTAGGAGTATTCATAACAAAGTAAGGCAACGTCGCAATTATCTGTCAATTTTTAAAAATAATCAAACAAATAATTTCCATTATTTCTGTTTGAATGTTTAAAAAGTATTCAGATAGCAAATTAAAACTTTAATCATAGAATAAATATAAATCTACTACTAAAAATTTTGCAGCAGCTTCATATTCTGCTTATATATTTAATAAAAAAATGTATATTTAAGAAAAATTGCCATTTTTTGCCACAGAGTATAAATTTTCAGCGACAGTATCATAAGAATGTTATTGCATGATTAACGTTTTAAATAACTATCTATTTAAATATTGATAATTATTACATTCTTTTTAAAATTGACATAATTGCAACGTTGCCTCACTTTGTTTAGCTAAAGTTATAGACGCTTTTAATTAAATATCTCTATAGCGTCTTGGATCCTGAACGCTCTCTAGACAAGTGACAAGCGAATTCATCGATAGAATAGACACTGCTAGCGAGTCTGTGAGATAGAATGATATAGTAATGTCTAATGTCTCATTCCAACTCATGGACTCACTTTGGATAACGATTCCATGGATGGATTCGTTTCCACTTGTCTAGAGGGACTGCTATCGATTACTTTATTAACATCGTTTTGTGCAAAAAGCACGTAGTCTCTTGTATGGCTGATAACAATACTGAGTTGTCTTATCGCTACAGATTTAGCCATTTAATATTTTTTTGTCGTTGTATTAAAAGTCTTGGAATACGTGAGTCGCTAACGTTTTCTTAGTACGTGTCAGGTCGAATTCGTGTCATAATGTCTTCTGAGTTCAATGAGATTAATGCATGGTTATTTATCGTTTATGTTTGCTACACTATTTTGTCGGCCTCTTGTGTTGTTGACCTCATATTAAATGATACGAATTATAAAGATGTCTATTATTTCAACAATTAATTGTTGTCATTTAAATATATTATGAAGGATCTCTGTAATTATTTTAAAATTGTCCAAATATACATTTCAAATGATGTTCAGATGCTTAAAATCGTAGTCTATAGGGTTTACTTTGGAGTGATCCGATTTTAATTTGTCTTTGTTGAAATATTTTTTTTTTGGATTTACCTAATAAATATTGTTGCATTTAATTTTTATTGCTATGTTAATAATGATAATTATGTTACGATTTCGCCGTGTGTGGTCCAGGCATAGAACGGGCCCCTCTTTCCTTTACCGTGGCTCTCGTAAGAGGCGAATAAGGAGGGCGAGGGACGGGCAGCAGTGTCTCTCTTAAAACGTCTCTAAAAGCCTAACTGCGCTTGCCAACCCCTCTGCCAAGCGTGGCAACTACTGGCCAAACTCCCCTCATGGGGAAGGCTCATGTCCAGCAGTGGTCAGTTAACGGCTGATATAGTCATAAAAAATAAATAACGTATAACTACGTAGTGACACCATGTATATCGTAGTGTTTGTCTTGAGTAATTATAGTGTACAGTCTTTTTGATTTATTAGTTTCTATGTATCATTGTTTATTTAACTAACAAATTTCGTTTCATTGGCCGGAATGAAATTTATACTTATAATAAATCTGTAGAGAGGTCAATTCTGTACATGAAATATATTTCTAAAATAACTATCAGGCGGTGATTAGTGATCGATACTGATGCCAAAAATGCAATCAGTAAAATTTTTGTCTGTCCGTCTGTATGTTCGTTATAGAAACAAAAACTACTCGACGGATTTTAACGAAACTTGGTACAATTATTCTTCATACTCCTGGGCAGGTTATAGTATACTTTTCATCACGCTACGATCAATAGGAGCAGAGCAGTGAAGGGAAATGTGTCTGTTACATAAAAACCACTGAACCGTGAGGAAGGAAATAGGTTACTTATTTTATGAAAAACGACGGAAACGCGGACGAAGTCGCAGGCAACAGCTAGTTGTTAATAAAATTAATAGGAATATTGTATCTGTGTTCCTATAGGACAGAATGGTGTAATAGATGTGTGATAACATAGAGTTCAAAATTCTTGGGTGCATGGCACAAGTCCTGTCAGTGCATCCCGTTCATTTCTACCTCGTATATCTAGAAAAAGAAGAAGAACTAGAACTATTGAGGACAGAAGGGAAAAATGTTGGGACACTTGATACGACACGACGAACTTATGAATATTATAATAGAAGGTAAGATAGAAGGAAGGAGGGGGAGAGGGAGACCGAGACATAGTTACATCAGGCAGATCAAGGAAGGAGTTGGTGTCGTGTCGTATCAAGAGGTGAAGAGACTCGCTGAAAATCTTAGTGGCAAGAGCTCCACCGACAAGAGCACAGCTCTTAAATAGGATAGATAGATAGATATCTAGATTGTGGAATGAGCTCCAGTCTTCAGTTTTCCCTTTACAATATAATATGAGAAATTTTTGAAAACTTACCTACAAACATTTAAAAGGATGTTCATGGGTGACGGTAGCCGCTTTCCATCAAGTGGACCGTCTGCTCGTTTGCTTCCCTAACCATAAAATATATATATATATATATATATATATATATATATATATATATATATATATATAAACATGCATTCAGCTACTTTATTGTATACTTATATATTGTATACTTCCTATTTATGCCTAGGAAATATAAAGTGCTAAGGTAGCCAACAATTTTTCAAAAGTTCTTAAAGTTTAGTTTTCTTTAAAAAAAAACTTCAGTTATAATAAAAAGTGATATAAACGTCAAAGCAATATGGATAGATAGACACGCGATTTGTGTTCTAAATTCGATATTTTCAAATATTGTGTGTATGCTCACGATTAAAGTAAAATTTTTGGCGGAAGAAAAAGTGCATAATGCCATGGGGAAAATAAAAAAAAAAAAACATTAATAAAGACAATATCAGATGATGTTGTTCCGTTATTTTACTTACAAGTACCGACCCTATTGTGGCTTGGATTTGAAAAGATCCATATCTGGTATGCTATAATATCTCTTAGGTAATAAATTCACGTTCGCTTCTGTAACGTTTCCAATGTTATTAAATGAATCTATTTTGTACTATTTTTAACCGACTTCAAAAAGAAGGAGGTTCTTAATTCGGTTGAATTTTTTAAATGTTTGTTAACTCGTAACTCCGTCAGTTGTAAATCTATTTGGAAATTTATTTTTTTATATGGTAAAATAAATATATTTACAGATTGATTCTATAGAAATTTTATTAAAATCTGTTTATTAGTTCAGTTTTCAAACTAAAATAACTGGTTTTGCTACATTTAAAGTTGGGTTTTTTGTCATCAGGAAAATGTATCTCGTATTGTGCAAATTACAATTTGAGTTCGAATAATATAAAGTTCGTGTAAATATGAATATGCGACCAACAAGGGAGTACCAACCCCTAACAATTGCAAAAATCAATACCAAATTCTGTATTGGCGAATGTATGTCTCATAACATATATATAAAAAAAAAAAAAATTGCGAATTAAGTAATAGAGACTCTCTTGATTTTTAAAGTAAAATTTTTACGTCAGAAAACTTGAGGTTTCATAAAAAATGTGAAGGTTTACCCGCGAATTATATACAATATTTATTTTATCGCTATGTAATCTTTGTTAGTAGTAGTATACAAATAAATAGTATAGTGAAACGGAAAGAATGTATAAGTGGGGGTCGTACGTGGGTAAGCCATCGTAAACATTGCAAGTTGACAGGGTAGCGGAGCAATGTAGCGAAGGAATGGTAATATGCCTAAAATAAGCTCTCCACAAAAATATGCTAATAACACTGAACGACACGTGTATTGATCTATGCTTTAGTAAAATAAATTCATTAAATTTTAATAAAAAAAAAAAAAAAAACTTTAGTATTTTTGTCTATGTGCATAGTAAAGCGTGAATTTGAAATCACTACGAAAATTTGGTATAGTAAATGTTTTAACATTTTTTCGGTTCATAATCAAAAACGTTTAGTGTTGACTAGTAGAGAAAGGATTACCATCCTAGTATAGATAATAAGCACCTTTAAAAGGATATTAACTGAGTTACCATTTTCTATTACTATAGCACACGCATGAAGGAAAGGAAAGAAAGGAAATTGTTGGTTTATATATTTTGCTTTTTGGTTTTTTTTTTTTTGTTTTATTGCTTTTTTATTTTCATTCTTTTATCTCTTTTACTGTGTATTATGTGTACGTTTTTATTGTAATTTGTGTGCTGTAAGTAATGTAAATAAATTATCTATCTATCTATCTAATGATCTCTATTTTATGCGAACGTGTAACCACCCATTTGTTTGTTTTAATTGTACAATCCAAGTCAGGATATAATTCCGATAAGGAATCGTTTCGTTATTGGAAACGCATTAATATCACCATACCAACCGTCGCCAAGGCAGCTCGCTATGCGCCAATCGACATAAAAGCAACCATAAAAACAACTAGGAACATTCCGCGCATGGCACTCGGAGCACGTGGCCTCGGCTCTAGACTAGACAAATCCATTGTGGAAATAAGTGTACAGACGAATGAAAATGTAATTACAAATAACATACTTCCAATTGTTGCGGGTGCATCCGGGAAAACGTATGGAACAAGTGTTACTTTTCACGAATCATGGAAGTCGCATGCAAGGTTTCAATAATATACATTTTTTAGATTAGTGCGAATAATTTGAGCAGCTTTTAGGTCGATGTAGCGCTTTTTTATCAAGTTAGATTAAGTTCTAGTCTTCAAACCTCAATGGAGCAGTCTTCAAACCGCATATTTACGTATGCAGTGTAAACTTAGCTTAATCTTAATGTATAATCGTAAGGTCAACGTCACGATGTTCTTTTACGCTAATCTCCAAAACGGTTCAATTGATTTTAATGAACATTTTAAATGGTATATTTTAATTAATAATTTCATTTTATTGTGGTAAGAAAACATTCCGGTAGATGACGGGTAGGGGGGCAAAACAATTGCAGTGTCAACTAGTGTGTTATAAGCGGAACACAGCATTTGTATTAGCGCTATTGGGCAAAAACATTGGGGGTAAAATTTGTATAGATATTTCTATTAAAAGAACAATCACAAGAATCAAGCAATCGTTCGAAGTATAAATTTTATATAAACCGTTCTCCGCTACGAAATTGGAATTGCAAATACAAAATATGAGTTTTAAAGTTCATTTAAACTTTACGCATCGAACTACAAAGAAATAATTATATTGGGGTTGGCATAAGCTTTTGAATAGTCACGTGGTAATTGTGTATTTTCACTTGTCTTTTATCGACATGCCCAATAAGATTTACTTGTCGACCCTTGTTTGCCAGCACACGGTGAGGTCAGGACCGCCGTTGCAACGAGGGTCCGTCCGCCTTCTCTTTAAGGTAACTAGGACAGTATGGACCGTTTGTTCCAAGTTCGGGTGTTGTGATGTCACCACTTGTTGTTACATTATGATCTGAAAAAGGCGCCGCTCATGTAGGCGTCCGAATGCCAAATGTTCGCATTGATGGCATTAGCAAGTGCTACCATCTATTCACCAATCGATGCAACTACATTTCGATATTGGGCAACTTTTCTTTTAAGATAGGTCTATGAAAAGGCGTCAATTGTAGAAATGTCGGATTTATATTTCTTTGTTTAATTTCAGATTTCTTCGCTATTTTTCTTGAAAAAGAAATCTCACTGTATATAACTGTAATAGTTGATTTTATTCATACAATATTTTTATAATAAGATGTGGACGATTTTTATTTTCCCTTTGAATATTTAATAGGTATCTTTTAGATCAAGAGTAATATTACTCATTACAATAATTGTTCAAAAGGTTATTGTTATTTTATATTCCCTAGGATTCTTTGCGTATTATGTACAATGTGTTTAACAAATCGCATGTCGTATGTCTTTGTAAGCCATTGTCAACTTTGAAAAGCCGTCATACGTTATCTATCGATCGGAGCTCGCTTCAATACGCTTGACGTCATCATCTACATTTTTCATCAGATAGGGACAAAAGCGTTCTAATGTCATGGATCGACTATTATTACCAATTTTCTTTTTTCCAAGCAATTGTAATTAATTGACGAACGTCGTTTATCGTTTCAGCCACAGTTGAAGTTTTGCCGCTGTTTCACAACGTTGTATCGTGTGACGGTTAACAGTTTCCAATAGAAATTTTGTTATCTCCAAATGTTTTTTTTTTTTTTGTTATTGAAACAGTTCTTTGGAAGTTTGATTGTGATCTGATATAGTGGTGTTTATCTTTTGACCACAGATTTAGTTTCATCACGTTATTGGGTTAATTTATAAGTAATGATCGAGTTTTATATGCAATTTCACCTTCGCTCACGACCGTACTCGGTGCGCGTGCGTCACGGTTCATTGCCTTGAGTACGGAAAGAGATCCTAATATGGCGGTCGGCGCAGGCGCAGGATTGCCTTGCGCCAACGCAGATCGTGCAGCCATTTCGAATAATCCGTCTGTCAGAATAGTACATGTCATTTTACGTTAGATAGGATCAATACATCAGTGTGATAAGATGCGATAGACACTTTAATCCGAATGAAACTCCATACAAAAAGAAAATGTGGAGAACAATGTAAAATATCCGTAAAAGTAAACATAGAACAAACTTAGAGACTGAGGAATTGCCAAATATGTGTTGCTCATGGTTGAGATGTCGGAGACGTGTGGCAGATTCAGCTGAAGCCACCACTCCTATGGAAGCGTTCGAAACGCCAGAAACACCCACTGAAGATGTACAGGAAGAGGAGCATGAGCAAAAATCACGTAAGGCTGGCACCAACAACAGTAAATCTTGCACCGCGTTATGTAGGGTTTGTTTATTTTGGCTTCACGCACTCTTGTCGCATTTGCTTGCGCCGGATACCTTTTGTTTTAGCTTAAATGGATCTAGTCGTTTGCATTTAGACATTGCGTCACCCCTGTATGATTCACGAACATTGCAAATCATTCTAATATTGCGGCAATTCAATTTCTATTGTATAACCGGTCGATCAAATTGAATATTTTATAACAAAACTTTATGTAACTACAGCAGATTATAGACAAGCGAAAATAGATTACTTCAAATACGATGTTATATGTTTTGTTTAGTTTAGCATTGCTTTATAGTAAATATTTCAATTGATGACGATCTACAGGTTTTGTTTAATAATATTGCAGCGCCATCTCGCGTCACCCGCAACAATCAGATGCGGTTGTCGAACGCAGGCGGCGCGTACACCAATGGCCATGGCGGGGACACGACGGGGCGGCGGGGGACGGAGAACGTACCACCACCGCAGCAGCCGCCGCAGCAACCGCCGCCGAACTCCAGGGTCACACAACAGGTGGGTGATCGGGGATATATTTAAACTGTCTATGAACTATTTGGTATGCTATCAGTAGGGTAGGTATCAAATCGGCGTGTCAACGGAATTGGTCTTTTTGAAATGATAATGGAATGGTAACCAGGCCTACGCTATCACGATGATTTTTGGGGTTTGAGATAGCGTAGAGATCGATCTGACTGCCTTTATTGGCCTTTCTGCTTACATTGGCCATTTTCTAGAAGTCTTTCCAAAAAAAAATTGCAATGTCTATCAGCATAGTACAAACTTTTCATTTCAAAGGTATTTCCTCCCGCAAACACTCATGTTGTGGAATGAGGTCCCTGCCGAGGTTTTATCAAGAGACTACAGCATGGGGTTCTTCAAAAGGGGGGTAAAGAGGTTTCTTCAGGGTCGGCAACACACGCGTAATACCTCTGGTATTGCAGGTGTTTATAGGCTACGGTAACTACTTACCATCAGGTGGGCCGTATGCTTGTTTGCCACCTCAGTGGTATAAAAAAAAATTTAGACTTATTTGCAAGATTAGGGAGCATAATCTTGGTACCCCTTTTCCTGTACCTAATACCTTCCAGCCTCCAACGTCTGGAGGGCGCAGTCGAGCGGGCAGCACGCCCAGCGCTTCCTTCGTACCTCAAGGGTTACAGCAGCCGTGCATGACGCATTTGCAGCGGCGGACCCACAAGGAGGTTCCTTTGTCCTTTCCCTGCCCTTCCTCTTATCATACTATAAAAGATGTATCTAAGTTCAGCGTAATATTTAAACTTTACTAGAATATTTATACTTATACCATTCTAAGTTGTATAAAAAAAAATATGATTTGAATTTAGAAAATTTTACATGTTCCTTGAATATTATCGTTGGTTTCGAGTTATTATAATTTGTATAATGATAATAGAATATATGTAGTTACCTGTATAGATCTTGATTAGATGCCACATAGTTTTATTTGTTTATTTTTACTAGAGTGGTTCTTGAACTTTTTTCACGCGGTGAAAGGAGTTTAGAGAATATTATATAGTGTATAAAATAGGAATTTTTTATTCAAATTTATACCAGAGGGAGACTTTGTACAAAAGTCGATTGCTTGGGTACCTCTGTCCCATTCGTGTTTCAACCGTGAAGCAGTTGTGTTTGCATGGCTGTGTTTCGGTTTGAAGGGTAGGACAAGGCGTGAATTTACTGGGTAAAGAGGAATATCACCTGAGTCCTCAGGAATGGCAACGCATGGGGGGTATCATGGGCGAAACAGTATAGTCTGTTATGTCCATGGTACTGCTCATGTCTATAGGCGACGGTTACTACTTTCCATCAGGTGGACCGTCAGCTTGTTTGGCATTCTAAGTTGTATAAAAAAAAATCAAGTATTTTTTAAAAGTTTTTTTTTTATATATTTACTGCCCGAGCTCAAGCTTGCTTAGTCGACAGTATATCAAAGTTTATCAGAAATTTGAAAAAGCTAAAGAAATTGATTTAGCAATTTTATTTATAAAAGTTTCCTTAATGCATATATTATATTTTAATGTAAGAACAATTAGATTGAATTATGTGTATTTTAGTCTACAATATTTGTTTAGTTTCGGCATCATCCGGGACCTTTCGTCATGAGTGGTCACAACGCCACCGCTAGTTGAAAGTTGTCGAGCGTTCTCGACTAAACCACACGTTAGTCATTCCGGTTATTTCTTACATTATAATATGATTTAGCGTTTATCAGATTCGCAGTCCATAGTCAGGTTGTTAATATGTGACAGAAATCGATCACGACCGAGTGGATACGTCTTTTTTTTTATACAACTTAGAATGGCAAACAAGCTGACGGGCCATCTGATGGAAAGTGGTAACTGTTACCTATAGACGTGAGCAGTACCATGGACATAACAGAGTATACTGTTTCGCCCATGATACCCCCCGTGCGTTGCCATTTCTGAGGACTCAGATGTTATTCCTCTGTACCCTGTAAATTCACGCCATATCCCACTCTTCAAACCGAAACACAGCCATGCAAACACAACTGCTTCACGGTAGAAACACGAATGGGACAGAGGTACACAAGCAATCGACTTTTGTACAGTCTCCCTCTTCACAATTCGAGTTATTTATTCTCATGAAACACTTGATTACATATATATTTATAAACTTCATAGAACTTATTGAAATTGTTATTATCGATTTTCAATCGCTATTCAAAATATAGTTAATATATTTAAAAGCAATTTGTGGTTGCAGTTGAGTCCACAGTAATAATGTACTTTTGTGCAACATATTGAATATAACAATTTACAATGTAACAACAAGTATTATAATTGTCCATTTATTTGTACTTTTGTATCTGGTATCTACTTGTTAGTTTCATATGTATAGTCTAGATTCTTTTCCATTCATTGTTTGTTAGTAAAACGTCGCTTATTTATTTAAATTATGTCATATTTTAATGTAACTGTAATATTTTAGAAAGGATTGCAAAATGTTGCCTGATAATCAATACCAGCTTTTCCCATAACGCCCCCTTGAAGGCGCTGCAGGCCTAAAGAGGGTACGGTAAGAGACCCAGAAAAAAACTTTTAATTTACACAATAATTGATTAATTTAATTTGAAGTAATAGTGGTTTTTAAGTAGGTGAAGGTGAGGTTTGGGAACCCCTGATCTATAGTTTTGATGGGTGAAAATGAAAATAGGCCAGTTAGCCCATCATGATGAATTGAACAGGAATTAACCATGATAGTTTCCAGGGGGAACCGCGAGAGGTCGACCTGGTTGGGTATATTGCTAGCAATGAGATTCTCAGTCTCCATTACTAACAATCCCTTTCCCCTCGGAAGGGTACATATTGGTAGCAAGTGGTTGAACTGTCATTAACGTGTTCCAGTTCAACCCGCCAGCGACGGTTGGCGGCGTGAACGCGCGCGGCGCGGCGGCCGTTTCGAGTACTGTGTCGGTGCCTCATGCAGTCGCCTCGGGCGCCGTGCGCCGCTCCAACGTCGTCAAGGAGGTCGAGCGGCTCAAGGAGAACCGCGAGAAGCGGCGCCAGCGGCAGGCCGAGCTCAAGGAGGAGAAGGTATCAGACACGTCTTTGGAATCAACTTCCAGCAGCAATATTTCCGAACCGATACGATATCATAACCTTCAGAGAGCATATTCCTTTTTAAAAGGCCGGCAGCACACCTGCAATGCCTTTGGTGTTGCGGGTGATCATGGGCGGCGGTAGTCACTTACCATCAGGTGAGCCGCATGCTCGATTGCCCCCTGTGTTGTACAAAAAAAGAAAACGTCGGAATGAGTATTACTGTTCCATTCGTCTGCCGCTGAACAGTAGCCGAAGCGCTTGTCAGATTTAATGGTGGGAAATGGTGAAGTTGTAAGGTACTAAAATTGTAAATCCTGAGTAATAGAATAATTGGAATTATGGAACCTAGATTGCTCGCCATTTAAAGTTAAATAAACAATGTAACAATTTATATAAAAAAATGTTAACCCTAAGTTACTCGAATATACTTAAAGCACTAAACGGATTCATTCTAACTATCATATCATAGATGGAGCATCTCTCATAGTCCAATAAATAGAACTTACTTATTATACATGTAATAAAATTGTAATTGGTTGCTGTCTGTACATGGAAAATATATATAAAAAAAAGGAATATAAGGAGTCTTTATGAACGCAATAGAATTTAAAACAAAGATTTTAGAATTTTTCCCTGTCCGTATGTCTATTTGTCTGCAGATTTGTGCACGTTAATCTCTAAAACGGATTAACCCATTTGAATGCGGTTTTCTCTAATGCGCTGCGGTTTACTCCGCTTAACATTTAGTGTTTGTTTTATTTCAATCGGTTAATAAACGAAAAAGTTATACGAATGTATGGAATCATATTTAAAATGCTATAAAATAGCCGATCAGTTGAATTGGCTGAAACTGTTATTATATGTATAGATTTTTGAAAATTCTCTCTACTCATGCGAAGTCGGGTCGGATCGCTAGTCGTATTATTTAATGAAGATAATAAATATAAAGAGCAAGGACATAGGCTACAATTAGTATGTATCTTGCAGGAAGCACTTATGAACATGGACCCTGGCAACCCTAACTGGGAGTTCCTAGCAATGATCCGCGAGTACCAGAGCAGCATCGAGTTCCGGCCGCTGACCGGCAACGAGCCAGTAGAAGACCATCAAATAACCGTATGCGTGCGGAAGAGGCCGCTCAACAAGAAGGAAATAACCAAGAAGGAGGTATGCTACTTTATATGAACTAAGCTTGTAGGGCTAAATAATAAACCTTTATATATATAATAACGAGTAGGGATATATTATTATATGTATCACATCTCCCATATTTAGAACTAACAAAATTTTTCATCATGCCTCCCACCAAATTGTTTATAATTACTCCTCTCCATCCAAAGGTTGCCTGAAAGAGATCACTCTTAGCGATAAGGTCGACCGTTGTTTTCTCATTATGATTATTTCTTGTAATTATTTATATCTATAATAAGTTTACTATTGTAATCTTTTGGAGGAAACAATAAAGAGTATCTATCTATCTATCTATTTTTATTATCAAATACAGGGTTGCACTGTTACACATTTTTTGCCCTAGCTTACAAATTAGAGTAACATGTGCCTTGTAAGCCAGTTTCTTCCAACACACAAGGACTAATACTTTGTATTTGTATATGTAGAATTAACAATATTAAGCTACAAACATAATAAAGAAAAAAAAAGAAATAATGTTTAACTAGAAGATTACAGTTAATAAAAACTTTAAATCTGTAACGTTCAGTGTGTGGTGTGAGAGAAGGTGAACAGTGTATGTGTGTGTATGTTTAAAGTGAGAGGAAGAGTGGTATTAATGTGTATATAAATGTTGCCCATTATTGCCTCTTTGTCTTGCTTCTGGTAGTGCTCTTTTCGTTTAAACACTTGATCTAATTGTATCTTTTTTTGAGGCGAACAATAGTTTTTATTAATTCCTTCCCTTATTCATATCTCATTTTAATTTCTCAAGATCAAGCAATCGTGTTACATAATTAAATTAGTTACAATTTAAAAAAAAATCTTTTTCTATTGATGCAATTAAGAATGGAACCTATATTCTCATTTAAGTAAAACATTCCTCATAGCGGTCACTATTATATTGTATGAGTTATTTTGATATTGCTCCTAACAAAATTAGTTAAGAACCAATAGTTTGTATCTATGTTATTTTTATTATTTTTGTATGGTAACATTGGACACTTCTCCCAAAACCACAGTGTATATATTACATTAAAAGTTAAACTAATGCTTTTTATCCCTTCTTTGCATAATGGTGGAAATTTCCATCATAACATTGAATGCCCAAAAATTATATAAAATAACAAGTTCTCTTTAAGTTGATCGTGTCTGGATACCTTTTTAATGTAGATATAGCTGTCAAATTTATTTTTTTAACCATTTTTCCTTTAATTTTGAACATGAATTATATCACTTTGTTTTATTTTACCAATAAAAAAAATTATGAAAAGAATGTGTTTAGTTGATTTATCATCCTAATTAAGATCTTTCCAATTTTTTTTTTTATAAATTATCAGCATTAACAATTTTCACCAAATCATCATACACAATTATTTTATACCCACTTATTCTATCATCATAGGCGATGTGTGTTCCAGGTGGACGTCATCAGCGTGCCGACGAGGGACCAGATGATCGTGCACGAACCCAAGAACAAGGTGGACCTAACCAAATATCTGGAGAATCAGAAGTTTCGCTTCGACTATGCCTTTGATGACTCTTGCACCAATGAAGTTGTTTATAAGTAAGCTTTGATTTATTGTCTAACCACTGCTTTACGTCCAAGCATCATTTACGTTAAAGCATCAATGTATTTCTATACTATATTTTTTTTTTAATGGGTGATAATAGAATGGTAACTCCACCCGCGCTATCGGTATACACCGGTGGAGCACCAGTGAAGGATGAAGCAAGTCAGTTAGCCCATCGTAACGAATTCAACAAGAATTGTTCACGATGGTTTCCAGGGGGAACCACGTGGAGGTCGACCTAATAAGGCATATTGCTAGCAATGGGGCTGTCAAACCCTATTGCTAACAATCACTTTCCCCCCGTTTCTATACTATTTGTCTATGTGATTCGCTATAAAGACTGTCTAATTCATTAACAATTAATTCTACACACTACAAGCTGATCTGACTGTACTGTGCAGAACAAATTATCTTTCTTTGTCTAAAAATCTTAATCAAACATCATTGCAACCCCTATACCAAGCTAGCATTTATCCATAGGGGGAGGGGACGGATTGTTAGTAATGCGGACTACCAGTCCCGTTACTAGCAATATACCCTGTCAGGTCGACATCCACGTGGTCCCCCCTGGAAATACTAGGACTACCTTTTTATTTTCACCTATCATCCCTCACTGGTGCCCTGTCAGCGTATACCGTTAGCGCAGGCGGGGTTATCATTCCATTATCATCTATTAGAAAAAACAAAGCACTTATCCACAGTCTGTAATACGTAGTACAGGTTTCTTTGAAGTGAAAATGAAATGGTAACCCCGCTTGTGCTATCAGTATACGCTGGCTGGGCACCAGTGATAGATGATAGGTGAGGACGAAGACAACTCAATCACCCATCGTGAAGAATTCGACAAGAATTAACAGTGGTTTCCAGATGGAACGGCGTGCAGGTCACCTTAATAGGGTATATTGCTAACAACGGGGCTGTTAGAACCCATTACTAATAATCCTTTTCCCCATGTACATGTATGGTTTTGCAGGTACACGGCCAAGCCGCTGGTGCAGACGATATTCGAGGGCGGCATGGCGACATGTTTCGCGTACGGGCAGACGGGCTCGGGGAAAACGCACACCATGGGTGGAGATTTCCAGGTTATTGATTATAAGTTATTATTCTTTTTTTTTTTATACAACTTAGAATGGCAAACAGACTGTCGGCCCACCTGATGGAAAGTGGTAACTGTCGCCTATGAGACATGAGCAGTACCATGGACATAACAGAGTGTACGGTTTCACCCATGATACCCCCCATGCGTTGCCATTCCTGAGGACTCAGGTGTTATTCCTCTGTAGGCACCCTGTAAAATCACTGCCATTTATTTATTCCCAATTGAATTTCTAAATTACTTTGTAAAGTTATTTGAAAAGAGTAATTATTGATTTGAGGTTATTAGGTAGATAACTATGTTCCGAAACTAATGGTGACCTTATAAATAAAAACTGTTATTTTTTTTTATACAACTTAGAATGGCAAACAAGCTAACGGCCCACCTGATGGAAAGTGGTAACCGTCGCCTATGGACATGAGCAGTACCATGGATATAACAGAGTATACGGTTTCGCCCATGATACCCCCATGTGTTGCCATTCCTGAGGACTCGGGTGTTATTCCTCTGTACCCTGTAAATTCACGCCATATCCCATCCTTCAGACCGAAACACAGCTATGCAAACACAACTGCTTCACGGTTGAAACACGAATGGGACAGAGGTACCTAAGCAATCGACTTTTGTACAAAATCTCCCTCTGGTAAATTTTGTTTTAAGTAATAATAAATCTTAAAGACAGTTTGGTCACCTTTTAATGATAAACCAACTTTTAACAAATTATACATCATTAGGTAAACTATAGTATGAACTGTATGACCATCTTGAAAGTAAGAAAGTGAACAAATTATACAGTTTCTAGAAATGTTACATAGAAAACATTTTCTGATGTGTACTGCAGGGTAAGACCCAAGATTGCAAGAAGGGCATATATGCGATGGCGGCACGAGATGTGTTCGCGTACCTCAAGTCACCCAAATACAAGCCGCTCAACCTCATCGTCTCAGCATCATTCTTCGAGATATACTCCGGAAAGGTAAACACTTTTATCATTGAAAAATCATAGCTTCCAAATAATTGTATAAAAACTAGCGCCCTTATTAATAAATATGTTAAACCTCTTATAAACCTATTTCAGCTATTCTTTTGTCTTATACACTAATTTCTTAATTTGAAAAACAGTGATGAGACTCTAATAATAAAATAGGTTTGTAGGATATTTTATTTTTTTATGAATGTTGGTAATAGAATTATCAATATAGAACTTTATCTGGTTCAAAGGATCAGAATTTTTACTGGCATTAATGCTCATTGTTGTTATGAAAGTCAACTACAACATTCTTAAGCTACGAGTACTAAAATAGTAATTCGGTTTGCAGGTGTTTGATCTACTAGCAGATAAGGCGAAACTGCGCGTTCTAGAGGACGGCAAACAGCAAGTTCAAATCGTAGGACTCACGGAGAAGGTGGTTGACAACGTTGACGAAGTTCTCAAGCTTATACACCACGGAAACGCAGCTAGGACTTCCGGACAGGTAAGCTTCTTTATATTGTTGACTTTTTTCCGGCTCGATGGACCATTGTTAATGTCAACCATTCACATATTATTTAGTTGCTTCAATGGATGACTAATTGATTATTTTAGTTATGAAATAACATCTGATCCTGATATGGCTCATACATGTCAATTATAAGCTACAGAAAGAGTTTTGAATCCATTAGAATCTTTTATTGGTCTACTTGTTTTTTTTTTAACAATTTTTCAGGCTTTCTTTCGACACCCTCCCGTACGTCTATAGGCTCCTTCCTACTCGTGACGCTATCATGTAATAACGATATTGTTGCAGACGTCTGCGAACTCGAACTCGTCGCGGTCGCACGCGGTGTTCCAGATCATCGTGCGGTCGCCGGGCATGCACCGCGTGCACGGCAAGTTCTCGCTCATCGACCTCGCGGGCAACGAGCGCGGCGCCGACACCTCCTCCGCCAACCGCCAGACGAGTACGCCACGCATTCTAATATACACTTCATATCAGTAACACTACGCTTCATTTTTTTATACAACTTAGAATGGCAAACAAGCTGTTGGCCCACCTGATGAAAAGTGGTAACCATCGCCTATAGACATGAGCAGTACCATGGACATAACAGAGTGTACTGTTTCACCCATGATACCCCCCATGTGTTGCCATTCCTGAGGACTCAGGTGTTATTCCTCTGTACCCAGTAAATTCACGCCATGTCCCACCCTTCAAACCGAAACAGCCATGCAAACACAACTGCCTCACGGTTGAAACAACTATGATAGACAATTGCTGTTTTCAGATAATGGGTAGGCTTATAATTATCTAAAATTTTATTTCCAAAGTGGTTTTAAAACCATGAAATATATATTGATATAATTGGATAAAAGGGAAAAATCTAAGAAACATATACATAGTTGTATAGTTTATATCTAATATACTTGAAGAGTGTAATCTGTTATTTTGGCATTTGTAGATTATGACGCTAGGATTAACCGACAAACCAGTAGGTATGAGGTTAATTTTTTTATTTAGAAAAGTATTATTTAAAATTTAAACTATTAGAGTTCTGTATTAGTTTACATTGGTTTTTTTTAATGGATGATAATGGAATGGTAATCCTGTTTGCGCTATCGGTATACGCTGGCGGGGCACCAGTGAGGGATGATAGGTTATAATGAAAGGGCAGGTCAGTTAGCTTATTATAACGCCTGTAATTCAGCACGATGGTTTCCAGGGGGGATCAAGTGGAGGTCGACCTGATAGGGTATATTGCTAGCAATGGGACTGGTAGTCTGCATTATTAACAATCCCTTTCCCCTCGTTTAGATGTTTTTTTTATGGGTGGAAATAGAATGGTAATCCCGCCCGCGCTAACGGGTTACGCCGGTGGAACATCAGTGAAGGGTGATCGATGAGAATGAAAACAAGCCAGTTAGCCCATCATGATGAATTCATCAGGAATGAACTATGATAGTTTCCAGGGGGAATCGCGAGGAGGTCGACCTGGTTAGGTATATTATTAGCAATGGGATTCTCAGTCTCCATTACTTTCCCCCCCGTTTAGATGGTGTTAGGCCATGTCAGTATAGTTTTCAATAAGGACGGCATGTTTCCAGGAATGGAGAGCGCGGAGATCAACAAGTCTCTGCTGGCGCTAAAGGAGTGCATCCGCGCGCTGGGCATGAAGGGCAACAATCACCTGCCGTTCCGCGTGTCGAAGCTGACGCAGGTGCTGCGCGACAGCTTCATCGGCGACAAGTCGCGCACCTGCATGATCGCCATGATCTCGCCCGCCATGTCCTCCTGCGAGCACTCGCTCAACACGCTGCGCTACGCCGACAGGTGCGCTTTACCGCTCGCTAGGGTTTTTTTTTATCTGTGGTAATGGTATGGTATCCCCGTTTGCGCTATCGGTATACACTGGCAGGGCACCAGTGATAGATGACTGATGAGGATGAAAGCAGGTCAGTTAGCCCATCCTGACGAATTCAACTAGAATTAGCCACGATGGTTGCCAGGGGGAACCACGTGGAGGTCGACCTGACATTGCTAGTAATGGAGTTATTTGACCCTTACACTAACAATCCTTTTTACCCAACTGCCCGCTAGGGTTGAACTCTAAACTTTACATAGCGAAGGTATATTAAACGAAAAACACCTTAAAATGTAGAAAGTGCTAAGGTTTGGTTTACATTGTTACCTTTTTGTTGAAATACTCTTTATAGCATTCCAACCACTTTCAATGGCGAATAATTGGTTATTTAGATCCCAATAAACATTATTTTCATTGACCTTTAAATAATACTGCCACAGAGTCGTAAATATTTGGTTGTTGTCAGAAAAAAAAACTTTTTATTTAACGAAGATCATTCCACTATATCGCAAGATATGATGAAATACAACGAAAAATACAATGAAAATGGTTATAAATTTATGTAACTTTTTTATTTTTTCATTTTATTTAATCACAACTAAAACGTACTTATTCGTGAATTTATATTGTATTTTGTTTTATTCTCCGTTTAACGAAAACTTTTTATAACTTATTAATATACTTGGTCCTTTAAATTTCGCTATGTAGAGTTTTCACTTTCACTTACCTTACATATGTAAGGAGTTACTGTGAAGAGTTTTTTTTTGATGGGTGAAAATGGAAAATGGCCCACCAGATGGAAAGTGGTAACCGTCGCCTATGAGACATAAGGAGTACCATGGACATAACAGAGTATACTGTTTCGCTCATGATACCCCCCATGTATTGCCATTCCTGAGTTCTCAGATGTTATTCTGTAAGAAATTAGTTTTTTTTTAATGAAGTGCCATTGTGCATGTAAATGTGTACATGGTGGATGAGTGTCGATGAGCGTGACGGGCTGTACGTGGCGGCGGTTGCAGGGTGAAGGAGCTGGGCACGAGCGAGGGCCGCGCGCGCTGCGAGTCGCCGGCGGAGGCGGCCGACGTCGCCGACGTCGACATGGAGCCCGCGCCGCGCCACCGCGACCACCTCGCGCAGCTGCGCTCGCTCAACGTCAGTACCTGTGTACCAGCCCCGCCCTGCCCCGGCCCTGCCCCCGACCTGCCTCTGGCCCTGCCCCGGCCCTGCCCTCGACCTGCCTCTGGCTCTGCCCCCGACCTGCCCCTGACCCTGTTCCGGCCCTGCCCCCGACCTGCCCCTGGCCCCGGCCACGGTCTCTGCCCCCGATCTTCCCCTGGCCCCGGCCCCGGTCCCTGCCCCGACCTGCCCCTGGCCCCGGCCCCGGTCCCTGCCCCCGATCTGCCCCTGGCACCGGCCCCGGTCCCTGCTTCGGCCCCAGTCCCCCACCCCAATTCTGCCCCCGTCCCCAGTACCCCCCTCTGTGTCCCTGTCCCTATCTATACCCCTACCCCTGTCCCTACCTGTGCCCCTGCCCCTACCCTCTTTCTTCCCTGCCCCTGCCTCTACCTCCGACCTGACATCAATCCGTCATTAATTACAATCCCTTATGAAACAACTTCTCATTCGCTCGCGAGATTCTCGCTTGCTATGTAGTATGTCACTGGTATCGTACGCCAAAGGTCAATGACCCATACACAAATATTGTACGAAAAATTTTTGTAAAATTGTTTTAAATTTATTATACTAAATGTGTTCTAATTATTGTTGAGAAATTTTGGTTGTGATTATAGTGTTGCTATATTTATGTTGCTAAACAGCTGAGATAGTCATAACAACAACTGTACACACGCTAAAATAATAAATACTATAAAAAATAACCTAATTTTGATATTTTTAAGGTATATTTTAAATATACTGTCGAGATTTAATGCGATGAAAAATGTGTACTTTTTTATTGTTTTCATAAATGTGTGATCAGTAATGGCAATACAACCACATCCTTCATTTTGACCAGTTTTTAAACTTACACTCTATATTTAAAAATTCCAGACAAGCAATAAATTTTGTAATTTATTTTAGACAAATCCACCATTTTTGTAAGTGTATTTAAAAAATATGTTAATACTTAATCTTCTATACTTATAATAAATCTGTAGAGAGGTCAATTCTGTACATGAAATATATTTCCAAATTAACTATCAGGGGGTGATTAGTGATCGATACTGATGCCAAAAATGCAATCAGTAAAATTTTTGTCTGTCTGTCTGTATGTTCGTTATAGAAACAAAAACTATTAGACGGATTTTAACGAAACTTTCTACATTTATTCTTCATACTCCTGGGCAGGTTATAGTGTACTTTCCATCACGCTACGATCAATAGGAGCAGAGCAGTGAAGGGAAATGTTGGGAAAACGGGAGAAGTTACTCCATTTTTAAGTTTCCGTCGCGTGTGCAGCCTTAATAGCAACTTTTTAAAATGTAAAAATGTCCACCCGTGCGAAGCCGGGACGGGCCGCTAGATACTAATAATGATTTAGTTCTCTCGGCAAGCGTTCTCAGGAGAGGACTATCAAATTTATTTATAAACATGTAAATGTTAATGTATACTTAAATATTGTGTCAACCAGGAGGGTGACATGTCAGCGGAGATGTACACGTTCCACGAGGCGATCGACGAACTGCAGCGCGCCGAGGAGGAAGTGCTGGACAACCACAAGGCCATCTCCGACTACCTGCAGCACGCGCTGCAGCGCTGCAACCAGCTGCTCTGCATCACCAGGGACGTCGACTACGACCAGGACGGTAAGGCTAGCGCTACGCTGACGTGACATCACTGACAAACTATCGTGATAAATGAAAATGAATGATGACCCCTCTTGTTGGTTTACGCCAGTGGGGTATTAGTGAGGGTTTTGTTTGGGATGATGATGAAATGATAACGCCGCCTGCGCTGTCGGTATACGCTGGCGGTGCACCAGTGAGGGATGATAGATGAGAATGAAAAGGCAAGTTACTTAGCCGGGTATATTGCTAGTAATGGAGCTGGTAAATCCCCATTACTAGCAATCTCTTTCCCCCCTACTAGTGAGAGTTGTTGATAGGTGGTGATGAAGTCTGATCACTTGGTCCAATGTGAGGAATTGATCAGGAATTACCATAACAGTATACTCTGCTATGTCCATGGTACTACTGCCCATGTCTATAGGCGATGGTTACCACTTTCCATCAGGTGGACCGTCAGCTTCTTTGCCATTCTAGGTTGTACAAAAAAAAAAATATGATGTTTTTTAAAAGGAATGGCCTCGTGGGTGTTTTAATAATATGTACTGAAATAAAATTTAGTCGTTAGCAATTGAGTTGCTAGGTACTTAACACTTAACGTTCCGCTGCTGGACACGAGTCTCTCCATATCATCATCATCTTCTTTCTTTTGTGTTGTGGTCGTTACGTTAGTAACTTCTTACGATACCCTAGTTACTAAGTAGAGTGAGGACATGTATTCTTACTCAGTGTCAACATTCTGAGTTGAATTAAAAAAACTATGAAATGTCAATAATCACTGAGAAAATTGAACTACACTGAGTTTCTGTGTATTGGTCTACTAAGAATATAACGTATCATACTGCCAGTGTGTTGCATAATTATACTAATATATTAAGTCGCCTCTTAAGGCGATAAAGTATATTACCTTAATAAAGTATATAGTATAAAAGGAGGAAGTCTCGAGATAAAATTATGCCAAATCCAATTTTCTCATATATATATATATATATATATATATATATATATATATATATATATATATATATATATAAGCAAAAGCGGAGTTACTATTTCATTTTCACTTCAAAGAAACCTGTACTACGTATTACAGACTGGATAAGCTTTTTTTTTTCTAATAGATGATAATGGAATGGTAACCCCACTCGCGCTATCGGTATACACCGGCGGGACACCAGTGAGGGATGATAGATGAGGATGAAGTAGGTCAGTTAGCCCATCGTGACGAATTCAACAAGAATTGTTCACGATGGTTTCCAGGGGGAACCACGTGGAGGTCGACCTAATAGGGCATATTGCTAGCAATGGGGCTGTCAAACTCCATTGCTAACAATCACTTTCCCCTCTATTCTCGTATATTGTGCTCAGCAGTGTTTATTTTTGTCTGTCTGTGTGAACGCATCAGGGGTATTTATTTTGAACTGATTTTTCAAATGTTTGGATTGGAAATTATTTCTAATTTAAATTATTTAACCTCTTCACTATGTATGGAAAAATGAAATGTGCGTCCAAAATTGTTTCCAAGTACTATATGCATGTTGTGTTAGGTCGCGCAGTTTGCTGTATTGTTTTGTTTGCGCATGTTTATAAGTTACGCGAAATATGTATTTTAACATTGGAAAATCAAAATATATGCACATGTTACTTACTTTCCTTTCGCCGGTTGAGGGGTGGGATGTGACAGTGACTTAATATCTTGTTAGTTCCCGAGGAGTGGAACTCGTGAGTGATACCATGGGCGTTATAACGTATTCCGTGATATCTATGCTATTGCTACTTTCTGTACGATTTGTTTATCATTTCAAGATTTATGAAAAAGCATGTGAATTTTGATAATTAATACTACTAGAAGTCTCCGTCAAAACGACAAAAACGACTGACAATTGGGATAATTTTTTTTTTTGTGTTTTGCATTAATTTGACATAAACGAAACTGAATTTTATCGTTTATCATAGCAATCTCAACTTTTTTTATATTTTTCATATGGGTTTCGTTCTTAGAGTTAAGTCATCGTATGTTGTTCTTTATTTGAGGAAGACTTTGTACAAAAGTCGTTTGCTTGGGCACCTCTGTCCCATTTGTGTTTCTACCGTGAAGCAGTTGTGTTTCGGTTTGAAGGGTGGCATATGGCAGTGAATTTACAGGTTATAGAGGAATAATACCTGAGTCCTTAGGAATGGCAATGCATGGGGTGTATTATGGGCGAAACAGTGTACTCTATTATGTCCATGGTACGCAGTGAATTTACAGAATATAGAGGAATAACACCTGAGTCCCCAGGAATGGCAACACATAGGCGGTATCATGAGCGAAACAGTATATTATGTCCATGGTACTGCTCATGTTTATAGGTGACGGTTACCACTTTCCATCAGGTGGGCCGTCAGCTTGTTTGCTATTCAAAGTTGTATAAATGAAAAAAAATAGTATACTCAGATGATGGGATGTTGTTGTCTTATCTGACGGGGAGCTACCTAGTTAGTGTCAGCGGCGGAGGCAGTGCATAGTGCGCGGTGTTGCAGGCGCGGGCGGGCGGCGCTTCAAGCGGCCGCGGGGGGCCGCCCCCGCCGGCCGCCTGCGCACGCGCACCTTGCTAGGTTGGCAGCGCTCTCTCTCTCTGTCGCCTCGTGCGCTACTCGCTACACGCCTCTGGGTCGGACTCGCCCTCGATAGGCATAGTTTACAATTATAATGATTTAGGTTCACTAAAACATTTGTTAATTTTTGTTACTCTTAATTTACAAAATAATATTATCTTTAGTTTCGTCCAAAAAATCCACGTACACCGGTTTGTTTAACAGTATTTTTAAAGAGACCCTGGCCCCTTGGAACCTTCTAATGTAAGTTTTAAATGCTAGTTGCTAGAAAAAAAAGTTAAGAGACTTAAATTACTTAGTGCACTATATAGGCCATGATCCGGCCATGCTTCGATCAATAAATCGATTCCTTATTATCGTATTAATGTTTCATTATGTATATTCTAATCTATTGACTTAAAAAAAAAAAGAAAAAGGTTCTCAATTCGGCTGTATTTATATTCCTTATAACTCCGTCATTTATATTCATGTTTATTTTGTCAATTTAGAAATTTTTTTTTTCTTTATCTGTTATGACGTACTTTCGAATTGATTTTTTTTTAAATTGGATTTATCAATTTCGTTTTTTAACTCAAAATTACCGTTTTTGCCAAAACAGAAGTCGGTGTTTTTTTTTTCGTTAAATAAAATAAAATATATTAATTTTGATTATTTTCATTAACCTTCAAGAACCCTTGTTACTAGTCGAGGGTCCTCGGCTGTTCCGTCTAACTCCAGAGGCGTTTAACCGCGTTTAATATAACCCGTCATCGCGCACCATTCCGCATCGCTTTGATACGTTAACGCCAATGCTGTCACTCATGGGTGTGAATGTGCCTATTGGGATCATTTATCAAAATTTAATTAATATCTAAGATGTACCTCGAATTTGAGTTATATATCTATTTTATATATGCCTATATATATATGTGTAATGAAAATTTTATGAATTTACTATGTTTTGTTATTGTCGACAATTATTTCGATTTCATCCGGAACTCTTATATATCTTTTTTATTTATTCTTTTACACATATTAAAACATGTCTACAGGGTAGACTTAATGCCTTATAGCGTTCCCTATCAGTCAACAGTTACATTTAACAGAGAGAGAGTAAATGGCGGTTCTTTGATCTGACAAAATTAAAATGTAAAAAAAAAAAAAAATATTTGATAGATAATAACTTTTTAGACCTTAGAGTATTGAGGTTTGTGATGCGCTATTTTGTATATCTTTGATTGTATTTTCTGCTGAATGTATTTGTTATTAAAATCTTTAACAAACAATTTATTTAAACAGTAAAAACATAAAGATCTCTCAGTGAGACATTGTAAGAACTAAATTAGTTTAATTGTATAGTCTCAATCTTAAAAAAAAAAAAAAAAACTGTTACAGGTTGTCTGTAAGAGATTGCTTTTAGTGATAAGGCCGCCTTTTGTATATGCACATTCTGTATAAATACTCCTTGTGTACATCTCTACTGTGCGCAATAAAGAGTTTATTATTATCAATATTTCAATTTCAAATCCAATAGTTTAATCAAATAATACCAATTTGATATTTTTCCATAATTGCGTACACACAGACTGACGCAACAGTTTGGGATTGCTATATTACACAACGCCTGTATTAATTTTACTACTTTATAAAAAAATATTCTATAATAATATATTATTTCATTAAAACCTTCAGCATAATACATTATAATTTTAACAAGCTATTTGCAAAATGCAACTTATACCCATTAGATTTAATAGCCATCCTAAAAATCTTATCATGTAATCTCCATTTAATTATTTAAGCTTATCAATAAAACTCGAACTATTTACTAAACTTACCTAATCCTAATCAAGTACTTGTCTATAGTAGTATAAATATTTAACACCAAGAAATATCTCTTCCAGCTTACGCAACGCAGTGGGAGGAGCTACTTAACGAGCAGTTGGCAGTACTGGCCCAGTCGAGGGACCTCGTCGCCGAGTTCAGAGCTAAGATGCAACAGGAGGAACACATCTCGCGCCGCATACAGCCGCCGCGACATCACTAGCCGCCCACTGACCGGCACACACACGGCTGCCCATTCACGTACAGAAAGCGTTTGGCTCTACGGACTAGTATCCAGGGCCGTAAAACACTTTAAAAAAAAAAACAGAGCGTGCGTGCCGCCATGTAGCGTTGGTGTTTGCGAAACGATTGGACCTTTGTAAGTAGGTGATATTATTTAAATTAATTTGCAAATATTTTGAGTCGCGAATACAGGGGTTTTATGTTCAGTTTTGGCTATAAATATGTACAGATAAAATAGTGTATGTGATCTGTAATACTTTCGGAGGCGAAGGAAATGCGTTTTCGGTTCTCCTAATTTAGAATCTCGCTAGTTTGGGTTATTTGTAAAGTGATCTCTAAATCATGACAATTAGGATGGTATTTTGTATGTACGCATCGACGCTACGTGCGCGCACGCATCTGCGGACTCGGCTGACAATATGGCGGCGGAATGTCAGGTCACAACTTGAAAGTAAATCATTGTTTATTGTGTGTAAAAACTACATAATCAGTATTGAAATTTAAATGTTCATATTTTAATTGTGGAGTGAAAGTGTCGTAGCTGGCCTACTCTTGAATATACCTTTCAATAAATATGAATTACTCTGGAATTATTTGGATCGTTCCCCCAAGTTGTGACAGCGGTTTTTTTTTGTTACGAGAAAATATTTTGCTACATGTAAAGCTTAGTATAACAATTGACATTATTGGTGTAACGTGTGCCGTCGTGTTATTACGAAACGATAGACTGTTTATTGTAGTGTGTGTTGAAAGCACAAAGTCCCGTTGTTTTTTTTTTTTACATCGAAACGGGCGTACGAATACGTGCCGTAGGTGATTACTAATTGTCCTTTGTTAATTTACAATTACTACGACAAATAGTAGGCGCCTACTTAATCTCGTGTAAATTGTAGAAACGCAGTGAGGTGCGATTATTTTTTAATTTATATAGTTTTTTTTTTCTTTCGTCATTAACATTGTGAACCTATTTCTCGATGCATTTAACGTTTGCTGAAGGCCTACTTATAAATTGTAGATATTTTGTATTGAACGGGAGATTTGCAAGTACAAAATGATGGTGACCTCGTTCCCAAGTGATGTTATGACTTTATTTTGCATTACGGTTTAGGCATTCGTAAAAGAGAAATACTCGTAACGTTGTGAGGATATTGTTTGTCGGTTGAATATTTGGTAATAAATGTACGCTGGCCCATTCCGCGGTGTACGGCGGTGCTTCTGAAGCGAGTCGACATCCGCGCGGAACGTTCCGAGCGTTAGATTTTAGCATTTGTTGTATAACATATCTTTTGCCTTATAAATCGCTTGTTATTACTGTTATTAGACGTTGCTTACATATTACCACAGATAGAACATCAAATCTGTTGACAGCTGTCAACAGTATTGGCGGCAAAATCATGATTTGTCTATGGCCCTTTTCTGTATCTAAAGTTTTGTGATATTTTCCACCTACTATATTGTATAAGGGTCATAAATGGAGGAACAAACATCGTTATCTTGCCAATAATAATCCTTCAGGGTTTGGAATTATTTAGACAAGCGTCCTGCCCATCTTTTTTATTTCTCTACAATTAGACAAGGATGGATGATTACCAATTTACTTTCGTCACTAACGGTACTCTATCTGCTGATGTAAAATTAAAAAGTATTTGCGAGAGATTAAATTCATTCCATGGTTGAGATTAGAATTGATATAAGTTTCGAATCAGTTTGTATTAGTGTACAGTTAGTTAAAATGTTGGACTGGTCTACATGTCTAGGACTGGCCCATTTTTTTTTTCGATATTTGCTGATTTTAATTTAGCGGCGTTGCAGTTTGTCCTCAGCGTGGTTTCAAGCATTGGCATGTAAGATTACGATTGGTTTCAACAAAGCGTTATGATGTTATATGATACGTAATTAATATTGTTTCTAACATTTCGCCATGTCTCTAACAACTAATATACATATAAAATTTTGCATGATTATGATCATAGTCTACTTGACACAATTTGTTACGGCCAAGAAACTTAAATCAGTTTTAGATTGCATCGTAAATACAAGATTGATGATAATAAATTTGGCTTTGAAAGACTTTGAATGAAAGATGTGATTTAGACAAGAGGCAAACGAATCTATTTGTAGATGTCATAACCTTCAAGAAAGCATATTCCTTTTTAAAAGGCCGGCAGCACACCTGCAATGCCTCTGGTGTTGCGGGTGATCACGGGTGGCGGTTGTCACTTACCATCAGGTGAGCCGCTTACTCGTTTGCCCCCTGTGTTATTAAAAAAAAAAAAAGATATGTTTATGTTACCCCACGTAAGGGTAACATCTTATTTTTTTCTCATGGTGCAAGGTACTATATTTCAATGTATGTACAAATAGATTAATATGCCATTTGTTGAGAGAGTCACGATAGCTCGCTGTTTAGCGTCTCTTTCTTTCGCCTATTCCTGTGTAATGTCTCTACTGTGGTTGCCAGTCGTGTAAGCGAGATAGAAGATATACGAAATATACTGCTACTTCATATTTATTGGCGTCAATTATGCATTCACGAAGGGGTCTTAATTTGATTAGAAAGTGTCATACTCGGTCACGGCTGTGCGTGCCACTGTTGTGCTGACGTTTTGTCATGTAATGGCCATGCGTATGTCATGTGACGACATATTGATTGGATTTTTTAGCTTACAATGGCTGTGTAGTAACAACGTTCGATTGAGGGAAAATATGGATGCTAGCTTAGACTTTTAATCATGAGCCGCTGAGATAAATTTCTATACGTTTATTTGTCTCGTAAATAGTAATAAATAATTTATTTTTATTCTTTATCATGTCATAAAAACTTTTCATCTCATCAAAAAATCGTAAAACGTGATCATTTTTTTTTATTAAAAAGATAAAAAAAAACGTAAAACTACTTAAAAGACTTTAAATGTTAGTGCCCGGTACTGTTCTAACACATGTTTTGTTTAATGTAACTTTTTAAATGTAATAATTTTTTAAGGTGATTTAAAATGAGTTACAATTATAGATCTTATAATTTTAGATGGAGCGTCCACTGTAGAAAGGTGTCAAAAATATAATTTTATATGAAGCGTTCAGTGTAGAAAGGTCCAAAAAAAAAAAAACGCTTAGACAATTGTTGGCCGACTCGAATTTTTTTACCAAAATGCGCTGTAAAGTAGTGATTGTGAAATTGTGCTGTTCCTATTTATTACAGATACTGACGAATGCTATGTGTGATCTGTGACACAAATTCCATTTACACAGGAATGAAAAATTGGGTCTCTTTTTGGCGAAGCAATTGTAGAGGGACACTCCATCTATATATTATTAATGTATTACAATGTACAATAAGATATCTCAGCTGTAAACTTAACATATGTAAATTATATTTCGGTGCTTGGTTGTTGATGTTACTGTTCTGACAATGTTACAATAGCTTGGACGTTATTATGACTCATTTTAAATAATCTTTAAAATTATAACTGTAAAAAAAAGCGTTGTCATTCAAAATGTTTGTATGTGACTTAATAAAGAGTTTACAATTTGTACAATATAATAAAGTTTTATATTTGAACACCAGGAGTTTTTGGTTCTCGCGTGGTGCTAACAGTAAGAAACCTCGCCTGATTATTGACCTATCTACGATACCACGAAGCCTATATGCAATCAAATAGTTTTGTTAAATTATTTAGATTTAATAACAAAACTATTTTATTTCACGCCTTCTAGAAACCTTCATTGTCACAGTGAGCCAGTGGCGGACTGAGGGGCGGAATGGGCGGCCCTCTCCGGACCACTGGTCCTGGGGGGGCGGGCTCCAAAACGACTCCATTTTCTATGTATGTTCATTTATATCTAATTTTATATCCACTTCCAAGATTTTAACTAAATGAACATAAATACTTATATAATATATGTGAGTTTATATTATTACATCAACTTCTTAAACAGGGGGCTTCATTTAGCTTTGCCGCCCCTGGCCTTTGGTGGGCTTAGTCCGTCCCTGCAGTGATCAGAAGCGAAGTTTTGTCGTAGTCAATGGAGGTTTGATGAAAAATACTCTGGTTTCTATAGGTCATTACGCCTATTCAGATCCCGAGCCTGTCGCTGTATTTAGACTTATTTTATGGTAACTATGTATACTATAGCTTATGGAGATATTAGGTAGTGCTTACTAATAAATATTGAATCGGTACTCTGCATCAGAGTCACTGTCTGCGCCGGTGTTTGATTGTACTGAACGAAATATATGTTAAACATTAACGCCATATATTGTATGTTTACTTTCCAAATGCCACATGCCAACCGTTCGATCCCAATTTTTGACATCACGGGATTTTGGTTAACAAAATAATTTGTCAGTAACGAATATCAGTGTTTTTTTTTATGTTTATCGCGTTATCTGTTTGAACTTAACGTGACGTCATTACAGGTAATACTAATCTAGTTTGTCTACGTTAACATGGCACGTCCTTCCAACTTTTTACTTCAATATGTGTAACCTTATACGAGGTGGTGCTCTGTATGTATTCGTGAGATAATATCTTTAATAGCGGTCCAGCAAGAGGAATATATTCCTCGGTCGAAACCCTTGTAATATTTTAATGTAATATTTACAATTTTTTTTTTTTTGGATTTTGGGGCGTTCTATGTTAACGTAACGTAATAATAAATGTTATATTAGGCTGTGAGAGTACTAAATTAAAAATAGCTATGAAATGATTTTTTTTTATGTATAGTAGACCGCCATTTCAAAGATCGGCGGTTATTTTCCAAAATTACTTTGTATTTGTAAAAACAGTGCGACTGTTTTTTTTTTTTTTTTTTTTTACTGTAAGAAGTGAGAATATCGAAAATGGGCTAATGTTAGCAAAAACTTTACAGAAATATTTCTTTGAGATATTTCTATGTATTAGTTGAAGATATGTGTATTATATTTATTTTCTATTTTGTACAAGCATTAATAATCACTCTGATAAAATGTATAAAGAATCTATCTAATTTCTTGACAAATTATTTTGTTGACGACTTAACTAACCTCTCACAAGAATGGTAAACGAATATTGGTAGCTACTCTATTTCGTATGTATGAGAAAGAATAAGACACCGAATATTGCTGTCTCGTTTAATCTCATGTATGTGGTAGCGAAAACGTATCGGTAGATTCGTTTGCCATTTGTCTGTAGGTGGTGTTATCGACAATGAGCGGTTTAAACACGATTATTTACAATTAATATTTTCTGTTTGTTACATTATGGCCGAGGGTTTCAGGACATTCAATCGTGGCGGTTGTAAGGTAAACGTTTGTAAGATAATCAATATTGTATTAAATATTATATTTTTTTTGCCCTGATTAAAATGAATTCGGCCCTGTATAGTGGTTTTGTGTTAAAATGACAAGTGTCGGAGGCGAGGTGCGGCGGGCGCGGTCGCCCTAGTTGTCTAGTTGAAATGCTTTATTATAAACATATTTTAACATCGCACATAATAAATTAATCAAAATTGTTGTTTTGTTTCATTTCTAAATCCTACATGATTATAGCATAGCATAATTAAACAACATAATAAACTCGTAACTAATTTATAAGAGGCTTGTTTGAATCGAAGCATTTGGCATTCCATTGTTTTTGTCGGCCCTAATGGGAGATAGGCATGACAGATATGTATGGATGTATGTATAATAAACTCTTATAATTGGATTATAATTTCTACTGACCATTCATAATTATAACTTATACGAGATGATATGGATTACTTCATCTATATAGAAATTACATTATGTTCGTTTGTTAATGATTTTCTTTGAATGTAAAAATTCATTTGAAAGTTTTATTCAAGTCTCGTCAAATTTCTGCTGCAGGTAAAAATCATAAAAAGGAAGTTTGTTGATGTTTGCTATGTTTGCTTTAAAAGGTAAAAATTTTATATATTTTTTTTGATGGGTGAAAATGGTACGGTAACCCCGCCTGCGCTAACGGGATACGCTGGCGGAGCACCAATGAAAGGTGATAGATGAGAATGAAAACAGGCCAGTTAGCCCATCATGATGAATTCATCAGGAATTAACCATGATAGTTTCCAGGGGGAACCGCGAGCTCGACCTGTTTGGGTATATTGCTAGCAATGGGATTCTCAGTCTCCATTACTAACAATCCCTTTCCCCTCAAAAAATTTATATTTATAAAATGATAAACAAATTGAGTTAATACACTTTATTTTGTACTGGTAACACCATTGGAGTGTTCTGCATATAAATAAGAGTAAAATAAAAAGGAAGACTACAATAATTTAGGGAGACAATACAAAATAGTACTTGATTAGTACTTATCACTGGAAATAATCTATAATTATGCAGTGTTTGACGAAAAACAAATCCCTTATAAATATTTCATTTGTTCCATTTGTTTTTGAATTAAGATAACTAGTAATTTTTTTTTAATACAACTTAGAATGTCAAACAAGCTGACGGCCCTCCTGATGGAAAGTGGTAACCGTCGCCTATACACATGAGCAGTACCATGGACATAACAGAGTATACTGTTTCGCCCATGATACCCCCATGCGTTGCCATTCTTGAGGACTCAGATGTTATTCCTCTGTACCCTGTAAATTCACACCATATCCCACCCTTCAAACCGAAACACAGCCATGCAAACACAACTGGTTCACGGTTGAAACACGAATGGGACAGAGGTACCCAAGCAATCAACTTTTGTAAAAAGTCTCTCCCTCTGGTAAATTATTTTAATTGTAATTATCTTAATTCAAAAAGAAATAGCCAAAGTAGAAATAGATCAGTTGTTATTAAGTGATAACACTTGGATTTTCAAAGATTTGTTTGAAAAATTTAATATGTACAACAGTAGAAGTGTTCTCACTCTGTACAGATGTATTCCAAATTACTCCAAATGCCAACAATAAAAAAAATTGCTTAGTACAGTCAGCACCAGAAGTCGACCAACACTGGGATATTATTATGATTCTGCTATTGTCGACAATTGAGTATTAGCTAATTTTTAATTTCTCAAGTCCATTTAGTTTTTATGTATGAAATATATTTGATTGTTGCAGGGATTTTCGGAATTTGGATATTTTCATTGATTTTTGTATGTTACTGATTCTACCTTGGTTTATACAACAATATATATATATATATATATATATATATATATATATATATTAGAGTGGCTATTTATAAATATATATCTATATAAACATAGGAAACAACTAGTTTGTATATATTATATAAAAGCTACTTTACGTTATCCATTTATCTCGAGTAAATGGGTAATATAAATTGTCTTTTTTTACATATTTGTTACTGATCCAACACAATTACTGAATCTTAATTATATTAACACAACAAATTATTATAACAATAAAATACATATCTATACAAATATACATGAGAAATAAATAACTTTATCACAGCGTTTCAAATGATTCTTCAAAATAAATAGGCACAATACGATTTTCTTTGGTTAGTTTTAAATTGAGAAAAAAAATACACTCAAGGCGTGTTTCATAACACACTTAGTACAAATTGTGCACTTTAAATACACACTCGAACAAATACAGTCAATATTTGACAACAGTATTTTTATTATAAGAACAATAACTCATAGTGAAAATGTCCTTGTTAAAATTAAAAATGGATTCTAATTGCTTCAGAATGACAGCACCATATCGTCATAGTCGTAGAATACTGACGGATCTGACAAAGATTACATATAAAGATCCGTCAGTATTCTACGACTATGACGATATCTAAAGTGCTAGTAGATATAAAATAACAATAACAGGGAATATAATACAAAACGATAAAGTAAGATACCTATCTTGCTTTCCAAAAGACTGGTAAGTTTTGGTTTTGTATTAGGCTAACAAATTTCCAAGAAAAATTATTTTATACGAGTATTTCAAAGGTCCTTTCTTCTTTCCGAGGGTATCGTAAGAGACGAATAAGGGAATTCATTGGTCGAAGGACGGGTAGCACAATCCCTAATAAAACATCACTAAAGCCTAACTACGGTTTCCAGCCCGTCTGTCAAGCGTGGCAACGACTGGCAAGACCCCGCAAGAGGGGGAGCCTGGAGTAAAAAAAAAATTAATGACCGTATTGGATATAAAACAACAAATTTTCAAACTTTTTTACTGTCGATTTGAAAGTTCAAAGTCTTAGCCAAATAAGTAATTCATGTATATAATATATTTTAGTCCATTTCAATAATTTAATAATTCTAGTAATGTAATTACTAACTTTTTAAATCTGGATTTTGCTTTTAAATAATAACAATACAGTACGACTCGTGGTAGTTATTTTTCAACAATTTTAATAATAATTCATTTCAATCTACGATCTTACCTGAAGCAATCTCTTAAGATGGACGGAAATCCATTTTTTAAATAATAAAATATAAAACACTGAGGCGTTTTCATACTTGTCATTATTTGAATAGTTAACAAATTAAGAATTGATTTAACACTTTCACAAATGCCTGCCTGCAGGCAACTGTAACATAAAATGGAAGTAAGTATTGATTTGTTTATATAAATACTAGTTATGTACATAAATTAAACAGGGATTATTTACAAGAGTCCTTATTTACAAAATATTTTGTCAACGCAATAAGCATAAGTTTTCTAACAAGCAGATCATTATTAGGTTTGATTTACACGCTCACTACATACAAGTTTTAAGAGTTACACGTGGCAAATGCTGAAGCGTGAATTACAATTGGTATGGAGACTATTGCTGCAGTTTCTACTATTTGAGCACAAAAACCGCATTGACATGTTTATATTTGTGCGCGCTTGCCGAGTTCTGGCAATTGTATAAACCCAGCATTAAATAAAAAAATTGCATACAATCAACTAAGACATATATACAAAAATGCACTTATTTGTATATAAATTAAGTTTGTGCTCATTTCACGATATTAAAAAGAGACTTAAGTTTAAGAAGTACCAATATTTTCATACATATATATTAGTTTTCTATTATGTTGTAATTTATACATTAAAATGCATTGTTGCTAAAATTTGAGCACCAAATACAATAATAAAACACCATACTTCCTATAAAATAGGCCACTCCTTCCTTTCCCGTGGGTGTCGTGAGAGGCGACTAAGGGAGGGCGAGGGATAGGCAGCAGCGCCCCTCTTAAAACATCTCTAAAGCCTAATTGCTGTTGCCGACCCGCCTGCCAAGCGTGGCAACTACTGGCAAATTCCCCTAAGGGGGAGGCTTATGTTCAGCAGTGGACAGATGATGATACTTTCTATAGTTCGCCTTGGTCATTGAGAACTAGCAGACAAAGGCATACGCCTGTGAGGTTTTGTATGAAACATCTAAATTAAACCTCTCAGTGGTAAAGGCAGTATATGGAGGAGGCCTATGTTTTTAATAGTGGACAGTTACTAGCTAATACGATGATGGTCTAACTTAAACCTAAGTATTAAGTACAAGGTCATAGTATGTCATCGTCGAATGCTTCAGTAAGTATGTGCGGCTCGCCGATCGCGGGCACCATATGCGAATATTCGCTTGTCGCCCACAGATACAGGTTCAATGTGCGCTCAGTACATTGCGCTATAAACCTGTAAATATTTTTTAAATTTTATTTTATTTTATACAAAAATCCACAGCTCTTAAAAATACAACTTACATGCTAACTCTCTTATGAATACAGCCAATAACGGATTTTATTTATACAAACAAAAATTATAATTCCAAAGCAAGGTAGGCAAGTTAGAGTGGGTGTATTCAGGTAATATGAGTGCATGGGGGGAAGGGATTGTTAGTAATGGGGTCTAATAGACCCATTACTAGCAATATACCCTCTCAGGTCGACCTCCACGCGGTTCCTCCTGGAAACCATCATGTTTAATTCTTGTCGAATTCAACATAGTGGATCAATTAACCTGCATTCATTCTCACCTACCATCTTCCACTCGTGCCTTGTCGGTGTATACAGATAGCGCGGGCGGGGTTACCAATCCATTTTCATCCATTAAAATATATAAGTGCATGTATGAAAGAAACTATGTATAAATAATGAGTGTCCATAAAGTCAGGTTACGTTAATATATTTTATGTTTATTGGCGTTGGATGAATTGCAAATATGAATCGTTCTAGGATCATACTAAACGACGACCCTTCATTAAGTGACAATTTTAGAGCTTCGTAGTTTTATCATAAAAGTAATTTAAAACACGAATGTTTATCAAACAAAACTCTGCTTAACTGATAAAAATACGAATTTAAGAAGTTATTTAAAAAAAACAAATGCGATTGTGGCAAAAACCAGTTATTTCGATTTAAATACTAAAGTACTAATTCGATTTTGATAAAATTTCTATGTCACCAATCTGTCAGTGATATACTTACTTTCGGATAAAACAAGAAGTTTCCAATTGTCTTCCACCATCCACTTTTTTTTTAATTAAAAATTAAAATAACAGCTGATATAACAAACGGCATAACTTACAAAGTTGCATTAAATAGTTTGGTAAGAATTTGACAAGGTCATAAAACACAATTGCTACATTCCCAGCTGGTTAAACTCACCTCACAAAAGGCCTGACGTCACCCTCATTGGCCGTCTGTAAGTGTTGATAATACAGGTGACGATGTTGCTTAGCGATGATCACTGGGGGATAACCAGCCTGCATCAGGAGAAGGTTCATGAGGAGCCGCGACGTTCGTCCGTTGCCATCTATGAATGGGTGTATGTGGACTAATTTATAGTGAGCTAATGCAGCATATCTGAAATGATATATAATTTTAAATTTGGTATTTGGATTTTATTTAGATTTTTTTTATATTAGCTAGACATGTGATGGTACAAGAAATGCTTGCAGAAGTAAGATTCAGTGTGAGTTAGAAATTCAGGAGGTAGGTGAACTAATTGCCTCCATGTCGGCTAAAAATAAATTTATTTATTTATACTTTTGCAAACACCAAAATAGACATATTTTAAAGTGTGCAATTTAAAAGTATTTATCATAAAATACCCAATTTTTTTTTCATTTAACAATATTAAACCCTTGCTTCAAGCATGTGTAGCTATAAAAAGAAAAAGAAGTAACAAAATAAATAGAAAGCATCACAAACCTTACTGGATGAAGATCTAAAGCATCTTCTGAATTTAGCCATTCTAAAAATTGGGCCATCAATTGCTGTATCTCTGATGGTCCTGGTGGTATGTGGCCACCCACATACACCTGAGTTCTTCTAAACTGTCCTCCTTCTATAGGATCCACATGCCCTAGCACCCGTTTGTGGATCTCTAGTATATCCCCCATAGTGATACCTCGTAACCTATACAACAATGTCGAGTTTATATATTTCATAGCTGCATCTAGCCCAAGAATCTCATTATGTTCATCTATACTCTTCCCTGAAACAGCTATTCGTGTCTCCAATATGCTCCTTGTCTGTTGCAAAGTCATAGTATTACCTTCAATGCCCACTGTGTGATATATGTGCTGGAAATAGGCTTCTTTTTTTGCTCTACGTAATGCAGAGTTATTTTCCGGTATAGAGAGCAAGGCATCTCTCTTGTCATCAATCTTTCTCAGCATTTCCCTGTCTAAATTCTCTACAATGCTTGCTGTTCGCTGCCTGTTCATTAAGGCGCCAGTGTGTTCTGGGAAATTTGATAAGGCCAATGTGTAGAGCTGATCTGCCTTTACAATATCCTTTTGCGTATCCTCTAGGAACTCCCCATAGTGGTTCAATATATCAGCATGCTTTGGAGACAGTGCAAATGCATGTTGGAAGAGTTTCATTGCCTTGTCTGCCTTACCATTTCTTTTCATTTCTAATGCTGCGTTGAGAGACACTACTGCCTCGGAATCTCTGGCTTTATCTTGTTTTTTTGGATTATTATTTATTGGAGAAATTTCTTCAAATGGTTCTAAGTGATTCCCATACAATCCCATTGGTATGGGAGAGAACGGCCTGATAAGTTTGACTTCATAATACAATAATTTATGTAAAGAGATAACAACAGCCAACGTACACACCACACTGGATAGCATTAGAACGGTTTTACACTTGTCCAAAATCATTTTTGTGTTAGAATGGTTTTGATTACACTTCATCGTCTCTGTATCGGTGGGCCTACCTAGTAATAGCATTATTGTTTCGATCAACACATATGTTCACAGATAAACTTTTCGCTCTAATCACTGACAATAATTTAAATTGCATTATGTATTGCAATAAATATTTCTAAACAGTGAAAACATACAAATAACGTGAGACCACGTAAGGCCACTGCTGTGACGTTTGAGTTTTTTTTTTTTTTTTTTAGTACGTTTGTTCCGTTTGGAACAGGCTAAGGTCGGAGACCATGCTGCCTAGTCTTCAAAAAGATAATTTGTCTGGAATTTTATTTTTCTAATGTCGCTTCAATTATTGTCATAATCTTCAATATTTCATTTGTCAAATCCGGTAAGTACATTTTCATAAATATCTTTTCTTGAGTTTTCTTAAACCAGTGGATTTATCAAATTAAAAATAAATAATTATAAAAAATCATTGTCTTGCAATTCAATAAAAGTATTCTTATAGCTCCTTGAATGTTGTAGTAATATAAGTGAAAATAGCTTTGAAACAAGAAGGAAATCTTAAGAGAAGCGGGATTGAGTGCGGGATATTTTCGGGTTTTTTGAAGATAATCCTAAGTTCGTCAAACATAATGTGTCTTTGAATGACAAATTCAGAGCAATCAAAAAAAAGGTGATGTAGAGATTGGGCTGTATTTGAGTTACACCATGTGCATGATGGGGAAGCGATCATGCCCATTCGGTGCAGGTGTTCGTTGAAATGTCCGTGGCCGATTCGTAATCTACAAATATTGGTGTAAAATTTTCTGTTTGTGTCCTTTCCTTTGCAGAACCACGTTTTTCCAATACGCCAATTAATTTTGCGGTACCATTTGCCTTTAGTCTGTAATATTTGAGTCCAATGCTCCTCCCATTTAGTTGTAACGATTTTATGTATTCCAATACTACAATCTGAATAACAAAGGGGTAAATCTTGAACACGAGCAGCACTTGAATTAATAATTTTAGCCAAAGTGTCTACTTGTTCATTCCCAAACACTCCAATATGTGAAGGGGTCCAGATGAAGATAATATCTTTTCCATATATAGTACAGAGATGATAATATTTATTACGAATTTCTTGAATTAAGTAGTTTGATGATGAAATGAATGTGTTATTTTTTAATGCCATAAGAACACTCATACTATCTGTAATTATAATCCATTTCGAATATAGTACCTGTTTTTCTATGTATTCTAATGCTAAAAATATAGCTTTTGCTTCTGCTGTGTAAATACTAGCCAAAGTTGAAATTTTATAACCGTGACCAAATCTATTTGACAAATCGTAAAAAGCCACTGAAGTGCTAAGTGCATTTTTGGAACCATCTGTATATATCTGCCTGTAGTCAATAAATTCTGATAAAGTCTCATACATATCGTGCTTTTCTTTTATGTCTTTACGTATAACAATTTTGATCTTACAGAACTTACTCTCATAAAGGCCATTATAACAAGGAAGTATCTTACTACTATAGATGTTATATTCATCTCGTAAATTCAAATCATTGACAATAGTTTTATTCAAAAACATAGAAATGGGGCAATTTAATAATTTGAGTATGAGTGGGTTATTGGAAACTGAAAAAACTTTGAAGAGAAATTTGAGTTTTAGGTATTCGAAACGAAGAAGGATAGGAGGCAAATTACATTCTACTTGCATTGAGATAATTGGAGAAGTATACATAGCACCTAAAATAAGTCTTAAATTCATATTTTGAATTTTTTCGAGTTTTTCTACTAATTTATGTTCTGAGGCATAACAAAAGAAAGCGTAATCAAAATTACTTCTAACAAGAGATTTGTAAAGTAAAAGGATAATTTTAGGATCAGCTCCCCAGTTACGACCAATTACAGATCTTATTATATTAGTGGCTCTTAAAGCACGATCTACTAAGCAATCAACGTATAGATCCCATTTTAAATTTTGATGAAAAATTACCCCCAGAAATTTAACGCTACAGTCTGTTGGAAGAGTTTGATTATTATATATAATATTCATTAATGGAACATATTTATGAACTTGATGAAAAACAACTACTTTACTTTTGGTTAAACTAATATCGAGGGAAAGAAGAGAAAAATATTTCTCAAGTCTTTTTAATGACTCATTTAACACTAATTGCATATCAATAATATTCTTTCCTTTTATATAAATTAATAAATCATCGGCAAATTGCAAGTTGTTCACACTGTTTCCTAAAATTGAATTAAGTTTATAGATATATAAAATATATAGTAGCGGGCTTAGAATACCACCTTGACATACTCCTTTAGAGCTTAACCTAGGTCCTATTAATTTACTATTTACTTTAACATACACTTCTCTATTACTAAGAAAATTATAAATCCATTCGATAAGTTTCATTGGAAGAAATGAGGATAAAATCGAAGATAGAACTGTTAAATTTACATTGTTAAAAGCTCCTACGACATCTAAAAAAACAGATAGAACATATTCATCGTTATTCAAAGCAGTACTAAGGTCGACATAGAAGTTCGCTAAACTTTCGCGCGCTGAATATCCACGGCGAAAACCAAATTGATTCGATGGTAATATACTATTACTTTCAATAAAGAACTCTAAACGCTGTTTAATTAATTGTTCGAATAATTTGCCTGCACAGGACGTCAATGTTATAGGTCTATAGGAGTCGAAATTTGTAGGATCTTTACCGGGTTTAATTACTGGAATCAAACAATCCATTTTCCATTCTGGTGGGATAATACAGTCCTTCCATAAATCGTTAAAAATTTGTAAGAGTTTAGTAAGGTTTATTTTATTCAGCAATCGAAACATATTGTATGTTAAGCGATCAAGGCCACTAGCTGTATCTTTTCTAGATTTTACTGCACTGGATATTTCATCAATTGAGAATGGGTCAGTGAGAAATTTTGGGCATGAATTAACAGAATTAAACTGTTTGTCATCAAAAGGTGAGTGTACAAAATCAGGAGTATATTTGCGTAAAAAATCATTGACCCATGATATATCTTTAAAATGATTTTGACGATGTTTTGAATTTAGTTTTCTCATATTTTGCCAAACAGTGGAAATTGGTGTTAATCTATTAAATTTGGAACAAAATTCCTGCCACCCCTGTTGTCTTACTTGCTTAATTACTAACTTTTTAACAGCTTGAACTCTTTTAAAATTTATGTAATTATCGAGAGTTGGATTTTGTTTAAACCTAAGGTAAGCCGCTTTACTATCATTGACAGCTGTCGCACACCTGTTATTCCACCAAGGTACTGCAATATGTTTGTGCCTCTTTGAAGTATTTGCACCGCTATTTGATAAGTTCCTACGTGGAACGGAACGTTCCACAGCTGTCAAAATAATTTTACAGAACCTATTGTAATTGTTTAAGGGTTCATTGACATCATACTCGAAATCCAAAAGTAATTGATTAACAGTTTCAGAATAAAGATCCCAATTAACGAGACGTAGGTTTATACGATTTAACAAAAGTTTATTAACTTCATCTATAGGAGCATGTTGTTCACCTGACGGAGTTGATGAAGAGTTCTTTGTGTTTATTTTAGTAAAAGTCGGCAGGTGATAACTTCCTAACGGATCATCATGAACCGACCACTCGCATTTTAATGATATGGATGGGGATACCATAGTTAAATCAAGGCCATTGGGTCTCCAAATATGAGAGCCAACAGTAGTAACTTGCTTATCATTTAATAGTACCAAATTACATTCATCTAAACAATCAAGAATGTCTTTACCTCTTGTATTAGTGGAGGTACAACCCCACATAGTATGATGTGCATTTAAATCTCCAGATATGATAGTGGGTTTAGGAAGAGACTCCAAAAAGAACTTAAATTTGGCTTTAGTAAAACTAGGTGTACTATTGGTAGGACAGTAAATACTGGCAACTGAATACCAAGAATTATTAACTTCAATACTAATAGCTATAGTTTGCAAAGAATTGTCGAAAAAAGAGTGAAGTTTTTTATATCTAATACTATTATGTATAATAATCGCTACTCCATTGTGGTTATTACCACAATCATTTCGTTCTATACAATAATCTTTAATTTTTAATTTGTAATGTGGTTTTAGCCAAGTTTCTGAGATGAGAGCAATGTGAATATGATGTTCATTTAAAAATTGTGTAAAAATATGTCGATTGCTCAGTAGGCTCTGAGCGTTCCACTGTATGATAGTTAATTGGTCTCGATTGAATTTTGTGAAATAGGTGTATTACCAAAAGTATCATATAACACATTCAAAACACTTTTAGTGTTAATAGATGTGTTCTTTGTGTTATGTAGTGAAATAAGTTTGATTATGCTTTCTATTAAAAGTGATAAACTCTTGTTATCAGAATTTAGAATTGAAATTAGGTCTACATTTTTTTTAGGTTTGTTACCCAGTTTAGGAAATATTTCAGTGCTAAGTATATCTCCAAAAGAAGCAGGTCTGAATTTAGATCTATTTTCAGCAATTTTCTTTTGTTTAACAGGGCATTGCGGTGATACACTTGTGTGATTTCCATTGCAGTGTACACAAATAGCGTTTTCCATTCCAGTTGTACAAGTTTTATAATTATGCTCACCTTTGCAGATGCTGCAACGCTCAGAATTCTTACAGAATTTAGCTAAATGTCCATACCTCAAGCACCGGTAGCATTGTTTAACTGGTGGTATATATGGAGTGACATTGTGGCGCCAACCTCCAATATCCAGATATTCAGGTAATACAGATGCAGCAAAAGTAATTGTCACGGTTAGAGTTGGCTGTAACACATATCCATGAGTCAAGGTATTTTTTCTTAAAATTCTTTTAATAGCAATAATTTTCTTAGAACTCGATATCATAGTATATATTTTTTTATTAGATATATTTGTAGGTACATTTCTAATAACGCCTGTAACTTCTGTTGAAGAAGCAGGAATACTGGCCTTAAAATGGTAGTCATTTAAAAAAGTTTTATTATTTAAAAAAGCATTGGCTAAGTCTGGCTTTTGAAAGTATACTCCGATTTTGAATTTATTTATAGATCTAAGATAAGTTACCCCTTTATTAAATCGTTTTAAACAGGAGGAGAGTGAGAGCAAGTCTCTGGATCCAATGGTTTTCTGACTATCTGAGGATTCTACAAAGACAACAAATTCTGTCCCAGGGGATTCCTCGGGATATCTTCTAATATAATCTGTGACGTAGTAAGGTTTATACTTATCGGCCTTATCAATTTCAGATTCTGAGTCAGTAGAAGTATCTTCCGAATATATATCTTTGTCATTACAAGGTTCATGGTCTACATCACCTGAATCGTCATCTTTTTTTTTCCTTTTTCTACAACTGCGCTTCCCCATGAATGCTAATTATATTACTGTCGCTGAATTTAGTGAAAATATAATATTTTATTCAATAATAAGAATTGATAGAGATAGTTTTAATAAATTAATAAAAAAAATTTAAAAAACCCGCTTGTTCTTATTCGAGTTTCCCGCCTTTTTTTTGACGACGTTTGAGTTATCAATATGTCATTCAAATGTCAGTCTACGTATATTGTCATTCTAAATTTATAAGCCAATCAACTTTCATTTCCGTCAGCTGTAGTAGCTGAACCCTAAAAACAAGGGTAGTAGATGTGTATGTAAACCATCTGTATAAATGACAATTGGATGACTTGAGTTGCACTTTGGCGCGAACACCAAAACTTTTGAAATAAATAAAAGTTTGGGAAAACTTAGGAACAAGAATGGAAAGATAACATTGTTGTTTATATAAAAATTATGTAACTCATAATGTCTTTTCGATACTAAAGCCTATTCCCATAGTCTAAGGGACACAGTTAGATTGAAGAGACTTTTAGTATTGTGTCAGCTTGTGCTATAGCTTTCTTTGTGCTCAATAAAGTTACAAATAATTAACTATTATGGTCTGTTCTTATCTACTTTTTCTTCTAATTTAATTATTATTACTATATTTCTCAGATAATTATATAAATGAAGGATAGATAGCAGTCTCCCTCTTAACATTACCAAGGCCTAGTTGTAGTTGCTAACCCGCCTGCCAAGAATCCTCCTTATGAGAAAGGCCTATGTTCAACAGTAGGCAGTTAACGGCTGATATAATGGGATTGCTAGTTCTTATTATTAGCAATTCCTTTCTACAATAATATGTGTCTACTGATAACTTTTGGTGTAAGTAAGTGTATGATAACTTCAGGTAATGGCATAATCATTATTTTTATGAGAATTATGTATTTGTCTAATTAGAGACTATAAAATCATACGCATGGCTATTTCTATCTGACTCTTACACTATTGCTAAACGCCTTGCTTATGATAGCTCTATCTCGGTTTAAACGATACGATCATGGAATAATTGATTTTCAATGTGGTTATTGTCCATGGGCTGTGGTGATTACTTATCCTTTAGACATAGTCTCTCCAATTCTGTTCACTAACCATCAGGTGAATCGCATGCTTGTTTGTCGCCCTCTCACATAAAAAAGCTGATAAATTACGTATGAAGATCAATCTAATATAAAAACCATAAAATGTTAGATAGACAAAAGGTATTGTGAAATAAATAACGCGGTTAAAATTATTTATGTGTATTTTCCATAATTTCACTTCTCAGCAACAATCTCTCAAATAAATAATGAAATATTTCTATGATATCATTCAGATCATTTCCTGATAATGTAAAAATATTAAACATTAAATATAAATAGTTTATTAGTTACATAAATAAAACAGCTACCTAGAGTAAGTATTATATCTACAATGCATTAATTTCACTATATTTTATTATAATGTTGCCCACCAAAATTGTTCAATTTTTAAGATCGACAGTGGCAACCAGAAAATTATAAAAAAAAAAAATTAACCGAACGATTGACTAATGTCATCGTTAAGAAATCGATCATATTTTTAGGCATCATTATTGTTATAACACTCTTCCATTGAAATTCGAAAGCATAAACTGCTTGACTGCTTCGCTATATCACTATTATTATTATAAATATGTAATCAATACAGCGTAGAATCTACAACGATGACGTTGACTAGATTAGCCGTAGCTTGATATAAAAAAAAAAAAACAATCACCAACCGAACGCGATTGATACTGGCAGTTTCCGTGGTTTGCAGATTCGAGAGAAAAGCTGCAAGTATTTAAATATTGTGATTTCTACGAAATGCGTTGTGATTGTGACTGTTAGTATAATTCCATAGATGCTCTTGCCTCATAATTTCCTGCGGTCGGGAGCCTTATATTATTGTCCATTGTCGGGCATGAGTCTTATTTTATATTAATTATTTATCACTACACTTAGCACTATTTTATGGCAGTATACAGGAAATTATAGAGCATACAACACGGATATCTCGTAATCAAGCAGCTTATGAATATTGGCTTTGATTGTCTATGCCATTAAGACGAGACTAATCTTACGGTCGAAAGAAATTGCTTATTGGTTAATTCATTAGAATCATTTTGTTTAATTCCACTATAATTAGTATGCGTACGACTGCTAATAATTAAGGATTGACTACTATTATTATTAATAGAAGTTTCACGATCATTCATATCATTCATCAAGTTCTGACCGTTATTGCGTCACTTGTGTTACCTTTCAACACAAGTGACGCAACATGTGAAGATGCCTTGTAACATTCGTTATAAGGCATCTTCAGGTTAATTGATAGATCGCGTTTGGCGCCCAGACTAGTTTAGCGGAATATAAAATATGATAGCGGAATTAAATAAAATAATTCTAATTAACTAACCAGTGATATGGGTCTCAGCAAATTGACACCTAGTTCAGTTAAATATTAAAATTGCTTATGTACATGCATTCGCATGTTATATATAAATATTACAATCAAGTGCATGTAATATTTACATGCGAATGATTTCAGTTTAGATCTATTTAATGTTTAATCCATGTATTTATTTAGTAAAAAAAGTCTAAATTGCATATAATTTCGGCATAGTAAATAAATGCCTTTACACATTTTTCTTAAAACTAAAATAAAAACGTTTATTAAACGCAACTATAATTCCGTTATACGAATTTAGTACATATTAATATCTATAGATATAGGCACTTATTTATACAATGTGCAATGGATAGGGTACAACAGTTTCGAATTCAACGATAAATAAATATTTTTTTTCTATGAAATTAATTATATAAGCTATGCTGTCGCGAAACATAAAGAGTCGTAAATATGAAGTTCACGACATTGTTATTTTATTTCCATCCATGTTATTTGAAGTTCAGACAAATACAGATACTCATGAATGCAAATATTTGTATTGCGAGGGCACCGAACCCACACAACGGACATGAGGTAGTGTGTGGGTTTACCAATTAAAAATCTTCTAGGTGCATAACCTAAGTACCTACTAACACAGAATTCCGAATGTTTATACCCCTTCCATTACACTGTTTATAATTTCACACGTTGTGTATACTATCTATAATACTAATATTTATAATTTGGAATTTATATTAATACATTTAATTTAATATGCGCGACCTGCGTCCCGCGCAGGCATTCCTAATCAAAATTCAATTGATACAATATTAGATTTATCACTCGAAATGACTAAGTTTCAAATAACATAATGATCGATCCAAATTAGCAGATTTCACATCTTGAGAATTAAACTTAAAATTAATGAAGTCATGTTTTCTATCTGAACACAGAAAAAAAGTAAAAAAAAAATATGCCATTATTGGCGGCAATATTTAAAAATTATATTAATGGTTCCTAATTTGAATTATTGTCTATGAACTATTTAAGATACGTGTCGTTAAAAGAATTAAAAAAAAGTAATTTCTTAATTATTCCATTCTTAATTTTTATTAATATTTAGTATTAATTAAAATTCCATTAGTTTTGCGGAGATTTGTCATGGAAGAACTTAGGACATGTGATAACTTATTTTCTCCAATGATCTGACTTCATCAATTTGTTCAATTGAATTAGGCATAAAAAATGCTGTGAATCTACACCTTAAATATTAGCTGTAAATGCAGTTAATATTATTGCATTTTATAAAAATAAATATTCAATCATTTACCTACACAAAGACAAATAAATTTAATTGTGTTTCTATAAATCAGAGTTATGTCATGACATGATTGAAGTAATCGATACATATTCGAGTACATATTAATCTAACATATGTATAAAAGATTTAATATGTATATATGTATTGAAATATAATATTTAATTTATAACTTACAAAATTATGTTTGTGACATAAGGTTACGATTATATGAAATCTTGTAGTACAAAAATGACAAAAAATCACTATCTACTTATAATTTATTTAAATATCTACAATAGGGTCGATTCTGAGACGCGATTTCTCTAAACCAGTCTTTAAATTTAAAATATCAATTTGATAACACAACGAAATCTTTCTTATAAGTAACCAATATGAACTAAATTTATAATAGAATTAAATGAAAGTTTTTGTAAATTTAGCTTAGGATGGTCTATAAAATTATAATTTTCCGAAACTATCAAATTAATCTGTCCGATAGGTTTTGAGAAATAGCGCCTCAGAAACGACCCCAATATAAACTCCATAATGTATGTATCTGTCAATTCGCTCTACACGTCACGTAGGAACAAATGAGCGGATAATATTGTAGGGGAAAATCTCCATTGAACAAATAGAGAGATTGTATATCTTATGATGTTCAAGTCTTTTTCTGATGGTATCGATGAAAATTTTAATAAAAACATTTCGGACTATGGTAAGACAGTCGGTACAATGAGCGCTATGGGCAGCGCAGTACGTTGTGTGTCCATGGACTAAAAGTCACGAAAAAACAAACCGATCTTTAGTTTTTCCATTGAAACTTGAAACGGTTTTTTACAAATGGGGAGGGTCGATTAAAAAAGCCCACATTGTAAAATGCATTAACCTAACATTTCAAGTAGTTACTCTTAAATATCAAAATAGACATAGTATTGATATGTCTGTAGGAAGTATTTGTGAATACTTCAATAATATAGAACCTGAGCTTCAAAACGTACACTTGTGACAAAGACAAGTGGGTTTTAATATTAGGATCAATTACATATAGAATCGACTATGATCATTATTGAGTAGAGTGAGCAGCCAAAAGTGATCATGGTGCCCATAGCGATGCTGGAGTGGTACATCCGGAACGCCTTCAGAACACGGATGTAGCGTGGACAGTGCGCCAGTTCGCCGAGAATCAGTTGGCCAACCTGAAACAAAAAAAAAATTGAATTATTTTATTTATTTATGTACATTTTATTGCAGCATTTTATAAAATAATAAATTTAGTAAATTTTAATGAGAAGTGATACAAGTAAAAATTTTTTTTTTAAGTTTTTTTAACAGTTTTTTTTTTAAGTTTTTAATTACAGTGAACACTCTATATAAGTAACCTCTCTATAAGCAACATTTTTTTATATTTTATTTATTCTACTCAGCTTAGTTAGTAAAAGAAATAAGTAAAAATATTTTCCAAACGGTAAGTATTTTTATACTCCTTTTTCCCCTATAAGCAACTTTTCCCAATAAGAAACTTTTTTTTATTGAAATTGGTTCAAATGAGTTGCTTATATAGAGGGTTCACTGTATTGTATATAAAAAAAATCCTAAAATCCTATTTATATACGATGTCGCCCCCTGACATATTTAGATGTAATTAATATGCTAGCTGAAATGTTGACATATAGAGTGTTATATTTTTCAGTTCGTCACAATATAATAGTCGATAAATATATTTGATTACCCATAAGTAATTGTAGTTTAGTTTATTTCAAGAGAAATTAATGAAGATGTGAACAAATGAACTTCTAAGCTGTATGAAATCACAATTAGGGATTAGGGTGAAATTCGAATCGATTTGCATTGATAATTTACACAAATATCCATCTATCGGAACAATATGGAACCATTATGTCGCTAGTGTTGCAAGTGTGCGAAACGTCTCAATTTTAATATCGATTTATTGGAATTTATTTCAAGAGAGACCCCACAGATAAAATAAATAGTTTTTTGAATAATTATAAAACTGACTATAATACAACAAAATACAATAATAATAACGATTAAAAATCGTTTGATTAATTGAATGCGTGGATTTGTTACTAATTTCACTTAGAGAGTGTTTCTGTGCCAATTTCAAAGAAACTTGGTTACGTTTTCATTGCGCTGTATTAAAAAAAAAAAAACAATAGCAAGCTTATTTTTTTATTTTTGAGAATGCCGACATCGATGTGTCAATTACTACATGATAAAGGAATTATCTTACAAATTTCAAGTACGTATCTAATTAGGCACTTATGGTTTCGTAGATTATGTCATTGATTATTTGATAGTGAATAAGTGGCATTTATTTCACTTCTATATTATACTTAAAGATTATTTTTTTATTATTTCCTCATTTCCTAAAGATAATAATAATGAGATACGTAAATTATTATCTTGTGTTTTTAGGTCGACCATTAAGGCAGGCATTATTAATCATTCACAATTAATGTTCAATTTATTGTTTCAGTTACGAATTCTTTATAAAATTAATCAATAATTTTAGAAAAGTAATTAATTGCAAAAAAATTATGTCAGCATTTAATATATAGTTTATTATTATGGTTATTTTTGAAACCTTAAAAATTGTGGATTGAATTAAAAAATAGTGGACTGGATATGTTTTCCTGTATCAGAAAAAAAGAGACAAGGGACAATATTATAGTTAAGTGACTGTAAATTAATTTGATATTAAATCTATTTCGACTATTATGGTTTCATTGCTTTGCGAACTTAAAAAAATATTTCATAAACATATTATCTATTATATGCTCAACGAAGGCCAAGAATAATAGAATAATTGCATCATTATTATTAGCATTGTCTAATGGAGAGTAGAAGGTTTTGTTACAAAATACATAACATTGCAGAAATTGTGCATTCGTATGACACGTCTTTTATCTTAGTATTGTATCTACCTTTACACCTAGTACTGTATATATCGCATTTTCGATAAGACAAGGGCACATCATACAAAAAAAAAAACGCAACATTAGTTAAATATGCTAAAGAACTATAAAAACATTCCATTTTCTGGTCGAAGCAAAGCCTCGAAATAAATACGGATTATTTGCCGCCAGACAGCAATAGTGTCTTTGTCATTTTAGATGAATTTGGTGAAAAACACGATATTAAATGTAAAAAAAAAAATAGCTGTCCTGTAAAATCACAAAAAGTACAGTGTGTACAGCGATATGTAGGAAGCATGCTCTTTGAAATGTGGTATTTCGTAATTGATGAATACCAAAAAATTTTAATGTTAGAATAAGAATATATATGTTTGTTTATAAGCATAGACCGACACAACACACATACGACACGTCAATATCTCGAATTACACCATAATACTATAGGACTACCTCATTAGGGATATTTATTTAACATTATTTTTGTAATATATATCTTATCTATGGAGTACTTAGTGTCGAATTGCTTTCTCTCTGGCCCAATAAAAGACAGATGTGACGTAAATGTGTGTGTATTTAATTAGCATGTCTACACACGCATGCGTTGAAGGTTACACTTTTTATTCTATGACAAATATATAGCTATTTATAAACTATTAACATATATTTTTTGCTGTGTGGTCTCGGCATAGAATAGGCCACCCATTCCTTCTCCGGGGGTGTCGTACCAGGCGACTATGGGAGGGATAAGCGATGGGAGCAGCGTCCTTCTTAAAGCATCTCCAAAGCCTAACTGCGGTAGCCAATCCGCCTGTCAAGCGTGGCAACTACTGGCAAAACAGAACCAAGTGAGAGCCTTATGTTCAGCATTGGACAGTTAAAGGCTGATATGATGACGATGATTAGTTATTACATTCATTAACTAAAACGGCAAAAAATAGAAACTGAAGGAATTACTTTTTTCTCGTTTCACTTTTTTGCACATGGCAAATTACGGAAATCGTACTGATTTGGAGAAAAAATAACGTTTGGGTACAAAATCAAAATTGGCATCTGGCAACCCTAATTTAAAGTCATAGTACCCAGTATTTTTACTTCACTAATGATATTATATTAATTAATCACTGCACTAGAGTGTTAGTCGAGTCAATCTTATACAAACATCGTCCTATCCACTTCAAATAACTAGAACATACTGTCTACCCAATGTCTAGAGGCCATTGTAACATTGCAGTTATCTTTAACCTCGTTGGCTGCACTTAAATATTGAGAGTTATCAAGTTTATCTAAACAATTAAAGTAATACTCATTAATTACGAAAAATAAACATAAACGACAATAATTTTATTAATTTATAAATTATTACATTAAAAGATAGAGATAGAGTAAGAAACAGTGTGATTAGAGAGAAGTGTGGACTGAAAGACGATGTAGTGACAAAAATCGAAAAAGGAATATTGCGTTGGTTTGGTCATTTGGAGAGGATGGATGAAAGAAGAATTACGAAAGAGATTTATCGAGCAAGAATGAATGGAGATGTCGGTAAAGGCCACCCTAGATGGACGTATGTCGACCAAATAGGCGACGTGCTGAAGAAGGGCCAAATTAAAAGTACCCGTAACCGGCGAGCGTGTATGAAAAGATTGATGAATGTGGAAGAAGCGAAAGAGGTTTGTTTGAATCGAAGCATTTGGCGTTCCATAGTTTCTGCCTACCCTAATGGGAGACAGGCGTGATAGATATAAAAATATATAAAATAATATAAAATGTTTTTATTAAAATCTAAGTATTTTGTTTTCTACTGCAGACTTTATTGTTGGATGTCTCATATAATACAGGCAATTAGCGAAACTGTATTGGAATTATCATTATTATATATTAAGAAAACTATAAGGCGACTAAAGGAATTTAATGGTCGAGGGATGGGCAGCAGTATTCCTTTTAAAACATCTCCAAAGCCTAACTGCGGTTGCCAACTTGGCAGGCGACTGCCAAGTAAGGCAACTATTGCCAAAATCCTCCAACAGCTGATATGGTATGGTAAGAAAGATATAAGAGAACGTTGACTTTTTAATTTTGTTATTTTAGAGATTTTTTTGTGTTGTTGGTAGATTATCGTCTCGAATATAATACTAAACTACCGATAAATGTTACTAAGATAAAAAAAAATACGTAAGACGTGTCTTACGAGATGATCGAGTCACAAGGTCGAGGTGACTTCAGAAGTTAAAATACGTTGAATACTCTGCCTACACAATGCCAACATTTGATAGATTGATATTTTACTTCGTGATAGTTTTCTTTTTCCTTAGAATACTACGTTCCATTAGAATGAAAAATGACTAATTAATGTTTAGCATTTAGCTTTAACTATGCTAAAATCTTAGATACATAACTCTCTAGTGCTATATAGAGTTATCTATCTAAAGCTGCAAGTAACGTGCAATTTGCAATATCTATAATATTACTTGTTTTATATTCTCTGTCTACTCTATGGGACGCTGACACTAAGAACAAGGAATGACATAGAAGGAGTGATAAAATTGTCAATTCATAGCAGGCTAGTGTATAGAAAATGTTATACGGTGATATAACCCTACCAAATTAGGATACACCCTGCTTGCACACTTTCTACATAAACTGTGTCGAACATATAATCTAGTAATCTAAAATTGGTCATTGACAAATAATTGACATATCAAACATTTTCTATACACTAGCCTGCTGTTAGTTGACAAAAATGACAACTGATGGTGTATCTTTTGTCCTCTTTTTACTAATTATGTTTGCATAAGAAGAAAAGAGGCAACCATATGATTTACAGTCTTTATTTTATCATTCCTTCTAAATAATTCCTTATTCTTAGGGCTGATGTGGTGTTTAAGTTGTATTTACTTACTTCCTGGCCGCCACCGGCTGCTTCCTCCATCTGTGTTTTGATGTGCTTGGCGACTATCATCGGCCTCACCAGTCGTAGCCTAATGAATGCTTCTATACTGAGTGTCGCGAGCAGGAGTGCTACCTGCAATTAAAGGAATGGAACATTGTAAATAAGTTTAAAGTAATACATCTAGTTATATAATAATATTGTCAATTACAATCTGGCTGGCTCTTGGCCACAACAGAAAATCAGCGTTTTGCTCTCTCTCTCTTTCTCTCTCTCTCTCTCTATATATATATACATACATACATACATATATATATATATATATATATATATATATATATATATATATATATATATATATATATATATATATATATATATATATATATATATATATATATATATATATATTTCTACTTTTGTGCAAGTCTATTGTTGTTAGTATGGTGTAAGTGAGGCAAATAAATTATGGTATCTATCTAGTCGTATTATGTGAATAGTTATATATCTAAAAACGACCTCACGAAGTAACCATACTAGTGGTTACTTCATCTCTCGTGGATAAATGGACACAGGTAGATTGGAACAATTCTTTGTGATGAAATTTAAGGGAAATCTACTTCAGCAGTGGACGGGTTGATTAGTTAATAAGGTAATGTAGATATAATATTAATAAAAAAAAAAAGTCAGTTTGTCGTAATGGACGAATACTATATATGCCATTATAGTGTTTATATGGGCGCATCATAAGTATAAAAAAATATGGCACATTTATCACAGATAAATTTACTTAGGTATTAGGTCATAAAATGGAATTTAACCGATGTTTTTGTTACTATTTTATCAATATCTTGCATAAGGTAAGACATTTGTATGAAATAAGTCGATCGCTGAAATCAAATAGGACAAAGTGCAATGCCTATTATAAAGAATTGTCATAGACAATACGGGTATATTTTTACCACTATGAGTTAAGAAAAATAGCAACTGATTGCATATATTTCATCCTTTTTTTACTAATTATATTTGCATAAGAAGAAAGAGGGAAACTATGTAATTTACTGTTTTTATTTTATCATTCCTTCTACGTAATTCCTTGTTCTTTGGTTTTTACTTCTGCAAATGGTTACTTTTCCAATGTTTGAACGTTTTTAAAGTTTACATGTAATCAGGTGTTATCATACAATCACAAAAATGAAATCACAAAAAAAATCTTAACATGTGATTTTATAATTTAATTATATTCTCTATAAAGATTAGTCGCAATTAAATGTCATGAGTCTAATCAAAATGAATGTTCGCTTAATCTGTTTATTTTTAAAGTATTAGATTTAATCTATGTATTATTCATTATTTGTTATTCTTTATCTGTGAAAGAGGTAAAATTAGTTCCTTTGTATGTTATGTATCTTTGTGTTTTTGTTGTACGTAAGGTGACTATTCCTAATCTATGATTGGGGGTAATCTCAATGATCTTTGGAACTAAGGAACAATTTTTTTTTCATTATAAAAGTATTCTTTTTTTTTAATTGACGGTTAGATTTTTAAAGAATATTTTTATAGGATCTAGAGGTTAAGAATTCCACATCGAAGGTGTTGTTCGCGGTAATTTCTAATGTTGCAATTGATTTGCCAATATGTTGTCATCGAAATGTAGGGTGATATAATTATTGCGTATGTATCTACATAGAGATGTATATAGATGGAGCATTACTCCGTTCCTTATCGGGCATACGTCCTACCTAATTGATTACCTAATTCTAGCCAAACGTTTTTATTGATATAAATGGTCTCCGATCTATGTTACTAAGGGGACATTATGTTATGGAATTTTATCAATTAACTACAATAGATATTGTGTATATTATATATATAATTTGTTATATATTTTACATATAAATAAATAATTTATGTTACATTAACAAAACATGTATGTCGTTTAAATAGGTATACAGTCTTATTTATGTAAAATAGTTACATTTAAAATAAGAATTAATTAATACCCAATAAGACGCTAAGCACTTATAGACTATCTTAATAATAGTAAATATTTTATAAATAAATTTTATATCCTTAAATAAAAATTGTTTTCTGAACGTATTTTATATTTTATGTAGTCGCTAGATAGTGATTTACTTTTAATTTATTTTCCATAATATTCAATTGGTTTGAAACTGAAAGTTTTGGACATCAAAAAATACTAATATTATAAAGAGAAAAATTTATTGATTGATTGTTTGTAATGGAAAAACGCAAAACTACTGAATCCATTTTAAAAATTCTTTGACCTTTAGAAAGCTTCATTATCAGGGAATAACATACATTATATTTTTATTTAAAAGTTCTGTCTACCTATGCGAGTCCAGGCCAGATCGCTAGTTGTAATCAAATAAATCTTCTAAAAATCAGGTATATGAATTATTCTTTTATTTATATTAACCATTTAATATATCAGTATTGCATAAATAAATAAAAAAAGTTATAATTAATTGTAGTTTCTAAGACAAAAGTTATAGTTCCAATTTTCTTAAATAAATACTTCATACTTCCTAAATGAAATTAAGTTCCGCTTTCATGTTTGCTAATATGTCACCTTTATCTCCTTATAACTGCTGAATGGGATTAAAGGACAGGTAATTGGGAGAATTGCCTTGAAATTTGAAAGTACGACTTAATCCGTGATACCTACATATAGATAATAAAACTTAAACAACAATTAAGGTCGTATTGGTTTTGTTTCAATATATTTTATCTGTGACAAGTGTCACTATCTTGGCTCTGGTCATTATGGAATCTTCAATCTAACATTGTTATTTACTTATTTCTTTTCGAGAATATTAACAAATTGTAATTTGTTTTATTTAATTGGAGATTCATATAGAATAAAACCATAGGTAACTTTGCAACATTTTTATAAAATTTTATATGCAGTCTCTACGTACATATGTATTAAAATTTTATTATTTATGCATGAATCAGTGTTTCATAATTATAAGTGCACAATGTTAAAGCGAAATCTTTATATGGGCAAGTAATTTGCAAATCGAGAATTATTATCTACACTGAAACCATCATTAATCTTTTAGGCAAGTATGTCAATAATAGCTTAATTTTAAAATATTAATAGATATGTTAATGCCTTGAAATAAAAAAAAAAGAAAATATAAAGGGGTTTATTAGTCTATGGTAGATGAATAAAATAATAGAGAAAACCTTGAAAAAAAAAATTAACTATATTTTTTATGCATCCGAATGGTATTGGCGGCAATTTGCACGCGTTTGGCGGAACGATAAATTGATCGTTGCTTAACTGCAAATAATCGATTAGGCAGTTGATTTTCCTGTAGGTTTTTTTTTTAGAAAAAGGAGAACGTTTATCAGCCTTCTAATTTTATTGTCTGAACCTTAGATGATATAGATAGTTTCTCTAGAAAAGTTTCCCTAAAAACGGATCAACTTTTTTTTCCGTGCTGCAAGAATAGGGTTACCATAATAGGTTAAATTAAAAAAAAAAGCTATACAAAATTGTTCCATATATTCGTTAACTCCATAAAATAATTTAAATACATACAATGCAAAAAGTTGCTCCAAATTGCTCTTAAATTGAATAATAATGTACAATTATTTTTAATTGTAGGAATTATATTTAATCGATTGTCTCACATCGATTAAGGTCAATAACACGAGTGACGTGTAACTGTTAATATATCGATGCTGAAAAAGCAAAATGTATTAAACGCCATTTAACGTTTTGGCATTTGGCATTTTGCCTTACGATAATATATCGCTGTATTTTTGACATGTTTTATGTTTAAAATAGAAAACAATAAAAAAAAATGGAATATAAATCGAAGCAATTTCTGTGGTTGGTCATTTTGTGACTTGGCTAAATTCAGTCAGAAATTGCTCAGATTAAATATAATATTCAATGAGAAAAAAAAGTGTGAATTCATTGATAATATATAATTCAATATTTGTTAAAGTGGCGCTTAATACGTTTTTGCCGTTCCAGCGTCCATATTGCAAACGAGGCAATACGCCGGCGCCATGTGCGCTCGTGTAGACTCGAACTGCAATGCACCTCGGTGCAACATGATCTTTTTAATATCTCGTTAACCATGACCTTTGCTGTCTATAGCTCAATCGCATTTTCGAATTATGTATCTACCTAACTACAATTTGTAATTGCATAATTTTTGTTGGTTTAGGCGTTTCAATGCGTTTGCCCAAGCAGCGAACGAAAAAAAAAACTATTTGAAAGAAAAAATGTTTTTTTTCCTTTGATGACTAATGAGGTTGTATAATCATTTCATTAAAAAGTAATTAGGGAATACTGATGTGTTTCTAAATTTAAATATTTTACAAATATACTTTTAGGACCTACCTATGCAAACGAGGGACAGTGCTCGGGATACTTTTTGTTTTTTCGTCTACGTATGCTATTGAAGCTAAATAAAGGTAATTTTTTATGACACAATATAATGGCATAAAGGCTGATGGAAAGTGGTAACCTTCACCTATAGACATGAACAGCATCGTGGATATCGTTGGATACACTATGGCCCCTCGTGCATTGCCATTCCTGAGAACTAAGGTGTTATACCTCCGTACCCTATAATTTCATTGCCATGTCCCAACATTCAAACTGAAACACACCAATGCAAACACAACTGTTTCACGGTAGAAACACGAATGGGACAGAGGTACCCAAGTAAACGACTTTGGTATAAAACCCCCCCCTCTGGTGAAATGTGAAATGTAGTCAGGAAATAAAGGACATTAAGTATATACTGACCTGTATCCAGGAGAAATGTTGGAAGTTGGTCAAGTACTGCGTCCTGGTGTATGCGAACAGGCCCATCAGGCTCATGCTCGCGTTGAATGTATAGTACAGAGGGAAGAGTACCGTCTGCACGCGCCCGAAGTCGTGCCGAGGGAGTGAGAAGTATAACACTATGCCTGTAAGAAAGAAAGAGATGGGTTAGTGTTTTGTTTGTACCTAAGAACAAGGAATTACATAAGAGGAATGATAAAATAAAAACTGCAAATCATATGGTTGCCTCCTTTCTTTTTATGCAAATATAATTAGTAAAAAGAGGACGAAAGATACACCCTCAGTTGCTATTTTTCTCAATTCGTAGCAGGCTAGTGTATAGAAAATGTTTGATATGTCAAGTATTTGACAATAACAAATTTTACATTACTAGATAATATATACTCGACACAATTTATGTAGAAAGTATGCAAGTAGGTTGCATCTGAATTTGGTAGGGTTATACGGCCGTGTAACATTTTCTATACACTAGCCTGCTATGAATTGACAATTTTATCACTCCTTCTAAGTAAATTCTTATTCTTAGGTTTGTGCGTAATAATTTAGTCTATGGTTTGATTATTATAGTTCCAAGTATTTAGTCTATGTATGGATATTTAGACTTATCTAAAAGAAATATGTTTTGTAATATATAATAATACATTTTTATTTTTTTTATTTAAAATAATTTTTGCAGTCTATTAAATTATTATGATCAAGGATATGTAATCCTATTAAGGATGACTGTAAGACTAGACCAGATTGGACTATGTTATTGCCCTGTGGTTCCGGGATAAAATGGGTTACCCATTTTCTTTCCCGTAGGTGTCGTAAGAGGCGATAAAGGGAATTTAATGATTAAGGGATGGACAACAGCATCTCTCTTATTACCAAACCCTAACTGCAGTTCAAATCTGTTTGCCAAGAGTGGCAACTACTGGTAAGGCCCCTTTATGGGAGAGACCTATGTTCAGCAGTGGACAGTAGACGGCTGAGATGATGATGATGATGATATTATATTTTTATTTTATTATATAATGTTAGCAATGATTCTTTTATAAATAAAGATGTTTCCCAGCATAGGGATTTAATTATTCAATTCAATTTAATTTATTCTATAACATTGTGTCGAATATTATAGGATTTTTATATTTAATTAGATGTTTATGTAAATTAATTTTTATTCTTTATTGTGCACAAAAAGTTATTGTAATGGAAAAACAAACATAATAGTGCCCAAAGGCGAGCTTTCTTCTTCCAGCAAACCTAATATGAGAAAACTGACATTTTCTTAGTACAAGAGTTACAGTCATACATGTGTACCAATCGACTTAAATGTTATAGTTAAAAATAAATAAATAAATATAGATATCAGATTATAAAATAGGATTCATCCATATATGGGTTGTTATTTAATTGAATTCCTTACTGAATGTATAGGAAGTAATGTATGTTGGTGGCTTATGATAAATACTAGGAAGTCGACTCGTTAATATGGTACGTAAAATAATACATTGAACTGATTAGATAAAACATTACATCTGGGTTTACAGAGAGCGCTGTTTTAGAAACGCAAGGTTTTATTATATGTATATGATATGATAGGATGCTTGGTCCTCTCTGTTTACTCCGTAAGGAGTTTAATGTAAATAGATAAATAGATATGTAGTTCATTTTCTCGTTCATTTATTCATTAAAATATTCGAAATTAGTCAAATTATTGTAAACAGTTGTTCCTCTACAGCGTTTTATGTTCAGTATTTATTTACACATCGTTTTGTTATGTGAATCTTTTCACGAAGCTTTAATAGTTTGACGTTTGACGATTTGACATACGGACAGACAAGCAGACGTCCAAATAAAGATAGACAGTGACAGAATTATAATATAATCATAAATTGCTCCTAGCAGTATATATATTATTAGAGTGTAACTATATAAAAAGTAAATTACAATAAAATAATTCTGGCTGTGTTTCAGTTTGAAGAGTGGGATATGACAGTGAATTCACAGGGTACAGAGGAATCACACCTGAGTTCTCAGGAAAAACGCATGGGGGGTATTATAATGGGCGAAACAGTATACTCTGTTATGTCCATAGTACTGCTCATGTCTATAGGCGACGGTTACCACTTTCCATCAGGTGGGCCGTCAGTTTGTTTGCCATACTAAGTTGCATAAAAAAGTCAATCGTGATAGTGTAAGATGACTTTCCGCTAGATGGCGCGTTGAGTTCAAATGTAGAAATGATTAAATGTATATATTTAATCATTATTACAACAGTAATTGAAGAAATTTAATTAAAAATTAAATGCCTATCCATTGCCTGCTTATTTTGTAAGCTTAGTCCTAGATAAGTTTCTAATTTTATTACTGGTCTTCTGCACGTTCAAACACATTTATATCCTATTTCCTATGCAAGGAATATCGATATTTAATAACTTGTATTTACGCGCTGTCAATTCAGTTTCCAATATATTGCATACTGGTAGTGGGATGCATGTAAATTGGCATTAATTTTAAAATTATCATTAAACAAATGGTTTACATAAATTGACTTCATTATTAGAAGCAGATAAGTAAACGATGGTTTGAAATTCTCTTTAGAAGTATTCGAGTATTCATGATTAACCTAGCTATCTAGGTACGACGCTGTATTTCATCATTAAGTCATTATTTCTTTTGAGAATCGTTCTATTATACGTCGACTAGCTGTTAATATGTTTTACAGTTAATATCATTGCCGTCAATTGCATTAATATTTATCATTCTAGATAGATCGAGGTCGTGTAATGATTTGCAGTATATAATACTAATGGTAAACGTTACGTTTACCATTCAATTCAAATCAATGGAAATGTTATGTTTATGTTAAATTCATACCTTTTTTGTACCACTACTACAATTGTATCAATTAATCTTCATGTTGTATTCCTTACAGAGTAGACAAGAGAAAAATAGGGTAAAAAACTCATTTTACAATTAGTATGTTTAAATTAAGATTTCAACAAGAAACGACTATTAAATATAAATATATATAAATATACATCATCTTTACTGGTTCATCATTTCATCATCATTTCAGCCATTACCTGTCCACTGCTGAACATAGGTCTCTCCCATAAACCGCCATAAGGAACGGTCCTGAGCCACCTGCATCCATTGACTCCTTGCAAATGTAATGTGAATTGGACTCTAGTTTCCACGTTAAGCCTCTCATTTGGACCATTGTGCCTGCCAAGCCACTTGCCAAGCGTGGCAACTACTGGCAAAATCTCTTAATAGGAGGAAACCTATATTTAGCAGTGCAGAATTAATGGCTGATATCATCATACGAAAATATAATAATAAATGTAAAAATTGCCTTTAGAATACATATATTCTTTATTGCACTTGTAAGTTACATATAAAATAATATATTTATAAATGTTGTGAGCAAGGGTGGACTTATCTCTGACAGAGATCTCTTCCAGTCAACCCAGTACAGTAAGAAAGCATTTCGTTAGCGGGCAGCTGAAGTGCTACAACTATTAATACATAAACAAATATACAGTTAGATAAAATATTAAAATATATAATAAAATATTACATAAATACATACACTATAAATACATATGATACCTACTTATATAATAAATGTTAAAATAAATGAATATACTACTTACGTTAGAAATTTCGTTTAATGATTTTAAGATTTGACAGTTCAATTAGAAAAATACAAAAAAAAAAATATTATAAATACAAAAAGAATATATGTTTTATATAATATCAAACAAAAAAAAAAAAGACGAGCGGCATTCAATAAAACAAAGTATGAACACGGTGCCGTGAGGTCATCGTAGTTTCGCACGGCGAACGTCACGGGAAGGTCATATCAATGTACGTAATCGAACTGAACCGAATCACATTAGTAGTACCGGTGTCATAACAATTTTATTAGTCACGTTACATTCAATGTGCGAATTACACGAGGCTGTGTTCCTATCTCGGGTACTTTTAAATGGATGATAATGGGGTAGTAACTCCGCATGCGCCATCAGTATACAAAAGCGAAGGACTAGTGAGGGATGTTAAGTGGGGATGAAAGTAAGGCTTTCGGGATAACTATGAGTAGGGACTACGTGGAGGTTGTCCTAACAGGGTATATTTGGGGGAAAGGGATTGTTAGTAATGGAGACTGAGAATTCCATTGCTAGCAATATACCTAACCAAGTCGACTTTCTCGAGGTTCCCCCTAGGAACTATCATGGTTAATTCCTGATGAATTCATCATGATGGGCTAACTGGCCTGTTTTCATTCTTATGTATCACCCTTCACTGGTGCTCCGCCAGCGTATCCCGTTAGCGCAGGCGGGGCTACCATACCATTTTCACCCATCAAAAAAGAAAAAACAGGGTATATTACTAGCAATGGGGTCACTAGTTTTCCGGCTCACAATCCTTTATCCCCTAATTGGGATCTTTTCGATATATTTCTAAAAGAAATATCGATTGACTAAAACACGTGGTATACAAATTTCAAGCTATAGTTTAACTGGTAAAACTTTCCTTTTAAGAGATAAATATACCATTTATTGATTAGCTACGTACTAAATGTCAGCCTTTAACTGTCCACTGCTGTACGTAAGCCTGCCTCTTAGGGGGTATTGCCAGTAGTTGCCACGCTTGGCAGGCTGATTGGCAGCCGCAGTTAGGCTTTGGAGATGTTTTAAAACGAGATGTTGCTGCCTCTCCCTCGCCCTTCCTTAGTTGTAACATCTATACACTTACTATGTTTCTTGTAAATAAATAAATAAATTGGTACTTTGTCAACGCGGATTCATCATGATCATGATTGATTGTTGTATCAGTGTGTGTGTGTTGTTATTAGTTTATTTATTCATATTTATATTACGCACGTGTATTTTAATTATCTGTTTTTATACGTAATCTAATCTGTTATTTGTTTTATGTTGTATCCTTTATTTGGCCAACAGCACTTTACACCCGGAACAAATGATTTTTTTTTACAACACAGGGGGCAAACGAGCGTGCGGCTCACCTGATGGTAAGTGACTACCGCCGCCCATGGTCACCCACAACACCTACGGCATTGCAGGTGTGCTGCCGGCCTTTTAATAAGGAATATGCTCTTTTCTTGAAGGTTATGTGATATGCCGATAGGGTTATTTTTTAAGCACGCTGTGTAATCCATCAATGTAAAATTAATATCAATATATTTCCAACAGATAGTAATACATTTATGGCTGTTTAAGGGGGGGGGGGAGGGATTGTTAGTAATGCAGACTACCAGTCATATTGGTAGCAATATATCCTGTTAGGTCGATCTCCACGTGGTCACCTCTGGTAACCATCGTGTTGAATTCCATGTGTATTAATCACGACGGGCTAACTGACCTGCTTTTTTATTCTCACCTATCATCCCTCACTGGTGCCTACCCAGCACATACCGTTAGCGTGGGCGGGGTTGCCATTCAATTAAATAGCTACATTTTATGTTAAAATATTGAATTTAAATGATTTAGCGGAAATCGATATATTTGTGTTTTTAAAATTAGAATATAAAAAGAATGATTAAAAAAGTCCATAACGAGTACCAGTACCAGTTCCCAGAAATACACATGCCCCAGGCGACTGCTTGGCATGAACGGACGGACGCACAATTAAAATCATATTACGTAATGTGCACGTCCAGTTTTTGTATGAATGTATTCGCCACTTAGTATTTTGGGAATGCTTTCCCAGTATATTTGTGAAGACTGTTGAAATGAATATTCTTCGTATTGCTTAAGTGCTTACTAAGTATAATCAGAGTACTTACTTTTTAATTGAAATTGAGTTACATTATATTAATTTGTTAAATATATATCTATTTTTTTAAAGTGCCACCTACGTATTTATTCTTTAATTCTATCTACCCAAAGGTTGTCTGGAAGAGATTGCTTAGCAATAAAGCCGCCTTTTGTACTACACTACACTTATTGAAAATTGTTCAACAAATCTTGTAATGTTGATGCAGTGAAGTGTTAAATAAATAAATAAATATATACACATAATTCGTAAATACCTAGCTATTCAAGTGCACAATTTTCAAATTCAAGATCCGACTGCATAGATTTCATACAAGCTAGATGTTTGTCAGTAGAATTGACAGTTGGTCATAAAGTAATACAACTCACCAGAGACTAGAGTCATCCAGATCTGTGCACCGAGATGTGTAGCTACCGATCCCACGTAGACAGCCCTCCAGAGCCGTATACTGGCGTTAGGGCTTGGTTTACTCAGCCAGGTCAGCAGCATGAACATTGCCAACGCTACGTGGAATGGTTGTGTTGTTTTTGTGACGACACTGTGGAAGAAAACATAATAATTAATTATATTGTTTCGTAATCAGTTCATTTTCTATAAAATATCTATAGAAAATGAAATACATATGTTCAGAAAGTGAACACGAGCCATAGAAATAAGAGTATGGAGTGATGCGGTCAATTTTAACACATAATAAGAAATATTTACTAATAACACAAAAAAAAATTAAAAAAAAAAAACTAAAAACTGTGGAAATTAATAATGAAATTGCATTTGTAATTGCATGTAGCGATAAAAACATTCTCTTAATATGTCCATCATAAGTAAGTACCAACATCAAGAAAAGAGGCAGTTATGTTGGATTCATAGTATTTTCATCATTTGTTGTATCATAATAACTAGACCTCGCAGAGGCGGCAGTCTCGTGATTAGGAAAAAAATGACATTTTAACGTAACATCGTGTCGGCCGTGACGGCAGTCATAAAAAAACATATCACTGTATCTCTACATGAATGTGTCATGACTTGATCGTTTAATTTTATGACAGAGATATATCTATAGTAATGTTGGTATTACAATTTATTGTTTGAATCATACATTTTGTTACGTTATATTTATTAATTGTCTCGTATAATGCAAATAAAGTATACTGTATTGCTAATAAATGTATACGCATTCAGTCAATAACTTATTTTTGATTTTTGTTTAATCAATCAATTAACAAAATATTCATGAAACATAGTTGGAAATAGATTGTTTAAATACATTTAGCAAGCTCCATATGACCACTCCAAAAGTTGTATAAATAATTAATGAAAGTAAAATAATGCCATTTTGAAATATAGACGTTGATAAAATAAAACCAGCGGGCCTATCATGAAATGAAATTCCGAAATATTGGACTCAATTTCGTGTTTTTGTTTATACCAAAATCGGACCAATAAATGGAGTTTAACATTTCGTTCGTTATACATCCTATCATAAAAGTCCCAAGGAACGATATTTTAACATTTTTAATTTTTCCAAACGACACGTATTATGTAATTTTAACATCAAATTTGTGTTTCGTTTGGCTCCGAAATTTCGAAAAACATTTCATGGTAGACTCTCTGGTTGTCTATAAGAGATTGCTTTTAGCGATAAGGCTGCTTTTTCAATAAAATTTTATTATAACTATAATTAAAATAAAAATATTTTGATCAGCAATATAAATAATATTATATTTAAAGCGACTCAGATTTTTAATTTTTTTTTGTTGTCGAGTGATGAGAAAAAGTATTATTTGGGGCTACTGGATAATTTTAAATTTTGATTCGGTCATACATAATGACCAATTTGACATTTTTTATCACTTTCATACAAAAAAAAAAATAATTAGTAAGTAGTAATCTAGTATTTACAGGTTGAGATTAGTTATCGATCTAAAGTCACAAATCTGTAACTTAATTAAAACTTAGATAGATAAACAAGTCATCGCAAAATGACTTGTTTATATTAAGCTATAAATGTACATTGATACAAGCGGACTTTATTTCGACCTTTGATTAAAATATAATTTGAACATGTCCTTAATCTTCGTATGATAATGTATCGCCTAAAATTGGTTATTGTTACATGATAAGTGATTATCAAGTTAGTAAAATTAATTAAAGTAACTGGTTAAGTTAGTTTAAAATGTTTATCTGATTATTGCACATAAATTTAATAACAAACTTCTAATTCTTGTCTATGATATTTTTTTTATTGTTAGGGAGACAAACGGGCATACGGCCTGATGGAAAGCGGTTACCATCACTCATGAAAACTTGCAACACGAGAGAAGTTGCTTTTGCGTTGCCTACCTTTTAAATGTTTCTAAGCACGTTTTTTGAAATTCCCCATTTTTTTTTTAATGGATGATAATGGAATGATGACCCCGCCTGTGCTATCGGTATACACTAGCGGGGCACCAGTGAGGGATGATTGGTGAAGATGAGCAGGCAGGTCAGTTAGCCCATCGTGACGAATACAACGATAAATTAATTACGACGGTTTCCAGGAGGGAACCGCGTGGAGGTCGACCTGGTATATTGATAGCAATGGGGACTAACCTCCCCATTACCAACTATCCCTTCCCCCCATTCCCCATATTGTAAAGGAAAAACTGAAGACGGGAGCTCATTCCACAATTTAGATGTACGAGGTAGAAATGAATAGTATGCATGGATAGGGGGGAAAGGGATTTTTAGTAATGGAGACTAAGAATTCCATTGCTAGCAATATACCCAACCAGGTCTCCCTCCTCGCGGTTCCTCCTGGAAACTATCATGGTTAATTTCTGATGAATTCATCATGATAAGCTAACTGGCCTGTTTTCATTCTCATCGATCACCCTTCACTGGTGCTCCGCCAGCGTATCCCGTTAGCGCAGGCGGGGTTACCATACCATTTTCACCCATAAAAAAAAGTATGCATGGATAGTAGTGTTATGGCATGTACCCAAGGAATCTTACGTTATTAAACTAGAAAGTGTACGAGACGTCTGTCACGAAAGCACACATTAATTGATAGATTGTAGGCTTCTTCAAACGATTAGATATTCAACAAGTTCGCACGTCCACACGTGTTATTTTTATACACATACCTTATGAGATGTGACGATTACAGATAATCTATCGGGGCGAGTCATTAACCGCTAATACAGTCATCAGGCAGCGGAGGCGCCGCGGTCCAAAGGTAGGTTTTAATAAAAAAAAAAAAACATATCGTAATTATTGCAAATCGAACGAGTACTATCTCACGATAAGAAGTTACAGACGTGCGCCACTCCACGTTCCGTTCGTTAAGCGTTTCTGGAAGCTTTTTTCGTGGTTCCATTGGGTATTTATTTGTAGATTTTTTTTAATGGATGATAATGGAATGGTAGCCCCACCCGCGCTATCGGTATACACCGGCGGGGCACCAGTGAAGGATGATAGGTGAGGATGAAGCAGGTCAGTTAGACCATCGTGACGAATTCAACAAGAATTGTTCACGATGGTTTTCAGGTGGAACCACGTGGAGGTCGACCTAATAAGGCATATTGCTAGCAATGGGCCTGTCAAACTCCATTGCTAACAATCCCTTTCCCCCCTTATTTGTAGATTAGGTGGCGTAGATTTTTTGATATAAATCAAATCAAACAATAATATTTGTACAATTACATGAAGACGTAAGAAAATAATAATAATAATAAAAAAAACATTTATTTATGTCGTAATACATAGGACATACAGATAACAATGGATCGTAAAACGAGATAACTCCTCTATGATCAAACTCATACTAAAAAAAACAACGAATCTCAGACTAATTTTTGACCGTTGCTTTACATGTATAATCGTAACAGTAAACATGTTCAAATTAATCCAAATTATATGGGATTGACAAGCCAGACGAACAAGATTGGAGCGTAAGCTATCGAAATTAGCGTCAATAACTGGTTATTTGTTTAGAATTATTTTGTTTAAATCCTCTACCATTAGTATGGCTATAGTAGTTCGTCTGGCTTGTCAATCCCATATAATTTGGATTAATTTGAACATGTTTACTGTTACGATTATACATGTAAAGCAACGGTCAAAAATTTGTCTGAGATTCGTTGTTTTTTTTAGTATGAGTTTGATCATAGAGGAGTTATCTCGTTTTACGATCCATTGTTATCTGTATGTCCTATGTATTACGAAATAAATAAATGTTTTTTTTATTATTATTATTATTTTCTTACGTTTTCATGTAATTGTACAAATATTATTGTTTGATTTGATTTATGTAAAAAAATCTACGCCACCTAATCTACAAATAAGGGGGGAAAGGGATTGTTAGCAATAGAGTTTGACAGCCCCATTGCTAGCAATATGCCCTATTAGGTCGACCTCCATGTGGTTCCCCCTGGAAACCATCGTGAACAATTCTTGTTGAATTCGTCACGATGGGCTAACTGGCCTGCTTCATCCTCATCTATCAATCTCCACTGGTACCCCGCCAGTGTATACCGATAGCGCGGGTGGGGATACCATTCCATTATCACCCACTAAAAAAAAAAACTTTTGAAATAATAATAAATAATATTTTAAGGTCTTGTTATATAATACTTATTTAAAATGAAATACTTTTTTTTATTTTTGAAAATAGGAATTTTTTCATTAATATCTTCGCTAATAGGGAATAGTATTTCAATATTTATATTTTACTCCTATTTATTTTCGGTGCATGTGTCAACCCTATAGCTACATCATGCATCACCAATTTCATCTCTAGAACATTCGATCATGTCCTGAATTGAGTTTAACAACCCCTTTACGAATTGTACAGTGCATAGACAATACGAAGATGCGTCGCGTTCATCCAATCGCTAATAGTCGAATGGAATATTATTATGTTAATCAATTCATGACTGTAACCCGTCGGGAGTAAAGTTCAGTTTAATATTGTAGAATTGTGTCATTCATACAATGTTGGTTATGTAAACCAAGGTTGATAGGCTACAGTGTTAGCGTGTCGTGACTATATTTATTTAGGATTTTTATTAGGGATGTCATCGTCATCTCAGCCGTTATCTGTCCACTACTGGACATAAGCCTCCCCCATAGACTGCCATAAAGAACGGTCCTGAGTCCACTTGCATTAATGCAATAGATATTATTTATCACTATTAAATAATTAAAGAAGAAAAAATTGTTTAAAAAAATTTAGTTTTTTATAAATAATGAATAATTATCTTGTAATGAATTTACTGGGTACAGAGGAATAACACCTGAGTCCTCAGGAATGGCAACGCATGGGGGGTATCATGGGCGAAACAGTATACTCTGTTATGTCCGTGGTACTGCTCAAGTCTATAGGCGACGGTTACCACTTTCAATCAGATGGGCCGACAGCTTGTTTGCGGTTTTAAGTTGCATAAAAAAAATTGTGTATCGAACAGTTTGTTTGATAGAGATATTTTATAATAAATTTTACGTTATTATGCACATATAAGACACAAAATAAATCTGTGGAAAGATAATTTTGTCGCAATAAGTAGAAGTATTTCAATTATTCTTATCAATATGGTTTCAATGGGTCTTTATTTGATACATTATCTCTATTGAGTGTGGAAATCATACAAATTATTGAATGCATTTCATTGATTAGATAAATTAATTAGTACAGATATACTCAGATGTACACAAAAATAAGGACGGATATTTATATGTATATGTATTATAAAAAGGGAAAAATTATGTCTAGACATTTAGAATGATTTATAAATACTAAAAAAATAACTAGATAGTATATTAATGTCACTCATATGAAAACTAACTCTAAATGCCACTTATATAATTAACTATATTTTTTTTATAAGGTAAGTAAAATGTATTTCTTCTAATATTATGTATTTTAAGACTGTTACTAATGTACGTGTAAGTATATATTTATATCTTATGTATGTACATGTGTACATAAACGATTAAATATGATATAATGAATTATGTATAAACTTAAGTTTCTTTAATATTTTTGTTTGAAAATTGTCACATGTTTGTACACCTTTCTACCCACTGACATTGATGCTCCTTTCCACTTTATGTTTGCTGGTAGAGTACTCTTTTAGAGTTGAGTTCGCCTTTGTACATTCGTGTACATCTGTCATATTTTTTATGTATTATTATTGTGTACAATAAAGTATATATAAAATAAATAAATTATAAACTAATACCTTGTTTTTTGAAAATAAAATGTATATATGTATAAATGTATGTACGTATAGTATTACTGGATATACTTATCGTATACTATTGTATTTTAATCAGTATTTTAGGTATTTTGTTTTCAAATTATAATGGGAAAAAGAGTACGAAAACTTGCAATGAATTATTTATTACCTTTGAGAACAATGCACGTTTATAATGAATGCATGCTGTCGTGGTATTGCCAGAATTCATTCTACGATATATGAGCATCCAGTGTCTGTTAGACACCAGATATTCAGAAAGATATAATACAGTTTTCGACTTACAAATGTATTTAATTTTACTGTAATTAAGAGTGAATTTTGATTGTACAAATGTAGATATATTAGGATAAATTTATTTGCAATTATAAACGTATGACAGACGTATACTTATGTCGAAGTTATTGCTTAATTGTAATAACAAAACTTTGATAAAAATGAGTTTTTTTTTTTTTCATTTAAGAGTTCCCTCTTATCGGTGCAACTAATTCATGCATCTTCCTCCAGCCAGCTCTATCCCAGGCCATATCCTTGATCTCCCTATACGACATGACACCTAGTGTTTCCTTTATCTGTCCCATGTAGTTATTCCTCGGTCTTTCTCTTCCACTTTTGCGCTCTATTTTTCCTTCTACAATGCTCTTAAAAAAATCGTCATGTCGTATAAGGTGGCCCAGCATTTTGCCTCTTCTATTCTCTATTATTTTAATTAATGTTCTTTTCTCGTTCGCTCTTGATAAAATGAGTAAAAAGATAGAATTTATCAAATTTACACGTATAGTGCGGTTTTAAAGGAATTTTTTCCCACGAACGTTCAGGCTGTGAAGTGAGATCCCTATCGATGTTTTTCTTAGAGACTATAGTATGGGGTTTTTCCAAAAGGGTATATTAAGGTTTCTTCAGGGTCGGCAACGCGCACGTAACAACCCTAGTGTTGCAGGCGTCCATAAGCTACAGTGACCATTTACCAGCAGACGAATATGATTGTTTGCCACCTTCGTGGTATAAAAAAAATATATGTTTGGATAATTTAAAAATTGGTACTTGTCTCGTGCTAGAAGTATACATGTAAAATATAGTCGACGTAGAAACTACAATAGAGGTCGCCACTTCCATACAAGTAATCAAATTAATAAAATAAAAAGTAAATCGAGTAGTGCGTAATGACGTCTGAGGTTTATTGAATAAATAAAGACAAACACTTTAAATGAATGGTTATATATTAAACTATTAAAATCCCATTAAGTCTACTCCTAAGTCGATTACAATACCGTAAAACCATAAAATTAATTGCTAGACGGTAGTTAGCCGGCTGAATCTTATAAAGTGGATTGATCTAGCTGTTTCTTGTCGTTTCCGCTATAATCTAGATTCCTAGACTGACTTCAGTATAAATCTGTCTATTTGCAATTTATGTTCAAAATTAACCTACGTTTAACATCTCGTTATACCCTGGTGGTGCAAAGTAATAATAGTTAATATATGTACATATTAAATAAACTGATATATAATGTATCTAGATTATTTATCTCCATCATATATTATATCTGAGGGCGGAATCAGAAGTAAATGAAACCAGCCACTAGTTATGAAAATAGATGCAATGTTTATACAGATGAGACTCTTTTATCTCTGACTAGCGTATAATGTAGATAAATATATTTTAATAAATGGGTTAAAGCTGAAAATCAGTGTTTTGTTCCTTGAACAATGTTACACGCTGAGCTTCCACCTTTTTGTATTGCTGCAGATCACACATAATAATACAATTTTATAAATCTTATGTTGTTTTATGTATTATCTATTCTGATGTACATGTTGTGTGTGATTAGTAATAAACAAATAAACGATATATCTATCTATCTATCTATCTAATAGTAGGGCTGCCAGCAACTCTTTTTTATTATATAACATTGTTAAATAATACTTGTCGTGTGGTCCCGGCATAGAATGGGCCACCTCTTCCTTTCTCGTGGGTATCGTAAGATAATTAAGGAAGGACGAGGGATGGGTAGCAGCGTCCTTCTTAAAACATCTCCAAAGTCTAACTACGGTTGCAAATGTGCCTGTCAAGCGTGGCAACTACTGGCAAAAACCTCAAGGGGGAGGCTTATCTTCAGCAGTGGACAGTTAAAGGCTGATATGGTGATGATAATGATTGTTGAATATACATATGTTTATATCATTATCATAATACACAATACACACAATTGTGGGTAAGGGATTGTTAGTAATGGAGACTAAGAATCCCATTGCTAGCAATATACCCAACCACGTCGACCTCCTCGCGGTTCTCCCTGGAAACTATCATGATTAATGCCTGCTGAATTTATCATGATGGGCTGACTGGCCTGTTTTCATCCTCATTGGTCGCCCTTCACTGGTGCCCCGCCAGCGTGTCCCGTTAGCGCAGGCGGGGTTACCATTCCATTTCATCCAATAAAAAAAAAATACACACATTTGACACAAAATATACAAATAAAATAAAAATTTGATATGATATTTGCTATTTATTATTTTTATTGTAATTAGAATTAATATTGTTATTGTAAAATCAGAAATTATCTAAAATGTATCTATTTAAATAAGACTATACATTTTGTATGCCTTTAAAACAATCTGGCTAAATATGTGCTTTTATAACAGTTAATTTTAAACTTTCGCGTTGTTTACATATCTTTTTTTTTATACAACTTAGAATGGCAAACAAGTTGACGGCCCACCTGATTGAAGGTGGTAACCGTCGCCTATAGACATTAGCAGTACCATGGACATAACAGAGTATACAGTTTCGCCCATGATACCTCCCATACGTTGCCATTCCTGAGGACTCAGGTGTTATTCCTCTGTACCTAGTAAATTCACGCCATATCCCACCCTTCAAACCGAAACACAGCCATGCAAACATAACTGCTTCACGGTTGAAACAGAGGTGCCCAAGCAATCGGCTTTTGTACAAAGTCTCCCTCTGGGAATATATTTTAAATACACAATTATTTTATCGCATTAAGACCCGATTGTGTATTAAAAATATTTGTAACACTCGTTAAGATTTATTACAACCATATGTAAATATAATTGTTATTATTATATACATATATGCACATACGAACAATTAATTGAATGCGTAAAAGATAGAACTTGATTTACGCGACGCAATTTTCTAATGATACTGTACTATCTAAGTCTACTGGGGTTATTGAAGTTTTCAATATTGTTATAAATATTCAATGTTGACAGTTGATCACGTGCGTTTACTATATTTACAATATGTACCTAATGATATTTACAATGAGTCGGCTGTGAGTCTTGTGACTTTTACATCATGATTGCCCACTCGATTATTTTTGAGAGCTACATCTATTAATACTACCGTGACGGAATTACACTGGTCGATGTTTTATTTAGTTTATCCTTCTATATAGATGGATAGATACTCTTTATTATTTCCTCCAAAAGATAACAATTGTAAACTTATTATAGATATAAACAATTACAAGAAATAATCACAATGAGAAAACAATGGGCGACCTTATCGCTAAAAGCGGTCTCTTTCAGGCAACCTTTGGATGGAGAGGAGTAATTATAAACAGTTTGATCGGAGGCACAATAAAAATTTTAGTAAGTAGTTATGACACTTCCGTCAATTCACTAATAATGTAGCGTCCATTGCATTACAAAAAAATGTTACACTGAGAAAACAATGGGCGACCTTATCTCTAAGAGCGATCTCTTCCAGGCAACCTTTGGATGGAGAGAAGTAATTATAAACAATTTGATCGGAGGCACGATGAAAATTTTAGTAAGTAATTATGACACTTCCGTCAATTCACTAAAAATGTAGCGTCCGTCGCATTACAAGAAAATGTTACACTGAGAAAACAATGGGCGACCTTATCGATAAGAGCGATCTCTTCCAGGCAACCTTTGGATGGAGAGGGGTAATTATAAACAGTTAAACTAGAGGCACTAAACTGTTCGTTTTTTAAATACATATAGATATACATATGTATACGTACAATAAAGTGAATATATAAATGTACATTTTAAGTTACTCAGTTTAGTTATATCATTAATTGATTAGCTACGTACTAAACATCAGCGTTTAACTGTCCACTGCTGAACATAAGCCTCCCCCTTGGGGGGTTTTGCTAGAAGCTATCACGCTTGGCAGGGGGATGGCAACTGTAGTTAGGCTTTGGAGATGTTTTAAGAGGGACACTGCTGCCTATCTCTCCCCCTCGCTTAGTCGACTCTTACGACACTTATGGGAAAGGAAGGGGTGACCTATTCTATGCCGAGGACCACACGGCCATACTGGTATTCATTTAAATATATGTATGTTTTGTAATAAAAGCTATATATAAATTTGGTTACAACATACAAGGAATGAGCAAGACCTATAGAGACAAGACAGAGACAGGCAAGTCTTGATTGTGGCAGAATGTCAAAAATTTATAAACACTGAGTCATCAGCTAAAGTTAAGTTACTTTCATTTCTAATTAGTTCGGAGTTGACACAAATTATATGACACTTAAATTATGATTATATCATCAGAAATTTTATAATTAATAATTTATATTGTGAAATATTTTCATCAATAATTGTTTTTCTTATTTTTATTTTTGTAAACAATTAATATTATAAACATAAACAGGAAAACAAAGTTTTCGCTCGGGACTTTTAGTTTTCCTGTTTTATTAATTGAATATAGTTTATTTGATAAATAAAATCATAAATTTAAATGTCTTGACACTGACTTTTTTATTACAATGATGTACATACAAAATGTTTTGATTTTTTTATTTTAACTGTAATCTCTGCTGCTATTACGAGTATTCTTGAGACACTTTCTAAACTGTAATATAATTGCTGTGTTTATATACTGTGGTTTTATTTCAATTGTGTAAATAAATAAATAAAAGGGTATATATATATATATATATATATACATTTATATTAATAGGTTCACTGCGAAAACGTTTCGTAAATCGATAAACACAATGTGCCATTTAATTCCGTTAAATCTTGTTCATATTTGCAAATGACGCAAATTGACGTATTACGTACGTGCACCATTACGTAAGTAGATGACAATCGCGTCGCTAGCAAAATAATATGGAATGAAGGGATTATTATACTTTTTGACTATAGAATCAATCTGTAAGATAATTATGCCCAAATAAAATAAAATTAGGTTTCTAGGATGAACCGCGTGGTGGTGACAGGTTTTTTTTTTTTGAGTAGTGTAAACGGAATGGTAACCCCGCCTGCGCTAACAGGACACGCTGGCGGAGCACCAGTGAAGGGTGATAGATGAGAATGAAAACAGGCCAGTTAGCCCATCATGATGAATTCATCTGGAATTAACCATGATAGTTTCCGCGCGGAGGTCGACCTGGTTAGGTATATTGCTAGCAATGGGATTCTCAGTCTCCATTACTGACAATCCCTTTCCCTCCAAGGAGATGACATGTTATATTGTCGTATAGAAGACGGTTACCGTCTTTTGCATTAAAATGTATACTGTGTTTGGTCCGTTTAATTGCTTCTTATTGTTTCGTTAAAATTTTGATTACTTTAATTGCTCTGTGGATGAAATGGATGGTGATACATATATTGTATTATTACGTTATTACTTCAAAATTATTCTTTATGGGTAGGTATTTATTTTTAAAATAAATAACTATGGGTTTGGTATTTTTTTTCTCACATTAACATTTCATTTTGAAGAAAGATATGAAATTATGAATAAATATTTTATGATTACATATTATTATTCGTATAAATTTTCTATGTGCACACGTTATACGGAAGTTGGCAGATATTGTTTATATCCCAATTTTTTAAACAATTAGTCAATTTGTTTATAAGTTTAATTTCGAAAAATAAGTCCACGGGAACACAAACGCATTAGCATCGACCTAAAAAACTTATTTTTGATCTGGATAATGATTTGGAAGACAAATGAACATTTTTATTAAGCTCTCACCTCGACCCAAATCACATTATAGTAAGCATATAAAACTTTCTTTTATACTAAACGAATGCAGTAATATATATATATATATATATATATATATATATATATATATATATATATATATATATATATATATTAAAAATGGAGTAGAAGAGATTTATGTTAGCAATAAATTGTTTGGCTTGAAGCTTTTCCAAAGTCATTTGAAAGCAGGACATGAGATAGCAACTGTTAATTTATAGGTAATAATGTTTATAAATATTTAGACTTATACATTGGGTAGGGCGTCGTTTGCTTGGGTATCTCTATCCCATTCGTGTTTCAACCGTGAAGCAGTTGTGGGTTTGAAGGGTGGGATATGGCGTGAATTTACTGGGTACAGAGGAATAACACCTGAGTCCTTAGGAATGGCAACGCATGAGGGGGGGGGGTATCATGGGCGAAACAGTATACTCTGTTATGTCCATGGTACTGCTCATGTCTATAAGCGACGGTTACCACTTTCCATCAGGTGGGCGGTCTGCTTGTTTGCCATTCTAAGTTGTATAAAAAAAAAATATTTGGGATTGTTCAAAATTACCGACTAAGTAGGTACATTATAATTATACAAGACTATTCGTATTTTATTGTCTATGGGTTTAATAAAAATACCATATTCATATACTAACTGGAATATGTGCTAATACTAATTGGATTTAAAGTACAATATAGTTTTTGCTAACAGTACAGTGGTTTGATCTCTGTCCAAACCAGATTTTATTTTAACTGTCTTCTAAAATGAGCGACAAAAAATTGGACTAACGGTTTAACTGGCTTTTTTATACCAAATTGGACAGGACAAGCTCCGTATTACTTGGAAATAGATAATGCTGTATGACATTCATATATTATTATATTATATATATAGAAATATATGTATATTTAGAATGCACGAAATGTTTGCTAAATCGGATGTTAATAGAATAATCAAACTATTCGACCTCCGCGCACCGCACAGCTGCGACGCGACATTGCGCGGGCGCACCGCACGTCACCACAAGGTCACTCGACGTGATGACTCGTCGACAATTCGCACGAACAAATTGATTGATGTTTACACATTAAATAAGAAACTGTCAAGGACCGCAGATAGGTCATCGGCTTACCGAGTTAATAGGTTAATGGCTTTATCTATTTATATTATATATATAAATAGAAAATCGTTCCTTTTGACCGACTATCAATGCATAGACAAAACTACTATGTCTAGAAAGCTGAAATTTGGAACATAGCTTGATTTTATAACGTAACGTATAAGCATCCGCTATGGAAGGATTTTTGAAAATTTCAGCTTAAAGAGGAGAGACAATTTATTTTGTAATTTTGAATTATTTTATTTTCTTGTATTTTTTTTATACCACTGTGGTGGTAAACAAGCATACGGCCCACCTGATGGTAAATGGTTACCGTAGCCTATGAACACCTGCAATACCAGAGGTATTACGCGTGCGTTGCCGACCCCGAAGAAACCTCTTTACCCCCCTTTTGAAGAACCCCATGCTGTAGTCTCTTGGGAAAACCTCGTAACCTTTAAGTTACGTTGTACCATCAACGTAACTTAAAGGTTTTGTTGTGACTTAAAATGTTAATAGAAATAACTTTTAGATATTTTATTCTAGTTCAAACAAAAAACATACGAACATTTTTTAAAGCTGTCATAGCTTTAAAAAATGTTCGTATGTTTTTTGTATAAGTATCTTATCAAAAGTTGTCAACGTCGAAGCGCTGATTAAAGGAATTTAGTTCTTTCCAACGTCTTGAGCGACGGACGCTACATTATTATTAAATTGACGGAAGTGTCATAACTACTTACTTAAATTTTCATCGTGCCTCCGATCAAACTGTTTATAATTACTCCTCTCCATCCAAAGGTTGCCTGGAAGAGATCGCTTTTAGCGATAAGGCCGCCCATTGTTTTCTCATTGTGATTATTTCTTGTAATTATTTATATTTAAAATAAGTTTACTATTGTAATCTTTTGAAGGAAACAATAAAGAGTATCTATCTATCTATCTATGCAAAAGCTACAAGTTACTCAGCGGGTTTTGGAGAGGGCTATGCTCGAAGTCTCTTTGCGTGATAGAATCCGAAACGAGAATATCCGCAAAAGAACCAAAATAACTGACATAGCCCTAAGGATAAGCAAGCTGAAGTGGCAATGGGCTGGTCACATAGCTCGAAGTACCGACAACCGATGGGGAAAAAGAGTTCTTGAGTGGCGACCACGTACGGGTAAACACAGTGTAGGACGACCCCCCACTAGATGGAGTGACGACCCTGAAATTCGTTGCAGGGAGTCAGTGTATGCAGGTGGCTCAAGACCGTGCTTTATGGCAGTCTATGGGGGAGGCTTATTTCCAGCAGTGGACGGATAATGGCTGAAATGATGATGACGATGATCTGTCTTTCTAGCTAGTCATTGCTCTTATGATTATATCATCTCTCTGTACTTTATATTTTCAGTCACAGCGACGCGACGAAAAATATAATTACGCTGTTATTTCAGCGCGCATGCGTCAACAGTACACATTGTCGCATTTTCACAAACAAATCGTCATTGAGTACGTCGATTGTGTATTTTGAATTCGATTCAAATCGCACATCAAAACGGTGAACTGTTATTGATTGTTGCCTTCCTTTTTATTTTGTTAGTGCTTAATCTTTCATATAAGAAAACACAAATACGTCCAACAGTGGACGGAGAATGACTGAAATTATTATTATGATAAGAATACATAAAATATTTGGCTCAGGAATATTTAAATCATGAAATGAAATTCAGAAATTTTTGGACTCAATTTCGTGTTTTTATTTATAACAAAAGCGGGCCGATAAGTGAAGTTTAACATTTCTTTCGTCATACATCCTATCATAAAAGTCCAAAGGAACGGTATTTTACCATTTTTAATATTTCCAAACGGCATGTATTATGTAATTTTAACATCAAATATGTGTTTCGTTTGGCTCCGAAATTTCGTAAAACATTTCTTCTCTTAGTCTTTTTGAATCTTTTTGAAGTCGGACGAAAAATGATCGTATTTACTGTTCTGATATGACGATAAAGGTGAAATAATGCCAATAAATAAGATTATTGCAAAATTCAAGACGCACCAAATGAAGTAGGACGCGGCGTGTTCAATTAAATTGCTTATCGGAATGAATCGAATGTGCGGTGTACGTATATGTATGAGTATATTGAGAATGCCTACAGCACAGTACACTTACATATATGGATTAATACTCGTTTTTAAATGGCGACACAAAAAAATGTGTTCCTGATAAAAATTTATGACGTTATTTATCAGGCAAGTTGCTACGAGGACGCTTAATTCGATATTCAGTTTGTCTAGCCTGTTGAAACCATGATTTGTTGTACTTATATAATTGTTTTCTACGGTTTCCATGGGAATTTAGGGAATTTTTAAGTTTCATATTATAAAAAATGACTTATAAAAAAAAAAATTGTCACTTGCTTTTTTTACCATATTAAATGTTTTTGTTAGAGCTTATGAAAGACTATAAGTATGTTTCAAGAAAGGTTCTTGAGTGGTGACCCAGTATGGGCAAACATAGTGCAGGACGAGCCCCTCCTTACAAAATGGAGTGTTGACCTCAAATACATTGCAAGGAGTCAATCGATACAGGTGGTTCAGGACCGCTCCTTATGTCTATGAGGGAAGCCTATGTTCAGCAGTGGACAGATAATGGCTAAAATAATGATTATGATGGATATAGATAACTATAAATAAATAAAATGATAGTTCGAAAATACAAACACCGTTCATAAAAATAATACAACTTTAAAACGCACTATTTTTAATAAAAAACTATTGTGTCTCAGACGAAAATATTTTTTACAGACATACAAAAATATCTGGATGTTTATGTACTAAGATAGAAGGAATTCTAACGTTCAGCTTCGATATTCTATAGTTCCTTTGTCAGATGAATTTGAAATTAAAAATATTAAACAAGTTCAATTTAATTATACTAGATGGAGTTGTTATTTCACATTTATCAAAATGTTTTCATTTCTATTACAGGAACCGCTATAAATAGCATCTTCAAGCAAAAACAAATATCGAAATAAAGAGCGTGTAAATTGTACATTTCCTTTTAAAAGGCAATTTTGTATTCCTTACTGGGTTTTAACCAACTTTTCACAGCATCTATGACAGGTTTATATGCATGAGACCACATGCCGGTGCATGGTTACTTCGTTGTTGCGACGAACATTGTGTTTACTATGAATGTTTCTTTAAGAAAGCGTTTGTTTTCGCTTATTTACTACATTGGTATACTTGGTTGGTTGGTTGGTAATAACTTACATTGTAAATAAATCAGTAGAAAGGAGAAACAAAACTCGTCAGTTAAATAAAACCCGCCAGGAAAGGTCATAAAATAACTATAAACGAACCAGAATACAGGAAAGGTCAACTTTACGTTAATATTCCTCTGGCTAACTCTTAGTTTGTAATTATTTAGTCAGCTACTTATAACAGATTTTAGAAAAGTATTAAATATAAAATTACTACTTGTTTTTTTTTAATGTTTTTTAAGTTTTTTTTTATACAACTTAGAATGGCAAACAAGCTGACGGCCCACCCGATGGAAAGTGGTAACCGTCGCCTATAGACATGAGCAGTATCATACACATAACAGAGTATACTGTTTCGTCCATGATAGCCCCCATGCGTTGCCATTCCTGAGGACTCAGGTGTTATTCCTCTGTACCCAGTAAATTCACGCCATATCCCACCCTTCAAACCGAAACACAGCCATGCAAACACAATTGCTTCACGGTTGAAACACGAATGGGAAAGAGGTACCCAAGCAATCGACTTTTGTACAAAGTCTCCCTCTGGTAAGTATTATTATTCCTGTAAGTAAGTAAGTATACCTGTTATTATAATTTTCTTCTAATAATGAAGTACCACGTTCGTGATTCACTTTTCATCCCAAAAGTTGACTGGTAGAGAATGCTACTAGCATTATGTCTGCCTTTTGCACCGTTTTTTTTTTTATTTTAATCAATAAAGTTAGTTAAATGAATAAAAGTAACAAATTATGTTACAAACATTATGATAAATGGAAATTAATGAAGTATAGGGATGGAAAATATTATTTCCAATGGTTCGAGAACTGTATGAACATGTAAAAGTACTTTTTAAACATTCAATAAGGAAAGTAAATTGATTTTTTTTAGCAATATTTATAGTATTGGGATACTAGTGTTGATAGGTTGCAAATTGTATGGTATCAATATTAAAAAAAAAATATCAAATATGAAAGATTATTTTCCTTAATATGTCCTCGCAGTAAATATTTACTCTTTAAAGAATATGTCAGCAAACAAATATTTGGAACTGTTATACTTTTTATTCATAGGTAAATAGCGGATACAAAAAGTGATCAACGTATTTTCGGTCTGTTTCAAAAAGTAGTCGTGTGCTGCGATATATGTAGCTACATAATAACGAGTATGCCTATTTATTTAGCCGTGTGGTCCCGGCATAGTGTAACTAAAGTAGATATTGCTACATTTTACCTACTTTTAGCAGACACTTGATTGCCACTCTATCTAAGATCATAAATTTTGCTGCCTGTTGTATATGTTGCTTATTGCTTTATTCTCGAGCTCCATTTTGCTCTGCAGGCTTGCGGTATCACTGTGTTGTAAACCACAAAATTGCCCTGCGTTATAAAATTTTAATAGTCCACATTCTTGCCTATCTAGCTGGTTTTAGTACCCACGCTGGGAAAGTACTCGTTAACTTTAAATTCCCATAGGAATTACTGTTCGAAGTTGATATGTTTATAAACGTAAAGGCATTATATATATATATATATATATATATATATATATATATATATATATAACATATCAATTGATGAGGTTAAAAATGAAAAAAAAAAACTTTGTCGATATTCTATCTTTAAATTATTATTTTTAATGTCTTTATTTAATATTTTTTTTTATTTATTTCTTCACAGCCTTCTATATTAGCCATCAATTTCCGATTATCATTTTGTCCTCGTTTATAGGTGAAATACATTTCGCAAAACGTGCATTATGCAAACTATGCGGACTACCAGTCCCATTGCTAGCAATATACTCTATCAGGTCAATCTCCACGTGGCCTTCCCTGGAAACCATCGTGCTGAATTCCAGATGTATTCATCACAATGGGCTGACTGACCTGCCTTTTTATTCTCACCCCTTTTATCCCTCACTGGTGCCCCGCCAGCGTATACCGTTAACGCAGGCGGAGTCACCATTCCATTATCGAGCATTAAAAAAAAATCCCGCGGACACAATCACATGACCACACAGGTTTACTTTTAGTTCGTCACCACACTCCTGAGTCGCGTAAACATCATTGTTTCCAAGTATATTTTTAGTTGTTTCATGTTGTACCTACGAGGTCTGTCCGGAAAGTTCGTATAAAAGTGTTCTGGAATGCGAGAAAGAGGAGTGGGGAGGCCAGGTAAGCGCAGGACCCCTTCCTTATGTCCCTAACAATGCTTCAGTTCTGGTCTGACCGCCGTGCGGTGCGAACTGGCTTGTCACGCCATCTGTGAAGTTACCTCTTAACGAAACCCCGTCGGCATGGAGCCCGCTTCCGTTGAAGAGCAGCGCGTCGTAATCAAGTTTCTCTCGAAACTCGGCAAGAATGGCCGTGAAATTTTTGCCGATCTCAGAACAGTTTATGGGGATGATGCTGTGAAGGAACCAACCGTCCACAAGTGGCTAAAAAGATTCAGAGAGGGCCGAGAAAGCGTTCAAGATGACCCACGTTCAGGACGTCCTTCCACTTCACATTCCGACGAAAACGTGGAAAGAATTCGAACTTGTGTTAATGGGGACCGTCGTTTAACGGTCAGACAGGTGGCTGAAGAGCTTAATTTGGGCAAAACCGTGGTCCACGAAATTCTAAGAAACGAACTTCAAATGAAAAAAATTTGCGCCAAGATCGTTCCGTGAGTTTTTGAGTAAAAATTCCATTACGGTGACCGAACACCCCCCTATTCGCCGGATTTGGCCCCGTGTGACTTCTTCTTGTTCCCAAAAACCAAATTGGTACTTCGGGGGCGGCATTTGGGGGACATAAATGAGATAAAAAAAGCTACGACGGGGCAGCTGAGAAACCTACAACCAGAGGACTTTCAAGGAGCCTTCTCACAGTGGAAACGGCGTTGGCACAAGTGCATTATGTCACAGGGGGAGTACTTTGAAGGGGATAAAATTGATTTACCTGAATAATTGTAAAATAAAATTTTTAAAAAACTTTTATACGTACTTTCCGGACAAACCTCGTATAGTGAGACATAGGCATGAAAATAATTGAGCGTTTCCCGCCATTTACTAATACGAGTATTATTAGAGTGACCGTGACTACTGACTCGATTCATGTAAAGACAAATCTTTGAAGTTAAGAAGCCGTTTTATGTAATTAATAATGTTTAGAAAAGATTCACGAAACAACTCAACGATTTTGGAATCGGCACTATTCGAATATTGCGAATAGAATCAAGTCGGTTGTGATTTTTATTATTGGAATTGAAATATAAATTTAAATAGTCAGGGCTGTTTTTATATAATTAATTGACAATTATTTACTTTTTTTTTGCAAGTAGTGCCATTCTAAACTTTAAAACAAAAAAACTTATTAAACCTACAATTTTAAAAATATTTAGAAATAATCATGTGTTTCTATGATACCTTTTTATATAAATAAAATGGTTATAGGAATTATTTTGACATTTGCTCTATCAAAACACCATAAATATTGTTACACCAATATATCAGATTACATTCCACGTCAATGGACATACAAAACCATCCAAAAAGCTCATCTATGAGGTATTTCGAATAATTTTATTTCTTATTGCTATATAATTCTGTTTTTCTATACTCTATCTAATCTTAGACTTTAGCACTATTAATAATTTTAACATGTCATTTTTATCAAAATAACAATACACAAAATAAAGAAATAGCAAAATTAAAAAGATTTCTTTGAAATATTTTATTGCACAGTAAAATCTTTTATATTACTGAATACGGAATCCTTAAAAATTAAAATTCTCAATGCAAACAATGGCGGACTTATCCTATAAAAGGTATTTCTTCCAGTCAACCGTTGAATGTCTGACAGGAATTATAAATTGGCGGAGCATAATAAGGTCTTTTTTTGTATTAATTGATTATATATTATTACTTTAGTCTTGTTTTATTTTTAAACGATGAAATTTGATAAAAAAACACAAAATATATACAATTATACATTACATTAACAAATGGTGCACTGTAGAATTCAATTATCATATACAATTTCGCTTTCAGTGCCAAATGGTTTGTGGAATTTGAAATTGCATTATACATTTTGTAGTCCCTTCAAAACTATTTACGTGCGCATTACATTGAAATGGATAACAATTATTTTAATTTTAGAATTATTTTTATTTTTCCACTTATTAAGAATTATTTTTATTTTAGAATTATTTTTTCACTTTTACTGCGAGATTATTTATGTATGTACAGAATACATTTCGTACAGTTTGTTTCTGTGATTTTAATATTACCCTGTGAAGAATAAAATAACCTATTTGCCGTATATGTAAATCAAATAGAGAATTATTATAATTTTAGAATTATTTTTCCACTTTCACTTCGAGATTATTTATGTATGTACAATCTGTAAATCAAATAGACTATATGCTATTAGAGAGAGAAGTCAAGAATCTTTAAAATAGATGTGTATATAGATGATGAATCTTTAAAATAGATGTGTAAATAGATGTGTATCTATAAAATAGATGTGTGTATATATATGTGAGGAGTTATGAAAGTGCATAAAACAAGAAATTTATGTATGTAGGTGTTATAAAAATATAGATAGATTTATTTCTAAGCTTCATACTAAATATATATTCTGTTACATAAGAGGAACAATATTTTAGTTAAAAACATAACATATATTAATAAGTCTGCGTGACCGGAACAAGAAGTAGCTTATGTCCTTCTCCATGCCAAAGCCAAATGCTATGCCAGTGCTGCATGCCAAATTTCATGATAATTATCACAGATGGCTGATATGGCTGAGCCAAGAGGTAACAAACAGATAAAGTAACAAACTCACTTGTTTACTAGTTATCATTATTGTATTTATATACTTAGTTAGATAAGGCCCCTAACTCCATTATCTATATGGCATATTATTAGATATATACATAGTATCTGTATAATCAAGGAAGGACCAATATTGACTTTATCTATGCTTGAATGGAAAAATTGACATTTCGCACGTGTAACGTCATTTGTTTACGAACAGAAAATCAATTGAACTAGTCTATCATCGCGGCTTTTCTTGCATAACCCCTTGCTACTTGTTTTTGTAGAAAGTACGAGAAATCTTTATTTATATGTCTGGTCCTAGTTTCATGTGATTACTTCTTGCCTATATCTTTCTATTCCAACTTCTAATATTATCATCACAACAGAAACTTCTCCTTGAGGGGTTTTGCCAGTAGTTGCCACAATTGATAGGCGGATTGGCAACCGCATTTATGTTTTGCAGATGTTTTAAGAGGGACGCTGCTGCCCAACTCTCGCTCTATTTTAGTCGCCTCTTACGACACCTACGGGAAAGGAAGGGGTGGCCTATTCTAAGCTGAGACTACGCGGCTACCTCCTAATTCTAATTTCCTAAATTATTTTAAATAAATTGATAATTAATGTAACTTGTTTTGTTGTTGGCAATAAATGTTTTCTTTCTTCTTCTTTCTAAATATCGATTGTGTTATATATTTTTGTAATCTCCAATTTTAATTCTTCTAGATAATTATCACGCAATACTGGCTATGTCTTACGTAACCTCACATAATTTAAAATCCGTATTATCATAGGGCAATACAATGATATCTCGTTTATCAACATCGTTCAATTAGTTTGGTTGCTATGAGCGGTTAAATATCAATAGGTACACTATTTTTATTGGACAGTCGAGTAAAGTTCAGAGACCTGATAAATATAAAGATTTTCTGGCAGCTCGTTCCTAACTAGCTACGGCGATGTCGCGTACGTTTGTATCCGCGTAATGCGTTTATATTACTATTAGACAGACAACATTTTTAGTTATATTTTAATGCATCAAATAGTAATTAGATAGATATATAATTTATTTGCATCACTTACAGCGCACAAATAATATTAGGTAAAAAAACAAAAAAAAAAAACAAGAAAAAACAAAAAGAAAGTACTTAAAAGAGGTAACATGATGCAATTTTTTTTTAATGGGTGGTAATGGAATGGTAACCCCGCCCGCGCTATCGGTATACACTGGCGGGGCACCAGTGAAGTGAATGATAGATGAGGATGAAGCAGGTCAGTTAGCCCATTGTGACGAATTCAACAAGAATTTTTCACGATGGTTTCCAGGGTGAACCACGTGGAGGTCGACCTGATAGTGTATTGCTAGCAATGAGTTCATTAAACCCCATTACTAACAATCTCTTCCCCCTAACATAATGCAACTAGTGTTATATAGGTTTTTATTAATGATTAATCAGGGTTAATGATTTATTTGCTATTTTGTGTGAATGTAGAGCAAAATTTCACAAAAGATTAATGAAAATATATAATTTTACTGTTAAGAAAGTTTTTCACGCCGCTTACCTGATGACCAAGGAATTTATTATAAAATGATTTTGATATGTATTTTATTTATTGTTTATTTTTGTCTAATGTCAAAATTGTAGTAAATTAAAATTAAATTATATGCACTAATAAATTGAATATAATGTAAACTATGAATATATATTTTTTATGCAAATTAAAAAAGTAAATACTTGAAGCAAAAGGACATTACTTTATATTTTATTTATAGTTGTATAATTATAGGTTTCTTATTTATTTTTAACTTTTAGTTATTTAGTCTTTTAGTCATAAAATTGTACCGCCAATTACAATTTCTGCTAGAAATAAAGTAAATAATATCAGCTATAATGCTCCGCATTGATTTCCAATAAAAAATCTTAATACAAAGGTAATAAAAACTATTTATGATTGAGTAAAAACTATATTCAGGTAGGATTCTCGATACAGTGTTGTGCATACTATCAAAAATCAATTATCTGTCAACATAAATAAAGTATAATTTAGATTGATGTGTATTTAGAATTGTAAATTTATCTCGCGAATCCACATCTCGAACACGTTTCATTCAAGGCGATTAACCGACATAAAAATTAATGAATTGAAACCTATTGCGAAGATTGAATGTTGAAATTCAAAGTTGTAAGAAGAGATGGTTAAAACAATAGTTGTCGGAACAGAAGCGGAATAAACAGCGGCGTTCTATGGAAGTTACGTGCAGTTAGACAAGTTTCACTTAACGTCATAGTAATAATAGGACGGTGGCAAGCGAGCTTAAGGCTGGCCTCATGATAAACGCTTGAACTGCAACATCATCTGTTGCTGACTCTGATAAATCACATAATGTATTATTATTTTTAAGATATTTCCCATGATGTATTTTTTCGAATATACATAGTTCAACGTGAAAGCTTAATTCACAACCTCAGGGTTTATGGGGGAGATTTCTATGAAATCTCAGAGTCGTTTAGGTTTCAAGGTGTCGAAGTGAGATATGAATTGTTTTGAAAAAATCTCGCTATCTCGCTCATTTCATAACTTGAATGCTTCCAAGTGGAAACTCTTCTGAAACTGCACTGTATGATATCATTTAAGTTTCACGGTATGAGATTGTTTTCTGGGTAAAAATAGTATGGTAACCCCGCCTGCGCTAACGGGATACGCTGGCGGAGCACCAGTGAAGGGTGATAGATGAGAATGAAAACAGGCCAGTTAGCCCATCATGATGAATTCATCAGGAATTGACCATGATAGTTTCCAGGGGGAACCGCGAGGAGGTCGGCCTGGTTGGGTATATTGCTAGCAATGGGATACTTAGTCTCCATTACTAACAATCCCTTTCCCCCCACGGTATGAGATTAAGAGAAATGATTCTATGTGAATAGTGAATTACAATATGATTTTACATTCTATGGTGACTTGTCCCAAAACTGGGATTGGCTCCTCTCGTTTCAATTATGTAGACTACTTTAAAACTTCTACCTACGCAATTTGGGAGCAATCCAAACCTTCAACGCGCTCTCAATATTTTTGTTTGTTTTTAGACTACAAATCTTTTAGCTTCCGTAAAGGAAACCGGAATAGTAATTCTTTGAAATATACCTTAGTTTTTATCTAGAGCGGGCATCAGTTGTTAAACGTGAGGTGGTTTAGAGGAACATAATAGATATGCTGTTATTTCTTTCAGGTATTCGTTTGAAATGAAATGAAATGAAATTTATTTGCTAGAAACATTGTAGAAAAGGTGTTGCATTTCATTTCATTTCATTTCATTTCATTTTTGTTTAGCCTTGTCCAAGGTAAGTTTTTGTTTCAGTCGATACTGTTTTCAGTTTTTCTGTTTTCAGTACATTTTCTTTATTGTAGTATGCAAATTACCATAGGTTAAGTTAACTATAGTAACACTAATCTAGGTTAGCTGTTAGCAAGTGCTATTAGCTAATTTTAAATTTTCATATTGTTTACACATATTTTAAATTCACGATCAGGACTTAACTCTGCCTTTCCTAAAGTGGGAGATAACGCCCCCTTGTGGGCACTGCAGGCCTAACGGGCGGTAAGAGACCCAGAAAAAAAATGTGGGGGCGTTGTGTAGAGGCTTGAGGGGGTGATTTGTTGACCTTGAAGTAATAGTGGTTTTTAAGTAGGTGAAAAAATGTGGGCGCTAAAAAATAATTAATATTCAAAGTGAGCAGTAGACAAAGTAAGTTTGGGAACCTCTGACTTAACTAGTTACATGTAATCGCGTCACGATAGTTAAGAATAAAAATAAGTTATATTTGTAATAAATTCGTCTTTAGTAAAATTTAAATGTTCTCTTTTATTATTAGACGTAATAAATTGTTTTAGCGACTGTTTTAAATCAACATAATTTGTTTTCGTCACTTTTTTTTATATTACAAATGTGGTAAACAAGCATACAGCTTGTCTGATGGTAAATATTATAGTTACTGTAGCCTATGGACGTCAGCAACACTAGGGGTGTCACGTGCGCGTTGCCAATCCTGAAGAAACCTTAATACACTCTTTCCTAAGAACCCCATACTGTCACTATTTGATATTTTTGTTTGATGGATGATAATGGAACGGTGGTCTCGCCGGCGCTATCGGTATACGCTGGCGGGACACCAGTTAGGTATGATAGATGAGAATGCTTTTCATTCTTTTCAGGTCAGTTAGCCTATCGTAATGAATACATCTGGAATTTAGCACGGTAGTTTCTAGGGGGGACTACGTGGAAGTCGACCTGACGGGGTATATTGTTAGCAATAGGACAGGTAGTTAGCATTACTAACAATACTTCCCCCCACTACTGTTTGTTATTATCTACAGATGTATAAAGATGCAAGACTTCTGTCAAGTTTTCTAATTTTTCTAGCATCAATATTGGTGTACTCAAATACGGGATTTGTGATTCATTTTTCTTAAAAAAAAAACTTTTTGTGCCACGATTTTTAATTTTAGACCTGACGAGTGAGACGCTAGTATATCAGTTTAAAGACTCTTACCACCCACTTGTTTGTACTCGTATGTTTGTATGCGTATTGTATGAACTGGTGGGAGTTTACGAGCATATATGTATATATATCACCGTGTTTTTAATTTTTTTTATATTTTCAGACTGTAAAGTGTCCATAAACAAACTGATTCTTTTTTTTTTATACCACTGAGGTGGCAAAATTTAAAATATTTGCGACTTGGAATTTATTTAAAAATTTGTCTATTATTTCTTTGAAAATAAAGTATTTATAAAGATTCATAATAAGAAGTATAATATTTATTTATTTAAACTTCAACGCACAATTATATAATGTAAATAAGTGTACATATGGCGGATTTAACACCTAATGGCGTTCTCTACTAGTCAACCACGAGGTAGGTAGAAAATTAAGTAGGCGGTGCATTTCCTACTAAAATACGACTGGAGCAAAAAGTACAAGTAAAAAGTAAAAGAAAGGAATAAAAATAAAAAAATAAAGTTATTGAAAAAAAAATGTGTTACAAGTTTTTTAGGAGGTGAACACCTAATTTGTATTTGAAGGTAGATTTGTTTTTAATACATTTTATATTAAGAGGCAATGCCTTCTAGTCTGATATCACAATATCAAGATTGTAAGCGGAAAAGATATACAAAAATGTCGATGAAATAATAGAGTTAGTGGTGATTACGAGAATTTACATTAAAAGGAAATAAAAATTTGATTCAAATTAAAAACTATTTGATAATAAGTTTGAATTAGTTTATGTCGATAATAAATTTTGCCATTTTTTTTATGCAACTTAGAATGGCAAACAAGCTGACGGCCCACCTGATGGTAAGTGGTAACCGTCCCCTACAAACATGAGCAGTACCATGGACATAACAGAGTACACTGTTTCGCCCATGATACCCCTCATGCGTTGCCATTTCTGAGGACTCAGGTGTTATTCCTCTGTACTAAATATAATATGTAATAAAAATAATTGAAAAATATTTTTATTTCATATAGGGTCCAAAATTGATATTTAAAATTTCAAAAACTGCCTATTTTTATTTTTAAAATAACACAATTAATATGGAAAGGTTTTGCTTCAAGAAATCTCTTATTAGAGATAAGCTCGCCTTTGTACATTATGTTTATAATGAATTGTAATTAACAGTATGTCGTGTGTACAATAAAGAATAAAGAATATTAGTTTATGTCATACCATATGATAGGTTTTCATTAGAATGTTTTAAAATTAATTTATATTTAATTTTATAGTTCGTATTTTCTTACTTAAAAATAGAATATGTGAGAAAAAAGTAATTTCTTTCCTTCAAAGTCTCTGAAGCAAAAAATCTGAAATAATTACAATTTATAAAGGTATATATGATTATTTCAGGAAAAATAACAACGACGTTTCTAACTTGCACCGTTTTTGAGAAATTATGAAAAAAAAAAACCTCCAAAAACTTAGCTATGGCGTCTAGTTTTGAACCACAATTATAGTTCAAAATAACAAATTACTAATTGTTATATCAATATTAATAAATATTAGGTGTCTATTTCGTATTATAAATGCATTTCTATCACGAAATAGACATCTTTATTGCAATAAAGGTTATTTTATGTCATATATATTTATGTACGGAGTTCTCGGCGTGTCTGTTGAACTTGATCTGACCGTTTTGTTTGTGGGTACGAAGTACACTGGTTGCATATTAATGTATGATATGCTATGCATATCAGTTTAGCCTGATATTTTGTGACATAGATTGTTTGAGACTTTAATATTCTGAAATATGAATATTTTGAGTTTCATTTGTGCTCAATTACTCCTCTTGATCCAAAGGTTGCCTGGAAGAGATCACTTTTAGCGATAAGGTCGCCCATTGTTTTCTCATTGTGATTATTTCTTGTAATTGTTTATATTTATAATAAGTTTACTATTTGTAATGTTTTGGAGGAAACAATAAAGAGTATCTATATATCAATCTTAATTGTAAAGGTCTGATGGAAATTGTGCAATTGGATACCAGCTTGGTCCTTTTGACTCGAGCTATTGCAACGTGTACGTGACACCCCTAGTGTTGCAGGCGTCTATATGCTACAGTGACCGTTTACTATCAGACGGGCTGTATGCTTATTTGCCATCTATGGCATAAAAATCCTAATCTTATGATCATAAATGGTGCGTTTATTTAGAACACTGATTAGAATAGAAAGTACAATATAAGTATTGTTTAGTCAAGAAATTATTACTCAGTAAGCCAAATCTTCATTAAAAACATAAGTTTAGCTTTAATATTTATTTATTTAACTCTTTATTGCACTAAAAACATAAAAATAAACAATGACGTATGTCAATTCGACTACTACTAAATAATTAATTGGGTTATAAATAAACATTTTATCAATCTCACACATTTATAATTTTAAAATTATTTTAACTCATGACAATGTAATCACACGAAAGATAAGTTGGAGATGTATTGGGAATGCATAACCTATTTAAGACTTCTTATCATATTTAATTGTAACTTATGGTATGGTCGCATGTCATTACTTATTTGTACACGAGGTCAAATCTGTCGCTTTGTCGTTTAAATTCTTGTTAATGAGCGGGTTAAACCGGTGGTAATCTACAAGTAGTAATACTTTCTACAAATTGTAGCTTTCTCTTTATTTAAAAAATAAGCATAATGAATAGTGGATTATATATAATTTATTTATTTATTTATACTTTGTTGCACCACAATAATAAAAAATATACAAAAGGCGACCTTATTGCTAAGCAGTCTCTTCTAGATAACTTTTGAGTAGTGAACATTGGGAAAAAAGACGCAGGGTAGGTGGCGCACTATTATATACATACGAATATGTACAATCAGGGGGGAAAGGGATTGTCAGTAATGGAAACTAAGAACCCCATTGCCAGCAATATACCCAACCAGGTCGACCTCCACGCGGTTCCCCCTGGAAACTATCATGGTTAATTCCTGATGGATTCATCATGTTGGGCTAACTGGCCTGTTTTCATTCTCATCTATCACCCTTCACTGGTGCTTTGCCAGCGTATCCTGTTAGCGCAGGCGGAGTTACCAATTCATTTTCATCCAATAATAAATATATATATATATATATATATATATATATATATAGATATTTTATTATTATATATTTATTTATTTTATACATATTTTGTATATATATATATATATATATATATATATATATATATATATAGAAGAGGTAAAATGTTGGACCACTTTATACGACATGATGATTTATTAAAGAGTATACTAGAAGGAAAAATAACTAGAGGGTGAAAAATGTTTTTGTGGAACACAGTTTTATACTAATATAAATAATAGTTAGAAAACGCTAAAGCGTTCATCAGCAAATTCATTAATAACAAACGCCAACTATAAAATGAAAGGTGTTTACCGGTAACTGGTTTTACTAACAGCTGGAACTAAGTGTTCTCTTATTTGATTCTTCACGTACATATTAATTTTTTTTTTATGTAAATGAAAGTAATTATTGATTAGTTACCTCTTAAAATATTCTTGTTATTTCATAATTTTTTTTTTTATACAACTTAGAATAGCAAACAAGCTGACGGCCCACCTGATGGAAAGTGGTACCGTCGCCTATAGACATGAGCAGTATCATGGACATAACAGAGTATATTGTTTCGCCCATGATACCCCCCATGCGTTGCCATTCCTGAGAACTCAGATGTTATTCCTCTGTACCCAGTAAATTCACGCCATATCCCACCCTTCAAACCGAAATTGTATATCTATAATTGTAAAATTTTTTTAATGAAATTTTAAACTAAATTAGATCACGGTAAGAATATGAAATTTGACACATAAATACGATCATACTGTATACTATATCAGCCTTTAATTGTTCAGTATTGATCATGGACTTCTCCCATAAGGGGGAATTTAGCCAGTAGTTGCCAGGCTTGAATGGCGAGTTGGCACCCACAGTTAGGCCTTGGTGATGTTTTAAAAAGACGCTGCTGCCAATCCCTCGACCATTATGTTCATTTAGTTGCCTATTACGACGCCTACAGGATAGAAAAGGTGGTCTATTCTATGTCGTGACCACGTGGTAATTATGAACATAGTAAATCGACAAAATATATTAGCAAAATAGGCCTACGACAACAAAAAACATATATTTACCACAAAAATATCCAAAATAATCCTTAAGAAATTTATAAAAACTTATATTTGGAGCATAGAATTGTATGGGTGTGAAACATGGACAATGACGCAAAAGGAAAAAAAAGATGCTTGAGGCATTCGAAATGTGGACGTGGAGGAGAATGGAAAGGATAAGCTGGAAAGAAAAACTAATGAATTTTTTTTAATTTATATATTTTTTTAGTATAGTAGAGGGAAAAATAGAGGGCAAAAGAGGAAGAGGAAGACCGAGGAATAACTACATGGGACAGATAAAAGAAACACTAGGTGTTATGTCGTATAGGGAGGTCGAGGATATGGCCTGGGATAGAACTGGCTGGAGGAAGATGCATGAATTAGTTGCACTGACAAGAGGAAACTCTTAAATGAAAAGAGAGAGATATTGAATCTATTCCCGAGCTAAGACTGTCTACTTACAACTGAGGAACGAGTGTTAATAAACAAACACATCAAAGGAAAGGAAACAGACTCTGTTACGATGGAAGCGATGTCCTGTTGTCTTCTAATACTTTTTTTATACCACAAAAGTTGTAAAGTATAGATCCTGTTTGATAATAAACGGGTATCGTAATTTTAGATGCATGCAATACTAGGGGGGTCATTTGTGCGTTGGCCCTAAACAAATTTTAATAGATTGATCCTTTTCAAGAATTCCATACAGTACGGTTTATTTAATTTGTAATTTCTTATGTTTTTTAGCAATTAACTGTGTGTATGTGAATCCAATTAAGTCCCGACGTACAATGAAGCGGCAAGCGTGAAGTTTTTCATACGCGGATGCCCGTAATATTTTTAATAATTTCTCATTATTTCACGTATTGTTTCAGTATATTTTGCTATTCAATGACAATTTGAAAGAGATAGCGGTCGAGACTAAGGTCAAATCGCCGATTGTATCGATAATATCGACTATTACGACCGGATTTACTTATTAGAAAATACAATTCTGTTTCGTATGATACAACTATTGCAATTTTTATGCAGTTTAATTAGGAAATAAAGTGAATGCGTATTATCAATTGGAAATATTGACTGTTTCGAATCGAAATGCAGTTTTAAACACCATGCACTCTTACTTCTATGGTTTACATGTGATGTGAAAATAATATAAGAATTACATTTTATGTAAGCATCAAATAAAAAAAATATAGGAAGCAAAACTCACACAAATGCCTTGGACTCCTGCAATCGCGTTGTACATTGCTTGAACACATCGTATGCAATTTTGGTGTACTGCGTGGACACAGCGAGCAAATCTGGCTGGTACTCCACTTCCTTCTGCTTCTCCGGATTAGTGGGGTCCGTCACTATGTTGTGTTTGTTCTTGAAACGTTCCAGTGTGCAGTTATTTTGTAGCGGGGGAGGCGTCGGTGCCTCCGCGCTCATTACATCGCGTGTACATATGTTGCACATAGTTTTTTTTTTTATTTTAGACACGTCCGCGACCGAGGCCCGATGTCGTTTGTGCGGCTCGGCGCCGCGATCAGAAATATAAGTCGAGCAAATCTTATCCCCACCAGTGCGGGCTGCGCGTGCGCACGCCGGCGCCTGCCCATGATAAGGTTTTGGTGAAAAATCACCGCTGGCTTTAGGGCGTCTATGGTTTATCAGTAGGTGCAGTCTGGTGCATCAGTATAGTAGTATACTACGGCGTTGCTCGCATGAATTCGTATGAAATATGGCTATGTTAGATTTCTACCAATTGTTAAGAAAAGGGCGATTTTCAATTGTTTCTTTTAATTTTTTTGCCATATCTTCTATACATCTGTTTGTTTTATTAATTCTTTTACATTTTGGGGTTTACTTTCGTGTTGATGTTATATAAATTTTGTCGTGCCATATTAACGCAGTGCGTTCAGCTGTCAAGTTAGTGTTGGGTTTTTCAAAATATTTTGACTCATATTTTTCACCACATCTTCCCTTCATACGCTTTCTGTTCTTACCTAACGGTTAGCTGATAGAGAATGCCATATGGCATTAAGCTCGCCACTTGTACAAAGTTTTATTGTGCAACAAAGAATAAATAATAATAATAATAATATTTCTTAGAAAACTTTCCAGTTTCACTAATAGAAAACTAATGATTTTGTATTCATAGATATTTTAGTGAATATAGAAATATAGACTTAAAATGAAAACTGTTCTAATCTGTTTACCATCAGACCGGCTATATGTTTGTTTATCACTTTCTACTTCTAGGACTGTAAGTGTTAGCACTACGGACACCTTAAAATAACTGTGACACCCATGGTATAACATGGTTATACCGTTGTTCCCTATAATTTTACTATTTTTATCCCTTTAAATCGAAACACAGCCATAAAACCCACCCAAGAGTGACCTATTATGCACAATCGTACTCTTATGAAGCTAAATATTTTTTATACAAATAAATATATTAAAATATAGCTGAATGTATATATATATATATATATATATATATATATATATATATATAGTTGATGAGATATGTCACAATGTAACTTGGCTGATCAGCACGGCATTCTTGTTAGATTGTCATTGATCTCTAACAATAGTTAAGTGAGGTTGACTCACTGCGTTATCTGAAGTAATTCATAGAAATATTACGGAACATTTACGATACTGTCGGTGCATGGACCCCATAAAATGAACTACTGAGAAACAATGCATTTTAAGTATTTAATAATCTTAAGTCTGTCATTCTTTTATCTTTGACGTAAAAGAAACACCTAAATTTGTTTTAATTTAAATTAAAAATGTTTTTCAGAAAGAATATTCAGTTAAACAGGTTGTTTTAATGGATGATTAAATGGTAACCCCGCCTGCGTTAACGGTATAACGCTGGCGGAGCATCACCACCATTGAGGGATGATAGGTGAGTTTATATTTCTCGGTGAACAAAATCTTAAAATTATACGCATTCTCTAATGGATAGATTTTAAATTATTACTCGTATCAATAACCAAATATTTATGTCACCTTATTTTATAACAAATATTTAGTGTCATTACGCTAGGTACCTACGTGGCCCTGGACACGAAGCGCGTCAGTACGGTATCCATTATCCATTATTATAATATTAGGCTGCTATAGTAATAGTTTACTTCAGTGTCTACAACTACTACAATCATCCCTAAGCATAGTAATAATATAACAAATATCCACTGATTATTAAATCTATAATAGCTATTCTTTTAACATTAAAATCCTCAATCTATAAACATTTATAGTAACGATAAGACCGCCTAATATTAGTATTATTGTTTATTCTTTGTTGCACAATAAAACTTTGTACAAATGGCGAGCTTAATGCCATATGGCATTCTCTATCAGCTAACCGTTAGGTAAGAACAGAAAGCGTATGAAGGGAAGGTGTGGTGAAAAATATGAGTCAAAATATTTTGAAAAACCCAATACTGACTTGACAGCTGAACGCACTGCATTAATATGGGACGACAAAATTTATATAACATCAACACGAAAGTAAACCTTAAAATGTAAAAGAATTAATAAAACAAACAGATGTATAGAAGATGTGGCAAAAAAATAAAAGAAACAATTGAAAATAACACTTTTCTACCCATTAGCAATCTAACATAGCCATATTTCATACGAATTCATGCGAGCAACGCCGTAGTATACTACTATACTGATGCACCAGACTGCACCTACTGATAAACCATAGATTTTTTTTATGGGTGAAAATGGTATGGTAACCCCGTCTGCGCTAACGGGATACGCTGAATAACGGATAACTGTCTTTTCCCGTGGGTGTCCCCCGGAAAAAAACAGGGTGGCCTATTCTATGCCGGGACCATACATCCAAAAATCAATAAATATATTAATATATTTTTTTATAATGTTTCTATGTACACGGTAATGTAGACATTAGTTACAGATCGATTCTCGGCGGAATTAATATAGAAATAACGGAATTTTTAAATTAGTTTAGGTCCGAATGTTTTATCTACTTGTATAAAATTACAAAAAAAAAAAACCGAAAGAAATGGTATCAAAATGATATAATTTTGGTCGTTCGAACAGTTACAGTGAGGTTTATGACGAACGAAACGGTATTATTAATTTGAGATCTTGATTCTGTAGGTTTCGGAGTTCCGGTATAATGTTCGATTTAACCGAATATTCATCTTTTGGATCTCAATTATCGATTTTTTTTATTGATCTTTTTAAGAGACGTCTAATTTAATGATCTATACAAGAAATGAATAATTCGATATCGATCCATTCATTTTTATTGTATGTGTTTGTCTAAGATTTAGTTTAATGGGAACGCTCCTATGAACACCGATTGATTGACCTAAGAACGTCAGTTGTAAACCGATTTGGAAAATACATTTTTTAATAATATACTTTCAAATAATAATTTAAATTTAAATCATAATGCACATAGAAATTTTATTAAATTCGGTTCAGTAATTTAGTTTTTTTTTTAACTCAAAATAACAGATTTTGTCACAATTGAAGTCTTTTTTTTATTTTAATTTTTTTTATACAACTTAGAATGGCCAACAAGCTGACGGCCCACCTGATGGAAAGTGGCAACCGTCGCCTATAGACATGGGCAGTACCATGGACATAACAGAGTATACTGTTTCGCCCATGATACCCCCCATGCGTTGCCATTCCTGAGGACTCGGGTGTTATTCCTCTGTACCCTGTAAATTCACGCCATATCCCACCCTTCATACCGAAACACAGCCATGCAAACACAACTGCTTTACGGTTGAAACACGAATGAGACAGAGGTACCCAAGCAAACGACTTTTGTACAAAGTCTCCCTCCTTTATAAAATACAATCTTAAATTTATATATACTAAACTTTTTAGTTCATGTAGTTTTATTTTTTCTTATAAAATGATCATGTGGTCTCATTAATGTGACCCCTTGACGTCAATGAACTGTCTGTGACGCAGGTGTCCGGGGAAGCCCTAGATTTTAAAATCTCTGCAGGTAGGAGAAACCATGATTCATTGAATGGATATAAGGCAATTAATTTAATCTTTTATCTTTATGAATTAAATTGATAATTTAAAATTTGTAGTGTATTTAATTAACTTTAGATATATTTCTATATCTTTTATAAAGTTGATTGAATTACCTTCAACTTAATAATCTAACTGTTAGCTGATGTCGATTAATGAGGTTAAGCAACCTTTGAGTGTGATCTTCAATGTGATTGGTGACCTTTGATGCTTTTTTTTACTCTTCAGAAATTACGATATACTTATGTGATTCTATACATACGAGTATGTATTAATTTTTTTTTTGATGAGTGAAAATGGAATGGTAACCCCGCCTGCGCTAACGGGATACGCTGGCGGAGCACCAGTGAAGGGTGATAGATGAGAATGAAAACAGGCCAGTTAGCCAATCATGATGAATTCATCAGGAATTAACCATGATAGTTTCCAGGGGGAACCGCGAGGTCGACTTGGTTGGGTATATTGCTAGCAATGGGATTCTCAGTCGCCATTATTAATAATCCCTTTCCCTCATTGTATTAATATTAATTTGTATAAATATTAACGTCAAATTAATTAATTAATAAAAGATTAATGTCCCCATTACTAACAATCCCTCTCCCCCAGATCAGAAAGAGTGTTTGTTTTCGTTAAATTGTGTACAAATAATTATTTTATTACAGTATAAGTTCGCACTGGTTGGGGGGAAGGGATTGTTAGTAACGGGGAGATTAGTCCCCATTGCTATCAATGTAATCTATCAGATCGACCTCCACGTAGTTCCTCTAGAAACCATCGTGACTAATTTGTCGTTGAATTTGTCACGATGGGCTAACTGACCTGCCTTTTCATCCTCACCAATCATGCAAGCGCAGACGGGGTTATCATTCCATTATCATTCATAAAAAAAAATCTTCGCATAAGCAAGATAACCAATAGAGAAGAAAGGTTTTTGAATGACAGGCAAACACAGTATAGGATGGAGCGACCTCACTAGATAAAACGACGTCCACAAATGTGTAGCAGGAAGTCAATGGATGTAAATGACTCAGGATCATTCCTTATGGCGATCTATGAGAAGGCCTATGTTCAGCAGTGAATAATTAACAGCTGAAACGATGATGATGACGGTAGAATAGAAATTGCGTACCAGACTTACTCTTGCTTCTACTTGCTTCTGTTTTTGATGATCCGTATCAAAATAACTACCAGTAGGTATATCCTTAATATAACCTTTAAATAAATTAATGTAAATCTTATTTCGTAGTACATTAGGTGCTGTAAAAGGCCACAGCAATGATACAGCGAATAAAAATAGGAAACATACGTGACTTAATCCTAAATTTAGGTTCGTATTTTTATATCAGCGTCAATACCATATACCGTACCGTAACAATGTGGAATGGTTAATTCGTGACGTGCTTCCTTCCTCCTAAAACCTCGGATCCTTCAAACGTAGCTAGAAAAAGCTCCTAGTCTGCCAACCGTTGAGACTGGAACATTCTCTTTTCGGTTGATTTGTCTTTGATTTTTAACACCATCTGATGATGATATCAAGAGATTTTAAACTTTATCACCTAAATAATAAATTACAATTAGTAATGAAATTATACCATAGTCCTTAACAGTGCTAATACATGATACCATAGACCTCACTTTTTTTTAATGGGTGATAATGAAATAGTGACCCCGCCTGCGCTAATGGTATACACTAGTGGGGCACCAGTGAGTGACGATAGGTGAAGATGAAAAGACAGGTCAGTTAGCCCATCGTAACGAATTTCATAAGAATTAACCATGATGGTTTCCAGGGGGAACCACGTGGAGGTCGACCTGATAGTAATGGGGTTGTTAGATCTCATTATTAACAATCCTTTCCCCCCATGGGCCTCACTGTGCATATACAGAGTACAGAAGAATAACACCTGAGTCCTTAGGAATGGCAACGCATGGGTGGTATCATGGGCGAAACAGCATACTCTGTTACGTCCATGGTACTGTTCCTATATATAGGCGACGATTACCATTTTCCCTCAAGTGGTCTTTCCGTAAGATCTCTCTACTTCTCACTTCTAAAGGCCCTGTTGCTAGTAACATCAAGCCGCTCTCCACGCTGCTATCACTAGAAATAATATTCCTGTGAACTTATTATGATCTAACTAAACAGGCCTGGGGGAAAGGGATTGATAGTAATGGGAAGGTTAATCCTCATTGCTATCAATATACCCTACCAGGTCGACCTCCACGCGGTTCTCCTTGAAAATTTATCGTTGAATTCGTCACGATGGACCTGCCTTTACACTTCATCAATCAGCCCTCATTGGTGCCCCGCCAGTGTATACCGACAGCCCAGGCGGTATCATTCCATTATCATACATTAAAAAAAAAACTATACAAGCGTTATCTTCATGTGTACCTCGCCAACGTATACCTACAGCGGAAGCAGGCATTACCTTTTCATTGTTACCCATTCAAAAATATTCGTAATAAGAAATGAACCCTGGAACAGGTATATTAATTGGACCTTTTAATCGCTCTATCGCTATAATACCGTACTTAGAGTGAAAGGTACGGGGATCGTTAACAGTTGTGGTGGCAGATTACTACGTTTACATATGTGCAGCATACGGCGGCCATACACATTGTTTAGTATGCGCGTCACACTTGATTGCAACGTCATGTTGCGATGCTCATTTGTATAGGACACACTGCATAGTTATTGGTATAGCATTATATTGTCTGTGGCATGGATATAGCTATAACTGATGGAAGTTTCTTTAATGTATGAAAATGTAATGGTAACTCCGCCAGAGCTAGTAGTTTACGCTGGCGGAGCACTAATGGGAACGAAGTCAGGTTAGTTTGATGATTTTAAACTACTATGATTTCTAGGAATTTAGGCGTGACAAATCTAACAGTAAATCAATCACGATGGTTTTCAGGGGCAACTACGAGGAGATCGACCTGATATAGTACATTGCTAGCAATAGGGCTACTTATCCCCATTACTAACAATCTCTTCTCTCCCCGCGTAAGTGGGGTTATCATTCCATTATGATCCATTTAAAAAAAAAGTATTTATTTATATTTATATCATCATCATCTTTTCAGCCATTCTCCGTCCACTGCTGGACATAAGCCTCCCCCATAGACCGCCATAAAGAACGGTCCTGAGCCACCTGCATCCACTGACTGTTATATACATATAACAAAATATATATATTACATTTATATACATATAATAAAATTGTAACTAGATTATATTTAATAAAAATTTTATGGAGGTCTCAGTGCGAGAAATTACAGCCAAAACAATATAAATTTTAGATACTTTTCTGTCTGTATGTTTGTTACGGCATCAGGTAAATACAACTGCTTCAATTAGAATGCAATTCACGCAATTGCATTCGTAAAAGGTCATTATTTAAATCTGGCATATGCTTTAGCTAGAAGTTTTCTTTATGCAACTTAGAACAGCAAACAAGCCTATAGACATGAGCAGTGTGATGGAGAACAGAGTATACCGTTTCGCCCATGATACTTCCCATGCGTCGCCATTCCTAAGAACTCAGGTGTTATTCCTCTGTACCCTGTAAATTCACTGCCATATTCTACCCTACAAACTAAAACACAGCCATGCAAACACAACTGTTTTACGGTAGAAACACGAATGGGACAGAGGTGCTCAAGCAAACCATTTTTGTACAAAATCTCCCTCCGGTGAAGCGGTTTATTTCTATGATTTTCCTTCTACTTATAAAAAAAATAAATATTATTAATACATTTTACTAGGTATTTAGTTCTCAATCTAATTGGTTAACGAGGTTAGTCGGCCATGTTGGGATATGTTCTCGTATGTTTCTACTCCATTGCGAGGGATTACCTTCTTTTGAGCACGTAGGCAATACTAAAACAAAACTTAGCGCCGGCTTATCATTTCAATACATACTCATGGTTAAATGTTCAATCTAATTATCTCTTACTAGCGCCCGTCCCGGCTTCGCACGAGTGGACATTTTTACAACATTTTAAAAAGTGGTTATTGTGACATAACGATAATAGTTAGACATATAGTATCGCTAAGTTTTTTATAGTAATTGATATTTTCTTCAATGTTGTAGAACATACTTTTTGTTCTATCACCAATAGTTTCCGTAGCGCACGCGACGAAAGATATTTTATAGCATTTTTTTACACCTTGAGATACGCTACTAAAGTTTTAGTAAGGATCCTTAATCTTTTCTAGCAATAAATATAGGCTACGTTATTCAGGGTGAATGTAGCTTTTTAATGATGAAAGAATTTTTAAAATTGGCAAAGTAGTTTTTAGGTTTATTCATTACAAACATACATACACACAAAAATACAAATCTTTCCTCTTTATAATATATTATTAGCGTAGATTTATAAGTGGGTGATTATTTCTTATGTCGTATATTTAAAATACGTATTTTCCTGTATAAATTCAGTATAAATAAATTTTTATTAAGCATCATACGTAATAACCTATGCCCACTTATCAAAGCTAGATAAGGGATAACATGTAATAAAAAAAGTAAACAAGTGACCCTGAGATATATGTATGTCACTTTATTTCCTTAAACTAGATCAAGAACTGACTGTACTCACGATAACCATTTTTTTTTTGCGACGACGAAATCTACGTTTATAAATATAAACATATTTTACTTAATAAAACTGTTTACGTCTTACGTTTGTCTTCTTTCTAAGAAAATATAGTGATATCACAAGGTATTTCTTATTATTTTGTGATAATATAACATTAAAATTATAATAAATAAATATGACAGTCTATAGGCAATCAGGGTGGGCATCAAACAATTCTGGGATGGGTACGGCACACTCGGCCTCCTTTTAAATACAGCTCACAAGGTAAGTATAAATATAACTCTCCAGTTATTATCGTAAACATAAATTGAGCATAATATCTTTTTATGAATGTATTTTTTTATACTATGTGGCAAACAAGCATACAGCTCGTCTGATGGTAAACGGTCACTGTAGCCTATGAACGTCTGCAACACTAGGGGCGTCATGAATGCTTTGTCGATTTATCTTATAAGCCTGTTAAGCACCCCGAGCTTTTTGGACGCCAGTTTGACCCTATCTTCTAGAAGACTAAGGAACTCTATAGTGCTCGAGATGTTGACACTGTGGGTTCCGATACTTTTAGAGATGGTAATAGATGTGTTCTAAATTTTGCGCAGCCACGGTAAATGGAGTTTTTAAGGGTAAAGGAAGACCAAAAAAGATATGGAAGGCCTGCGTGAAAAATGATACGGCCAGAATGGTAGTGAATGCGGAAATGACTGGGAATAGAGAAGAATGGAAGAGGAAAACATTTTTTTTTAATGGGTGATGATGGAATAGCAACCCCGCCTGTGCCATCGGTATACGCTGGCAGGGCACTAGTGAGCGATAATAGGTGACAATGAAAAGACAAGTCAGTTAGCCCATCGTGTTGAATACACTTGGAATTCAGCAAAATGATTTCCAGGGGGGACCACGTGGAGGTCGATCTATTTGGGTATATTGCTAGCAATGGGGTCCTAAGTCTCCATTATTAACAATCCCTCCCCCCCCCCCAAGGAAATCATATAATGCCGAACCCAAATAATAAATCGTAGTCGTAGAATACTGACGGATTTTTATATGTAATCTTTGTGAGATCCGTCAGTATTCTACGACTATGACGAAATAAGAAAAGAGTAAGAAGATGATCAACGTACTAGCTTGTGTCTTAGATGGGTTAAATTGGGCTAAGTTTAGTCGTCCCCAATCGGAGACTAGCAAGAGTTCTCTTGATTTCAGATACAAGCTGTTCATAGTTTTTTAGTTAGTGGTCTTCACAATGGAGCAAGGGATTTTAATTTTGATACAAAAGAGTTTTTAATCGAAGATTCATCGAATCGAATTCATAATAAGGAAATATAAAGATACCATCAAATTTTTGCTAAATTTAGATTTTGTTACATTAAATGACGTATCTTTGGGTGTATTGAAATATTTTATCATATCGCTGCATATTTTCAGAAACAAAACGTAATTGATTAGATTATTCAATGGCTTCCGTGATGTCGTAATATTCTGAAGCATTTCATAAAATCCTTATTAATATCATACAAATCAATATTGAACAGGGGTTTTTTTTTAAGGGATGATAATGGAATGGTAACCCCACCCGCGCTATCGGTATATACTGGCGGGACACCAGTGAAGGATAATAGGTGATTATGAAGCAGGTCAGTTAGCCCATCGTGACGAATTCAACAAGAATTGTTCACAATGGTTTCCAGGGGGAACCACGTGGAGGTCGACCTAATAGGGCATATTGCTAGCAATGGGGCTGTCAAACTCCATTGCTAACAATCCCTTTCCTCCCTATTGAACAGGGGTTTGTTTATTAGTTGCCTCTTGGCGTTTTAATGGCTATATGAATGGCCAATCACTATATTTGAGGGATTGTTAGTATCATGCTAATGCGGATTAACAGTCTTCTTGTTAGCAATATACCCTGCCAGGTCGACCTCCACGTAATTCCCCCTGGAAACTATCGTGCTGAATTCCAGGTGCATTCATCACGATGGGCTAACTGATCTATCTTTTCATTCTCACCTATCATTTCTCACTGGTGCCCCGCCAGTGTATACCGTTAACGCAGATGGGGTTACCATTCCTTTATCATCTATTAACGAAAAAATCAAACACTATGAAATTTAGCTCATCACCAAATTGTTTATAATTACTCATTCATTCTCATTCCAAAGGTTGCCTGGAAGAGATCGCTTTTAGCGATAAGGTCGTCCATTGTTTTCTCATTGTGATTATTTCTTGTAATTGTTTATATTTATAATAAGTTTACTATTGTAATCTTTTGAAGGAAACAATAAAAAGTATCTATCTATCTATCTTATCCTTTGATATAAGCTACTTTTAATTCCTGTCAGTGATCATATCCCAGTCACGCAAACGAAGTCACCGGTAAAAGTTACTGCCCAATATTTTCATTTCCTTGGGACATATCGTCATAGTCGTAGAATACTGACGGATCTTTATATGTAATATTCGTCAGATCCGTCAGTATTCTACGACTATGACGATATATGGAAAGGAATATGAGTCATTTAGCAATACTGTAATCGTCAACATTCCTCGTTTGTTATACTAACGAGAGGTTTATTTTCATTGTGAAATAGGTAATGAATGTCCCTCGTGACCGCTCACATGACCGGCGTGGCATCGACTACGATACAAAGCTGTTACTACAGTTCTAAAATTAAAAATTGTTAGTGAGATGAAATTGGCATGGCGACGAGTGTAATTCATCTCGCTTTACCATTAATGACACTTGCAACAGTTTAGATAAACACGTAATATTTATTATTACTTTTTAAATTTTTTTTTAACAACTTAGAATGGCAAACAAGCTGACGGTCCACCTGATGGAAAGTAGTAACCGTCGCCTATAGACATGACATTTTCAGACATTTTCTTCCACGCACAACCATTCTTTGGAATCAACTTCCAGCAGCAGTATTTCCGAACAGATACGACAACATAACCTTCAAGAAAAGAGTATATTCCTTTTTAAAAGGCCGGCAGCACACCTGCAATGCCGCTGGTGTTGTGGATGACCATGGGCGGCGGTACTCACTTACCATCAGGTGAGTCGCATGCTCGTTTGCCCCCTGTGTTGTAAAAAATAAACATAATAAGATAATAAAACTTCTATGATACATTTATATAGATAGATATTGTTAAAAATTAAAATAATATATTAAAAATGATTTAATATATATTAGAATATAATAATATATAATATAAATCAATATACATATTTTAGGTGAATTATATATGTTACTGTACTGTGGTTTGGTCATTTGGAGAGGATGGATGAAAGAAGAATTACGAAAGAGATTTATCGGACAAGAATGAATGGTGATGTCGGTAGGGGCCGCCCTAGACGGACGTATGTTGACTAAATATGAGACGTGTTGAAGAAGGGCCAAATTAAAAGTACCCGTAAACGGCGAGCGTGTATGAAAAGATTGATGTATGTGGAAGAAGCGAAAGAGATTTGTTTGAATCGAAGTATTTGGCGTTCCATTGTTTCTGCCTACTCTAATGGGAGACAGGCGTGACAGATATGTATGGTATGTATATAGGTTACTGTATTTCACTTGAATTATTCAATTGTCATTGTATATTTTCGTTTATGGTGCAATATAGAGTTGAATAAATAAATAAATAGTAAATAATTTAATGGAAACGTAAATAAAAATATTATTTACCAAATCATATTAAAACCGCATAAAGTGCCTTTTTTTTGGATGAAAATTGTATGGTAACCCCGCCTGCGCTAACGGTATACGCTGGCGGAGCACCAGTGAAAGGTCATAGATGAGAATGAAAACAGGCCAGTTAGCCCATCATGATGAATTCATCAGGAATTAACCATGATAGTTTCCAGGGGGAACCGCGTGAAGGTCGACCTGGTTAGGTATATTGCTAGTAATGGGATTTTTAGTCTGCATTACTAACAATCCCTTTCCCCCCCGCATAAAGTGCCTCAGTAGAACTTCAATAAACATAAACAGTTTTTTTTTTTTGTTATAAATTATATGTATTCAAACATTTTGTTAAATATATATAAAGGAAGTCATGTTTTATTTATTGCACAATTTGAATTATTGAATTACATAACGAGTTATCACGTGCTCCGTAACCGGTCGCTGAGTACTCGATGATCAAGTCCCGAGCTTGTTTTTTCATCATTAATAAATTATGACGGTATACGTAGAATTTTAAGGTAAGGCTTGTAATTATGTTCATTGTTTGGTCTTGTTTTTTTTTTTATTTTTATTTTTAAGTCGCTGTTTGCTAGGGTTTCGCTTGCAGGAATATGTACGTTACATTGTTTCTGTCTCAAGAGTACTCATAAGACGGCCAGTGTTTCAGGAGTTACGTTAGGGGTGACACAGTGTATCTTGTGGCGTCTTTAGTCATGTTTATGACTGTAGCTGGTAGTATTTTTCTGCTATATGAATAAATTACTTGTTTTCTATTTCTTTTTATATTACTGAGGTGACAAACAAGCATACGACCTACCTGATGGTAAGTTGTTACCTGATGGTAAGACTTTGTATAGATTCTTTTGTTAAATTCATTTATGCATGTATCATTGCACATATGTATAGATTATAAGTGTACAAATCTTTGAAATTTAAAATATTACTGTAGTCTATTTATTATATAACTAGTATTGTAGTTTTTATAAATTTTCTTAATAATAATTATATATTATGAATACGCATGTCGTGGCGGCCTTTAATTGAGGCAGCATTTTATAATGTAACCATATTATCATGAATTTTTTAAGTAGATATAAATGTATGCTTTGTTGGTTGTCCTTAAATAAATAAATAAATAAGAGTTTATTGTGTCCTATGAACAATTGGAATACTACGAGCAATACGCGCGCGATGCTGTCCCTAAAGAAACCTCTTTACCACTGTTTTGAAGAACCTATGCTGCGATCTCTTGTCAAAACCTCGGCAGAGAGCTCGATTCTTACCCTGAGGGCCTACCATGAAATGTTTTCCGAAATTTAGGAGCCAAACGAAACAAAAATTTTATGTTAAAATTACATTAATACATACCGTTTGGAAATATTAAAAATGTTGTTCCTTTGGACTTTTATGATAGGATGTATGACAAACGAAATGTTAAATTCCATTTATTGATCCGATTTTGGTATAAACAAAAACACGAAATTGAGACCGAAATTTCGGAATCTCATTTCATGGTAGACCCGCAGAGCGTTCGTGGGAGTGGGAGTTCGTGAGAGTTCAGTTGCATTAGTTTTATCCAGTAAAGTAAATTTATAATACACACCATACATCATCATTTCAGCCTTTAACTGTCCACTGCTGAACATAAGCCTTCCTATAAGAGGAGTTTTGCCAGTTGTTGGCACGCTTGGCAGACGGGTTGGCAACCGCAGTTAGGCTTTTAGAGACGTCTTAAGAGGCTGCCCATCCCTCTACTAAATTACATCTCTAATAAATTACAACTATTTTTTTTATACAACTTAGAATGGCAAACAAGCTGACGGCCCACCTGATGGAGAGTGGTAACCGTCGCCTATAGAGATGAGCAGTACCATGAACATAACAGAGTATACTGTTTCGCCCATGATACCCCCCATGCGCTGCCATTCCTGAGGACTCAGGTGTTATTTATATAAATTTATTAAGTGTTATTTATTTATATAAAATTATATAAATATATATATATATATATATATATATATATATATATATATATATATATATATATATATATATATATATAAATATATATAAATATATATATATATATATATCTTATATATCTATCAAGTCAATTATAATAATATTATTGCATTCAACAGTTTTTTTTTTAATTTGGTAATAACATGCATGTTTTGCCAATCAAGAACAATTATGTTAGTTTATTTGAGATTCTCAAAAATTGTTGAATCAATTCTTGTTTATAAAATCTAAAAGACCAGTCTCTAACGAAGATAAGTGCTCAATTAGGGTTGCCACTACTAAGATTGTTAGGTATAAGTTGTATTTTTGCGCATGCAAGGCTTACAAGGCCTGGCCACACATATCATTAACAATAATTGTACTGTGAGATCGTTTTGTCCTAACATAAAAACAAAACGTACTGAGTTTGATTCTGGCTACTTTAGAAGAAAATCCGGTTATTTGGGTACCCAGCAGCAGGATTTCCGAACCGACACGACATCATAACCTTCAAGAAAAGAGCATATTCCTTTTTAAAAGGCCGGCAGCACACCTGCAATGCCGTTGGTGTTGCGGGTGATCATGGGCGGCGGTAGTCACTTACCATCAGGTGAGTCGCATGCTCGTTTGCCCCCTGTGTTGTAAAAAAAAAAACTTTCAGCTACTCAAAGGTTTTTGAGAGGTTTGATGTTTTTATAAATAAGGGTGTTATGCTTTGTTTTTTTTTTATATAACTTAGAATGGCTAACAAGCTGACGGCCAACCTGATGGAAAATGGTAACCTGCGCCTAGAGACATGAGCAGTACCATGGACATAACAGAGTATACTGTTTCGCCCATGATATTCCCTAGAGATCCCTTTATGGGATAAGTCCGCCATTGTATATTAAATCATTTAATGTATTCAGTATGAATTATGTAGAATAAAGATTTTACAATACAATTTTACACTCATAAATTTTCCTTGATATTTTTTCCTGTTATTAATTATGGATTCAAATATTTTACTATCAAATTCATGGAATTGCCACTTAAGTTTTCTCAATAAAATGTCTATAAATAAACAAAATATATGTGTGATTCATTGGTCTACGCGACTCCGGTCAGTGCACCCATTGCAAATATTAGGCGTACTCGTGAAATTGCACAAAATTATCTATATACACATGGGTGTTGTTTGAATAAAATGAATCTTATGCGTTGGGAAATAGCGTAAAAATTTGCATACACTTACCTTAGTCCCCTGTACATAAATAGAGTTAAGACAAATCAATCAAAATTAAATCATTCTCGTAACAAGATAAGGTTAATATTTGCATAACAATGATGAGATTCGCGAGATCAACTTCACGTTGTAATTGAAATCTTCCCGCTTCGTCCCTACCTCGCGTATGTCATTCAATATAAACAATACTGGGAAATACTCATAATGGAATGTGCGGCAGGTTTTGTAGTTTCTTTTTTTAATGGATGACAATGGTGTGGTATCCTCGCCTTTGCTAATGATGTACGTTGAGGGGGCCAATGAGGGATATGATCTGAGTTGAAAAGTCAGGTCAGTTAGCCCATCGTGACGAATACACTAGGAATTCAGCACGGTGGTTTCCAAGGGGAACCAAGTGTATATAATGAACCAAGGAACCAAGGAACAAAGGAACCAAGTGTGTATGTGTGTACCAAAGTATATATATATATATATATATATATATATATATATATATATATATATATAAAATTTAGGAATTTCATTAACATTTACATATAGTTTATATTTATATATTTAGTTCATAGTGAAAAATTCTGAAATTAAATGAAAGGATTAGAATGTTTTTATTCCATTTCTTATTCTTATAATATTTTTTTTAATGGGAAAAATCTTTTCAGGACTGTATAAATTAGCTTTTTTTTGGAACAAAATGTATTTTATGTTTTTTTTTTTTTATTATAACAATAGACATCCGTTTGTTAAACATTCAGATTATAGTATTTGTGATATTATTGTATAAGTTATCATGATAGACTTACTTACACTGATAAATTTTAATATAATATTCACGATGACACGCGAAGGAGCTGGATTTAGTTCACATTATCATCATGACCCAGCAGTTTCTTAGAATTACGCATACTACGTACATATATACATATATATCCTGTATTTTTAATATATCGTAAAACTAAATAAGCACGTTGATTTCTGCGAAAAAAAATAGCACCTTTAGTGATAATAAATAAGGTACCTAGATATAAATTTCGAATATTGTGATATTTTTATATATATAATATAATTCCTAAGTGTTATATCATTGGAAGTACAAAATTGTCATTGGAAATAGATCGGATTTATATTGATATTCAATACAAGAGTTATCCTATTGTTTATTTATTTACTTTAATTTAGAATTAACTTGAGCAAAAAATGGTAGACGCTTTTTATTTGTATACTATTGTTTTTATTGTTTTATTTTTGTTTCTTTTGTTTTGTGTGCTTCTGTGTGAGTCGCTTATTCCTTTTTATAAATTATTTCTTTCTTCTTTATATTTTTTTTTCAATTCACACGGTAATAAATGCTATCGATTTCAAGAAGAGTTAGGAGTTAATAATTAATTTAGCCGTGTGCTCCCGACATAGAATAGGCCACCCTTTCCTTTCCCGTAGGTGTAGTAAGAGGCGCTAAGGGAGTGCGAGAGATGGACAGCAGCGTCCCTTTTAAAACATCTCCAAAGACTCACTGCGGTTGTCAATCCGCCTGTCAAGCGAGGCAATTACTATCAAAACCCTCTCAAGGGGGAGACTTATGTTCAGCATTGGACAGTTAAAGGCTGACGATGAATTCATTTAGAAACTACTTCCTCTGTTTCACGGTAGAGACACGAATAGGACAGAGTTAGCCAGCGTTTTGCCCCTTGTGTTGTAAAAAAAACTTCTTTCCACTTGTTTCTTTCCCATTGGTATCGTAGGAGGCAACTAAGGCAGTTGCTTCCTACGATACCATTAATGGTCGATAGATTTTGCCAACCGTAGGAACTAATGGCAAAATCTCCCAAGGAGGTTTATGCTCAGCAGTGGACGATGAACTTTAATTATATATTATTGTTTTTAAGTCTTAAATAAATGGAATAGACGCTAGTATTTATAAATTACGCGGCGTGTGATGTAATGCCCTAATGAGTTACAGTATGTCCATTAATACAAGTTATCGTGCGATATTTGTGAACATTGATATTGGTCTTACGTATTGATATTAAGCACTCGTTACTAGCAAATATTACCAATTTTTTTTTGTTATTATTGTATCAGCCATTATGTGTCCACTGCTGAACATAGGCCTCCCCCATAAATAGGGGGTTTGCTAGTAGTTTTTTTTAATGGATGATAATGGAATGCCGCGCTAATGGAATACGCTAGGAGGCACCAGAGAGGGATGATAGACGAGGATGAAAGAGTTCAGTTAGCCCATCGTGACGAATTCAACAATAAATCTATCGATCCACTGTCGATGGTTTCCACGGGGAACCGCGTATAGGTCGACTTGACTTGAATGTACCCTACATTGCCAGCAATAGGGACTCGTGAGCCCAATTACTAACAATCCCTTCCCTCTTTTTTGCCAGTAGTGGTCACGCTTGCAAACTTTGCAAAGGAAGTGGTGGCCCATTGTATGCCCGGGACAACACTGCATTACCTAGGGGTGGGGGGGGGGGGTAATAATGAGGATTAGTAGCCCGATTGCTAGCAAAACACTTTGTCAGGTCGACCTCCTCGCGGTTTCCCCTGGAAATCATTGTGTTCAATTCCAAGTGTATTTATCACGATGAACTAACTGATCTGTCTTTTCATCCCCACCTGTCCGATACTGCAGGCGGAGTTACCATTCCATTGCCATCCATTAAAAAAACATATACGTGGTATAACGTCGTAGTACGTTATACTACGTGTATGTTTTTTACTGACAAAATGGCAATATTATAATAGAAACGAGATAAAAGAAACACACTAGTGTGCGTGTTTTGTGAATGTTGCAAAAATAGCAATTAATCACGTATTTGTAAAATGTGTATTGAGATTTCTTCAGAGTCGTCAACGCACGTTGTATTATTATTACCAGTAGTAATATTTTGAAATTGGAATTAGTAAGGACAGGAACAGAGATCAACGACGTCTAGATGGAGTCCACAACGTTTTTTGAAATGATATTCTTCTAAAATTATATTAATCTTGTAATTAATTACTTTTATCATTGGAAAAGGTAATTTTATTTATTTATATTCAAATACGACCTTCGTACATTTTGACAAGAGATTGAAGATTAATACCTATGTTTACGTAAATGTTGTCCGATTGGTAAAACGATTGCTGTTGCGATAAAATCAGCTATTGTTCTTTCAACTGAGTTACTTAATAATCACGCATGGGTATATAGGAGTTTATAATTTTTTTTATTGATAATTTCGGTATGAAGGGTGGGATATGGCGTGAAATTACAGGGTACAGAGGAATAACATCTGAGTCCTCAGGAATGGCAACGCATGGGCGGTATCATGGGCGAAACAGTATACACTGTTATGTCCATGATACTGCTCATGTCTATAGGCGACGGTTACCACTTACCATCAGGTGGGCCGTCAGATTGTTTGCCATTCTAAGTTGTATAAAAAAAAAGTTGCCAACCCAGTGATATTTGCCAGTTGTTACTGGTAAAACCCCTCTTGTTGGGGAGACCTATGTCCAGCAGTGGACAGTCGACGAATTAAAAAGATGTTTTGTTTATAATTTGAAGTCTGTGTGTCAGTTTAGGTTTTGTTCGTTCACTTTTTTGCTTCGTTGGTTTGCTTTGTATATTTTTTATATAGTTATATTATCTTTCTAAAACACGGTGTTTCCATACCAGCATACACTCCTTTCGCCCACAAAAAAATAAAACGTTTTCTCTGTATGATACGAGTATTAGGTTATATTTAGACTAGTTCAACTTTTTTTATTTTGTATTTATTTATTTTGGACAACTTGGGTCCATTTTTGTTAGTAAGTGTACCTAAAAAACTATGTTAATATTTATAATAACATACGTATCATCTTAATTCTATAAAACAAATAATAATTGTAATCTATAAAAAATAGCAATTTGATTATTGGGGAAATTTTGAAGTGGACGATGTTTGAAGTTTATCGTAATGAAATCATAGCGCAAATGGTAAGAGTCTACAGAAAATATGTAATTTTCAGAGGCATTGAATTTAAAAAAAAAAGAAAAAATTTAATAAATGAATGAATGAGTATATTTTATTTGCATTATACAATATAGGAAATAAGCAAGACAATTATTAAATATAACGATATAAGTACAGTAAGGCGGTCTTATTGCTGAGAGCAATCTTTTCAGGACAACCTTAGGGTAAAAAAATTAAATATACAAAAATTTGAAAATATGAGTTATGTATTTTAATTATATTTCCTTTAACAATGAATTTTTCATTATTATATGTTACACTATAATTACATACTTACAAGTTTATCATACCAAATACCATAATGCTTAAGAAATAATACATAGGTATATATTTTCTTTTCTGATTTTGCAATGCAATGAATCATGGAAAATCAATTGATAAATCTGTGCCTCTAGTGAGAAAAGGTTCAATTCAAAATGGCCACTTTTCAGGAGAGCCAAAAAACTATTTTAAATAAAGAAAAAAAATTCTGCTGCTTTTATTATTTGCTAATTGAACAAGTCAATGATTGCATTTATAGTAATTTTTTCTCCTCTTTCTTATGAAATTGTCGGTTTTTGTGTAAAACCTATAGTTTTAAAAATAATTCTATTATACCTAATCACACTTAACAAAAATATTAAAATTATCATGTGAAAATAGTTTTAAGTTGAATTAAAACTATTTTATTGAAGTATTGAAGAAAAACAATGTTGTGTATTTTACGCTATAAAAAAATAATTGCTATTAAATGGTGTAAAAGGGTTCAAATCGAACTGATTCATTTTACACAAAAATAAATTTTAATATTTAAAGGGTGGTTCTAAGTATCTTGTCATTTTTGGCACTATTTTTGTAAAATATTGTAGTTTTATTTCTAATTATGACTTTTTTACCACAAATATTTTGTTAATTGTAGCCTTTTACATGTTTACTATCTCTATTGTTTTTAAAGATATCGTTACGATTCTTATACCATTCGAAAGAGAAAAATTTGTTTATTTAAAGTAGCCAAAAAAAGAAAAAGGCTATAACTTGAGTTATACCCTTTCTCACTAGAGGCACAGAAATATCTCAATCAATGCACCGACGCGTTGATATCTTTTCCTTGGCACACAATATTTTTATCAATTTCTAAATGTCTATCCTCAATCCGCGTTGAACCCGCGCCCGAGTCACGCCCGCGACGCGACTGCGGTCATAAAATAGCGGGTATTGCGAATAGCGGGCAATCGAGCCGTCCGGAACTGTGGGCTCGTTTCGCACACAACGAGATAAAAGCGCGTTCCCGTTGTACGTTACGGCACGATTATTATTGCTTAGCGACAGTGTAGCGAGGGAAAATAATAATAATAATATCGTATATAATAATAATTATTAAAATATAATATCGTATATATGAGAAAACAATTTATATTCATATTCGTACTTCGATTGTAAAATTGCTCTTAAAACATGGTTACTGAGTCTGATGTATGATGACACGGAAAACTTACTAAAGGTTACGTATTAAATTTATTTGTTTACATTACAACTTATCAAAATATTATTAAAATAATGTACGTTGTGTAAGTGTGTGTAGGATATACCTTAACTATATATATTAATATTGTTATTATATTCATAACCAGAGCAAATTGTATAATAGTGCCAACACCGTGGGGTGAGAACCTGGTGATCTGTAACACAGGTTTTTCCTACTTCAGACACCAGTTCTTCACAATACATTAACTTATGGAACCTCCAAAAATAAATATATTAGAATATAATAGATGTACAACTGGTATTGTAAAGAGAATAAACTTTATTATTATTAAAAAAAAAATGGGCGACCTTATCGCTAAAAGCGATCTCTTCCCGGCAAACTTTGGATGGAGAGGAGGAATTATAAACAGTTTGAACACGATTGAAGGCACGATGAAATTCTATTATTTTTTAATATAGAATTATTACTTAGATTATAACTTAGAACATAAGATTGTACTGATTCGCTAAAATTTAAGAGATTTAACTAAAACAAATTTTATATATATACTCCGTTGCGCAGTCTATTATATTTTTTGTTATTCTTGTCTACGATCGTCTGACGGATAACACCATATGGGGTTAAGTCCTCCATTGACACTATGTGTATTAAAGTTTAATAAATAATTAATATTATTCTGTTTATACATTTATAAATCTATAGGTGACAGTCATCATTTTCTATTAGAAGAGCTAGTATACCGTTCTAAACAGAATATAAAAAGCAATCTTTAATTTGTTAATATCGTATTGCGGGGGGGGGGGGGAGGGGAGAAAGAGATTGTTAGCAATGGAGTTTGACAGCCCCATTGCTAGCAATATGCCTTATTAGGTCGACCTCCACGTGGTTGTCCTTGGAAACAATCGTGAACAGTTCTTGTTGAATTCGTCACGTAGGGCTAATTGACCTACTTTATCCTTACCTATCATCCTTCATTGGTGCCCCGCCGGTGTATACCGATAGCACGGGTGGGGTTACCATTCCATTATCATCCATTAAAAAAATATATCATGTCGTACCGTCTGGTAAAGGACACGCGCCGTGCCCGATGGCGTACGTGCAGGCGCGCACGTCTCTCATAGCGCCGGCTCCGATTGCAGCTGGGAAGAATTAAAGTGGTGCTATCTATTCCTAATTAGCCAGTGTTCAATTAGTTCTAAATATATACTTAGAATTTAATATTTATAATAATAATTAAAATTTTATATTTTTTAAAATTTCGTAGTTATGTGTGCGGCGATCTCTCTCTTTCTCGATACTGAAGTGAAAAGATTTAGGCACCTCGGCCCCCCCACACGAGTCGTTAATGAAATGAAGGAATAAAACGCTAGATATTGTTGTCTCGTTCTCTCTCGTGTGCATGGCAGCGAAGGGAAGAAGCGAAATATCTGTTGGTAGATTCGTTTCGTATTATGTGACAGTGTTAGTGACAATAGGGACTTATGTTCAGGAGTAGTATTTATTGAATGGTCAATTTGGTGTAAACCATCACCATACTGGGGGGAAAGGGATTGTTAGTAATGTAGACTAAGAATCCCATTGCTAGCAATATACCCAACCAGGTCGACCTTATCGCGGTTCCCCCTGGAAACTATCATGGTTATTTCCTGATGAATTCATCATGATGGGCTAACTGGCCTGTTTTCATTCTCATCTATCACCCTTCACTGGTGCTCCGCCAGCGTATCCCGTTAGCGCGGGTGGGGTTACCACATCATTATCACCCATTAAAAAAAATTAGTAAGAACAATGGAATGTAAATAATCAAATATGATAAATAATTTATGATTATGATGATGGGGGAAAAATTAATAAATAAAACTCATGTACTTTTCCTAATGTGACAGTGAAATATTGCATATAATACAGTTATTATCTATGTAGTGATAAAAATATAATTTATGAAAGCACCTGCAGACAGCGTCTCATTCAAGTATTATATACAGATAGTGTTATTAGAGATTAGGTCTACGTATCTAATAACACGGAAATTTGCTATGATGCAATACAATTATTATATTTCATAGCGGGAATGGATTGTTAGTAATAGGGAATAGTGGCCCCATTGCTGAAAGTATTTTTTTTTATACAACTTTGAATATCAAACAAGCTGACGGCCCACCTGATGGAAAGTGGTAACCATCGCCTATAGATATGAGCAGTACTATGGACATAACAGAGTATACTGTTTCGCCTACGATACCCCCCATGTGGTGCCATTCCTGAGGACTCAGGTGTTATTCCTCTGTACCCAGTAAATTCACGCCATATCCCACCCTTCAAACGTAAGTAGTATAAAAATAAAAAATATTGTTCATAAGTGGGCAATTAATTATGATCGGTTTGCGATCTTTACGATTCGTTGAAAACTATCTTTGCTTCTATCTAGTTAATTGTTTTTTAGAAATATTAAGTATAAATCCTCTGATATTCATGCTTCTTTCCACTTTGGGTTTGCTGGAAGGGAACTCTTTTAGTGTTAAGCTCGTCTTTGTACATGTCAAATTTATATGTGTTATCAGTATGTATAATACAAATCTATACTTATACGAGTAATAAATCTGTAGAGAGGTCAATTCTGTACATGAAATATATTTCCAAAATAACTATCAGGGGGTGATTAATGATCGATATTGATGCCAAAAATGCAATCAGTAAAATTTTTGTCTGTCTGTCAGTATGTTCGTTATAGAAACAGAAGCTACTCGACGGATTTTAACGAAACTTGGTACGATTATTCTTCATACTCCTGGGCAGGTTATAGTATACTTGAGCAGAGCAGTGAAGGGAAATGTTGGGAAAACGGGAGAAGTTATTCAATTTTTAAGCTTACGTCGCGTGTGCAGCCATAATGGGCACTTTTTAAAATGTAAAAATGTCCACCCGTGCGACGCCGGGACGGGCCGCTAGCTAGTAAATATATAAAATAAATAAAATGCAATAATTTTTTAAGGTTCGACACACAGTGCGGTCCGTTAACATTCAGAAATCCTCGGGACAGTGAGGTTGCTGCGTGAGACCTGTGAAGATCCCAGGAAGTATTTGTGCTACTGGGTAAAGCTGGGCTGACTGTACCAGTCACGACTCATGCGCACAACGGCCTAAACGAGAGACTTAGCACGGAAAAAGAGTTTAATTATTATTTTTTAATTGACCTTATTGTTTATTTTTTTAATTTTTAGTTTATAAAATATTGTAACTTATTTCAAACACAATTCTATGATTGTTATTGAATAAATAAATGAAATGAAATTAAATTTACATGTTACAATTTAAATTTAAATATTACAATTTACATGGGCGAAACAATACACTATGTTATGTCCACGGTACTGCTCATGTCTATAGGCGACGGTTACCTCTTTCCATCAGGTGGGCCGTCAGCTTGTTAACCATTCTAAGTTGTATAAAAAACAAAAAACTGCTTAAAAATATAAAAAAAAAATGTTAAAATATAGTTTCTTTGTACTTTCACGGTAGGATTTATATCGAACTAAATGTTAAGCTTCATTTACTGAATTTTTTTAGTTATAAATAAAAACAGGAAATTGGGTCCGAAATTTCCGAATTCGAATTGAGTCGAAAATTTCCGAAAGTTCCGACAATTCGAAATGTCATTTCGTGGTAGACCCGCAGATTGGATCATCGAAATATTCTCAATATTCCAACACCAATACACCACGTGCTAGAAAGAGATAAGATTGCATCAGTCGACGGTGTGGTCGGCGCATGATTATTGTTATTTTTTGTTTGATTTTCAATAATACACTTTATAATTAAACGGATAAATACTAATCTTTCTTATTGATCGTGCACCAATCAAGGGGCTTTCTTCACCGGTAGTTCGTTTATCAGTGCGTGGGTACTTTAATCAAAATATTAGCAAATACTATTATTTTCCATGTAATGACGTAATTAATCTTGTTTACAATTGGTATTAACGCTTGATTATTATGTATATATCTATGGGAAATCCGTTTACATTATTTGACAATTATTTATGGTATCTTGATTAATTGTATATGTATATTATTTAATAATTTATGCAGCTGATTACTTTGTAGATATATTTTTTTTAACTTGGAATTTCTCTAAAGCAGTTTCAATTATACGGAATGATCAATTGAAAATTAATTAATAAAAGAAGATACCTCTAAGAGGGTGCCTCTGTCCCATTCGTGTTTCTACCGTGAAGCAGTTGTGTTTGCATGGCTGTGTTTCGGTTTGAAGGATGGGATATGACGTGAATTTACAGGGTTTGCTCTGTTATGTCCATGGTACTGCTCATGTCTATAGGCGACGGTTACCACTTTCCATCAGGTGGGCCGTCAGCTTGTTTGCCTTGTTTGCTTGCTTGTTTGCATTAAAGAATAAATTAATAAATTTAAATGAGTGAATCGGTTCTCAAAAATTGTTAGTTGTAAGGAAATAAAAAAAAAATGTATTATTAATCTGTAACTACAGATAATATAATACTATTTATCACTATATACACGGAATTGACAATATAACATAAGCTGCTAACGATAATTCAGCGGATTGTTTTACTAGTTTCCATTTCACGTTAATCTATGTACTTAATGTCAACGTACTAATGAACTACCAATCTGATAAGGTTATGTCAAAGAATCTATACTTAATCCGTAAATTAGTAATAACTGGTAAAAAATATGTTGATCCACTCTTTAATACCCACAATTATAGAAATTTAAAAAAAAAGAACTTTTTTAAGGCTCTGCCATCCTTTCTCTCTCACTGAGTACTGGAATTATGTACCAGTGGGAGACTTTGTACAAAAGTCGTATGCTTGAGTACCTCTGTCCCATTCGTGTTTCTACCGTGAAGCAGTTGTGTTTGCATAGCTGTGTTTCGGTTTGAAGGGTGGGATATGGCGTGAATTTACAGGGTACAGAGGAATAACATCTGAGTCCTCAGGAATGGCAACGTATGGGGGGTATTGTAGGCGAAACAGTATGTGTGTGTACTGTTATGTCCATGGTACTGCTCATGTCTATGGGCGACGGTTACCACTTTCCATCAGGTGGGCCGTCAGCTTGTTTGCCATTCTAAGGTGTATAAAAAATCTCGTGATCGCAGTTCATTTTACTTAAATATAAACTTGCGGTTTACATAATAATATTTATAGAATGCACGTTTTTCTGACGTAACCGAACTGACCTTCGTGTGTTCTCAGGGGCGCGGTTGCTACGCGACGCTACGTCACACTTCTAATAATACAGATGTCGCTGGCTACTCGTGTAATGGCGGAAATTAATCATAGTGTGTTCCAATAAATTTTAACAATTATATTCAAATCACATATATATTTTTTTTCACTTTATTCGGAATAATAAACAATTGTACAGTATGTTACTTAAAAATTTACTTAAACATATGAATATTTGTACAATAAATACCATTATCCTTTAATTACTAATAATAAAAATATGGATGTATATAGATATGTTTTTTTTTTACAACACAGGGGGCAAACGAGCATGCGGCTCACCTGGTGGTAAGTGACTACCGCCGCCCATGGTCACCCACAACACCAGCGGCATTGCAGGTGTGCTGCCGGCCTTTTAAAAAGGAATATACTCTTTTCTTGAAGGTTATATTGTTGTATCGGTTCGGAAATACTGCTGCTGGAAGTTGATTCCAAAGAATAAATATGGTAGTATCATAAGTATTCTGCTCGTACTTTAGTTAGTTTAGTTCCATTGCTTTTTTTTTTATAAGAAGTTGCTGACATTGTAAATAAATTAAAATCAGTAAAAAACTTCTGGAAAAATCAAAACAATTGTCAGAAATGATAAACATGGTAAGTCCATAAAATTCCCGTTGTACATACCTATATAGACATAATTAAAAAAAATGAATATAAGTTTTAAAAATAACAACAATCTTATCTCTCAAAATGCAGGAAATAATACGTATTCGCAAAATTTCATCATAATCGGTTGAGTTGTTACGGAGAATAGCGTACACAAACATCGTGACATGGGATTTTTTATCAATATTAATATAGGTATAAAATTATTATTAATATTATGAACAAGCCGCTCGCCCCGACTTCGCGCACGTTTTCTTCTTCCGTACGATTTTTATAAAATGTTATATAAACATGCGTGCTTACATCGCTTGAGGTAATTAAACAGGTGTCTAACTTAATACTACGCGGATTTTGTTTATAATTTTAAGACTGTTTAATGTAAATAAATTCATATTTAATTTGAAATATTTTTCATACAAACATTGCCTTGAAATATTAATTTGTTCAATTGTTTTATTATTATGAAAATTAGCCGAATAGGTGCAGTTCCGAAATGATAAATATAAATATAAATACAAATAGTTTTATTTTGTTTGAAAAATGGTATAAAAGATGTTATATAATACTTAAATATTGTTCACATTTGTCACCAGAATCTGGCGTACAAAATTTATTTAATTGTGCCACTATGCTATGCTAATACTATTTTACTTAAATCGTCATATTATATAAATGTCAATATATTTACGTATTAATAATAAATTATACAGATTACAAATTACAATCATTTTACAATTTACAAATTACATTCATATATATGATAAGCTTCAATACATTCAGCAGGGGTAGAAGGGATTGTTAGTAATGGCGAAACCCATTGCTAGCAATTTGCCGTGTGGTCCCGACCTAGAAAATAGGCCATCTCTTCCTTTCCCGTGGGTGTCGTAAGAATCGACCAAGGGAGGTCGAGGGATGGCAGCAGCGTCTCTCTTAATACATCTCTAAAGCCTAACTGCTGTTGCCGACCCGCTTGCCTAACGTGGCGACTACTGGCAAAACCCCCTAAGGGGGAGGCTTATGTTCAGCAGTGGACAGTTAACGGCTGATGTGATTGTCAGCAATATGGGTATATATGAGATCCACCTCCATTCATTTTCCCCTAAAACTATCATGATTGATTTATTGTTCAATTCATCACACCTTACTTGCTTCATCCTCACCTATCATCCCTCACTGATGCTCCGCCAGTATATACCGATAACGTAGGCAGGGTTACCAGTCCGTCACCATCCATTAAAAAAATACATTCGACAACTGATTTCTATTTATATAGATGTGGGTTTGTTTGTTTATCGGTGCTTTAACGGCTTAACCAGTCGTCACGAAATATGGTATCCGGGATAATTTTTTTTACAACACCAGTGGGAGACTTTGTACAAAAGTCGATTGCTTGGGTACCGCTGTCCCATTCGTGTTTATACCGTGAAGCAGTTGTGTTTCAGTTTGAAGGGTCGGATGTGGCGTGAATTTACAGGGTACAGAGGAATAACATCTGAATCCTCAGGAATGGCAACGCATGAGGGGTATCATAGGCGAAACAGTATGTGTGTGTAGTGTTATGTCCATGCTACTGCTCATGTCTATAGGCGACGGTTACCACTTTCCATCGAGTGGGCTGTCAGCTTATTTGCCATTCTAAGTCGTATAAAAAAAAAAGAAAAAAAACACAGGGGGCAAACGAGCATACGGCTCACCTGATGGTAAGTGACTACTGCCGCCCATGATCACCCACAACACCAGCGGCATTGCAGGTGTGCTGCCGGCCTTTTAAAAATATACAACATAGGTCATATTTCACCCCGGCAAATCAATATATCCCGGTCACACTTAAAAGTAGCGAATTAGTTCTTATCAATAGTAAATTGAGTATGTCGGATTTTTATAAGACTATATTAAAATTGCAGACCGGATCATCGTATTTAAAAATAACTACGCTAACTTGCAGTCAGTATATGTACGGTTAATTTTAACTAAAAAAAAGATGCACAGATATTAACTAAACACAATCTAATTATAACTCATTTATTTCTGATGCAATTTGTCTGTGATGCAACAGTATGCCTGATCAGTAAGTTTTAATTAAGCAAATACTTATTAATATTTACTTAAACTTACATATACTTTTGTTATACTTATACTTATGGGCGACACAGTATACTTTGTTACGACCAGTTTCCTAGTGGAAGGTGGTACTAACAAAATGATAGTCCACCTAATTGGTGAGTTTGTTTAACACTTTAAGTTTGCTTACAAAAAAAAAAGAAAATATTTGTCCGTTAACAAAATATTATATAAAAAAAGATAATGTATCGGAATAATTTTAATTAAAATTTATACATCTTGAATTCATTGTATTCTATCTAAATAAGATATAAATTAAAGTGTAGGCCTTATTAAGGTCAAACCTAAGGGTTTAACCAAGGTAACAATAGGTCCTTAATCTGTGGAAACAGTGGTAAAGTTACTTCATATGTATATATTCAAAATCTATAACAATTAGTATTTGCTAAATGAATCGCTAAATGTGTTGCTAAGCGCAAATCTCGAGAACAGCTGAACCGATATCGCTAATTCTTTTTTTAGAATATTTCTTGAAGTACGAGGATAGTTCTTACGGAGTGAAAAATTTAAAAAATTACCTGAAAAAGTCTAATAACAACATTTTTCTGTACAAAGGATTCGTAATAATATTTAAAAATCTATTTTAACTTTAATACGTATGGTATTTAAATAAAGTTCAAGTGTTAGCGGAGAGGTTCCGAGAAGGCAAAACAATTGAGTGACGTTATTATCGTATATGGTAAATCTAGCTGACCCGGCGTTCCGAGTAGCAGAATAAGTAAAAAAAAAACTAAAAAATTAAAGACCCGACTGTCAGGTGGTACGAAGTTCGCGGGGTAAGCTAGTAATATTATAAATTTAGGTAAAAACTATTTTACAGTGCACATGGAATTTGACATAAATTTTGACACAAATGACATTTGCCAGTGGTCAGTGTCAGTACAAACTAATGTCTTTTTTAATATTATTGAAATAAATTTGATAATCCCCATGGCGAAAAAATACGACGGCACACATAGATTTAGTAAGAGTCATAAAAATAGTGTAAAAGCAGATGTTATTATACTGGGATGTAGCCTCCCGGGGATTGTTACAGCTCACAAACTCAAGAGAAAATTCGGTGACACGATGGTGATCGTTGTTCTAGACCTAGTCGGCCCTACGAGGACACCGTCTAAATGTAATGTCGCTTTTTTAGAAGAAGTCGATGATGATACAACGGAAGTAGATGGAGAGGAAACCACAGTCAAACAAGTAGTAGATAATGTTGCTAGGCATTATATTAGTATGTATTCAAAAGAGTTCAATATACCGTTGCCAAATGCTATAATAATGCCAGAGAATACTAAAACCAACCTGAGCAAACTATTTCAGCACCTAAATGGAAATATTGTGGAATGTTTAAGTGATTATCATGATTTCAATTATCTGAGCATCATGGAGAGGTTTGAACTTAATCAGTATCAAGCACTTCTTGATCAGACCGTAATCGATGTCTTTCATAAAGATAAATTAGACAGTGAAGTTGACAGGAAAATGTTAATGTACTATGACAAGACTACCATGGAACAGCACATTTGTGATGTCTTATTATTTTCTACTTCAAGAGAAATTATGCGAACTGTTGTTGGACTAGTTTGTGGAGCACCAGCAAATACAATATCTGTTCTTTTTTACCTACATCAGTGTTACAGGACTAGCAGCGCAAGAAATCATTTAGACGGAGACAATACAAGGTTCCGTGAGAAACTATTGGGGTATTGTAGACACCGATTAGCTAGCAAACTACAGAAAAGTATAGCTGATATTACAATGGCTACTAAAAGTATTAAAGAAATTCGCACCTACTCCAATGAACAGGTTATTTTGGAAACGATAAAAGGTGAAACGAATTACGTATGCAATTTATTAGCGATGGCTTTGAGACCTGACCAGCTTCTTAAAATTAGATTTGACGACCAGTTAATGTCGAAAGAACAAGCTTCTATAACTAGCAGAATGAGTGCTGGTCGGGCAAAAAAGTTTTTGATTCAATACGAGGAAAATATTTGGAATGACCAAGGTTATAGTGGCGATATTCTAAGCATACAAGGTCCCATAATATGGGCTATGGAAAAGCCAAAAATGTCTACAACTGGAAGTACTGAGAAATATGCGGCTATTGTTGGTTATTTGATGATAAGAGATAGTGACGATAATTCCAAAGATGCCGTGATTGCTCAACTGGTCAAGCTATTTGGCGAGAAAGCAGCAAATCCTGTGAGCTACAAAGAGACGAATATAGCCGACGTGTTCATTCCACGTTGTGGCGATTATATTGCGCTGAGGAAATTTACTGGAGGAACATGCAATGGGTTTCTAGAATGGGGTGCTTTAGATATTTTTGCAGATGGTGATGTGGCCGCTGCGTTGGAAGCAGGTCACGCTGCGTATTTACATTTGTTAAGTATATTGCGACCACAAGCTCAAACGTACGAAGATATCAGCACTGCGGAGTGGCCTACGTTACTGAGGCACAGTCCTTTCGAAAGGTGGTTAGCTGAACTGAACTGCAAGTCTGGTATACGCTTCGTTGTATACACAGCTGCGATTAGCATTGGTGTGCATTTAATACGCACTTACTTGAGAAGGTAAAATAATATTAGAAAAAGAAGCGATTAATTTAAAAGATTTTTTAATACAGTTTATATTTTTTTTATAGAATATTATTTATTTATTGAGAAATAATTTTGTGTTTTCCTTTAGTTCAAATCAATAAAGATGACTCCTTTTCAATTATATTTTTGTATAAATTACCTATATATGTTTGAGGATAATATTGTTGATTCTAAGGACGTATCTGATATTTTAATAGGTGCCCTCAGTTGGGCCCTTATATGTACGGTGCAGGTTGACCTTCAGCGAGGTTAAACCATCATTATTTTATCATCACAAGGTAATTTTGCAATGATGTTTTGTTTGCCTTTTTTAATTATATGTATAAATTTAAATTATATTAGACTATTAGCAACGTACGTTGATGCATTACATTCGTAAAAATATAAAACATTTTATCCACTGTACCTAAGTCGACATGTTGATTTTTTTATATAACTTAGAATGGCAAACAAGCTGACGGTCGACCTGATGGAAAGTGGTAACCGTCGCCTACAGATATGAGCAGTACCATGGACATAACAGAGTATACTGTTTCGCCCATGATACCCCCCATGCATTGCCATTCCTGAGGACTCAGGTGTTATTCCTCTGTACCCTGTAAATTCACTGTTATATCCCACCCTAAATATTTCTAGATCGTGTGAAGTTAAAAAATAAAGGTTTTAAAATGATTATTTTTGTAATCATACACGGCGCGCTATTTTCGTATTGCATGTAATAATTATAATATTTATATATATATATATATATATATATATATATATATATATATATATATATATATATATATATATATATATATGGTATTTTAGCACTTACTAACGGATTTGTGATCTGTCATATAAATTTACTATATACATAGAAAAAAATTTAGAGAATAATCACTGAACATTTTATATAACTATAATAAACGTTTTGCAGAGCGCCTACAATATTACAATTATCAAAATTGCATATTTATTTATTTGCTTCATCTTTTTCATCATCATCATATCAGCCGTTAACTGTCCACTGCTGAACATAGACTTCCCCTATAAGAGGGGGGGGGGGGTTGCCAATAGTTGCCATGCTTAGCAGGCATGTTGGTAACCGCAGTTAGGGTTTGGCGATGTATTAAGAGGGACGCTGCTGCCCATCCCTTGGTTATTAAGTACCCTTAGTTGTCTCTTGCAACACTTACGGGAAAGGAACTATTGTATACCAAAAGTGTTATTAAGACGTATTTATTGTATTGCCCAAAAGCACTTATGACATGAAATATGGCTTACCGTCATTTATAGAGAGAGAGGGAGCAATTTATTTAAATAAATGTAGTTAATTTTTACAGGTAGCCAATAATTTTCGTTTTACGAATTAGGCTTCATTTTGTTAAAGGTAATTTTCAATGTATCTCGAAAAGAAAAAGGTTCTGAATTCGGTTTGTTTTTACGTTTGTTACCTTATAATTCCGTCAGTTGTAAAACCGATTCGGGTTATTCTTTTTTTTGTTTGAAAGGATTACAGATTAGTTCCATAGAAATTTTATCAAAGTCAATTTAGTTTTTAGAGGGAGACTTTGTACAAAATTCGATTGCTTAGGTACCTCTGTCTCATTCGTGTTTCTACCGTGAAGTGGTTGTGTTTGCATGGCTGTGTTTCGGTTTGAAGGGTGGGATATAGCGTGAATTTACAGAGGTACAGAGGAATAACACCTAAGTCCTCAGGAATGGCAACGCATGGGGAGTATCATGGGCGAAACAGTATACTCTGTTATGTCCATGGTACTGCTCATGTCTATAGGCGACGGTTACCACTTTCCATCAGGTGGGCCGTCAGCTTGTTTGCCATTCTAAGTTGTATAAAAAAAAGTTTTTAAATCAAAATAACTTGTTTTGGCCACGATCGGAGTCGATATTTTTATGGAACATAATCTTCAAAAACATTATCGTTATCTACAAAAACATAGTGCGTGTTAATTCACAAAAAAAAAAAAACTTATTATTCTAAATCTAAGAGTTTGGAATTAGTTAATTAATCAGTTAAAACCGGCAATACTCGTATATTACGGAATCATTACCTATTTTTACAGAGTACATACTGTAGCGATTCATTCCGCTACCTTCTTTTAACCGCACCAACAATTTTTACGTCAATATAATATTAAGACTCTTTTTCGTTTGCATAATTTAGAAACTTTGTGACTTTCGAGTTTTAGTTTATCTTACATCTCTCTTTCTGTCTTTACGAATCCTACCTAATGTAAAATATTAAATACTGATTAAATGTTATTGTCGATTGCTGTATATTAGTTTCCTTCTGTCTTTCAGCTGCAAGATAAATAGAATCTTTCTGCAAGCATGGTTTTTTTTTATACAACTTAGAATGGCAATCAAGCTGACAGCTCACCTGATGGAAAGTGGTAACCGTCACCTATAGACATGAGCAGTGCCATAGACATAACAGAGTATACTGTTTCGCCCATGATACCCCCCATGCGTTTCAATTCCTGAGGACTCAGGTGTTATTCCTCTGTACCTAGTAAATTCACGCCATATCCCACCCTTTAAACCGAAACACAGCCATCTAAACACAACTGCTTTACGGTTGAAACACGAGTGGAACAGAGGTACCCAAGCAATCGACTTTTGTACAAAGTCTCCCTCTGGATGCAATAGATATCCTTAGTCATTACACATACCATATCATGTATGGACTAATATAAGCATCATTTATATATAGGTATCTATATAATACAATTTTATTTTTGTCTGCTAATTTGGTCATACAGGGTTACACTCTGGGTTCGTTGTACGCGTCCGTATAGCCTAACTTCAGGCTGCAGATAAAAATCTGTGTCTTTTTTTAAGCAAAACTATCACTGAGCTTTAGCCTATTTGGGTCACTGCGACACATACGGCGAAAACATATTTTCATATTTTTTTCTTTTATATTTAAAAAATGTAATTAATTTGATTGTATAAACTTCTTTGTTAATTTACGTGTGTCATAAATGGCTCAAATAAAGTATCTGTCTATCTATTTATCCATGAGGGTCTATTTTGTATACATATTACAGCTCTAATAGGGGGCCGCCTGAAAATCAGCGCTATATAGGTACTTCTAGCTGGACTTGTACATATATAGCAACAGCTGAGGCGGCTCCTATTACCAGCAACATTAATTGTTTTTTTTTATTGTTTTAATTTTTTTTTCTTAATACTGGTAATAAAGGTTATCTATCTATCTATCTAATGGATTTTTTTATGTAACATGACAGACAGAGTGACAAGTGAGCTGATAGTCCACCTGATGGATAACATAGACACCACAGTATATACTGTCATACCATGGTACCCGTCATGTGTTGTCATTATCGTGGATTAAGTTTGGTAGTTTTTTTCATTAGTAATAAATCTAATAAATGTCGGTAGGCGCCACCCTAGACAGACGTATGTTGACCAAATAGGCGACGTGCTGAAGAAGGGCCAAATTAAAAGTACCCGTAACCGGCGAGCGTGTATGAAAAGATTGATGAATGTGGAAGAAGCGAAAGAGGTTTGTTTGAATCGAAGCATTTGGCGTTCCATTGTTTCTGCCTACCTTAATGGGAGACAGGCGTGACAGATATGTATGTATGTAATAAATCTAAATAAAAATTTCAAAGTCACAATTGGATAATATCTAAGAATTACTGTTCAGATCTTAGAGTATCATTTATCATCATCATCATCATATCTGGCAATAACTATCCACTGCTGAACATAACTATTATCGGTTGCTCAACGGTGGAATAGACATTCCTGCAACTCTCAGCCGTTGTTCTTTGTACGCACCCCAACGCTGCATGCGATTGGGTGCTTGTCGATTACTATCGGCACCGCCGGTTCGTACCTGTACTGCTCAGTTTGCTCCCACTTATCAGGCTATTTCTCTGCTCAATTCTCTGATTGCTCAGCAGCCAGATATTGACATATTTAATGACAAAATAAATATATTTTTAAAACGTTGTTTAAAATTTTTAAGTTTGCAAAATAAATCAATGGCTCACTACACGTTTTGGGATTCTGTAAGTGTGGTGAATAATTTATAAATAAATAAATTAATTAATAAAATAAATAAGCCTCCGCCGTAAACTGTCTTTGCCATTGGGGGGTATGGCCAATAGTTGCCACGCTTGGCAGACGGGTATATGACAGGTGTTGTGAGTAGTTACCATACTTGGCAGGCGGGTTGGCAGCTTTAATGATGTTTTAAGACCATTAAGTTTCCTTAGTCGCCTCCTACGATACTACGGAAAAGGAAGAGTTTTTTTAATGGGTGAAAATGGAATGGTAACCCCGCCTGAGTTATCGGTATATGCTCACAGGGCGACAGTGAGAGAGAGAGAGATCAATTCCACGAGAATTAACCACGATAGTTTCCAGGGGGAACCGTGTGGAGGTCGACCTAATAGAGTACATTAAAAGGAAGGGTTGGCCCATTCTATGCTGGGACCACATGGCCAATATTATTTATATATACGCATTATTTATATTATATATATATATATATATATATATAATTATTATTATTATTTATGTAATGCATGACCAAAGTGGCACTTGGTACTAATAGTGATTTATTGTATATGTAATTGAAAATTAAATATATGATGTACCTGTATAAAATAGCCAATGGATAAATTCAATAATTAATATTTGCATGCCATTTGATGTGGCGAAACATAATGGACATCTTATAAACTTCACAAATGCAACACCTTTTCTACCATGTTTCTAGCAAATAAATTTCATTTCATTTATATATACGCACTATTATTTATATATTTAGTTATACATTATTATCTTATCTTTAAACATGAGTATATACTGCTTATATAGTGACATTTCACGCATCAACTTTCTAACCCTTAAATTTTTAAAGATAACTCGCATACTAAATATCTCACGTATACATCGTGGACAATGATAAGACGATGGTATCTATGTAGGTGATTTTACATAAAACTACCATCTATCTATTGAATACAAATCATTACAAAAAAATTGGGTTTCTATAAGAAAAGATATTGAAATTATATATATATATATATATATATATATATATATATATATATATATATATATATATATATATATATATATATATATTAAAACAAAATTACTAATTAGTATTGTTTTTCAGAAATTATTAAAAAAAAAACCTCCAAATACAAACTTAGTTATGTGGTCCACTTTTTAACCATAATCCTAAGCCACTACATAGTACCGATTAAGAAATTACGAATTATAATATCAATAATAAAAACTATTATATATTTATTTTGTTTAATAAATGCTATAAAGGTAACTTTATCTCATAATTATCAACCTATTTTAAAAAAGAAGAGGTACTGAATGTGGTGGTATTTTTATTTTGTTTGTTACCTCATAATTTTGTCAATTCTAAACTAATTTGGAAATTTCTTTTTTTTATCTGAAAGGACATACTTACAGATTGATCTCACAGAAATTTTACCAAAATCAATTCAGTAGTAGTTTAGATCAATATGACTGGTTTTGTCACAATTGAAGTTGATTTTTTTTGTGAAACATAATGTTTAATTATCTTGTGCCATTATAGCTCCAAACAAGAAATTATGAAATGAAATTAAATTAAAGGAAATGAAATGAAATGAAAGGAAATGAAAGGAAATGAAATGAAAGGAAATGAAATGAAAGGAAATGAAATGAAAGGAAATGAAATGAAACGAAATAAAAGAAGATGAAAAGAAATTAAAGGAAATGAAATATTTATTTGCTTTAAACGAACATTTGACATTATAAGGGCCTTGTGACAAAACTTTTTGGCATCTGTTTAATTGCCTTAATATTGTAGGCATGCAAATCTAATTAAGAATTGCTGTATCAATAATAATAATTATTATTACGTGTCCATTTTGTATGATAAATGTTATAAAGTTAGTTTTATCTCATTACTCACATTTATATATTTATGTATGGAACGCACGGAGTGTGAGTTGAAATTGCATCTGACCGGTTTCTTCACAAGTACATTGAAAATATTTATATTCAGAACGCGGAGTCGTATGTCAAGTAGCTTTTGTTTCGGAGCAAACAGTTTTTTATTTTGAAATATACGATTAAAAAAAAGAATTATCAAAATCGGTTTAGAATTGACAACGTGATAAAGCGTAACAAAAAAAAATACAATTTGAAAGTAATCGATTCTCAATTTGTCTGATTGAAAACTTTCTTGTTTTGGAAGTTATTTAAGACTACAGCATGGGGTTCTTCAAAAGGGGGGTAAAGAGGTTTCTTCAGGGTCGGCAACGCGCGAGTAATACCTCCGGTATTGCAGGTGTTCATAGGCTACGGTTAATCACTTACAATCAGGTGGGCCGTATGCTTGTTTGCCACCTCAGTGGTATAAAAAAAATCAAAATTTCATGTCAAAGTAAAAATACAAGAGTGCACAGTTTTATTTACATATATATATATTTATGTATATTAAATACAAATAAATATTTGTAGTGTCAAGTTCTTTAATTGTACAGCAACAATATTATATGTATAGTGATTACGTATGTATTGTCTACATTGTAGATGCTATGATAGGCACTGACGTAGCGACGTAGTCCTGATAGTAACTGCATGTCTACCATGAATATATGATTGACACTTCAGATTCGAATGAAACAAAATAAATAAATAAACAAAATAATAAATAATTCCTGTGTGAGTGTATTGGAAGACTGTAAAGCTCATCCAGTTGATGAAATAAATAAATCTATTTTTTTTAACGCGCCATCTACCTATTTATGCTTTAATTCCTTCTACTCAAAGGTTGTCTGGAAGAGATCACTTAGCAACAAGACCGCCTTTTGAACTACACTATACGTATTGAAAATTGTTTTAACAAATCATGTTATGTTGGTGCAATAAAGTGTTAAATAAATAAATAATAAATAAATTCGAAAGTTTCTAATGATAGATGAATGGATGTTTATTATTCTTTCACACAATAATTACTGAACGGATTAGAATGAAATTTGGTACGCAGACAGGTTATATCCTAACTCAGCACATAGGTTACATTATGTACTAATTTACGAGGGTAAAGCCACGGGATATAGCTACTTTTAGACAATATTAATGAACAAACAAAATCCATTCTTTAAAACTAGCTAGTGTTAGTAACACTAGCTAGTTTTAAAGAATGGATTTTGTTAATTACCATAAATATCAGATAGAATTATATTTTTCAATACCTGTTCTTTTAGTCTAGACTCAGGTTATATTATATATTAAAGATATATAAAATATATTATATCAAAGGAACACTTTGTACAAAAATTTTGTTTCGAAGTTAAAGCTACTCAGGTACCCTTAGGCATACGTCGAAACCCATCTTCACGAGTAAGAGTGGGTATAACAATATTTATATATTTTAGTTACAATATCTATATATTTTAGTTACAGTATCTATATATTTAGGATATAATATCTATATATTTAGGATACAATATCTATTTATTTTAGTTGCAATGTCTATATATTTTAGATGCAACTTTTATATATCTTAGTTAAAATATCTATATATATTAGATACAGTATCTATATATTTTAGTTACAATATCTGTATATTTTAGTTGCAATGTCTATATATTTTAGTTACAATATCTGTATATTTTAGTTGCAATGTCTATATATTTTAGATGCAACTTTTATATATCTTAGTTAAAATATCTATATATTTTAGTTACAGTATCTATATATTTTAGTTACAATATCTGTATATTTTAGTTGCAATGTCTATATATTTTAGATGCAACTTTTATATATCTTAGTTAAAATATCTATATATTTTAGTTACAGTATCTATATATTTTAGTTACAATATCTGTATATTTTAGTTGCAATGTCTATATATTTTAGATGCAACTTATATATATCTTAGTTAAAATATCTATATATTTTAGTTACAGTATCTATATATTTTAGTTACAATATCTGTATATTTTAGTTGCAATGTCTATATATTTTAGTTACAATATCTGTATATTTTAGTTGCAATGTCTATATATTTTAGTTACAATATCTGTATATTTTAGTTGCAATGTCTATATATTTTAGTTACAATATCTGTATATTTTAGTTGCAACGTCTATATATTTTAGTTACAATATCTGTATATTTTAGTTGCAATGTCTATATATTTTAGTTACAGTATCTATATATTTTAGTTACAATATCTGTATATTTTAGTTGCAATGTCTATATATTTTAGTTACAGTATCTATATATTTTAGTTACAATATCTGTATATTTTAGATACAATATCTATGTATTTTAGTTACAATATCTATATACTAATCCAATAACGAATATGTTAAAAAATTATTATCCAAAAAGTAATATTGGATAACAGACGTTTAACATATTCGAATATTTCTATAAATCCACCCGATATTGAAACGGGTGATGAGCTTTTTTCACCCAATTTATAGATGTTAGATCGGCATCCATATTACCCATGCCTAATCACGAGTCGACCTTCAGTCGATCTCCTCTCGCGGGCTTGTAGTGCCCTCTGCACTCATCCCTGCACCCCGTAAAGCTGTACTGGCCTAGCTTATTTGCAATTCAAAGTCGCATTTAAATTCTCGTATTTACGGTACCATTTCCAAGAACGTTTTTCATTTGTATGCATGAAATTTGAATTCGGAACTCTCATAGTAGCCCTCCAGTTTTTATTTGATTTACGTACAGTGACAAATGGATTGGCATATATTTTGTCAAGAACCCGATTACTTTGTATTTAGTAAGTAATATTCCAATGTATTACATCATGTCTTGGAAATATCCTATTGATCAGGATCAATATTGATAATATCACATACAATGATAAATCGTTTCAAATTCGAGAATGGCGATTGTTTTCAAAAAAACGTTGGCTCAAAAATAAGTTTTTTTTATAGAACTTAGAATGGCAAACAAGCTGACGGCCCACCTGATGGAAAGTGGTAACCGTCGCCTATAGACATGAGCAGTACCATGGACATAACAGAGTATACTGTTTCGCCCATGATACCCCCATGCATTGCCATTCCTGAGGACTCAGGTGTTATTCCTCTGTACCCTGTAAATTGAATGAATGAATGGTTTATTTTCTCTTCACAAAAGGTAGAATAAAGTGACAACTTGAGGTACAATTTGATATGAAGACCAATTCTGTGTGAGTATAATTGCATGTTTTATACACACGTGATTTATGTAAAATTAAATTTCTTATCATATTAATAGGAAATATAAAAAATTAAGTTAAATATGTAGTATAATATTTATGTTGACATTTATTTCCTAGAACGAATGAATTATATTCGTTATTATGTTCATGTAACTAGGCATGAGGTACTTATAACAAAATTAAGTTAATACCACTTAAATAGAGATCAAATTTTAATCCTTTATTTGTGTATTAATTTTTTTTTTACAACACAGGGGGCAAACGAGCATGCGGCTCACCTGATGGTAAGTGGCTACCGCCGCCCATGATCACCCACAACACCAGCGGCATTGCAGGTGTGCTGCCGGTCTTTTAATGGAATTAAAGGAATGTATTCTTTTCTTGAAGGTTATGTTGTCGTATCGGTTCGGAAATACTGCTGCTGGAAGTTGATTCCAAAGAATGGTTGTGCGTGGAAGAAAGTGCCTTGAAAAACGCACGGTGGCAGACCGCCACTCGTCCAGATGGTTGGGATGAAACTTTAGTTTGTGTTTATATAATTATTTATGTTAATTTGTTTTTTCTTTTGTTTGTAATTATATATTGTGTATTGCATGACTTGTATAACAGATTAACTATCAAGGAATAACTACGTGGGGCAGATAAAAGAAACACTAGTTGTCATGTCGTATAGGGAGGTCAAGGATATGGCCTGGGATAGAACTGGCTGGAAGAAGATGCATGAATTAGTTGCACCGACAAGAGGAAACTCTTAAATGAAAAGAGAAGAGACAACAGATTGTGTTCTGAAGTATTATTTGAAATTATGTCTACAATTGTCTTGGTTGGTAGCGGAATCTCTGTCGAAGATTTTTAGCACTCCCTGCTTTTTTTTTATTTTATTTTTTATACGACTTAGAACGGCAAACAAGCTGATGGTCCACCTGATGGAAAGTGGTAACCGTCGCCTATAGACATGAGCAGTACCATGGACATCACAGTATACACACATACTGTTTCGCCCATGATACCCCCCATGCGTTGCCATTCCTGAGGACTCAGGTGTTATTCCTCTGTACCCTGTATTTTCACGCCACATCCCACCATTCAAACCGAAACACAGCCATGCAAACACAACTGCTTCACGGTAGAAACACGAATGGGACAGAGGTACTCAAGCAATCGACTTTTGTACAAAGTCTCTGCTCCGCCGTTACCGTGACCTCTACCAACCAGGAATAGTGGAGCCGTCGTGGACTGAGAATACTACAAGCTATTTATTATCATCGCACCACTCGCCATCGACAGGAAATTCATTTCCACACTCTGGAAACTCTGAATGGTCACGTACAGTGTGGTTTTAAAAGAATTTTCTCCAGTGAACGCTCAGGCTGTGGAATGAGCTCCCTGTCAAGGTATTCCCTAGAGACTACAGTATGGGGTTCTAGAAAAAGGGTCGGTAATACGCAAGTGACGGGGGAAAGGGATTGTTAGTAATGGAGATTGAGAATCCCATTGCTAGCAATATACCCAACCAGGTCGACCTCCTCGCGGTTCTCTCTGGAAACTATCATTTATTTATTTATTTATTTATGCTTTATTGACCACATTACAAAAAAAAATGTCTGGTACAAAAGGCGGACTTAATACTATATAGCATTCTCTCCCAGTCAACCTTTGGCTAAACAGAAATTTTAATATGCGGTGAAAAAAAAATTACAACACATACAATAGAGATTATATAAATATACATACATGAATACATTAAACAAATATTACATAAATATACAAATATGTAATAAAAATACATACATACAAATATAAATATACATATATAAATATACCTACTTATAGATTATATACGATAACACTAAACAACGATAGAGATCAAAAGTGATGATGATGAAGGTGAACTGCTTTCACAGTTTTTTCCAAAGATATTCGTAGACTTTTCTCTTAAAAATAAATTTGTTAGAAATTTGTCTTATGTCCATGGGTAGCGCATTCCAGAGTCGTGAGGCCTCAAGAGTAAAGGAATTGGAAACAAAAGCAGAACGATGTAGAGGAATAGAGAGAACAAGAGAGTCGTTAGAACGAAGTTCGCGTGTATGAGAATCACAGAGATATTTGAATCTACATTTCAAGTATTCTGGTGATAAGGGACTAATAAGAAGAGAGAAAATGTTGCAAAGCAACCTCAACTGTCTGCGTTGGCGTATAGGGAGCCATTTTAACTGAGATCTGTACGAAGATATGTGATCATATTTACGCAGACAGAAGATGAAACGAATAGAACTATTGATTAGACGATCTAATTTATTAAGAAGATCTTCGTTAAGATCAGGATAACACACATCAGCATAATCAATAATGGGGAGAATAAGTGTTTGAATAAGTGTAATTTTAGTTTTAATAGGAAAAAAGTGCTTAAAACGGTTAATGTACTGAAGTGTGGCTACGACTGAACGACTAATCTCAGCAATTTGTTTGGTCCAGCTCAATTTCGAATCAATATAAAGGCCAAGATTTTTAACGCTCGTACAGTAAGTAATAATCGAATTATTGTATGTTACAGGTAAGAGAGAGTTATAATTGATCTTTTCCAACTGTCTCGAGCTACCAACGATTATTGCTTGGCACTTTCTTGGATTTACTGGGATGCCAAATTCATGAGACCAAACACTGATTTTTTGTAGTTCATCGTTCAACTGTGCAACAGCTGAATTTATATCTTCAACAGTTGTCTGTACATACATTTGTAAATCATCTGCATATAGATGGTAAGAACAATCAATTATCGTGGAAAGAAGATTAATAAATATTGAAAACATTAAAGGGGATAAGATGCCACCTTGAGGAACACCTGATGAAAGACCTTTCCAGTCAGACAACTCACGATCTATACGGACAGCTTGTTGTCGTCCACGAAGATAAGACGTGAACCAGTCCAAGGCAGAAGGCGAAAAATTATGATGATTAAGGATCGCAAGTAAGATATCGTGATCTACCATGTTAAAAGCATTGGAAAAGTCTATTAAAATAAGAATGGTGACCAACCTATTCTCCATGCCTGAACGGATATCTTCAGTAACTTTGAGTAGGGCAGTAGTAGTACTATGTCCAGGGCGAAAACCGGATTGAAAAGGAGTAAGGATATTATTTGCAAAGATAAAGGAGGATACTTGCTTATGTGCCACAGCTTCAAGGACTTTGGAAAGGAAAGGTAGAATTGAAATCGGTCTAAATTGACTTAACTGTTGTGGTGTGGAAACTTTAGGAAGAGGTATGACAAAAGCTTTTCGCCAAAGATGAGGGAAACTCCCTGAAGAAAAGGAAAAATTGATAATGTGGGTTATGGCAGGGAGAATTACGTCAAGGATATCAGTGACCATTTGCCAGCTTACATTATCACAGCCAACAGCCTTGGACTTGATTGATGAGGTAATTTTACGAATCTCATCTTCAGATACAGATGAAAAGGAAAAAGAATTTTTATTAATAATGGGTAAAGACGTAATTTTAGTGATTGTGGCTGATTTAACAGAGGGATTAAAAACACTGGTTGAGGAAAAGTGATCATTAAATTCATCAGGTGTAAATAAGGGCACGTGAGACGAAACAGGACATTTGCCTATGCCAAGAGATCGAAGAAACTTCCAAATATCAGCCGTGGAGGAATTTGTAACACTGTCGTGAAAATAATTTTGTTTGGCTGTTCTTACCATTCGATTACAGAGATTACGCGCTTTTTTGTAAGTGTCCCAATTCACGTCACATCTATTACGCTTAAAAGTACGAAAAGCCTTATCACGACGAGTCATCGCCATGCGGACTCCCTTACTGATCCACGGTGCTGGTGGTCGTTTTATTCTTACTGGTTTGAGTGGGGCGTGGGCATCATACAATTTCAGAATAGCTTTATTTAATTCTGAGATTTTCACATCTACTGTACTTGCCGTAAACATGGGGGTAAAGTCAATGTTGCTAGCATCTTCTTTTAACTTATCGCGGTCTATACTAATGTAGCTGCGTATCCACATTGTTGCAGGCTTGGCTCTAGGTGGTTTTAGCTTATACAAAATATATATAAGGTCATGTCGTGAAAATCCGGGTGCTGGTAATTGACCAAATTTTATGACCTTATCAGTAGAAGATGTTAAAATTAAGTCAAGCCAAGTATCTTGTGACGACAAGTTAATCCCATCATGATTAATTCCAGATGAATTCATCATGATGGGTTAACTGGCCTGTTTTCATCCTCATCGATTATCCTTCATTAGTGCCCCGCCAGCGTATACCGTTAGCGCAGGCACGGTTACCATTCTATTTTCATCCAATAAAAAAAACATACGCACGTGACAGCCCTAGTGTTGCAGGCGTCCATAGCCTAAAGTGACTGTTTACTTTTAGACGGGCTATACGCTTGTTTGCTACTTCAGTGGTATTAAAAAAAAAATGTTCTAGTATAAGGTACATATTTAAAATATATGTACGCTTTTATATATGTATATAATTAATAGTTTTGTTTTTAAATTTAATAACAGGTACTTGTAAATATTTTCCTCAATGTTTTACGTTGTTATTCCAAACTTGCTTAATAATAAATCATTAATCAGTGCTTAATTTGAATTATGTACAGTAAAGATTTTACAATACAATACAATACAAAAGAATATTATCATGCCTACTTGTACAACAATTAGTCCATTACCTTAAGGTTGTCTTGAAAAGATTGCTCTCAGCAATAAGACCGCCTTACTGTACATATACAATTGTATCGATACATTTATTAATTGCCTTGATAATTCCCTATATTGTATAATGCAAATAAAGTATACTTATTCATTCATTCGTCTAATTTCAGAAAAAGAGAATTTATCTACTGTCTACTTGTAGACAGACGTTGCAGCGTTGCCGCGTTTTAAATTAAAATATTTTAAAAAAGAACAGTGTCACCACAGATAATAGAATACTATATTGTGTGTTTTTTTTATTTATGCAATTTAGAATGGCAAACAAGCTGACGGCCCACCTGATAGAAAGTGGTAAGCGTCACCTATAGACATGTGCAGTACCTTGGAGATAACAGAGTATACTGTTTCGCCCATGATACCCCCCATGCGTTGTCATTCCTGAGGACTCAGATGTTACTCTGTACCCAGTAAATTCATTGCCAGATCCCACCCTTCAAACCGAAACACAGCCATGCAAACACAATTGCTTCACGGTAGAAACACGAATGGGACAGAGGTGCTCAAATAAACGACTTTTGTACAAAGTCTCCCTCTAAATTGTAATACTACAAACAAACTGACGGTTTACTTCATTTGAGATAATAATTTACTTTATATAATATAAAAAAAAATGGAGGAAGTTAATTTATTGAGGAATGGCAAGCTTCCTATTCAAAAAAAACTGCGACTCTGGCGGGAAATAAGGAAACTCAGTTGGTATTGTTCTCTGCGAGTATCTGTTCCGCTTGTATAATTCAGTTTAGTGTTACAGTAGATAGTTTAACACAATTTTTTTTTTGATGGGTGAAAATAGTATGGTGGCCCCGCCTGCGCTAACGGGATACGCTGGCGGAGCACCAGTGAACGGTGATAGATGAGAATGAAAACAGGCCAGTTAGCCTATCGTGATGAATTCATCAGGAATTAACCATGATAGTTTCCAGGGGGAACCGCGAGGAGGTCGACCTGGTTGGGTATATTGCTAGCAATGGGATTCTCAGTCTCCATTACTAAAAATCCCTTTCCCCCCAGTTTAATAGGTTATCAGTACTTATATTAGTTCAGTTACTAACACAAAAGACAGTGGTAATGTATAAGTAATGATATGGACGACACAGTATATACTGTGGCGTCCATAGTATTGTTTATACTGGGTGACATCACTGGCATCTTTTTTATGGAGAATTGGTTTAGAACATTTTTAACCGATTTCAAAAAATGACAAGTTTCAATTCGGTTATATTTTTTTTTGGGTTTGTTATCTCAAAACGTATACTTATAAATCGATTTCGAAAATTCTTTTTTATTTAAAAGGGTCTCATAGAAATTGTATCATAATCGGTTCGGTAATTTAATATTTATACCAAAATAGACGGTATATTATTTTATTTGCTCTTTTTATTTAATTCAGTTAATTCTTTGTTATAGTGATATTTATGTATTTATTTATTTATTATATATTTTTTTATTTAATATATTATGTGTATGTTTTTATTAGTCTATATATGTTTATAATATATGAACGTATTAAGTAATACTTTTTATATTTCCTCTATTCAATAATGCACCGCCTACTTATTTCTCGGTTCGTCCAATGGTTGACTGGTAGAGAACACCGTCCGGTGTTAAGTCTACCATATGTATCTACATAGAATTTTACTGTGCATTAAAGTTTAAATAAATAAATAAATTCTATCGGCCCCATCAACTGTTCAACCTGTAAATCGTAAAACTCACAATGATAACTCATCGCCCATCAATCCACATCAGAGAGGGGAAAGGGATTGTTAGTAATGGAGACTAAAGATCCCATTGCTAGCAATATACCCAACCAGGTCGATCACCTCGTGGTTCCCCCTGGAAACTATCATGGTTAATTCCTGATGAATTCATCATGATGGGCTAACTGGCCTGTTTTCATTCTCATCGATCACCCTTCACCGGTGCTCCGCCAGCGTATCCCATTAGCGCACGCGGGGTTACCATACCGTTTTCACCCATAAAAAAAATGGTATGGTAATCCCGTCTGCGCTATCGGCATACGCTGGCGGGACACCAGTGAGGAATGATTGATGAGGATGAAAGCAGGTCAGTAAGCCCATCCTGACGAATTCAACTAATACTAATACCATTCCATTTTCATCCATCAAAAAAAAATAAAATAAATATAGTTTAGAGAATGTAGATGTGCATTATTTATTATCAGCTCCCTTGTATAATTAATTAATTAATACTAATATAACTGTTTAATCATAACACATGCAGTTGAGCTGCTACTGGCGAGCAGTAATGGCAGTGTGTTTGTAGGTCAGTATCGAGACGCACGCAACCCACAATGAATGGTGCGTAACAATTGAATATGGCGATCACATTAGCTCGCTTCTTGTGAAATTCACTTTCCACTACCGTTGTAACTTAGCTAATGTATGTATAATAATGTTGTATAACAGCTATGTTTTATAATTGTTTTAATGAACAACTGTGAAGGTCGATGGCGGCGCACGATTTGACGCGGCAAATTTATTTTTATTAGTAAGTCTAGCTTTAAAAAAATTCTTAACTGAGAGTCAAAAGTTAGATATTTCAAGAACTTACCTCTTTGTTACATTTGTCTGTTACATAGACTGTCATATCTGTCTGTTTACTGTATGGATAATCGGATAGTATTATTTTATTGTTACCCTATTCCCTTTGGCCGCAACAGAATATCAGTGCTTTGCTGTTTTGAGGGCGAAGCAATAAACTGAGTTGTGGCCATTTTGTATTGTTATGGTACACGCACAATTGGAAATTGAATTGTACTTGGCTTGTTATATATATATATATATATATATATATATATATATATATATATATATATATATATATATATATATATATATATATATATATATATTTATATGATATCTCGCTATTTATAATTATATTAAATTATAAATAGCGAGATATCATATATTAAATTAAATTATAAATATTCCAAAATTTCGGAAAACATTTCGTGGTAGGCCCTCGTGTCCCTAACTCGAGAAAGAAGCGATCTTTGACGTATCAGTGTTTAAAACATTGATATTCATATGATATGAATTTAATACATTGATAACCGAGAGATGAATGACACGTACGCAACGCACGTACCTGTCGTGATAATTAGAATCTTGATTTTATCATAATCCAGATTATGGCGTTTCGGTTTCAATGGCGAGATATGATTTTCGTCACATAGCGGTCGGCTACTTGACACTTCGACAACACGCGTGCTTCAGCTCTACCTACCCTACTTAAAAGATTAACAGTTGAGATTTTTGCGGATTCTTTTCAGTATTTTGAAGGGTGGGATATGGCGTGAATTTACTGGGTACAGAGGAATAACACCCGAGTCTTCAGGAATGGCAACGCATGGGGGGTATCATGGGCGAAACAGTATCCTCTGTTATGTCCATGGTACTGCTCATGTCTATAGGCGACGGTTACCACTTTCCATCAGGTGGGCCGTCAGTTTGTTTGCCTTTCTTAGTTGTATAAAAAAAAATATATGGGTGATATCAAAATGGGTGATGACCTTTTTCCGCCATCAATGTCCAGTGAAACCCAATATACAGATATCGGATCGGTATCCATATTCCCCAGACTTAATACTGACCTTCTTCAATTTATTATCCGTATTAAAAACAAGGACAATGGTCGTATGTGGGTTGTATTTATTTATTTATGATTGTTCTTACACTTGTATGTAGTTATATTAAATAAGCATTTATAAACTAAAACAAAACTTCTATGAAATATATTATAGTCACTGGTAACCACCAGTGATTGGGGGGAAAGGGATTGTTAGTAATGGAGATTGAGAATCTCATTGCTAGCAATACACCCAACCAGGTCGACCTTCTCGCGGTTCTCCCTGGAAACTATCATGGTTAATTCCTGTTGAATTCATCATGATGGGCTAACTGGCCTGTTTTCATTCTCATCTATCACCCTTCACTGGTGTTCCGCCAGCGTATCCTGTTAGCGCAGGCGGAGTCACCGTTACCATTTTCACCCATAAAAAAATATCAATTTTTTTTTAAAAACACTGACTTTGTACTCTGTTGACATGTAGGTACAGTTAGTACTCAATAGGACATCGATAGCAATGTTATCATTCCATAATGGCACTCGCGTACGTTGCGCACGCGCAGCGTCATTTCATTGTTTACTGATATTACAGGCAATACTGTACTGACCACAAATGTATGGTAGCCACCATGTAGTTACACTCTGTTTCATTATAAAATACTGAAAATGTAAACAAACAAATATTTGCAACTGTTTATGCAGAGATCTGAATATTTTTATTTGTTTATTTATATGCTTTTGTATATTCACTTATAGATATATATTTTTTTTTATGTGTGAAAATAGTATGGTAACCCCACCTGCGTTATTGGTATACACAGGCGAGGCACCAGTGAGTGATGATAGATGAGAATGAAAACAGGTCAGTTAGCCCATCGTAACGAATTCCACTAGAATTAACCACGATGGTTTCCAGGGGGAACCGCCTGGAAGTCGACCTGATAGGGTACTACTACTACTAGTAATGGGTTCATTAGACCCCATTACTAACAATCCCTTCCCCCCATAATATCGATATTAGGTTATAACAAAAATGTACACAGACGGACTTATTCCTTAAAGAGATTTCTTCTAATCAACTTTGAGAACCCGAAACCCGGTTTGTATATTTTTATTCTTTAATGTATATAATTATAAAGGCTAATATAATTATTAGAATAATAATTAAACATATTTTTTTATACCACTGAGGTGGCAAACAAGCATACGGCCCACCTGATGGTAAGCGGTTACCGTAGCCTATGAACATCTGCAATACCAGAGGTATTACGCGCGCGTATATATATCCCACCCTTCAAACCGAAACACAGCCATGCAAACACAACTGCTTCGTTTTCATTAAGACAATTAAAGGTAAATGTAATACCCCTGGCATTGCAGGCGTTCATATGTTACGTTAATCGCTTATCATCAGGCGGGTCGTATGCTTGTTTGCCGCTAAGCAGTATAAAAAATATTTCGGTCATTGCATCAATATGGATGGTTTACGTATTTTGTGGAATCACAAGGTACAAAAACATTTCTTAGTCATCAGGAATGACAACACACGAATTATATCATGGGAGTGTCTCTATTTTATGTGGTATTTATGTACAGATAAAATTTACCATATTCATCAAGGGAGATGTCAGTTTTTTTGTTTATTCCAAGTTGTATAAAAATTGGACAGTTGTTGAATATTTCATTGTTTTGGGTATTGCATTGTCTAGTAGACGTATGTTAAATGACAAACTTGAGTATGCACATAATTATGCCGCCAGCTGTACTTACATACAGACTGTAAACAATTCTATTATGCTTTAATTTCCAGAAATTGTATTAACTGATGAAGAAGAACATGCGATCATCTTAGCTTGTTTTTTTCCTTTCATTTATCCTCAGAATAAGGATATGAGTACCTTTTTTAATATTCAAAGGTATTGGATTAAATGAAATCTTATTTTTGAGAAGTGTTTTTTTTTAATGGGCGAAAATGGCATTGTAACGTCGCCTGCGCTATTGCTGGGTACCAGAGGGGTGATAGGCGAGGATGAATAGGCAGATCAGTTAGCCTATCATGACGAATTCAACGATAAATATAAGTCGCTCATAATACCCCCCATGCGTTGCCATTCCTGAGGACTAAGGTGTTATACCTCTGTACCCTGTAAAATCACTGCCATATCCCACCTATCAAACTGAAACACTGATTGAAATATATGTTACCAAAATATATGAAATAATATAATAAATTATATAGATAAATATCAATTAAGGCCAATTAGTGAACACAATGTTATCGGCCGTTAATGAGAGATTTGTTTATAAATTTGTGTAACCATTATCTGTAAGTAGTTATGTATGTATTACAATAATTACAAAACACTTTAATATAATCAACAACAACAATCTTACAATTAATTTTTTTTACTTATATTATTAACAGATTTTTATAAAGGTGATAATTATGTTTACGCGTGTGAATATTTATTTATTTATTTCTTTATTGCACAATAAAACTTTGTACTAGTGGCGAGCTTAATGCCATATTGCATTCTCTACTAGCTAACCATTAGGTAAAAACAGAAAGCGTATGAAGGGCAGATGTGGTGAAAAATATGTGACATAATTATAGCAACATACTGAAATAATTATACATAATAATACATAAGATATACACATATAACACATAAATACTATTTATATTAGTAATAAATTAAGTAGTTATACATATGAAATATATACACACATATACACATACATACATATACATATATACACACATACATACATATACATATATTCATACATACACATACATACATAAAAACTATGGTAAACATTATAAAATATTATATAGTAACTATTGTGTAACCTGTAACTAGAGCTGGTTTTGTTGACTCAACAAGTAATTAAGACTTCTTTTATTGTGTATGTACTTTTTTTTTATTAGTCGTTAACAGTCCACTGCTGAAGGTAGACCTCCGCCATAAAAAGGAGTTTTTGCCAGTTGTTGCCACGCTTAACAGGCGGGTTAGCAACTACAGTTAGATTTAGTAATGTTTGAACAGAGACGATGCTGCTCATCCCGTGACCTTTAAGTTCTCTTAGGCGGCTCTTACGACATCCTCGGGAAAGGAAGGAATGGCCTATTCTATGCCGGGTCCACACGGCAAGATGTGTATACGTATATAAGTAATAATAGCAACTACCCACCTTGGCTTCGCCTGGGAAATTAGAAGTCTCTTATTTTTTTTTTTAAATTAAAATATAGCTCTTATTTACTGATAATGTAGCTTTTTACAGGTAATATTTTTTTAAATAGGTAAGTATTTTTTGAGTTAATTCATTACAAACAAAAAATAAAATCATTGTAATATTATCTGGTTTAGAAAGATTTTTTCAGAGTTTCATAGGCCGAGTTGGATGATTCTTTTTGTTAGAATACTTGTCAGTTGATCAGCATGAAAAATATTGATTGTAGTGTGCCTACTGTTATTGTTGATTACTATAATCAGAATAAGACAAAAAGATAATGTAAAAAGTTCCCTTGATGTCGACCGTGGTTTTTGTCGGTGCTTGTGATCGGAGCTCAAGTCTGGGCAATGGTCTGTAAGCGGTACCATAAGCGTGGTTCAGTGTAATCCCTATCAAATAAATAGGAATATGTATATTAATTTTTTTCATTAAAATCCACGAAAAAAAAAAGTAACTTCAACTGTAGCAAAACCAGTTAATTTAAAATAATTTCATAGATACGTTAGATTCATATACTGAATCGAGAGTTTACAATTGGGTGATAAACACTAATCAATAGAAGTAATTTTTAAAATCATTTTACAATTGGCGATGTAATAGTGTAATATTACAATAGACATATACTTCGTGCACGTCTTTGTATGTGCATGGAAATTAGTTCTATATAAGATTGTAAAATTTAATATTTAATGAAATTATTATTTTTAGTCACATCTTTATCACATGTGATAAATCACAATTGTGATTTTCGCACACAAGGACTTAACACCCGCTATTATTTGCTATTGATTGTGAAATATTAATATAAATTATTATTTTTATTATAGGAGAGTGATAAAGACTGTATTTGCTTGCTCTGTATGACCCAGACGGTTGTCTGATGCAATTTCACTTCACAGCTATGTTAACCGAGTGCTACCAATGACTAACGAATATATCTGAAAGTAGCGACTATCTGCGATTTCATATAGAATGATTTGTAGCATACTTTGTAAAGCTATGTAGCAAATGTGACGTTAAATTAACTACCTGATGTAGTATATGAAATTTCACATGTGATATATTCTAAGGCTATATAGTGCCCAAGTAAATGAGTTTTGCAAGAATTTTGCCTTTTACTTTTATTATTGCTGCTATTTTTGCATGATTGTTTTAGTCTGAAGGATGAAATGCAACAATGAAATCTATCCTGTGATGGATACGAACTACAATGATGTAACACCTTATTTCTCACGAATGTCAACGCACGATGGTGTCTTGAGCGTTACAGTTAATTTTATAATGTTAATGTGTCTATACGCTATTGTTTATTACCTACAAAAACGTTGTGAGGTTCTTTGCTGGTGAACTCGTCACAACTAATTTTTAACTCTCGAAGAATCGAAAGCCATTGGAAAAGAAAGGTTTTTGGGTGACGACTCTAAGAAACGCATTGTAGGACACCCAGCTCGAGATGGTGCGACGACCTAAAATGCATTGTAGTAAGCCAGTGCAGATGCAGATGGCTTCTTACCGTTCCTTATGGCAGTCTATAGAGGAAATTTATGTTCAGCAGTGGACTATTATTGGCTGAAATGATGATGATGATTGATGAGGTTGAAGAGGAGAAACTATTGTCGGAAACGAAAAAAATACTGTGAGTTCATAAATCTCCCATATTTATATAAATCCTGTACATATATAAGTAAGGAGTATTCCTATTTTGTACCGTAATACTTGCATACTGTGGGTTAATATGTAAACAATGAATGAAATAATGGCGGTGTGTGATTCATACAAAAAAAAAAGAGTGGAGCGCCGGCGTGGGAAGTAGAATGGCGGTCGAACATATCTGACCACCAAATTATCAGTGCAATGATGACCTTTACTCGTGACATCCATAATATTTTTTTTTTATCACAAAAAAAAAACAGACTTTATTGTGGCAATACTATTTTAATTTCTAAATTAAACTGCTGAACGAAATTTTATAAAATGTCTTCCAATTCAGATTGGAAGACACTTTATAAAATAAAATGTATCTTTTCAGATAAAAAAAGAACTTTCCAGATCGGTTTACAAATGACTGTGTAGTGACATGACAAACATAAAACATATATCTATCTATCTATCTATCTATATATATATATATATATATATATATATATATATATATATATATATATATATATATATATATTTACAATGGAATACATATATTTAAATAGTTAAAGATAAAAAAAAATTCTTTGAGATCACTGCCAGCTGGTAGGGTACCTAGGAGGATTGCTGCATTTCCACGCTGAGTAGCGTTGACCAAAGTATAGGCCAGCCTTCTGATCATCAGTAATTTCTACCAGAAATATAATATATTTATACTGAAATTAAATTTCTCGTACCTACTGAATGTCTTCATTCATTTTTATTTGGCTTTATCTTCTCATGTTTTAGGAGATAAAAAATATCTGAATGACTAAACGGTAAGAGTATTTGCACACAGCACATTAAGATTAGACAATGTTTCGTATATAAAAATTTATTACAACTCCTATTCATGACGCATGTAAAATTTGATTGACGACCTGGTATGATAACGTTACTATTGCCAAGGGAACTCTAAAATATGTTGCTATCAGATGTCTATGGACGTAACCTTAACAATTGACTGCAGGTCTTTCTTTATAGTTTTTTTATGGGACTTAGAATGGCAAACGAGCTGACGGCTTACCTAATGAAAAGTAGTAACCGTCGCCTATAGACATGAATAGCGTCATGGGGATCATAGAATACACTGTAATATCCATGGTGAAGTCTAAAACCACTTTTCAAATTAAACCATAGTCATGCAAGTACTTATTTCATGTAAGTACTTCCTTCCCCTTGCCTTAAGAGGGGGGGGAGTTTTGCCAGTAGTTGCCACGTTTGGCAGGTGGATTGACAACTGCAGCCTTTGGTGATGTTTTAAGAGAAACGTTGCTGCCTATCTCTTGACTATTAAGTTTGATATGATTTAAAGCTTAACTATTATTATTATCACTAGAAGTTCTAACCCCTTACATATTAATCATTAATCTCCGACCGTTATTCAGTCCACGCATATCTTGCGACACACGTTTTATTTTTAGATGAGGCATCTTCAGGCAAATTAAGGTAGGTCGCCGCTCGGAGCCTAGTGTTGACCATTCGACACTCAAACTGCGAATAAATCGTTGGGCGCTCATCGTGACAAAATCTACAAGAAATAACTACAAAGGTTTCCACTAGGAGGAACAGTATAGAGGTCGACTTGATAAGGTATTTTGCTAGCAATCGGGTAGCTAGATTCCTTTACTAACAAACCTTTTCCCCCCAAGTCGAGGGGCAGGCGGACGTTGTGTTTACGACAGTACTGTATTCTTTAATATTATCACTTTCTTGTCTATATTGACTTAGTGTAAATGCTTTGAAGGCTTCTTTCTACAAACAACTTCGTGGGTTATTGATACTCGTTCGAGTACTAGCAAGTATCTAACCTCTTCATTCAAGTACAACAAGCCTTTAAGAGAATAGACCACGATTAATTGGAGACAATGTGCCGCGTGCCGCGCCAATATAGTCTCCGTGGAACAAAGTGAATTTTCCAAACAATCGTCAACATTCCGCAAACTATTTACCGTATATACTTTTACAAGTGTGTAACGAATCAGCAATGAAGACGATCCGTGGCCTGCAAATTTATATATATAACATTGTTATATTTATTATATCTTTTAATATTAAAGCAATAAGAGTTATTAAGAATAATTTAATTCATATTTCGCTAATGTAGACTGCGCATTACTAATTTACAAGTGAGAACGTCGGTAACGTATAGTACGAATTTGGTAGTTTTATTTTGTATAAAATAAAGTGTTAATGTATAAGAAATTTAGTTGTGTTATAGTTTATGCCTGTTATGGTTCTATGGGCTATGTGAGACTAGGTTTGAAGTTGTTAATGAAAAGTGAGAATAAGAAGTGACTATAGATGGCTCGGTACAGTGAAGGTAACATAACTCTCATTAGATGTGACCAGATTGAAAATTATTGTCTTGACAGTGACATAGTTGCTAGGTGAGTCATAGTATAACAAAACTAATAATGTAATAGATCACTGTTTCCCAACCTTTATTGTGCCATGTCCCGCTTGAACATTTCTAAAATTTTTATGCCCCCATACATAATTTTTTCCGACAAAGTTTACTTGACGACTCTAATCGCCCAGTTGATATTTTGGTAACGTCAAACAAAATTATACCTAATAAATATTTACAGCATTTTTATTAATTTACATTTTTTTTTTGTTGTTAAATTTGACACCGATATCTACTTGTAACATTTAAATGGTTCGGAGCAAGAGGGTTAAAATCGCTTAGAGTCCATTTTTTAATTGCCCGCCTGTGGGGCGTGGGACCCACGTTGGTAAACAACGTAATAGATGATTGTGTAAAAAAAAAAACAACAGTTTCATGTAATTTGTATAGTTACGGAAATAACTGGGGAACTTTCTAGATTTTTAACCATTATGAAATGGCGAATAATATCCGTTGCCTATAGACATAAAAAATAACATAATATACTTTTTTATGCCCATGAAGGGTATCATGGGTGACACAGTACACTTACTGTGCCGCCTAGGATACCCTTCATGCGTTGCAATGTTTCCGTGATCTGAAATTTTACTGGTCAAATCAAACCATCTCCAAGCAAGGACAATTGTTTGACGGTAGGAATAGACAGGGATATCCAAGCAGACTACTTTTGCATACAAATTTCCTCTGATAACAGGTAACTCAATAGACGATAGAGGATTTATATACAATTATTTTTATCGTGGTCTTTTCTCAGGATGAGAAAAGATTTTCAGGTTTAGAAGGGAAAAGTTTTTAGGCCACACTTTTTTAAGAAATTTCAAAAAGAACGAATTCCTGATTTTCTCTTCTTCCCTTTAGTTTGGACTGATCTGCTTTTTTTTTCTAAATTCTGGTTTAATTTTGACCATTATAAACAATATGGTTTATTTGCTGTAATTTAAAGCCAGTAGGGCTAATTCTGAGGTACTATTTTATTAATCTTATCTCTTTACTTAATACCGTCATAGTCGTAGAATAATGACGGATCTTTATATGTAATATTTGTCAGATCCGTCAGTATTCTACGACTATGACGATATCTGAATTTGATAATTGCCCAAATTACTATTTTATGGACCATCGTAAACTAAAATTTTAATTTTAATTTATTAAAAATTTAGTTCATATTGGTCTTTATAATAAAGATTTATAGAAATGTCGTCTCAGAATCGATCCCAATATTTTTTCGTTCTTATACGCTTCAGCCTCATGTACAGTGCAGTTTCAGAGATTTTTTTCCCATGAACGCTCAGGCTATGGAATGAGTTCCCTGCCGAGGTTTTCCCTATAGTATGGAGTTCTTCAAAAAGGGTGTATTTAGGTTTCTTCTGGGTCGACAACGCTCACGTGACACCTTTAGTATTGCTGGTGTCCATAGGCTATAGCAGTGTTTTTCAACCTTTTTCATGACACGATCCCCTTAGTATGAAAAAATGTGACTCCCGCTCTACTACTTTACTGGGTGAAGTTTTTTTTATTTGTGCATGGACGAGTTTTTTTTTTGATGAGTGAAAATGGTATGGTAACCCCGTCAGCGCTAACGGGATACGCTGGCGGAGCACCAGTGAAGGGTGATCGATGAGAATGAAAACAGGCCAGTTAGCCCATCATGATGAATTCATCAGGAATTAACCATAATAGTTTCCAGGGGAACCGCGAGGACGACCTGGTTTGGGTATATTGCTAGCAATGGGATTCTCAGTCTCCATCACTAACAATCCCTTTCCCCCCTGCATGGACGAGTTTGGTTTTTATTTATTTGTTAATTGAAATTAACATACAAAAATAAAATGTTTTAATTATCATTCTATTCTTGATAAATCTATCTTAATAACTTTTTTTACTGCGGTACTTTTCGCGACCCCCTTATAGAGGCTTTGCGACCCCCCAAAGGGTTTACACTTTAGAAAACACTAGGCTACAGTGACCGTTTACCATTAGACGGGCTGTGCTTGTTTGCCAACTTTGAGATATAAAAAAAAAATATTTAATTTGGATTTACATTGAAGTACGCAAGTGTTCGATTTAAAATGGCATCGTTGAATGGTAATTTTTGTTTTAAACACCTACAAAGAAAAATAGGGCAAGGATCTTGTATAAACTTATAGAATACATAGCAACTAAAACAATATATGATTAATTTTCATTAAGTTACTATGCCAACGCCAATCACGTCGTTTTGAGGTCAAGTGTCCAGCCTCGGAAACTACGCTACGGCATTTTAATATTCACGGTAAATGGTTACGTGGAACTTATTTGATAAGATGGACAGGTGCGAATGTAACTCGATATCATCCTCAACATAACACCATTTAACATTCCACCGTTGGACACGTGTCGCTTCCCATAAGAGGAGCATATTAGCCCATAATTAAGTAGGCTGATTGAATTTTATATACAAGTTATCCTCGTCTTGCCTTAATTTTTTTTAAATGTTTAATGCTGAAATAAAAACTATAGAGCTATGTTCTAATTTATGCTTCTCAGATAAAACTGCTTTCCGAATGGGGTAAATTTATGATAAAAAAATGAAGTTTAGAATAAATAATTCTAGCGTTAAAGATTAGAATTAGACTTTATACTACTGTGTAGAGATGGGTAACATATTACAATATCTATATTTTAGTTACAATCTATATACTGGTATCATTACGAATATATTATAAGTCGGTTATCCAAAGAATAATATTGGACAACATACTTTTGATCCATATTATCCATGCTTACTAATTTGAATTCGCAATGTACTATGGTGTTTTTTATTCTCAGTATTTGTTTCGGTATTTTTTATACAACTTAGAATGGCAAACAAGCTGACGGCCCACCTGATGGAAAGTGGTAACCGTATATTGTATTTTTATTCTGTGAGCACATGCAAACTGTAAAGGTTCTTTTTCGCAATATATTTTAACTCCCGTTTGCATGTCTATTATGTCATGCCTTTTAGTCTATTTTCAAGATTTTTTAAACATTCACACAACACTCAATTTTTTATTCACCTTGTTTAATATGAATAAAATTATACCTCAAATATTAGGAAAAAAAAAAAAAAAACAAAATTAAAGAGGGCTTGGCGAAAATTAATAATCTTTCAGATTGTAGAGGAATGTCACTGCACAATATTGTTGTTAGTTCGACAGAGAAATACCCTGATTGAAGGATAAGCAAAGTGACAATAGACAATAGCTGAAAGAACCATGCGGCCAACCGCAGTGAAATGGAGTGACGACCTCAAATACATTATAAGGGGTCAGTGAATGAAGGTGGCTCAGGACCGCTCTTTATAGAAGTCAATGAGGGAGGACTATGTTCAGCAGTGGACAGGTAATGTCTGAGATGATTATGATGATGATATATTGATTATATCATAATAATGCCTAACGGCTAGATAACTTTTTTTTTATACAACTTAGAATGGCAAACAAGCTGACGGCCCACCTGATGGAAAGTGGTAACCGTCGCCTATAGACATGAGCAGTGCCATGGACATAACAGAGTATACTGTTTCGCCCATGATAACCCCCATGCGTTGCCATTCCTGAGGACTCAGGTGTTATTCCTCTGTAACCAGTAAATTCACGCCATATCCCACCCTTCAAACCGAAATACAGCCATGCAAACACAACTGCTTCACGGCAGAAACACGAATGGAACAGAGGTACCCAAGCAATCGACTTTTGTATAAAGTCTCCCTCTGGTAACTCCTACCGTCTCGCCTCAAAACAAATTTATACGAAAGTATAAAAGCATTTTGCATCACCTGAAAAATCATTTTTTACCATATCAATGATGAAAACTGCAGTAGACCGGGAAAATCTATATTTGGATTTGAATTCATCTTCTTGAAGCTCTTCCAATGGATTCTTACGATTTCTATATAATTGTCTCATTAATTTATTTATTCTGATTCGATACATACAGCACGATTCAAGTATACACATAGATCTTACAAAATGTGATGGCTTAACAACTAGCACATATTAAATCTTAAAATTAGACCAAAAAATAAAAAAAAAAGTACACTAGTTATTCTGTGAAACAAATAAGTGACAATAGCCACCTAGCAAAGTTAGTTTTTACATCAAAATAGACAGTACAAAATGAAATGAAATGTATCTACTTTGTAACACCAACGCCAAGTAATGTGAGGGTAATTTAGGCAACGAAAATGTTTTATGATTCTGAATATATTTTATGTTTATCGTACCTACTCGTAAAGATTCTGTTTTATATAATGTAAAGGCAATAATAGTATTTTTTTATTATATTTTCTTAATCTACAAACTAATTAACGGAGTCCAGTTTGGCAGATTCGTAATCCCATTTATTTTTTCTATAAGCCTCAAATCATTGTAAAATTAATCTCTAGCCATTTTATTTAACTTAAACAAATTACAGCACGTCATAACGACAAATTATAAAAAGTTCCTACACAAAGACTGAAAACTAAATATGCGAATATGCGACCGGGCCATAAAACAACTGATCCTTTAAAAGTACACCCTTATTCCATCGCTAAACTACCTGGTGACCGGGTTTAACTTTTACTCCGAGAGTAACGTTGGACTAACTTACTCAATCGTTATTCCGTGTTTATTAATATAAAAATTGGCTAATATTGTTTTGTTACTTGGAATAAAAATAATCCGGTTTTACTTTGTGTTTCATACGTGTATAAGAGGGCTAGTGTATACTGTTAACGCAGGCGGTATTAAAAATTCATAAAAAAAAAACTATTAGAAAAAAAAACTGCTTAGTAGCTTTGATAACCCAATAGTTAAAAAACCTAAACATAGTTAATTTGTGGTTTAGGAAGTAAATAAAAGCTAATAGTTTTGTGTTCCTTTAGTTCATCAATCTAAGAAATTAAGTTCCGCTCTTTTTTTTCAATACTTCCTCATTTAAGAAGTCTAGTTGAAGAGAAACGTCATTGTTTATCTGCCACAATAGATCTATGAATGTATCACAATAGCCCGAGTTTAACACAAATTTGTAAAGAAGTCTTTTTTTTTTATCATATAATGCCGTTGGCGATCGCACTACACGAATATTTAAAATAAATAGTAGGTAGGCCTGAACACAATAGGCGTCAATGTCGCCGCGGATCGGTCGAATGGAATTGTTTTGTCAGCGCCTGGCAAAACATTTGGATTCAGCTTCGTAACGTCAGTGCAGTGTGATCAGTAGTCGAGATTGACTGCTCCCACTGCGGTCTGAGGCTCGGCGTTGTGTTTTTATACACGCGCGCTATTTGTTTAAGTTTAGCGAGATGTCAACTAATATAATGTGCGATAAATATCAGAACGATACGAAACTGAACGGTCTCACAATTAGTGCATTCAATGATAAGAATTTAGCTCCTATAAACGCAAGGTACAGATCGAAGAGTTTGTCCAGTGATAAATTGAATAATAGTAACGCGGATCGTGCCGCTATTTTAGAAGATGCCGAGGACCATCACGTAACAGAAAAAATGGAGACGCCCAGTTGTTTAGTACAGAACAGAATTATGGACCAGGGTGTACAGTCGGCGAACGGGTAAGTAAATTATTGTTTCACGAATTTTTTTTTTCCACCTGCATGACCTTTTGACAGACGTAAGAATGCGTTCAGAAAGGTGTGGAATGATTTAAATAAATGGAATACGCGTTCATACTATTTTAAATAACAGCCATTATACTTTTAAATATTCTTAGCTATATTGTGTGTAGACAAATAGCAGTTTTACGTATTTACTATGTTATCTACATATGTTATTTCAATGTTAGGAAGAATGATTTTTAAAATCATAATTGGGATAGATTTTTTTTTAAAGCAATGCAATAATTGTAAATGCTTTAAGAATATATATTAACCTAATCATAGTTGGCAAAGAAAATATATTTATTTATTCGTGTAACCTAATATTTTTATTGATTGAAAATATATGTTATTCAAATTCATTTAATTGGGGGGAAAAGGATTGTTAGCAATGGAGTTTGACAGCCCTATTGATAGCAATATACCTTATTAGGTCGACCTCCACGTGGTTCCCCCTGGAAACCATCGTGAACAATTCTTGTTGAATTCGTCACGATGGGCCAACTGACCTGCTTCATCCTCACCTATCATCCTTCACTAGTGCCCCGCAGGTGTATACAGATAGCGCGGGTGAGGTTACTATTTCATTATCATCCATTAAAAAAAATACATTTAATTCCAGACAACAAGATCTATTTCGTTGGTACTTAAAATTACATTAGTGAAAAAGGTTTAAAAAAAAATTATGGTCATAATATTTTTTGTGTACAAAATTGACATTAGAATCTTTTAATCTACTACTAGGTTATAGCTAGGTATGGAATGGGTCTCTACCCTGAGAAAAATATAAGCTTGCTATTACAATGTAGGTATGACATTACAAAAAAAAAAATTTACGTTCTCTTGCTCTGATCTTATACTTTCATTATCTTTTGCTTCCCTTTTCGTTTAATTAACTATTCGAGAATGTAAAAGAAGCGATCACATATCAGTTATCTTTACTCCATCAAAATCTCCATTACTGGTATGGGGTGGGGGGAGGGATTGTTAGTAACGGGTTCTAACACTGTTGCACTGCGGGTATATATCGATAGCACAGGCAGGGTTACTATTTATTTTTCAGCAGTTAAAAAATAAAATAAAATTATACATTTCATATTTATTTTATTAGCCATTTTTGACACGTCATGTGTTACAATATAGTAAATATAATACAAGTAAACGATCAATATTATAACTAAGTTACCACAGTTTCAAAATATATGTTTCAAACTATTTTCCTACCATTTGGACGAGTTGTAGTCTTCCATTGTGCGTTTTTCAAGGCCCTTTCCACGCACAACCACTCTTTGGAATCAACTTCCAGCAGCAGTATTTCCGAACCGATACGACAACATAACCTTCAAGAAAAGAGCATAATCCTTTTTAAAAGGCCGACAGCACACTTGCAATGCCGCTGGTGTTGTGGGTGATCATGGGCGGCGGTAGTCACTTACCATCAGGTTATTTATTTATTTTTTTATATACAACTTAGAATGGCAAACAAGCTGACGGCCCACCTGATGGAAAGTGGTAACCGTCGCCTATAGACATGAGCAGTACCATGGACCTAACACAATATACTGTTTCGCCCATGATAACTTCCATGTGTTGTCATTCCTGAGGACTCAGGTGTTATTCCTCTGTACCCAGTAAATTCACGCCATATCCCACCCTTCAAACCGAAACACAGCCATGCAAACACAACTGCTTCACGGTTGAAACACGAATGGGATAGAGGTACCCAAGCAATCGACTTTTGTACAAAGTCTCCCTCTGGTAAAAGTGGTGAGCCGCATGCTAGTTTGCCCCCTGTGTTGTAAAAAAAAATTATAGTCACAGCAAATTTACAAACTAGACATGTACATATAAGTCCAATAATTATAATACTAATTTAAACGGGCAAAGTTACAGCTGATAAATATAATGATCATGACGAATACCAGAGGGAGACTTTGTACAAAAGTCGATTGCTTGGGTACCTCTGTCCCATTCGTGTTTCAACCGTGAAGCAGCTGTATTTGCATGGCTGTGTTTCGGTTTGAAGGGTGGGATATGGCGTGAATTTACAGGGTACAGAGGAATAACACCTGAGTCCTCAGGAATGGTAACGCATGGGGGGGTATCATGGGCGAAACAGTATACTCTGTTATGTCCATGATACTGCTCATGTCTATAGGCGACGGTTACTACTTTCCATCAGGTGGGCCGTCAGTTTGTTTGCCATTCTAAGTTGTATATAAAAAAAAGTTATACATCATCATCGTCATTATATCAGCTGTTAACTTATCACTGCAGGGGGGAAAGGGATTGTTAGTATTGGGATCAAATAGCCCCATTACTAGCAATATACCCTGTCAAGTCGACCTACACGTGGTTCCCCCTGGAAACCGTCGTGACAAATTCTAGTTGAATTCGTTAGGTTGGGCTAACTGACCTGCTTTCATCCTCATCTATCATTCCTCACTGGTATTCCTCTTATATTATTGCATTAAAACATACAGTAACCGATAGCGCAGACGGGATTACCATACCATTTCTTTTTATTTTTTTTTGATGGGTGAAAATAGTATGGTAACCTCGCCTGCGCTAACGGGATACACTGGCGGTACACCAGTGAGGAATGATAGGTGGGAATGAAAAGGCAGTAAATGACGTGCCCACCGTGACGAATGCAAGTCACGATAGTTTCCAGGGGGAACCGCGTGGAGGTCGACCTGATAGAGTATATTGATAGCAATGGGGACTATCCTCCCCACTACTAACAATCCGTTCCCCCCATTACCATACCATTATCATCCATTAAACAAACTGTCCACTGCTGAACATAGGCCATACATAGTTATACATACCTAATATATTTTTATTTATCTATGTTAATAAATAGGTAAAAAAAAACTAAAAAAATGTTTAGCCTCAAAATAAATTATTTTTTCTAAATAAATATATATTATACATAGACAACTTCCAGACCAGGGGGGAAAGGGATTGTTAGCAATGGAGTTTGACAGCTCCATTGCTAGCAATATGCCTTATTAGGTCGACCTCCACGTGGTTCCTCTTGGAAACTACCTTACCTACCTCATCCTACTTCATCCTCGCCTATCATGCTTCACTGGTGCTCCGCCAGTGTATACCGGTAGCGCAGGCGGTGTTACCATTCCATTATCATCTATTAAAAAAAAAAACTTCCAAACCAATACAAACAGTCACACTCATCAATACAAATGTTTGGATTGTCCGGCGATCGAAATTCTTCTTATACTAATTATTATTTGACTAATATAAGTGAAATAATAATATATACATATTATTACATGGTCCCGGCATAGAATGCGCCATACCTTCTATTCCCGTAGGTGTTTTTTTTTTTATGGTTTGCGGTACAGTATTTAAGGCATCCCGTCCTCGCTATTGGATACGGGTGACGGAATGCCTATACAAGAGGGTAAACCTACCCTTTGTTTTTCTTTCTTTTCTCAATGTTCTCTACCCAAAGGTTGAGAGAAGGTCTGGAAGAGATTGCTTAGCGATAAGGCCGCCATTTGTATCATTTCTTATTACAGTTAAATGTGTTTACTATTTTATAAATGGTACAATAAAGTGTACATAAATAAATAAATAAATGGTGGGCGCAGTTTAGACGCAATATTTGAGGAACATTAGGAAGGTACTACGGCCGGATACTGCAACAAAAGAGTATGTGGTCGGCCCCCGAACTGGCGACCTCTGCTGTCTACCGGTCCCCAATTCGAGGGATTTCCGTGGGTGTTGTGAGAGGCGACAAAGGGAAATTAATGATGGGCAGAAGCGTCCCCCTTGAAACATCACCTAAGTCGGTTAACAACCCGCTTGCCAATTACTACAGTAGTCACTTATTTATTTATTTATTTAACGGCAAATATAATAATAATAATAATATGTGAAATACCATAATAATAATAAATGAAAATTTAATGAAATGACTAAAATGTTGTTAGTTTCAATTCGATTATTTTTTCATTTTTTTTTTATACAACTTAGAATGGCGAAGAAGCTGACGGCCCACCTGATGGAAAGTGGTAACCGTCGCCTATACACATGAGCAGTACCATGGACATAACAGAGCATACTGTTTCGCCCATTATATTATAGTCTTTATAACGAATTAATGATTATTTAGGTATTTTTTATTACAATATCATTGCAAATAATGCGTATTTTACGTCATCCATTTATGTGTATAATGTCTTTCTTATGTATTTACTTAGGCTTATTCATTTGTTTATTTCCTTTCGTGTGAAGGATTTTTTATCGCGGCTTGGTGAATCGGTTTTTTTTTTGGAAATTTTTAACGGCTTTGGAAACTAGTCTTTTCTTGTTCGAATTGAAATAAACATTTCAATTAAAAATTTTTACACTAAAGTTATTGAACATATTTATTATAGGGAGATTTTGTACAAAAGTCGTTTGCTTGGGTGCCTCTGTCCCTTTCGTGTTTTAAACGTGAAGCAGTTGTGTTTGCAAGGCTGTGTTTCGATTAGAAGGGTGGGATATGACAATGAATTTACAGGGTACAGAGACATAGCAACTTAGTCCTTAATAATAGCAATGCATGGGGGGGGGGGGGTATCATAGGCGAAACAGTATAATCTGTTATGTCTATGGTACTGTTCATGTCTACTCGTATAGATGACGGTTACCACTTTCCTTTATGTGGACCGTCATTTTGTTTGCCATTCTATGTTGTATAAAAAAATCACAAGTTAATATCACATTATAATTTTTCAACCGTACTAAATTAAAATTTAGTAAATTCTGAGACACTCTTTTGCATATAGTAAAAAAAATATGGCGAACGAATTAGAAAATTAGCTTGCCATAATTTTTGTTTGATGGATTCGTTCCTCAGAGAAACAGGCTAAGATCAGAGACCATGCTGCCAAGTCTTAAATGTAAAAAAATTGCTGCTTACCATAAATTTGTCAATTCCAAACCGTTGACACTTTAACATCAGAGAATGATTTAAGATTTATCATCATTATATCAGCCTTTAACTGTCCACTGTTGAACATAAGTCTCCACTATTGGGGGTTTTGCCAGTAGTTGCCACGCTTGGCAGGTGGATTGGCAACCGCAGTTAGGCTTTGGAGATGTTTTAAGAGGAAGGCTGCTCTTTATTAGTGATGAAGTTAGATATTATATAAATACAGTGTCTTCATACAATTGCTTCGCAAAAAACAGGTCAACTTAGTTGTCCATGCATGCTTGATGTGATACCACAATGTACATTTTAAAAAATATAAAGAATAGTCTTGTGAATATAATTGATAATTAAAAAGAAAAGGTCGCGTTTCGATTTAATTAAAAAAAAATATGTGTCAAATTTAACCGGTCATTTAATCACTTTTTCTGATTAAATGTTGACCTGTTTTTTACACTCAATGCTTTATGTATATAATCTAAGTATATCCCATATTGATTTCATGATTATTTATGATGCAGTTTTTTTTTGCAGAGTAGAAAGCTGTTTAAATAAAAAAAAAACTGTCTAGAAGGAATTTAGAACGCGAGATTATATGTTTTAATTCCGCATTCTAAATTTAAATTTACGTCACAATTGTAACGATAATTATTTTATGTATCAGAACCTACTTTATTAATATCATAATATATACATATGTAGATAAGTAGGTAAGTAACATATTTATGATCTAGTTGTTATTCAATGCAACTTGTTTACATACTATGTAAATAATATACAATTATCATTAGTAATATATACTCACTTTGATATTCATAGTACGCTGCATAAATGTAGGACAGTAAAATCAATGATTATTTCTAAAGGTCTAACTAAAAATCTGATATATATTTTATCTTAATACGTTATCTAGAAGTAGTCTCTTTCATTTTTTTTTAATGGATGTAAATAGAACGGTATTCCCGCCTTTGATAACGGTATACGCTGGCGGGGTACCAGTGAGGGATGATAGGTGAAAATAAAAAGGCAGGTCAGTTAGCCTATCGTGATGCATACATCTGGAATTCAATACGTTGGTTTATAGAACTATGTAGAGGTCGACCTAACAGTGTATATTTTTTTTATGGGTGAAAATGGTATGGTAACGGTAACTCCGCCTGCGCTAATGGGATACGCTGGCGGAGCACCAGTGAAGGGTGATAGATGAGAATGAAAACAGGCCAGTTAGCCCATCATGAATTCATCAGGAATTAACCATGATAGTTTCCAGGGGGAACTGCGAGGAGGTCGACCTGATTGGGTATATTGCTAGCAATGAACAGCGTATATTGCTGGCAATGGGATTGGTAGTTCGCATTACTAGCAATACCTCACCCTCAGTCTATTTCGTAAATTCCTACTTCCAATATCCACGTGTACGGAATCGCAGGCAAAAGTTAGTTAATGAAAGAAACCAGTAGAAAATTGGTTATATAATTTAATTTTGTACGAGGAACAGTATATATAGTTACTATTGCGTTTCATTTCTTTATCACTAAGCGATTGATGATTATTTACCAACATTGATAAAGTTGTTTACTCAAGATAGGAACGTGTGCGCGGTTGCTTCGGCTTTCATTCATGAATAACTTCTGTAAATGTACACACATTTTCCCAGACCAATAAAAAATTCCAATCTCCAAAGTAAATATAACTCTCCGATTGCAACTTCAGCTTGCTTGTCTTTCGGACTGTGTCGGTCTGTTACTATTTATGTTTAAATAGTTTTTTTTTAATGGATGATAATGAAATGGTAACCCCACCCGCGCTATCGGTATACACCGGCGGGGCACCAGTGAAGGATGATAGGTGAGGATAAAGTAGGTCAGTTAGCCCATCGTGACGAATTCAACAAGAATTGTTTACGATGGTTTCCAGGGAGAACCACGTGGTCTACCTAATAAGGCATATTGCTAGCAATAGCGCTGTCAAACTCCATTGCTAACAATCCCTTTCCCCCCTGTTTAAATAGTATTTATTTTTGTGATTTTATTTTATGCAACTTAGAGTGACGAATAAGCTGATAACCCACCTGATGAAAACCGTCGCCTATAGGGATAAGCAATACCAAATACCATGGAAATAACAGAGTATAGCATAGTAGTAACTGTTTCGCCCATGACACTCCCCATGCGTTGCCATTCCTGAGGTCTCAGGTATTATCAGGTCTACAGGTTGCAGGTATTGTGCAAGTTCAAAGTCGAGCAATAAAACCAATATAAATTTAGGAATTTATTTCTGATTATATGTTGATATATTGTATCTTAAATAATCTCAGGTGTTTTTTTATGGATGATAATGGAATGGTAACCCCCTCTGCGCTAGTGATATACGCTGGCGGGGCACCAGTGAGAAAAGATCGGTGAGGATGAAAGACAGGACAGTTAGCCCATCCTGACGAATTCAACTTATACTAATACCATTCCATTTTCATCCATCATTTTTAAAGTCGGGAACTAAATTACAATAATACATACAAAACTCATAATTCATACTAGCTAGTTGTTTAGTGTATCGTAAAAGGTAATATTTAGTCTTCACATGGAAAATTATTATTTTTAACTAGCTATATCGCGCGACATTGCCCATGCAAAACTGTATATAAAATATCCTATGTGCTGAGTTAGGATATAATCTACCCGTATACCAAATTCAATTTTTTTTATGCAACTTAAAATGGGAAACAAGCTGACGGCCCACCTCATGGAAAGTGGTAGTCGTCGCCTATAGACATTCGGTTCGATTCGACGGTTACCACTTTCCATCAGGTGGGCCGTCAGCTTGTTTGCCATTCTAAGTTGTATAAAAATAATCACGAGTAAATATCACATTATAATTTTTCAACCGTATTTACAAGAAACTTGTACAAGTATTTAAAGAATTTACTAAATTAAAATTTAGTAAATTCTGAGACACTTTTGTTGCATATAGTAAAAAAATATGGCGAACGAATTAGAAAATTAGCTTGCCATAATTTTTGTTTGATGGATTCGTTCCTCAGAGAAACAGGCTAAGATCAGAGACCATGCTGCCAAGTCTTAAATGTAAAAAATTTGCTGCTTACCATAAATCTGTCAATTCCAAACCGTTGACATTTTAACATCAGAGAATGATTTAAGATTTATCATCATTATATCAACCTTTAACTGTCCACTGTTGAACATAAGTCTCCCCTATCGGGGGTTTTGCCAGTAGTTGCCACGCTTGGCAGGTGGATTGGCAACCGCAGTTAGGCTTTGGAGATGTTTTAAGAGGGAAGCTGCTCTTTATTAGTGATGAAGTTAGATATAAATACAGTCTTCATAGAATTGCTTCGCAAAAAACAGGTCAACTTAGTTATCCATGCATGCTTGATGTGATACCATAACGTACATTTAAAAAAATATAAAGGATAGTTCTTGTAAATATATTTGATAATTAAAAAAAAAATCATTTTATTTAAAAAAAATATGTGTCAAATTTACCCGGTCAAATATCACTTTTACTGATTAAACGTTGACCTGTTTTTTACACTCAATGCTTTATGTATATAATCTAAGTATATCCCATATTGATTTCATGATTATTTATGATGCAGTTTTTTTTTTGCAGAGTAGTAAGCTGTTTAAATTAAAAAAAAAAAAAAAACTGTCTAGAAGGAATTTAGAACGCGAGATTATATGTTTTAATTCCGCATTCTAAATTTAAATTTACGTTACAATTGTAACCATAATTATTTTATGTATCAGAACCAACTTTATTAATATCATAATATATACATATGTAGATAAGTAGGTAAGTAACATATTTATAATCTAGTTGTTATTCAATGCAACTTGTTTACATACTATGTAAATAATATACAATTATTATTAGTAATATATACTCACTTTGATATTCATAGTACGCTGCATAAATGTAGGACAGTAAAATCAATGATTATTTCTGAAGGTCTAACTAAAAATCTGATATATATTTTATCTTAATACGTTATCTAGAAGTAGTCTCTTTCATTTTTTTTTAATGGATGTAAATAGAACGGTATTCCCGCCTTTGATAACGGTATACGCTGGCGGGGTACCAGTGAGGGACGATAGGTGAAAATAAAAAGGCAGGTCAGTTAGCCTATCGTGATGCATACATCTGGAATTCAATACGTTGGTTTATAGAACTATGTAGAGGTCGACCTAACAGTGTATATTTTTTTTATGGGTGAAAATGGTATGGTAACGGTAACTCCGCCTGCGCTAATGGGATACGCTGGCGGAGCACCAGTGAAGGGTGATAGATGAGAATGAAAACAGGCCAGTTAGCCGATCATGATAAATTCATCAGGAATTAACCATGATAGTTTCCAGGGGGAACTGCGAGGAGGTCGACCTGATTGGGTATATTGCTAGCAATGAACAGCGTATATTGCTGGCAATGGGATTGGTAGTTCACATTACTAGCAATACCTCACCCTCAGTCTATTTCGTAAATTCCTACTTCCAATATCCACGTGTACGGAATCGCAGGCAAAAGTTAGTTAATGAAAGAAACCAGTGGAAAATTGGTTATATGATTTAATTTTGTACGAGGAACAGTATATATAGTTACTATTGCGTTTCATTTCTTTATCACTAAGCGATTGATGATTATTTACCAACATTGATAAAGTTGTTTACTCAATGTAGGAACGTGTGCGCGGTTGCTTCGGCTTTCATTCATGAATAACTTCTGTAAATGTACACACATTTTCCCAGACCAATAAAAAATTCCAATCTCCAAAGTAAATATAACTCTCCGATTGCAACTTCAGCTTGCTTGTCTTTCGGACTGTGTCGATCTGTTAGTATTTATGTTTAAATAGTTTTTTTTAATGAATGATAATGAAATGGTAACCCCACCCGCGCTATCGGTATACACCGGCGGGGCACCAGTGAAGGATGATAGGTGAGGATGAAGCAGGTCAGTTAGCCTATCGTGACGAATTCAACAAGAATTATTCACGATGGTTTCCAGGGGGAACCACGTGGTCGACCTAATAAGGCATATTGCTAGCAATGGGGCTGTCAAACTACATTGCTAACAATCCCTTTCCCCCCTGTTTAAATAGTATTTATTTTTGTGATTTTATTTTATGCAACTTAGAATGACGAATAAGCTGATAACCCACCTGATGAAAACCGTCGCCTATAGGGATAAGCAATACCAAATACCATGGAAATAACAGAGTATAGCATAGTAGTAACTGTTTCGCCCATGACACTCCCCATGCGTTGCCATTCCTGAGGTCTCAGGTATTATCAGGTCTACAGGTTGCAGGTATTGTGCAAGTTCAAAGTCGAGCAATAAAACCAATATAAATTTAGGAATTTATTTCTGATTATATGTTGATATATTGTATCTTAAATAATCTCAGGTGTTTTTTTATGGATGATAATGGAATGGTAACCCCCTCTGCGCTAGTGATATACGCTGGCGGGGCACCAGTGAGAAAAGATCGGTGAGGATGAAAGACAGGACAGTTAGCCCATCCTGACGAATTCAACTTATACTAATACCATTCCATTTTCATCCATCATTTTTAAAGTCGGGAACTAAATTACAATAATACATACAAAACTCATAATTCATACTAGCTAGTTGTTTAGTGTATCGTAAAAGGTAATATTTAGTCTTCACATGGAAAATTATTATTTTTAACTAGCTATATCGCGCGACATTGCCCATGCAAAACTGTATATAAAATATCCTATGTGCTGAGTTAGGATATAATCTACCCGTATACCAAATTCAATTTTTTTTATGCAACTTAAAATGGGAAACAAGCTGACGGCCCACCTCATGGAAAGTGGTAGTCGTCGCCTATAGACATTCGCAGTACCATGGACATAACAGAGTATACTGTTACGCCAATGATACCCCCCATGCGTTGCCGTTCCTGAGGACTCATGTGTTATTCCTCTGTACCCTGTAAATTCACTGCCATATCCCACCCTTCAAACCGAAACACAGCCATGCAAACAACTGCTTCACGATAGAACCACGAATGGGACAGAGGTGCCCAAGCAAACGACATATATTCAAAGTCCGCATTTAATCGCCAGTCACATTAGTTTAATCGGCATGTTTGCATTGGTATATAACGTTACTGTACCTATATTAATATTTATTAATAATGCTTATATACGTCCGTTATCTACCCATAGTGTAAGCGAGGAGCGCCGTGCAAGACATTCGAAGTGTCTAGTGATAAGGGAAATAGTCGATTTCATTTCTAGTGAACACACTGTCCCGGAGAGACGGTGACTCCATACGGCGGGTTTCAAGGTAGCACGGAACATTAGTTGTGTTGGAAAACTTGTGACAAATGTGATATTGTGTTGCGATTGTATTTTTTTTTGGACAGTTCACTTGATTTTTGAACGATATGGCCGAGAACGAGGATACCAAGCCGTTGCTCTTGTAAGTTAACTTGCTTTCATTCAATTGTTAATATACTTTTAACCCCTTATTTATGGGAGGGAAAGGGATTGTTAGCAATGGAGTTTGACAGCCCCATTGCTAGCAATATGCCTTATTAGGTCGACCTCCACGTGGTTCCACCTGGAAACCATCGTGAACAATTCTTGTTGAATTCGTCACGATGGGCTAACTGACCTGCTTCATCCTCACCTATCTTCCTTCACTGGTGCCCCGCCGATGTATACCGATAGCGCGGGTGGGGTTACCATTTCATTATCATCCATTGAAAAAAAATCCCTTATTTATAGAAGCGAAAATCTACAAATCTCTATTAACTATTACACAGACTTGTCACTTTCTTTCAAATTGGGAATTTAGTTTGAAAGAAAAAGACAAAACATTTCAATAGCTAAAATGAGTTTTACGTTTTTATCAATAAGAGCGTTAATATATAAAATTCCGTATCACAATGTTCGTTTACGCAGAATTCCGAATCTCCGAATGAATGAATCTCCGAAACTGCTTAATCGTTTCTAATGTAATTTTGATGTGTATAGTTCGTACCAACTCGTGAGATAAGATAATTTTTAATCTGATAAGAAAAATAGGCCCGGTAGGTGGCGGTGGGAGGCAAAACAACGCTTGCTGGGCTGGGTCAGTTAGTATTTTTAATTGATAAAAATAGATTTCAACTCGTCTGCGAATGGTATACCCTGATGAGGTACCAAAAAGATCAATAATAAAACATAGTTTAAAAAAAATAGTAAACAAGGATAAAAGGGCAAGGTGAACTCTATTCAATTAGCCCATCATGCCATCAAAAGGGATCGTGTAAGGTTCGCTGATCAGGGTACATTGCTAGCAATTAAGCGGCTGGCTTCTGCTAATAATAATATCAGAATTTAAATTTTTTATTATTATCGAGTTATTACTACATATATCAGAAAAGACTTTGTACAAATGTCATCTACAGAGTAGAGGGGGGAGGGGGGATTATTATGAATGAGGTTTGCAGTATGATGAGGGAATGATTACCAATAATTAAATTGTTTCACAAATAATTTACGTATATTACAAATAATTTTTTTTATACAACTTAGAATGGCAAACAAGCTGACGGCCCACCTGATGGAAAGTGGTAACCGTCGCCTATAGACATGAGCAGTACCATGGACATAACAGAGTGTACTGTTTCGCCCATAATACCCCCCATGCGTTGCCATTCCTGAGGACTCAGGTGTTATTCCTCTGTACTCAGTGAATTCACACCATATCCCACCCTTCAAACCAAAACACAGCCATGCAAACACAACTGCTTCACGGTAAAAACACGAATGGGAGAGATGTAGCCAAGCAAACGACTTTTGTACAAAGTCTCCCTCTGGTGATATAACCACAAATTTCATTAAAATCCGTGCAGTAGTTTATGCTTAGTAGTTCCTCCATCTACCCACAGTTACAAACTTTCGCATTTATTATATTAATAGGATTGGAAATTATACATTTACCTCCTAATTCATAAAAACGTCAAACCTCTCCTAAACGTATTTTAGCTATTAAACTGTTTTTTCCTTTTCTTTTATAATAAATTCACAATTTTAAAAAAAAGTGACAGAATAGTGTAATAGTCCTAATCGACTGGGGGGAAAGGGATTGTTAGTAATGGAGACTGAGAATCCCATTGCTAGCAATATACCCAATCAGGTCGACCTCCTCGCGGTTCTCCCTGGGAACTATCATGGTTAATTCCTGATGAATTCATCATGATGGGCTAACTGGTCTGTTTTCATTCTCATCTATCACCCTTCACTGGTGCTCCGCCGGCGTATCCCGTTAGCGCAGGCGGTGTTATTTTTACCCATCGAAAAAAAATCACAATTCCAATACATTAATATATACACAAGTACCCAAATTGAAAAAAAAAGAAGCACTGATTTAATTTAAACATACAAGTTTTTGAGCTAATTTACTTTTCAATATATAAAGGGATACATAATATACAAAGAGAAGGCCGTATAGTCCCGGCATAGAATAGGCCAAATTTCCATTCCCATAGGTGTCGTAAGTGACTAAGGAGGGCGAGGTATAGGTCGCAGCGTCCCTCTTAAAACATCTCCAAAGCCTAACTGCAGTTGCCAATTCGCCTGCCAAGCGTGGCAATTACTGGTAAAAATCCCCCAAGGAAGAGGCTTATGTTCAGCAGTGGACAGTTAAAAGCTGATATGATGATGATGAAAGGGTTACACAAAAGAGATTTAATTCATGAAATGATTGTAGTAACTATATTAAGGAAATCAGGCCAATAAACCTTAGCACCTGTGATACAATATTGAAATTATCAATTTATCAGTGCTGATAAATGTTACTTAGTTAACTTGGCGACAAGTTTGATATCTAATTACATACATGGTTTGCGGCCTAATGGTAGAGACTTTAAGATATCAAAATTATTTATTCATATAATGTTTTTTTTTTATACCACTGAGGTGGCAAACAAGCATACGGTCCACCTGATGGTAAGCGGTTACCGTAATCTATGAACGCCTGCAATACCAGAGCTATTACGCGCGCGTTGCCGACCCTGAAGAAACCTCTTTACCCCCCTTTTGAAGAACCCCATGCTGTAGTCTCTTGGGAAAACCTTGGCAGGAAGCTCATTCCATAACCTGAGTGTTCGTTGGGGAAAACATCTCTGAAACCGCGTTGTACGCGACCATTTAGGCTGTAAGGTATAAGGATGAACTCCCTGTCGATGGTGAGCCGTACGATGATAGAAAGTGGCCGTAGGCATCATATTGAATAATTCCTCTGAGCACAATCCGTTGTATAAGCGGTAGAACACGCAGAGTGAGGCAATTTTTACACATATTTATCACTTAATCGTGTAATATTTTTACTAATTATTTTTCTTTTTTCTAAATTTACCTCTTACCCTTAATAGCCTATGAAGTTTCTACTACTAACTAATCCTAGAAGCTCTCCTGAGTAGTTACATAGTATAAGTACAGTATGAAGACTCCTTACACTGTGGAATACAATATCACTATATAGTATAAAACAAAGTCGCTTCCCGCTGTCTGTCTCTGTGTATGTATGTTTTTATTATTACGTATAAATTAAAAGTGACAAAAACGCAATCTTTTCCTGAACGAATTATAACCCATACAAGTAGTACGTGTTTTTACGAAGTTGTACAATACAAGAGAATAAAGACAAAAATTATGATATGTTACTACTATATCGGTAAAAAATAAATAAAACTACACGCCAATTTAGAAATTCTGCTCCAATTTGTCTTTAATTACCAAATAATCAACAAAAACCACGAGTCTCAATTCTAACGCCATCTAGTATTTAGTGTCAAATTTTGTTTAGTAACCAACCACTTTAGGAGGGTTAAGAACAAGGAATTACATAGAAGGAATGATAAAATAAAAACTGTTACTCATATGATTGCCTCCTTTCTTCTTATACAAATATAATTAGTAAAAAGAGGACGAAAGATACACCATCAGTTGCTATTTTTGTCACTTCATAACAGGTCAGTGTATAGAAAATGTTATACAGCCATATAATCCTACCAAATTCAGATACAACCTGCTTGCATACTTTCTAGGTGAAGTGAGGTGAGGACGAAAAGGCAGGTCAGTTAGCCCACCGTGATGAATACACTTGGAATTCAGCACGATGGTTTCCAGGGGAACCACGGGGAGGTCGACCTGTTAAGGTATATTGTTAGCATTGGGACTAATACTCAGCATTACTAACACTCCCTTTCCCCCAACTTTTGAATGAGGTTATAGGCTGTCCAACATTACGGTACGACCACGGACAAATCCGCCAGGTACAACTAGCAGTCAATAAAGAGATTGTGTATTTGGATAGCCTTTGTTAACAGTAACTATGGTATCTACACTGTTATTATATAAATGATAAGAAATTCATTATTACAATTGCCTTGAGAATAATAATATCAATTTACAACTTATGAATACATAACCAGAGGGAGACTTTGAAATAAAGTCGTTTGCTTGGGTACCTCTGTCTCATTCGTGTTTCAATCGTAAAGCAGTTGTGCTTGCATGGCTGTGTTTCGGTTTGAAGGATGGGATATGGCGTGAATTTACAGGGTACAGAGGAATAACAGCTGAGTCCTCAGGAATGACAACGCATGGGGGGTATTATGGGCGAAACAGTATACTCTGTTATGTCCATGGTACTATTCAGTGGGCAGTCAGCTTGTTCGCCCTTCTAAGTTGTATAAAAAAAACTTAGCACATAGGATTTACGCAAGCAGAGTCGTAGAATACAGCTATTCACAAATAAAAAAAAAGTATAAAAATAAACATGTTATCGACCACAGATAAATAATGTCCCTGCGTGAAGTTGCGGGTAGCGAACTAGTTAATGGCTAGTTTGATAAAAAATATAATATTTAGTTATTGTTATTAAATTACTAACTGTTTTCCACGGCTTCACTTGCTTAAATTTGTACATAATGTGTTAAATTTTGGTATAAACTCAAATCCAATCAATCAACTTATATATATATATATATATATATATATATATATATATATATATATATATATAAGTATACAAACAAGCTGACAGCCCACCTGATGGAAAATAGTAGCCGTTGCCTATATACATGAGCAGTACTATGGACATAACAAAGTATACCGTGTGCTCCCCGCATAGAATGAGTCACCCCTTCCTTTCCCGTGGGTGTCCTAAGAGGTGACTAAAGGAACTTAATTGACGAAGGATTGGCTGCAGCGTCCCTCTTTAAACATTAAAACGCCAAAGGGAGACTTTGTACAAAAGTCGATTGCTTGGGCGAAACAGTATAATCTGTTATGTCCATGATAGTGTTCATGTCTATAGGCGACGGTTACCACTTTCCATCAGATGGGCCGTCAGCTTGTTTGCCATTCTAAGTTGTATAAAAAAAAAGCCTGTGATTGCAAATTCGCCTACCAAGCATGGCAACTACTGGCAACGCCCCGAAAGAGGAGGTGTACGTCCAGCAGTGGACAGTTAACGGCTGATATGATGATGATGATGACTCTGATCACTATGAAATTACGTAGCAATCGAAGAAATAATCATATTAAATAGTTTGCTTACATACATACATACATACATATCTGTCACGCCTGTCTCCTATTAGGGTAGGCAGAAACAATGGAACGCCAAATGCTTCGATTCAAACAAACCTCTTTCGCTTCCTCCACACTCATCAATCTTTTCATACACGCTCGCCGGTTACGGGTACTTTTAATTTGGCCCTTCTTCAGCACGTCACCTATAAATTGTTAAATTAAACACCATGGTTAATGTAGTAAAATATCGTTAAAGCATCACTAATCGTGTTTCCAGCGTATAAATTATATGTAATATATGTTGTTTACGCGTGTATGACGTGTTTTTCATAGATTCACAATCTGTGTGACCATTATGGCCGACGTAGACGGTGTTAGAACATTGCCTTTCCGCTTTTGTTAACGGGTTAAGCGTATATTTTTCGCGTTTAGTTCATTATTTGTGATAAAAAATTAAATAAGAAACGACGAGAGCAATTTTCTGTTACAAATTGTAGACGCGTATGGAATAAGTTGGCAAGTAATAGTACCTTCATACAGTTAGCATTAATAAATCAATGATCACATAAAGATTTCCAAAATATGTATAAAACTCGAGTTTTGGGGAAACATTGTAAAAGGTCAAAGTTGGTTCCAGTATTTTTCTGATTGCCAAAAGATTATTTATTTTTATATGCAATAGAAATTAAGGAAACACTATGCCATGTAGGGAGTCATGCCATATAGGGAGGTCAAAGGGAGACTTTGTACAAAAGTCGATTGCTTGGATACCTCTGTCCCATTCGTGTTTCAACCGTGAAGCAGTTGTGTTTGCATGGCTGTGCTTCGGTTTGAAGGGTGTGATATGGCGTGAATTTACAGGGTACAGAGGAATAACATCTGAATCCTCAGGAATGGCAACACATGGGGGGTATCATGGACGAAACAGTATACTATGTTATGCCCATGGTACTGCTCCTGTCTATAGGCGACGGTTACCACTTTCCATTAGGTGGGCCGTCAGCTTGTTTGCCATTCTAAGTTGTATAAAAAAGATATGGTCTAGAATAAAGCTGACTGGAAACGAATGCATGAATTAGTTACTTCAACAAGAGGGAACACTTAAACGAAAAGAGAGAGCAATAGAAACTGCGACATTTAATTTTTTTACTTTTATTTTCCAAAAACAAAAACTATTTCTACGTATGGTGCTAATGTTTAAATTTCAACAATTTAAGTCTAATGTATCTACAAAATATCATATCCAATGCGTACTTTTTTAATTTTTTAAATAGTAAGTTTAAATTATTTGCCAGTAATAATTTTACTAATAAAATAAAATTGTAAATATAAGATGTTTGTACATGAGTGATATTTAAATTAACCCTGTTCGCCGCACTATAACTGTTAAATTTCTAGCTTTGACTTCCACGAGACAGGCTTTGCCTAGTGTGGGGGGTAGTGGGGGGAATTTTGTTTAAGGAAATAAAGTTATTATTATTTATGAAATAAAATGAAATGAGTTTATTTGCATTAAACAGTTTAAAATTATTACAAGCCACGTGGTATTTATTTTGGCACCTGTTTAATTGCCTTCAAACATGTAGGCATGCAAATATTTTACATTTTATATAAAATAAAACCGGCTAACTGGCCTGTTTTCATTCTCATCTATCACCCTTCACTGGTGCTCCGCCAGCGTATCCCGTTAGCGCAGGCGGGGTTACCATACCATTTTCACCCATCAAAAAAAATCTTGTTAAGTTAGTGGACAGTGTGAAGTGACATGTTATTTTTTTCTTTACTATTTCGTTTTAATCGAATTACTAATTAGTAAAATTATTCCAATACGAAAATTTGTATATTCATAATTTAGTAGTCGAATTATTAAATAAGTAATGACTAATTATTCGAATGACGAAATCATTCAGATTCGCGCACAGCTAGTATGAAACCGCTTTTAATTCACAGATAATAAGGTGCATTTCTGCTTATTTACAGTTTCAAAGAAGGCAAGGCGTCATACGGCACGGATAGTCCTGCGAAGGGGCGGCGGGTCATATTCTGCGTTCACGGCAACCCATCCACCGGTTGCTGCGCCGTGATAGAGACCACAGCTGACGGGGACGACCCCGAGAGACGGAATGGCAGCATCACTGAGATCGAAAGTGAGTTACTGTAGTTTTTTTTTAATGGATAATAATGGAATGGTAACCCCGCCTGCGCTATCGGTATACACTGGTGGGGCACCAGGATAATAGGTGAGGATGAAGCAAGTCAGTTAGCCCATCGTGACGAATTCAACAAGAATTGTTCACAATGGTTTCCAGGGAAACCACGTGGAGGTCGACCTAATAGGGCATATTGCTAGCAATGGGGATGTCAAACTCCATTGCTAACAATTCCTTTTCTCCCGAGTTACTGTAGTTTGTTTAATAGAAATTAATGAAAATATAAGCAAATGTATCCAACCATATCGATCCAACCATATGACAGTTTGCCGATTTCTAACAGAATAGAGTCCACCAGAGGGAGACTTTGTATAAAAGTCGAAGGATGAAGCGCTTGTAGTAAGCGCAAAAAATGTATAATATCCATAAGCCAATCAAATCACCATCAGCCATCCAAAAAGTTTCGTTTATCATTAAACGGTTGTCACAAAACTTTTTTATCAACACAATTGTGTACAAAATATTTTGTTAAACAAATATTTTGCTTGCAACGTCCCGTCCGGTGGTTTACATTAGATATGTCAATTCTCTCCCGGTTTTTTTTTTATATTGTATAGTTAACCGGAAATGTATATGGGCATACAATGTTTTCGTATCAGTTTAGAAAGATATTAATAGATTAGTCTTCGTATTACCAATAATTATACCCTATTAGATTAACATCCATATTTTTTCTTATACAACTTAGAATGTCAAACAAGCTGACGGCCCACCTGATGGAAAGTGGTAACCGTCGCCTATAGACAAGAGCAGTACCATGGACATAACAGAGTATACTGTTTCGCCCGTGATACCCCCTATGCGTTGCCATTCCTGAGGACTCTGGTGTTATTCTTCTGTGCCCTGTAAATTCACGCTATATCCCATCCTTCAAACCGAAACACAGCCATGCAAACACAACTGCTTCACTGTAGAAACACGAATGGGACAGAGGTACCCAAGCAAACGACTTTTGTACAAAGTCTCCCTCTGTGTGCGTGTTTTTACATGTACGCGTGTGTAAATGTGTGTGGCTAGGTTAAGTGCGTTGAGTTACATTTTTGTGAAGTTATATTTAATAAAATAGTAGTAATTCTTACGGATTTTAACTATTATAACGTACTTTTAATGCGATCATTTTTATCGTCTTCTGATTAAATGAGTCAATATTATTGAATGATAAAATTTGTTTTCCATGTTTCCAGGGCACTGTCATAGATCAAGAAACGAAGAGATAGACAAGCGAGCTAGAAGAAAACTCATCATAGCCAGTATTTTATGTGTCATATTTATGATTGGTGAAATTGTAGGTGAGTGATATTGCAAAACCTTTTTTTTTTCTTTGAGATTATTTTGCAATATAATTTGTACCAATAAGATAATCCTACCTTTAATACTTGGTTTATTTAATTTCATTTCTCATTTTGTATGGTACCCTCTGTTTGTTCCCTTATATATATATATATATATATATATATATATATATATATATATATATATTCAAAAGGACTTTAAAAAGAAGAAGTTGGAAGGGCCTAAAAGCAGTTGTATTTTTTCCTTCAAATAAAAAGCGCCAAGACAGTTAGGTACTTCTTACTTAAGATACTTCGAAGCCATAATTAAGTGACTTCAAAGTAGTTTTCTTAAAGTTACTTCGAAGTCACCTAATTATAGTTTCTGCCCTATCAAAAAAATTCTTTTGCCCTACCTTAAACATGGGTCTAGCTACGGCCCTGTAATACATAAATTATTTAATTATTTCTTTCAGGTGGTTATTTATCAAACAGTTTTCTTAAAGTTACTTCGAAGTCACTTAATTATGGTTTCTGCCCTACCAAAAAGTTCTTTTGCCCTATCTTAAACATGGGTCTAGCTACGGCCCTGTAATACACTAAATATTTATTATTATTTTACAGGTGGTTATTTATCAAACAGTTTGGCGATCGCAACGGACGCGGCGCATTTACTTACAGACTTTGCTAGTTTTATGATATCCTTATTTTCACTATGGGTTGCAAGCAGGCCAGCAACACGAAGGTATATCATATATTTTTTTTTTATTATCTTAACCCCTAACTATCCACTGATGAACATAAGCCTTCCCCATAAGGGGAGTTTTAATAAAATATCAGTTAAAATTATTTATGTTTCGTTTAAGAGTATTCATAATTTCGACTTAACCAAAGTTTGGAAATATCACAGTTATCTGTAAATTTTAAAGATAGTTCAACAATTTTCAATGATGATGATGAACTGAACATATAATAATAATAATAAAGTTTATTCTCTTCACAATACCAGCTGTTCATATATTATATATGTTTCCCTTTTGGAGGGTTTGCTAGCAGTTGTCACGCTTGGCAGGCGGGTTAGCAACCGCAGTCAAGTTTCGGTGATGTTTTAATAGGAACACTGCTACCTTGAATATTATGTTCTCTTAGTCTCCTCTTACGTCACTTACGGGAAAGGAAGGGGTGGCCTATTCTATGCCGGAATCACTCGATACAATTTTCAATGTTTGTGACAAATTATTTAAACAGAGGGCCTACCATGAAATGTTTTCTGAAATTTCGAATCCGAACGAAACAAAAATTTTATGTTAAAATTACTTGATGGATACCGTTTAAAAATATTAAAAATGCTAAAGTACGTTCCTTTTTACTTTTATGGTAGGATTTATGACAAATGAAATGTTAAGCTCCATTTATAGGGTCGATTTTGGTACGAACAAAAACACGAAATTAAGTCCGAAAATTCGGAATTTCATTTCATGGTAGACCTCCAGTTCTCTAGTAGCGAATTGAAAGGTTTTTTTTAGGATTAAGTTCGCCTTGTAAACATATATGTACTAATGAATAAATAAATAAAAAATTCGCTAGCAGAACACTTTTTAAATGTATTTAATCAGAAATATTGGAAATTATTAAATAAAAATATTGTTTTCTTTTCAAAAATATAATGTTTTTTTCACAAAAAAAAACTTACATTAATGATCAGTAGTATTCATAATCTGTACCCGACCCAAAGGTCTTCATGACACTTGTGGCATTTGCACGTTGTATTGCCAGAGATATCTTTTGAGCCAGATACGAACCGGAACGGCGACTTATTAAATTGTTATTAAAATTTGACATATAATTACGTCACTATCATACTTTAGTAAGTTAAAATAACGCTTTTATTTATTAATGATTATCATAATATCCCTTTTCCTGTTCATTGCTAGACAAAGGTTCCTTTCTATCGTCATGAATCATTTTAAATAACAAACATTGAAGAATGCGTTTGTTGTTTCAATGACATGATAACTTTATTTCTTGTTATTTATTTATTTATTATTTATTGTATACAAAAATTACAAATATTTAAAATATCTACATTTCTACATCTACACTAATATTATAAAGAGGAAAGATTTGTATTTTTGTGTGTATGTTTGTAATGAAAAAACTCAAAAACTACTTTGCTGATTTCAAAAATTCTTTCACCATTAGAAACTTACATTCACCCTGAGTATATATTTATTGTTAGAAAAGATTAGGGGTCCTTACTAAAACTTTAGTAACCTAACTCAAAATGTAAATAAAAATGCTATAAAATATCTTTCGTCGCGTGCGCTGCGGAAACTATTGGTGATAGAACAAAAGTATGTTCTACAATATTGATGAAAATATCAATAACTATAAAAAACTTCTCGATACTATATGTCCAACTATTATCGTTATGTCACAATAACCACTTTTTAAAATGTTGTAAAAATGTCCACCCGTGCGAAGCCGGGACGGGCCGCTAGTATTAAATAAAGACGTACAACAGGCGAGCTTAACTCTGTAAGAGTTCTCTTCCAGCAAACCCTGAGTGGAAAGGAGCATTAAATACCAATAGCAATAAATGTTATATTATTTTACAGAATGCCTTTCGGCTGGTACAGAGCTGAAGTGATAGGCGCCCTGACATCTGTACTGCTCATATGGGTGGTAACCGGTATCCTGGTCTACATGGCCGTGCAGCGAGTCATATACAAGTCATTTGAGATCGATGCCACTGTCATGCTGATCACGTCCGCTGTTGGAGTCGCCGTGAACCTTGTGTACGTTTGTATTATAATATTAGTTGTTAACTATCCACTGCTGAACATAAGTCTCCCCCTTAGGGGGGGGGGGTTGCCAGTAGTGGTCATGCTTGGCAGGCGGATTAGCAATCACAGTCAGGCTTTAAAGATTTGCCAGAGGGAGACTTTGTACAAAAGTCGATTGCTTGGGTACCTCTGTCCCATTCGTGTTTCAACCGTGAAGCAGTTGTGTTTGCATAACTGTGTTTCGGTTTGAAGGGTGGGATATGGCGTGAATTTACTGGGTACAGAGGAATAACACCTGAGTCTCAGGAATGGCAACGCATGGGGGGTATCATGGGCGAAACAGTATACTCTATTATGTCCATGGTACTGCTCATGTCTATAGGCGACGGTTACTACTTTCCATCAGGTGGGCCGTCAGCTTGTTTGCCATTCTAAGTAGTATAAAAAAAAAAAAGATGTTTTAAGAGGAACGCTGCTGTCCATCCCTCGCCCTCCCTTAGTCGCCTCTTACGACACCCACGGGAAAGGAAAGGGTTGCCTGTTCTATACCGGACCACACGGCCAAATATGAGTATATTATATCAATATTTCCTAGGTGAGCGTATTGGGAGACTGAATAAAGCTTACTCAATTGATGAAATAAATAAATAAATAATAATTTTTTTTCGAGTAGTAAATCAAGCAATATAAAGATCTGGAACACTCAATGCCATTGTCATATCTCGTAATTCAAACTGGAACACAGCTGTGCTTATAGTTTCTTGGCAATATATAAATGACTAGACGAAACAGACATACTACCTACTGGTATTTAAAATATCTCTTGTGTAATAGAAAGAGCATCTATAATCCAATATTTATTGATAGGGTTTTGCAAAATCAAACAAACTTCCTCAAGGAAGTTTGTTTGATTTTGCAAAGTATGAATCAAAGTATGAAAATAATTTTTAATCCGAGTTCTTTATAAACTCGATCAAAACTCACAGTTTAGAACTTCTCTGGATAATCATTGTCTTCCTTAAATCCCAATTTTTTTGAGTTTATTTTTATACAACTTAGAATGGCAAACAAGCTGACGGCCCACCTGATGGAAAGTAGTCACCGTCGCCTATAAACATGAGCGGTACCATGGACATAACAGAGTATTCTGTTTCACCAATGATAACCCCCATGCGTTGTCATTCCTAAGGACTCAGGTGTTATTTCTCTGTACCCTGTATATTCACGGCATATCCCACCCTTCAAAACCAAACACAGCCATGCAAACTCAGCTGCTTCACGGTAGAAACACGAATGGTACAGAGGTACCCAAGCAATCGACTTTTGTACAAAGTCTCCTTCTGGTAAAAGGCAGTAGTAGAGTGAGTAGGGCGTAATTTGTTTTTATTCATATTTTTACAAGGTTTCAGCTTTGATTTTACGACCAGCCACCTGCCTGACGTTAACCTTTGGACCACACCAATATGTATTGTAAAATTCTTTACTTAACACTGTAACTAATTGTTTTCCAGCATGGGGTTGACGTTGCACCAGCACGGGCACAGTCATGGTGGTGGTGGACATGGCCACTCTCACTCCAGTGCCAACCCGGTCCTTAATAACAAGGTAGGTTGCTACTTACCATGCTCATGGTGTTTTAAGCACGCAATTTGGTAAATATCAAATAGTTACCATTGATGCTGTATGCGAATCCAACCAAACATCAATTGCAGTTATGTAGAATTCTCTATAGTTTTTACTTACTCTCTCGCTTCTTACACCGAGAACTCTTCGTTACTACCTTAAAAAGTAATATAATATTAATATATATTATGTATCTTAATATTTTATTTAACTGTATATTTGTTTATGTACACTAAATATTAATAGTTGTAGCACTTCAGCTACCCGCTAACAACATGCTTTCTAACTGCATTAGGTTGACTGGAAGACATCTCTGTCAGAGATAAGTCCACCCTTGCTCACAATATATATTCTTTTTAAAAGGCCAGCAGGATGCCTGCAATGCCGCTGGTGTTCTGGGTGATCATGGGCGGCGGTAGTCACTTACCATCAGGTGAGCCGCATGCTCGTTTGTCCCCTGTGTTGTAAAAAAAATTAAAGTTACAACAAGGGGCAAACGAGCATGCGGCTCACCTGATGGTAAGTGACTGACCAAGAGGGCCTTCAGATTCGATTGTAACGGTTTACGTCTATAGGCCTCGGATGGTTTTCCATCAAACGAACTCTCAGATTCTTTATTATTACTAGCAGCATAAAAAAAAACAGAATTATATAACAGGCTCTTGTTTTAGAAGGAGCGTTCAGAGTCGGACGTGGAGAGTACAACGTCTCACCAGCATAACCACGATCACCAACCGCAGACCCAGAATATTAATGTCCGCGCCGCCTTCATCCACGTGCTTGGTGACTTCTTGCAAAGCTTCGGCGTGCTTGTCGCTGCCATCGTCATATACTACAAGGTATTTTTCTTTCCAATTATCCTCAAAAACAACTTATTTAAGTTCCACAGCTGGGCATAAATTTCGCAAAAAGTCATGGCTATACATCTGTGTTTTTTTAATGGGTGAAAATGGAATGGTAACCCCGCCTGCGCTATCGATATACGCTGGTGAGGAACAAGTGAAGGGTGATAAGTGAGGATGCAGGACAGTTAGTCCACCGTGATGAATACACCTGGAATTCAGCACGATGGTTTCGGGGGAACCACGTGGAGGTCTACCTGATACGGTATATTGTTAGCAATGGGACTGATAGTCCGTATTACTAACAATCCCTTTCCCCCCGGTTATACACCTGTTTTCACCATGCAGGCCAAGCGGTTTGCTATTTATTTATTTAATCGATTACGTGAGCTTTACAGCTTTGATTTAAGTATACTTACCTAATGGTATGTAAAAAAAATTGGAGAATAGTCCAGTTTAGTTTTAATTCCTAAAATAAAGAAATTTTATTTTTACTTGATTGCAACTTATTGAGAGCTGTCTGGTTTTATTCTTTAAATTAATTTGTTTTTTTTTTATAGCCGGATTGGAATTTAGTGGATCCGATCTGCACGTTCCTCTTCTCAATCCTCGTACTTATCACCACCTTCAACATCATCAAGGACACGCTCCTGGTGCTAATGGAGGGATCGCCTAGAGGAGTGGACTTCCAGGTATGATTTACTAATGCATTGTGCGGTGTGAAAAGTACGTTAGGTAACACAATAAATGGTTTTTAAGTCATAAGAATTAAGCGATTATTTACAAAAATTTTTTACCACACATTAACACAGTAACCATGCAAATGTAAAATTCTTTTGCACATATTAATATTTGAAAAGAGTAACTGTTGAGTTTCTTGCTGGTTCTTTTTAGCAAATAACATCATCCTGAACCCAGCAGTACAATCATAAAAATTGACCATTTAAAAACAGCTTGTAAACAAGTCCATTTGGATAAAAAATTATTTCTATTCTGGTTTATTGTACCTCGATGTTATATCGATGATGATACCAGAGGGAGACTTTGTACAAAAGTCGATTGCTTGGGCACCTCTGTCCCATTCGTGTTTCTACCGTGAAGCAGTTGTGTTTGCATGGCTGTGTTTCGGTTTGAAGGGTGGGATATGGCGTGAAATTACTGGCTATAGAGGAATAACACCTGAGTCCTCAGGAATGGCAACGCATAGGGGGTATCATGGGTGAAACAGTATACTGTTATGTCCACGGTACTGCTCATGTCTATAGGCGACGGTTATCACTTTCCATCAGGTGGGCCGTCAGCTTGTTTGCCATTCTAAGTTGTATAAAAAAAAATGTTTCGATCAAGTTTCATTGACCGTGGTCACGAGTCGACTGAAATAGCGATATCACGTTTCTATTTTGAGACCGACTTATTTTTTCTTCTACCCAATCGTTGTTATTACACATTACACTAATTATTCTTTCTCTATACAACATTATCCTGTCTTTACTTTGTACATAAATCCTTTATTAGTACAAATCTGCTTGTATTTTATTAAACTTAAAATGGTAAACAATCTGACGGTCCATCTGATGAACAATGGCAACCGTCGCCTATAGACATGAATGCGCTATTCATTCATGGGCATATCAGAATTAGGGGATGTTCGAGTATTACATAACGCAATTTGTGCGCACACGCAGGATGTGGCGAACACGTTCCTGTCGCTGCCGGGCGTGCTGCGCGTGCACAACTTGCGCATGTGGGCGCTCTCGCTGGACAAGACCGCGCTCGCCGCGCATCTAGCCATACGTATGTCACTTCAAATTCAAATCTATTTAATATCAGACAATAAGATCCATTTTATTTGCAATCAAATCTACTCGTATTTACTATCATTACATAGTATAAAACAAAGTCGCTGTCGCTGTTTTTCCGTCCCTATGTATGCTTAAATCTTTAAAACTACGCAACGAATTTTGAAGCGGTTCTTTTTAATAGATAGAGTGATTCAAGAGAAAGGTTTCTATGTATAATACATGCATAATATTGTAGAGAAACACTGATAATTTTAAAGGTTTCTAATGTGATGTGTATGTAATGTGCACCCGTGCGAAGCCGGGGCGGGTCACTAGTTAGGCAATAAAATATATATTTGTTATTAACATACTTAAAATTATGTTAGTAAAGAAAGTGTAGCAGAAAATATTCTCAAATATATTATAATAATATATTATTCCGCCACGCCTATGGATATTGCGCCAATACCTTAAATGAAGTTTCGCATGAAGATAGCGGCCGACTGCGGCCGCAGCGCTTTGTAGCGCGGCTAACTTCGTTGTGACATTTCATGCGCTTATCACGTACGCACCGTACCTACTCATATAAAAATCTTATTTGTATTTTTACTTTATATCATCTCATATTAGATCATAGTGTATGTGTCTGTAATCATCTACATCTACACTTATATTATAAAGAGGAAAGATTTGTATTTTTGTGTGTATGTATGTTTGTAATGAATAAACACAAAAACTACTTTGCTGATTTCAAAAATTCTTTCACCATTAGAAAGCTACATTCACCCTGAGTAACATAGGTTATATTTATTGCTAAAAAAGAATAGGGATCTTTTCTAAAACTTTAGTAATGTAACTCAAGGTGTAAAAAAATGCAATAAAATATCTTTCGTCGCGTGCACTGCGGAAACTATTGGTGATAGAACAAAAGTATGTTCTACAATATTGAAGAAAATATCAATTACTACAAAAAACTTCTCGATACTATATGTCCAACTATTATTGTTATGTTAAAATAAAATTGTAAACATGTAACATTTTTGTCTCTTTCTTTTGCGCTAATTTCTTAATTTGAAAGACAGTGACAAAACCTCGTTATAGTTAAAGTAGGTTTATAGAATATTTGAGTTTTTATGAATAAAAGGCTTATCCCCTTATTCATAATTAATTCATGCCATAAAATATTAGTTTAATACTTATTAGTATAGTATACATTGACAACGATGATGACGATGGCGTGAATTTACTGGGTACAGAGAAATAACACCTGAGTCCTCAGGAATACCAACACATGGGGGGTATCATGGGCGAAACAGTATACTCTGTTATGTCCATGGTACTGCTCCTGTCTATAGGCGACGGTTACCACTTTCCATCAGGTGGACCGTCAGCTTGTTTGCCATTCTAAGTTGTATAAAAAAAAATATTATTTCATAACAAAATTGGTACAATACAAAGAGTATCGTGATCTTGTAGTAAGTGTATTATAACTATTAGAAAGCTGAATTGTCATTTATATAGATTATTATTCATTTTTAGCTGTATTTGGAGGAAAATGAAGGTACTTACATAAAAATTGTATATTTACATTATAAATCCTGTATTTTTCAATTGACTCCAAGAGGGAGAGTTTGTACAAAAGTCGATTGCTTGGGTACCTCTGTCCCATTCGTGTTTCAACCGTGAAGCAGCTGTGTTTGCATGGCTGTGTTTCGATTTGAAGGGTGGGATGTGGCGTGAATTTACTGGGTACAGAGGAATAACACCTGAGTCCTCAGGAATGGTAACGCATGGGGGGTATCATGGGCGAAACAGTATACTCTGTTATGTACATGGTACTGCTCATGTCTATAGGCGACGGTTACCACTTTCCATCAGGTGGGCCGTCAGCTTGTTTGCCATTCTAAGTTGTATAAAAAAAAGAGATTCTCAATTGATTTATCTCATAACTTCGTCAGTTGTGAACCGATTTGGATTTTTTTATCTAAAAGTCTTTACTTACAGATTGGTCCCATTGAAATTTTATCAAAATCGGTTCAGTAGTTTAGTTTTTAAATCCAAATAACTAGTTTTACCACAATTGAAGTCGGTTTTTTTTTGTGCGACAAAATGTTATAAGAAATACAAAACGTAACCATCGTCTAGACTCCACTAACCCCCATGTCATTCAAAATAAGCAAAGCATCTTTACCTATTATCCATCATTCATTTCCCGTCAGCGTAAACCAATAGGACACGCGGTATTTTTTTTTAATGGATGAAAATGGAATAGTATAGCCCTGCCTGCGCTATTGATATAAGCTAGCAGGGCACCAGTGTGCGATGATTGGTGAAGATAAAGCAGGTCATTTAGCCCATCGTGACGAATTCACCTACAATAAACCATGGTGGTTTCCAGTCGTAACCACGTGGAGATCGACCTGTTCTGGGTATATTTTTTTTATAAGCCCCCCTTCCCCCTCTAGGAGTGCAACTAGTACCCGGGTATTAAGTTCCAGGTTGTTTAGTTCTGGGTATATTGCTAATAGTGGGTCTGTTAAATTTCATCCCTTCAATCTCTTTCCCCCTGGTATTACCATAAACTAAATGTGTTTGATCAGCTGAACTTATCCATTAACTTAACAGGTACCGGCGTCAGTCCACAGAAGGTTCTAGAACAAGCCACAAAGCTAGTCCACGAGAAGTACAACTTTTTCGAAATGACACTTCAGATTGAAGAGTTTAACGACGGTATGGAAGCGTGCAGCCAGTGTAAGATGCCGCAGTCTTGAACGGGGAGTATTTATTAGAAGGCTGATTATGAAGAAGTTAGAATGAGTAAGTTAACTGAGCGGCTGTAAACTTAGCGGCACCACGGATTAAGTTTAATTTTAAATAATAAAGCATGTTTCCGATAATGTTGGCGATTACTCTTTTAATTCGAAGATATTTTTCTTTTCTGGGTATTATAGGCCGTAATTCTGCAATTTTTTGATGCAACTTAGAATGGTAAACAAGCTGTTGACTCACTTGATGGACAGTGGTAATCGTCGCCTATACACATGAGCAGTACCACGGACATAACAGAGTATACTGTTTCGCCCATGATACCCCCCATGCGTTGCAATTCTGCACCGATTTCGATGTTACTTCTAGTTAGACTTTATTTTTTAAAATGGCCTCCAATCGATTAGTTAGTTCTACATTATATATTTTTGCATTATCCAAAACTTTAACTAAAATTGAGTAGAGATAAACAAATGTCAATTGTATTTAATTATTTTAAATTTGACCAAGATTTTTACATACCTTAGATGGATAGATAGATATTCTTTATTGTTTCCTTCAAAAAGATTACAATAGTAAACTTATTATAGACATAAGCAATTACAAGAAATAATCACAATGAGAAAACAATGGGCGACCTTATCGCTAAAAGCGATCTCTTCCAGACAACCTTTGGATGGAGAGGAGTAATTATAAACAGTTTGATCGGAGGCACTATGAAAATTTTATTATTTCTAAATATGGAGATGTGATACATGTAATAATGTAAATGTATATCCCTACTCATTATTAGTGTTATAAAAGTGTTTAACAATTTCATATAAATGATATATATAAGTAAAGTTAATAGGTTCTGATTTCACCAAAAGTAGTTTGTACCGAATAGTTCGAATTGAATATTTCATTTAATATTTAATAACTTATTCGTTTTACTAGTTACCTTTACAATTATTATTAAATTTAAGTAAAACCAATTTAGGATTTTTGCAGAGCATTATCAAATATGGTCCAACATTAGATATAATTATGTAGTTAAATTAAGGCCGCTAAGTTAGTGTATATATGCCCTCAAGATTATTCCAAAATATAAAGTTACGGGTATATTCGTATTTTGTAACTTTATTATATACATATTCCTAGCACATCCTGATCAATTACTATGGTTAACACATGTAATATATATATATATATATATATATATATATATATATATATATATATATATATATATATATATATATATATATATACTAAAAATTAGCAAATCTTTTTTTCAGGATATACAGGTAGATAGATAAACAATTTACACAGGATGTGCTTAAGTTACTCACATATCAAATTTAATGCAAGAATTAGAGTTGCAAATAGTTTTGTGTTAAATATAATTATTAATTCTATCGTTATAAAATTTTGTTGTTTGTTTATTTATAATTTTTTTTTTGTATATAAACATTCAAATATTAATATTTCCACAATGAGTTAGTAACAGTGAGTTGATTTTAAAGTAACTTTTATTTTTAATAATGGTAAATTTTTGCTCATGAAATAGTAAAAGGTCGTGTGAAACAGGTTCTTAACTGCCAAATTTTAAATTGTTATGCAATTTGCAATATCTTTTAATAATATTTAAAAATGGAACTTGTGTACCCTGTGAGTTATTTAGTAGTGACAAATTTTGATTATTAATAGTCATTACTAAATTAAAGATACGCTTTGTTCTTGATGATTACATATTACATTAAACAAAAATACGATTTAGTAATTGTTTATTATTATTATATAGTATTCCCGTAGGTATTACATTTTATTACAATCAAATATTCATTGTATGAAAGTATTCTTACAGCATTTATTTATACTAATATATACAGCTGAGTATATTTTTTTAAAAATTGCATGTTATTCTGTGCAGTTGTTACACGTTTGTACATTATATTTTTTTTTTATTAATGATTTTCAACATTAATAATAAATAGTATATTTTACAGTAAATTTAATTTAAAAGGTAACATGCAGCCCATTTTACGGATCGCCTTAGAAAGCTGTCAATTACATTAATGGTAAATTGTTTTAAGATGCTATAATGAACCATATTAATATGTGGTCCTTTTAGTCCCATTTAAATGAAATTTATATTATTATAATATTGCATGATTTATAGTTTATAAGAGATGGGAATAAACAAATGGATTAACGTTCACACTAAGTTACACTGATAGAGATAAACTTATAAAAATAATAATATTACCCGCAGGCGGGGTTAACATTCCACTTTCATCCCATTATTCATCCTCCCACTCGTTCTTTAGTTTGGATATCTCTTAACTTGCTATAAATGTAATAGTAATAATAAGAAATAGTAATAGATGGTAGTCACTTACCATCAGGGGAGCCGCATGCTCGTTTACCTCTGTGTTGAAAAAAAAAGAATTAATCCTTACTCCTCTTCTCAAACTAAGCTCTACTCTTCTGTGATCTGGATATTTTGCTTGCAAATTGAACTCTCGCTTTTTACATACATTTAAATATGTACAGATGTTTTTTTATATAGAAGAGATAGCTACATATCATGCCATTTTACATGGCAAGCCAAAAAAGAATATAATGTTTTCAGAGTTCATGTATGTGAGTCTCTATATTCCATCATAACTTCTGAACGCCTAAACAGATTTGCATACATGGGGTATTGTTAGAGTCCTTACATCATCCAATTTTAGCATTATTAACTGCAAATTTCTTGATATTACAGTGAACGCTCTATATAAGCGACTCATTTGAACTAATTTCAATAAAAAAAATTTTTATTGGGAAAAGTTGCTTATAGAGGAAAAAATGAGTATAAAAATATTTACCGTCTGGAAAATATTTTTACTTATTTCTTTTACTAACTAAGCTGAGTAGAATAAATAAAATATAAAAAAATGTTGCTTATATAGAGCGTTCACTGTATTTCCTTATATGGAAAAATTTGTGCTTATTAATTTACGGACCAAAACGTACATATTGTAAGATATACCAGTGTGCCTTAGATAGTTAATTCTCTTTAATTCTTGTCTTAATTCTCAAATCTCTTATAAACAATTTATACTAATAAGTTCACATTAAGTGATTGCCGAAATAGGAATAATGTATTCCAGAAACGAATATTGTGTGATGATTTAATTTATATGTGTTACACCTAGTTGTATTTAAGTATTCCGGAAATCCGAATTTATCCCAAGTATTCTAGTGTTATTTTTTAATGTAAAATATACAACGAAATACATTAATGTTTACAGCAAAGAACTGTATATTATTACTAGCATCCCGCCCCGGTTTCGCACGGGTAGATAGAAAGGTAGTTTAGTATTTTATATTGGCTTTAATTGGCAAAATTTTTGATACCTTTGGTTTGATATTATTGTAATTTTTGTACGGGTCTCTAATTTCTTTTTTTTTTAAAGAATATATAGTCTATGTAACTTGCTGATAGTGGACTTTGTGATAGGTGAAAGAATTTTAAAAAATTAAGTAGAATAATTAATACTAGCACCTAAAATGTGTTGCAGGCAGTCGATAGAAGCATGTGGCTCAGAACGGGTTTTTTAGGTAGTTTTTTTAATGGGTTATAATGGAGTGGTAATTCCGCCTGTGCTAACGGTATACGCTTTCGAGGCACCAGTGAGCAATGATAGGTGAGAATGAAAAGGCAAGCCAGTTAGCCCGTCGTGATGAATACACCTGGAAATTAGCACGATGGTTTCCAGGGGGCCCACAGTAAGATCGATTTGACAAGATATATTTCTGGCAATGGAACTGGCAGTCTGCATTACTAACAATCCTTACCGAAATCCTCTTATGGTAGTTTATAAGGGGTGCTACTCTTAACAGTGGATAAAAAAACCGACATTGTAACCTTTAAAAAAGAGCATATTTCTTCCTAAAATGTATGTAACGCACATGCGTTTTATAAGAGGAATTTGCGTGATATAAAAGGAGTTAATCTTAAAAGAGGTGTTCAATACATATTTAAACGATTTATTTAAAATACCTCTGATATTGCAGGTGTTCATAGGCTACGGTAACCGCTTACCATGCGGTGGTCCGCATGCTTGTTTGTCACCTTAGTGGTATAAAAGCGATTCTGATATCTCTTTATAACTAGACCTAAACAAATGAAGGGCTATGTTATTAAAAACAAAAATAAAAGGACTGTGACATTTTGATTACGACGTATTGCAGGTTTTCATAGGCTACAGTAATCACTTATCATCAGGTGGGCCGTATGCTTGTTTGTCACCTGTGGTATAAAAGCGATTCTGATATCTCCTTATACATAAACCTAAACAAAAGAAGGGCTATGTTATTAAAAACAAAAATAAAAGAACTGTGACATTTTGATTATAATTTATTACGTCTTTTAAAGGAAGAATGGGAAAAAGACGGTTATATTAAAATTGAATATGGCGGACGAAGTTGATGATCATATATAGAATATCGAAATGAAGCACTCGATTGAATAAATAGATATACGACTAGTACGGAAAATATTTCCGCCATTATAGTTTAGAGGAACCGAATATATAGATATTGGAGTGATACTGATACCTATATATATATATATAATTACTAGTCAGATTTGAAAAAAATAATTATTCTTACAGGTTATTTTTAACATGGCGGTACAAATACGAGCGAAGCCGCGGGATATAGCTTGTTGTTTATATAGATTTATTTATTGGTAAGTGTATATTCAACGTAATCGTCGGACGACGTCGGCAAGCAGCCAGTAGTGGCTACATTATTGAAGTAGGAAGCGGAGAGGCGCGGGCTACGGGTGCGCTCCGCTGATTCGTAATCAACTTCGTAAAGTCCAAATCTCTCACTGAAATAAACATTTTAATTTATATAAATAAATTAACTAACAGATATATTATCGAACAATAAACTATACTAAAGCCACGTGGTCCGGGCATAGCATGGACCGCCCCTTGCTTTCCCGTGGGTGTCGTAAGAGGCAACTAAAAGAATGTAATGGTCGTGGGGGGGGGGGGGAAAGGGATTGTTAGTAATGGCACAGTCAATATAATACTATTGGTAATGGAGACTGAGAATCCCATTGCTAGTAATATACCCAACCAGGTCGACCTCCTCGAAACGGTTCCCCCTGGAAACTATCATGGTTAATTCCTGATGAATTCATCATGATGGGCTAACTGGCCTGTTTTCATTCTCATCTATCACCCTTTACTGGTGTTCTGCCAGCGTATACCGTTAGCGCAGGCCGGGTTACCATACCCTTATCACGAATAAAAAAAAAATGGTCATGGGATGGACTGCAGCATCTCTCTTAAAACATCATCAAAGCCTAACTGCGGTTACCAACCTGCCTGACAAGCGTGGTAACTACTGGCAAAACCCTATAGGGATCCCCCCAAAAGAGGACAGCCTATGTTCAGCAGTGAACAGTGAATGGCTGATATGATGCTGATGATGATGATGATGATATCTTTTGCTTACACTTTTGTGTGGTAATTATAATTATATGTCAATTTTCAAAAACAATTCAACATTTTTCAATGTGCCTGATCGATTTTTGAAAATGGTCCTTTCTATGTTTTTTTTTAATGGGTGATAATGGAATGGTAACACCACCCGCGCTATCGGTATACACCGGCGGGGCACCAGTGAAGGATGATAGGTGAGGATGAAGCAGGTCAGTTAGCCCATCGTGACGAATTCAACAAGAATTGTTCACGATGGTTTCCAGGGAGAAGCACGTAGAGGTCGACCTAATAGGGCTAATTACTAATAATGGGGCTGTCAAACTCCATTGCTAACAATCCCTTTCCCCCCGTCCATTCTATATTAGGTCCACACAGTCTATTATTCTAGCTTTATTATGAACTCTCTTAATAACTACATTAGCAACTTCATCAAATATAAATAAGATCTTTGCTATGAACTTTTTTAAATATATTTTTTACGAGTTATACCAGGAATACTCACGAGAATCCTCTCATCCACTCAAAATTGTCCAGCAGACTCCAATACGTGTACCCTATGACCCTGCATTTGTCTTTATAGATAGCGTCATGTAACGCCCTCAAATATCCATCGATGTAGTTTACACGTTTCGGATCGTGTAAACCGGGCTTTAGCGAGATACCGTTTTCAGTTACCAAAATGTTTGGGTTGTTGTATGTAGTCTTTACCCAGTTCAAAGCTTTCCTGAAGCCCCACGGGACCACCTGTAAAGATATTGAAAATTTAGGGGTTAATAAAAAATATTTGATTTCGATTGTGGCAAACCCAGTTATTTAGATTTAAAAACTAAACTGCTAAACCGATTTTTTTTAATTTCTTCAGGAGCAATAAGTAAGTATATCCTTTAAGATAAAAAAAGAATTTTCCAAATCTATTTATTATTGACGGAGTTATGAAGGGACAATTATAGAAAAATACAACCGACTTGAGTCTTCTTAAAATTGGTTGAAAAATAATTATATAACCCTTTCAGACCCAAGATTTTTTTTCTTTCAGATTAAATATATTTTCGTGTTTTGGAGCCAAGCCATCTTGCCGGCACGCACGAGACTACTGCACCACCTAACCGCTAAAATGATTTTTTATTGGCTGGTTTAAAATCTCACTATCATGTTATTTCAGCTTCGTACGTAAAAATGAATTGCGCGCGGTTTTAGAATTTTTTAAAGTTACACCTCACGTATCGTTCAGGTCTGAAAGGGATAAAAAGTTAAGTCCTGACTAAAGCATTCACAGCTACTTCCCCGAGTCATTTCATGTAACTTAGAACGGCATTAAAGCTGATGCCCCTCTTAGTGGTATGTGGAACTGCCATCAAAAGACATGAAAATATAAAAAAAATGAAGTAAAAAAATATATATTCGAAGTAAAAAAAGAAAACATCGCCGATTCTAAGACGCAATTCAAACGCAAAAAAAAGGGGGGAGGCTATGTACAGCAGTGGACACGTAAAGGCTGAGCCAACATAATCTTGAAACGTTAAGTTCGACAACTTTACTACGTACACTTTGGCTACTACAACTTCCTTATCTATTGGCAATAAACTGCCAGGATCTAATAGATCCTATGCACAGAAAAATAATTTACCTTCAACCAAGAGGAATTCGATTTAGGCCACTCAGCTTTCTGACTCATACTGACACCCATGTCGTTATTGAACGATGGCACGGCGCTGGTCTTGTTGTCTCCGGGGCTGACCATGTACGTGGTGTAATGATTCAGCCCGAGAAAATCGAAGGAGCTTCTGATTTCCTGTACTTCGTCACTGGTGAAGTGCGGTAGACGAGATCGAGCGAAGTTCTGGCGTTTGGAGTTTTGGTCTATCCGTTGGCGCATGATCTGGGGGTAGTCTCCCTCGTCTGTGAGAATTGGATGTGCGAACCAGCCATACTGAGAACAAAAAAATCGACATAAAAAGAAAAACATTTGTACATTTTCTATTATTGCCGTGGGTGTCGTAAGAGGCGACTAAGGGAATTTAATAATCGAAGAATGGCCAATATTACCAAAGCCTAACTGAAGGGAACTTAAGAGTCAGGGATCTACTTGCTAAGCATGAATCCCTGGTGGAGTGTTGGATCCCCTCCAAGGGGAAGGTCTATGTTCAGCAGTGGATAGTTAACGGCTGATATGATGATGATGATGAAGACTTTGTACAAAAGTCGATTGCTTGGATACCTCTGTCCCATTCGTGTTTCAACCGTGAAGCAGTTGTGTTTGCATGGCTGTGTTTCGGTTTGAAGGGTGGGATATGGCGTGAATTTACAGGGTATAGAGGAATAACAGTCCTCAGGACTGGCAACGCATGGGGGGTATCATGGGCGAAACAGTATACTCTGTTATGTCCATGGTACTGCTCATGTCAATAGGCGACGGTTACCACTTTCCATCAGGTGAGCCCTCAGCTTGTTTGTCATTCTAAGTTGTATAAAAAATAAATATTATGAGTCATAATGAATTGTCAATATTTATATAAACTTGATTTACATTTCAAATTCGGGGATTCTCGACTAGTTTGGAACTTAATAGGAGTTCTTATTCAAATTTTAAAATATATTTTTTTCAGGTTTTTACTGCTGCCCTAGTCTATAATTACAAAAGAAGACTTACAGTAAACTGTCTCGCTGTTTCGGCAGCATCCTGGTCCTCCTTAGAAGTGGTGGCAGGTTCCATCCACGCTATGTCTAATGTGATTCCAATAGAACCTATAAACAACATTCCATTATGATCAAATAAGTTAGCTAATGTTTTCAACTATGCAAGTATGAGTTGCCGTGTGGTCCCGGCATAGAATAGGCCATCCCTTCCTTTCCCGTGGATATCTTAAGATGCGACTAAGGAAGGGCGAAGATGTGCAACAGAGTCCTGTAACTGCGGTTGCCAATCCGCCTGCCGAGCGTGGCAACTATTGGCAAAACACTTCCAATGGTAAAACACCATAAGATGATGGTATCGTATGGTAATTACGGGTCCTATTAGATAATATTTATTAAAAACGATCAAGCGTGAATCGGAGTTAATATGATCTTTAGGTGATCGATCCAAAAAAGTTTAGGTAGTTTATTCAATCGCGTCAAAGTAGTTGATTAAGATAAATAATTTTTAATAGTTGATCCGAATTACTTTAGGAAGTTGATCCAAGCGCACTGTAACTTTAAAACTGTTACTATCTATAGACGAAAAGATTACATTGAATTTTTCCATTGTTTTTTCTCTTTTATTTATATTTAATTACTCATTTACATCAGAGAACAGTATATAGTTTCTGGTATCTATATATCTTAACTGATTTACTGAAGGTTAAAAAAGTTTTTCCTAACAGAATGGGGTGGGGGAAAGGGATTTTTAGCAATGGAGTTTGACAGTCCCATTGTTAGCAATATGCCCTATTAAGTCGACCTCCACGTGGTTCCCCCTGGAAACGATCGTAAACAATTCTTGTTGAATTCGTCACGATGGGCTCATGAGTATAATAAGCACACACCCCATCATGGGATCATGATGGGGTGTGTGCTTATTTGCCATCTTCTGATCATGGATCTTTATCACTCTGTAATATATCTGTGACTTGTAACACAGGTTCTTCAAAACCTACCGCAAGCACCAGTCTCTCACAAAATTGGTCTTACATATCAAATTGTACCTCAAGTTGTCACTTTATGCTACCTTTTGTGAAGAGAAAATAAACCATTCATTCATTCATTCATTTATAAAAAAAATTGTATAACATTTTGATTATTTATTATATAATATAAATAATGACCGCTCTCTGCTACATACCATACTTCCTTAATGGACAAATATTTTGAATGTTCAGAGAACAGACCTAGGCTACATACCAAGATCTATATTTATATTTTTTTTATTTACATATGAGAATAAACTTACCCTGCTGTTCATTCCTGTATTCCTTGCTGTAAAGCGTATAGACCTTTCCATGTGCTCTAAGGACGTTGTGCCCACACATATAGTCCTCGAGGCCACTGGCCTGGCCGCCAGGTGCATCGTTTCCGCCGTATCCATCGTGACAGAAGGACAGTGGCTCGTTGAAGGTCAACCAGAAGCGGACTTTGTCGCCGAACTCTTTAAATAGCACCTGAAGATTAAAATTGCGCTTATTATGATAAACAAGCTGACGACCTACCTGATGGAACTAAAATGTATTTAAATGAAGTGGTGACCGTCGCCTATAGACATGAGCAGTACCATGCGTTGCCATTCCTGAGGACTCAGGTGTTATTCCTCTATATCCTGTAAATTCACCGCCACATTCCACCCTTCAAACCGAAACACAGCCATGCAAACACAACTGCTTCACGGATTGAAACATGAATGGAACAGAGGTACTCAAGCAAATGACTTTTATACAAAGTCTCCCTCTGGTAAAGTGACATTGAGATTCTTTGTGACTTGAAGTTCTTAAATCCTATAACCCATAATTTTATTTATCATCATCATCACCATATCAGCCTTTAACTGTCCACTGCTGAACATAAGCCACCCCCTTGAGGGGTTTTGCTAGTAGTTGGTTCGCGGATTGGCAATCGCATTTAGGATTTGGAGATGTTTTAAGTGGGACGCTGCTACCCATTCCTCGCCCTCCATTAGCCGCCTTTTACGACACTCACGAGAAAGGAAGGGGTGGCCTATTCTATGCCGGGACCCCATGGCTATGAGTCTCGTATTACAGACCTATTGCTAACCTTTGCGTAGTCCACGAAGTAATCTGCTATGATGGGGTTTGTCCAGCCGCCAAGGTCCTGCAGTACCTGCGGCAGGTCCCAATGGTACATGGTCACTACTGGCTCGATATTGTTACGGTGCAACTCATCGATCAGCTCGTTGTAGTATCTGATACCATCTTTGTTGATGTCACTGGAACGTACAGAATTGTTTTTTTTTGATGGGTGAAAATGGTATGGTAACCCCGCCTGCGCTAACGGGATACGCTGGCGGAGCACCAGTGAAGGGTGATAGATGAGAATGAAAACAGGCCAGTTAGCCCATCATGATGAATTCATTAGGAATTAACCATGATAGTTTCCAGGGAGAACCGCGAGGAGGTCGACCTGGTTGGGTATATTGCTAGCAATGGGAGTCTCAGTCTCCATTACTAACAATCCCTTTCCCCCCTGTAAAGAATTGATTGTAAGATAATGTACTCTAAGTATACCAGTAGATTTGATACAAATTAGAATAGCAACATGCAGGGCCGTATCTAGACCCAAGTTTAAGGTAGGGCAAAAGAATTTTTTGGTAGGGCAGAAGCCGTAATTAAGAGACTTCGAGAAAGCAAATCTGTCTAATTTTCTTGGATCCTTTCATTTTAAGGTAGGGCTTTAAGCTTTTTAAAGTAGGGCATTGCCCTTCAATGCCTCCCCCCTCCTAGCTACGGCCATGGCGTATTAGCACATGTATGGCAACATGCCAATAATCTGGATGAGTGCATTTTTAAGTCATTTTCTTCCACGCATAATCAAGCTTTGAAATCATCTTCCAGTCGTAGTATTTTTGAACCAATATGGCATCGTAACATTCAAGAAAAGAGCATATTTCTTTTTAAAAGGCCAGTAAAACACCTGCAATTCCTTCGATGTGCACATGATCATCATCATCGTCATATCAGCTTTTAACTGTCCACTGCTGAACATAAGCCTTCCCCTGGAGCGTTTTGTCAGTAGTTGTTACGCTTAGCAGAAGGATTGACAACCGCAGTCAGGCTTTGGTGATGTTTTAAGAGGGACGCTGTTGGCCATTTCTCGCCCTCCCTTAGTAGCCTCTTATGACACCCACGGGAAAGGAAGGGGTGGCTTGTTCTATGTTACGACCATACGGCGAATACATACAAATATCACAATGGTATAATCATTGCCTTGTTTTTCTTATTCATTGCAGAGCAATATGTCTTTTTCTTCCACAAATGCTTGTCATCTTTTTTTTAATGGGTGATGATGGAATGGTAACGCTTGCGCTATTGGTATACACTGGCGGGGCACCAGTGAGTAATGATAGGCGAGGATGAAAAGACAGATCATTTAGTCTATAGATGAATACACTTGGAATTCAGCGCGATGATTTCTAGGGGGGACCACGTGGAGATCGACTTGGTTGGATATATTGCTAGCAATGGGGCCCTTAGCCTCCATTATTAGCAATCCCTCCGCCTCAATCCCTGTCATCTGTCGTATCAGGGCTCATTCCTCTTCTATGTATAAATTTCATAATATACTCACTTGATAAATCCAGTCGGCAGTATTCTGGGCCATGATATAGAGAAGCGATAGAAGTTCACTCCTAATTCCTTCAGTAGCTTCACGTCCTCCTTGTACCGGTGATAAGAGTCGTCAGACACATCACCGTTCTTGTGATCGAACACCCTTTCGGGATACTGATGCGTATAACGATCCCATATGCTTTCACCTTTGCCTTTAATAATCAATTTCTGTATTATCTAGTATAATATTGTATACTACAATGGTGGCAAACAAGCATACGGCCCGTCTGATGGTAAAGTGGGTTACCGTAGCCTATGGACGCCTGTAACATTTAAAAAACTTTAATACGTCGATTTTTGAAGAATTTCATGCTCATACCTTCATTTTGTACAAAGTCTACCATAGGGAGACTTTGTACAAAAGTCGTTTACTTGGCTACCTCTGTCCCATTCATGTTTCAACCGTAAAGCAGTTGTGTTTGCACAGCTATGTTTCAGTTTGAATTTACAAGGTACAGAGGAATAACATCTGAGTCCTCAGGGATGGCAACGCATGGAGGGTATCATGGGCGAAACAGTATACACTGTTATGTCCATGGTACTGCACATGTCCATAGGCGACGGTTACCACTTACCATCAGGTGGGCCGTCAGTTTGTTTGCCGTTCTAAATTGTATAAAAAAAAAATTTTGTCTCTAGAAAGTCTTGGCAGGAAGATCACTCCACAACCTGAGCGTTCGTGGGAGAAAATTTCTCTGAAACCGCACTGTACGTGAACATTTAGGCTCAAGCGTGTGAGGATGTATTCCTTCTCGATAGCGAGCGGTGCGATGATGAAAGATGACTGCAGGCATCATTTCAAACAATTTCAATAAATTGTCTATAGAAACTCATAGTAGCGGTGCTGTATACGATCCGGCGAACCGTATGCTAGTCTACCGTCGTATACATAATAGGTGTTTAGAAGTTACCTGATACGTTCCATCCCCCTTCGATCTGGTAGGACGCGGTTGCCACACCAAACATAAAATCTTCTGGGAAGCATAGCTTAGGATATGCGTCTGATGAGTCTGTCCTGCAATAATAAAATATGATAAAACATTTTGAGTTATCGAATTATAAATCTTCTGAATGCGAAGAATCTTGTAGTTGCACTAATATTTGATATGGGGGGAAAGGGATTGTTAGTGATGGAGACTGAGAATCCCATTGCTAGCAATATACCCAACCGGGTCGACCTCCTCGCGGTTCCCCCTGGAAACTATCATGGTTAATTCCTGATGAATTCATCATGATGGGCTAACTGGCCTGTTTTGATTCTCATCGATAACCCTTCACTGGTGCTCCGCCAGCGTATCCCGTTAGCGCAGGCGGGGCTACCATACCTTTTTCACCTATCAAAAAAAAATACATATATAGGTATGTATAAATTAATGTATAGTTTCATTTTCTATGAATAAATAGTTATCATAAGAGATAAATATAATCATTTTGATGATAAGAATGATCATTTAATCATCTTTATATCATATTATGGATTATGGATACAAAATGATGCTAGCATTTATATTATCCAATTTAGGTATAAAAGTATAATAATATATAATAAACTATATATATATATATATATATATATATATATATGCAAAGAAGGGTTAACAATATATACCCTAATAAAACAATGTTAAATATGATCACTGTAGGTAGATTCATACTAATAATATATATGTGAAAGTGAGTTTGTTTGTCTGTTATCTCGTAGGGCTTTAATGGCTGAACCAATCATATGGAACGGAGGAAGGATAAAGGCTACTTTTTATCTCAATTAGTAAACATACTCCACTCACATGGACGAAGTCGCGGGTAAAAGCTAGTATTTTTGTAAATATGAAATTATTTTATAGGTATAAAAAAGAAAAAAAAAAGTCATTTTGAAAAGAGTCCCTAAGCTTATTTCGGGTTCTCAGTGAACAAAAACATTCCAAACTCAGCGGTGGGATCTTAAACAACTAAAAAGATTTTTTTTATACAACTTAGAATGGCAAACAAGCTGACGGCCCACCTGATGGAAAGTGGTAACCGTCGCCTATAGACATGAGCAGTACCATGGACATAACAGGGTATACTGTTACGCCCATGATACCCCCATGCGTTGCCATTCCTGAGGACTCAGGTGTTATTCCTCTGTACCCTGTAAACTCACGCCGTATCCCACCCTTCAAACCGAAACACAGCCATGCAAACACAACTGCTTCACGGTAGAAACACGAATGGGACAGAGGTACCCAAGCAATAGACTTCAAAGTCTATTTAAATACTTACATATATTAAGATTTATTTATCTGATATGCACAAAGGTATTTTAATTCTTAAAGCGAGTGAGTCATCGCCGTTGATAAGCATTTTCGAAGAATGCTACAAATATCGCTCGTGATTTCTTTATTTGCATATACAAACAAAAAAGCCAAAAGATATCAGTACTTTAAATAAAATAAATAAGTATACTCATGACTGTTGTCCCTAACGGGGTAGTCAGAGGCATTCATTACCAACATATCAGCCTTTAACTTCACCACTCCACTTCTGAATGCAAGCCTCCTCTTATGAGGGGGTTTTGCTAGTAGTTGCCACGATTGGCAGGTGGATTGGCAACCACAGTTATGCTTTGGACGTGGTTTAAAAGGAATGCAACGGCATTCTATTAATAATTATTATATATTTTTATTATTTACTTCATTTTCTCGCACTGTATAACTATGTTAAAGTGAATGCTGTGAATACCTATAATAGGCGTGTGCATTAATATTGTATTGTATTTAATGTTTGTTATATCTATATGTTATAATGCAATATGTTGTTGGTGTTTCTTAAATAAATAAATATATGAAACGGCGACTACCCATACTAGTTTTTTTGATGGGTGAAAATGGTATGGTAACTCCGCCTGCGCTAACGGGACACGCTGGCGAAGCACCAGTGAAGGGCGATAGATGAGAATGAAAACAGGCCAGTTGGCCCATCATGATGAATTCATCAGGAATTAACCATGATAGTTTCCAGGGGGAATAGCGAGGAGGTCGACCTGTTTGGGTATATTGCTAGCAATGGGATTCTCAGTCTCCATTACTAATAATCCCTTTCCCCCCAGTTACCCATTCTAGTATATATGTACTAGTATGTGATATTCGAAATGGGTAATTTTACCCATTTTATTTATATTTATTTCGATCCGGTTCCTCATTCCTATATTAAATACTAGCTGTTGCCCGCGACTTCGTCGGCATTTCCGTCGTTTTTCGTAAAATAAGCCTATGTCCTTCCTAACGGTTCAGTGGTTTTGATGTAACAGACACATTTCCCTTCACTGCTCTGCTCCTATTGATCGTAGCATGATGAAAAGTATACTATAACCTGCCCAGGAGTATGAAGAATAATTGTACCAAGTTTCGTTAAAATCCATTAAAAAATTAAGACATTCCAACGATCGGGTCTTTTTTATGTGTGAAGATGAAATGGTAACCTTGCCTGCGCTATCGGTATACGTTGGCAGGGTACCACGGAAGGGTGATAGGTGAGGATGAAGGCAAGTCAGTTGGCCCATAGTGATCAATTGAACAAGAATTAACCACTATGGTTTCCAGGGGGAACCGCGTGGAGATCGATCTGATAGGGTATATTGCTAGCAATGGGGTTGTTAAATCTCATTATTAACAATCCCTTTCCCCCTCCCCCCAACGATCGGGTCGACTCGGCTATGTTCGTATCCATTCGTACATCAACGACTACTAACGAATGATATTAGTAATCAAACGACATTAGAAGTCGGATGAATTAAATTAGTAATCGATAAATTTGAAAATCATTCGAATAGTCCGAACGATTTGCTCACTCGAATAATTAGTAATTATTCGAGTGAGCAGTCGGATTAGTAAAGTCGCGCATCACTAATGTTATGAATATAATTCAAAATTCAAAATTCAAAATTCAAAAATCATTTAATCATGTAGGACATTTTAGCCGCTTATGAACGTCAAATTTTTACATATAATTTTAATTTTTTCCCTACCGTCCAGTAATTAATATTAACAAGGGCAATAAGTACATTGTCGTTATCTGTGACCGCGGCATAACATATTTTTTTTTATCTGCTGCATTCACTTATTATGTATACAGCTAATAAAATATCTAAATTAAATAAATTTTCGTGCCCATGACACTATTCATGTGTTGCCATTATTGAGGACTTTTTTTTTAATGCGTGATTAATGGAATGGTAACCCCGCCTGCGCTAACGGTATACGCTGACGGGGCACCAGTGAGGGATGATAGGTGAATAATGAAAAAAGCAGGTCAGTCAGCCCATCGTGAAGAATACACGTGGAACTCAGCACGATGGTTTCCAGAAGGAACCGCGTGGCGGTCGACCTGACAGGGTATATTGCTAGCAATGGGACTGGTAGCCGGCATTACTAACGATCCTTTCCCCCCTTCTTGAGGACTATGGTCTTATGCCTCCGTACTTTGTAATTTTACTTTTATATCCCATTCTTTAAACCGGGGTGAGAGGGGATTGTTAGTAATGGGGTTTAAATGTTCCAATGCTAAAAATATACCCTATGAGTTCGATCTACACACGGTTTTCACCCTGGAGACCATCGTGATAAATTATTGTTGAATTCGTCACGTCAATATGATCATATTTATTTATGCTTATATACGTATGTATATGTGTATGTATGTATATATATTTATATATGTATGTGTATGTATATAAATGTATATATTTGGATGTCAGTGTTTATTTATGTATGTGTATATGACTATGCTGTCACAGAAATTATTTTTTACAGATCTATTTCTTTTAACGCGCCACCTACCTATTTATGCTTTAATTCCTTCTACCCAAAGCTTGTCTGGAAGAGATTGCTTAGCAACAAGACCGCCTTTTGCACTACACTATACGTATTTAAAATTGTTCAACAAATCTTGTTATGTTGGTGCAATAAAATGTTAAATAAATAAATATTTCAATAATCACTTATTACATACTAGAAAAAATAAATTCGAGTACTAATAATTAATAACGGCCGTGTGGTCCCGGCATAGAATGGACCACTATTTTTTTCCCATGAGTGTCGTGAGAGGCCACTAAGTAAAAGGTCGAGGGATGGGCAGTAGCGTCTCTCTTAAAACATCACCAAGGTCTTACTGCAGGGGGTAAGGGATTGTTAAAAATGGGATTAGTAACCCTATTACTAGTAATATATCAGGACGACCTCCTCGCGGTGCCCCCTGGAAACTATTTTGATTGATTCACTAGTGAATTTGTCACGATGGGCTAACTGACCTGCGTCATTCTCACCTATAATTTTTTTTATACAACTTAGAATGGCAAACAAGCTGACGGCCCACCTGATGGAAAGTGGTAACCGTCATCTATAGACATGAACAGTACCATGGACATAACAGAGTATACTGTTTCGCCAATGATACCCCCCATGCGTTGCCATTCCTGAGGACTCAGGTATTATTCCTCTGTACCCAGTATCATCCGTCACTGGTGCCCAGCTATTGTATACCGATAGTACAAAGTTACCATACCACTATCGCGCATTAAAAAGAAACTACGGTAATTAAAATGCCTACTAAAAGTGGCAACTACTGGCAAAACCCCCCAATAGGGGGAGCCTATGTCCAGCATCGTACAGTTAACGTCTAAAATGGTATATGTTAATTAAATATAAGTTAAAAAAAAAAACAACTAACCGTCTCCAGAGCAATATAAAAATCGACACGAAATATTGTACGTCCATAATTCGTTGTCACAATGACGGACGGCACACACGGACAATTAGCAATGAGTGCGACGCTATCTCATAGTTTATTGATATATAATAATTATATATTATTCATATATACAGGATGTAGTTGTGAGTCATCGTCATTATTTACGCAAGTGTCCAAAAAGGATGCTATGTTTACAGAGGTTATATCTAAAAATATTGCACCGACTATATGTAAGTAGCTGTAATTTGGGAAGCGGGTGAAGGACACACGCTTTGTTAAAAGCAACAGCTGTTTCTTGTCCGTTCTTCTCAGCTGATATTGCATTTCGAACTGGGTGGCAAATCCATAAAAAAAAAAAATTAAAAAAAAATTATTATAGATAAATAGATAGATACTCTTTATTGTTTCCTCCAAAAGATTACATTAGTAAACTTATTATAAATATAAACAATTACAAGAAATAATCACAGTGAGAAAATAATGGGCGACCTTATCGCTAAAAGCGATCTCTTCCAGGCAACCTTTGGATAGAGAGGGGTAATTATAAACAGTTTGATCGGAGGCACAATGGCAAATTCTTATTATTACATTTTTTTTTTATAAATTTGTGAGAGGTAATAAAATAAAATTTTGCCCGACTCCTCTCCTTTCGTTTTTTTTTAAGATGACAAAGACTCCTCACATGAACTTCCCTAATTGACTTAAAGTATATATACTTAAAGTATGTATATATATATATATATATATATATATATACGACGTTACATTACACCATATGAAATACAAAAGATGGTCTTATTGCTAAAACAATCACTTGCAGACAACCTTTGAGTAGAGGTGTCCTTTTGGGGTCAGGCCAGGGTGAATCAGTGATCCTGACCTGACTCCATTGTTAGCAATAGGGCCGCTAGTCCCACTATTAATAATCCCTTCTTTAACTTAGGTATTTCTTATTATCATTTGGAATGAACGCCTGCCTGTATGATTGATACGTATTATGACCGGCCATTATCAGAAGCGAAGGACAGGGCAACGACATTAATTTATTAAGTCTCCCTAATTGTACACATATTAATTTTATCTTTATTGTCATTAAATGTATTTAACGTATATGTCTACTTTTTTATGCAACTTAAAATGGCAAACAAGCTGACGGCCCACCTGATGGAAAGTGGTAACCGTCGCCTATAGACATGAGCAGTACCATGAACATAACAGAGTATACTGTTTCGCCCATGATACCCCCCATGCGTTGCCATTTCTGAGGACTCAGTTGTTATTCCTATGTACCCAGTAAATTCACGCCATATCTCACCCTTCAAACCGACACACAGTCATGCAAACACAACTGCTTCACGGTTGAAACACGAATGGGACAGAGGTACTCAAGCAATCGACTTTTGTACAAAGTCTCCCTCTGGTAATGAAAGGGATAACTAAGGAAGGAGTGAAATGTTTTTTTTTTTCAAGTAAACTTAGATTTAAGCATTTATAAACAGTAATTTTTCACTTTTTACTTACTTATAACATTGTGTATTGCTTTACTGTTGTGAGCATATTGTTGGTGTGTCTTTTATAAATAAATAACTAAGGGATAAATACTGGGTTGAACGGTGGGATATGGCAGTGGATTTATAGGATACAGAGAAATAATACCTGAGTCCTCAGAAATGGCAACGTATGGGGGTATCATGGGCGAAACAGTATACTATGTTATGTCCATGGTACTGCTCGTGTCTATAGGCGACGGTTACCACTTTCCATCAGGTGGGCCGTTAGCTTGTTTGCCATTCTATGTTGCATAAAAAAATTTCGTTGCCTGGATACTCATAAGAGATTTTTAATAATGGGGGTATTAGTCCCCACTGATGGCAGCATACTATCTCAGGTCGACCTCTACGCGGTTCTCCCTGGAAACCATCGTATCGTGTGAAATTGCGGCGTTAGGGTAACTGACCTGCCTTCATTCACATTGCTTCATATTTCACTGATGCCCCGCTATTATTAGCATAGGCATATGCATCATTCCATCTAATAAAAACAAATAACAAATAAGTGACTCACGGTTTAATAATCAAACGTTACGTACGTTTCACAAATCACATAAATAATTATCGTTTAATTTTGTTGAAATTCTTGGCAAAAATAAGATAACATAAATGTATCACCAATTTGCTTGTTGCTATAAATTTCTCCATTTCATTCTAGATTATTGTATGCTATTTTATGCTTCTTAACACTAGATGGTGCAATCTGTGAAATTATAGAAGTTGTAATCATACATAATTTCCACTAGTTTGAAACGGAAAACATAGTCGGCAATGATGGTGTATTAATATTTTTAACTCAGTTTTCGTTAAAATTTAAATATGAAATTTATTAGATAACATTTGAAATGCTATATTAAAACTTCACTATTGACCACTAGATGGCGCAATTTCTATAAATACAAACATTGGGCATCGTATGCTTTGCGACTTTTCTAGAAATGCTTTCTAGCATAATATATTTGTTCTTGAAATTTCTAGTAGATGGCGTTGTAAGACCTCCACTTATATATAAAGCGAGCGAGTAGTCAGTAAAGTATCATACCTACAGAGAATACAAAGTGACTAGATTGTTATTGTACAATCGTAAACAAATTAAGACGAGCAAGATGTCAATTCTACCGTATTTGTACGAGATGGAACGGCCATTGCGTCTAATGGAGAGGGAGATGTTCATACCAGACGACTTCTTCGGCTTCCCGCCATTTCAGTTAGCGCACAAAAATTTCTTCGGCCCGCCACATTTGAGACATTGGGAGAATGTTTTCCAACCATTGGAGAACCTAATCAGACCTATGGAACAGCTGTCCGCGGCGATAAACCGGCTTGCTTTAAATGAAGTCGGCACTAAAATTACCGCGGACAACGAGAAGTTTCAAGTGAACATAGACGTGCAGCACTTTTCACCAGATGAAGTGAGTGTCAAAATCGTGGACAACCAAGTGATTGTGGAGGGAAAACACGAAGAGAAGCGTGACGAGCACGGATATATATCTAGGCAGTTCGTGCGAAGGTACACTTTGCCAAAAGAGTGTTTACCAGATACAGTGGAGTCCAAATTGTCATCCGATGGAGTGTTAACCATTACAGCGCCGAAAGTGTTGGCTTTGCCTTCAATTGGTGAACGTATTGTGCCAATCACTCACACTGGACCTGTACAGAAAAATATTGGATCTCAGGATCAGGATCAGGATCTTAGCATCGTACAGGAAACGGCCAAAGAAGCCAAGTAAATGTATAAATACCTACATTTTTTTTTAAATTTTCAAGACTGATTTTAATTATTTTTTTTAAATGCTAACATTATGTGCCTATTTTTCGTTAAGGTTCTTGTGATAAGTAAATAAATAATTAATAAGCAAATCCTTTTTGTATTATTAATTCTCTTTTAACATCTAGCCTACCTACCCGCATATAGAAAATATTAACAGATAAGATGTACGATTTGTTAGTCAGCATTTTATTTGAGCCGTTAACTGTCCACTGCTGGACATGAGCCTTCCCCATATGGGGAGCTTTGCCAGTAGTTGGCTTGGTAGCCAGGTTGGCAATCGTTGTTAGGTCAGGTCGACCTCCTCGCGGTTCCCCCTGGAAACTATCATGGTTAATTCCTGATGAATTCATTATGATGGGCTAACTGGCCTGTTTTCATTCTCATCTATCACCCTTCACTGGTGCTCCGCCAGCGTATCCCGTTAGCGCAGGCGGCGCTACCATACCATTTTCACCCATAAAAAAAAAAAAAAAAAAAAAATCGTTGTTAGGTTTTTAGAGATGTTTTAAGAGGGACGCTGCTGTCCATCCCTCGCCCTCCCTTAGTCACCTCTTATGACACCCACGGGAAAGGAAGGGGTGGCCTATTCTATGCCGGGACCACACTGAAATAACGTTAGTATAGTAACATTGAATGACGAAAAGTAATATAGGTAGATACTTATTTATATTCCAGGATTTACTTATTTAGTTAAACTATAAAAAAAAATTACAGCGTTCCTGTAGTTATTATAGTAGGTTTTTTTTTGTGGATGAAAATGGTATGGTAACTCCGCCTGCTCTAACGGGATACGCTGGCGGAGCACCAGTGAAGGGTGATAGATGAGAATGAAAACAGGCCAGTTAGTCCATCATGATGAATTCATCAGGAATTCACCGTGATAGTTTCCAGGGGGAATCACGAGGTGATCGACCTGCTTGGGTATATTGCTAGCAATGGGATTTTTAGCCTCCATTACTAACAATCCCGTTCCTCCCTATTATAATAGGTAGGTAGTAGTATAAAACTAAACATAAGAAGTGTGAAATTATTAGTGTAAATTAATCCCACAGACGTCATATTCGATTTATTTTTCTTTAAACCTTAATTAAACAATTACAGGTAGAAAAAATCGGTCTAACAGCTGTTTATCAAGCAGGTATGTCTATGACCGGTAGTGTTTAAGCCCTATGAGGAGGATGAGAGAAGGATCGCCAGTAATGGGGACGCTATTCCCATTATTAGCATGTCAGGTCGACCTCCGCGCGGAATTCAATCCTCAATGTTTATTTTGCTGCAAATAATTTTTATGGAAGTTTTGAAAAAGTTCGTTCACTATAATATGAAAAAAAAATAGACTCCGCGGGTACTATTCAGATTAGAATTAATAATAGTATTCCAGGTTGTCTGTAAGAGATTGCTTTTAGCGATAAGGCCGCCTTTTGTATATGCACATTCTGTATAAATACTCCTTGTGTACATCTCTACTGTGCGCAATAAAGAGTTTATTATTATTATTTCATTTTTTTTTACTATGATGTGGCAACATTGCAACTATCGGTCAATTTTCAAAAACAATATTATATTTTTCAACATCTCCGACTGACTATTAACAAAGTTCTCTGCTAGCGAATTAGAACGTTAAGTATGCAAATTATCTAATATATAAAATTCTCGTGTCGCGGTGTTTGTTACCAAACTCCTCCGAAACGGCTTTACCGATTTTTATGAAATTTTGTGTGCATATTGGGTAGATCTGAGAATCGGTCAATATCTATTTTTCATTCCCCTCAATGATAAGGGTAATCCAACCCTGATTTTTTTTTAACAAAATTTTTTAATTTCATTTTTTTATGATTTAGCATAAAAGAAAGCAAAGAAAAAAAAATCATATTTTCAATCATATTATAAAATAGAAAACAAGTTCTTCCTACAGAGCAAATATTTTGTACCGAATATGTCGGTTTTTTTTAATTGCAGTCATCAAAAGCTGGTAGGTACTGTATGTATAGAATATTAGGTAAAAAGGCTAAAGAAAGTTTTACCGCTTTTTTTTTCTTTTAACTATAAATTGAGTACTTTGTCTACTTTATTCTCCGGGTGAAAAAAAATAAAATCTGGAAATAAAAAAAAAAAATCTATAAATTATAAAAAATGTTATTTGAGGAAAAATAAGATTCAAAATTTGTTCTTTTACATTAAAGTAAAAATTCAGTTTTACTTATTTAAAAAAATTATTTTTAACTTTATATAGGCGACGGTTACCACTTTCCATCAGGTGGGCCGTCAGCTTGCTTGACATTCTGAGTTGTATAACAAAAAAAATTTGCAATAGCCAAATAGGTTTATTTTAGTTTAGGTGTACTTACTTTTCATAAGGACATTGTAACAACACTATATTATGTATATGAATGTATTATAGTAAATAAACGTATGTTTATATTGTTTTTTTTTATGTGTGAAAATGGTATGGTAGCCCCGCCTGTGCTAACGGGATACGCTGGCGGAGCACCAGTGAAGGGTGATAGATGAGAATGAAAACAGGCCAGTTAGCCCATCATGATGAATTCATCAGGAATTAACCATGATAGTTTTCAGGGGGAACCGCGAGGAGGTCGACCTGGTTGGGTATATTGCTAGCGATGGGATTCTCAGTTTCCATTACTAACAATCTAAGGGGTATTGTTTGGAAGTCGAAGTTTGAAGTTTTTTTTTTTATCAGTGATAAAAAAAAACTTAGTGGCAATCCCGACCACACTATCGGTATAAGCAGGTCACTTAGCCCATCGTGACGAATTCCACTAGAATTAGCCACGATGCAAATGCATTCCCAAAGTGGGTTGACGTCAGGCAAGCGGCCGGTCGTATAACTATAAGCCAAATCTTTTTGTAGTATGGATAAAACCATATTACGCCGACCCCAAGGTCTCCCTCTTCCCCTTCTTCCCTCTATCTTACCTTCTATTATAGGCAAGTCAAAAACTTAAAATTTAATTTTGATAACAATAGGTACAAGTAAAAAGTGGGTATTTTTATTAATGTACGTAAGTACTGTATTCAAAAATATTTATTCTATATTATTCCTGAGTTCCCAGGAATGGCAACGCATGGGGGGTATCATGGGCGAAACAGTATATTCTGTTGTGTCCATGGTACTGCTCATGTCTATAGGCGACGGTTACCACTTTCCATCAGGTGGGCCATCAGCTTGTTTGCCATTCTAAGTTGTATAAAAAAAAACTTAGAATTCAGCACGATGGTTTCCAGGGGGGACCACGGGGAGGCCGGCCTGTAAGGGTATATTGTTAGCAATGGGACTGATAATTTGCATTACTAACAATCCCTTCCCCCCCGGACCTGATAGGGTATATTACTATCAATGGAACTCTATTACAAATAAGCCCTTTATCCCCAGTATTATAAAGGTTTACCCATTGTTGCTAGCTATCTGCTATAACTAGGTAGAAGTGGGGGGAAAAGGGATTGTTAGTAATGGGGACTAAGAATCCCATTGCTAGCAATATACCCAACCAGGTCGACCTCCTCGCGGTTCCCCCTGGAAACTATCATGATTAATTCCTGATGAATTCATCATGATGGGCTAACTGGCCTGTTTTCATCCTCATCGATCACCTTTCATTGGTGCTCCGCCAGCGTATCCCGTTAGCACAGGCAGGGTTACCACTCCATTTTCATACAATAAAAAAAAAAACTAGGTAGAAGTTAATGTTTAAAGTATTGCTAGTAAATAAATATTGTTATATTTGATTAATTGGTAATATATAAATAAGTTTTTTACCTAAATAATTAATAATAATGATCAATTGCCTAGTTATTACCGAATCACAAAAAAAAAACTCTTTTAAGAGGTAGAATAATTAAATACAATTCATGGTGTGGATTTACTACATTTATAGTATAATATGTGTATATATGTATATAATATAGGTAAAAATATTTACCAGAAATAAATAGAGTATTTAGGTATTTAGTTTAGGTATTTCGTAGTTATAAATAAAATTGTAAAAATTGGTTGGTATAACTAGCGCCATCTATTATTTAGTAGACTTACTATTCTTCATTACCTTTCCTAACAGATTTACACACCTATATTAAAAAAAAACGGATTGTTTTGTCGTTAATTTAGACGAAAGTACCTTTAAAAGTACAATTTTAAGTATGAAAAAAGTATAGTTATAAATTTATCTGATAGAATTTTTAATTAAATTATAAAAGATTATTCTAGAAACTCGTAGATTTTCTAAATAGCTCCATCTAGCGTTGGCGTCATAACGTTGATGACAAAGAATGATGAATCAGAAGCAGATCTTTAAAACATTTTTTAAGCTGTTATTGTACATATGCATATAAGTTTTATTATCATCAAATTAATATTAAGAGGTACTATTTGTTTGACAAATTACTGAAATCCCCATCAATTAATTTTTTCGATCATTAATTATTGGTTTCGGTTATTTATTATTTGTAACTGTGGGGTCAATTCTATGGCACTATTTCTTTAAACCTATCTTTAAAATTAAAATTTCATAAATTACTATCAATTTAGATTATGATGGTCCATAAAATAGTAATTTCGTGAAAGTATTAAATTAAAATATTAGATTAAATAAGAGATAGATATAGAGAAATGACATTTCAAAGTGGACCCCAGTATCATTTGTAATCTTTAATTATATACATATATCATTAGTAATAATATGTATGTAAATTATTATTTTTATGAAACGAAAAGAACGAAAAACAATTTGCAAAAGGAAAATATGTTTCATCATCTTGGGGGTGTTTTGCTAGTAGTTACCACGCTTGGCAAGCTAATTGGCAACTGCACTTAGGCTTAGAGATGTTTTAAGAGGGACGCTGCTACTTATCCCTCGACTGTCAATTTCCCTTAATCGCCTCACACGACACTTATGGGAAAGGAAGGGGTGGCCCATTCTATGCCAGGACTACACGGTCGATATGCTTAGGTATTAATTTACAATGCAAAAATAAATAACATTGCATTTTACATTGATGATAAAAAATCTTTTTTAATATTAAAAATGTATTTGGCTAAGTTCAATGTGTAATATATATTATAATAATAGTGAATTAAAAGGCTTTTTTAGGTTTTTAGAAAGCGAAAAAGCTTTTTCAATTGAATAATGAATTTACGGTTAGTTATTATTAATAATATAAAATATTAAAATAGCAGTATAGTCATATTTTTTGTACCATTTTAACAATAAGTATAGCAACATGTCATCTATGGCGTGGAGTACCTAAGTATTATATATATTTATACTGTAGTTTTATTCTGGTAATTCTATTCTAAAATAATTAAATAAAATATTAAGAAAAGTTGACCTAAAAAGTATAGATTTACTTAAGAAAGTATTGAAAATATGCCAAACAAAACAACAGGTTTACAACCACTGCTAGAAGTTTCTACTACCAACCAGTCGGTGCAGCACATGCGCAAAGGTGCGCGACGCTTCTAAAGTTCGAAAACGTCACATTCTCGATTATTCTAATAGCTACTAGATGCCGCTTTTCTCACATAAATAGCCGGCATGTAAATACGGAAGTGCATTCTTGTCACTTGAAGTGTTTGAGGAGCTAAGTGCATTTTGTGCATTGTATTGTGCATTTTTCTGACGCAAGATTAAAATACTGTTTCTTATTTATTTAAAATTAGTGTCTTAAAGATTCAGTGAAAATGTTTAGATATCCTTATTACTTTGAAAGCGAACGTCAACGACCGAGGCAATTGTTGGATCAGCATTTCGGCTTGGGTCTGACCCCTCAAGACTATTTGACCATAGTCACGATACCTCAAGGCAACCAGGATTACTATAGAAATTGGAGAAACCTTCGTGCAGCTGCTAATGATTCGGGATCAACGATTAAAGAGGAGAAAGACAAATTTCAAATTAATTTAGATGTTCAACATTTTGCTCCCGAAGAGATCTCAGTGAAGACAGTGGATGGATTTTTAGTCGTAGATGCTAAACATGACGAGCGACAAGACGAGCACGGTTTTATTTCAAGGAGTTTCTCCAGGAGGTATCCTCTTCCGGAAGGCGTGGAAGCCGAAAACGTAACTTCTAAATTATCGTCTGATGGTGTTTTAACAATAACAGCACCTTTGAAAGCACCTCCAAAAGTCGAAGGCGAGAGGATTGTGCCTATAATCCAAACGGGGCCGGTTAAAAAGCAATTCGAAGGCAACCGAGAACAAAATTAAAATGTTAAGTCTTTGACAACAACATTTTAAGGTTATGTATTTATTTTGTAAACTTAAGCATTTCTTGTTATGTATTAGTGAATTTTGTCATTATTGTGTCTCAATAAATGACGTTATAGTCATTTGATTTCCTGGTTTTAATTTACCTTAGATTAAGATTTTTATAGATTTTTTTTGAAGATTTTCGAGACTAATTGTATTTATGAAAATAGGTACCAATAGATATTCTCAGTATTATTGTTTAGAAATGGTATAGGTATTAAAGCTAATTGTGCCCATCTCTTAGATTCATGTCTATTCCTAGTTTATGATGAAGTAAGAAATATTTTCTCACTTGACCATAGTATTGAGGTGGATAAATGACACTTTAAAAATTATTAATACCATAATTAGATTATTAAAAAAATAAGTTAACAATGCCATCTACTGTCGTATAGTGACATTACTATACTTCGAGTTTATACTGTACTTTCTATGCTTTCGATTGAAATGTGAAGAAGCATTGAGTAAAATATACACTTGTTAATTAAAAATAATATAGGAACTGATGTAGTGCGACAAGTACAGTTTCAAGCATCGACATTATAAACCTATAGGTAGTGAAAAATTTAAATTTCTTCTAGAACATATTTAAAATTACTAAGTACAAAAGCAAAAACATAAAGAATTAGTAGTTCTTATATTAAATGTTAGATGTCTCAATTTTCTTCGAGGTAGAAATCACTGTATTTGTATTATTTTATACAACTTAGAATGGCAAACAAGCTGACGGCTCACCTGATGGGAAGTGGTAACCGTCGCTTATAGACATGGACAGCACCATGGACATAACAGAATATACTGTTTCGCCCATGATATCACTCATGCGCTGCCATTCCTCAGGACTCAGTTGTTATTCCTCTATACCCTATAAATTCGCTGCCATATCCCACCCTTCAAACGGAAACACAGTCATGCACACACAACTGCTTTACTCAAGCTACTCTTACCGCCCCTTTTTAGGCCTGCAGCGCCCACAAGGGGGCGTTATCGCCCACTTTGGGAAAGGCTGGACTACTGATATCATTCATTAATAGCCGTTGATGTGCGAGTCGACACGAACATAGCCGATTCGACCCGATCGAATTGGAATGTTTTATTTTTTAATGGATAAAAGGGTGTTGCCAATTTAATTTATAGTAATGGAGATACAGACTGTGGAACGAAGTTAGTAGTAATCAGATTCAGAGAAAGGATTTTGTTGTAATTAGTTACTAATTAGTAAAATCATTCGAATACGGACTTTGAGTAGTCGAATTATAAAATTAGTAATTACTAATTATTAGAATAACAAATACGTTCGGATTCGCGCATCGCTATTATAGTTGCACGGGGTGAACAGCAATTCATTGTCGAACAGTATTGCTTTGCGTATATTAATATTTCTACCTATATGCGTAGACTATATATATATATATATATATATATGAATTTTATCTGACTTGTCCACGCAAAAACTACTGCACCAAATTGGATGCGGTTTTCACAGTGCCATACCGGGGGGTATGCCATACATAGTGGGGGGAAAGGGATTGTTAGTAATGGAGACTGAGAATCCCATTGCTAGCAATATACCCAACCATGTCGTCCTCCTTGCGGTTCTCCCTGGAAACTATCATGATTAATTTCTGATGAATTCATCATGATGGTCATCCCATGTTGGGTTGGCGTATCCGTTAGTGCAGGCGGGGTTACCATTCCATTTTTATCCATAAAAAAAATACACTTCCGCTAGAAAAAAATGAAAGCAAACTATATATATATATATATATATATATATATATATATATATATATATATATATATATATATATATATATATATATATATATATATGTTTGTATACTTACCAGAGGGAGACTTTGTACAAAAGTCGATTGCATGGGTATCTCTGTCCGATTCGTGTTTCTACCGTGAAGCAGTTGTGTTTACATGGCTGTGTTTCGGTTTGAAGGGTGGGATATGGCGTGAATTTACAGGGTACAGAGGAGCGACGGTTACCACTTTCCATCAGGTGGGCCGTCAGCTTGTTTGCTATTCTAAGCTGTATAAAAAAAAAAACTATGTTTGTTGTTGTATGTCTTGTATGTTTGTAGTATCTATACAATAGTGCGCCACCTACCCTTTGTCTTTTTCTCAATGTCCTCTACCTAAAGGTTGTTTGGAAGAGATTGCTTAGCAATAAGGTCGCCTTTTGTATCACTTCTCATGAAAATTTATTGTAATCATTATTTTTTACTTGCAATGAAGTGTAAATTAATCTCTCTTTTCATTTAAGAGTTTCCTCTTGTCGGTGCAACTAATTCATGCATCTTCTTCCAGCCAGTTCTATCCCAGGCCATATCCTTGACCTCCCTATACGACTAGACACCTAATGTTTCTTTTATCTGTCCCGTGTAGTTATTCCTCGGTCTTCCATTTCCTCTTTTGCCCTCTATTTTTCCTTCTACTATATTCTTACTACATTAAACTTATATAACACGACGAAAACCGATATGCTTTTTTAGAGATTAAGGGCCGAGAAGAGATATAGACATAATGTTACCATGGGAAGACACTTCGTTTCCATGGGAAAAATAAATAGGCAACTACATCCAAGATCTACACGAGCAAAGATGAGGAATAAAGATAGTCTTACATGAAATAATGATGTTATTTGAAATGTATATCTAATTTGTAGTTTCCCAGTAACAATTACACAGTTTTCTAATGTAAACAAGTATAGTAATGAATAAAAACAAATGAGTCACCATATTACAAGATATACAGAGAAGTATTTTTTTTTAATGGGTGATAATGGAATGGTAACCCCGCCTGCGCTATCGGTATACGCTGGCGGGGCACCAGTGATAGATGACAGGTGAGGATGAAAGCTGGTCAGTTAGCCCATCGTGACGAATTTCACAAGAATTAACCACGATAGTTTCCAGGGGGAACCACGTGGAAGTCGACCTGATAGGTTATATTGTCAGTAATGGAGCTGTTAGATCCCATTATTAACAGTCCCTTCCCCCCTGCCCCCTGTGTTGTAAAAAAAAAAACATTGCATTTTATTAATATGTATGTTTATTTGTGTAGTTGTTTCATTTTCACATAATATATAAATATCTATATTTTTATAAACTGTAATTATTTTAGATTTTTCACTTCGCATGCTTCTGAAATAAGGAAGTTGAATGGTATTATTTAACATATTAGGCTGCAAGTCGGGTATTACATGGTATAAAAACAAATAAAAATAGTTTTAAATTGGTCAAATGTATTACATTCAAATCTCACTTGGATTAGTTGTATGAGTTTAGTTTTCTAGTAAAAAAAAAAAAAAAAACTTTTTATCAAATTTTTTAATACAATGTAACACATAGAACTAGGGGGGAAAGGGATTGTTAGTAATGGAGACTGAGAATTATTAGAGAACCATACCATTTTCGCCATCAAAAAAAAATAAGACATAGAACTATGTTCGATCGAATTGGAATTTGGAATACTTTGACATATTGTCAAAGTATTCCAAATTTAAATTCAAACCTCCTTTTAGTTAGTTCGATAGAAAGGAAACACCTTTGTACCTTTTTGGTACGGAACCCTATTATAGTTATGGAACGGTACAAATGTTTTACAATAATTACCTAACAATGTTGAGTCACAGTACCCAGAAATGTAATTAAATTGTATACAAAAAAAAAATTAATTCAATTCTGCACAATGAATACCTACACGATACGATAGAATAAAGTAAAAAAAAAAAACAGAATTGTTTGTTTCTGTATTCTGCGAACACACTGTTTTTCAGAATGGCAACACAATTAGTCATTAATTATTCGAAAATATGTATCTAATTTCCGCTTCGTTTCCATAAAGCTGGTTGGCTCTATCACTCGACATTCTTTTGTGTTTCATCACACATTTTTTATTTTATTTTATTTTAAAAACTTTATATATGAACATGTTAGTTTTATTATACATATTTTAATATTAACTGTTTCCCGCGGCTTTGTCTGCGTGAGAGTGTTAAGTTGGGTATTTTTTTTTATACAGCTTAGAATGGCAAACAAGCTGACGGCTCACCAGATGGAAAGTGGTAACCGTCGCCTATAGACATGAGCAGTACCATGGACATAATAGAGTATACTGTTTCGCCCATGATACCCCCCATGCGTTGCCATTCCTGAGGACTCGGGTGTTATTCCTCTGTACCTTGTAAATTATTTGTCATATCCCATCCTTTAAACCGAAACACAGCCATGCAAACACAACTGCTTCACAGTAGAAACACGAATGTGACAGAGGTACCCAAGCATACGACTTTTGTACAAAGTCTCCCTCTGGTATAATCTATGCTCCAAATACCACCTACATATATCCAGTCTATTCTGAGGTCTAATGTTACCTTCTACCGTAGACTGTCATTTTTGATAGAGCCCATCAAAATGTGTATTTGTTTACACTTACCAAGTGTAATGGATACTACCTACAGTTGTATTAATAGGGTAATATCCTCTTATTGAGAGAAGCTGGTGCCCAGTTGTGATAACAATTTGAAAACACAGTTAACCGTTTTATTATTTTGATAAACAGAACGTTTTATCGCATTAAAGTAGGAAAGAGTATTTACATATACGTAGTATCATATAAATGTTTATAAATGTATTGATAAGTAACGTGTCAAAACAGCAGTGAAGTCCCGGCATTGAATAAGCCACCCATTCCAATTCCCGTGGCTCTCGTAAGAGGCGACTAAGGGAGGGCGAGGGCTCCAAAGCCTAACTGCGGTTGCCAACACGTTTATAAACTACTGGCCGAAACCTCCCCTTATGGGAGAGGCCTATGCCCAGCAGTGGAGAGTTAAAGGCTGGTATGATGATGATAATAATCATAACATAAAAATAAAGTCAAAGCAGTAAATGTACACGAAGAAGAAATAATTTAGAAAGACAAAAAATACAATGATAGTAATTTTGTTTCACTAATGAAATCATTACTTACACAAATTCCACTGACGCATCGGCGTCTTATCGCTTCTGAGAATAGCCGGCCCCAGTGTAAACGCAGCGACTCCAGAATATACTAAATGAATAGACAGTGATAACCTTTCGACCCTCCTTGTCGAGACGCACGGACCTATAAATGGTCTGAAATTGTACATCGGCGACAGTTATAAAGTAGAAGCAAGACAATGTACGCGATTGTGATTCTAAGTATACTGGCTGTTGCGACAGCAGCCCCTCATTACCACCACCATCATCAGGGATTCAACCATGGATCTTCACTCGACCGTTATCGAGGTGTCGAAGAAAATTTATTCGACACTAGAGCATTTTGGGCCGAACTAGAAAATGAGATGAGACAGCTCGATGAAATGCTAAAGGATTTCTATGTGAAATTCCCAAGCAGTGTGTCCAGTGAGGGTGTTGTCGACAATCAGTACAAAATCGTAATACCATTAAGTGGTTATCAGGAACAAGAAATAGCTGTGAAGGCGCGCGAAGGCGTTCTTATGGTACAAGCTGTACATAAGTACAATGATGTCAGTCAGCGTAGTTATCTCGATGTCAGAACCTTGCCAGAGTCCGTCAACTTAACTGGAACATGGACTTACGATAAGGATCTATTGACAATTGTTTTCCCTCTTAAAGAAGGAGCGATCAGCACCGAGAATCCTGTAACGGTACTGCCAACTACTGATGAGAGTGAAGAACACAGTCGAGAGGAGATGGGTAATGATAATGAAGATGCTCAAGACGCGGATGTTGGTGCCAGAGGTGATAAGGACGCAGAAATTCTGACCAATGAAATTTCTGAAAAGCAGGCTCCAGTAGAAGCGACAACTTATTCGGTAGACTTGAATAACGAGGTGGAATTTGTACCTATACATTATTAATATGTGAAAAAGTTAATTTTTATTAAATTATTAAAACACTTATTGTGAGTTTTGTATTTATTATGAACTGTGTTGACAACTGCAAATATTTATTATTTCTGTCCATTCTTTTGTGTGACTCATAGAGTTTTTTTTATTTTGTCTAGTTTTAATCTTTTATCTAATTTGGCTGTAAAGCAATACGAGTATTGAATGCTTTATTGTGCGTATATTTTCCTTATTTCTGATTTTTTGCCCAGTTTTCTAGTTGTCTTTATCAGATGTATTTAATTATAATATAATTTTGGTTTTATTGTCTTTGGAATAGAAGGCACGTTTTGAAATTTCAAACTCCTCTTTTAAGCCGTTTTTGCAATATGGTCATGTTAATATATTTTTAAAACTTCTAGTTTCAAATACATACTAACAGAGGGATGGATGAATCATAAGGCATATAAATAAATAAATCTAATTATACGTTTCATCAAAAGTAGTTCAGTAATCAACAAATTTTCTATATAATGTAGTACAATAAAACGTCATTTATTTTTGTCAAAGCAATTGACGGTTTCTTTATCTATATGAGGTAATGTTTTCGAAAAATAAACATCGTACGTATAACCCAGTTATAGAATTGGTTGTGTACAAACAAATGCTTTAAATAGAACTTGCCCTATGATACTACTACTTAAGTTAATGAATAACGACTTTCATTAGCTTATTGTTGTTTTACAATGAGACTTTGATTTTATATAGGACGTAAAACTATTTTTTTATGTATGTGAGGGATCGCATTAGATTGCAGGGATCAGGAGTATGTATTAAGAAAGATATTAAGTATGAATGTGGATAGCTATAAGGGTAGAGGCAAACCAAAAAAAAAAATAGACAGTTAAGTGGAAGATGATATGGCCAGAATGGGATTGAATGCGGAAGTAACTACAAATACAGAAGTATAGAAGAAAAATACATATGATGCTGACCCCAAATACGTAATTGGGATGTTGTATAATATTTTTACTAAATTTGTAATTTTTTCTTATCACTCTAATCTGGCATGTTGTGATAATTTCATTCCTAGGAGGGAAGGGATTGTTAGTAATGAAAGGTTAGTCTCCATTGCTGTCAATATACCCTATCAGGTCGACCTCTACACGGCACTGCATCTGGAAACCATCGTGACTAATCGTTGAATTCCTCATGACAGGCTAACTGTCCTACTTTTTTATCCTCACCATTCATTTCTCACTGGTGCCCCGCCAGTGGAGAATGAATGATGGGATTACCATTATCATCCATTAAAAAATCATTTCTATCAATGTGTTGACAGCAGTAAAGCAGTATGCCTACTGCTGTTCCACAGGAGCTGTCAAGTGTGATCGCATCAGTAGTTACTATAGCGACATTATAAAACTTATTTTAAATTATATATTTTACTGAACAAGGTATTATCTTGCGGAAGTCCATATCATTGGTTATTAGAATTATTTTGTTGATGTTGAACAGTTAATATTAGACTTTAAGCAGCGATCTAATAATTTGCGTGTACATGCCTCGTTTAAAGGCGAAACCCGTGTCGCAAAACGTGCATGAACAAAATGGCAGTCGGAGGTTGATAGCTAATGTGGAAGGTTGTGAAACTTTAGATAGTAATAGCGGTGGTCAATCTTCGAGTTTTTTTTTTGTTTGATGGGTGAAAATGGTATGGTAACCCCGCCTGCGCTAACGGGATACGCTGGCGGAGCACCAGTGAAGGGTGATAGATGAGAATGAAAACAGGCCAGTTAGCCCATCATGATGAATTCATCAGGAATTAACCATGATAGTTTTCAGGGAGAACCGCGAGGAGGTTGACCTGGTTGGGTATATTGCTAGCAATGGGATTCTCAGTCTCCATTACTAACAATCCCTTTCCCCCCAATCTTCGAGTGTTGGCAATCACACAGACACTAATGGTAGCGAAATTAAACAAAATAATTCTAAACAAATAACCAGTTTAATTTAAATTAAGTAAGTTATGATTACTTTAATACATTATTTAATATATTTACAATGCACGAGCACAGAAGGCAGGTTTGATAATGTCTCTTAATCAAGCTGCTGATAATGCTATAAACACATTCGTTTGTTTGCGTTTCTCGCCTGAGTGGACAGATAAACGGTATCGCCTCTGTGGACTATCACTGTACATTCTGTGTGATTACCATTGGTAATTCTATTGAAAATCACTTCATTGGGGAATCACTTCACTCCATCTTGGTTATTTATTTAAAATAGGCACCCCAACAACATACATAAATTGAATAACATTCTCTTTGCAGCATGCTAATATGCATAGCTATAGCAGATGTACACAAATTTTTTTACAGATTACATGAATATAAATGTCACAATATAATTAATATAATAAATTATATTTACTTTTCCATATTTATTATTATAAAATTCGAATATAAATATAAAGCAAGACTATGCAGTACTATTAAACCTATTTGGTCTTCAGTACTTCAACGCGAAACACCGCCAATCGCCAAATTACTGGTGAACTCGTCACGATGGACTAACTGAATTAACTTCATCTTCAAATATCAAATCAGCACTGGTGGCCTGGCAAAGAAATTTTTGGAAAAAATGTAATGGTCTTGCCATTACATCTTTTTCCAAAAATTTCTACAAGTATCTAATTTTTCCAAAATTTCGGGAACATAAAATTTTTACTCAAAATTGTGAAAACGTATTTGATCTGGCAACACTGCGCGAAACAATAGTAGTGGATTATCTAGCTGATAACTAATATACGTAATTAGGTATCAAGGGACATTGCATACTATTGTCTAGCTAACTGTGAAGCGATAAAGTACGGTTATTGTACTATTCGATCTGATTCATGATGAAGCATTTCTGCTTCATTGAACTGTTTTTGGACGATTCATTATTCCATTTTAGAATTGGTATTGTCTTTATCATTATATTTAGGTATGTCAAAATTATTCATTGAAAAAAAATCTTTAAAGAAAATATTTGTTAAATATATAAAATAATTTTTAATCAATCTTTAACATTGCAACTATTTTTTTAGTTATTATTTCTACTTGTTAACTCTTTCCATATGCTCTTACTTTGGTTTTTTTATGCAACTTAGAATGGCGGCCAAAAAACTGACGGCCCACCTGTGGGAAAGTGGTAACAGTCGCCTACAAACATGAGCGGTACCATGGATATAACAGAGTATACTGTTTCGCCCATGATACTTCCCGTGCGTTGCCATTTTATATTTAGGAAGTTCCTGTACAAATCAAGATTCTAGCAGTTTCGGATATGTTTCTTTTCTATGTATGTTTTTCTTTTATAAAGTACCAGAGGGTGACTTTGTAGAAAATTTGTATGCTTGGGTACCTCTGTTCCATTCGTGTTTCTACTGTGAAGCAGTTGTGTTTGCAAGATTGTGTTTCGGTTTGAAGGGTGGGATATGGCAATGATATACAGAGGCCTTACATACCTTTGCCCTTAGGCACGGCAACACGTGAAGGGTGTCATGGTATTACTCATGTCTGTAGATGACAGTCACCACTTTCTATCAGGTGGGCCGTCAGCTTGTTTGCCATTCTATGTTGATATGCTTATATCATATGCTTGGTAACAACAGGTTATAAATCATCTTCTTAGCCCTTTCAGACCCAAGATTTTTTTCTTTCGGATTAAATATATTTTCGTGTTTTGGAGCCAAGCCATCTTGCCGGCACGCACGAGACTACTGCACCACCTAATCGCTAAAATGATTTTTTATTGGCTGGTTTAGAATCTCACTATCATGTTATTTCAGCTTCGTGCGTAAAAATGAATTGCGCGCGGTTTTAGAATTTTTTAAAGTTACAACTAACGCCCGTATCGTTCAGGTCTGAAAGGGTTAGGGGGAAATAGTTGTGCTTAATATGGGAAAATATTTGGGTTAATTATTACTTTTTTTTTCTAAATTATTGTATATTTTTTTAAATCTGTTTTATAGTTTTTGCGTGAAAGAGTATAAAACATCCATTCGTTCATCCACCTGTCCTGGATGGACAGCATCCTCATCCATCATCTATCGTTACAAATTTTCACATTTTAGTATATTAATAGGACAATAGGATATTCATTTCAGACTACTTTCATTCAACAGACAGTAACAAACAAAGAGACTGTAATTAATTTACATATTTTAAGTATTTAATTGAAACAAAATAATTACGTAAGCATTGTAATCACTAATGAAGTAAAAGCGTTATACAAAATTAATAGTAACACGTCAGTAAACTGTCTCGCTCGCAGTTTTAACAAATTTATTCGTATCTTCAGGCACATTATTAATATTATTTATACCATTGTCATTACCATCTGTTTGTGAATCAGATTCCTCACGAACACGATCTGGGTACACTTCAGTTGTGTCTTCTCGATCGATTCCTTTTCTTAAATCGATAACCGGTTCATAATTTTCAACTACAATCACCGAGCTATCAATATCTTGCTCACAATTTCTTATATATTCATCAACTCTATTCATTTTGTACTGAATTATTATTTCCAAGTCACCATCGTTGTAATTCCAAGTGGCTTTATGCACATCAACAATTTCCGGCAAAACTCTAAGCTCGAAATAATTGGATTTCGACTCGTCCTTTTTCTCTGCGTATATGTACAAAACGCGATATTTAATTTTGACCACAATGCTCTCTTTTGCGTAATCTTCCAGTGACACTTGTATAGTATACTCGTCTGTTTTGAATATCTCTTTGCTTCTGTTATTGTTATTGTCGGTACATAACTCGTTTAGACTCCGATCCAGGGAGATGACGCTTCTTGCTAAACTGTCGAAGGATCTCTCATGGTTTCTCATGTGACGGTCATGGTGTCTCCTGTGGCATAGCGATGTGTGCCTCCCGCAGTGGCGATGTGACTCGATAGATATTAGTAAAGTTAGAAGAATTATAAGACGGTACATTTTGATTGCGATGTTGTATTAACTGCGTTGTCTGATGACTGACTGTGGTTTAGTCGAGCGAACGGTTATATGGCGATAACGCTATTTATAAATATTCCTATAGTATATATTAATTAAAAAGTCTGTTTGTTCATTCTTTGCGGTTGGTTTAATGAGTATTAGAATATTATTAATATGGTTTTCCTCTTCGGTTGTATCTATTAGTTTAAATACCGGTTTGAAGCCTCGAATTCGGGTTCTATCCATTGATCAATAATAGCTAATAGATAGTAACTTATAAACTAAATCAGAATAATTAGAATAGGAACTTATTTGTTCTTATTTTAGAATAAAAAGTGAAGCATTTAATGAAGCCTTTCAAATTAAAATTAAAATTACAAATAGAATTAAGTTAAATATTTAATATAAAAGAATTTAAACGTTTAACCATGTCGATGTATAAATCTGTAATGTTAATGTGTGTATATGTGGTAAATGGCAGTTTTTAGTTACTACTATAAATTTTGAGGTCCACATGTATAAACTTACTTCATATGGGCCTTTCTGGGTTTACCATTTAAGATGCTTCGACTGGGCATCTATCAACGTATTGTTACTCGAAGTTTCTTTTATAAAAAAGGGAATGTTGCCTTTTTTATATGTAATTTAGTTAGGTATTGATGGTCGGCAAACATGATTAACTATCAAATTGTGGTAATTATGTATTAATATTTTTAATGTTCTTTTTTCCTTGTGTAGTAGTGTATCTAGTAGTGCATTTACTATCTCACTCTGGACCGACCTCCATTCTCCTTAGAAACCATCACGATTATTTGTAGTGAATTCGTTAGAATAAATGACTAATTTGACTTCGTCTTCATCTATAATCATTCACTGATGCCCCTTCAGCGTATACTGCTAGTGTAGACAAGGTTACCATACCATTATTCTCTAATTAAGAGAAAAATATACTCCATCTGCCGTTGGATGGCCAAACCGATCTGACTTGAATAGGAGTGATAGTCGATTAAATTAATGTTTCCTGTTAGTACATTGTTGTATTGTATGTAGCAATGTGTATGACCTTCAATGTAACTGATATAATAACAAAATACGTACTTAATTTGATATTTTTTCATGTTTTACTTAATATAATAAACATGTAATTAGAAGATATTTGTGCATGGGAGATATTTTAGAAAAAATGATTTTTTTGGAGTTTTGTTTGGGTTTTAGTAGAAGAACTCAAAATCACTTATTATATGAGTAACATAAGATTTAACTTATATACCTAAAGGTATCTAGAATGTCTAGGTTTCTATTCAGGTTTGTATCAGCTTGCTATCGAATTTGGTATCGCACATACCACCCAATTTAATGCGCTGTCTAAATACAAGCTACTGCATACAAAGCGATTCTACGCTGAATGAGAAGGGAATATGGAGAAGGCAAATAAATGGAGAACATATTGGGACGTATTGAAGTTAATTGGAATATAAATCGGTCAAATGTATAGTGCAGTTTTATTTTGGAAGGTTCCGTACAGTATGTAGAATGAATGAATATAGTCAAGGCACTGTCAAAGTGACAAATGTCATCTACGCATGGATGACAATTGTAACTCAGTTTTATCTATTATCATATAATTATTATTATTTTATAGTTATTTTCTTTTAAATTTTAAAACTTATGTTAATTTTTTGTTCTATATTATATACATATATGGTTAGTTCTTTATTAATTATTTATTATTGTATAATCAGTGAGTATTGATTAGGCAAATAATTATAGAAAATTTAAAATTACGGATATTGTAGGTACGCTTGACACTTGTTGTCATGTCCTCACGTATATATATATTTATGTAACTTAGAAAAGCAGACAAGCTGGCAGGTTACCTGATGGAAAGTGATAAGCATCGCCTTTTCTCTTATGGAATATTACTATGGGGAAAAGCGGCAGATATTAAGAATATATTCATATTACAAAAACGTGCCGTTCGAGCGATCTACTGTACGAAGAGTCGTGACTCATTAAGAGAGAAATTCAAAGAGGCAAATATTCTCACCGTTGCTTCTCAATTTATATATTCAAATATCCTATATGTTCATAAAAATCTTGACTTATTTCCAAAAAACAGCAATATTCATAATATTAATACTAGATTTAAAGACAAACTTGCTGTCCCCAAGTATCGTTTAGAAAAAGTTAATAGGTCTTTTATGGGAATAGGTATAAAAATTTACAATAAGATACCAAAGGATATGTTGGAATTACCCTTAAATAAATTCAAAACATCTGTTAAATCATATTTACTGAGCAAAGCCTATTACTCACTAAACGATTACTTGAATGACGAGTGTGGATGGCAATAGTTGTTCATGCACTGAATTTTCATTTAATGTTAGACATAGACACCTATATAAATATACATTGTAAATAAACTGGCTTTAAAAAAAAAAGTAATTCAATTGAGTTTCTTGCCAGTTCTTCTCAATTGGATCTATATACCGAACTGGACGGTAGGGAAAAAAATAAAATTATAATGTAAAAATTTGACGTTCATAAGCGGCTAAAATGTCCTACATGAATAAATGATTTTTGAATTTCGAATTTCGAATTTATAGACATGAACAGTACTATGGACACAACATATACTGTGTCGCCTATGATACCTCTCATACGTTGCTACTTTTGAGGACTAAGGTGTTTTTTTTTTGGGTGATAATGGTATGGTAACCCCGCCTGCGCTATCGGTATACACTGGCGGGGCACCAGTGAAGTGTGATAGGTGAGGATGAAGCAGGTCAGTTAGCCCATCGTGACGAATTTATCAATAATTTCCATGATGTGGAAACCGCATGGAGGTCGGCCTGATATTGCTAGCAATGGGGCAGTCAGACCCCATTACTAACAATTCCTTTCCCCCCGACGGTTACAGGTTATTCAATTTCACGCTACAATTGCGGGCGAAACCACGAGATACAGCCAGTATAGGATATTTTAAGATACTTATATACGTATGGATAGTGCTCTTTGACACTTTGTGCTTGCTTTCTGTCCTCTTACACCGCAAGGGACTTGGTGTGAAGATAGATAAATAAATATATACTGCCACAGAAATAGGGGTTGCAATATTAATTTTACACGCGGAACTCTAATAAACCGCTTGTACGCCCAAACTGAATCAATTAACAGCAGGTTTGTGGACTTGAACATACGCGTGGTGAGTTACGTTTACGATAAATTGCCGTGAATTCTACGTATAACAAACTATATAGGAGTGGAATCGAGACCATTACCATCCTTTTATGATTTATTTCGTGAAACTGAACATTTTTTGCAATGAAAAATGGTTCGAATAACAATTAAAAATGTTGAAGCTATCATACCGGCCGTAGACACAGTATAATTTACTATGTATCGACAGAATGGCAATGTAATCACAAAAACGAGACAATTTGTACTAGTGTGCGTGTTTTGTAAATGTATGCACGTCACAGATCTGAATTTATGTTTTTGTTTTACAATACAAGAGGCAAACGAGCATGCGGTTGATGGTAAGTGACTACCGCCGCTCATGGTTACCCACAACACCAAAGGCATTGCAGATGTGCTGCCGGCCTTTTAAAAAGGAATACGCACTTTTCTTGAAGGTTATGATGTCGTATCGGTTCCGAAATACTGTTGTTGGAAGATGATTCCAAAGAGTGGTTGTGCGTGGAAGATAGTGCTTTGAAAAACGCACGGTGGAGGACCGCCACTCGTTTAGATGGTTGAATGTGAATGTGAAAAAAGACTCTGTTTTCCGCGCTTAGCCTCTCATTTGGGCCGTTGTGCGTATGAGTCGTGGCTAGTACAGCCAACCTAGCTCCGCCCAGAAGCGCAGAAGCTTCCTGGGTTCTTCACAGGCCTCACGGAGCGACCTTACCGTTCCGAGGATTTCTAAACGTTGACGGGCCACAGCCTTACATTCCAGGATTACGTGAGCAGCCGCGCAGAGCAGTAAGTGAGAGCATATTCGAAATTGCGAGAACGGAAGAGGAAGGAGTGGATACGGGCCTACCACCCTCGTTCCTGAGCCTTTTCTAGCCAGTTCGTCTGCGGCATCGTTACCATAAGATCCACTGTGCCCTCTTATCCATTGGAGGATAATTCGGTTATTGAAAGATATCCTATCCAGTGAATGGTTATTATCGTTTAGATGGTTGGGATGAAACTTTAGTTTATGGCGGGTTGTACGGTGGTGAAAATCAGTAGTAGGTATCAATCAAATAAGGAAATGAAGTTGCAAAAATAGTAAAATTTCAAATAAGTAAAAAGTATAAAGTATTTTTTATAATTTTAATATCAATATATGGACGTTCAAAGTGTTATTTAGAGAAAATTAGATATGTTCTTCCAGTATTTCTTGCACAAAATATTTCTGATCATTGTACAATTTTTTTTAGCCTTCCGTAGGAGTGCAGCTTGTTCCCGGATATTAATTTCCAAGTTTTTTAGCTAATTTAATTTCCCTCTAAGTTTTCCTTACTCTTTACTACCATGTTCCCTTCATTCCTTATTTTTCATTCCATTTCTTCCCATTCCCACGATCTTATTGGTTTATTTCAAATTTCCGTAAATTTTTGTCCTCAGTTTGAATCGGTTTTGGTTTGTCGAAGAACCACAGTCCCTCGGCATAGTGTTATTTTTATTGCACGGTACCGTACACATCCTCTCATATGAATCAGTTTTGTGTTCTATAATTCTCAGGTACAATATCGTTCTGTTATTTCATTTATTTTTGTGTATTGTCTTAATTTTCCAATTCTTAATTACATACCATTTTACAATATTGCATATAAAAACATATATTTGTTATGATATTTATTATTATGTTAATTTATATTAATAGGTAAATTTTAAAGGAGGACTAAAAGGTGTTTTCGTGTGGTCCCGGCATAAAATATGTCCCTTCCTTCCCCGTGGGTGTCATAAGAGACGACTAAGGGATGGCAAGGGATGGGCAGCAGCGTCCCAGTTAAAATATCTCTAAAGCCTAACTGCGGTTGCCAATCCGCCTGCCAAGCGTGGCAACTATTGGCAAGACAAGAGGAGGGCTTATGTTCAGCAGTGGACAGTTAAAAGCTGATAGGATGATGATGTATATGATAATATATTGTCACTATTACTGTCCTTGAACGTTTTTTGTTTTCACCTAATGATCCGCTGGTAGAGAATGCCATACGGGATTAGGTAAAATTTTACATTACATTTTACACATTACAATTACACTATTACAAATTTTATTGTGCAATATAGAACTAACAAATAAATGTTTAAAACGTAATTATTTAAAAATATGCATTTTGTATTTTTTTTTTCTAATTTATTTTATCACACTTATTTCTAATTCACCACTACATTCACTTAAAACTAATTTCATTTTAAAATGTAAAAACATGTAAAAAAATTATCTTGTGTTCTGCATAGTCTCGACAAATCAGCTTCGAGCTTATATTATGTAGATAAATGTTGGGACATTTATCTATCTCGCTCTAACATATATATGTTGTTATTTTTTATCTTTTTTACATTTACGAGTATATTTGGCAATGAAATAAAGAATGTATTTTGTAAATTGACTTTTCCTTTATCCTTACTAATATTATAAATGAAAGTTCGTTTGTTTGTTTTTAGAGTCTTAACGGCTTAACTAGTCACTATGAAATTTGGTACACATGTACTATATGGGATGAAAAAAGATATAGGTTTTTTTTTATCCCGGTTAGAAAACATATCCCGGTCACGCGGACGAAGTCGCGGGTAAAAACTAGTAAGAAATAAATACGTGATTTCTTTCAAAAACATTTCTCGCACACTAATAAATTTGAATCATATTTTTATAGGGATTTCGCATTTTTCAGGGTTTCCTACATTTCGTACTTTACAAGTCGGAGCTATTTGGATCGGTTCTAGGAATGTGTATTTTTGTTTTTTGTTTTTCTTTTTCTACTTCACGTACCGCACTCTCGATTTGTAAATGTGACAGACAAACAAGAATATCAGGAATTTCACTAAATATCCAGAAATATAATAATATTACGTTAGATATTATGTCTTTGTTAAAAAAAAATTTAACCATCATCATCATTGTCATATCAGTCCACTGCTGAATATAATATATAATTGATAATTTTTTTTATACTACTTAGTATGGCAAACAAGCTGACGGCCCACCTGATGGAAAGTGGTAACCGTCGCCTATAGACACGAGCAGTATCATGGACATAACAGAGTATACTGTTTCGCCCATGATACTCCCGGAAATACAATACTTTCTCCATTTCACTAAATTTAGTTTAGTGAAATTTACGTATCACTAAAGCTATTGTAGTACTTTGTCATTATTCTCATCATCGTTCCCTTGCCCCAATTATATAAATTTTAGGGTCGGCATAATATGTTTTTATTAGGCCCGATAGGGTATAACTGTTGATACTGATGTCAAATTCAAAGCAATAGTTACTGCTATATATATGCACACAGTTAGCAATAAAATTCTATTCTATTCTATTCTATTCTATCCATATTATCCAAGACTTTGGCATTTAGTTTTACGACCGGCCGCTTGTCTGACATCAATCCTCCCTAGGAATGTGATATTATGTTATGAAACTAGATTTTTTTACAGCAAGAATACTAGAAGTATATTACTTGACATTTTCTGTGATATTCGAAAAAAGGGGTTCTTATCATGATTATTTATTTATTTTGAGTACGCTGATATTTCGATCCTTTTGCTGGAGTTATGGCCACGTTATATTTATCTGTCCACTTTCTTTTTTTTAAAGTATATTTTGCCAAGAACAACGTTACGGAAATTTACTCTAGTAACATTCATAGTAGAAACTAGCACATGCCATTAGATTTTATACTTTAATTAGTACATTTTACGTTTCATATAAAAAGAAAAAAAAAACCCATTAATTATGTGTACAGACTACCATGAAAATTCAAAAAATCATTCGAGATTTCGTGATAATTCCAAGTATTTCGTATAATCCCTTATATTTGCGTTTCCCTGCAACATAAACAAGTTTATTAGATGCCTATTCGTAAATAGACGTGTAGACGTGTAGATACGCATTCAACATTGCTGTCTGTGATACGTTTCTCTCAATTCACTGTGTTTTCGTTTAAGAAAATTGAGTGACGTAAGTCCATTTCGTTTGTCAATGCTGTCGCACGCCCAATGTTGCGAATAGATGAGCTATGAGAGATGCAAATAGCAGTCTATCGATTCGTATGTAAATTGGATTATTGTAGAATTTAGAATCAACGTGGAATCGTATAGAAAATAAGTTAATTCTAATTACAGCCAGAGTACGCATGCGAATGTAATAAATGTAATACCAGAGGGAGATTTTGTATAAAAGTCGTTTGCTTGGCCACCTCTGTCCCATTCGTGTTTCTACCGTGAAGCAGTTGTGTGTGCATGACTGTGTTGCGGTTTGAAGGGTGGGATATGGTGTGAATTTACTGGGTACAGAGGAATAACACCTGAGTCCTTAGAAATGGCAACGCATGGGGGGTATTGTGGGTGAAACAGTATACTCTGTTATGTCCATAGTACTGTTCATGTCTATCGACGGTTACCACTTTCTATCAGGTGGACCGTCAGCTTGTTTGCTATTCAAAGTTGCATAAAAAAATTAATATTATCAATTATATATTATATTATTCTTGACTTTTGTACAAAGTCTCCCTCTGGTAAAGTCTATCATGAGGCCTACGCCAACGCTCAGTAGACGGATAATCGCTGATATAATAATGTCAATGATTATTTTATAAAAGTTAGCTATCTAGTGTAAGATTTTTTTTTATACCACTGAGGTGGCAAACAAGCATACGGCCCACCTGATGGTAAGTGGTTACCGTAGCCTATGAACACCTGCTATACCAGAGGTATTACGCATGCGTTGCCGACCCTGAAGAAACCTCTTAATTGTTAAAATTGCTCAAACAATTTTAAGTTTATTCATTACAAATAAAATATATTTTTTTTCATTTTAATATAATGATTGTCATGTGATCCCGGCATAGAATATACCATCTCTTTCTTTCCCGTGAGTGTCGTAAGAGGCGTAAAAGAACTTAACGGTCGAGAGATGGGCAGCAGCGTCCCTCTTAAAACATCATCAACGCCTAACTGCAGTTGCCAATCCATTTGCCAAACGTAGCAACTACTGGCAACACCAGATTATGGAGGAGGCCTACATTCAACAGTGGATAAATGTAGTAGGAGGAGATCATCGTGATTGATTCATTAGTGAATTTCTAATGATGAGCTAACCGTTTCATCTTCACCTATCACCCCTCTATGGTACCCCGCCAGTGTATACCGATAGCGCAGGCGGGGTAACCATTCCATTATCATTCATTAAAAAAAAAGGCCCAGTGTAAGACGACCCCTCACTAGATGGAGTGACGATCTCAAATGCATTGCAGGGAGTTAGTGAATACAGGTGGGTCAGAACCGTTCCTTATAAGAGTCTATGGAGGGGAGACCTATATCCAGAAGTTGATGGATAATGGCTGAAATAATGCTGAGCATTAATTAATTAATTATTATTTATTTATTTAACTCTTTATTGCACCAAAAACATAAAAATAAACAATGGCATATAAGCAATTCAACGGACACAGTAGCATGGAGTACAGGTTAAAATATACGTATAAAGGTACATAAAGCGGTCTTATCGCTAGGGCAATCTCTTACAGACAACCTTTGGTTAAAGGAGAACAGATAGAAGTGGGTACGTGGGTAGGGGTATTATTATTTTTTTTTCTTATTTTTTTTTATTTTTGTAAAGCAGTCTCTTCATTATTACAGGTAACTATATAATGCTTTTATATATTACATACAAGAAAATCGATATAACAGTTCTATTCCAGAGTAACATCTGTTACAGTTATAGCACATGAAAGCGACGTACCATACAATACATCACTAGCAGTGCGTAATGGTGTTATTTAAAATTCTTTTACGCTTCTTGGCCTGTTCTTTACGCTCTGTTAGTTCGAATTTGACATTCCCTTTGCATGTTTCTTTTATATTCCCGTCTCGTCTTTCGAATATTTTTTTTTTCAGCTACAATTGAGTGGCACCTGTATGGTTTGCTTGTTATTTATGGAAGAAGAGTTTTTTTTTAAGAGATATAAAATAGCAAACCGACTGCTCATTTGATGGATTTTTTTTGTTTTTTTTTTTAATAAGTAAAAATGAAGTTCTATATATGTATTTACGCACACAATGTATCTTTACGTATCTAGATACACCCTATAATTTCATTGCTATTTACCCTTTAATTCTAAATTTTCTTCAACATCTAAGAAGTCATATATCGCGGTGGTTCATATTTATGTGTTATTTATTATATCAGACAGACTGTCACTTATTATTTTCCTAGAATAAAAAAATCTTTATACTAGAACGCCATTTTGTTACATTACGTAGTACGTATTATTCAAATGACGCGAGAGGCACGATTCTTTGGAATGATAGCGTATTTATTCGAATCAAATAAACTGAATTCAGACAAGCCTATGACGTATCAGCTGAAACCAGGAGATAGAAATCAGCGGAGAGTGAAAGGTAGATTCCTATTGGAACTGCTTATTCGTATTTTTTTTTCTTTTTATTAAAAAAAAAAAATAGCGTACATTAATATAATAGATATTTACTATTTTAATTTTTAATTGTTATTGAAAGAATACAAAGAAATTTCGCCTGAGATACACATCTCTGATCTAGTTTAGGGTCCAGTCTCCCACGAGTTTTACAGACCATTTACCATTGACTAATTATACATATATATTTGTATTTAATAGGCGACGTGCTGAAGAAGGGACAAATTAAAAGTACCCGTAACCGGCGAGCGTGTATGACAAGATTGATGAATGTGGAAGAAGCGAAAGAGGTTTGTTTGAATCGAAGCATTTGGCGTTCCATTGTTTCTTCCTACCCTAATGGGAGACAGGCGTGACAGATATTTATGTATGTATAGTTGTATTTTTGTCATGTAACTGTAAAAATAAAAATAAAAAAGAAATTTCGTGGCTTTATCTAGCGTGGAATCCCGTATCCCTAGATCATAATTTGCCTAATCCTAAGGTCAACTATGAATATTCTTTATTGCACTAAAACATATCGTAATAATAACAATTAGAAACAATGTAAGCAAAGGTGAACATTAACATTATTCTGCAGCTAATGAAAAATGTATGTGCAGAACTAAAATTTGATAGTTTATATAATATTGAAATTAATTAACTAGAGGAAGACTAGGGGGAAAGGGATTGTTAGTAATGGAGACTGAGAATCCCATTGCTAGCAATATACCCAACCAGGTCGACCTCCTCGCGGTTCCCCCTGGAAACTATCATGGTTAATTCCTGATGAATTCATCATGATGGGCTAACTGGCCTGTTTTCATTCTCATTTATCACCCTTCACTGGTGCTCCGCCAGCATATTCCGTTAGCGCACGTGGAGTTATCATTCCATTTTCACCCATCAAAAAAAAAAAAAACTAGAGGAAGACTTTGTACAAAAGTACGTTTGCTTGGGCACCTCTGTCCCATTCGTGTTTCTACCGTGAAGCAGTTGTGTTTGCATGGCTGTGTTTCGGTTTGAAGGGTGGGATATGGCAGTGAATTTACAGGATATAGAGGAATAACAGTTGAGTCCTCAAGAATGGCAACGGATGGGAGGTATCATGGGCGAAACAGTATATTCTGTTATGTTCATGGTACTACTCAAATCTATAGGCGTCGGTTACCACTTTCTATTAATTGAGCCGTCAACTTGTTTGCCATACTAAGTAGCATAAAAAAAAATCGAAGATACCTGTGATGGTATGTGCGATACTGCATTTCAGAATTACATAGGTTACTTGTTTTATAATACTCGTAGTCCTACAAATAAATACAGATTCATTAAGAGACTCCATTCTTTTCGATCATAAATGATTTCAAGCAACAACTATAACTGTCAAGTGGGAGAAGGGATTGTTAGTAACGGAGGATAATGACGTCATTGCTAGTTTTGATCCTGATGGACCTTTATGCGTGACTTTTAAAAACTATCGTGGAGTCTGGTGACTCTGTAGATAAAATATGATATTGCGGGTGTCTATGGACGCGGTAGATACTTACCATCAGGTGAGTTGCATTCTTCTTTGCCTATTATGCTATAAAAAATATAATTGACTTGACTTTATGTATCATTATAATTATTCATTCCAATCATAAAGTCATGTTTTCCATTATCATCTATTAAAAAAAAACACTATGAAATAAAGTTGAACAGTGATAGAAAATCCCAAAGGCATTATCTAGACGTTGATATAAATAATATAATTTTTAACGGCATTTTCTCACAAATCTAGCCCTCGCTGACCGAAACAATATTTCTGCCTCGTCAAAATTGTATTTATTTATATTTCTCGAATGTTAATTCTCGCATTTGCCGCTGACATGATTCAATAACTTGGAACGTAGTGAAACATGTCAGTCTGTTACGTAAATTCTCAACACGTACTGGTTTCATAGTGATTGGGATGTGAGCAAATCATTCTATATATAATATGGCGTACGATCTACGCTGATAGCGGCAGATGCGAGCTGATATGAAGACAGGCATGACTGTAGTTAGAGGGGAGGGCATTGGGGAGCGATGCCCTACTTTAAAAGGTCCAATGTCCCACCTTAAAATGAAAGGCCCTAAGAAAATTAAACTGTTTCGCTTTTTTGAAATTACTTACTTTCGGTTTGAAGGGTGGGATATGGCGTGAATTTACTGGGTACAGAGGAATAACACCTGAGTTCTCAGGAATGGCAACGCATGGGGGGTATCATGGGCGAAACAGTATACTCTGTTATGTCCATGGTACTGCTTATGTCTATAGGCGACGGTTACCACTTTCCATCAGGTGGACTGTCAGCTTGTTTGCCATTCTAAGTTGTATAAAAAAAAACTTAGTTATGGTTTCTGTCTTACCAAAAAGTTCTTTTGTCCTACCTTAAACTTGGGTCTAGCTATGGCCCTGAAGGTGAGCCTTCGTTTGTAGTCGCCTTGGCGATATAAATAAGTTAACTGTAAAAGCGTTAAGTTAGCATCCTTTAATGAATTGTTCTAACAGTGAAACTGAATATTTTCAATACAAAAACGTGGTTAAAAAATTTCAAACCCTACATATTAACACGGCATGTTCAGCTGTTGGGTTAATACGGGAGATTAATTTTATTGTCGTTTTTAAATTTTCCATCACGTTATTTCTATTTTAATAGTAATGTATCATGGCCAGATTGTTATGCTAGATTCATACTACAATGTGCAATCGTGTGGTCCCGGCATAGAATAGGCCACCGTTTCTTTTCATAGCGTTCCGTGGGTGTCGTAAGAGGCGACTATGGGAACCAAATGGTCGCGGAATAGATAGCAGCGTCTTTCTTAAAACATCACCAAACTTTAACTGCGGTTGTCAACCCGCCTGGCAAGCAACTACTGGCAAAATCCACCACATGGATGAAGCCTGTGTTCAGAAGTGGACAGTTAATGCCTGATATGATTATGCACAATTAAGGCCAGATATCTATCACGATTTGTAACATACACACCCACACACAAGCACACAAACCACACATACACATACCAAATACACACACGCACACACACACACACACACACATACATACATACACACATATACACGCAAACACATACATACACACACACAAAACACAAATTGTGTACTTTTCCTCTATAAAGTGAAACCTTTTTAAGCCGTCATATATTTTATATAAAATATCTATACTTATGACTAGTCACTTATGCGTAGGCTTTTATATTAGGTTACAAGATAGCAAGCATAAATATATTTACACTTTTCATTTCAGTTACTTCTAGGAAGATCAATAAAGGAGGGTCCCCTTATAATTCAACGCAATGTTTCCACAAACTAAACCCAATGTCTATAGCCTATCGGGAGCGTTGAGCTATTCCGTTAAAATAGCATTGTCTATAAAGATTACATCTTACAGCTGGCGTAGACGAGAGAATTTTTGTCCAAGGGCAAAAACTCCTTTCATCTTTCCTTCGGCCACGTACGGGTTTACCACAAAAACGTTCAACTTACAAATATATAGATTTATTGGCTCCGTTTTTATGCTATTCGCATACATCTGCTAGTTAATCGAAAAGTTTATATACATATATACTATTATTTCAGCCTTTCACTATCCAATGCTGAACACAAGCCTTCCCCATAAGGGGAGTTTTGCCAGTAGTTGCCACGATTGGCAGGCGAGTTGGCAACCGCAGTTAGACTTTTACAGATGTTTTAAGAGGGACGCAGCTGCCCATCCCTCCACCATAAGCTCCCTTAGTTGACTCTTACGACAATTATGGGAAAGAAAGGGGTGGCCCAATACATACCGGAAGCACACGGCAAATAGTTAATTTAGTAAGTAATATGTCCATGTCAAACATTTTATTTAAATCTATTCAATAGTTTTTGTGTTAAAGAGTGAAAATTCATCCATTAAATTAATTCTCTCTTTTATTTTAAGAGTTTCCTCTTATCGGTGCAACTAATTCATGCATCTTCCTCCAGCCAGCTCTATCCCAGGCCATATCTTTGACCTCCCTATACGACATGACACCTAATGTTTCTTTTATCTGTCCCATGTAGTTATTCTTCGGTCTTCCTCTTCTTCCTCTTCTAAATTAATTAATTAGATTAAATTTTTTTTAATTAATATTAATTAATTTATCTCAATAATCGACTTTAATTGGGGCAAATATAGTTATTTTGATTTCAAACTAAATTACTGAACAGATTTTGATAAAATTGCTATGAGACCAGTCCTTTTAAATAAAAAAAAAGAATTGTCGCAATCGGTTTACAACTGATGGAGTTATTTTTTGTATTTAGTTATTTACTTTAGACAGCCTGGGTTTATTTTTGTTATTAAGTATACTTAAAAAATATGACGTAACAAATATAAAAAAAAAATACAACGGAAGTAAGTAGTACTTCCTTATTTTTGAAGTCGGTTCAATATTGATATCAAAGCACCGTTTGCGCAATGCTATTGATAGTGAAAATCCCTTTGTGTCTACCAATTGAAAAGATCTGTTAAAAAATATTTAAAATAAACGGTAATTGTTAGTCGAATCCGTAACGGATTTCGAGCGAAATAGCAATCCTATTGCAAAAATGTTTCGGCGATATTTTCAGAACGTTAGAGAGCGAATCTGACTGTCAGGCCGATGGGAAACGGACAGATGACCGACGCGTTATTTTGTGTAGTGACCTGGATGTTTGCTTTGTTACGCTCATAGCTATCAAAAATCCTAGATTCACTAGCATATGTATGTAGGAATGAAACGTATTATGTGAATGAGGGGGATTTATGTAGTGTATATAAGAGAGAAAGGGTAAGTGATAGCGCACACACACGCGCACGCGCACGCGTACGCACGCATGCACGCACGCACAGTCTCTCTCTCACACACGCACACTCACAAACAAACACACAAATAGGATAAATGGTAGATGGTGTGTGAAAAAAGCGCTGAACTCGCGTGAACTTTTTTTGTAGAACAGAGTAATAAATGAAAATTTTATTACTATGTTAATTATCACTGTTACCATATTAGTCATTGTCTACAGCCTTCCCTTAGTGGGAGGGGGGGGGGGGGTTAGTCAATAGTTGCCATGCTTCTACTATATACTTAAAACGTCGATAAAATTATTTATTGTATTAAAAAATTCTTCCTAAATAACATTTCTTACGCAAATATAATATTTATAAGTTTTTTTTTACAACACAGGGGGCAAACGAGCGTGCGGCTCACCTGATGGTAAGTGTCTTCGTTACTTGCAGTCCTACGACTATTTCCATTTTTAATTTAAAAATAAAAAAAAAAAAATACAAAATCAACCAGGGTTTTATTTGATATGTAATGGTGATGGATCCTAAATGATAACAGTGAATTACTTCTTAATTGAATACTTAATTTTTATAAAAGAAAACAGTAAACACATTTCATCTAGCATAGTTAATTGACATTGGGCAAGAGAGCTTTTTGTTTACAACACAGGGGGCAAACGAGCATGCGGCTCACCTGATGATAAGTGACTACCGCCGCCCATGGTCACCCACAACACCAGCGTCATTGCAGGTGTGCTGCCGGCCTTTTAAAAAGGAATATGCTCTTTTCTTGAGTAGTTTTATTTATTTATGCTTTATTGACCACATTATAAAAAAAATGTCTGGTACAAAAGGCGGACTTAATACTATATAGCATTCTCTCGCAGTCAACATTTGGCAAAACAGAAATTTTAATATGCGGTGAAAAATAATTACAACACATACAATAGAGATTATATAAATATACATACATGAATACATTAAACAAATATTACATAAATATACAAATATGTAATAAAAATACATATATACAAATATAAATATACATATATAAATATACCTACATACATATAGGTTATATACGATAACACAAATAAACAACGATAGAGATCAAAAGTGATGATAATGAAGATGAACTGCTTTCACAGTTTTTTCCAAAGATATTCGTAGACTTTTCTCTTAAAAATAAATAAATAGTTAGTTACGAAAGACTACGAACTACGAGCTTACGGTATCCATATTCGTTCATTCATCATGCCATTCATTCTCCTTCATTCCGTCTCTTATTCCAAAAATCCTAAATGTAGGTTATACATGTAGATAGATACTCGTGTTTCTGCCTACAAGTAAAATTTTATATACACTATTTAATTTAAATATTAAAAGTAATATTTTAATCCGATTACAAATGTTATGTATTCAGAGAGATTTTTATGCAATTCTGGCTTTTGAAAGTCTGCTGCAAAGAATAGCCACACAAAAAATGCAACGCGATCGCTACAACGACTTCTCGTCGGTTGTAAAATGAATTTTAGCTGTATTTAATTTTACGTTAGTGACATATTAGTAAGCTGAAGCGATTTTGCAATTTTATTGATTATTTTTTTTATGCAACTTAGAATAAGTTGCATAAAAAAAATAGCAAAATCGCTTCAAGTAAACGAGCTGACGGCCCACCTAATGGAAAGTGGTAACCGTCGTCTATAGACAGGAGCAGTACCATAAACACAACAGAGTATACTGTTTTGCCCATGATACCGCCCATACGTTGCCATTCCTGAGGACTCAGGTGGTATACATTACTGCTAAGACTTTATATGAGATTGGTTTTTTAATATATTTGGTATTCATTGTTGTAAGGGTATGTTTTTTAGATGCATGTATAAAAAATCCTCTACGAGTGTGATTTTAAGAGTGATTTCTATGATTCCTATTATTCGATTGAATTGGATTTATTTCTAAATGATAAAACATTGTTCGAATTTGTATTATTTTTATAAACATAAAGTAAAAATGGGAACACCAAGATTTGTCGAAATTATAACAGTCTCTAAAAGAAATTGCTAACAGGTCGAATCTAACCGTTCTATCGATTAATTATCGAGAGAAATAATTAAATGTACAAAAGCGAGCTTAATAGAGTTCTTTTCTAGCAAACCCTAAGTGGGAAGGAGCATTAATGTCATATATACATGTATCATATATCATATACGTGTAAACATAGTTAAAAATGAACAACAGTTTTTAAAATAATATTCGCTTATTTAAATTTTCATAAGTCCTATTAAAACAGGTTATATTTTGAGTCCTCATTGATCCCGGAATAGAGGCGACTAAGTAAGAACGAGGGATGGGTAGCAGTGTTCTTCTTAAAACATCTCTAAAAGCCTAACTACGGTTGCTAGTCCGCCTGACAAGCGTGCCAACTACTGACAAGACTCCCCTTATGGGCAAGGCTTAAAGACCAGCAGTTGGCAATTAACGGCTGAAATAATAATGAAAATAATAAAGTGAAGGAGTAAGTATCATAGAGCTCCGCTCCTCCTGTCACCAACATCTATACGCCTGAAGCGTACAGAAAAATTCATAACACTTCGATAATCCTACTTTTGTCTGCGCAAATTTGTGAGCGGTACGTTCGTTAAAAATTATGAAATATATGAGACAGCCACTGTACTAATGAAAAAGTTGACTTTTTCTCAGCTGAAAGCTGTAAAATTCTTTTGTACGTAACTTAAGTAGTGGTATTTAGTGGTACGATTTTTATTTCGTGGTCGCTTTATTGTTAATCTATACTTATAATAAATCTGTAGAGAGGTCAATTCTGTACATGAAATATATTTCCAAAATAACTATCAGGGGGTGATTAGTGGTGATGCCAAAAATGCAATCAGTAAAATTTTCGTCTGTCTGTCTGTCTGTATGTTCGTTATAGAAACAAAAACTACTCGACGGATTTTAACAAAACTTGGTACAATTATTCTTCATACTTCTGGGTAGGTTATAGTATACTTTTCATCATGCTACGATCAATAGGAGCAGAGCAGTGAAGGGAAATATGTCTGTTACATGAAAACCACTGATTCGTGAGGAAAGACATAGGCTACTTATTTTACGAAAAACGACGGAAACACGGACGAAGTCGCAGGCAACAGCTAGTATTTAATATATAAGTTTTAACGGTATTGCAAAAATAAAACTGAATCTAACTCTAAAACTACAAACTAAAAATACTACATAAAATACGCTCTCATGTGCATGAGACACACACATAAACATATTCTTCACACATTCGTCTCTATAATAAAAATATTAAAAATACTTATCACACAATAACTGTATTTATATAATGACGTAGATGTAAGCGATGCACCTCGCACCTCGTAAAATGTTATAATTGTAACCACTAGCGCCATCTGTTAGTATTTGATTGAATTCATGCCGGCGCGCATGCGCCGAACGAATGCCTGTGACACGTGTGTGCACGAGTTGTTAGTTGTTGTTAGCTGTTTTGTGAATTGATTAAAAGAGTGTCTTGCCAGTGTCCGTTACATTTTGATAACACCAAAAACATTTTCCAACAACGGTCTGTTACAGTAGATATACAAAAATATAATATAAGACCTCGGTGAGAGCCTGGAGATCTGTAGTACAGGTTTCGACCTAGTTCAGATTCCAAACTCTCACAAGGATCAATTTTTTATTAAGATAAACACCTAAATATGTAGTTTACACTGTAAAGTATTCCTTGTGGGTGGTAAATAAAGACTTATTATTATTTATTTATATGAATAATTATGTACAAAGTAAAATATATATGTACAATGTAAGCAATATGAGTGTTATATGTACCTATGTTGTTTTTGATTTTTTTTTTCAAATCAAATCATATTTATTCGCTTTCTACATGTTACAATAAGACGTTACATACATATACAGGCACATAACATGCAACACCCCGCAGAGGTATGCAAATGTTAAACTGTATTTAGTCTACATTATATTACAATTTACATTATATTACAATTTACATTATATTACAATTTACATTATATTACAATTTACATTATATTACAATTTACATTATATTACAATTTACATTATATTACAATTTACATTATATTACAATTTACATTATATTACAATTTACATTATATTACAATTTACATTATATTACAATTTACATTATATTACATTATATTACATTATATTAAAAATACTGTTTTAATTTTGTTTAGTTTTTGTTAATTCTTGTTTTTGTTTCGTGTACAGTGCCTTTAATCTATTCTGTTATTATTTCTGAAAACCTATCAGTGGCTTAGTTTGTAATTTTAAACTATATTTATTTACTCTAGTCTAGCCGTGTTTTCCTGCAAATAAATAAAAATAAATAAAATTTTATATTGCTTCCTACGTTGCACCGTCAATTATATGTTCTGTTACTCCTGTCTACGGTCGACTACGTCGTTTACACTATCTAGGTGTATTGAAGTTTAATAAATAAATAAATATATAGTATTAAAATAAGGATATAACTCGATATAGGAATTCAAAGCTGATAAATGTGTAATAGGAATATTAATTTATTGTGACTGTAAACTTCGAAATTTGATTGCAGATTGTAATATTTATTATTATAATTTTGCTATGTTAATTTTTTTTTATTCTCAATAGTTTTTCAAGTAAAATTAAATCGATTAATCGCGGTTGACATAACTACTTCAAAAATTAATGAAATCTATGTATTCCAATATTCAGTTTGTACACCGGCGGCCGCGGCCTGGCGCGGCGGACAATAATATAGTTCTGAAAATATGGCACGGTTTTATGGTTAAATATTATTGATACTATGTTAAGCTTTTAGATCGATCCAAGTTACTAGATCGCTTTGTATTCGACAAGTTGTTGTATCAGTCACTGCTGAACATAAGCCTCCCCAGGGAGGTTTTGCCAGTAGTTGCCACGTTTGGCAGACGGGTTGGTAACTGCAGTTAGGCTTTTGGTGATGTTTTAAGGGGGACGCTGCTGCCCATCTCTCGCTCTATATATATGTATATATTCATGACTTGCCGTGCCGTGTGGGTCCCGGCATAGAATAGGCTACACCTTCATATGGGTCAACTAAGTGTATATATATATATATATATATATATATATATAAATATATATATATTTATTTATTCTCAGTAACACAGTTATTGGCTTGTTGCTATGTGGAAATAAGGTTCCGGTTATGATTAAACTCTCTTATCAGCAAGGCTGTCTGCCAAGTAGGTATGGTATGTAGCAGAGAGCGGTCATTATTTATATTGATGACGATGATACGGGAAATTAATCTATGCAATTACCTCTAAGTATCAGCGGAATAAAGTGTATGAATATTTATAATATTATACAATTATGTGTAATTTTTTTTTATACAACTTAGAATGGCAAACAAGCTGACGGCCCACCTGATGGAAAGTGGTAACCGTCGCCTATAAACATGAGCAGTATCATGGACATAACAGAGTATACTGTTTCGCCCATGATATCCCCCGTGCGTTGCCATTCCTGAGGACTCAGATGTTATTTCTCTGTACCCTGTAAATTCACGCCATATCACACCCTTTAAACCGAAACACAGCCATGCAAACACAACTGCTTCACGGTTGAAACACGAATGGGACAGAGGTACTCAAGCAATCGACTTTTGTACAAAGTCTCCCACTGCACAAATACTTCTACTATGTGCTTACTATATTAGGTACATACATATCTGTCATACCTGGTTCCCATAAGGGTAGGAAGTCAGGTGTTTCTGTTAAAATCATCATCATCCTATCAGCCGTTAACTGCATACTGCTGAATAAGGCCTCCCCTTGGGGATTTTGCCAGCATTTTCAGCAGTTGGTTAGGCTTTGGAGATGTTTTAAGAGGGACGTTGTTTGTCAAACTTTTTTGCCTAATATGCCTGACATGTATTTTTTTTTTATTTGTATTTATTCTTGGTCGTGTGGTCTCGGCGAAGAATAGATTTCGACTTTACTTCCCGTGGGTGTCGTAAGCGGCGACTAAGGGAGGGCGAGGGATGGGCAGCAGCGTCCCTCTTAGAACATCACCAAAGCCTAACTGTGGTTGCCAATCTGCCTGCCAAGCGTGGCAACTACTACCCCCCAAGAGGGAGGCTTATGTTCAGCAATAGACAGTTAAATGCTGATATAATTATATATATGTAAATATAAAAGAGTCAGTTACTTATAAAATTTTATAAACTGGTGTTATTCATGTCTATAGGCGACAATCGCTATTTTCCATAAGGTGGACTATTTATGTTGTTCACAAAACATTTTTTGCTCCTAGTGACGTGGTTTTCTTAATTTTTTCTTGGAATATTTTTTTGTTAGAAGCACTCACAACATTTTGCACCTTTCTGGGATTTTATTTTACGTAATTCTTATAATTTTCGTCGCCAGTTTTTGTTCGAATTCCTTACTTGGAACATTTCATGGCCGAATGGTAAATCCTTATTATTATAAATATAAAAATGAGTTTGTTTATTTGTTACATTTTAGTCTTAATGACTTAACCAATCATTTATATATATATTTTTTTTATGGGTGATAATGGAATGGTAACTCCACCCGCGCTATTGGTATACACCGGCGGGGCACCAGTGAAAGATGATCGGTGGGGATGAAGCAGGTCAGTTGGCCCATCGTGACGAATTCAACAAGAATTGTTCACGATGGTTTCCAGGGGGAACCACGTGGAGGTCGACATGATAGGGCATATTGCTAGCAATAGGACTGTCAAACTCCATTGCTAACAATCCTTTTCCCCCCAATCATTTATGTATTACAAATTTGGTGTACACCTAGTATATGGGATAAGATGGAAAGCGGTAACCGTCGCCTATAGACATGAGCAATAGCATTGGCATAACAGAGTATACTATGTCGCCCATGATATCATTCATGCGTTACCATTCCTGAGGACTAAGATGTTATCCCTCTGTAACCTGTAATTTCTTTGCCATATCCCACCTTTTAGACTGAAACACAGCCATGCAAATACAACTGTGTCACGGTTGAAACGCGAATAGGACAGAGGTACCCAAGCAAACGACTTTTATACAAATTTTCTCTCTGGTATTTTATATCCTGATCAGTAAATACATATTCTGGTCACGTGAACGAAGTAGCCGGTAAACACTAGTTTGTTATATTTTCTAAGATTAAAACAGAAAGATTTTCTCGGATATCTCCGTCACCGAGCCAGTGTTACTCTATATACTGTAGCTATTTGTCTTGAAACAGGTTCAGTCCAGCACGGCACGCTTTATAAAATGCCACCGATATAAAGGATAAAGTAGAAGTTGCAAAAAGTTTTATTTTGTCGCCGTGTATGTCCCGGCATAGAATGGGCCACCCATTCTTTTCCCGTTAGTGTCGTAAGAGGCGACTAAGGGAACGTACAGTGGAGGGATGGCAAAAGCGTCCCTATTAAAACATCTGTAAAAACCAAACTGTGGTTGCCAACCCACCTCCCAAGCTTGCAACTACTAGCAAAATTAGGGGGAGGTTATATATTTAGCAGTGGACAGTTAAAGGCTGATGAATATATTGTCACTACCAATGTCCTTGAACGCTTTTTGTTTTTACCTAATGGTTAGCTGGTAGAGAATGTCATACGGGATTAATCTCGCCATTTGTACAAATTTTATTGTCCAACTAGCGGCCTGTCCCGGCTTCGCACGGGTGGACATTTTTACATTTTAAAAAGTGGCCATTAAGGTTGCACACGCGACGGAAGCTTAAAAATGGAGTAACTTCTCCCTTTTTTCCCAACGTTTCCCTTCACTGCTCTGCTCCTATTGATCGTAGCATGATGAAAAGTATACTATAACCTGCCCAGGAGTATGAAGAATAATTATACCAAGTTTCGCTAAAATTCGTCGAGTAGTTTTTGTTTCTATAACGAACATACAGACAAGACAGAATTTAATGGGTACAGAGGAATAACACCTGAGTCCTCAGGAATGGCAACGCATGGGGGGTATTATGGGCGAAACAGTATACTCTGTTATGTCAGGTGGGTCGTCAGCTTGTTTGCCATTCTAAGTTGTATAAAAAAAAATCTAGAATTTTTGTTAACAGGTTAAAATGGAATGGTAATCCTGGTATTAAAACTATTAAATTTCTTTTGTCATTTCATACAACATTCACGGGAAAGGAAGGGGTAGTTCATTCTACGCTGGGGCCACATGACTACTAATATAGTCTATAAAATATATGAAGAAATACATGTATCTGTCAGGTCGACCTCCACGCGATCCCTTCTGAAAACTGTCGTGGTTAATTTGTAGTGAATTCGTCATTGACTAACTGACTTTATTTCTCCTATGTAGTCTTGATGGAAATACCAGCAGATACCAACAACGCAAGCTAGGTTACCAATTTATTTTTATCTTAAAAAAAAAGTGAAATTATGACCTTAATTTATGGTCCGCCAAGCAAAGCACACCCCTCTTCAAGTTAGTAACAAATACGGCAGTTTGTATTCGAACCTACGAGTATCGTCCACGCGTTTTGCAACACTACTCACAGTAAGGGATGGGCTCTCGAAAGGGTACAAGACCCTTGTAGGGGACAAAATTCGCAAGGCGTAAGGACTAGAGATATGTCAAAGCAGGGCCGCTATTCATTCCGCATCATTCTATATTCGTGTACTGAACGCTTTCAATTTACCGCCACACACACTGCAACACTCCATACCTATCACAGACACTGTTCGTATTTACACTTTAATATTCTTTAGTACACTCCTACAGTTAGAATGTACTGAAATTTATTTTCAGAAACTTTGGTTTAAAGCGATTGAAATAAGTATACAATGGGTTTATCATAATAATTAAAATCACGTGTAAATTTATAATAATAATTTGAATCTTAATATAACTTTAGTATTAATAAAATGCAGATGTCGGTAGGGGCCGCCCTAGATGGACGTAACATATGTCGACCAAATAGGCGACGTGCTGAAGAAGGGCCAAATTAAAAGTACCCGTAACTGGCGAGCGTGTGTGAAAAGATTGATGAATGTGGAGGAAGCGAAAGAGGTTTGTTTGAATCGAAGCATTTGGCGTTCCATTGTTTCTGCCTACCTTAATGGGAGACAGGCGTGACATGTATGTATGTATGTATTAATATAATTTTAAATTAATATTTAGCAATAATAAATACATTTAAATATGTTGCATGCTAAGCTGGTTAAATGTTAAGGATACACAAAAATGTATAATGCTATCTCAACATATTTATTGTAATAAATTTTACCGGCCACTGTTTTTAACCGACCACTGCTGATTGTAAGTCTCGCCCGGATTGGCAACCGCAGTTAGGCTTTGGAGATGTTTTAATTGGGAACTTATTCGTCGAGAGGTGGCCTCGATCACTAAGTTCCCTTAGTCGCCTCTTACGACATTCATGGGATAGGATTCATGCCGAAATCACACGATGGATTTACTTAATACTTAATGAATACTTAATGATATAAAACGAATTAAGTTTTTTTTTTTTATACAACTTAGAATGGCAAACAAGCTGACGGCCCACCTGATGGAAAGTGGTAACCTTCGCCTATAGATATGAGCAGTACCATGGACATAACAGAGTATACTGTTTCGCCCATGATACCCCCCATGCTTTGCCATTCCTGAGGACTCAGGTGTTATTCCTCTGTACCCAGTAAATTCACGCCATATCCCACCCTTCAAACCGAAACACAGCCATGCAAACACAACTGCTTCTCGGTTGAAACACGAATGGGACAGAGGTGCCCAAGCAATCGACTTTTGTACAAAGTCTCCCTCTGGTACATAAAAGCAAGATAAACAGTAAAGAAACGGTTTTATCGCTAAATAGCGATCTCTTCCAGGCAACCTTAAGATGGAAAGGAATAATTAAACTTGTTTATGGTGACTAAAACAGGGAGAAAAAAGTGCTAAAAATGAATTTTAACGCAGTTGTCTCATAGGAACTGGTAGTTTATTCCAAAGGCGGATAGCCAAAATGGTGAACGAGTTGCTTCGTGTATTTAACTGGAGGCTTAAAGATGGTACATATTTAATTTTGCATTCTTGATCACAAAGGCCACGCACAACCATTCTTTGGTATCAACTTCCAGCAGCAGTATTTCCGAACCGATACGACAACATAACCTTCAAGAAAAGAGTATATTCCTTTTTAAAAGGCCGGCAGCACACCTGCAATGTCGCTGGTGTTGTGGGTGATCATGGGCGGCGGTAGTCACTTACCATCAGGTGAGCCGCACGCTTGTTTGCCCCCTGTGTTGTAAAAAAAAATAACTTCTCGTAGTAAACGAGAATGCTTTGTAAACCTTCCAACTTATCATAGTGGCCTCTACGTAAACAAACAGAAAATAAACACGTACCAAAAATCATATCTAAATCACCTTAACCGTTCATCGATTTTCTTCACCAATATTTTTATTATTTCGGCCATTTTCTTTATTCCACTCACGATCGTCCTCCGCGGAACTAATGTGACGTTTACGGGGCGCAACTTGTTGCTTTTTGTTTTCAATTACGCCTTAATCCCTCCAGGGGTGAATAGGCCAAGACTGAGGCGTTATCTACGTCAAATAAACCAACGTGTATATTCTATGAGGTTTCCGCCAGTTGTGGCCTTTAATATTTTTCCTTGCTTTTTTTTTCTCTCAGAGGAAAATTTGTTTTTGCCAGATTACATTTTATTATTTAACCAACGACCCGTTCCGGGTTCGAGCGAATGCGAACAGTGCATACAATTCTTTCGTAAAAAAAAAACAAAAAAAAAAGCAACAGTGTAAATGTAATTATAAATTTAATTTATTATATTCATTATATTATGACATTTATACGCATGTAATCTGTAGTTAATGTTGTGTACGCATGCTATGCATGCTACACAAAAAAATGTTATTTAATTTATGTATAATATGTATACTGTTGGTGTGCCTAATTCGAAATAAATAAATAAATAAACAGTAAAACTCATTTCTTCTCACTTCATATATGTGTACATTATAATATGTGTGTATAATATATATGTATAATATATATGTATATCTTATTTTCTGATATTGCTCACAACTTAGATTACATGTTTATTTTTGTTATTTACTTAAATTTCTTACACTGTATAATTATGTTAAAGTGAATGCTGTGAATACCTATAATAGGCATGTGCATTAATATTGTATTGTATTTAATGTTTGTTATACCTATATGTTATAATGCAATATGCTGTTGGTGTTCCTTAAATAAATAAATAAATAAATATATGTATAGGGTTGGAATTTTAGCCTCAGGCATACAACAGTCAGTTCTAATGTAAACAGTGTATGTTTATACATAATGTTAATGTTCGTACAGCTCGCCATCGATAGAAAGTTCCCTCATACCCTAGAGCTTCTATCCCGTGGGTGTCGTAAGAGCCGACTAAGGGAGGGCGAGGGATGGGCAGCAGCGTCCCTCTTAAAACATCTCAAAAGCCTGACTGCGGTTGCCAATCCGTCTGCCAAGCGTGGCAACTACTGGCAAAACCCCCCAAGGGGAGGCTTATATTCAGCAGTGGACAGTTAAAGGCTGATATGATGATGATTACTATGTTAGCGTGCACGTGTATTACGTCCTTTATGTCCGCGACAAAAATATTTTCACTTACCGTATTGTTACTTTCAGACATGTGAATTTCGCTGATAACATCCTGCGTCTCAAACGAGCGTCGAGATTAAACGTGAGCAATCGGTTTTTGTGTCGGATAGGACAAAGTGGCTTTGCTGGAAACAGATAAAAGTACGTACGCAATAAACGTTCTTACTGCACGTTCTAATATATTATATGTGTATACGTATACACATATATAATATGTGTGTATAATATATATGTATAGGGTTGATGCTATTATTATATTTTATTTTATTCGATGAAAATTGTACGGTAACATTTCCATTCTGAACGAACTAAAAATCAGAGAGAGATTATCGTCGACTATTCGAAATACGAATTCCCAATTACTTCGGCAATATGATTCGGAATAAAAATTATATGGAACGTCTAATTGTCCAAGAGTCGGTACAAGGCAAACGTTTTCGGGGCAGATCACCAACGCGATGGACTGACCTTATCAAAACGGCCACACAGCAGTCTATTGTGGAATGCTCTCGCTCGGCGGCGACCAGAAGTAGATGGAGACGCATTGCGAGGACCTCAATCGCGAAGGAGGGCCTCATCGACGATCCACTATCATTAAAAAAATTACGACCACTCTGTCAAGAGTGCACGACTGAAGAGAAAGAAGTAGTTATAATAGTTTGCAAGTAGAATCGACTTTCAAGCGACTTGACTTATAATAAAAAACATATAATGTGGAGTCGCTTGGAAGTCTGAAGTGTGCTCCTGGTATAGAATGTAGAATGGGTCACCACTTTTTTCTCCGTCGGTGTCGTAAGTCGAGGTCGAGGGATGAGATGCAGCGTCCTTAGGACATCATCAAAGGTCTAATTGCAGTTGCCAAATTGTCTGCTAAGCGCGGCAACTAAAAAAACCTCTTACCTACATTACCTACATAGCAATGGGTAGGTAGCAATAATCTATATTATTAACAATAATTTTCTACATAACTGTTTGAGTGACTGAAACTGAAAGGAAATGTAATATTAATCAAACTAAAATGACTTGATAATGTATTTAGTAAAATAAGGAAAATTTATCTATGGATACGTCACCAGCACAAAAGAAAAAGGAACAAAAATAAAACTTGCAAGAAGAATTATTGAAATTAGTTTACAAATTATAAAATTGTTATGCAACATATGCATACAAAAATACAAGTGGATAGACGAACTTCTTCTTATTAAGAAAAAAAACTTTTTGTTAGTGTCATGCACATATCCACCGATAGATGTAAAATTCCAAACTTCTAAATTTAAAATGCTTGTAAAAAGTGAGAAACATATTTTTAAAATTGGAACGAAAGTCTTAACGTTATTCCATTTTTTAATAAGCCAAATACTACTTGGTACTGGTTATATTTACATGACAACGAAGTTATTCTGTTATCCCTTATTAAGAATATAGGGCTTGTAGAAGAGATGCCAATTCATAAGGCTACTGTGCGGCCAACAGGTCTTTCCAGCTCAGACTGTCCAATCTAATACACTTTCCTAAAACAGATCTCTTTGTCGATAACTTTCTGGCCCGATAGTTATACGTATAATACGTAAAATATTAGGTAACCTCTTTTCTTTGACAAGGGAACAGAAAAGAAAATCTAGGCATAGCCACTACAATACAGAAGACATGCCTATTCTATCAACACGCCCTTAATCTTCGGTCGTCTTTTAAAAACATTGTTAGGTCTAAAAAGTTTTCAACTTTATCTTCTTACTTTTATATAAACCGGGCAAGAATTCGAGTTGGAAAATCCTTGATAACCCTCATTTCGACCTTGCGCGTGTAACCCGAGGGTTTGAGTGCCGCTCGAAATTCTTTACATACGCTCTTTAACATTTGCTGTATTATTATGTAATATAAGATAAAATTGTGGCTGCTTTCACTCATATATTTGCTTATAAATAAAGGAAAATACTTAGAAGATCCAGCCTGGAAAATCTGACACATTTCAGAGATCAAGGGTGCTTCATATTAGAAGATTTCAGAGTGATAAAATGTCGCGTATAGATATTATATATAAGGTATAAATCTTCATATATATTACTTGTAGTCATTGTGTACGATAAACGTGCATGTGATTTCCGATTTTCTTTATCTATAGCTTTTCAGAACTTTTTTTTTTATTATATTATGGTACAAACAGTCGTTACAAAAAAAAAATATAGTTAATTTTTTACGTTATATAAAAATAGACAACGAGTACCGAAATATATACAACAGTAGAAATTTATGTAGTTAATTGACAAATTGAACCATACGCGTATAAAGTAAGTATAATATAGGAATTAAACGATATAGTGATGAAATGATTATATAGAAAAACGGATACATACAGAATTGTATATAATTGACATACATGGCTTAACAATACAAATATTCTTTAAACATTATAAGTAAATATAATATAAAAGTGAGAACAGGAACACCAATCCATCATTAAAAAAAAAAAAAAACTTATTTACACTAATTGAATGAATGATATTGGGTATAATCTAAGGATATTGGATTATTTTAAAACAAAATCGAGTGATAGGTATATTCAAAACGTAGATAGAGAATTCCAAGTATTATTTTAATCTATGGTTTAAAACAAAATTCATATCATTGTAATTGTCATGTTTTCCCGCGTAAATTTAAATTTTTTTTAATTGTAAATTCTTCGATCTTTTAAACAATAAAATCGTAAACGTTTCAAATTTGAATATCGAACATTGATTAAATTCCAAATATGAAGAACACATTGACCCAAATAGTATTTAAACAAAAGTTATAGAGCGTATATGGGAATTCAATTTATCATTTTCTATCGTTAATCGTCAAACATTAACAATTTCATTTGGATATAGTCCATTGTCTATGGAAGACAATGGACTTTAGCTTTAGTGCAATTGTTAGAAAAAGTATTTCAAGAGAATCGACGATTGAAGAAGATGAAAGAAATAGTGGCAAGGACAGGGGTTTCGTTAATTTTGACCTTGGGAATTTTTTTATAAATGTTTTTATGAATAAAGCAAGTACAAGGTGGGCGCCCAAATTAAATTCGAGTCGGCAGCGATGAGTGACTTTGCTGTTTCGCGTACTCTTTTTGCAGTAAATTGTTATGGAGGATAAAAAAAGGTTAAAATGGCGGCTGTTTTCAATTATTTTAAAACTAAAATATATTTTATATCTCTACTTAGATATAATCCAAAGTACAAATACTCGCAAGAATTTTGTATTGCTTTTATTTTTCAATTTAACCCTATAAGATAAATTTCTCCCACATATTTAGTTTTATTAAACTGGTAACCCATTTTACACGCACGGATAAAAAGTGAACCTGTTTTTGACGAAGTATTTTTATGGAGACATTATATCTATATAATTTAAGTATAAATTGTAAAGTTGATTAGATTGATAAAAGAACAAAGAAAATTGGACTAAAAGGAAATATCCAATAACGTAAAGTTATCTGGAAAAAAAAAATAGGTATATGTTAGAACGAGATGGACACTCACCTACAAATTATAAGCTCGAAGCTGATTTGTCAGGAGCATGAATAAAAGAAGTTTCAATTATTTTTACGTTTTTAAATATTGTAAATAGTTTTAAGTGAATGTATTTAGGAATTAAGTGTCTAGATATGTTAAAAAATCTAGTGTACCTATAGATATAGTATCTATCTAAATTTTACGTAATTACGCATTAAATATTTATATATTTAAATACAATATTATAGAACAATCAAAAATATTTTATACAAGAATTGGTTCAAAAACATATCTAATGTAAGCCAAATAAAGTTTTAAACGTTCACGAATTGAAATAATAAAAACAAATAAATATTTTTTTTTATACAACTTAGCAAACAAGCTGACGGCCCACCTGATGGAAAGTAGTAACCGTCGTCTATAGACATGAGCAGTACCATGGACATAACAGAGTATACTGTTTCGCCTATGATACCCCCCATGCGTTTCCATTCCTGAGGACTCAGGTGTTATTTCTCTGTACCCAGTAAATTCACGCCATATCCCATCCTTCAATCCGAAACACAGCCATGCAAACACAGCTGCTTCACGGTAGAAACACGAATGGGACAGAGGTACTCAAGCAATCGACTTTTGTACAAAGTCTCTCTCTGGTACTTTTGCAACATTTACATAACACGTACACTATTGTAACCATTTCCTTGTCTCGTTTTTGTGATTGAATTGCCAATCTTACTTTATCTGTCAATACGTAGTACGTTATACTAGGTCTATGTTTTGTATTGTCTTTTGTAACATTGTTTTATTCCAAATCGCTGCACTCGAATAAGTTGCTGGCACATGTGTGGCTTCACAGAAATTCGCCACCCGTCTCGTAGAGTTATATTTGATGTATATGATTTGAATCAAATAAGATTACCAGCGTAAGGAAAAAATATACGCACAATATCCCAATCATGGGAGTAAATGCGGAAATGTCAGGCAGACTAATGTAAGGGATAAAAAGGTTGTCATGCCATTGTCGGCAGTTGGATTGTAGATATAAATCAATATTGCTTTTAAAAATTATGCTCAAGGCAATAATTATTAATGGGAAAGTTAGAGGCATTTATTGAATTTTGTCACGTTGAGCTCTCTAAAAGCGTATTTTAGCTGAGTCGTAAGTGGTAATTATTAACACGCCACTTTTCAAATATAGATGAGATTTCAAATATAGAATTTTCAATATTACTGACTGACTGTTTAAAAAAGCTCACCGTATGGTCCCAGCATAGAATGGGCCACCCCTTCTTTCCACGTGGGTGTCGCAAGAGGCGACTAAGGGAGGTCGAGAGGCGGGCAGTAGTGTCTCTTAAAACATCACCAAAAGTCAAACTGCGATTGCCAACTCATCTGCCAAGCGTGGTAACTAAGCCCCTCCATAAGGGAAGGCCTATGTTCAGCAGTGGATAGTTAACAGCTGATGACAATGATGATGATGGTTTGGAAAATGCCCTGTCTACACACTAAAATGTTAATAATGAAATAATATGCTTATATACAATTTACCAGAAGGAAACTTTGTACAAAAGTTATTTCCTTGGGTACCTTTGCCCCATTCGTGTTTCAACCGCAAAGCAGTTATGTTTGCATGGCTGTGTTTCGATTTGAAGGGTGGGATATGTCGTGAATTTACAGGGTACAGAGGAATAACATTTGAGTCGTCAGGAATGGCAACGCATGGGGGGTATCATGGGCGAAACAGTATACTCTGTTATGTCCATGGTACTGCTCGTGTCTATAGCCGACGGTTACCACTTTCCATCAGGTGGGCTGTCAGCTTGTTTGCCATTCTAAGTTGTATAAAAAAATATAATTATATATAATAATAATATTAATTGTAAGAATTATATAGTAAGTATGTAATATTTTTCATATTTCCACAAGTAAATTTTAATTAAAATATTATTAATTAAATATATTTGATTATGCCGCTATTGAAGATGATTTCTTTTTTTTTAAATACTCTTTTCATTTTTGAGATTTAAGGTTCGACTAATTCATGCATTCTCTTCCAGCCAGCTTTATCCTATGCCATAGTTTTGACCTCCCCATACGACATGACACCTAGTGTGAAACACTATTATAATTCTTTTTTTTAAATAATTTTAATAGTTATTATTGCTATAAACGTTTTTTTATACAACTTAGAATGGCAAAGCTTGTGAGGACAGATGTATGTTTGTTACTCTTTCATGCAAAAAATACTTAATAAATTTTAATTTTGGTAAATGGGTAGGATATATCCTAACTTATCAACTGTGGGATACAACCACTTATAAACATCTCTAGAATATGTTAGAACCCTCGATGCGGTTAAAGTATGAACATTTGAATTTGATTAAGACAGTAATTTTTAGGGGTGGGTTATTAATTTTACCCTCCATCGAGAAGGGTACGTAATGAAACCAATAAAACGGAGTTTAACGGCTCAACATTTGGAAGCTGTGAGTCCTAAAATTTGATCGACGACTGATGCTTTACTTTACAGATTAGTTTATTGAAATAGTTTAAGACATTTACTCTCTTATTTATAAAAACTAAAGTGTCCTACAAAGCTATTTTAAATATTCTTTTGTTACTGTCTTTCAAATTGAAAAATTAGCGCAAAAGAAAAAGACAAAAAACTTCAATAGAAAAAAAAATTATAAGAGGTTTGACTTTTTTATGAATAGTGAATAAATGACTATATTTGGAAGTTTAATTAGTTTAAATGTAACAGTATAATCGACATGGATTATGGGATTAGTGATTTAAAATGAGTAGTTTTGGTTGATAATTATTACTAAAGTTAAAGTAACCTAATAATGTAGCTGGAGGGGTGAGGGGAAGGATTTTTTTTTGATGGGTGAAAAAGGTATGGTAACCCCGCCTGCGCTAACGGGATACGCTGGCGGAGCACCAGTGAAGGGTGATCGATGAGAATGAAAACAGGCCAGTTAGCCCATCACGATGAATTCACCAGGAATTAACCATTATAGTTTCCAGGGAGAACCGTGAGGAGGTCGACCTGGTTGGGTATATTGCTAGCAATGGGATTTTCAGTCTCCATTACTAACAATCCCTTTCCCTCGAGGGGAAGGATTGTAATGGAGATCTATGAGTCGCATTGCTAGCAATATACTCTATGAGGTCGTTTCCCACGCGGTTCCATCTGAAAACTATCTTGGTTAATTTTTGATGAATCTGTCACTGATCTGTTTCATCCTCACCTATCATTTCTCATAAGTACCCTGATAGTTTAAACCGTTAGCGCAAGCGAAGTGGCCATTCTATTATGAGTCATTAAAAAAAAAATAACACGGATGGTAACTTATTCCACTTTTATCCACTAAAAACTTCATATTAATGTAGTAGGAAACATAAAAAATCATGACCTCTGTGCTGCAGTGAAAAATATATTACGTAAACGAAACCCGTATTCGACTCTCGGAAAAGTCAATTTAGTAAAGAACATTGTTTAAATTGTTTCTAGTTCGGATATATATATATATATATAGTTTCACATAAAACAAAGTATCCGAACTTGAGGATCAAGCGACGATTGGCATTATACTTTATTTTTAGCTAAAAATATATAAAAAATATAATATTTCTGATGAAACCAATTCAAGAATAGAGCGTACTCGAAATATGTCGTCTAAAAACGTGAAAGATGTCAAGGAAAATGATAATAAAACAACGCCAGCTTATACGACACACTTAGTGAACTCATAAACTGAACTATCTCAAATATCATAATAAACCTCCGGCTGAAATGCGAGTGATTCCGGGAATAGTACGCCTCAATATAAACAGACGTCTTCAGTTCAGAACAGATTACTCACTTGACCTTTTTAAGCGACTTCTACCAGGAACAGGTTCTCAGTTCGTCTGTAAGGAACAAAATAAATATATATATTTTTCGTATTACTTCAGTGGCAAACAAACATACGGTCTGTCTGATGGTAAATGAAGTTACCGTAATCTTTAGACATCTATACCACTAGGGATGACATGCGCGTCTTAAAAAGGGTATTATTATTTATAACAAATAATATAACATAAATACCCAACTTCTGTTAATCCATTGACACTTATTTAATTATAGCTTCTTTAGGACTTCCGTCAACAATAATTGTAATATATTTTATATAATGACCACGTGGTTTACTATACTTGTTCACTCTTGATACGTCAGGGAGCTCTGCTCTGTTCAACGGATGGACAAGAAGTGTCCCCCCACCCAAATAACAATCTTTTATATCTACAGGGTCGAACTCGAGTGAACAAGTCAGCGAGACCACGTGTTCTTACAATTTCATTACTTTTTATTCAAGTATTATATTAATAAATAATTATAAAATCAATTCAAATATAAATTAGTGTTTTATATACATTACAAGAATAATTTATTATATAATTTGTTACAATAACAATTTTAATATTTTATTATATTTAAAGTAATTAGTCTGATTTTTATTAATAAATGTAGGTGCACATTTTGACATAAAATGTTTAAGAAAATTGATATAATTTAAAATAAATATCTAACACACGCGTTGCCGATTTTATTCAAGTATTTTTGAATAGTTATTTTTTCATGATTCAACCTCCCACTCGGAATGTAATTTCCACTAAGAAGAATGGGCAAGAAACACTGTTGTTGCTTTTTCAATTGACTTCAAAAACGGGGAGATACTCAATTTAGTCGTATTTTTTATGTTTATTACCTTATAACTCTGTCAGTTCTAAACCGATATGAAAAATTCTTATTTTATCTGAAAGGATATATTTACAGATTGGTTTCATAAAAGTTTTATCAAAATCGATTCATTGATTGAGTTTTTAGATAAAAATAATTCCCACACAGGGAGACTTTGTACAAAAGTCGATTGCTTGGGTACCTCTGTCCCATTCGTGTTTCAACCGTAAAGCAAGTTGTGTTTGCATGGCTGTGTCTCGGATTGAAGGGTGGGATATGGCGTGAATTTACAAGGTACAGAGGAATAACACCTGTGTCCTCAGGAATGGCAACGCATGGGGGTATCATGGGCGACACAGTATACTCTGTTATGTCCATGGTACTGCTCATGTCTATAGGCGAAGGTTACCACTTTCCATCAGCTTGTTTGCCATTCTAAATAGTATAAAACAAAAAAAAAACACAGGTTTCGTCACAAATGAAGTCAGTTTCTTTTGTGGAATCAGTCTTTAATTATTCAGAAAAATCTTTCATTATTTAGAAAAGTAGATTTTTTTATAAACATAGGAAGCAAACGAGCATGCGGCTCACCTGATGGTAAGTGACTACCGCCGCCCATGATCACTTACAACACCAACTACATTGCAAGTGTGCTACCGGCCTTTTAAAAAGGAATATGCTCTTTTCTTGAAGGTTATGGATTATATAGATTATAAATTTATTTAATTACAAACGATATGATGCACGATTGAACGCTATCCCAAGATCGAAGAAACATTTTTTTTTCCTTTATTAGCTTTTACCGGCGACTTGGTCCGAGTGACCGGGATATGTTGGCTGACCCGGATAAAAATTAGCCTCTGTAAGGACATAGGCTACTTTTCATTTTGGTAAATTTAGTAGATATACATATATGGATAGGATACAGTCTTATGTTACGTTTTGTCAGTTAATTTGTAACGTTTATTTTCATAGTTACTAGTTCATTTTCATAGTTAAGCTGTTAAACTCTCTCTCAAATTTATAATATTAGTAAGGACTAGAATTATAAAAGGGATTTATCGAGCAAAAATAAATATAAATGTCGGTAGGGGTCGCCCTAGATGGACGTATATATCGATTAAATAGGCGACGTGCTGAAGAAGGGCCAAATTAAAAGTACCCGTAACCGGCGAGCGTGTATGAAAAGATTGATGAATGTGGAAGAAGCGAAAGAGGTTTGTTTGAATCTAAGTATTTGGCGTTCCATTGTTTCTGCCTACCCTACTTAGAGACAGGCGAGAAAAATACATATATATGTAAGGACTAGTAAGTATTTTATTTTGAGACACCTGAGTCCTCAAGAATGGCAACGCATGGGGGGTATCATGGGCGAAACAGTATACTCTGTTATTGTCCATGATACTGCTCATGTCTATAGGCGACGGTTACCACTTTCCATCAGGTGGTCCGCCAACTTGTTTGCCATTCTGAGTTGGGTAAAAACATATATTTTGTGAAGGCTGAATTGTAAACATACATATGTATTTTATAATGGATTCGGTTGCCTTTTGTTTGCCGTATCACATATACGGGGAGTAACATAGGTATTTCAACAATCACCTGCTGATACCACACAAAATGGCATTCATTAGAGTTATCCCGGGCTTATCTCGGGGTCCCCTGTCCGACTTGAGTGATAAGACGTGAAAACTAGTGTTATCGTCGAACCTTTACAATCCGTTGGCTAAAGACCTACGTTTCTACCTAAATGGTTTGAAGGTCACCTTGATTATAGTTCTTAGGTATGACATAACATGAGGTAATTTGGATGTCACAGTATATTCTGCGGTATTCAGGCTGCTGTTGATATTTATTGGTGATATAAATGGTTACAACTTTGCATATATATATATATATATATATATATTAGATTAGACCCCACCCGAGCTATCGGTATACACCGGCGGGGCACCAGTGAAGGATGATAGGTGAGGATGAAGCAGGTCAGTTAGCCCATCGTGACGAATTCAACAAGAATTGTTCTCGACAGTTTCCAGGGGGAACCACGTGGAGGTCGAACAATAAGGCATATTGCTAGCAATGGGGCTGTCAAACTCCATTGCTAACAATCCCTTTCCCCCCAAGCGGACATATTAGGACTGTACTATATTGCCATTGTATATAACTGTATATTTGTTTATGTACTCTAAATATTAATAGTTGTAGCACTTCAGCTGCCCGCTAACAACATGCTTTCTAACTGCATTGGGTTGACTGAAAGAGATCTCTGTCAGAGATAAGTCCACCCTTGCTCACAATATTTATAAATGCATTAACAATGTAATTTACAAGTGCAATAAAGAATATAATATGATAATTTAGATATGTTTGTAGCTATCAAAGTAAACATAGAAATTTTATTTCTATCGATCCATGTATTTGCAATACAAAAATGGACTCTATAGCGAGTCGTCAATAGCTAACATATCAAATTTAGAAAAGAATGAGGCATTCGATTGATCTTACAAAGTAACTTTTAGCTGAATCGAATATTTGGAAGTTGGGGACGCGGACGGCAAAAAACGAAATGGCCCAATATATTGAAATTGGTATTTTTACCTGCTTGTTTCGTATTGTGTATTTATTTATATTTTAGACTTGTTCCGGATTTGTTTTTTAATGGATGATAATGGAAACTTCGCCTGTGCTAACGGTACACGCTGGCGGGGCACCAGTGAGGGATGATAGGTGGGGATGTAAGGGCAGATCAGTTAGCCCACCATGATGATTACACTTGGAATTAAGCACGATGGTTCCCAGGGGTTACCACGTGGAGGTCGACCTGATAGAGTATATTACTAGCAATGGAACTGATAATCCGCATTGCTAACAATCCCTTCCCCCCATCCAAAGGTTGCCTGAAAGAGATCGCTCTTAGTAATAAGGCCGCCCATTGTTCTCTCAGTGTAATATTTTCTTGTAATTGTTTATATTTATAATAAGTTTACTATTGTAATCTTATGGAGGAAACAATAAAGAGTATCTATCTATCTATCTATTTAGGAATACCTATAAGAGTTATGCATAATAAATGTTTCTAGTTAAAAAGTTTTGATGATGTTCGCCGCGCTCTCGCTTGTAAGTTCGTTTGTGCAAATTATCAAGCAAAAAACCAGGCTTGGTATTAAAGTTGGAAAATTTCTGAGTTACTCTATTCAAAAGGTCGCCTATCTATTAAATAAGTACAAAATTCGTGGCGTAGCGGACTATATAACCTAAAGGTGGTGAGTTCGAATCTGATTAATACAAAAAAAAACTTTAAGTATCGATTATAGATATCCGAAACACCATAAGACTTGTTCGAATATTAGTAATGGACTTCTGGCCGATTTTTTTTTATTTTGTACCTCTTTAATTTTTGCACTTTTAATGTGAAATTATAGTTAATAAATATTTTGTATTATATTCAAATCAAAATCCGGATTTGATTACGGTTAACACTATTTTTTATGTGTGTAAATGGCATGGTAACTCCACTTGAGCTATCGGTATACACTGGCGGGATACCAGTGAGAGGTGATAGGTGAGGATGAAAATGCAGGCCAGTTAGCCCATCGTGACGAATTCAATGTCGAATTAAATTAGTTACGATAGTTTCCAGGAGGAATCGCGTTGAGGGTTTATATTTTTTTTTTATACAACTTAGAATGGCAAACAAGCTGACGGTCCACCTGATGGAAAGTGGTAACCGTTGCCTATAGACATGAGCAGTACCATGGACATAACAGAGTATACTGTTTCATCCATTTTATCCCCCATGCGTTGCCATTCCTGAGGACTCAAGTGTTATTCCTCTGTACCCAGTAAATTCACGCCATATCCTACCCTTCAAACCGAAACACAGCCATGCAAACGCACAATCCCTTCCCCCCGGTTAACACGGTTAAAACACTGGTAAATAAGACCAATTAATCCGTTTGGCAATGGTAGGGTTTCGATATGTAAGTTTATGTATACTAAGATATAATCCATTGGAGAAAAATCGCGGGATGCAATCAGTATCTACAGGGGGGAAAGGGATTGTTAGTAATGGGGTCTAATAGCCCCATTACTGGCAATATATCCTCTCAGGTTGACCTCCACGCGGTTCCCCCTGGAAACCATCATGTTTAATTTATGTCGAATTCATCATGGTGGGCCAACTAACCTGCATTCATTCTCATCTATCATCTTCCACTGGTGCCTCGTCGGTGTATACCGATAGCGCGGGCGGGGTTACCAATCCATTTTCACCCATTAAAAAAAAATCAGTATCTACATATATAATTTTGATTGGCATCACGGAGATATACTCTTCATCACCAAGTTGGATCTTCAATAACTACTTTGTTCACGTACCGTGACATCGACAGGTTCACGCTTGTCTGCATTTTGTTCATATTAACGCAGGTCAGTTCGACATATTTTGACAGGTAGGCGGTACAAGCTATTTTGGTACGTAACATATTTGATCTCCATAGTTTTTGGAGCGAGAATCGTTTGGATGTGTAACATCAAAGAAAATTGTGCCGTTTTCGCCTGTTAAGTTCAATGTACTGTGATTTACGCTTAAACGGCCAATAAGTGTTGCAGCTTACTTATATTTATTTATTTTTTAAACACTAGTGGTCGAGAATGGATTGTTTTTTTTTTATGGGTGAAAATAGTATGGTAACCCCGCCTGCGCTAACGGGATACGCTGGCGGAGCACCAGTGAAGGGAGATAGATGAGAATGAAAACAGGCCAGTTAGCCCATCATGATGAATTCATCAGAAATTAACCATGATAGTTTCCAGGGGGAACCACGAGGAGGTCGACCTGATTGGGTATATTGCTAGCAATGGGATTCTCAGTCTCCATTACTAACAATCCCTTTCCCCCCAGAATGGATTGTTAGGAACAGGTAAAAAAGAAGTGCCAACAGTATAGGTTTTTTAATGGATGATAATGAAATGGCTGCCATCAATCGGCGAATGGCAACGCATGGGAGGTATCATGGGCGAAACAGTATACTCTGTTATGTCCATGGTACTGCTCATGTCTATAAGCGACGGTTGCCACTTTCTATTAGGAGGGCCGTCAGCTTGTTTGTCATTCTAAGTTGCATAAAAAAATAACATAAATAAATGCTGTCAACAGTGTATAAACTTTTAATAAATATCATCACTATTGCTACATTTTAAACTTTATTTTAACAACAGTAGAGCTGAGAATCCGGGAAGAACGCGACATGGTCTTAGGGAATGTTCAGCTAACATGTGATATGAAATCATGACTCAAAGTTAGGTACGCCACGTGTGAATTATAATTAATTGACATGTTGCTATTAATGTAATCGGGAAGTAGGTATGGTTTCAATATTGCTATGCACACATGGCGGGTAATTTAATTGAGAATTTAATATAAGCGAGTTATTGTAGTGTACACGAGTAATTATATTGTGAGACTACTAAATTGTACATCTGTTACGGAAGCTGATGTTATTTATATATATATTCTTTATTGCACTAAAACATACAGTAACAACAATAAGTTAATAACAATGTTAGCAAAGGCGAACTTATCTCTAAAAGAGATTTCTTCCAGTCAACATAACGCAGTGGCATAGGAAGTAGTGAGTGGGCAGTAGTAGTGCTAAACAGAAGTTAAAATAAATATTTACATAAATTATAAATCATTATAATATGTATACACTATATGTGTATATATGTATATACACACATACATACACACACGTTAAATACAACATATAAATATCAAATAAAAGAGAACATAATGATGATTGATAATAATTGATTTTCACCACCGTACAACCCGCCATAAACTAAAATATCATCCCAACCATCTGGACGAGTGGCGGTCCTCCACCGTGCGTTGTTCAAGGCATTTTTTTCCACGCACAACCACTCTTTGGAATCAACTTCCAGCAGCAGTATTTCCGAACCGATACGACATCCTTCAAGAAAAGAGCATATTCTGTTTTAAAAGGCCGGCAGCACACCTGCAATGCCGTCAATGTTGTGGGTGATTATGGGCGGCGGTAGTCACTTACCATCAGGTGAGTCGCATGCTCGTTTGGCCCTTGCGTTGTAAAAGAAATAATACACGGGAAAATCCGCTTGCTATAGTTAGTTTTTCCGTGTATATACTACATATAATAAGCAATTTATATATTAACCCGTTATTTATTCCATTCTAAGTTCTTTTCAACAAACTTAAAAAAAGAGGGAGGTTTTGGAATCGTTAGTTTTTTTTTTAAAGTTTGTTACCTCATAACTCCGTTAGTTCTAAACTGCTTTGAAAAATTGTTTTTCTTTTTATTTGAAAGGATATACTTACAAATTGGTTTCATAGATTTTTTTTCAAAATTATAATAGTAATAGTAATAAATTTATTGCATTAAATAGGGTAGGTATCGGTGTTCTTATATTACATAAAGTCTCGTGCCTATTTAGCCATTACACAATAGCATGCAAATGTCACATTTTGATAGGAACTGATTAATTTATCCATCGACAACTATATTAGATATTTATCTATTATTTTTTGAAAAATTCGTCAACAGAGTAAAAGCATTTGCTAAGTAACCATTTATGGAGGGGAAAGGGATTGTTAGTAATGGAGACTGAGAATCCCATTGCTAGCAATATACCCAACCAGGTCGACCTCCTCGCGGTTCTCTCTGGAAATTATCCTGGTTAATTCCTGATGAATTCATCATGATGGGCTAACTGGCCTGTTTTCATTCTCATCTATCACCCTTCACTGGTGCTCCGCCAGCGTATCCCGTTAGCGCAGGCGGGGTTACCATACCATTTTCACCCATAAAAAAACAAGTAACCATTGACGTAGTACAATTTTAAATTTATTTAATGGAAGTTCCTTTATACCCGTAGGTATATTGTTAAAGATTTTCAAGCACATCATGTAGGAATTTCTTAATAAACGGCTTGTTTTAGGAATTGTATTGGTCCCTAGTTTTTTAGGGTATCTTGCGCTTCTTTGTATTTGCTCTTTTGTTTCTGTAAACATGTGCTTATTTAATTTAATTGGTTTAATGGGTTAATTATTGGTTCAATGGGTTAGTTTTTTGGAGCAAAATAACTGGTTTTGTCACAGTAGAAGTAGTTTTTTTTGAGAGACCACAATCTTTGATTGTCTTTTTAGAATTTTAAGAAAATATATATTATTATTATTATTAATAATTTTATAATTATTTAATAATTTGTTTATAATAAAAAATAAGCATTTTGACACATAATGTAAATTTTAATGTAATATTTACCGGTTTAACTTACGCGTAATTAGAAAGAAAAAAAAGAAACTTTATTTTACAGAAATATGCGACTACACCCACGCAGGGGTTAAAAAAATATTAAAAATTATAATAACGAAACTACATACAAAATATTTATATCTAAATAAATAATGTAAAATTAAAAAGGGAAAAAACAATTAATATTATAACAGTTACATCGAAAAAGGTCGACTAGTTTCGGAATCAATTCGTGATCTTTAGTCATTTTTTTTTATGCAACTTAGAATGGCAAACAAGCTGACGGCCCACCTGATTGAAAGTCGTAACCGTCGCCTATACACATGAGCAGTACCATACTACTAAATGTTTCTAAATAAAAAAAATAACCGACTTTGAACATATTTTTATTGGACACGTGATTGACTCTGTTTCCGGACACGGAAAGGACCCGAACTCAATGTAAACGAATGAAAAAAACTCAAAAGTACGTAAACGCAAAATCACGGCCAAATCTTGTCTTTAAGCGATATTAATTCGAAACCAGGGAGAGCACCGTAGAGACAAAAGTTATTGCTGTTTGCTTAATTAATTACAGTACACAACAACGTTATTAATGGGCCCAGAGCTGCGCGTGGTCGGCTGCGGTCGGATAACTAGTTATAAGTGGATATTAGCGACTAATGATCCGCCATGCGTTGTATTGGTCTGAGAGATATGGATAGCCTTCATCTGTAATGATTTACAGGTGTTATACAATAGTTTTATTTCAAGAAAAGAGTATATTCCTTTTTAAATGGCCGGCAGCACACCTGCAATGCCGTTGGTGTTGTGGGTGATTATGGGCGGCGGTAGTCACTTACCATCAGGTGAATCGCATGCTCGTTTGTATATATGTGTATATATACATACACACACACACACACACACACACACACACACACACACACACACACACACACACACACACACACACACACACACACACACACATATATATATATATATATATATATATATATATTGCGATTCACCTAATGGTAAGTGACTACCGTTGCCCCATGATCACCAGCAACATGAACAACATGAACAACAGAGGCAACGCAGGTGTGATGATGGCCTTTTAAAAAGGAATATGCTCTTTTCTTGAAGGTTATGACGTCGAAAAATCACATGGCGAAAAATAGTCATCGTTATTTCAGCCATTATCCGTCCACTGTTGGACTTAAGCCTCCCCCATAGACTGCCATAAAGAATGGTCCTGAGCTATTTGCATCCGAATGGGCGCTAATGAAAAAAATTACTATTCAAAAATGCTTAAGTCTAAGTTTATTTGAATAAAAATATTTCTTACTTTCTTTCTTTCAAATCTCAAGTGAACAAATAAATAAATAAGTTTATTTTATTACAAAATATACTCTACAATAAATTGGTATAAAGACTAAATTGGTTTAGCAACTCAGAAGTTGTGAGGTTATGGTGTATTGTTAGTAAAAAAGAATGAAGTCCAAAAGCCTCAGCATCACGTATTTGGATGATGTTCATTAGTGGGTGAACATGAGTTTTCGCTTCGAGAGCGTACAGCTACTTAGTTTAAGAGATAGTATCCTTATAAATAACACTAAAATAAAAATCCAGTTTTTATGAAGATATAATGGTGCAGTATCAACACGTCAATATAATGCACATGTATAGTATATATATACATATATATACACATAACATATTTATTTTGGAGTTTCCTCTATCGGTGCAATTAATTCATGTAATGTCGTCCAAGCAGCCGTACTTGTATTCCGGACAAAGTCGCTCCTTTATTTCTCCCATAGAGTTATTTCTTGGTCTCCTTCCCTTTTTACCTCTATTTTTTCTCCTAGTACGACTTTTATATAATCGTCACGACGATTATATGAATGTCGTATAAGATAGTACAGCATTTTGCCTTTTTATATTCTCTATTCTTTTAAGTTAATATTATATAGAAAGAAAACTTATCGAACCTTATAATAAAATAAAATATATTAATTACGATTTCGTCCCACAATAACTTCTGATTTACATTTTGAGGAAAGTCATTAAAGAAACCTTAAAATAGCTCTACCATTGTCAGTGAAGTTCTCACATAATATACATATAAAAACAGTTTATTAATTTTACTGATTAATATGCATACAAAATCCATCGAATTTAACCTCTATCGCTTTGAGGTCGATTAAAAAGTGCTTTAGAATCTACTCGTATGATTCTTAATTTAAGACGATGCACTAACACCAAATATTGGTCGATACAAATTCCATGAAACTTCAATCTTCAATTGGAATTCAAATGTCGTGTTGTTTGTACTTTATTTTACATTTTTACTTAACGTCAGTTTAGCTTCAGTCTATTTTCCATATTTCTATGTAATATACAAGTTCTGTTATATTGAATATCATTCTTATAACAATATGTTTTTATAATTTTATCTTACAGTTCATTGCTCTGTTATACCAATACTACCTTATTGTAATTTATAATCATGTAACATGATCATCAACTCGGCCATTATCTGTCCACTGCTAAACATAGGCCTTCCCATAGACAGCCATAAGCAACGGTCCTATGCCATCTACATCTACTGAGTCCCTGCAATGCATTTGAGGCCATATATATTTGTATTATACTATTCTATTAAGTTACTTATACATATTTTAAGTAATACACGAATAAAGTGTTGATAACTAAATTATATGGATAATAAAAAAACTGTTTCCATGAAAATTATGAAGAAAACAAAAACGCATTATAAATGTTTCATTCTGTCCCTTGTACAATCACAATCTGCCCTTAGTTATTTTCGTCACTTTGATAGCTAATCGTCTGAACGGCCGGGATATGACAGATAAGATATAAACCTCATAGTGGGTCAGTTATGTCGTAGACAGACAGTCTAAATAAAATATTATCTCGATTTAAAATTGATAGGGTTTTAGGCCAGTTCCTCTCATCCCTACCAACGTTTCCTCCTTGAGGGTTAAGAGTCGATTTTTTTACGGATAAATGGAATATATGTGTCATTTTCTTTTTACTGTAATTTTTTGTTTTTATAATATATATATATATATATATATATATATATATATATATATATATATATATATATATATATATATATATATATATATATATATATATATATGGCCTATATATATAGAAAGATAATTATCTTAATAATCTTAGAAAATTATTAATAAAACAAATAATTAATTTAAGTTTGTGTTGTGCAAAAAGAAAAATTAGTCTGTTTTTTTTCAATCGTCGAATTTAAAATCAATTAAGGGAAAATCATATATTATGATTTAAAAAGTAAACTATTGAATCTAGTTTGATAAAATTTCTATGGGACTAATTTGTAAGTATATACTGGAGTTATGAGGCAACAACCATAAAAAAATAGAATCGAATTAAAATCCTCCCTCTTTTAGAAGTCGTTGAAAACAGAAAATTATAATATATTTTTTGGGATTAACCCTATTAGACACATTAATATTTTTACGATGAAATTTTTAAATTAATTTTATTCGGTTACGAATTAGGTAATATTTTAACCGAACTTAATTTAAAAGTTAGTTCTAAAAAAATATTCCGATTTTTTTTTATTTTATCTTATGATCATACTGTGATAGTGACTCTCATAATGTATATTTCTACTAGATATATTTCTACTACTTCTCTAGACTATATTTCCCGCTTACCATCAAGTGGGAAGCTGTCACTTTGATCAGCTACTATATAAAAAAATATATATAAATAAATTTCAGCATGCGCTAATTATTGCAATCTTTAATAAAAAGGTAATAAACTGTAATGAAAAATATAATTATAAATTTTAATTTCCTCGTGTGATTTGATGCAAGTGGCCTAGGACCATTCTTTATGGCAGTCTATGGGAGAAGCCTATGTTTAGCAGTGGACGGATAATGTCTAAGACGATGCTAGATCATAATTACATTTATTATTATAAATATTTATATAAAAACTACCAAAACTAAAATATAAATTGTTTATGTATATACATAGGTGTTTATAAGGAACCCTGGAAAAGTAGACTTTCCTAACATAGTTATTTCATTATACTTAAAAGAAGACTTCAGCTCATGTTTTTAAACTATGTACAATGTAATTCATTTACATTGTACATAGTTTCGTTATTTTTAGTCATTAAAGACTATTTTTATAAACAAAAGATGTTTGAAATATTTTTACTTGGCCCTAGGTAAAGAATTTAAGGTCAACAAATAGATACAAGAACCTTATTGGCGAATTATAATGTAAGGAAACATAAAATCCCTGAGGGAAACTAACCAACAAAGACAAAGGTTATTTTATACAATTATTCCATTCAGGCCCTTACGCAATGCCAATAAAAATTTACAATAAAATACCAATGAACTTAAAAAGTGACGATGAATTTAAAAAGTTAAAAAAAAAAAAATTAATTATTTAAAAAGATATTATATATGATATTATTATACACTACAGGAATTTTTCAATGAGAAAATTTAATTGTATTTGTACTTATTTGTTTCAATATAATAATGTTTTATTTATTTTACGTTAATCGACGATACATATATATAATATAAAAATTTAGTTATGTACTTTATGAAATATCTATTAATGTGATTGCTGTGCCCTTCCAGGGTTCACGTTGATTCTTTACTTTTAATAACTTAAGATCTTTATTATAACAATATGAAATAGTAATAAATAATTGAATTGAATATAATTGTATAAAAAAAAAAAAAACGATATAAAACCAAATGTAATGTGCTAATAGTAATAATTTACAAATTGGTGGATTTGTCGAAAAAAATTTTTTTTTTTTATACAGCTTAGAATGGCGAACAAGCTGACGGCCCACCTGATGGAAAGTGGTAACCGTCGCCTATAGACATGAGCAGTACCATGGACATAACAGAGTATACTGTTTCGCTCATGATACCCCTATGCGTTGCCATTCCTGAGGACTCAGGTGTTATTCTTCTGTACCCAGTAAATTCACGCCATATCCCACCCTTCAAACCGAAACACAGCCATGCAAACACAACTGTTTTACGGTTGAAACACAAATGGGACAGAGATACCCAAGCAATCGACTTTTGTACAAAGTCTCCCTCTCCCTCCCTCCCTTAAACAGTAACAAACGGTTAAATAAACTGGATTAGAATTCTTGATCCAAAATAAAGTTCGTTGGACCCATAGTTAAATATTTGACCAAACGTCTCTAGTTGTAGCTAATCTCGGCGGAGTTTCAATATTCCTTTGGAGGGACGATTTTATAGACCGCCTACGGTTATAGAGCTGTCCCAAAGTACAAGCGAAACAGTACACTCTGTTATATCCATGGCACTGTTCATGTCTATAGGCGACGGTTACCACTTTCCATCAGATGGGCCGTTAGCTTGTTTGCCATTCTAAGTTGTATAAAAAGAAAACAAGCTTTTAAAACAAATTTTTAGACAATTTCCAGAGGGAGATTTTGTACAAAAGTCGTTTGCTTGGGTACCTCTGTCGCATTCGTGTTTCAACCGTAAAACAGTTGTGTTTGCATGGCTGTGTTTCGGTTTGAAGGGTGGGATATGGCATGAATTTACAGGGTACAGAGGAATAACACCTGAGTGCTCAGGAATGGCAACGTATGGGGGGCATCATAGGCGAAACAGTATACTCTGTTATGTCCATGGTACTGCTCATGTCTATAGGCGACGGTTATCATTTTCCATCAGGTGGGCCGTCAGCTTGTTTGCCATTCTAAGTGGTAAAATCTTCAATTCGAAACTGATTTTAAATTTTGTTAAAATAGAGTTACCATTCCATTATCACCCATAAAATAAAAACTATGTATATAATTTTATATTCAAATTATGAATCGCTTAGACCACAGCAAAGTTGTCAAGTGTGATCGGATGAGAAATTTTTATTCTCATTTGCATTAAAGCAATTTAATTTAAAGCCGGCCATGCGTCGTAATTGGGTCGTGCCACCCTCATGCGTTTCATTGGATAGGTTTTAATTTTTATTACAAATTATAACAAATAATACAATTCGTTTTAATACAATAATACAATTAGTCCATTACCCTAAGGTTGTCTTGAAAAGATTGCTCTCAGCAATAAGACCGCCTTACTGTACTTATACAATTGTATCGTTGTGTTTGTAAATTGCCTTGCTTATTTCCTATATTGTATAATGCAAATAAAGTATACTTATTCATTCATTCAAATAAAATAATGACAACAATAAAAAAAATATTGGATCAATTGTAGTAAAAAACGTATACGGAACCAAATTCCGATTGGATTCATATTATTTTGTGGAGGCGATGAACTTAAGTTTTAAGGATTCACAATTACGCGTAGATAGATAGGTAATCTTTATTACCAGTATTAAGAATTTAAAAAAATAAAACAATAAACAGAAAAAAAAATGTTGCTAGTAATAAGAGCCGTCTCAGCTGAACTTGCAAAACTTGGAATAAAAAGATAATTTAAAGGAGTTCTTAAATTGTAAGAATACTAAATATACTTATATAGGGGGAAAGGGATTGTTAGTAATGGAGATTAAAAATCCCATTGCTTGCAATATACCCAACCAGGTCGACCTCCTCGTGGTTCCCCCTGGCAACTATCATGGTTAATTCCTGTTAAATTCATCATGATGGGCTAACTGCCCTGTTTTCTTTCTCATCGATCACCCTTCACTGGTGCTCCGCCAGCGTATCCCGTTAGCGCAGGCGGGGTTACCATTCCATTTTCATCCACCAAAAAAATATATACTTACATATTTAACTATAGCAATGCCGCTAGTGTTGTGGGTGATCATGGGCGGCGGTAGTCACTTACCAGTCACTTACCATCAGGTGAGCCGCATGCTCGTTTGTCGTCTGTGTTGTAAAAAAAATCTCTATTATATTATACTCTGTTATTATTTTTTATTTGTATACGATAAATCATACATTTTTAAAAATTGATTATTTATCGTATGAATAACAAAAGCGTATAAATAAATAAACAAATGTATGTCACTTTATATCATATCCAAGATACAGGAATGGTAACCATAAATGCGTAAATAAACTTCGCAATAGATCTTCATAAATTATTACCAAATTCAACTGAAAGCCGAGTACGTAATTTGAATACGATTCTTTTGCAATAAAGAAGTAAACTGGAACGGCGATTGGATGCAACTTGGAAATACAGAGCGCTTACACAGATACATATTATGTGGAAATACCATTTTTAAAAGCACTTCTCCTGAGCTGAACTCCATAGAAAACGGAGTCCTCATTTACTTGATACTCGTATTTTGTAGACTTGGTTACGGCATCTACTGGTTTCATATTTATTCTTTTTTAAATATCTTTTTTTTATACAACTTAGAATGGCAAACTAGCTGATGGCCCACCTGATGGAAAGTGGTAACCGTCGCCTATAGACATGAGCAGTACCATGGACATAACAGAGTATACTGTTTCGCCCATGACACCCCTCCATGCGTTGCCATTCCTGAGGACTCAGGTGTTATTCCTCTGTACCTTGTAAATTCACTGCCATATCCCACCCTTCAAACCGAAACACAGCCATGTAAACGCAACTGCTTCACTGTTGAAACACGAATGGGACAGAGGTGGCCAAGCAATCGACTTTTGTACAAAGTCTCCCTCTGGTAAATATCTTTCATATGCAGACATCGTTTAGTTACAATTTTATTATATTAGTAAGATGTATGACACTCTACCGTATGGTCCCGGCATAGAATGGTCCACCCCTTCCTTTCCTGTGGGTGTTGTAAGAGGATTTTAGTGGTTGAAGGATCGACAACAGCGCCTCTCTTAAAACACCATTAAAAGCCTAACTGCGGTTGTCAATCTACCCGCCAACTGTGGAAACTATTCCTTATGGCAAAAATCTCCTTATGGGGGAAACCTATGTTCAGCAATGATGATAATGTTAAGATAAGATTCAACCATAAAAAACTAAACTATGGGTATATACCTGAAAATAAAGATTTATTTATTTATTATTATTATTTATATCTCTAACGAAAGAGGTTTGTTTGAATCGTAGCATTTGGCGTTCCAGTGTTTCTGCCTACTCTAATGGGAGACAGGCGTGACAGATATGTATGTATATATGTATGTATTTATATCTCTATATTAAGAAATAATAGAATTTCATCGTGCCTCCGATCAAACTGTTTATAATTACCCCTCTCCATCCAAAGGTTGCCTGGAAGAGATCGCTTTTAGCGATAAGGTCGCCAATTGTTTTCTCATTGTGATTATTTCTTGTGATTGTTTATATTTATAATAAGTTTACTATTGTAATCTTTTGGAGGAAACAATAAAGAGTATCTATCTATTTATCTATCTACTCTGTCTACATGGCTGTTCATGTTGATCGACATGTACGGTTTAGCTTTAATGGCCGTACGATCTTTCGCATTGAATATACGAGAAAATCTCTATACAGTCGGATTTTTATTTCGTCCGATATTGCAACTTCTGTGGCTGAATATTATAGCGAGTTGGTATACCCACATTGTATTTAAACATACAATGCAGTTTGATTTTAAAGTAAAAAAAAAACAACTATATTTACGATAAATACCTGGCGCTATATGCTGAGAGAACTGAGTGCCAAAGGTGCCAAGGTGCCAAGGTGCAAAGGTGCCAAGGTGCCAAGGTGCAAAGGGGCCAAGGTGCCAAAAGTGCCAAAGTGCCAAACTCTTTACATACATTATTTGCTTCATGCAATTATTTTTAAGCAAAATCTTAAATATAAAATATACAGGAAAAAAATCTTTGCCAATTGCGATTTTGATTTTTTTTTTTTATCGAATCTGTTTATTCTTTTATTGGTTTCATACTAAACTTATTTAAATTGGAGTGGATTTTTTCTAAAAATAGAATCCCAAATTAATTTATAACTGCCTGATGGTTGTACAATAATTTATAAATTATTTCCAAGAAAACAATTTACGATTTCCATTACGCTGAAAAGTGGATATTTTTTTAAATATTTACTTGGAACCATTTCGTAGCTGAGTTTATTTATTTATCGTAGAATTCTTCAGGACGGGAAATATTTTTTTTACTGCATAATTGGATATGAAATGGAAATTATTCAATTGAATCTCGTGTCCGTTACTTACATTTGCTACAAAAAGTTAACACCGTTTACCATCAGCCGGACTGTATGTTTATTTGCCATCATAGTAAAAATAGAAAATAAAAATTAGTAAATAATAATATTTTTTAGATAACAGTAATTAATTTTTTTTTTGTAATAAACATAAATATTCCCAACATAATATATATATACATATAATATATATTAATCAATCAACAATCTGAACATGTTCATTTAAATAAGGGAGTGTTGTTAATAATGTGAACATTTTATACACCATATCACTGGTTTACTAACCAGTGTTATGGTGGCGGAATTAAACAAAATAATTCTAATCCACTGATTAGAATTATTTTGTTTAATTCCGCTACCATTAGTATGTTTGTGACTGCCAACACTCGAAGATTGACGACCATTATTATAACTAGGAGTTACAACCTTCCATATTAGCCATCAATCTTCGACCGCCAATTTGTTTGAATTGCGTCATAGTATGTTTCACATCTTTAGGCAAATAAATATATCGCTGCTCGGAGCCTAGTGTATACCGTTCATTGCACAAATTCATTCATACATTTACAGTCATTCGTAGTCAATGAATAAGACTAGGCTGCGAGCAGTATTCTATTACAGTCGGTTACAAATGCAGTCGATTTTTTTGTGAAACAATTTTAAATTTTCCAAACCATAGTTTCTGCGGAAAAATGTATCAATGATAAAATAAACTCTCTCAAAAACATGCTGATAATTTCACATAATAAAAAAAAATCTGTATATCAAAACAGGTCATTATAGACGAACTAAGATTCTCAACTCGTGCGATATGCCTTCGGCTTCGGAAACAAACGTCCCACTCATTGGTAAACGGCCACTTTCCTCAATGAACAATGAAGTATTTAAAAAAAAAAGTCAATGAAATAACACGAAATTCTTAAATATTAGAAACATTTCGAATTAATCTCCCTGTTCGCAACGCGTTTCGGTTATTCATATTTATTTTTAAAAATACACAATGATAAATTCCAAACGAATGATTGGCCAATGTTAAATATGGGTATTAAAATAAAATATTTACATTTATTTACAATTTATTGAGTTGTAGACTAATTGAATCGCCGAATATCACTTTTGGCTATATTCAGTACAAAAAAATTCCGATAAATATAAAATATTTTAAACAACATAATACTTTATACTGAATACGTATCTGTGAATGCTGTATTAATTTATTTTTAATTGAATTCGTATTGAATTCAACTACATTTTTTTTTAATTAGTCTAATGTGTTTTTTTATGGGTGATAATGGAATGGTAACCCTACTCGCGCTATCGGTATACACCGGCGGGGCACCAGTGACGGATAATAGGAGAAGAGGAAGCAGGTTAGTTCATATGTTCAATGGTCATAAGTTCAATGAATTCGTCATAATGGGCTAACTGACCTGCCTTTTCATCCTCACCTATCATCTATCACTGGTCCCTGTCAGTGTATACCGATAACGCAGGCGGAGTTACCAAGCCATTTCTACCCATTAAAACTGCTGCTCTTTCCTCGACCATTATGTTTCCTTAATCACTTCTTATGACACCCACAAAAAAACAACGGGTGGCCTATTCTATGCCGGGAACCACACGGAAACACACTATTGTTCTCAGGAATGACAACGCATGAGAAGTATGATGAGCATTACAGCGCAATATGCTGTCCATGTTTATAGGTAACGGTTACCACTTTCTTTGGGGGGAAAGGTATTGTTAGTAATAAGGACCTAAGGACCTAAAAGTACCTTTGCTAGTATTATACCTTATCAGAGCAACCGCCACAGGGTTCCCCTGGAAACCCACCTTGGTCAATTTTCGTTGTCATCATCTGGTACCCCGCCAGCGTATACAGATAGAGCAGGCGGGGTTACCATTCCATTATTACCCATTTAAAAAACTATTTTTCATGATCGTCAGCTTATTTGTCTTTCTAAGTTTTATAAAATACGTCCACATTGATAATTGGTCAAGATCAGGCATTATTGAAATTGTAAAGATATATTCTAATATTTTTTAGACTTGCAACATTAGAAGACCTAAGACATAGACTGTTCAACCGTTAGACATTCAAATTTTAAAAAATTTGTCAACGGATAGTTTTGGCACTACACACACTTTTGTATCATCTAATTTTATTATAAAAGTTAAGGCACGAATAACGTATTTCATTTCACCAAGAACTATTAGTTTCAGACGCAAACAATAATATTAGTCAAAGTGTTCAGAATAGGTTTTTCCATCGAAAGGTTGAAGATCATTAAGAGGATCTTTAAAAATTGCATCCGGCACAAAATGGAATGCTACGTTCATTTCTGCCTCGATATTGAATTACGACGGAACTATCTCATTCCGCGGTACTAAATTGAGACAAATTTGTTTAAGAATTATGTTATGTTGCTCGCATAAATGGGAATGTAGTGTTTACAATCATTTTTAACCGTCTTCAAAAAGAAGGTAGTTTTCAATTCGGTCATATTTCTTTTATGTTCATTACTACCTTATAGCTTTGTTAGTTTTAAACTGATTTGAAGAAGTCTACTTTTATGTGAAAGGATATATGTATATATATATATATATATATATATATATATATATATATATGTATGTATGTATGTATGTATGTATGTATGTATGTATGTATATATATATATATATAACAGGAAATTTTTCAATTTTATTGTGTTTGTTTTCCAGAGGCTCAAAAATTTGTTCTTTTTTTATCGAGATTTTGGGGAAAAATTTCTTTCGCTAGGAACTAGCTCGCTTTAGGACCGAGAAGGACGAGGAGAGAGGAGAAAATGCTCTTCACTGTCATCCAGTATACTCGTATTTAGCACCAGCATTAGAATTTTAGAGTGAATTTCTAGCTTAGATATGGTCCCTAGAAAGTAATCTCGCTAAAATGAATATATATATATATTCTTTTTTTATTTACAGATTGGTTCCGTAAAAATTTTATCAAAATCAGTTTAGTTCTTAAATTTAAAATTTGTTTTGCTACAACTAAAGTCGGTTCTTATGTGAAACACAATTTTAAATTATATTTAATGCTGATAATTTGGTAAATCCAAGACTTATTTATTAAATATTTTTTTCACAATAGAAGCTTTAATAATCATGGCTAGATTTTCCAAAGGATATTTCTGGAAACTTGTTTAATATGATTTCTTTAGGTAATTTTTGTTGGTTTTTTTTTTTTCATTAAAGAGAGAGCCTAGGCAGAGATATTAGGGCTTAAAGCAATGAACACGCGGTCTATTGTTGCGAAAATTCTCATCACATTCCCGATAATAGAAGCCGCAGCACAGATTACTCAATAGTTATTGCCCTCTGCCTTCGTTCAATCTGTCGATGCTCTTGCCTGTGTTGCCAGGTTGATTATTTTTCTTAATTTCGGGTAAAAAATTCGATCTTAGTGTATTGGAATTGTTTTAACTAAAATTGATGGAGATTTTTGGGATTATGGTTTCATGAGCATTTTTTACATTTGTAAACTTTAGATAGAATTAGGAAATGATATACCACTGAAGATAGTAAGACAGTACAAGTAATTCGTGTAACGGTTACGGTTATCGTAATATGTAATAAAATTTGTGTAAAATTATTTTTTGGGTAACAGCGTTGAAAACTGTATCAACTTGGAGAAAAAGTATTTAAAATATGGAGAGAAAAAAAATCGCTATTGGCAATATTTGATTCCCGCTCTATAGCCTAACACCAATGTGTATCTAATATTTTTACTAATGTAATGAATTTTTACATTCAATAAATTATTTTTATGATATTTTATCAGAGAGAGACTTTTTACATAAATCGTTTTCAAAGTTAAAATAAACTTGATTTCGACTTTATTTATTTAATACTAATGATTAACGTGCACAAACGTATAGACAAACAGACAAAAATTCTAAAAATAATTGTTTTGGGTTCTATTATGTTCATAAAGCTCCTCTATAATAGTTTTTCTTATACTATTATATATCTTCCATGTACAGACAGCGATCAGTTACCATTTTATTATATGTATTGATTTATTTTCTCGACGTTTCGTCCGTGTTACGCCGGCCGTGGTCACGAGTAGACTGATGTCGCGCTGTCACGTCTCTGTATTCGAGGCAGAAGGATTTTCTTCTACCCGCACATTGTTCCACATCACATTAATTACGTCGTGTTGTTGACAGCGTACATCAGTCTACTCGTGACCACGGCCCGTGTAAGCTGTTTAAAACGTCGAGACATTTCAAGTAAATTATCATAGTTTATCTAAATAATCGCGTTAATTCCCGTTAAATAATAAGAAAGCATGCAGCATGAAAGTCTAAAAGTAAACTTTATTTATATAAGGCTTACATATTGCTTGTAAGTAGACTGGTAGTACGCATTCCTAACAATCCCTTCCCCTAAATGTTTATTTGTTATCTCTTGATACCTTGAGGATTTAACCAATTATTATAAAATTTGGTATTAGAATGAAGAAGGACATAAATTACTTCTTATCTTGGTCAAATATATATATATTTAGAATTAACAAAATTTTTCTCCTCTCTATCCAAAAGTTGCCTGGAAGAGATCGCTTTTAGCGATAAGGACGCCCATTGTTTTCTCATTGTGATTATTTCTTGTAATTGTTTGTATCTATAATAAGTTTACTATTGTAATCTTTTGGAGGAAACAATAAAGAGTATCTATCTATCTATATATTTATTTATTTATTCCACTTGTGAATTACATGTAATATAATGAACTTATAAATATTGTTAGCAAGGGTGGACCTATCTCTGACAGAGATCTCTTCCAGTCAACCCAATGCAGTTAGAAAGCATGTTGTTAGCTGACATCTGAAGTGCTACAACTATTAATATTTAGAATACATAAATAAATATAGGGTTAAATGAAATACTAAAATATATAATAATAATAATAAATAAATATACTACCTACATTAGAAATTTAGAAATGATTTTAAGATTTGTCAGTTCAATTAGAAAAAATTAAAAATATTATGACACAAAATGTAATTTTAACCTTTTCTTAAAAGAGGATAATAGAACTCTCTTGTATGTGGCAAGGGAGTATGTTTAATAATTGGGCAGCTCGATACGAGAAAGAGTTGCCCATAAAATGTGTCCTACACAAAGGAAAATCGATATTATGTTTTGCTATGTTTTATATTGAGCCAGTGCAAAAACTATCCGTTCTAAAACCTGCACGATATTTATTTGACCGCCACGTCTCATCACGAAATGGTTTGGAAACATGTGCATGCATGCACACGGTTTTACGAGAGCCAGTGAACTGAAAAACTCGAATTGAAATCGCGCACACAAAAGCCAAGCCAAAGTATTTACGGCGGATATACCGGTACAGTGCGTACATAGATATAGATGGGAATAGATGACGCAAATACCACTATGTATAATACTAACAAGTAACACTAGGTAAGTAATTTTATTTTTAAGTTATTTCCAAATAAAAAAAAATTAATTCGTTTTATTTTTGTGGCTATAGAATGGATATATATTTGAGACTGTTTTACCAAGTTTGCACCGATTTAAATAATTCTGTTTTGTAATCAATGTAAAATTTTGGCGTGTCCTATGATATCTATGATGTTGTTCATGTTTATAGGTCACGGGTACTATTTTCCATCAGGTGGGTAGTCAGACTGCTTTCTAAATATCATAAAAACAATTCTATGAGATCAAGATGAGAGTAAACTTTATTAGTTAAACAGAAACCGTTAAAAAGAATTGTGGAAATAGAACCAGAATTGGCAACGAAATCACGTAGCAGATTTTCAAAAAAATTCAGGTGAATTGACAAATTTTTGAAAGTTATTAAAATATAATAATAATATATAATATATATGATATATAAATAATATGACTTATGGAAAGAGTAAAACATTATATGTCGAAAAAGAGCTACATTTCTGTATGCAAAAAAAAAAAAAACATTTACCGAAATGTTAGCTGTCATCCATATTGCAGAATGTATAAACCTGTAGTCTCTAATTATTTTTATATTAAATTTACAAAAAAAAAACAGCAATACAAAAATGCTGTTTTTTTAGATTTCCTTCAAAATTTTTTTTGAAATAAATTCCACATTAGAACTCCTAATAGTAACGTCAAGACAAAATGGAATGGAAAAAAGTTGCTACGCAAAATACCAGATGCGACATCTGTGTCAATGTGTGTCTATGGTTGATAACCTTATCTTAATATGCGGTATTAAACAACTCGTCTACAGCACATGCAGTAATGTTCTTTGACTTTTAAGGAAAACATCAACTCTTCGTATTATCTCTACCACTTTATACTACACTCTTTAGAAGGGAATAGAATAAGAAGCATGAGATATACTTTGCGTGGTCCCATAAATTTAGTGTACTTTACTAAATCCCATAAATTTTATAATCCCATCAACTTAGGGTACTTTTTCTAATGGATAATAATGGTATGGTAACGCCTGCGTTAACGGTATACACTAGCGGGGCACCAGTGAGGGATAATAGGTGAGAATGAAAAGGCAGGTCAGTTAGCCCATCGTGACGAATACACCTGGAGTTCAGCACGACAGTTTCCAGGAGAGACCACGTGGAGGTCGACCTGATAGGGTATAATGCTAGCAATGAGACTAGTACATTATTAACAATCCCTTCCCACATAGTGTGCTGGCACTACGAGTACAAACTCCCACGCGATTAGGAACTAGAATTTAGTAAAGAAGAACTAAAGAGTGTTCATATCAAAGCTTAGCGAATTATGGCGTCGTAATGGGTCTGATCGTTGAACTCCGTAAAATATGATCGAGCGTAATGATGGCTGGCGCATTCGTCATGAACTATATATATATATATATATATATATATATATATATATATACAAGTTTGTAACGATAGCTTTAAATGAATTTTGGAACATGGGCAAGTACTGATTGACGTGAGTGAAGCCGCGGCATATGTGTGTAATAACTATATTAAAGGTGTATAATAAAATGATTGCTTATGAAATTTTTGTATCAAGAAAATAAGTGATCATTTAAAATGTATCACTTCTAAACGAATTACAGTGATTCGAATAAAGAAAAAAAGCGGCTAGTGGGGCAACTGAAGTATTCCAGGCCACAAACGAGCCTCTTCGCTGAAGTGTTACGCTCAAACAAACTTGTTACATTGACGCGTAACTAGAAACTGTTACACGTAAATTTAGATTCACCAAAACTGTACAATCATCCCATCAAATAATATCATATGTGCATCAAATATTTAAATTTAGAACTTACAAAATTAATTATTAAATTTAAATTTGGAACGGAATTTCGTATCTAGAAGTTGTTAGTTTCATCCTTCTTGTTGTGAAGTAATATGTATTTGCAAATTTGGTGTTCTAAATTTAAATTTATTTATTAGAGTACTGGTGCGTAAAAAACCTACTTGTAGCAGTTTCTACTAAAACAGTGATTTCAAATATTTAAATTTAGAACATGGAATTGTGTGTCTACAAGTTGTTGTTATCATCTTTCTTGTTGTGAAGTAAAAATCTATTTGTAGATGCCGCTTTTTAAATTTAAATCGATTATTAAAGTAGATTTTTTCGCAATAGGTCGCAATAAGGAGAATTATGTCCTGCAAACAAAAATGGTAGCTTCTGTTGTGAGAAAATAAATATAATATTAACCCGAGAATGAACTCTATCGGTTGTAAAAATAATTATAAATATCGACGTAATAACGTAACAAACGTCAGAACGAGATTCTCCTTCCATTAAAATTCGTTTAAAAATGTCAGTTTGAAAGTGCTTGTTAAAAAATACAAGTAGTAATAAATAAAAGTACGTAAGTTAGTGTAATAGGCAAACTTTTCATAACATAAACATAATTTTGAAAATTTTATTATTATATATATTATTTATATATATTAATTATTAGTTTTAGTTGTTAGTAAAAATATTGTATATAGTAGTACTGAAACGATTCTTTCTATATTTCAGTTCTGCGAGTATAAAGTAATAGAGTTAAAATAAAGTATTGTTTTTTTTTTTTTATATATAAACAACGTCGTTGATTTGACTGGGAATGAAATTAATCGATCAGGATAGTATAAAAGGTCTACATAGGTCTGTTTAAAGCAAATAAATATTTCATTTCACATCATTTAACTTCATTTAACTTAATTTCACTTAATTTAACTTAATTTCACTTAATTTCACTTAATTTCACTTTACTTCATTTCATTTCACATATTCTGTTACCGTGTGGACCCAGAATAGAATGGTCCGTCCCTTCCTTTCCCGCAGGTGTTGTAAGAGGTGGATTAACTAACTAAGGGAATTTAATAGTCGAAGAATAGGCAGCAGCGTTCCTATTAAAACATAACCAAAGCCTAACTGCAGTAGCCAACCTACCCGCCAAGAGTGGCAATTCTTGGCAACTATTGGCAAAACTCCTCTTATGGGAAAGGCCAATGTTTAGCAGTGGACAGGCAATGGTTGATATATTAATATCCTTTATGCCAAATATATTTGATTAAAAGTTAGTTTGTTTGATGGTAAACACTAAGTTGGGGAACATTCGACTGCGAACGGAATCCAAAGGTCGAATGTCACATAAAGTTTACTTGCTTCGTGCTTGGGAATCTAGGTAAAGTTGTCGTCCAGCCGACAAGTCAGAGGCTTTTGTGTATAATAGATGTTGGCTAGAAACTTCAGACACCAGAGGGCGACACCTTTACACGAGTAGTTCAGAATTAACATTGTAGAATCTTTTTTTGTAATTCACCTTATAGTATAGCTGTGGACTGAAAAGGGAAATGATGGCGATACGTAGCTAAGTATTATCATTATCATCATTTCAGCCATTATCCGTCTACTGCTGGACATAAGCCTCCCCCATGGATTGCCATAAAGAACGGTCTGGAGCCATCTGCATGCACTGACTTCCTGCAATGCATTTCAGGTCGTCACTCCATCTAGTGGCGGATATCTAGTAAGTATAGAATATATTAATATAAAATATGGAATGAAATGCGACAGTTATTCTATGCCAGGACCAAACGGACACGGGGATACGCCTCTTACGACATCCACGGATAAGGAAGGCCTTTCCCGTGGGCGTCGTAAGAGGCGACTAAAGGAACTTAATGGTCGAGGGTTTTTTTTAATGCATGACAATGAAATGGTAACCCCACCCACGCTATCGGTATACGCTGGCGGGGCACCAGTGAAACATGATAGGTGAGGATGAAATAGGTCAGTCAGCCCATCGTGACGAATTCAACAAGAATTGTTCACGACGGTTTCCAGGGGGAACCACGTGAAGGTCGACCTAATAAGGCATATTGATAGCAATGGGGCTGTCAAACTCCATTGCTAATAATCCCTTTCCCCCCTGGTCGAGGGGTTGTCAGCCGCGTGCCTCTTAAAACATCACGAAAGTTTGAATGCGATTGTCAATCTGTCTGCCAAGCGTGGCATCTACTATCAAAATCTCCCTATAGGGGAGGCCTATATTTAGCAGTAGACAGGTAAGAATTGATATAAAAATAATGGACTGCAAATTTAACCGACAGAACGTCAGACGGAATTCCATATTACGAAATAGAGACTCTTAGCACACAAGCAGTCAAAATCGGGTGTCACAAGTAGTCACAAACTAATGTAAATCAATTTGTCTTTAACCTAGCAGCTTTGTCTTTGATTCTACTGCCATTTTGTCGGAACACGAATGAACGTAATTTACGAAATAATTTACTGAGTAATCAGAGAAATTACAGGCGATCTGAGTTTCTTTGTACCGACAAATGGATCTCGTGATTACGTAAACGATTTTAAGGCTTAGTTTATTCGATGAATTAATAATAGGTAATTTGAAATAAGCGTCCTCTTATACATCCACTATGTATAGTTGTGTCATCGAACTCTAATCATTCTCTATTTGAATTTATAAAACGAATGCATTTTGTTTTACACAGAAAAACAGCGATTTTAGTGGGAATAAAACAAATTTTGCGCCGCAATAAACAAGTTTCTGTTCTTTTTGTGAAGGGTTATAAATAATTTATTTGTAAATAATGTATAATCCCTTAAACTACTAAATATATATAGCTATGTTAGTATAGCCGTGTTTTGGTTTGAAAATTTAAGTTACACATAACTAGATACAATTCTTTTCAGTTTAGATGAGAGAATACATGGATCATTAATACAAATTACAGTATGTCATGCTATAAAACACTAATTACACACACATGTACGCACGCACGCACGCACACGTCCCCCCCGCCCCACACACACAAAATTTGCGTATTGAGAACACTGCCTAATAAGAAATATATTGAATATTATAAATCCGTAATTGGCTATAAGTACTAAAAATAACATTACAATGTAATGTTAATAAAGTATTTTTTTATGCAACTTAGAATGGCAAACAAGCTAGCGGCCTACCTGATGGAAAGTGGTAACCGTCGCCTATAGACATGACCAGTACCTACCATGGACATAACAGAGTATACTGTTTCGCTCATGATACCCCCCATGCGTTGCCATTCCTGAAGACTCAGATGTTATTCCTCTGTACCCTGTAAATTAACGCCATATCCCACCCTTCAAACCGAAGCACAACCATGTAAACACAACTGTTTTACGGTTGAAACACGAATGTGACAGAGGTACCCAAGCAAACCACTTTTGTACAAAGTCTCCCTCTGGTGAGTATCTTGTGATAAATAAATATTACGACACGGTGTAAAGTGCGGCCTGTCAAAGAGGCCGTGCTAACGTTGCGCGTCGCTTGCGGTCAAAACGAGATTTTTCACTTGAGAAAGATGTGGTCGACTATTGGGACGTTGGTTCCGGGCTTCGGGGACGGATTGTGTCATTTCTGACAAGTGTTATCGTAAATCTGATCCGCTGTGCTTGCTACTTCGTTGACATTGGTTATAATGAAAATATAAAAGATATTTCTATATATAACAGAGGGAGACTTTGTACAAAAGTCGTTTGCTTCGGCACCTTTGTCCCATTTGTGTTTCTACCGTGAAGCGGCTGTGTTTCGGTTTGAAGGGTGGAATATGGCAGTGAAATTACAGGGTACAGAGGACTCCCTATAATACATTTGAGGGCGTCACTTTATCTATTTTTTTTTAATAGATGATAATGGAATGGCAACCTCGTCCGCACCACCGGTACACACTGACACCGGTACTTACTGGTGACTCACCAGTAAGAGATGATAAATGAAGATGAAGTAGGTCAGTTAGCCCATTGTGACAAATTTACCAATGAATCACTCAATCTAGTTGGGTCGTGTTACATTGCGTTTGAATGTACACGGGGTCCCCAGTCAAGAAACTTTCTTTATAAGAGTAGCAGATTAAAAATAATAACCACTGCAGATTTAGTAATACCTTATTGTTATTATTTTGTCTAAGAATCGAACTTAAACCTTAATTTTTAATATATAAACAACAATTTAATATATGATCAATGTACTGGTGGTCTACCATGAAATCAAATTCCGAATTTTCGGGCTCAATTTCCTGTTTTTGTTCGTACCGATATCGACCCAGTAAATGGAGCTTAACGTTACGTTCATCATAAATCCTATCCTAATAGTCCAGAGGAAAGATATTTTAATATTTTTAATATTTTTAAACGCCATATATTATGTAATTTTAATATCAAATTTCTGTTTCGTTCGTCCCCGAAATTTCGGAAAATATTTCATGGTAGGCCCTCAGAGGTCAAATATATATTATTCAAGTAACTTTTGCCCCTACATCGTTAGCGTTCACGTAAATGTTTCGAATTTCTTTTGTAATTTCCTGTTCTGATAATTTACTTAGTAACAATCCATATACATAGAATGAACCGACGAAATTTTGCTTTGTCCTTTTTATTTTACTTTGTAATTCTTTCATTATATGGGAAATTATTTTGTTTGAAAAATACGAAAAATGTTATAGAACTGATTAATCATCGAAGATTTATGTTCATTATGGAATTGAAAGAATTTGCAAGGTACAGAGGCATAACACGTTAGGCCTCAGGAATGGCAACGCATGGGGGTTATCATGGACGAAACAGTATACCCTGTTATGTCCATGGTACTGCTCATGTCTATAGGTGACGGTTACTACTTTCTATCAGGTGATCCGTCAGTTTGTTTGCCATTCTGGGGCAAGGCGCATAGGTGAGAATGAAGCAGGCCAGTTAGCCCAACTGGCCTGCTTCATTCTCACCTATCATCCTTCACTGATGCCCCGCCGGTGTATATCGATAGCGCGGGTGGGGTTGCCATTCCATTATCACCCATTAAAAAAAATTGTTTATATGTATGTACTTATAAAATTTTTGTAGGCCATTGTAAATCTCCCGCGTTACTTTTGCCCTCCACTTTTGTACAATAATTATTTTTGTCTTCATTTCCTTTGAAATTTTTGCCATGTAAATAATTCCCGTAGCAACTGTGAGTGTCTGGAAGTGGCGTGGATAAATGAAACGAGTTATAAAAGTGGGGAATGCAAGAAACGTATAAAAGAGGCTTCTGTCTCTGCCGTTAGAGAAATAACGTGGAAATATATAGTTAAATGTCGCATGTAAGAATAGAAAAAAAAATTTTTTTTCCTCAACTGACAGATTCACCCAAGAAAGTTTAAAAGTAGAAGCCTTAAGTGTACCATTACTTTACGCAAAAACTGAAAAGTTTTACATTTGGCGCAGAACAACTAACTAACAAGAGAGATTCGAACTGTAACTTCTAACAATTGGTAAACTTTGCTCAATATTATTTGTGTAAATGGTACATGACCCTTTAATAGATATGGCGTATTGCAAACACAAATATTACTTATATATATATATATATATATATATATATATATATATATATATATATATATATATATATATTCTTTACTGCACTAGTAAATCCCATTGTTAATGCATTTATAAATATTGTGAGCAAGGGTGGACTTATCTCTGATAGAGATTTCTTCCAGTCAACCCAATGCAGTTAGAAAGCATGTTGTTAGCGTTAAGTTAGCACTTCAGCTACCCGCTAACAACAGCTATTAACAATAATTAAATAATAATAAGTATTTATATGGCATTTATAGATTTGTTATTATTTATTTTTTTATCAAGTACAAGACAATCATTATCATTATCTTATTATCCGTTCACTATCCGTCCACTTTCCGCCATTATCCGTCCACTGCTGGACATAAGCCTCCCCCATAGACTGCCTTAAAGAACGGTCCTGAACCACCTACATCCACTGATTCCCTGCAAAGTATATGAGGTCGTCACTCCATCTAGTAGGGGATTGTCCTACACTACGTTTGCTCGTACAGTGTCGTCACTCAAGAATCTTTCTTCCCTATGGGGTGCCAGTTCTTCCGGTTATGTGACCAGCCCACTGCCATTTCAGCTTGCTTATCCTTCGGGATATGTCGGTAACTGCGGTTCTTTTACGGATAAAAGATACAGTGTTTTATTACAAATGGAACAAATAATTAGACTTACGGATTTACCTTGTACTGCTGTTATTAACAATTGTATACGTAAAATTACAAGATTTTTTTTATGCAACTTTGAATGGCAAACAAGCTGACGGCCCACCTGATGGAGAGTGATAACCGTCGCCTATAGACATGAGCAGTACCATGGACATAATAGAGTATACTGTTTCACCCATGACACCCCCATGCGTTGCCATTCCTGAGGACTCAAGTGTTACTCTGTAATTTCACGCCGTATCCCACAAACCTTCACCACCTTCAAACCGAAACACAGCTATGCAAACACAACTGCTTCACGGTAGAAACACGAATGGGACGGAGGTACCTAAGCAATCGACTTTTGTACAAAGTGTCCCTCTGGTTATTATCCCTCCCTCCAAGATATTAGCAAACTGTAATCAATCAAAAGTAATAATAAATAATACATCCCATATTTTATATACCAATTAGCTTTTACAACGATTATTCACCAACCCATGGAGACATGACATGTCAAGGTAAGATCTGTGTAGGCATAGTTCATCAAGGTGAAAATGTTTAATTTTGTTTTTATAAGTTTTAATATTTCTTGATATTTTAAAACGATTTCTTTTGTATATGATTATATGTTAGTATACAGATATCTTTATATGATGTAAGAAATATAGGAATGCTCATCCCACCATTGGGTCACATCTGCGTTGGAGTAATTAAAGCCACACATCGTTACATCCGGAGTGTGTCCCATTTCCATTGTAACGCGTCACGTCATATTTTTACTTCGTCCACTAATTAGATTTTTTTTATACAACTTAGAATGAATAGAGGATTAAGCCATCCTGTATCTACCAAAGGGAGACTTGTACAAAAGTCGTATGCTTGAATACCTCTGTCCTGTTTGTGTTTCAACCGTAAAGCAGTTGTGTTTGCATGGCTGTGTTTCGGTTTGAAGGGTGGGATATGGCGTGAATTTACAGGGTACAGAGGAATAACAACTGAGTCCTCAGGAATGGTAAAGCATGGGGGGTATCATAGGCGAAATAGTATACTCTGTTATGTCCATGGTACTGCTCATGTCTATAGGCGACGGTTATCACTTTCCATCAGGTGGGCCGTCAGCTTGTTTGCCATTCTAAGTTGTATAAAAATATATATATATACCATGAAGGTGGCAAATAGCACAGTCCGTCTGATGGTAAACGGTAACTGTACACTGTGGATGCCTAAGAAAATTGTCACTGAATTAACAAAATTCATCACACTGGCAACAAATTAAATCGAGCATTATACAGATTCATTGTAATCAATAGAAGTTACCGAAACAAACACGGACGTTGCACGGTCGAGGGAGCCAACTGGCTTTGTTACGAATATCATCCATATAGGAGCCAATATTAATTAGTTCTCGCAAAGGCGTTTCCACAAGGCGCTGGACGCTTCATTGGGCAAAGCTTTGTTTGGGATTGGGAGAAAGAATATGTTTAATCAGATATTCGGCGATGAGAAAAGAAAAATTCTTTTAATACAACCTTGAATGTTGCAAAGCGACATCTAGACCAGAGGGAGACTTTGTACAAAAGTCGATTGCTTAGGTACTTCTGTCCCATTCGTGTTTCTACCGTGAAGCAGTTGTGTTTGCATGGCTGTGTTTCGGTTTGAAGGGTGGGATATGGCGTGAATTTACAGGGTACAGAGGAATAACACCTGAGTCCTCAGGGATGGCAACGCATGGGGGGTATCATGGGCGAAATAGTATAATCTGTTATGTCCATGGTACTGCTCATGTCTATAGGCGGCGGTTACCACTTTCCATCAGGTGGGCCATCAGCTTGTTTGCTATTCTAAGTTGTATAAAAAAATCTAGTCTGAAACTATACAGAATCTATACTAGATAGATTTAAACACTTTTTCTCATAAATATATACACATATATACTTAATCTTAAACTTTCGTGTTGTATACACATATTTTATAAATACACAATCTGAACTTAACTCGAAGAAAAAAACCTGTGCACGTAAATAGTACCTACATACCTGCTTCTTTATTGCCGACATTTCGGGTACCCGAAGAGATTGCGCGAGCTGCCAGATGAAGACGCAGCTCACTCTAGTCCTGTCGTGATCACGACGTGGTGCAATCCACGTCGATTGTGTATTTAAAATATATACTTATTATATACAGGGAGAATACACAGACGAACAGACATCGTCATGAAAACAAATATTTGTATCATGTAAGAATCGAAGTCTGTGCCGTGGGAAGGTGAGGCGAAGTGTTAAATAAACTGTTAGATCACCAAGATAACCACATAAGTATGTCGAGATTTAAAAGAAAAATAATATTATAATTTTTTTTTACATTTTTATATATACATGGATACGTAGAATTACTTTTTTCAACCGACTTCAAAAAGAAGGAGGTTGTCAATTCAGTTGTATTTTTTTGTTTGTTACCATTTAACTTTATTAGCTGTAAACCGTTTTGGATTTTTTTTTCATCTGAAAAGATATACTTACAGATTGGTCTCGTAGAAATTTTCTCCATACCGGCTCGGAAGTTTAGTTTTTGAATCAAAATAACTGGTTTTAACCACAATTGAAGTCGGTTTTTTTTTCGTGGAACACAATCCTGTTATGTATTGTCCTTATTTTCCCAATAATATTATAAATGTGAAAGTATGTTTGTTTGCTATTTAATGCTTTAATGGTTCAACAACTTTTTATACCGCTGAGGTGACAAACAAGCATACGGTCCACCTGATGGTAAGCGGTTACCGTAGCCTGTGAACGCTTGCAATACCAGGGGTATTGTCACGACATTTAGTATACACGTACTACTCGTATTTGGAACAAGACGGTAGAACATAAGTTATTTTTCGCGTTCAATCGATATGGTCACGTAGACGAAGTCGCGGGTGAAGGCTAGTATTCTATATCTTTGTCTCTTGTAGTAACAAGTGCTCTTAAACTATATATACTTGTATACTATCTCATTAGAACGAAAGCAGAACTACAAGGAAGTCCCCATTAGCAAGTACCGTGCGTGGGTCAGCGAGCAAACGTATTTCGTCCTGACCTTGTTCCGATTTTGCAAAACGTCGTATTTATTTGAGTCACATAGTTTTTCGGAGCGTGAACATTTCTATTCGATACAAATTTGTCGTTGTATATAGTTGCTATCACATATGTAATCCATATGTATCACATATGTAACATTTCTTACATTACATATGTGATACAAATCAAACTAATAAATTAAAAGTGGAAAAAATAGGGTTTTTGTTTGAGTTGGATTAACTCAAAAAATACCGGTATTAAATTTTTTTTCAATTCTGGAAAGCTAGTATTATGGGCTATATTTTATTTAAAAAAATAACTGTGCAAAGCTATAATGTGTCAATAGTATTTTATAAGAAATTATTTTACATTTGGTTCAGTACAGATAACTACACGATCAAATATGAATCAAACATCATATAAGAGACATATACAACTTTATGGTCATAAATATAGAATAGAAATTAAAAATAATTTAATTAATTATCTATTTATATAGATATGGAACATTGTGTTAAATTTTAATTAGCTGTTATTAAGTATAGCTAGTACAGTTTTTATTCACGAACATTGTATAGTTTTATTTCAGCTTCTCAAAGGTTGACTGTAATAGATCCCTATATGGTATAAATTTGGCATTGTAAAACGTTCATGCTCACTTTTTTTACTTTATGCGAGCAGTAAGTACTTTATATTATTCTCAATTTCGTGTATAATATAGTATATGTTATATATGTGTAAGTATATTTGTTATTTATATATATTTATTCGTTTATATATGTAATTTTAGTATGTATGCATATCAATAATTACTAGTACCACATTCGAGTATTCTGACACTTCCCTATGGTTGACTGGGAGAGAATGCTTTTAGCATTAAGTCCGCCATGTACACATATATGTACTAATAAATAGATAAATTAATAAATATATTAGATCTTTTTAATGTAAAGTGTGTACAATAAATATTTTACAATACAATACAATATATTAATGTAAATGACAAATTGTATATTGTACTCGTGGTTCTGCCATATAAATATTTTTTTCTGAATAGCGACATCCTAATCACCTAGCGGTATGAAATATACTCTACGATTTATTCTCGTACCTACCAAATATATACAAAAAAAATATCATTAAAATCGGTGGAGCCGTTTCGGAGGAGTTCGACCACAAACATCGTGACACGAGATTTTCATATATATATAAATATATATATATATATATATATAATATATATATATATATATTCATATATAAATATATATATATATATATATATATATATATATATATATATATATATATTTCATATATTAATAATTTTATAAATACACAATTTAATATATAATAAATAATAGAAAACTTAGTGAAAAAGGAAAAAGAAATACAAATGATATTTAGTACAAATGTACGAAGTAGACTTAATAAAGGTGAAACGACCAAAAAAAAGATTAATATAAGAGAAAAGAATACCGAGATTATTAATAAACGTTGTTAACATTAAAACAATATTATATTAATTTATACAAGATATTTATATATATATTTTGAAAAACTGGCAACGGAGAGATAATAGCTATAGCTAACTATATAATGTTATAAATGTCCAATAGGATCCTCCGAGAACTAGTTCAGATTTCTTAACTAAAGTATACGTAAATTAAATACGAGTAGGTAGTTATTCCATTAAAATAAAAAAAAAATAATAAACTACGAACGTTTGTGAGGTGAGAAAAATAAAACAATGTCATACAGAAATTTCTTTGTTCGTAAAATATGGAGTGAATTAATTGCATTTATTACAGTTGGTATGGCATCAAAAGCCACAAAAGTAAGCCAATCAACAGCTTATTGACAAACCGAGCATGATATTGATAGATAAAAGTCGGTAGCAAATAAGCGAAAATCGGACGCCACGCTTCGGTGAACGAACGATTCTTTTGTTACGAGGAAACTGATGACATTTGGTACATTATTTCTGGGAAAAGTAAAAGCGTTATTGTACGTAAATCATATTATACAAATGTTACAGAAAGGGTGCAAGGACTGGAAATAGTGGTACTGAAATAGAACAACTCATTTCAGGGAACAAGGAATGTCTGTATATTGTCCAAGTCTCTTGTGGTTTTTTTAAAGGATGAAAATGGAATGGCAACTTGTCTGCAATATTGTTTACTGAAGTTTGTTAAAGTTAGGTCTGATCTATCGTGACCAATCCATTTAATTTGGAAACAAATATGTTTTGCAACTGATTTAAAAATAGGAGGTAGGTATTTGTAGTAAATTTTATTATGACAAATGTTATGGAAATTTTTAACTTTATTGTTAGTTTTATATCAACTCAGTATTTTTGTGTAAAAAATTTCGAATGAAGTCGAAACAATTGTTGGAAACAACAAAAAATACAATGAGTTCATAAATTTCTCGTGATGTATATAGACAAAAAGGCTAGTAATGCACAAGTAAGTTCTCTCTTGTAGCCTTCGTTCTATTGCTCGTTTACCTGCCTAATAAAAAAAAAAACGAATCAATCTGGGTGTTTTTTATATATAATATGTACCTAAAAAAATATTTAAGCTCGCCTGTTGTACATCTTCATTTTATATAGTCTGTAACCATGTAATTTTTATGTACAATAAAATATAAATAAAATAAGTACGTCTATTAGTTGTCTTGTACCCGTAGTAGGGGGGACAGGGATTGTTAGTAATGAGGTCTAATAGCTCCATTGCTAGCAATATACCCTTTCAGGTCGACCTCCATGTGATTCCCCAGGAAACCAACATGGTTAATTCTTATCCAATTCATCATGATGGGCCAACTGACCTGCATTCATTCTCACCTTATCATCTTCCACTGGTGCCTCGTCGGTGTATACAGAGAGCGCGGGCGGGGTTACCATTCCATTTTCACCCATTAAAAAAAAGTACCCGTAGTACAAACAAGCCTTACTTACTTTGCTACTAGATGGCGCTGTCCTATATAACCAGTTGTATTTGTTTGTTTACATTTTTTATTAATTTATATTGAAATATACTACGTATAGTATAATGAAAACAGCAATGCTATTCACTAAAAATCTACCGCAACGCTGCGCCCGCCGACGAGCTCTAGGCTGATCAGCCTTGCGAACGACCATAGCTACAGCGCTGCGGTAATTGGTATTAACTAACGCGTCAAACCTCAACGACGAACTGTAGGCTGTGATAACTCGAGGCTGTGCGCACGGACGAGATAGGGCTTGCAACAAAAACCGTAAAATGAAACCGATAACTGTAGAAATATAATATTTTATTGACAAATGGAATGTTTTATTCAGTTTAGAATGTTATTTAAATAAATATTATATAAAATAAACATAAATTTATACATCAAACATTTGATTTTGTTTTTTAAAGTTAAGATTTGTTTGAATACCCTTGCTTCCATTGCCGTAAAATAAACAAATAACACTTATACGTAGGTACGTAGAGAGTATTATATTCCTTGTACTTAACATTCCAGAGGCGCACTTTTTCTATTTGTTTATTCTCTTTTAAAAATAATTAATAAAATTAACGTAACTTTACCAACGTTTTATAAGTTTGGATGTATCTATCAAATACGTAAGTAAAATGTGCTTTTTATTTACTTGTATTGTTTTTAAGGTTATATTTTTAGTAACTAAAATAAATGCATATCTCGTAACATGCCATGAAATGAGGTCCCTTCGCAAAGTAGTCGGAGATGCTGATGGATTATATAAAGAATCAGACATGGCTTGTGACAGGACATACACGAACAGAAAAAAGGATTAATTATATTTTTGTGGAGTATCTTAAATAAATAACTAATTTATAATTTTAGAATTATGTGTCTAATTGGTCTTATTGTTATTTTTAGGTCCACGCCGTCATTTGACTGACAGTATCCCGATGACACTTATCTCCTTCACAATAGCAGCCTCAACTAGAAAGAGAGTAGTCTCACAAAGATTTGTTGCCACTGAAGAGCACCGAGTAGAGACAGAACAAATTTTGATAGAGAATCAGACAACACTAGTTCATATCTTATAGCTAATGAATGAGATATGACTAAATTAAAGTCAGCCATTGTACGATTTAATTAAAAAAAATTTAAAAAAATGTCAAATAATTTTTATTCAATTAAATTTAAAATATTATAAATGGTAATTCTTTATGATTCTACCATCCATTGTGAAGAAGGGGAGAAACCTCAATTTTGGTTTTTAAAATACTAATAGATTTTACAATAATACATTTCTAAAAATATACACTGCCAAACATAACAAGAGTTATTGGAATTATTAGTTAAATCAAGTTCATTATTGAAAATATAAGATTAAATTATGTCATTTAATAGTCATTAGTAATTTTGAAATATAAGTTTCATCTTATATAATTTTCAAATAAAAACACAATTACAATAAAATTTTATAATTATAAACTTGTTTCAATTTCAAATAAATAATTTTTAATGAATATTTTTTTTTATTTCTTACTCTATACTAGTTATAATATGAATTAATTATAATAATTTTAAATTAAAATATACATTTACAACATAATATAATATTAATTTTAATTCACAGGTAGACAAAAATGTAACAATAAAAAAGTATTTGAAAATAGTTTTAAGATATAAGTACAAAAAGTATAGCTAGCTTATTTTCAGACTACAAAATTTTCTTTTGTGCTTCTTCATTTTGTATAGATGATGTAACTGCATCATATTATCAGCATATCACAAACAATACAGCAATACACTACTATTATTGTGGCTGTCCAAGGGTTTGTGTCATGCTACTAAATGAGTTTCAAAATCACCTGAAAAAAAAACAAGTAATGTTAATTATTTTTAATTAGCCACATAGCCAATCCTGAATTTATGTGTGTCATGTTTTTTAAAACTATGATTTTGAAACAATTTTTTATAATAGTTTCAACCTGAATGCTAAATTTAGTGGTCTAATTTAACAAAAATTAATTGACATGAATTAATAATTTACTACATGTTTAACTAAGTTGGTTTCTTTCTAACATATTAGACATAGTTATTTTTATACAAAACCAGAGGCCACTAAGCTTATGGATCACCTAATGGGAAACGGTTACCATGATCCATGAATATTTGTAACACCAGAAGTATTATTATGCATACTAGAATACTTGTTACACACCATTATTAACTAGCTAGTTGTTCCCTACACAAACATCTGCTGACACAATTAAGCTTGTCTCAATAAAATAAACAAGTGCACACAATCACTGCAAAGTATTCTTTTTCCTGCTTTAAATTTATTTATGTACCTAATACCATCAATTAATAAAATTTAAGTTACAAACCTTTAGCTTTAACAACTCTCTGGAACAGGCATACATGGTGACAATTCTTTTTCTAACATATTGATTAATTCTTCAGAAAGTCGGTAATGATGAATATAATCCACATCACATAAATTTGTTGATTGTCGGCATTTCTTACAATCATTTTCTATTTTAGCTTCTTTCAACAAATGGGTCATTACACATAAACGGGCAGCAATCGTTTTTAAACACAAATTGATAATTTCAATACAATTAATAATCACAGAATTCAAGAAACAAATAAATATATTAGATGAATACTATGCAAACAGCGTAGAAAATAAAGCTTTTGAGTTTGACATAAGAAATCGAGGCTGTAGGCTAGGTTGTCGGCGAAGGTGAGGCTGATTTTTGTTAGTGAATACCAAATACTATGGCAAAATGTCAAATCGCACAGCCTTGAGTAGTTCCCGTCATCATCATCCGGGTCTTCTTGCCCGCCTTTAATAGTGTAGGCGGGTGAGGTAGGGGTCTCGGGGTAAACCCCTTTACCCCGGCTGCATCTCCGGAGGCAACTACCTCCGGGTCACTGGGTTTTGAGCCGGCATACACTGGTGGTCTGTGTATGCCGGCGTGGTGTCTTCTTTGTTGTGGCCTCTTCTTTTTTTTTTTTATTTTATTATTTTTTTTTTTATTATATATTTTTTTTTTTTTTTTTTTTTAATAATTGTAATTCTCCCCTCTCGCCCGTTCCCAGATATATATAATAGGTGTTAGTGATAGATAAGTTGTGTTAGTAAGGGTCGACACAAGAAGTGTGTCGGCCCGCCCCCCGCTTGGACGCGGGGGATATAATTACACACTTGGAACGGGCGAGAGGAGGGAATGAGAAAGAAGAAGGGAAATGGGGAAAAAGGGTAGGTAAGTCGTCATACTGGTAGACGAGGCAATCACGATCACTATTCGCCTGTGCACAGGAGGTCCCTAGGCGTGGGACGGCCGTCCGGTGGACGCGCATGCAGCGGCGCGAGGCCCCTTAAGTGTTGATGGTGTCCGTTGTCGGCACGGGCGAACATTTTGCTCGCCATGTCGACAACGAACCCCTCCACCGTTGGGACCCCTAAGCCGCGGGCGATAACGTCGTTACGGACGTATCTGCCCGCTCCCGTGCACAAGCGGAGAGCGATGTTTTGCTGGGCCTGCAGCCGGCGCCTAAGCGTCGGAGAGCACAGTGCATACCAAGCGGGTGCGGCATATGTTAACCGTGAACGGACGTAGGTCTTATAGATAGAGACCCGCGTCCGTAACGGCAACCTGGAAGTTAGCACCGGTCGGAGAAAGGCGCGCGCCGCGCGAGCCTGCGCTATGGCACGCGACACCTGCGGCACCATTCTCAACGACCGGTCGATGTCGACCCCTAGGCATCGCACGGTGCTCTCCCACGCGATTTCCTTATTAAGGAGCCTTAAGGGCGGCGGCGGTGCTGTACGACTGCGGCGGACAAGTAGCGCGACCGTTTTGTCAACATTGACGGCCATGCGCCACCTGTCCAACCACTCCGGCAGCAGGTCCAGTTGCCGCTGCATTTGAGCGGCGGCTCTCGTCTTCCAGTACGACGACGTGAAAAATCCCGTGTCGTCGGCAAACAGAGCGAGCATGACATCCCGTTCCAGGGCCAGTGTAAAGGGCTGGCTGTCCAGGACAGGGATGTCATTCGTGTACAGCGCGTAGAGCGCCGGGGAAATGCAGCTACCTTGTGGAACTCCGGCGGCCACTGGGCGGGTGTCGGAGCGCGCGTCCTCCACCGAAACGAAGAAGCTACGGCCCCTGAGAAACGACGCCACCAGTCGCACATACGCGGGCGGCGGTAGTTCCCGTTTATGCCGCTCGTCTTTGAGCTCGTCTTTGGGCGCTAGTGTCGCGTCTTAAGAATTAGTGAATACCATTTCAATATTTCATCGCTGCGTCAAGGCTGATGTCTAGGCTGTTTGCTTAGAGACTAGCACTACAGGCAATCCGGTTACGTATCGTACGCAAAGGTGTTAGTTCAAAATCTAATTATCTTTTCTGTACCTCACCGTGCCGCCATTGCTAGTGGCGTTTTGATTTGATATGCTTCTTACTTTTCCGCTATTATATAATACAATTTTTTATATTTTATTTATTCATTTATTATTTACTTGAAACATTAGATATATGGTGTTACAAAATGCATAAGTACACGTTTCGCCATACATAGGCATGTAAATGTTGGATTCCCAATACTAATTTTATTTACATTATTTTATTGTTATTTCAGTATGTTTCAGTATAGTGTACAAGCTTCAGAGGAAATTATTCCAATATGTTGCTTAGACAATGTTGATAACAATATGTTCATAAAGTTTAATATAATAACTATCGGATTACCACCATGTGGTCTCGGCGTAGAAACGGCCACTCCTTCCATTTCCGTGGGTGTCGTTACAGGCGTCTAAGGGAACTAAATACTACTATTTAGTTCCCTTAGACGCCTTAGGGATGGGTGGCAACTGCTGGCACTACTCCCTAAATTCAAAGCCAGTCTATGGGGAAAGCTTTTGTTCAACAGTGGACAGTTAACGGCTGTTCACAATTTTTTTTTATACAACTTTGAATGGCGAACAAGCTGACGGTCCACCTGATGGAAAGTGATAACCGTCACCTATAGACATGAGCAGTACCATGGATATAACAGAGTATACTGTTTCGCCCATGATAGTCCCCATGCGTTTCCATTCCTGAAGACTCAGGTGTTATTCCTCTGTATCCAGTAAATTCACGCCATATTCCACCCTTCAAACTGAAACAAAGCCATGCAAACACAACTGCTTCACGGTAGAAACACGAATGGGACAGAGGTACCCAAGCAATCGACTTTTGTACAAAGTCTCCCCCTGGTAATCTAAATCTGGTAATCTACATTATTAACAATTCCTTCTCTCCCTAATACAAGATTGTTTTTTAAAAAAATAATAATAATAAATAATGGAATGGTAACCCCGCCTGCGTCATCGGCATATACCGGCGAGGCACCAGGTAATAAGTGAACATAAAAGAGCAGGTCAGTTAGCCTATCGTGATAAATACACCTACAATTCAGTACGATAGTTTTCAGGGGGGACCACGTGAAGGTCGACCTGACAGGGTATATTGCTAGCAATGGGACTGGTAGCCCGCATTACTAACAATCCCTCCTCTCCAAGACAAGATAGATAAATAGATACTCTTTATTGTTTCCTCCAAAAGATTACAATAGTAAACTTATTATAAATATAAACAATTACAAGAAATAATCACAGTGAGAAAATAATGGGCGACCTTATCGCTAAAAGCGATCTCTTCCAGGCAACCTTTGGATGGAGAGGAGTAATTATAAACAGTTTGATTGGAGACACGATAAAACAAGACATTAAGATAACGGCCCACAGCCACTTTCTACCATCGTACGGCTCGCCATCGACAGGGAGTTCATCCTCATGTCCTACAGCCTCAATGGTCGCGCACTGCACGTTTTCAGAGATGTTTTCTCCCACGAACACTCAGGTTGTGGAATGAGCTCCCTGCCGAGGTTTTCCCAAGAGACTACAGCATGGGGTTCTTCAAAAAGGGGGTAAAGAGGTTTCTTCGGCAACGCACGCGTAATACCTCTGGTATTGTAGGTGTTCATAGGTTACGGTAACCACTTACCATCAGGTGGCTCGTATGCTTGTTTGCTACCTCAGTGATATAAAAAAAAACGGTCAAAGGTCAAGGATAACTGTAATAGCCCAATAAAACAATGATTGAAGTGCCCAAGTCACAAGTATTGGAAGTGAAACATAATAAGGGACTTTATTTGATAACATACTGATATTCGATCGATACTACACTGAAGCGATGCGTGCGATAGTTTGGAACTGTGCTCCAACTTTTCCTATTTCCCGTAACGACAGAGCTGAGTTTATACAGATAGCTGTTCAGGAGTTTCCACCATTTACTGGCCAAAAAGTAAGTAAAAAGAATCAATATACAATTTGTTATATTTTGCCAAATATGTTATAAGCTTTGTAGGTATTAGAATAGGAGTAGATGAAAATGAAAGAAATAACAAAAGCCCAAAGTATTGATAGTCTGAACTGTAACGGAGCAACGAAACGTTTTGTAGAGAAATTTTATTAGTAACGACTAAAACTGTGTTCCTATACTATTAATTTGTATACACTTAATATTTATGTACAGAGAATACCCGCAAAAAAACCAAACCATAGCCAGAAAGATAACCAAGCTGAAGCTAACAATGTGCTTCGAAACAATCATTTGTTCGTAAAAGATAATTTAAGACTTTGTTCTATAAAGAATATCGACTTGGATATTGGCCAAATTAGTTACGTTATTTTAATTTGGAAATCAAACTAGTAAACTGATTTTGGTAAGATTTCTATTGGATTAATGTGAAAAGTAGTAGTTAGAAATTAAAAAAGAAATCTATGTCGGTTTAAAAATGATAGAGATTTTAAATATAGTTAAGATTTAGAATTGGCAACGGAATAAAATAAGGATGTGAACTTCAAACAAAATGGTCGTGAGAAAAACTTAGAACCACTAAGCTATCAAGCAATATCACCAGTGCATAATTTTTTTTTTATTAACTGACTATTCCGTGGCTACACCCACATGAATCAGTACTTAATTTATCCTGTTTATTAAATTAGGATATAACCTATCAGTGTACCAAATTTCATTCAAATCCGTTCAGTAGTTTTTGCTTGAAAGAGTAACAAACATTCATCTGTCCATCGTTACAAACTTTCGCTTTTAAAATATAAAAAGCATTATAAAATTTATACACGCACACATTTTCGCTCCGAATACGAAACACAATCTCGTAAATAATCATTAACGCTTCCGCACGTATATGACACTCAAACAATGATGGTCGCCATAAATTCTCAAAGCAATTCAATTGGAATATTCCTACATCAGCTTTTGTAACGGTTCGGTCACTTTACACCATAAATTTTCCATGATATGAATGGTTAGGAACGGATGTTCCGCTCAGATTTGTATTTGTCATTCTCTTTTATGAAAAGAAAAAAAGACACGACATCAATTTTGATAAAATTAGTATGGAATCGATATATGATGATTTTATTCTGTCTTTATTAATTTTTATCTGAGATTTGGAGTGAGAATGAGAAGTTCTATGGACGCTGTATCAATGCGAATAACGACCAAAGAGCTAAAGTCATTTGACACTATAACGATGTTGTCCCGGACGTCAGTTTGTAGGAGATTGAAATGGCTCTCAAATAGCTTAAAAATGACAAGTCACCAGGGGAAGAAGGAACAATGCTTCCCTCTCCTCCATCCCTGACGATCCAACTATAGTGATGACTTCTAAAATATGATTGAGCACAATAATGACTGGCTCATTCGTTACATTTATTTATTTATTTATTTATTCATTAGTACAAATATGTGTACATGGCGGACTTAATGCTAAAAGCATTCTCTCCCAGTCAACCATAGGGAAGTGTCAGAATAACAATATATTCTAGAATGGACGCTACCTGTAATCAGTTATAATGCTCCTAGACATTGCAACTGATTTATTGGCTTTATTAATTTGTTCCAATTATTTGGTTGTTTATATTCTTTCTTTTTTTTATACAACTTAGAATGGCAAACAAGCTGACGGTCCACCTGATGGAAAGTGGTAACAGTCGCCTATAGACATGAGCAATAGCATGGACATAACAGAGTATACTGTTTCGCCCATGATACCCCCATGCGTTGCCATTCCTGAGGACTCAGGTGTTATTCCTCTGTACCTAGTAAATTCACGCCATATCCCACTCTTCAAACCGAAACACAGCCATGCAAACATAACTGCTTAACTACTACTACTACCCAAGCAATCGACTTTTGTACAAAGTCTCCCTCTGGTGACAATTCACACAAATAAATTAAATTATAATATTCAAAAATTTAAAAAGTTACAGCAAATTTTCTTGCTCGTTCTTTTTAGCAGAAATTGTATTTCGAATGGGCGGTGGAATCATTAATGCATATTTTTTGTTTAAACTTGCTTTAAAGCAGAATATTAATATTTATCATCATAAAAGATAAATTGATGATGAAAATGATGATTTCAGCCGTTAACTGTCCACTGTTAAACATAGATCTCCCCCTTAGGGAGTTTTGCTAGAAGTTGCCACGTTTGACAGGCAATTTGGCAACTGTGGTTAGGTTTTGGTGATATTTTAAGCGGGATACACCTCGACCATTAAGTATAAAATGCGCATTAGTTGATACTTGAGACAGAATTGTAAAGTGCCACACAGGAGCCTGAGAGTTTTATTTGGTATTAAAAATACTTATGTTTTTTGTATTTATTTATATGATATTTAAATAAATAAAACAATAATAAGTAATCATAAAGATATGACTAAACAAAAATGCTTAAATTTAACTCGAATAGAAATAATACTTAAAAAAAAAATTACAAATAATAAAAGTAATTTAAAATAACAAAAAAATGAGTAGGTACATACATACTGCATGCTATTACGTGTTCTGTGATAGTAGATAGAGAATGACAATTGTAGAATTTCAACAAACATCTTAGTCCAATAGAAACTTAGTTCAAAGGGCTAAAGTCAAGTCGGGCCATACATCAAGCTTAAAAGCCGTTAGGTTGCAGGAATTGGACCAGTGCAAAGGCTAATTGCTGGAGGCTCGCCGCAATGTGTTAAGCTGCATTCCATTAGGTGTAAGCTTCCGATTTGTTGACTGTCTGTATCGGTATGTAGGTAACAAAGCCATTGCATACACTTTAATATATGTACTGGGGGGGAATAGGATTATTCGTAATAGGGTCAAATAGCCCCATTACTAGCAATAAACTCTCTCAGGTTGACATCCACGCGGTTCCCCCTGGAAACCATCGTGTTAAATTCCAGGCACCTGCCTGTTAGCACATCCTGCCTTTTCATTCTCGCCTGTTATCCTTTACTGGTGCCTCATGTTATATTCATGTCTAGGAGGTGACTTTTACCATTTTCCATCAGATGACAAGTTAGCTAATTTCTGTTCTATGTCTAAAAAGTGATGTCTAATGACCTTGTTATTAGAAATACACCCCGATATACTTCCACATAGTACCTCCTAGAAACCATAATCGTTAATTCCCAGTGAGTTTATCATAACCAACTTAGCTTACTTCATACCCACCTATCAACGCATACTGGTAATCTGCCTTCCTATCCGCAAAATCCTTCCTAGATATCCGCAAAAGAATCAACATAACCGACATAGCCCGAAGAATAAGCAAGCTGAAGTTGCACTAAGCTGGTCACATAGTTCGAAGAACCGATAACCAACGGGGAAGAAATGTTCTTGAGTTGTCGACCCTGTACGGGCAAACGCAGTGAAGGATGACCTCCACTAGATGGAGTGACGACCTGAAATGCATTGCAGAGAGTCAATGGATGCAGGTGGCTCAGGACCATTCTTAGCAATAGGATAGGTAGTTCGCATTACTAACAAACCCTTCCCTTACTAAGGGTCGTAGCTAGTTGGACTAGCATAATTTAAAGAGCAAAAAAAGTTTTTGCTAGGATAGAAGCCATAATTAAGTGACTTCGAAAAAGCGAATATGTCTAATTTTCTTGGGGTCTTTCGTTTATCATTGGGCCTTTTAAGGTAGGGCATTGCCCTCAATCACCCCCTTCCCCTTACTCTAACTACTGCCTCGCCCCCACTTACATTAATTTGGTTTGGTATAAGTGTATTTCATCAGTGGAAAGTCAGAAAATTTAATCAACATAAGTTTTTGGTGGTGAATTGGTTGGTTCGCGGTGGTAGAATAAGCGGATGCAGGTAGCTCGGGATCATTTCTTACAGCAATCTATGGGGAGGCCTATGTGCAGCAGTGGATAGTTAATAGACTGACATGATGATGATGACAGTTTTGGGTGTCGGCCTGTTTATGAGTTTCGTCAAAGTAATTTTAGATTTGAAATACCAAAAGTTTTTGAGAAAACTAAATATTAAATTGAAAAATGTATTTCCGACAGCACAATCTGATCGAATTCGAACACCCGTAGCATATTCCCTCCTTAGGTAGCTGGGAATACTCTCCTTGGAGATATAAGAGACGAGGATTCACATCCTGTCGGTCCGAGATGTCGGGAAATAAAATTTTGCAATGCACTCGTAATATTTAGTATTACTAAATGCGGGTTACGTATTTTAAAAACATTTTCAAATACTGTATCTTATAGTTTATCCAAGTATTTGTACGAGTATATGATTTTTTTGCAACGCATGGGGGGTATCATGGGCGAAACAGTATAATCTGTTATGTCCATGGTATTGCTCATGTCTATAGGCGACGGATACTACTTTCCATCAGGTGGGCCGTCAGCTTGTTTGCCATTCGAAGTAAGTAACAAACAAACAATTTCACTTTTAAATTTATAATATAATTAAGGGTAGTAAAAAGAAAAAAGAAGTCTAATCTAAACGATACCATATTTGTTAAAAGCCATTCATCTGCTTATGTTGTATGTTATTCCAAAGATACGGACATGTGTACTTAATAAACATTGTCTCTTTCTTGGGCAGTCGGGAAAAAGACCAGAAGAAAAAATATTATGCAAAGTGGTGAATATATCAGAAGTCCAGAATAGGATTTTATTCAAATGGTCGGAGGCCGCGGGCGGATGGCATTTGGGCCATTGTCGTGGCTCAGCGCTTTGATTTAAGGTAATGTACCAGTACCATAGACACAAGAACATACAGAATAGACAGTTTAATCTATATTATTTTTAAAACTTATGTTGATTTTTTATTAGATGTCTTTCACGAGCTGTTCTAGCTGTGGCCCGCAGTGTGAGGCGAGATGCTGTGACGTAAAACGCTAAACGCCCCCTGAAGAAGACTTCCAGATTTCGATTCCAAAGTCGACACAAGGAAACGGCAAAAACTCTGAGTTATTTAATTCCCCATTACTTATGTATATTTATACCATATGTAGTTCTATCTATATTAACATACCGTATTCTGATGTATGAAATGTGATTTTTTTATGCAATTCAGAATAGTGAATGGTAAGGGTTCATCTAATTGAAAGTAATAACTGTCATTTGCAGATATAATTGAAATCATAGATATCACAGAATACATTGTGAATTCACTGAGAATTATGGTATTATGGCTCCGTATCCTGTAATCTCATTGTCATATCCCTCTCTGCAAATCGAAACTCAAGTCTAGAATACTTAGCTATAGTCTATGTTTACTCTAGTCATTATTATATTTAGGTATCATACCTATCTAAATAAATGTTTCTAATGGAATAAATTTAAATAGTTAAAGATAAAAAAAGTCCTTAAGATCATTGCCAGCTGGTAGGGTACCTAGGAGATTTGCTGCATTTCTACGCTGAATAGCTATGGAAATGCGTTGACCAAAGTATAGGCCAGCCTTATGGTCGCCAGAGGTTTCTACCAGCCGGCGTGAAATCTCTTTGAAAAGAGAGAGTCATTATTATTATTTTTCTGTTACTTTACTCCACTTTTTTAAACGATTGTTATACTATTGGTGATGTATAAAAAATTATAACCTGAAAATTTTTAATTTTGTTTCAAACTAGCAACAGTTTGTCGTCCATTATTCTCAGCTGACATTGTATACAGAATTGGGTGGTACTGTTATAAAAATGTCTATTCAACAATGCATAAAATTAAGTTTATTTGAGATAAATTATTACTATTTATTACAATAAAGTATATACTGTTGGGATTTTTCATAAACGGGTATATATACATAAGTGTATAATATAGTATGTCATATATGTGTAAGTATATACATTTGTTGTTTATATATATTTATTCGTTTATATATGTAATTTTAGTATGTATGTATATCAATAATTAGTAGTACCGCATTCAAGTATTCTGACACTTCCCTATGGTTTACTGGGAGAGAATGCTTTTAGCATTAAGTCCGCCATGTACACATATTTGTACTAATGAATAAATAAATAAATTAAGGTTTCTTCAGGGTTGGCAACGCACTGGCACCCCTACTGTTGTAGGCGTCCATAGGCTACAGTGCCTATTTACCATCAGATGAGCCGTATACTTATTTATCACCTTGGTAGTATAGATTTTTTTTTATAACACAGGGGGCAAACAAGCATGTGGTTTACCTGATGGTGGAAGTGACTACCGCTAGAGGCATTGCAGATGTGCTGCCGGTCTTTTAAAAAGGAATACGCTCTTTTCTTGAAGTTTATAATATCGTACCAGTACACAAATACTAAAGTTAAATAATCAAGTTGGTACGAATTGAAATAATGTAAGTGTCTAAACAATTCGCAACTCTATTTGCTTAACTGGCGCGTAGTAAAACGCACGTGTTGTCACAGTACCATATTGCTATTCTATCGCCATACGATTCTAACGTTGTAAAATATACCCTGCCGGGAGGGAAGTAAGTAATAATTGGAAGGGCACGCTCTGAAGGTGACGTCGCATTTTGTTTGTTTTTATTCCTGATCACACGAAGGTACTTGGAAGTTATGAAAGGACGTAATTTGGAGTTTATGAGAGTACAATAATTATTATGGTGTTTATGAAAGGGGAAATATAGAAAAGATTATTTTTTTAATTTGATTATTATACTTATATATACTTAATACTTATAATTATTTTCCTTAATGTTTTATTCTGTTAATTATCTTAATTATACAATACCTACTTGTACAACAATTAGTCTATTACCCTAAGGTTGTCTTGAAAAGATTGCTCTCAGCAATAAGTCCGCCTTACTGTACTTATACAATTGTATCGTTGTGTTTGTTAATCGTCTTGTTTATTTCGTATATTGTATAATGCAAATAAAGTATACTTATTCATTTATTTATTCATATCTATAGGCTACGGTTACCGCTCACGATCAGGTTGGCCATCAGTTTGTTAAAAAAACTCTTACGTCTCCTTCGGACGTTACAACAACACGTTTAAAAATATATTTTATAGGGCCTACGCGCGTTTTTACGGCTACCATACAAAAGCTATAAACGTCAGGACATATTGTATTTACAGCATATATAGCACGTAAACTAAGATATTTCAGTTACATAGTATATTTTGTAAAATAACAACCAGGTTTCTTGACTTAGTACAAATTTGTTGCGTCGTAAACGCGCATTGCAAGTTTACTTCGTTTTACGCTTTCACTCGGGGAATAACGGTTGTATTGCGTGCTGTATGTTGTTGGATGGATGGTGAACAGTCTGTCAGTCTTGGTCACCAAAAGTGATTACAATGATATGTCACTATAGGGACCGCTTGTTGATACCTTCACTGTATGTTGGACGGACGGTGATCAGTTTGTCAGTCTGTGGTTACCGATAGTGATCACTAGTCACAAATGGGATCGTTTGTTGACATCGCCATCATGAGACCATGACTATGTTGGATGGACAGTAAGTAGTCGCAATTATCAGTTTGTCAGTCAATGGCTACTGATAGCGATCACCAGCCACAATGGTGATAGTTTGTAGACACTTCCACCATAACAGTATGTGGACGGTGAACAGTTGTGGTGGCTGGTTTATTAATCTATTATTACTGACAGTGATCGAAAGTCATTATGATAACTGTTTGTTGACACTATCACCTTGATTGTATGTTGTGTGAATGGTGAACAATGTGAACAATGGCAGTAATCAATCTGTTAGTCTATGGTTACCGATAGCGATAGTCTATGGTTACAGTGAGCAGTTGCGGTGATCAGTTTGTCAGTCTATGGTTAGTAGCGATCATCAATCACAATAATGATAGTTTATTGATACCATCACGGTTGGGTGAACGGTAAGTAGTTGCGATGATTAATCTGTCAGCCTATGGTTACCGATAGTGATCATAATAGTTACCATATGTTGATATCTCCACAATGACAGTATGCGGAATGAATGATTAACAGTTGTGCTCAGTTAGTCAGTTTGTCAGTTTTTTGTTACCGATAGTAATCAGCAGTCACAACGGTAACTGTTTGTTGACACTTACACTGACTGTATGTTGCATGGACGATGTACAGTGGCAGTGATTAGTTTGTCAGTCTATGATTACCGATAATGACTACCAGTCAGTGACTGTTTGTTGACATCACCATTATGTGATTGTATATCGAATGGATGGTATACTAGCTCTATCCGCGACTTCGTTTGATACAATTAGACATGTTAGCAATGTAAATTAATATACCACGGAAGTTATCAAAGTAAGCTTTGGCTTATTTTTGACGATTTGTTGAGTCGTTTAGACACTAAGAGGTAACAACAAACAAAAAACTTTTGTATGCATTAGTAAGGATTGCATAATGTACATAGTTTGGGAGACACATAGAAAGGAAAGTTTACTTAAGTGTGAAAATGATAGTTAGTCATCGAAACTTGGACAGGGAAAAGCTTTTGGCCGATTCGTACTAGTTTCATCCGGATTTAAGCGGATTATTCGAGTTAGTATTCCGACTTTGGCACCCTTGGTTGGCATGCCGCTAAACCTTGGATTTGTGAAGGTACTAGGCTCAGTCATCTACTGACTTTAAAACTCTAATATGATAGGGTTGCCACCATTTCTCGAATTAATAATTTAGTTTTATTATTGATTTAATAGTTAATAGATAGATATCTTTTGTTTTTTCTTTCAGAAGGTTACAGTAGCAAACTTATAATAGATGACAAGAAATGAAAGCTTTATCGCTAAAAGCGGTCTCTTCTAGGCAAGCTTTGGATGGAGAGGAGTAGTTATAAACAGTTTGATTGAAGACACGATGAGAATTCATATGGGAGATGTTATGTGCTGAATTAAATTGCATTAAAATCTGTTTAGTAGTTTAACTGTTATTGGGTAACAAATGTTAGCATATTTACATTTAGTTTACCAATATTTTATTATATTTGTATCATAACGTAACTGTTGCCAAGTGCCACCGTTGCTAATTTGATTTAACTTCAAAATGGTGATTTGTCATTTCCGTAATAATTATCTACCCGCCAAAAATAGTCAATATAAAAGCTAGAAGTAACGACCAACAGTTGACCGACCTGCTTCATCCTCACCTATCATCCTTCACTGGTGCCCCGCCGGTGTATACCGATAGCGGGTGGGGATACCATTCCATTATCACCCATTAAAAAAAAAAAATATATATATATATATCTATGTTATTATCATATTATAATAAGCTGAGTTATGCGCTATTACAGCATTTCATAAACATGAGCGTAACTTGTATTGTTATAGCGTCGTAAACCGTCTTATTTCCCTTGCTGTACGTTTAAGTCAGGTGAGTTTATTCAGCATTAAATTTATTAAGGTTTATAAATGATATTAGATTTTTTTTTTATAATAAACTGCTGTGAATTATATCACTAATGAAATGCGGGTATGTCTTTAGGAGAAACATATCAGTTTATCATCTTTCTTTGGCATTCGTTTTTGACGAGATTGTGTAACACTACCGAAACTCATTCCTCACCTGTAAAAATATATTACAAATATTTTAATTGTAAAAATAACGGAATTGGACTTTATTTATTTTTGAGAATATTCGACTAGTTTTGGAGCCATCCGGGACCTTGAAAATGGTCAAACTTGCGTTTGCTTTATAAGAATACATAGAATATTTTTGATAATCAAATCGAATTACAATTGTAGTAAGTATAGTTAATTTTCTAATTGCCTCATAGTTGACTGGTAGAGAACATAATTAGGTGTTAAGTCCGTCATACATACACTTATTTACTTTATATAATTGTTTATTGAAGTTTAAATAAATAAATAAATTTATATGCATCTGTATTTTATATTATTACTAGCTGACTCGGCAAACGTTGTTTTAAAATATACATTATTTCTAGAACCATACATGAAAATATATCGTACTACAATTATTATATTCGATTGTCATCTTGCAAACCTATTGCGGCATATAAAAATCGCGCTTAAAAAACAGGGGTTGATCGTAAAAGCGTGAAAATTGTAATTTGTATGTATTTTTCAATGCTAAATCATAATAAAATAAAAATGGAAAAATTTGTCAAAAAAATAAAAATTTGGGGAGAGTCACCTTTATCATTGACGGGTATGAAAAATAGATGTTGGCCGATTCTCAGACCTACCCAATATGCACACAAAATTTCATAAAAATCGGTAAAGCCGTTTCGGAAGAGTTTGGTAACAAACACCGCGACACGAGAATTTTATATATTAGACTAGACTAGATATATGTATTTTATATATTAAAGTTATTGACCAATATGGATCATAGTTGTCAGAATGAACAAATTTTGTTGTTATTACGTAGAATTGTATAAAAGAGCTAGTTAAATTTACGATACAAGAAATATAAAAGTTCACCTCTCAGATGTGGAAGAAACATGGAAAGTGCGCCATAGAATATTCCGTAAGATCGAAGGTCACTTTGGCAGGCTTGATGGATGGATACATATGGATGGATTATATACTATATTAACACGTATAGAGGGATTTGGGTAAAATTTCAGCTTTCAATGACTATGACGCTGTTTAGGTTTAGTTGCTCCCAAAATGTGCATAGTTGTTAGTAATAAAGGATGTTTATTTATTTTTTAATTTATGAAAGAAAGAAAGAAAGAAAACATTTATTGCCAACAATCAAAAAAGTTACATAAATTATCAAATAAAAAAAAAAACTTTACATTTGTTATTGCCAACGTGGCCACCACTCAGCATGTGCTGCAGCAATTCAATTGCTACAGCGCTGATATACTGTGGTGCCCATGCGTGACATCACGAACGACGACGGCAAATATATATTTATGCATACACGTAAGTTACAGAGCGAGCCACTATCGAGACCGTTGATACCGCATCGCATCCAAAACTCGTGTAAATGACGTAAATGCCTAACTAGATAATTGCTGATTATATTCTGAAACAGTATACTCTGTTATGTCCATGGTACTACTTATGTCTATAGGCGACGGTTACCACTTTCCATCAGGTGGCCCGTCAGCTTGTTTGCCATTCTACGTTGTATAAAAAAAAGCTTCAGCACGAGGCTGCTCTACGTGACAACTTAAAATTCACTCCTGGTTCACACTTCGAACTAGGTAGTTATTTTAGATTTTTTTTTATGCAATTTAAAATGGTCAACAAGTTGACTGTCCATTTGATGGAAAGTGGTAACCGTCGCCTATACACATGAGCAGTACCATGGACATAACAGAGTATACTGTTTCGCCCATGATACCCCCCATGCGTTGCCATTCCAAATGAAATATATATTAACACAGTGATAATAATATTAACAATGATTAATATAATGTCTCTACAAAACATCTCGTTGCTCCATTGCAGTTCAGCTTTTTTTTTATACAACTTAGAATGGCAAACGAACTGACGGCCTGATGCCACCTGATGGGCATGAGCAGTACTATGGACATAAGAGTATACTGTTTCGCCCATAATACCTACCATGCATTGCCATTCCTGAGGACTCGGGTGTTATTCCTCTGTACTCAGTAAATTCACGCCATATCCCACCCTTCAAACCGAAATACAGCTATGCAAATACAACTGCTTCACGGTTGAAACACGCATGGGTACAGAGGTATCCAAGCAATCGACTTTTGTACAAAGTCTCCCTCTGGTAGTTTCCATTGGTGTGTTTAATATTACGTTACGGTGAGGAAGGGGGGGGGGGGGGGAATCTAGTCCCTTAAAAAAGACGCCATATGAGTTGCATCAGACAATTTTGGGGTGGGCATGACCCATCCCGTCCCCCTTTAAATACGACTATGCTAGTTTCCTTACTTTATTCCGGAGTATACATATTTCAAACAAGAAATTCTTTAAAATTTTTCAAAAAGAATATATTTAAAAAAGTCTAATTTCGTAAACGTGATCAAAGGCACATAAATGACATGATAGTTCGTTAACATATTACATGTAAATTTAGAACTTAAAATTTTGAATTTAGAAGTAAATTTTGCTTCATAACAGCCAATTTTTTGTTCCGCAAAGAAAAATACCCGCTGAAAATATAAACGTGAACCCAAGACAGAATACTTTACAGATTGCATAAATAATCATGTATGTAAATAACTATAAAAAATAAAGTTGAGTTCAGAATTTCCTCCTTCAGAAAGTCGTCTAAAGAACTGTTATAAAATACATCAAACGTTTTTACCTACAAGCCATCATTACCTATATAGGTATTGAAAATTTGTCTCATGGGCCTTTATGGTAACTTAGGGGCAACTTTTTTACCTTCCATCAACTTTCCTGTGACTTCACCTCGCCATGGGACTTATTAGGCTGTTTCACATGGAAACTTCGTGAGTTAATGTCGTAGAAAGTTACTGAGTAAAGCTTGTGTTATATTGTTTGGAGCTGGTATTCGTATGCGGGTATTGGCTCTTCGAGTTGCTAACTGCTCTAAATTTTTATCACTTGCAATGCCCGTAATGATGGTACTAATAGATAAAGGTGGACAAGTGCATTTGTTAATACCAGTTTTGAAAAAAGTATTTTTTTTTTATAATATAAAAACCAACAGAGAAGTTCATAATAAAAAAAAAATAATAAAGACAAAAAGCCAGTTACAGATTTTTACAAATATTAATAAAATATTATAACTGATCCAATAGTACATAGATTCCTAATCTATTTTGGACAAAAGACTCCTTTTACAAAATAAACTAATGCCTCATACCTCCAAAGCCAAATTATTTTGAAAATCCTACCTTTCGTTCTTTTTTTGTATTGATACAAAATACTTATCGATGTAAAAACTTTGCGATTGGTTAAGTTTGTGAGTAAACTTGATAACATTTTCTCATCAAAATTTAACAAAATAAATACGCATAAATTTCAGTAAATATCAAGCGTAATTAATAATTAAGAATAAAAATTACGTAAAAATACTAAAATATTACCTACTTTCAAGTGTATTACCTTTTACCTAACCTAACCTAAATACTTAGGGGGGAAAAGGGATTGTTAGTAATGCAGACGAAGAATCCCATTGCTAGCAATATACCCAACCAGGTCGACCTCCTCGCGGTTCCCCCTGGAAACTATCATGATTAATTCCTGTTGAATTCATCATGATGGGCTAACTGGCCTGTTTTCATCCTCATCGATCATCCTTCACTGGTGCCCCGCCAGCGTATCCCGTTAGCACAGGCGGAGTTACCATACCATTTTCACTCATAAAAAAAAACCTAACTACTTAATAAGTTTTTTAAAAGCATAATACAACACTTCTTACTAAAATATTAGTCATTCTTATAACAGTGCTGTAAATGTAACACAGACCATATCTTGAAAGTTTCAAATAAAAACTGTAATGTGATTATAGATATAAACGTTAATTAATAGAGGTCGATTTTTAGACCTCCGCGGCCCTTAAAATCAGTTTTTATTTATGTCGACCCTTGGGAAAGCGATTTTGACCTTAAAAAGGTCGATATCGACCACTCTGGGAATCTTCGCAATAGACGTCGATCTGTTTAAATTATGTATTTTTTTCTCTCTTGAAATGAAAACGAGTTTAAGGTAATAAGGGAAGTCAAGTGTTGGTAACTCATATATTTTATTAATATTACAAATTATTTTCAATGAGACACGGTAATTTTAATTAGCCCGCAAAAAATGTGGAGGGAAGTTTTGAATTTAGAACGTACCTATTTTTACTTATAAGTAATCATATTTTTAAATAAATTATAACTGGCCAGTTACATACATAAAAACTTTTTCTCGCAATACTTTCCGAGTGACCTGGTATAAACAAAAAAATTTCAGTAAATATATAAGATAGTTAATATAACATTTGAAGGTCGCTTTACAACATAGCGATAGAAATAATCGTTTAAACCTTTTAAAAAAGCTTTGATTATATATGAATATGATAATAATAATAATTATATGTATTATATATTATATTATATTTTAGAGGAATAACACCTGAGTCCTCATGAATGGCAACGCATGGGGATATCATGGGCGAAACAGTATATTCTGTTATGTCCATGGTACTGCTTATGTCTATAGGCGACAGTTACCTTTCCATCAGATGGGCTGTTAGTTTGTTTGCCATTCTAAGTTGTATAAAGAAAAATATGAATATTAGTATTAAAAAATGTTTTTATAATTCGGGACAGTTCGTTAATTATTCGAATACAGCAATGGTTGCCTTAAGCGCAACTGAAATTGTTTGACATTATGATACGTCGCCAACACTTTTAAGTATATGCTCATCATTATAAAATGGACACAAGAAAACAATTTTCTAATAAATGTAGGAAAGACAAAAATGATGAATTTTAATAACTTTAAAAATACTTCAATTAATATACATATAAATGAACAAATTATAAATAATGCAAATTGTGTGACATTTCTAGGATTAACAATAAATTCTAAATTGACATGGAAAGAACAAATAGAAAAGGTATGTGCAAAGATTAAAAGATTCCCTTTTGCACTCTACAAATTAACCAAGATAGCCAATAAAAATACTGCTATTACAGCATATTTTTCATATGTTGAATCCATGATTAGATATGGATTGCTACTTTGGGGAAATGGCGTTGATGTTGGGAAAATACTAGTCGCGCAAAAAAGTTGTATACGTGCTATATGTAATATTGCACCTGATGTTTCTTGTAGGCCTTATTTTAAGTCTCTAAATATATTACCTGTTCCCAGTCTGTATATACTTGAAGCGGGTATATTTGTTAAATTGAATAAGCACATGTTTACAGAAGCAAAAGAGCAAATACAAAGAAGCGCAAGATACCCTAAAAAACTAGTGACCAATACAATTCCTAAAACTAGCCGTTTATTAAGAAATTCCTATATGATGTGTTTGAAAATCTTTAACAATATACCTACGGATATAAAGGAACTTCCATTAAATAAATTTAAAATTGTGTTACGTAAATGGTTACTTAGCAAAAGTTTTTACTCTGTTGACGAATTTTTCAAGAAAGAATAGATAAATATCTAATATAGTTGTCGATGCATAAATTAAATTAATCAATTCCTGTCAAAATGTGACATTTGCATGCTATTCTGTAATGGCTAAATAGGCACGAAACTTTATGTAATGTAAGACCACCGATACCTACCCTATTTAAAGCAAATAAATTTATTATTATTATTATTATTATTATTACAATGGTTATCTCCTAAACCTCGGAGGCACACCCCTGAGAGTCGACATCGTTTGTATTAAAAACTTCAGTTATGAATCCCATGACGTAGGAGTTCGGCAATTACACCTTCAGGGCTGTCAGTTTATTTTATAATGTAAGTAAGTAAGTAATCACATTTTCTTTCACTGTAGTTACTCTTTTCCACTCCTTTGTAATTTTTGGACTAGATTTGTCATATTTCCTTGTGTGTGCTATGTATGTATTTATATGTGTATGTTTATGTATTTTGTATGTATGTTATATGTGTATATGTATGTATATATATATATATGTGTATGTGTATGTATGTATGTATATATATTGTTGTAGTAAGTAGTTTAATAAATTATATGTATTTGATATTTTTGTGCATTACATGTTTTTGTATTTTGTGCACGAAAATTGTTGATTCACTCTTGCGCCACCTGCCCTTTTCTATCTGTTCTCCCTTAACTAAAGGTTGTCTGTAAGAGACTGCCCTAGCGATAAGACCGCCTTTTGTAAATTTATGTGTATATTTCAATCTGTATTTATGTTACTGTATTTCATTTGAATTATTCACTTGTCATTGTATATTTTTATTTATGGTGCAATAAAGAGTTAAATAAATAAATAAATAAATAAGTGGATGTAATAAAATTAAAAAAAAAATTTAGGGTATCGTAGTCAAATGGCCAAAACGAATGGACAAGTTTTTATTTAATCAGAAGTGACAAATAAAAACTGACGATTCCCATGTCATAGCACGGACATAATGAAAGGTGACAACCGCCATTTATATAAGATATAATTAAATTGACTTACTATGTTTGTCTTTTCTAGCAATTGTTTCTACTTCATCTGGAAGCCTTCTTCAGCGCGAGTGCGGTACTAACTTCGCTATATATACGGTTAAAAGATGAACATATGTTTGAAAAATAATTCAAATACATCATGTCCATTGCTGAACATAAACCTCCCCCTTGGGGGGTTTTGCCAGTAGTTGTCATGCTCGGCAGGCGGGTTGGTAACCGCAGTTAGGCTTTAGAGATGTTTTAAGTGCCCATCCCTCGTCTTCCCTTAGTCGATGCTTACGATACCCACGGGAAAGAAAAAGGTTGCTTATTCCATAACAGGACCACACGGCGATATCAATCAATATATAATAAGATATAATGTACAATAAAAGGCTGTGATACCCATAGTAGCATTAATGAAATAATTAAAAAACCTTTAAAGTTTTGGTACGATAATATAGAAATAACTCCAGATAGATAATATTGTCATAGTCGTAGAATACTGACGGCTATGTATATTTAATCTTTGTCAGATCCGTCAGTATTCTACGACTATGACGATATGTACAAGTAACAATCTATATAACACATCTCGTTCGAGCTAAGAGAAAAAAAAGTGGACGAGACTGATAATCAGAAACAAAGAAGCGACTGAATACTTATAAAAGAAAGCTTAGCACACTAATTAAGTGGAAGAAAGCCTGCAAATGTCCCCACCTACCTTGGAATCTTTATAAAGGAGCCAGATGGAGGGACGGGTCTAAATCAGTGCGTTTCGTGGGTCGCTCCCAAAGGAGACGGAATGGCCACTTCCGTGCACGCGGGTTGGTTTCCCTCGGGCCATGAAACGTGTAATATTTTGGATTCAATATATTTAATAACTTGATTGTGCTCGTGAGCACAAAACTGTATCTTGGTAAATTCATCTTTAGATTATATAGTAGTGATTTGTTTGCTTAATGTTTCGGATGTCATATAAATGCAATAGTTCGGATTAAATATGAGTATATCTGTATTGGTTACTAGCGACTTGCCCTGGCTTTGTACGGATACAATATTTGTTTGTGTAACTTTCAAACTGTTCAACACATTTTAATTTTTAGCAATTTATTGTGTGTGATGGCACTACACTAATATTCGCTAAGATTTTGAAATGAATAGTTTATTTAGCAATTTGATGTGTGCCCAATTACATTCCAAAATAAAAAATAGCCTCTGTAGTAGTACTCAGGCATAATATACCTTTCTAACAGTGAAAGACTTTTCAAAATCGGATCGGACGGATCGGACTCTGAACATCCTAACTCACAAATTTACCTCTTTGTAATATTAGCATAGATTAACTTAGATTTGATTAGACTTATTTTGTTTAATTCCGCTACCATTAGTATCTGTGTGACTGCTAACACTCGAAGATCGACCATCACTATTACTACTAGAAGTTCCATATGGAATGGCAAAGTATAAGGTGTATCATAGGAGTTAGAGTATATTCCGATATGTCTATATCCATGTTCACGTCTTCGCACGACGGATCAACTTTCTTTCAAGTTGCCATTAACGTGTGCATTATTTCAAATCAAACTTCTTCAAAAATGGTATATTAAGGTGTCTTCAGGGTTGGTGACGCGCACGTGACACCCTTGGTATTGCAGGCGTCTATAGGCTACAGTGACTGTTTAGCATCAGACGCGCTGTGTGTTTGATTGCCACCTTTGTGGTATAAAAAAAATAAATAAAAAGTAAATCTAAATTTAAAAGTACGCGAAACTGCCGATTGTCTAGCCACACACGTAACGTCTGAATCTGGCCAAAAGATGCCCACTTTTTATTTAGTGTGAAAACATATATTAGTGTCAGAAGCAGGGCTCCCGACGTCGGCGATTGTCCATAATGACCGGAGCCATAACACTGGTATCTAGAGAATAAGTGTTCTGGGTAATGGCCTAGCGACAGGATGATACTATTAAAAGGTCGGAGGTCTGAGTTAAGCCTGCCCACTCGTTGGTATTTGTGATCTGTTTTTTGGTATGCTTTATTACTGGCCATGTGTTACTTGATAATGACACGCACACGTAATTCTATCTTATAGCAGATATTTTTTTTTAAAACAGGTCAAGTAAATACTTGCACAGTTATTCATTTGAGAATGTTCTAAGTCGCTCAGTGAGTTACTACGCTTGTAGTTTCACTGCGTGATGGAATCCCTAACATCTATATTAATAGAAGAAATATAATCTCCGACGTACCTAGTCTAAAGAACCTGGGGAAAGGGATTGTTAGTAATAGGAAGGTAAGTCCTTATGGTATATACCTTACCAGGTCGACCTCCACGCTGTTCCCCCTGGAAACTATCGTGGTTAAATTAACATTGAATTTGATACGATGAGCTAACTGACCTGCTTTTTCATCCTCACCAATCATTCCTCACTGGTGTCCCGCTAGTGTATACCGATAGCACAGGCGGGGTTACCATTTCATTATTATCCATAAAAAAGTCCAAAGAATCTGTAAATAGCCACATTTTTTTAACAAATCTAAATATTTAAACATCAAAAAATCTTTTATACATTTTTAAATTTCATTATGTCAGTGCTATTAAAATGCTCCGAGAAGGAGTCGAGAGTCTTCACCACCGGCGTGCATATATAACAGGCCTTATAAAGATGCATGAACCATAAGGCATATGTAATGATAGACACTCGGTTTTCGCTGTTCACCTCAAGGGACTCGACGTGAAGAAACATATTAATGCATTCGAAAACGTGTTTCATCAAAAACATATTATATAAATGCCGTAGCTTTCCGCAACTTCCGTGTGAAAAATAAACATGCAGTTCAAACTCTCAGCGCAGATTTAGATTTTACGCGAAAATACCAGTGCAAAATAATAACGTGTTTTTTTTTTTATTATATTTTTTTCATTGCTGCCGAAGCCCTCACATTCGTCGGCCATTGAAATTATTAGCTTTATTGCATTCCTCTCGACGTTAGTGTTTCTCTAAATTGTATTTTCTATAATTCCAGACATACTTACGTTTGTTATGTTACTAACAGGACAGGACAGGATAGAGCAATTAGTGACATGCTACTGTACCTTTTGTTTCATTGATTATACCGAATTTCATTTAAAATTGAATAAATACACGTAAAGTTAAAATAAATGGTAGAAAGATAGGCAGCAGTGTCCCTTTTAAAGCATCGTCAAAGCCTAACTACAGTTGCCATTTCACCCGCCTATCTTCAGCAGTGGACAGTTAACGGTTGGTATAATAATAATATGAAATGAAATGAAAATTTATTTCCGTAAGAGTATAATTGTAGTTTATATAAATTACAGTACTAATATTATAATTTTAAATGGGTACAGTAGTATTAGGGGGCGGGAGCTCTTAAAGACAGGTGTTATTTTTAGGGGCAAATTTATATATATGTATATTTTACAAAACAGGGGGCAAACGAGTATGCGGCTGCCACAACACCAACGGCATTACATATGTGCTGCCCGCCTTTTAAAAATGTCTGCTCTTTTCTTGAAGGTTATGTTGTCATATTGGTTCGGAAATACTGCTTCTGGAAGTTCATTCCAAAGAGTGAAAACTATTATTAGATTGTACACATAAATAATGTCAAATTAATGATGAAGATAAATAAAAGCAAATTTTAAGAATCCTCGGTGTGAGATGCCTATTAAAAACAGTCATGAGCAGTACAATGAATTCAATATGACAGAAAATCTCACCGTCTCATCGATAGATCGTACGCAGAACTCCGTAATCGAGTTGGCCAAGTCACGAATACTTCGTCAAGTTTACAAAACAATATTTCAAAGAAAGTTAGCTACATAATGTACCTCGTTTGTTTCGAATGGACGCCTCGCGTTTTTCTCTCTAAATATCTTAAAATACTTCTGTATCTTCGGCTTTCGTATTTTTAGGCGTTTTCCATAGGACGAGTTTCTCAAGTTGTCTATATTTTGCGATTACATCAGCAATTCTAAATATATTATGACTTTTTTTGCAAATAAATATCACTGGAGAGATTACACATTGTCATCTAGTTCCAAACTAAATAGAGCTTGGTGGAAATATGGTTACCAGATGTCACCAGAGTTGATGTTAGGGCAAAGGGATCTCCATCGAAAATCCCACTTAACCCTTCGAGTGAGGGTTTAGAAGACCTTTTCGTCGTCGTGGCTAATAGATAACTGATAAAAATACTTAAATACTTCTTTATTAATACATACATAATGCATGACCATGTGGTCCCGGCATAGAACAGGCCACTCCTTCCTTCCCTATGGGTGTCGTAATAGGCGACTAAAGTAATTTAATAGTCAATGGCTGGGCAGTAGCGTCCCTTTTTAAACATCACCAAAGCCTAACTGCGGTTGCCAATCCGCCAGCTAAGCAGAGAAATTACTGTCGAAAACTCCCAATAGGGAGAGATTTTGTACAAAAGTCGTTTGCTTGACCACCTCTGTTTTCTATCGTGTTTCTATCATGAAGCAGATGTGTTTGCATGATTGTGTTGCGGTTTGAAGGGTAGATTATGACAGTGAATATACAGGGTACAGAGGAATAACACTAGAGTCCTAAGGAATGGCAACACATGGGGGGTATCATGGGCGAAACAGTATACTGTGTTATGTACATAGTACTGCTCATGTCTATAGGCAATGGTTACCACTTTCCATCAGGTGGGCCGTCATCTTATTTGCCATTCTAAGTTCCATAAAAAAAGTATAGTTTCACTTTCCCATAAATTTAAGAAACTTTCAGCATTATCCTTCGACTATCGGTAAATTCAATTAGCGTTCCATTTAGAACAGAAATGTATACTTCCCTAAATGTCAGTATAGAGGCGAGAAAGCATACGACACAAGAATGGGTCAAAGAGGAAAATAGAAAATAACTATGCGAATAAACATAACAGTTGAGCACAGATTCGTAGGGGCTCAGCACGTCTTTTTAGAAGTTTCAAACTTTAATAAAGTTTAACGATTGCCCGATAAGGCTTTTACGGGACACACGAGTCTAATATCGTACAAGCATGAGAATAGTGTGAGATATCAATTTAATATTACTTTGTCCATACATATATTTAATGGGAAATTAATGAACTGGGTGTGTTTTTGTCGTTTTCGACAATTCTTTCGATTTTATCACGAAGTATTCTTCAGCGTTTGGCGTTATGCGTCACAGCTATGGTCCGCAGTGCGAGGTGAACTTGGAAACGACAGAAACATAGTAAATTCATTAAATTCTCGTAACTTATATATATATATATATATATATATATATATATATATATATATGTATAAAACATAAGTATAATATAAAATATTATTACATTATGCTGTCTAATATTTTATAGTTAACATCTTTAGGGGGGTTTAAATTGCCACTTCATTGCACAAGGATATAATTAAATTCGTATAACCCATCGATTTTAAAAGGCTATTCGTGCTGAGTGCATAATATTAATGGAGTGGCACAGTTTAATCGGTGTATTATACAAAATGAATCGTATTACAATTCGTAAAGTAGGTTGCGTTATGAGCTGTAAGTATCGGAAAGTATGTATGTAAAATATAGATATATACAAATTTCGTTTATATTTAAAAATGCATATTCAAGTTAAAGACAATTTTTTATGTATTATATATAATTGTTTTTTAGATCTACACCGTTTACTATCAGATGGGCTGTATGCATGTTTGCTACCTTCGTGGTATATAAAAAACTTGTGTCCTTATCTTCCATTGATTTATTGTGCTTCCTTAAACTCTTATGATGTTAAACAATAATAATTTAAAGGCTATCGAGATGCATGTTTTATTGTTTTGAAAAAATGAAAATTCGCGCATTTATTTCAATTAAACATAATCATTTATCTACGGCCAGTATAAACAAGGTCACTGACGGTGGTGACTATGGTATCCGGGAAATAAAAAAGAGTGGTGGAGCATTTTTAGATGGATCTGCGCTGAATCTTATTTTACCATATGGTAGATAGATAGATAGATTCTCTTTATTGTGTCCCCCAAAAGATTACAATACTAAACTTATTATAAATATAAACAATAGTAATTGATTTTGATTGAAGAGATTTAGTATGGTGCACGCTTATCCAGCAAATAGTTTTTTATTATCGCTTTGAAGAGTTCCGGGTACCTATTTCTTTGGAAACAGAATGTAGGACGAATATTCCATTTTTCAATATTGTATTCTTAATTTATCGCTGCATGAATTTGATGTGGTAGAATTTAGGGGCGAATAACATGTTACCTAGATATTTATACAGTATCTTGGTGGGATTGCTATTTTTTTTCTTTTTTTTTTTATATACAGAGGAATCTTATATATAAATGTCGTAGCGGTATCGATAGTACCCACACCACTACAGATGGCTAATATCGGTTCCATAGGAATTGTTAAAAATTATTTACTATCCTTCGCGTCCGTGTATCGGTCGCAAACTTTTCCATGATTACGTTATTGCTCTGGCAATATTGTAGATTTTGGCTTGTGGTTTCTAACTCCATGACTTTTATTAGAAGATTATTGGTGGGGCGTGTTAGTTTACTCGCCTCGGGGAGACGTTAGCGTATTATGGGTGGTGTATTTTCTATATAAGTATGTTACAATCGTGTTGGTATTATATATATATATATATATATATATATATATATATATATATATATATATATGCCAAATATATAGTTGTATTTGTGTGATATTATATTATTGATAATGCTAGTACATTTCTAAGTAATATATTTATTTATTTTTTATTGCACTATAAAACTTTGTACAAATGGCGAGCTTAATGCCACATGGTATTCTCTACCGGTTAAGGTAAAAACAGAAAGCGTATGAAGGATAGATGTTCTGAAAAATATGTCATATAATTATAGTAGCATACTGAAATAATTATACATAATAATACATATAAAAGAAACATACAACACTACTTAAAATATATGTAGTTATACTAATATATATATATATATAAATATATATTAGTATATATAATAAGAATGTTTATCCTTCGCGTCTAGACTAGAATACAAATCAAGCCTCGAATAATTAGGTGAACTTTTTCTTTATCGCTTCACAAATTTTAATTAAATTTCCACGAAAAAGATCAAATTTGTTGTTTAATAATAACTTCCTGGAACCTGGTTCATTAGTTAGCTACTTGTACGTGACATTTATTTGTTTGCAAGCAAGCAGTTTATGGTAATATGCGGTTTGGAGTTCTGTTGATTTGTTGTACTGTACCTACCTAAATGAATATAACTGACCTGCTTCATCTTCACCTATCATCCTTCACTGGTGCTCCGCCGGTGTATACGTGGGGTTACCATTTCATTATCACCCATTAAAAGAAATAAAAATAAATAACATATATATATATTCTTACATGCATAAAATACAAAAACCTATTTATGTATGGGATATGTATTTTGTATGGGAAGCGCTACCCCGGATTACTTTTAAATGATGCCTTATAAGTGATAAGAAATGCACTGGGTCATCTAGTTATCAATACAAAGCAGAATAATATGGTGTTTGAACTGTAATAGTAGAGCTAAGTTCAGATAATGATAGGAGGCGAAGAAGAAAATGAAGAAGAAAGGGAAGAACTTGTTATATCTTCTCTATTTTTATTTATATTATTATATCAGCCGATAACTCTCCACTGCTGAACATAGGCCTCCTCCATAAGAAGGGTTTTGCTAGTAGTTGCCTGGCTTGCAATGCTTGGCATGTGGGCTGCCAACCGCAGTTATGTTTTGGTGATGTTTCAAAAGGGACGCTGCTGCCCATTTCTCGACAATTAAGTTCCCTTAGTTACCTCTTACGACACCTACAGGACTGAAGGAAAATGGATTGTTAGTAATGGAGACTGAGAATCCCATTGCTAGCAATATACCCAACCAGGTCGACCTCCTCGCGGTTCCCCCTGGAAACTATCATGGGTAATTCCTGATGAATTTATCATGATGGGGTAACTGGCCTGTTTTCATTCTCATCTATCACCCTTCACTGGTGCTCCGCCAGCGTATCCCGTTAGCGCAGGCGGGGTTACCATACCATTTTCACCCATAAAAAAAAGACACCTACGGGACAGGAAGGGGTGGCCCATTCTATTGGAACCACACTGATAGAAATTGTAGCTGTTATGCAATGCAGGTAGTTATAATATAGTTATAATGCACAATTAGACGTATTTGCCTCCAACTTACTGGAATTTCGTCGGATGACCACAGAGTGTTTGTGTTCAGAGATTTAAAGTCTATTGTTATTATGTCTATTATTGTTAAATTATATAAATATTATTCCATTTAATTGTAAAGTATGTGTTATTGTACTGATGCTATCTTGGGTGAGCATATTGGGAGACTGTAACGTTCACCCAGTTGATGACTTCATCAGAGGGAGATTTTGTACAAAAGTCGATTGCTTGTGTACCTCTGTCCCATTCGTGTTTCAACCGTGAAGCAGTTGTGTTTGCATGGCTGTGTTTCGGTTTGAAGGGTGGCATATGGCGTGAATTTACAGGGTACAGAGGAATAACACCTGAGTCCTCAGGTATGGCAACGCATGGGGGGTATCATGGGCGAAAACAGTATATGCTGTTATGTCCATAGTACTGCTCATGTCTATAAGTGACGGTTCTCACTTTCCATCAGGAGGGCTGTCAGCTTGTTTGCATTCTAAGTTGTATAAAAAAAAAATGTTTCGTGAGTGTGCCCCAGTTTAATCATATAGTTTACTAATATTATCAATTAAGCGCTTTGAAAATACGAACTGGTATTAATATAATAATAAAATTATATGGAGGCCATAATGGTGTGAATATGATTATTATGTAAGACATACTTACATGTGTGCTGTACTCTCACTACTGCACCGAAAAGTGAGCTTTATTATTGCGAATAATAGAGATCTAATTACATTAATGCATATCGACAAGTGGTCGCCAAAAGCTTACATTAACGAAATAGGCTTCCAACTGTTCTAACATGGGTACATTAATGCATTGACTCTTGGTACTGAGTTTTAATAAGTTCAGATTGAGTATACATGCAAGCGAGGTTACCATTCCATTATCACCCATTATTTATTTATTTATTTATTTCATCAACTGGATTTTTTTATACGACTTAGAATGGCAAACAAGCCTACGGCCCACCCGATGGAAAGTGATAACCGTCGCCTATAGACACGAGCAGTACCATGGACATAACAGCATATACTGTTTTCGCCCATGATACCCCCCATGCGTTGCCATACCTGAGGACTCAGGTGTTATTCCTCTGTACCCTGTAAATTCACGCCATATCCCACCCTTCAAACCGAAACACAGTTATGCAAACACAACTGCTTCACGGTAGAAACGCGAATGGGACAGAGGTGCCCAAGCAATCGACTTTCGTCAGCTTGTTTGCTATTCTAAGTTGTATAAAAAAAAAGCTAGCTTTTACTAATAATATACCATAATAATTGTGCACGTGTTTATACATGTATATTTAAGTAAATCTAGAGTTCGAAGGGAATGCGGTTTCAATTCGTAATAACCATCTCTCCCCGGGGATCTCCTGAACGCTTAAGTTGATTACAGAGAGGTGTTAGATATACCTATACTGAGATTTAATATAATTTCCGAGGTTACCATCTTCGGAGGCTGGTTGCAAATCGTCTAAATAATTAAATAACCTTACGGTTTAATATTTTGTACGACACTAGCTTTCGCCCGTGACCTCGTCGCGTGAATTGTGGAAGCTTTACCCCCTTAGGGGTTGAATTTTTATAATCTCTTATGTTACATAAATAATCAATACTAAGGGTGCTTGGAAGAGATCGCTGTTTAGCAGTAAGGCTACCTATTGTTTTATTTTTATTTTTTTGTTTATTGTTGTCCTTTTTATATTGTTTTTATGAATTTTTTTTTTATTTACTTATTATTCATTTACAATGCAGATTTATATTTAGGTATCTGTATGCTTTTTTTTTAAAGTTTGTTATCTCATAATTCTGTCAGTTATAAAATGATTTGGAAAATTATTTTTTTTAAAATGAAATTTATACTCGTATATATTTATATATTCGTGTCATAAAAAAATTATCAAAATCGATTAAATAATATTTTATGTGCATATTGAGCGACATTTGCTTGGGTACCTCTGTCCCATTTTTGTTTCAACCGTGAAGCAGTTGTGTTTGCATGGCTGTGTTTCAGTTTGATGGGTGGGACATGGCGTGAATTTACTGGGTACAGAGGAATAACACCAGAGTCCTCAGGAATGGCAACGCATGGGGGGTATCATGGACGAAACAGTATACTCTGTTATGTCCATGGTGTTGCTCATGTCTATAGGCGACGGCTACCACTTTCCATCAGGTGGGCCGTCAGCTTGTTTGCCATTCTAAGTAGTATAAAAAAAAAATCGCCAATTGTAAATTTATTTCGATGAAGAGTTTATTCTTGTGTTATTCCATGGACTTTGTTTTTCATTAAAATCAAGAAAGGACGTGAGTTGATAACAATATGTATAAATGTTGTAATAAGATATCGAAGGACCTTTAGGGTTTACTTTTTAATTAATTTAAAACTGTTATTAAAAAACACTTATTGAACAAAGACTATTACGCACTAAACGATTACTTGAATGACAAACGTGCATGGTGTTAGTCGATCATATACGGGCTTTTAACGACCATGTAATTTTAGACATAGTACATTTAAATAAATATGTGTGGACTTATTTATTTATTTATTTATTTATTACATCCACTGGGTGAGCCTTGCAGTCTTCCAATACGCCCACCCAGGAAAGCATGAATACAACAACATATAAAAAAAGGAATATTACACATATATAACAAGAATAATATAAAAAAATATATATTATAGAAGATATTAAAAGCGGTTCAGAAATATCTAGAGTCGAGTTAAATACATTTATTATAACTTTGTATGTTAGCACACTAGATTTACGAGTATAACATTGATTTGGCTTTTGCTGTTATAATGTTGTAATTATTTTTAATGAATAAATAAATAAATAAATAAATAAAAATATATTAACAGAGATTTAAAAGAGTAATTGGTTAGTTTCTTGCAAAGAAACGGCTGCTCACGTAATCCTGGAATGTGAGGCTGTGGCCCATCAACGTTTAGAAATCCTCGGAATGGTGAGGTCGCTCCGTGAGGCCTGTGAAGAACCCAGGAAGCTTCTGCGCTTCTGGGCGGAGCTTGGTTGGCTGTACTAGCCACGACTCATACGCACAACGGCCCAAATGAGAGGCTAAGCGCGGAAAACAGAGTCTTTCTCACATTCACACACATTCATATAGTTTCCTGCGAGCTCTTCTCAGCAGATAACTTTCCGAACCCTGCAATAGATTTAAAAAAATGACACTTTAAAAATGCTTGTGAACAAGTTTATTTGATTAACAATTTGAAAAATAATAATATTTAACACATTATCTGCTGTGGTTTTCTCTAAGCCGGAGTTTACGAAGTTAATTTAAAATGAAAAATGTTGGTCAATCTCGTAGTGGCTGCGTGTTCCCGACAACTTGGAAATATATTGCGGGGAAGATGAAAAACTGGGGCAAAACAAATTTACTGTGACCCGAGGAGATAAGAAGGTAACCAAGATGTACTGGTTGAGCTGATATTTAATGAATTAGACTTTAAAGCAATGTTTATAAAGTTTTTTTTTTAATGGATGATGTAGGAATGATATCAGAATCGGGTTCAGTGGGAACCGCGTGGACGTCGACCTAATACAGCGTCCTGGCGCCTTGCTCCCATCTTTTCACTAGTTACTGTCTATGTACGAATATTACACTATTAATAATAATATAAATCTCTTAGCCACTCTCCACTAATTTTAAATACACACCTGACACCATGTTATAGGTGTTATTGAAACGACGATCGTATGACAAGTGATTTATTAAACTACCATCACCTAATAAATACAATTTTATATTAATATACCCACAACAGGGCATACTACTGGAAATAGCTACAGTGATCGTTTACCAAAGGGGGACTTTGTACAAAAGTCGATTGCTTGGGTACCTCTGTCCCATTCGTGTTTCTACCGTGAAGCAGTTGTGTTTACATAGCTGTGTTTCGGTTTGAAGGGTAGGATATGGCGTGAATTTACAGGGTACAGAGGAATAACACCTGAATCCTCAGGAATGGTAACGCATGGGGGGTATCATGGGCGTAACAGTATACTCTGTTATGTCCATGGTACTGCTCATGTCTATAGGCGACGGTTACCACTTTCCATCAGGTGGGCCGTTAGCTTGTTTGCCATTCTAAGTTGTATAAAAAAAATTACGTAAATCAGGTATATTAAATATAGAAAAGAAAGTGACCATATAAAATGCTTATTGTTCTAATTTTTATTTATATAAAAAAAAAATTAAACAAATATCCACGAAAGATAATATACACGAATCTATAAATATAAATATACTAAATAAATCAAGGTAAATAATTTGTAGAAAAAACCGAGGCCAATTAGAGAGATAGGAGCGTTCATAATTTTTGGATTACCGAATTGTGGCGACGTACCAATTGTTTGTTCCGATTGATTATTAAATAAGCCATTTGCTAATGACCCAATACGTTAATCATAAAATACGTCATATATAAATGTGGGATTGGTGTGAAACGGAACGTATGTTAAAAGTGAATGTTGTATGCATAGATTAGAATACGAGGAAGGATGACTGATGTGGAGTGAAGTGAGGAACGGTTGGAGAGGAGAAAGTTCAAGATGGACGACAAGTAAACGAGTGTGTGTGCTCCTACGATTTTTTTCTAAGATTTAATTTTAAAATTATATAAAGGTTGAATCGCTTGTGCAAAGAAAGAATTTTATTTCTGGTTCCTTGGACCTACATAAATGTATCACTGAAAACTTTGCATTTATATCATATTGTATTTGTGTGTGTGACCCGGTATAGAATGGGCCACGTCTACCTTTTCCCGTAAATGTCATGAGAGGCGACTAAAGGCACTTATTGGTCGAGGGATGGATAGCAGCGTTTCTTGTAAAGCATCACTAAACCCTAACTGCGGTTGTCAACCTGCCTGCATAGTGAGGCAATAACCTGCATATTTTAAATAAAAAAAAAGATCAATTTTTTAAATTTTTTGGAGAAAATTTGCACTGATTTTTCACTTCAAAATAATTGTCTGAATTCACTGTTTAAATTTTTGCCAACCTGTCCCTTCTATCCTATATATTTTTTTTAATGGATGATAATAGATTGGTAACCCCACCTGCACTATCGGTATACGCCGACGGGGCACCAGTGAAAGATGATAGGTGAGAATTAAGTAGGTCAGTTAGCCAATCGTGACGAATTCAACAAGAATTGTTCACGATAGTTTCCAGGGGGAATCACGTGGAGGTCGACCTAATAAGGTATATTGCTAGCAATGGGATGGTCAAACTCCATTGCTAACAATCCCTTTCCACTCTCTATCCTGTATATTACTCACCCTTAGTTATGAATGCTTATAGAACGCTCAGTTAGAACCGCTCTACTTCAACCGTCTCCGTGGACAAACCACGAAGTACGGCGCGGTTTATTTTCGTTTTCATGAGCGAAATATGTCCAAATGTTACAGTGGATGTGTATAATATGTTACCGCTTGTTTATTTCCTGTTTTGTAGTACGCGAATTGTGATTTAAACTTTATTTGTTCTTCTTTTAGAATTTAGTATAAACGTGAGATAAACACGTCTTGATTGCGTTGGGAATTCATAAGTGTATTTTTTTTTATTATGCAATTTTTAGAATGTCAAACAAGCTGACGGCCCACTTTGTGGAAAGTGGTAACCGTCGCCTATATACATGATCATAACAGAGTATATATACTGCGTCGCCCATGACAGTGTTTTGAAAAACGTACGGATAACGTATATGCTTTGCGTTGTTCGGTTCGTTACTATCTACCAGTATTATTCCGTGAGGTTGCTTGCGTAAAAAAAAGTAGGTAGTAATAATTTAATAGTTTATATTTGGTACAAATTGGTTTTATTGAAATTTTGTGGACCCCTGTGTGGATATATAATTTTCTATAATAAATTATCAAATTGCCAAATAAAAACGGCTCGAATCATTACAAAATTATTATGAGATCAACACAGTAAAACCTATAAATTTATAAAAGTAACATCAAAATCGGTTAACATTTTCTAACAAAATTAAAATAAGACCAACATTACTGAGTGCAAAAAGAGTTGTTCATACAATTGAGAGATTACTTCTTTAGAAAAAAAAGCTGTCCCATCTTAACCTATGTTCGAGAGAAAAAATAAATAACTCATGAACTGCTTAGGGTGTAAATATGTTTGTGGAGTGCAAACCCTAGTCTGAATACAATAAAGGCCACAGTGGATGTCGCGAACACGGTAAGCTTTAATTTATCACCACACCACCAGTAGGGTGACTGTCCTCCACTTATAAAAATACGGGATTAATTAATTGAAATGAAATGAAATTAATTAATTTTGCTAGAATGCAGGTAATTTTAGATGATAGAGGTTTATATTTCCCGTGTACATTCTGCCTCTATGTCGGCGTGCAAATTTTTAACAATATAAGAAATTTATATATATATATATATATATATATATATATTCTACATTATATTTCCTTTCCTTTGTCATACAATATATTATTATTATTTATTACAGTAAATGGAAAATAAAAGCCTGTACAATAGTTGTCGAAGTTAATAAACTTAATAATTATTTTATTAATTTATGAATTATTATTAATTTATTTAAATTATGATAGTTAGGTAAGAATGGATGGTAAAACAAGATAAGTCCTCTATGATCAACCCCATCTATCGAGGTATACAAATTTGCAATTATATCAGATTCTATTAATTATGTCCACAACGAAGATCAATCTACATCTATATCTACACTAATATTATAAAGAGGAAAGATTTGTATTTTTGTGTGTATGTATGTTTGTAATGAATAAATTCAAAAACTACTTTGCCGATTTCAAATATTCTTTCACCATTAGAATGCTACATTCACCCTGAGTAACATAGGAATAACATAGTAACTTACTAAAACTTTAGTAACGTAACTCAAGGTGTAAAAAAATGCTATAAAATATCTTTCGTCGCGTGCGCTGCGGAAACTATTGATGATAGAACAAAACGATGTTCTACAATATTAAAGAAAATATCAATAATTTATAAAAAACTTCGCGACACTATATGCCCAACTATTATCGTTATGTCACAATAACAACTTTTGTTTTTTTTTTTTATACAACTTAGAATGATAAACAAGCTGACGGTCCACCTGATGGAAAGTGGTAACCGTCGCCTATAGACATGAGCAGTACCATGGACATAACAGAGTATACTGTTTCGCCCATGATACCCCCCATGCGTTGCCATTCCTGAGGACTCAGGTGTTATTCCTCTGTACCCAGTAAATTCACGCCATATCCCACCCTTCAAACCGAAACACAGCCATGCAAACACAACTGCTTCACGGTTGAAACACGAAGGGGACAGAGGTACCCAAGCAATCGACTTTTGTACAAAATCTCCCTCTGGTGAGGAATCTATATATTATTATAGTTCATAATTTATCCTTATGTTTTCTGAAGTGTTGACACACTACTATATTTAAGGCGAATGTGTATACATCTCTCTAAAAGCGGAGATATGATGCAATTTAGTATACACTCCCCTATATTACATTCTAGACAAACACATATTTTTGATGTTAACACAGTTTTGAAATATTATGTTGTATATTTATTTTATTCCTCATATAAACTAAGGTAGGGTAATATGCATCGATATATATATATATATATATATATATATATATATATATATATATATATATATATCGTAGTTACAATATCTATACATATATGTGCCTAATAACAGACTTTTTTACAATACAGGGGGCAAACGAGCATGCGGCTCACCTGATGGTAAGTGACTACCGCCACCCATGATCTTCGATTGGTTTGGGCGATATCGCAATGGGTGGTCATTAATGTTAAGAAGAACTTTATATATATATATATATATATATATATATATATATATATATATATATATATATATATATATATATATATCGATGCATATTACCCTACCTTAGTTTATATGAGGAATAAAATAAATATACAACATAATATTTATTAATATTTATCTATATTAAATCAATAAAATAAAAATCAATACACACACTACCATTTATTAGACCCATGTACGTGTTAGATATTTATTGTAAATTATATTAATTTTCTTAAATATCTTGTGTCAAAATGTGTACCTACATTTATTAATAAAAATCAGGCTAACTACTTTAAATATAATAAAACGTTGAAATTGTTACTATACCGAATTTGGTAACAAATCATTCTTGTAATGTATATAGAACACTAATTTATATTTTAATTGATTTTATAATTATTTATTATAATGATACTTAAATAAAAAGTAATGAAATTGTAAGAACACGTGGTTTCACTGACTTGTTTACTCGAATTCGGCCGTGTGGATATAAAAGATTGTCATTTGGGTGGGGGGACACTTCTTGTCCATCCGTTGAACAGAGCGGAGCTCCCTGACGTATCAAGAGTGAACAAGTATAGTGAACCACGTGGTCATTATATAAAATATATCACAATTATTGTTGATGGAAGTCCTAAAGAAACTATAGTTAAATAAGTATCAGTGGATTAACAGAAGTTGGGTATTTATGTTATATTATTTGTTATATATCAAATACAAAGTAAAATAAGTAAATACATGATTTAATAGTATGATATCCAAATTAAATGAACTGTGAGAACTTGTGCTTCAATTCTATTTATTACTAAGAGGCTTACAACCTTTATATTGCTATATTATATATCATATACTATGTAAAGTTAGAATTACATAGTTAAATTATCTGTATAAATAGATTATCCTACATAACATATATATAAATAATATTCTTTTAAATTCTTATTTGATCTTTACATAGGTATACTCTATTGTTTATTGTTAAAGTCTTTGGTCAACTTGAGAATAGATTAATATTGTTTCTCTTTATTATTATTTGTCTAGTCTTACTGAATGTCAAACGTAACCGTAATAAACTCATTTATTACAATATATATTAAGGTCGAATTTCGACCACTGGCCGATTACTAGTAATAGTAGATAGGTAATAAACTAACGGAGACAAGTAAATTGTTCTCAAACAACTATTCGTGTAAAAGGTAAACATGATAAATCAAATAGTTTGATAGAAGAAAAAAAAATTACATAGCAGATAATGAAACTACTACAAATCACAATTGTACGGCTAAACTTTTGCTATAAATTGATACAAAACTTTTTGTCCGCTCCCACGGATTATAACTTTAGCGTCGATAAAAAAAAAAGTGTCAAGCAAATCCAGTTGGCCGCTAAAATGACAAGAGCATAATCCTTGTTTTTTTTTTTCATTTCAACAATAAATGATAAATATTAACAGATATGGCTGTACCCCGGGACAATTGTGGAAATGTTCAGAGTTTTGCGAACTGGTAAGATTTTGGGGAAATACACTCGGGTTTAGTTTTTTTTATGACTCATAATAGAATGGTAACAACGCCTGCGCTATTAGTACACGCTGGCGGGACACCAGTGAGGGATGATAAGTGAGGATGAAAGCAGCAGCACCAGTGAAACCATTATGACGAATTCATTGTGAAATAAATCGCGAAGGGGGGGAAGAGATTGTTAGTAATGCGAACTACAAGTCTCATTGCTAGCAATATACTCTGTCAGGTAGATCACCACGTAGTCGCTACCTGGAAACCATCGTGCAGAATTCCAGATGTATTTATTCATTACGATGCGCTGACAGACCTGCTTTCCATTACCTTCAATTAGTTCATTACCTTAAGGTTGTCTTGAAAAGATTGCTCTCAGCAATAAGACCGCCTTACTGTGTACTTATACAATTGTATCGTTGTGTTTGTAAATTGCCTTGCTTATTTCCTATATTGTATAATGCAAAGTACCCGTAACCGGCGAGCGTGTATGAAAAGATTGATGAATGTGGAAGAAGCGAAAGAGGTTTGTTTGAATCGAAGCATTTGGCGTTCCATTGTTTCTGCCTACCCTAATGGGAGACAGGCGTGACAGATATGTATGTATGTATAATGCAAATAAAGTATACTCATTCATTCATTCATTTCCTTACTTGAAAATAAAATAGTAGGGTCCTAAAACTGTGTACACAAATTACAAGTACATAATTGTGCAAATAGTTATATCTCAAACTTTACGACTGTTCTGGTGTAAAGCGGCAGCCGAAAGCACTGTTATTATTTTTATGGTCCAGATAAGAACTAATATTTTATGAAGAGGCTATTTCGTAAAATATACATTCAAATTACTTAGTAAAATATATATATTTTTTTTATACAACTTGGGACACAGAATGGGACAGAAGTACCCAAGCAATCGACTTTTGTAATATGCATAGTATGGTAATGTTGTATTATTATTATCAGTGAAGATCTTAGCGAAGTGGTTTGAGCAAGTGATGTCCTGGGTTTATTTCTTGATCATAGGTCGTAGATATCAAATAGTCCCTCTATTGGTTTCTACAAGAAAAGTTTAAAATCATATCTTTCCACTATCACTGTAGTTGCTAAGTTTGGCAGGCAGGGTTTTTTTTTAATTTGGATGAAAATGGAGTGGTAACCTCGCCTGCGCTAATGGGATACGCTGGCGGGGCACCAGTGAAGGGTGATCGATGAGGATGAAAACAGGCTAGTTAGCCTATCATGATGAATTCATCAGGAATTAATCATGATAGTTTCCAGGGGGAACCGCGAGGAGGTCGACCTGGTTGGGTATATTGCTAGCAATGGGATTCTTAGTCTCCATTACTAACAATCCCTTTTCCTCCCCTGGCAGGCGGGTTGTCAAGCGCAGTTTGGTTTTTGGTGATGTATAAAGAATAACGCTGCTGTATATCCCTTCACCATAAACTCCCTTAGTCGCCTCTTACAATATCCACTGGAAAAGAAGGGGTGGCCTAAGCCATGCCGATACTTACACGGCCAGTATCAAGTTTACATAATCTAAACCTGCTAAGGTTATGAAAAAGTTTAATTTTTAAAACATTTCACCTTCTTGTCAAGCAGATAAACAAGTACGTGGGCAATTGCTAGTCTCTTTATTCCATGCTATCCAGATAATTGAAGACTTCGCCGACAGCAAGATGTTTACCGACCATTATCAATGGCAAAGGAGCTTGTTTGGCCACAGTGTGAGTTGAATATTATAAAGACTTTAAGAATGGCAATGTATGAGGGATGCTATGATACTATGAGTATCACAGAACCTAATGTACGTTACATTATGTTCCAAGGAGCTCAAAATGCCAGTCATGTCTATAGGCAATAGTTACTACTTCCCATCATGTAGCCTGTTCAGTTTTAGTTAGCTTTATTGGCATTACTAATATTAAAAAAAAAAAAACTGTTGAGTATTGTGAGATTGAAACCTTAAAAAAAGCATATTTTTTTTTTAAAAGAGCGGTAACATACCTTTAATTTCTCTGATGTTACGAGTACTTATGGGCGGCGATAAAACAGAATGCTCGTTTACCCTCTATTTTACAAAAGATTGTCAATTATCTTTGACTGAAGTTGTTATGAAGACTCGATGCGGTTTGTGGAGGTTTTTTTTTATTTTTTTTTAGAACAAAGGGGGCAAACGTGCATGTGCCTCACCTGATAGTAAGTGACTACCACAATACCTGTGGCATTGCAGGTGTGCTGCTGGCCTTTTAAAAAGGAATATGCTCTTTTCTTGAAGGTTATGTTGTCGTATCGGTTCAGAAATACTGCTGGTGGAAGTTGATTCCAAAGAGTGGTTGTGCGTGGGAGAAAGTGCCTTGAAAAACGCATAGTGGAGGACTGCCACTCGTTCAGATGGTTGGTGGAGGTGGTAAATAACGAGAATAATTCAAGATATAAAATGTAAACTTGTATATTGAATCGACACAGAGCCTACACACTGCCTAGCACAGAGGTTGTATCGCGAATGAGTATAAGATAAAACACTCAAGTTACGTTGATTAATTTAGGTCACAAATTAGGGAACGGTGCAAAGTTCGCTTTGAAATTATGAATAATCATCGTGCAATATAACATATAGGCGCATATCAATGTGTTTTGTTATCGTCTATGGTTCATTTTCAAATTACTAAGTGACTTCTATTGCAATTATGTTTTCAAATCTTTTCTGCATGTATATAATTATGCGATGGAAAGATTATCTTAACTGATTGAATAGATACTGGTGGAAAGTGGAAGCAGTTGGGAATCCTTTTTTCCAGCAGTGGTTAAACTACAAATAATTAATGATGTCAGTAAAGTGCATACATTCAAGATGCATTGTTTGAGGGAAGGTCATCTGTGTTTTTATGAGACAATTTATAAAAATGGACGAAGCTAGATATGTGTGCACAGTACCTTGCACCTTTTCCTTCTGTTAATTCCATAAGAGATTTAGCTTATAGATAGATAGATATATTTAATGTTTTAACTATTTGATTTCCCTAATAGTTCAGTCCAATTCCTTCGTCATGTGGTGAAAATGGCGAATGCACTGCTAGCACTGTACAAGTTTTGAAATCGTGGCTTCAAGCTCACGAGGAGGCTCAGGTAAATAATTAATTTTAAAATTTATTTATCCACTAGTTGTTTCCAGTGTCTTTATCCCTAGAAATAATATAATATTAAGTATTCTGTGGTAAAGTAGGCACGGCTAATATGGACACCGGTCCGATATATAGATCCGATATCTATATATTGGATTTCTCTAGACGTTGATGGCGGAAATAAGTTCATTATCAGCCTCGTTCCGATTCACATCATTCCGATATCGCCCATATTGGTCGGATATCTATTATAGAATATGTTAAAAGTATGTTATACAATATAATTTTTTTGGATAACAGATTTGAACATATTCGTTATTGGATCACATATAGAACAGGACACCCCTTCTTTTCCCGTAGTTCTTCTTTTGTCGTAAGAAGCGACTAAGGGAAGGCAAGAGATGGACAGCAGCGTCCCTCTTAAAACATCTTCAAAGCCTAACTGCGGTTGCCTATTGGCGTATTCGCCTGCCAAACGTAGCAATTACTGGCAAAACCTACTAAGAGGGAGGCTTATGTTTAGCAGTGGAGAGTTAAAAGCTGATATGATGATGAAATGATGATTTTTAAGAGAGATTGTTTCACAGGTGATGCTGGCGAGCATACTGGTTGTGGTCGGTCTGTGGTGGATGGTGCGAGCGGTGTTATCTCTGCTCATAAACCTCGTGTGCCCATTGCTAGTCGTTGTGCTGGCTGTTGTAAGTTTAGACTAATTATTTTCAACCTTAGTTTTTTAGAAACTTATATATATATATATATATTCTTTATTGCACTAAAACATACAGTAGTAACAACAAGTTAATAACAATGTTAGCAAAGACGAACTTATCTCTAAAAGAGATTTCTTCCAGTCAACCTAACGCAGTGGCATAGGAAGTAGTGAGTGGGCAGTAGTAGTGAAAAACGGAAACTAGAATAAATATTTACAGAAATTAAATACAACATATCAAATAAAAGAGAACACAATGATTGCAGTCTTTTAATCAATAATATTCTCTTTATTCTCTATATTAAAATGAAGTTGGAAAGATAGAATGATTTTAATCTTTTTTTGGAGGGACTGCTAGACGGGCTATTTTGAATACCCACGGGAATTACGGTTTTATATGTATATATAACAGGCAATTTTACAAACTTATTGTGTTTGTTTTCCAGAGGCTCAAAAATTTGTTCTTTTTTTGTCGAGATTTTGGGGAAAAATTTCTTTCGCTAGGAACTAGCTCGCTTTAGGACCGAGAAGGACGAGGAGAGAGGAGAAAATGCTCTTCACTGTCATCCAGTATACTCGTATTTAGCACCAGCATTAGAATTTTAGAATGAATTTCTAGCTTAGATATGGTCCCTAGAAAGTAATCTCGCTAATGTAAAATTTTTCCACAATTGGAAATGTGGCCACTTTGATACATTTCTGAACATTTTTTTCAGGTTTGCATACCTCAACTACGAACACCGTTACTGGGACAAAATTATCCAATGCTAGCAAGTCTACTTCGAAGCATATTACTCAAAATGGCGGAAAATATAAAAACTCAATAGTAAACACAAGTAAAGGACAAAATATACAAGTGCAACCGTTCCCTTTTTCACCCATTAAAAAACAACCTGATCAAAAGAAACAAATATAATCTCGAATGGAAATGTGAGCAAAAGAGCAAGCCGCCACACTGGCAACATCGTCAATACGAGGCATAATGTTGCCACATTTTTGTTTCCACTCCAGTATTACGCTTACGTTAATTATAAAGTTTCCAAAATACAAAATTACTCTTCTTGAATACAAGCCAACATCAAAAACCACTACACATCCAGCGGAATGCGGGAACAAGTTCAGTTAATGTTAATTGTAACAAAAATCCACAAGGCATTAAAAAGCTAGAGGTAAAAATATTGTAATAAAATTTTAAGCATATAATTTTTTCATTTGTTCTCACCGTAGCTACACAATACATATACGCAAAAATTTTGTATTTATGCAGGAATCTCCAACTGTTATTTAAAAACAGCGATCTCAACAATCTTAACACTAGATACAAATGCAACTTGCTGTTCCGAAGTATCGTTTAGAAAAAGTTAATAGGTCTTTTATGGGAATGGGCATTAAATGTTATAATAAGATACCGAAGGATATTTTGGATCTACCTTTTAATAAGTTTAAAACTATTATTAAAAACACTTATTGAACAAAGCCTATTACACACTAAACGATTACTTGAATGACAAATGTGCATGGTGTTAGTCGATCATGCATAGGCTTTTAACGACCATCTAATTTTAGACATAGTACATTTAAATAAATACACATAATGTCAACAGATATTTAAAAGAGTAACTATTGAGTTACTTGCGGGCTCTTCTCAACAAATAACAACTCTCCGAACCCTGGAGTAGATTAAAAAAAAATGTCAGTTTAAAAGTGTTTGTAAACAAATCTGTTTGAATAAAGACGATTTTAATTTGGGTTTATATTTGTCATAAGCTAGGATTTACGTACGGTTTAAGATGTTGTTTAAAAATTTAACATTGTTTTTTCGTCATTAATAAATATAGTGGGCCATTAAAATAAATGTTGTACGGTTTTAAGATTTAAAAACTCAGATTTAAGTACGCTTTAAATATTCAGTACTTAAAATGCAATATTATAGTACCACTCGCTTTTATATGCGACTTCATCCGCTTAACTGATATATAAATATATTTGAATATTGACAGGAATAAAAGTAGCTTGTTCGTTCGTATTTTTATCGTGAAGCAGTTATGTTTGCATGGCTGTGTTTCAGTTTGAAAGGTGGGATATGGTAGTGAATTTACAGGGTACAGAGAAATAACACCTGTGTGCTCAGGAATGGCAACGCATGGGGCGTATCATGGGTGAAAAAGTATACTCTATTATGTCCATGGTACTGCTCATGTCTATAGGCGACGGTTACCACTTTCCATCAGGTGGGCCGTCAGCTTGTTTGCCTTCTAAGTGGCATAAAAATACACTATATATACTATACGTGTATACCAAATTCATAGTGATTGATTAAGCCGTTAAGGCGTTATAAGGCAATAAACAAACAAACTTACTTTCAAATTTATAATATTATTAAGGATTGTAAATGTTTGGTACGAGAACTGGTAGAAATATTTTTTTTGTATAATCCAAGTAAAGCTTTAAAGGTTCAATTATTTATTTACGAATTGAAATTAAAATAATAACAAATATGTGGACTTTTTTATGCTCCAAAGGTAGCGAACAAGGTTAAAGCTAAGAGTAGATAAGGTATAGCAGTATCTATATACTGTAGTTAGAATATGTGTATATATATATATATATATATATATATATATATATTGGCCTAAAACAGATATATTAACTGTTGGTTGTGCTGTTGGTATTGCCCCTATCATTGCATTTATTTACTATTTGTAAGTACGTTATTATGTTTTAGTTTAAATTCAAACGTGTAGAATGAAAAATTTAATTTGTAGTTACTTTGTAGGTCTGCTTCTGAGACCAGGTGCACGTTATATGCTGTCTCGTAACTAACTACTCGTGTTCTAACTTTAAAATTTAATTTTTGATGACCTAGTTTAATAGTTAAATATGATTTGGTACATATTGTCTATTTTAGATTGAAAAAGTTTAAGGTTTGCTGAAAGAGAACTCTTAAAAAGTTAAGTTCGCATGTTGTATTTTTTTTTAATATAAATTATAATAATAGAATTTTTGTGTAAAATAAAGTATAAATAAACAAATAAATAAATAATACAGTGGTCCACAAAAAACAGACTTCATTCGTGACAAAATCAATTATTTTTATTTAAAACATCCTGTCATTTTGTTGTTAAAACTAGTTTTACATCAATCGCTTCTGTAGTCTAGACTACAGAAGCGATTGATGTAAAACTAGTTTTAACAACAACTAGATTTTGATAAAATTTCTATGGGGCCAATCTGAAAGTATGGTCTTTCAGATAAAGGCATCCAAATAGGTTCATAACTGACAGAGTTATGAGGATACTGACATAACAAAATACATTCGAATTAAGAACCTCCCCATTTTTAAAGTCTGTTAAAAATGTAACTGAACATAACTCTATTGTCTATTTATAATAACATAAGTAAAAAGAAAATCCTGTACAGTTCTGTAGCTATTGAAAGTTAAAAGAAATAAATGAAGTAAAAAAAGAATTATTCAGTAATAAATGGTCGTTGTTCTAAAAAGGTAATATAAGTTTGCTGGCTCCTTCAACTCTTTTTAATTTATAATTTTTTTAATTTTTAGGGCACAAGATTTTTTTTTGTGTCTATAATAAGTTTATTATTATAATATTTTGGAGGGAATAATAAAGAGAGACTCAATCATAAGTTCTCTTAGTTGACTCTTATAATACTCACACGAAAGGAAGTAAAGTCGTATTCTATACTGGGACATTTTTTTTATACAACTTAGAATGACAAACAAGCTGACGGCCCACCTGATGGAAAGAGGGAGACCACTTTCCATCAGGTGCGCCGTCAGCTTGTTTGCCATTCTAAGTTGTATAAAAAAAAAGTGGTAACCGTCGCCTATAGACATGAGCAGTACCATGGACATAACAGAGTATACTGTTTCGCTCATGATACCGTCGCCATGCGTTGCCATTCCTGAGGACTTAGGTGTTATTCCTCTGTACATAGTAAATTCACACCATATCCCATCCTTCAAACCGAAACACAGCCATGCAAACACAACTGCTTCACGGTTGAAACACGAATGGGAAAGAGGTATCCAAGCAATCGACTTTTGTACAAAGTCTCCCTCTGGACATACTCGGCGATACATATATATGATACATAATTTTGTACACAGATATGTTATACCCTATCTTGGCACAAAGCATTACTGTACTTACTGACTCACACGGAATATAGTTAAACTAACAGCGTAGAAAGCTGTTTTGTTTACTAAAATTTATATCATCATATTGGACTAACATTATCGAACCGTCAGTTTGTTGTTGGAGGCCATACAAGTGCTATGCAACGATAACATTGGCTCATTGGAAATTTGTTTAGTAGCGCCCAGAGAGCATATGACCGAACGCTGGCGTCCGGCAAGTGAACAGGCTACTTACTAGAAACATCAGCGTCACTTGTAATATATTATAATTCGTAGAAATCCACTTGTTAGAATGTGCCGACAATATAATGATGTTATGTTCAACCACAAATTCATTGATATATTCGACATGAAGCTGTCATCATCCAGAGGGTACGTAAACCGTTTGGCATGAACTTGTAGTTTTACTAGTATGTGATGTAGTAGTGATGTAGTTCATGTTTATGGTGGCTGGGCTGTTTTTCTTGTTTTGTTTTTTTTTTATACAACTTAGATTGGCAAACAAGCTGACGGTCCACCTGATGGAAAGTGGTAACCGTCGCCTATAGACATGAGCGGTACCATGGACATAGTAGAGTATACTGTTTCGCCCATTATACCCCCCATGCGTGGTGACAGTTTTATGGTATAAATTTCATTTAATGTATCTTATATATAATGTTTACTAATTTATTATGTTTTCCACGTGTCGAAATTGAAATGTTATGTCTAAATGTTAATCATGTTGTGTACACATGTTTTTAAACTGTAACCTAGTATATAAACCATAATTACCTCTATATATATATATATATATATATATATATATATATATATATATATATGCTTTATTGCACTAAAACATACAGTAACAACAATAATACAAAAACAATAAGTTAATAAAAATGTTAGCTATATTTATTATTAGTTAGTTATATATAAACCTAACATGGTTATAATTTGTTATGTGTGCCTCATTGAAATAAAATAAAATAAATGACAATAAAATATTTAGAAAGTGTCCAGTAATAACCTTTTATTATAGAAATAGAATACAAAATTTATTATATGACAAAAACACAAAGCTACAAACACAAGATACAATGGGCATGGGCCTACACACTAGGCGAACATGTATCGTGGAGGGGGGAAAGGGATTGTTAGTAATGAAGACTGAGCATCCCATTGCTAGCAATATACCCAACCAGGTTGACCTTCTCGCGGTCCTCCCTGGAAACTATCATGGTTAATTCCTGATGAATTCATCATGATGGGCTAACTGGCCTGTTTTCATTCTCATCTATCACCCTTCACTGGTGCTCCGCCAGCGTATCCCGTTAGCGTAGGCGGGGTTACCATACCATTTTCACCCATAAAAAAAAATACCTGTATCATGGGCACCCGACAAAGATTAACAATTTACAATCTGTTATATTAAAAAGTACATAGTGGGCGGGTATTCATATAAAATGAAGGAATATAAAATTACCATAACGATCATTTGCTGATCAGGCAATCACGTAAAATTATAACGTTAGTGAAATAAATAAATATAAATAAACAATCAATCATAAAACAATAATAAAATATGCCCCTAAGAGAAGCGAAGTTGTGTAAATAAATGTGGGTATGTTCGTGAGTATGTGTGAATGTGTATTGTGCAATCTATGTGAAAGATGTGTACTGTATGTTGTTATTTTCCAGACCATAGTTTTTCAGTTGCCTCGCAACATAATGATAAAAGGTAATTATTTAATTTGTGTTATGAAACATGAAACATATGTGAATTATGACTTATAAGTGGACACAGTTATGTTTCATATAACGTGATTGCTAAGGCAGCGAATTGGGAACTGTTAAGCTTCTTTATTTGGTAAATATAATAAATAAATTAATTATTTGATGAATGAATGAATGAGTATACTTACTTTATTTGCATTATACAATATGGGGAATAAGCAAGGCAAATAACAAATACAACGATACAATTGTATAAGCACAGTAAGGCGGTCTTATTGCTGAGAGCAATCTTTTCAAGACAACCTTAAGGTACTATTACGGAATTATAGTCGTGCATACTAGTATCCACACGCGACTTCGTCCGCGTTACGTAGATATATCAATTGACTACAGTATGAAATATTCTCCATCCAAAAAAATAAGTATATGTACATAAAGTTTAAAAGACAATTAGTTGAGACAAATGTTTATATAATACTAGTTTTTAATCGTAAATTTGTTTGATAGATTGGAATAAAATGTAACCTATATCCTTTTCCATCCCAAATACATATATACCAAACAACGTAACGATTGATTAAGTCGTTAAAATGTTAAGAAATAACAAATAAACAAACTCACTTTCTCATTTATATTATTAGTAATAGACAGTAAAGATTCTAGATGGAGCGATAAGTTGAGCGGAGAAACAATAAAACGAATTACTTCTACCACAATTTGTTATAATAATATAAAGAGAAATGTCAATAAAACTGTGTGAACGAACGTTGAACTAGACGCGTAATGAAGCTCAGTCTCGGTTACAGTGATTGTGCCATAAAAACCTGAATAACATCTGCCCCGAATTCATAAAACTTTTACTGTTGTAAAATCCACCAATTTCGCAATATTGTCCGTTTAATCTTTTCGGATGTGAATATAAATAAGATCATTAAAAGAAAAAAAGATTATTAATATTTTTTTTTTTATAAAAAAAAATATGAAAATTCTTAAGTTATGTAATTAAGTTTTTGAAAAAAGCAACAGTTAAGTTTCTTGCCATTGAAATTGCATTCTGAATGGTGAGTGAACAAATTTGTTCCCATGTAGTTCGGGCATAAAATAGGCCATCTCTTCCTTTCCCGTGCATGTCGTAAAAGGTAGCTAAGGGAATTCAATGATAGAGCTAATAGCACACAATATAATATATATGTATAGAAACAGTTCAGAAATATTTATTAGACAGATAGATAGATAGATACTCTTTATTGTTTCCTCCAAAAGATTACAATAATAAACTTATTATAAATATAAACAATTACAAGAAATAATCACAATAAGGAAACAGTGGACGACCTTCAGATCGTCCACTGTTTATATATCCACTGTTTAGATATCTTTTATTTTTTCTTTCAAAAGGTTACAGTAGCAAACTTATAATAGATGACAAGAAATTAAAACAATGGGTGCCTTTATCGCTAAAAGCGGTCTCTTCCGAACCGATACGACAACATAACCTTCAAGAAAAGAGCATATTCCTTTTTAAAAGGCCGGCAGCACACCTGCAATGCCGTAGGTGTTGTGGGTGACCATGGGCGGCGGTAGTCACTTATCATCAGGTGAGCCGCATGCTCGTTTGCCCCCTGTGCTGTAAAAAAAAAAAAAAACCTTTGGATGGAGAGGAGTAATTATAAACAGTTGGATCGGTAGCACGATTTTACTTCAGTAGAATTCTCATCTAAACAATACTTTTAAGATTTATTTGTTAAAACACTTTTACCACATTACTGGTTATTTTTCCAAATAGCATATATTTCACAATGTAACTACAAAGAAAAACCATCTTTCTCTATTCTTTTTTTTTTATCTATCAGTCGTAATTTTCGGACGCCATTTCTTTCCTTATACCCAACATATTAAGACCCTTATTCCTTCAATTCCGGCTTAAGTTTTAGCAAGCGACCGTGCCCGGGCACCATAAGTTAGGATTGGCAGGAACATGTCGGCTGTTACTAATATATTTTTTATTATGGGCCTAAAAACATTCGGAAATAGTAAAATCCGGGACCCACCAATACGTTGCCTCGGCAACTGGCCCTATAACATAGTGATGGCTCGTATTTAACTCGTAAAATGCGAAACGCGTTGGCAACATTTAATTCGGCCGGTTCGCGGCACCTTTACAATCGTCCAACGATAACCAGGTACAATAAAGTGGGTGTAATTTTTAGTTAGGGTTGCCACTTAACAGAAATTAACCAAAATAGCCCTACTGTTAGCTGTTTTTCTTTTTAATAGATGATAATGGAATAGTACAAGTTGCTCAGCGGGCTATGGAGAGGGCTATGCTCGGAGTCTCTTTGCGTGATAGAATCTGAAACGAGAATATCCGCAAAAGAACCAAAATAACCGACATAGCCCGATGAATAAGCAAGCTGAAGTGGCAATAGGCTGGTCACACCGCTCGAAGTACCGTCAACCAATGGGGAAGAAAAGTTCTTGAGTGGCGACCACGTACGGGTAAACACAGTGTAGCACGACCTCCCACTAGATGGTGTGACGACCTGAAATGCGTTGCAGGGTGTCAGTAGATGCAGGTGGCTTAGGACCGTTCTTTAAGGCAGTCTATGGGGAGGCTTATGTCCAGCAGTGGACGGATAATGGCTGAAATGATTATGAATGATAAATGGAATAAGCCTGCCTATTGTAACGGTATACGCTGGCAGGGCACCACTGAGGGGTGATAGGAACGAAGAGGCGGGTCAGTTAGCCCATCGTGATGAATACACATGGAATTCAGCACGATGGTTTCCGAGATCATGTAGAGGAAAACCTTATAGGGTATATTGCTAGCAATGGGGTTGGTAGTCTGTATTATTAACAATTCCTTCCCCCCAAACTGTTGGTCATTGGTCTTTTGGCAACAGGAGGAAGGTTATTAAACTATGAAAGTAGTTCTTTATACTGTGCTGATCAATTGCACCGGTATGTTTTATTTTGATTTATTTATCCATTTATCCTTTATTTGTACAGATATATTTGTTTTTACATTAGTATTTTTACCTTATTTATTTATTAGGTAAAAAAAGTATTTAAAACTAGCGGCCCGTCCCGGCTTCGTACGAGTAGACATTTTTACAACATTTTAAAAAGTGGTTATTGTGACATAACGATAATAGTTGGACATATAGTATTGAGAAGTTTTTTGTAGTACTTGATATTTTCTTCAATATTGTAGAACATACTTTTGTTCTATCACCAATAGCTTCCGCAGCGCACGCGACCAAAGATATTTTATAGAATTTTTTACACCTTAAGTGAGTATCTCTAATCTTTTCTAGCAATAAATATAGCCTATGTTACACAGGGCGAATGTGGCTTTCTAATGGTCAAAGAATTTTTGAAATCGACAAAGTAGTTTTTGAGTTTATTCATTACAAACATACACACAAAAATACAAATCTTTTCTCTTTATAATATTAGTGTAGATTAAATTACTATTTTAAATATAATTAAATATTATAACTCTTTTTACCTGAGACGTCATGTTTCGTGCTGAACAACAGCGCTGTTGTGCCTCAAAGGCTGCAGCAATATATAATATAACGTACATACAAAATAATATAAAGACATTTGAAAAAAAAGTTAGCCTTTCAACAGTGTTCGGGAAGAAAGAGAAGATATTGATAGGAAGCTAATATGTATTTTTATCCCGGTCGCTCAAACGAAGTCGCGAGCATAGTTAGTATGTATATAGATAAGGCAAAACGCGTGGTTAGAATGTAATTTGCCAAAATTCGCAGTCGCCGGTCGGCACCTTTATAATCGCCCAGCAATAATCAAGAATCTCAAGCCATGAATTTAGTTCAGGGTTGTCAATTTAATTTGTTATTTTTTATTCTGTATTAGTTTAAAACTTTTTTTTTTACAACACAGGGGGCAAACGAGCATGCGGCTCACCTGATGGTAAGTGACTACCGCCGCCCATGATCACCCACAACACCAGCGGCATTGCAGGTGTGCTGCTGGCCTTTTAAAAAGGAATATACTCTTTTCTTGAAGGTTATGTTGTCGTATCGGTTCGGAAATATTGCTGCTGGAAGTTGATTCCAAAGAGTGGTTGTGCGTGGGAGAAAGTGCCTTGAAAAACGCACAGTATTTGTGTATTTGCAGTTTTATATGCAATTAAAAAGTTCTAGACTATATACTTGTTAATTAAAATAGCGATATTAGTTAAAAGAGTAAAACACAATAGACTATCATTATTTAATCTGTGACTTAGACATATCTCGTAATCGTTAAATGTATTTCTATTTTTTTTATAACATTATTTTAGGAAATATTATTGTATTACTAAAATTGCTTATTTCTTTATTTTTTTTTTATTTAGGCAACGGAACTACTAGTCTAATTTAACTATTATACCTTTGGCTGGTGATGACTTATTAGCAACTGTCTTAGCAAAATTTTAAATATGGACAAAAGTCTATGGTTTCTACGTATATGTATACAAACAATAGTTTTATTAACTTTATTTTACTTGAATACCTAAATATTATCAATTTATTTAAAAACATATAAACAATAATAGTAACAAGCCCTCTTAAAACATTCCCCAAAACCTAACTGCGGTTGCCAACCTGCCTGCCAGGGGTGGCGACTACGGGCAAAACTTCCCAATATGGGAACATCTATATCCAGAAGTGGATAGCTGACTGTAATTCCTAATACCTTATTGGTTAGAAAAAAGTAAACTTAATACCTTGTGGTCCCGGCATAGAATGGACCACCTTTCCTGTTAGTGCCGTACGAGGCGATTAAGGGAACTAAATAGTCGAAAGATGGGTAGCAGCGTCCCTCTTAGAATATCATCAAAGTCTAACTGCGGTTGCCAACCTGCCTGCCAAGCGTGGCAACTACTAGCAAAACACTTTAAGGGAGAGCCTTATGTTCAACAGTGGACAGTTAATGACTGATATAATGATTTGTTTTATGTTACTTAGTATGGCAAACAAGCTGACGGCCCACCTAATGGAAAGTGGTAACCGCCGCTTATAGACATGAGCAATACCACGGACATAACAGCGTATATTATTTCGCTCATGATACCGTGAATCTTTGCCATTCCTGAGGACTCGGATGTTATTCCTCTGTATCCTGTAAATTCACTGTCATATCTCACCCTTTAAACCGAAACAGCCATGCAAACACAATTACTTTACGATAGAAAAACGAATAGGACAGTGGTGCCCAACCAAACGACGTTTGTACAATGTTTCTTTCTGGTTGATAACGATGATGAAACGGCAATAATAAATTACTTTTACAACGATTTTGCTGGATACATGAAATATAAATTTCGGAAGTTTAGCAAACGAGTAAACCGCATAGTGACACGTTAATGACACACCTATCCGGAGATTCAGATTTCGGCGCACGCAAACGAGCAATCAAATAAACCGTTCTGATTTGACATGATTTGATAATCTCCCTGTTGCCTAAATTGTGACTACATTAATACCAGCTATCGTGTAGTCTCTGCATAGAATGGGCCACACCTTCCTTTCCTGTGGGGGTCGTAAAAGGTGATTAAGGAAGGGCGAGGAGTGGGCAGCAGCGTCCTTCTTAAAATATCTGTAAAAGCTTAACTACGGTTGTCATGCTGTCTGCAAAGCGTGGCAAGTACTGGCAAAATCTCCCAAGGGGGAGGCTTATGTTCAGCAGTGGACAGTTAAAGGCTAAAGGATAGGCAAAGGCAGCGTATACCGTTAGTGCAGGCGGGGTTACCGTTCACTTATCATCCATAAAAAATACTAACGAGCCTGAATGCCGAGGCACACAATCTGGCTCGCGCCCGTGTCACAGTCGCTCATGACTAACGATCACGAATTGATTCCGAAACTAATCGAGCTTTTTCGATCTGATTACACATAGGTTAAACCGGTAGTTATTACATCAAAACTATAAATTACCAATAACAAACTAATGTCGGATGATATTTACAAGCCAAGTTTGATCGAGCAATCTTAGAACCCAATTTGTAATAGAAACCAATAGCATACATTAGGCAACAAAAAGAGCATTCAAGATGGACACTTTAAGGAATCCTCTATAATTCCCGCCATCCAATACCGTGACTCTACCTACTGAATTTTAGACTACTGTTATTAAGTTGCCGGGTCACAGAATGGGCACTTTACAGAGCTAATTGCTACAAGTTACGAATCCGTTACTGTTATTATTGCCTTTGAAATGAATATATTGTTTAAAATATGGGCTCAGATGCTATAAAGAAGTCTATTAATAACTAATTATTAACTACTCTTCGCTTTAATTAATAAAAAGGTATAAAAATACATAATCGTCATAAACATATAATATTTTTACGCAAAACATACAGGTGTTTTTTAATTCCAATTATTTGTAGAATACAGCGTTCCATTTGTAGACACCATGCCTTAAGTACCCCCTTAAGTAAGTACTCCCTTTACCTCATAGGGAAAATAAGTTGTCAAAGCCACCGGTAGTAATTTTTTTATTTAAGGTTATGATCACTGACATTTTTTTTATGCAACTTAGAATGGCAAACAAGCTGAAGGCTCACCTGATGGAAAGTGGTAACCGTCGCCTATAGACATGAGCAGTACCATGGACATAACAGAGTATACTGTTTCGCCCATGATACCCCCATGCGTTGCAAAATCCTAAGGTCTCAGGTGTTATTCCTCTGTACCCTGTAAATTTACGCTATATCTCACCCTTCAAACCGAAACACAGCCATGCAAACACAAATGGTTTACAGTTGAAACACGAATGGGACAGAGGTAGCCAAGCAATCGACTTTTGTACAAAGTCTCTCTCTGGTAAATTAAAGATGGTCGTCCTCTATTATGTTGGAATTAAATATGCCACGCTTCAGCCTGATATATACCATAATAACTCATCTATTATAAATTTAATTATTCTCTTATTTTGTATCAACATATCCCGACCTTGTTATCATACTAACGTATGCAAATCTATGAAGAGCTATCATTAAGCACTGAAGTGGTAGGTTTCAGAAAGTTCATTTATTAGCATACAATGTAGATTTCAGGTCAGGACATGGTTATAATTAATGAAGATTTATTATTGTGCGATGTATTTGAAGTTTATAAATTATAATGATACAGCATCTGAAATTGTGGTTGTAGACTTTATATCCAATGCTAAACATAAGGTTCCCCCTAGGGGGGTTTTGCCAGTAGTTGCCACGCTTGCCAAGTGGATTGGCAACCGCAGTTAGGCTTTGGAGATGTTTTAAGAGGGTCGCTGCTGCCCCCTGACTCGTCTTCTCTTAGTCACCTCTTTGGTTACACACCTACGGTGAAGGAAGAAATGACCTATTCTAAAGATTATATATATATATATATATATATATATACTTGTAAATTATTTAGATAATATATTTATAAATGTTGTGAGCAAGGGTGGACTTATCTCTGACAGAGATCTCTTCCAGTCAACCCAATACAGTTTATAGTTTTAAAACCAGCAAGTCATCTAATTTTTGTTAGTATTAAGATTCTCTTATCTATAAATGGTATTGTTATTTGTTATACAAAAATAATTTCCTTGTAGCTGAATCAATCAGACCCAAATAGGTCTTAGTCGAAGGCATTAGGCTATTTGAGCGATGAGAGATTTAGAGATGCTGCTAAGTGCATTTACTATTCTATTTGCATGACATAATATCCTGATATTATTTTTAGCATTTTAATATTAAAAATCATATTTATTTATTTATTTTTATTGCATTTCACAATATAATTAGTAGATAACATTTCATCTTCAATTCTGGACCCTGTTGGGCACAGCAAGTACGAGAGAGGAGGACAACACTAGTTTTCACTTTAGAAATAGTCTATTACATTATAAACGGCCTTTTAAAAAGACCAGCAGCACATCTGCAATGCCGCTGGTGTTGTGGCTGATCATGGGCGGTGGTAGTCACTTACGATCAGGTGAGCTGCGTGGCCTGTGTTGTAAAAAAACAAAAAAAAAAATTATAATGCTTATTTCGATGACTACAAGTACATTGCAGGAAGCCAGTAGATACAAGTGGCATAGGACTGTTCCCCATGGTAGTCTATGGGGGAGGCTTATGTTCAACAGTCGACAGATAATGGCTGAAATGATGATAATGATAAATGTTTTTTTATATTAATTGTTGAAATTGTTCAACTGATTTTAATGGAATTTTGTAAATGAAAATTTACTTTGACTTGAGAGTTAAGAAGTTTTTTTTTTTTTTATCAGGATATAAACAAATTAATTCGGTAGGTGGCGGTAGGGGGCAACTATAATATAATAACTATACTGGATTAGCTAGTTATTTATAAGAAATACTTTTCTTAATTATTTAAAACAAATATATTTTGTATAGGTAATTTAATGTTATACGTTGATTATTATTAACTCTTGGAAATGTATAAAAAATATTTGTCCATTTAATTAACTATAAAATTTTTAAAGGGCATTTTATTAGGATGTGGCAACCCTGCAGTGTAATATCAGCACGTCCCGAGATGATGTTGACAGATGGTCCAAATATAACACGACTCTCTTTTAATAGCGAGATTTTCTGCCCTACACTTACCTATACCTATTATTAGTGCGCTTAACTATTTTTATCTATTATATTATTATTTTAAAATAACTATTATTATTTTCAACCAACTACAAAGAGAGAGAGGTTCACAATTAGATTGTATTTTTTTATATGCATTATCTCATAATTCCTTTAGTTCTAAACTGTTTTAGATTTTTTTTTTTATCTGGAAGGATATACTTACAGATTGGTCCTGGAGAAGTTTATTTTTTTTTATTTTTATACAACATAGAATGGCAAACAAGCTGACGGTCCACCTGATGGAAAGTGGTAACCGTCGCCTATAGACATGAGCAGTACCATGGACATAACAGAGTATACTGTTTCGCCCATGATACCCCCCATGCGTTGCCATTCCTGAGGACTCAGGTGTTATTCCTCTGTACCCAGTAATTTCACGCCATATCCCACCCTTCAAACCGAAACACAGCCATGCAAACACTACTGCTTCACGGTTGAAACACGAATGGGACAGAGGTACCCAAGCAATCGACTTTTGTACAAAGTCTCCCTCTGGTGGAGTTTCTTTCTTTCTTCATTCTTTATTGTACACAAAAGGTTATTAAAATGTAAAAACAAACATAATAGTGCACAAAGGTGAGCTTATCTTTAATAGAGATCCAAGAGAGAGAGAGAGTTTTATCAAAATCGGTTCAGAAGTTTAGTTAGTAGTTAATAGTCAGCGTTGTCGGTATACGCTGGCGGGGTTACCATTCATCATAACATCCCATAAAAAAAAAAATAAGCGACTTACATCTACTTTGAATTTACTTTCTCTTGTTACTTTTTTTTTTATTATTACTTTCGTCAAAAAACTTTCGCAAAAGGAGGGATGTTATAAGTTTCCACATGATCCCTCTGGAAACCATCGTGCTGAATTCCAGGTGTATTCGCCACGATAGGTTAACTGACTTGCCTTTTCATTTACACCTATCATCCCTTACTGGTATCCTGCCAGCGTATACTATTAGCGCAGGTTATCATTCCATTACCATCTATTAAAAAAAAAGAGCTAACATCTACATAAGTTCGTTGAGTCGGTATCCATAGCCGTGAAAGCCATTAAAAAAAAAGAGAAATTGACTCTGACACGTGAATTCTAAATTTAAATATCAGTTCTAACCTTTGAATTTAAGCGACAGCCGCTGTAACCTGTTTGTTGTAAATAAATAATAATTTACCTAAATGATCGCGTTAATCTTTGTCTCTTAAAAATCATAAACCTATATAAATAAAATAAGATTACTCTATGTATGTATGTAATGGCATCACTTCAGAACGATTGCGCCTAAATAAGGAGCAATAATGAGTAAGTACATACATATTATTTATGACTTTCTTTTTACAAGTAGTTTTGAACGGTGTGGACTGCCGTTCGGTGAGCGTGGACTGTAGGGGCGTTGGTTCAGGCTGGAGTGAAACACAGGGATTACTATTCTGAAGCCTCCGGTACCGTCTGAAGAGAGTATTTTTTCTTCTTGTCCTATTTCTTCTCGAGTGTAGTGCGTCGCTGCCCGGAAGCGAATGCCGCTCGACGGGAGGCGGCCTATCTTTATACCCGCCCGCTCGCACGATAACGTTTCCAACTCGCGATAGCGATCTGTGCGAGCGGGACGGGGCGAAAATGAACGAGACGCGTGTCTCTTCAGATCGGTACTCTATAGCGTCTATTTATTTATTTTATTTCAATTTACAATTTCTTAATTCTATTTATTGTTACAATTTCTATTCGTAGGTAATAATGACAACACGCAAAGGAATACTTTATTTAACTTACACTATCTTAAATCTATGTAAAATAACAGAATACAGAAACGATTAACTAGGGACTTAACAACTATAAATTACGATATATACAAATAATGTCGCGAACATAATCTCCCGCCGCAGCTCTCGTAGCTGGAGTTAACTCGTGTTCGCGTCGCTCGATGTCGATGTGGGCAGTATGATCAGCTTCTTAGTGGGTCGCCGTAGGATGCCCTTGTTCGTCCGCACGTCGACTGCTCGGATCTCGCCGTCTGGTCCAGGGTAGGTCGCCACCACCACGCCTCGCGGCCACGTGTTGCGAGGCAAGGTCCCATCAGCTATCAGGACCAGGTCGTCCATTTTGATGGCTCCGTGTGTAGCTCGGGGCTCCCGCCGGTGTTGCAACTCGGGTAGGTACTCCTTCACCCACCGGTTCCAGAAGCAGTCAGCTAGCCTCTGGCTGGCACGCCACTCCTTGTGTCCCGCCGCGTCGCTCTCTGTGAAGCTGCCTGGCAGTGGGACGCGCGATGGACCGCCCAATACGAAGTGATTGGGGGTTAGGGCGCTGTCGTCGTCTGCCGATGTTGACACGTGGGTTAGCGGTCGACTATTGAGGGTGTGCTCGACCTCGACCAGTAGAGTGTGGAGGACCTCTTCCTTGGGGGCCCGCTCGTTCAACGTAGCGGCTAGTGCGGTCTTCACGCTACGCACCAGCCGTTCCCACGCACCTCCCATGAAGGGTGCGCTCGGGGGAATGTAGCGCCACCGGATGAAATGGACTGATGACTCTTCTTGGATGGCTTCCTCGGCTGCTTTCTTCAGTTCGACGTCAGCACCTTTGAGGTTGGTGCCTTGGTCGGACCATAGCTCAGTGGGACACCCTCTGCGGCTTATGAAGCGCCGCAGGGCCATTATGGCGGAGTCCGTGCTGAGGCTGCCGGCGATTTCTAGGTGGACTGCGCGCGTCGTTAGGCAGGTGAAGAGCACTCCGTATCGTTTCTGGTGAGTGCGGCCCACTGTCACGGTCATAGGCCCGAAGTAGTCTAGGCCGGTGAACGTGAACGGTCGTTGATGATGCGCCAGCCTGCTCTGTGGATGGTTGCCCGTTGACGGCTGCGCCGGTCTTGCTCTTCGTAGGCGGCACAGCTGACACCTCTTCAGTTCACTGCGGACGGCGTGTCGTAGGCGCAACACCCACAAGTGTTGTCGCACCTCGTTCGTGGTGATCTCGAAGCCGCCGTGGTGAAGTTTCCGATGCACCCATGCGATGTATAGGCGCACCCAGGCGTGGTTTCCGTCGACGATGGAGGGTTCTCGTTGCTCGGCTGACAGATCGGCGGCGGCTGCTATTCTCGATCGAAGTCGCAGAATGTCGTCGTTGTCTATGACGACTGACAGCTGTATGAGTCGACTGGATGACGGCAGCTGTTTCCCTTGTTTCAATACTGCGATTTCGTCGCCGAACGCCTCTTGTTGTATCGCGCGAATCCATAGCCGTCGCGCGCGATCTAGGTAGTGTGTGTCTATGGGGATGAAACACACAGATGGACTATTGCTGTTCTTGATTTTCATCTTCGTCTTCTCTCTATCGACTTTCTTCGTGCGGGTCCAAGTGGGGTCGGCGCTCTCTTTCTTCTTGTTTCTCTTTCGGATGGCGGTGCAGCGTTGACTGGTCGGTCGCAGGAGGTCGATGAACTGCAACACCCGTGCTGAACTGCGAACAAGTTTCAACCAATTAGAAAAACGTGACGGATCGGGTAATGCTATAGACAACTGCGTCGCGTTCTGTAGCTTGTGTACGCGTTCTTCTCCCGTTTCCGCTTGACTATCGTCGCTCGTACTATCTTCACGCGGCCACTGCTCTTCGGGGAGGTACAGGAAGTCCGGCCCACGGAACCATCTATGCTGCGAGCCGAAGTCCGTCGGTGGGTCGCGTGTGGCGTCGTCTGCTACGTTGTGCCGCGTCGGTATCCATCTCCACTCGTTCGTCTTCGTTTCTTCGACGATCTCGGCGACTCTATGCGCGACGAACGGCTTGTATGCGCGAGGACCGGTGCGTAGCCATGCGAGCACGGTGCGTGAGTCCGACCAGTATACTCGGCGAGCGGGCTTCAGGTCGTGTTCTTCGACTGCCGTGCGCGATAGGCGACACCCGAGGACGGCCGCTTGCAGCTCCAGTCGCGGTATCGTGGTCACCTTGCTGAGTGGGGCCACTCGTCCCTTTGCCGCGATCAGCGACACGTGGACCTTGCCGGTCGCGCTTACGGCCCGCCAGTACACGGCACAGGCGTACGCGTCCGAGCTGGCGTCGACGAATGTGTGCAGCTCCGCTGTATCGGCCGTGGCTACCTCCGGGTAGCACCGCGGCACCTCCAGCGCGGACAGCCGTCGCACGTGGTCCATCCAGCTCCGCCAGGCGTCCGCTTCCCGTGGTTGCAGCTCGGTGTCCCAGTCGATACCGGTACGCCACGTCTCCTGCAATATCTTCTTCGCCTGTATGGTGATGGGAGTGGCGAGGCCCAGTGGATCGAACAGTGACATGATCGCTCGTAGCGCTTCCCTCTTCGTCGGCGTCTGTTCCCCGCTGGCTATCTGTGGCGGAAGCTTGTGTCCGTTGAAGTTGAAGCCTAAGGTGTCTTCAGAAGGTCGCCATACCATCCCCAGTATCTTCTCTGCGTCGAGTTGTACCACGCTGTCCCCGCCGGTGTCGGAGAACGCGGCGCGCACTTGATGCGAGTTCGACGCCCACCGTTGGAGATAGTAGTTGGCTCGACCGTGGATCTGTGCGACCTGTCTTGAGACGCGTACGGCTTGCTCTTCCGTGTCGAAGCTGGCGAGGTAGTCGTCGACGTAGTGGTTCATGACCACCGCCGTTGCTGCCTCCGGGAACTCTTCCTTGTACTGTTCTGCGTTCTTGTTCTTGACGTAGATCGCTGTACACGGTGACGATGTTGCGCCGAATATGACACTCTTCATCCTATATTCCACAGGTGGACCCTCTCGTCGATCTCCTCGCCACAGGAACCGTTGCATGTCCCTATCTTCTTCCCGTATGGTGACCCGCATGAACATGTCCTTTATGTCCGCCGTGACTGCCACCCGTCGTTGCCGGAACCGCATGAGGACCCCCGGTAGCGATTGAAGTAAGTCGGGGCCCGGCAGCAGCATGTCGTTCAAACTGATGCCCTTCGTCTTGGCTGCTGCGTCGTGCACGATCCGCAGTTTCCCCGGTTTCTGCGGGTTGATGACGGCGAAGTGTGGCAGGTACCACACCCGTTGGGAACTCCGTGGCGGGGCGACTTCGGCATACCCGTTCTTGAGTAGCGTGTCCATTTGTTGTTCATACCTCTTCTTAATTTCTTCATTCTTGTCGAGTTTCCTTTCGACCAGTTGGAGACGTCGCATTGCCGATTCGTAGTTGTCCGGCGGCACAGGGTCGTCCTTCTTCCATAATAACCCCGTCTCGTATCCTCCCGCCGGTAACGGACGAGTTTTCTCCTCTAAAATGCGTAGGGCGCGACGTTCCTCTTCATTGTAAGACTTCTTCGGTGCGATTCCCAGCGATTCGAGCGCGAAATGTTGCTTCATCATTTCTTCCATCGATTGTTCCTCTTCATGTGTCGTCACTATGTGGCTGATTCTGTGCACCTGCTGTCTTGTCCTGCCGCGACTCGTACCGTGCAGTACCCATCCCAGATCGGTGAGTGATGCGACCGGCTGCGTGTCGGATCCTCTTCTAACTTCGTGGGCCAGCAGTAGGTGCCAGTTGTCTTGCCCCAGCAGTACCGTCGGTTTGCCCTCTTCGTAGACCAACTCCCTCTCTATGTCTTGTAGATGTGGACAGCCCTTGATGACGCTGCGTGGTACCGACTGCGGTGATAACTGCAGTCTGTCCATCGTCCGTGCCCCCACTGTGTATTCTTGTGAATTCCGCCCGCGGATCTTGAAGTGAACACGCGTCGATTGAGCTGCGTTGATCCGTGCCCCGGCCACACCTTCCACGTAGAATGGTGCGGGGGGACCCGTAGCACCGATTCGCTCCGCCACCGTCGTCTCGATGATGGTGCAAGTCGACCCGTCGTCCAGTAGCGCGTAGGTGTCGCATGTTCCCGTGGGACCGGTGACTCGTATCGGCAGGATCTTCAGGAACGCGATCTTGTCGTTTTCCCTTGCCGATGCGGTGACTGCGGCGGACTTGTCCTCGACGACGTGTGTTGTTACTTCATTCTCCGGCTGTTGTCGCGTGGTGTGCAGCAGAGGGTGATGAGTCTGCGTGCACTCATCTACTCCACATCTCTTGCTCTTGCAGGCGTGGCGAAATCTTCTCACTTTGAGGCAACGGAAACACAGCCTATGAGTCTTCGCTAGCTCCCATCTCGCCGATGTGTCCGCTTCCTTCATCGTCTTGCAGTCCGATGGAGCGTGTCCCTCTCGTCGACACATCGGGCACGGTGGTGTAGCGGGTTTCTCCTGCGTCGTGTATGTCTTCGCCGTCTTCCTAGGAGCGGACTCCCGCCGGTCTTCGGACGGTATCTCCTCGGCGGGGGCGAAGTTTCCACATCGTGCGGCGGTCCTTTGCAGGAACTGAGAGAGTGTTATGAGGTCCGGTTGTCCCTCCGGTTGGTCGTTGGCGAAATCGTAGTACTTGAAGCGTAGTACCGACGGCATCTTCTCTGTGACGTTTCTCACTATTTCTTCGTTGTAGAGGTAGTGACTCTTGTTCAGCGCTCGTATCGTGGCGACGACGTTCTGCACCTTGCTTGCGAAGAGGCAGACGTCTCTTGCGTTGTCCGAGAGTCGTGGTAGCGCGCGGAGTTTGTTCAGTTCGGCTGTGACGAGTGCTCCAGGGCGGCCGAACCTCGCGGCTAACATCTTCATTACTTCTTCTGCGGTCGTAGACCCGACGAATAGGGAGCGTGCCGCGTCCTTTGCGGCCCCCTTCAAGCTTCTGCGCAGTCTTGCTAGGTTCTCTTGTTCTGTGAGTTGACTTGCGCTCTCTTCATAGGCCATCTTCCATGGTAACCACTCGCTCGACGATCCATTGAAGACTGGCAACTCGGTGACTCTTGACGCTGTGGAGGGCAGTATGTTGCGAGCGGCCATCTGCATGGCGATCGCAAACTCATTACAATCGATGCCCACCTTCAGCACCGGTTCTTCTTTCTTCATCGACTGCATCGCTGCTGCTATCGTAGGAATGGCGGCATGTGGGTCAACGTGGCGTGCGTGGTCCCGGTGAAGTGCGTCGCTGCTCGGCTGTGGCGGCGGCGCTCTCGAATCCTCTTCAACGGGTCTCGATGGGACGAACCCCTGACGCTTGCCGGTGACTTCTTCTATCTCTGGTACATGCGGCTCCATTGTGAGTGCCAGCGTGCTTCGATGAACCCAATCTGACGTTCGTTCTCTTCTGACGGTAGCGTCGTCGTCTTCTATTTCCTCGTCGTCCTCTGATTCGGCTTCCAGGGCGGCGACACGTGCAGCAGCCAATTCCACCTCCTTTCGAAGTAGCTCCTCCCGTGCCTTGGCCAGAGCCTTCTTCTTCTGTGAGGCCGTGGTGCGAACCGTGCGTGCCGTGCCGTGCTTCGGTTCCTTCTTCCTTGCTGTCTCCTCTGTCGTTCCTGTGGCTTCGGTAGTCTCCGTGGCTCCTGTGGTCGTCGTATCGCCGGACGTGTTCGTAGTCGATGTGGTGGCGGCGGTAGACGACGTGGCAGCGACAGAAGGCATTCTGACAGCCGCAGACGACGTGGTGGCAGCAACGGACGGCGTGGCAGCGACGGACAGCGTTCCGGCGGTCGTAGTCGACGTAGTGGCGGCGGACGTTGTGGCTTCGGTGACGGCGATTTTTTGTTGCGACGACTTCATGTTTCTCGTAGTCGGCATTTCAGCGATCCGGCTTCAGAATGGTCTTCCTCCAGCGATCCGGCTTCTCGATGTACCAACGGTGTTCCTCCAGCAATCCGGCTTCTCGAAGGACCACGATGAACGGTGTGGACTGCCGTTCGGTGAGCGTGGACTGTAGGGGCGTTGGTTCAGGCTGGAGTGAAACACAGGGATTACTATTCTGAAGCCTCCGGTACCGTCTGAAGAGAGTATTTTTTCTTCTTGTCCTATTTCTTCTCGAGTGTAGTGCGTCGCTGCCCGGAAGCGAATGCCGCTCGACGGGAGGCGGCCTATCTTTATACCCGCCCGCTCGCACGATAACGTTTCCAACTCGCGATAGCGATCTGTGCGAGCGGGACGGGGCGAAAATGAACGAGACGCGTGTCTCTTCAGATCGGTACTCTATAGCGTCTATTTATTTATTTTATTTCAATTTACAATTTCTTAATTCTATTTATTGTTACAATTTCTATTCGTAGGTAATAATGACAACACGCAAAGGAATACTTTATTTAACTTACACTATCTTAAATCTATGTAAAATAACAGAATACAGAAACGATTAACTAGGGACTTAACAACTATAAATTACGATATATACAAATAATGTCGCGAACAAGTTTTATAAAATAGAAGTCGTTCAGAACCAGTCCCTATTTGTGCTGCATACATTCTGTTGGTACCAATTTCAAGATTACTAGGCCGGGAGGGGGGAAGGGAGCAGGGGGAGGTCGAAGTAGCATATCCGTTTGTAAGTCAACGTTGCAGCAGTAAACCTGGATCGTAACCATAACTACTTGAACTTGCCTTCAGAATTTCAACGTCTGAATGCTGATTGTCCACTTTAGAAGCGAGTCTATAACTGTAAATAGTTTATAAACTTAATAATTAGATTTTAGGAATATTTGTTTTAGATATTTACTGAGTACAGAGGAATAACACCTGAGTCCTCAGGAATGGCAACGCATGAGGGGTATCATGGGCGAAACTGTATACTCTGTTATGTCCATGGTACTGCTCATGTCTATAGGCGACGGTTACCACTTTCCATCATGTGGGCCGTCAGCTTGTTTGCCATTCTAAGTTGTATAAAAGAAATATAAGCATTATTGTTATTTATTATCGACCATTAACTGCCCACTGCTGGACATGGACTGCAACATAGGCATTTCCCATAAGAGAGGTTTTGCGAGTTGTTGCCACGCTTGGGCGAGTTGGTAACGCAGTTAGGCTTTGGTGATGTTTTAACAGGGACGCTGCTGCCCATCCCTCGACCCTTAAGTTCTCTTAATCGCTTTTTACGACACTTACGGAATAAAAGCGGTGGCTTATTCTATACCGGGACCACATGGCTAACTGGGGAGAAGGGATTGTTAATTATGAAGACTACCAGTCCTGTTGCTAGCAGTATATCTTATCAAGTCGACCTCCCCACGGTTCCCTTGGAATCCATCGTACTAAATGCCAGGTGTATTCATCACGATGGGCTAACTGACCTGCCCTTTTATTCTTACCTATCTTTCTCTACTGGTGTTCCGGCAGTGTATATCGATAATGCAGGTGGTGTTGCCATTTCATTGTCATTCATTAAAAAAAAAAAAGAGATAGCTAACCAGGAATAGAATTTTCAATACAGTCTTCTCGTACAAATGCGTTTTCAAACAGTACTAGATTACAAGGAAACTGAAGCATTGTGAATCTGATTAGTTCCGCTGATTAGATATGCATAGCTTTAGTTTGATGGACAGCAACCCTTAACTGTTTACGAGTTCAACATCTTGCACCTTTATAGTGTTTAGAATTTTAGATTTTTGGAATGTTTATAATATAATAAATGTATATACAAAATAAATTCTTATATTCTGAGGTGCTTTCTACGTGGTTCTACTGCAGTCTTTTCAGTAAATAATAATAATAATAATAACGTCAGGCTCTACTGGGACCGATCCATCATCACGGACAGGACCGTTCTTGCGAACAAACCTGATATCGTGGTGATGGATCGGGCACTTTCGAGGGTGTTTTTGGTAGATGTCACCATACCGCATGACGAGAACCTCGTGAAAGCCGAAACTGAGAAAAAGAGAAAATATCTCGACCTGGCTCACGAGGTGACCGAAATGTGGGGGGTGGCGTCCACCGATATCATTCCAATCGTTTTGTCGGTGAACGGTCTTATCCCAACCAGTCTGGAACAACATTTCCGACGGTTGGGATTCCGAGGCGACTCACTCCCGGGAAAGATGCAGAAAGCGGTGCTTTTACATTCTGCCCGCATTGTACGCCGGTTTCTCGCCCTGGGGCCTGAACCTCGGCCGACTGTGCTTCTGCCGGGGGTTAGTTGCCATCTCCTCTCCTTAAGAGGGGAGATGTGAATTTACTAGAAATTTAAATAATAATAATAATAATAAACTTTATTAACAAATACAGGATTACACAGTTACATGATTTTTGCCCTAGTTTACAAATGTACGATAAAGTTTTAGTTTTTACAAAAGAATAACACCTAAGTCCTCAGGAATGGCAACGCATGGGGTAGTAGTATCATGGGTGAAACAGTATATTCTGTTATGTTCATGGTACTGTTCATGTCTATAGGCGACGGTTACCACTTATTTGCCATTCTAAGTTGTATAAAAAAATGTCTATTGTGACAGAACTTAATAAAAATTTATTTTTTTTGTTTTAATACTTAATTGTACCATTTATAAAAATAATAAATATAGTTAATTTTATTAAGAAGTGATAAAAAAGGCGACCTTACAGACCAAACTACCATTGGGTAGAGGACATTGAGGAAAAAAGACAAGGGATAGGTGACGTATTGTTATATAGATTTTATTAATATAACCATACATACATGCATGTATGTTTTGTGAGCGTGCACGCATATATATATATATATATATATACATATACATTAACATATTTAATAGCACATATAACAGGAGAGGAGGAGTGCTCTGAGGAATGGTTTGGATTGATACCTGCTACTGATTTTAATCACAGTACAACCAGCAACAAACTAAAATTTCATCCTAACCATCTGGATGAGTGGATGCGCAACCACTCTTTGGAATCACCTTCCAGTAGCAGTATTTCCGAACCGATACGACATCATAACCTTCAAGAAAAGAGCATATTCCTTTTTAAAAGGGCGGCAGCACACCTGCAATGTCTCTGGTGTTGCGGGTGATCATGGGCGGCAGTAGTCACTTACCATCAGATGAGTGTGTTATAAAAAAAGGAGAGGAAAAAGCAGGAAGATGAAGAGAGGAATATAGTACTTAAAGGAAGAAATAGTAGGATTAAACGGAGGTTTCAAAGTTAGTGAGAGAATGAATTCACCGAATAGAGATAGGAACTGAGTTCTACAGGTGAATTGCTTCTGCACTATACAATTGCAAATTAAATATTCAATTGACCCGATCACGGTACAGTTTGCTTATATCCAATAAGTAGTATAAATATAAAATCGAATAATTAAAGACAGTGGTGTTTGTGTTGAAACGGGCTATAAAAAATTATACATCGGTAAAAATTATAAGATAAAGTACTAGGAGAGTAGAACTGTGCAGTAGATGTTGAATTTTTAATTAACTTGTTCTCTGTACCTAAGGCCTTCCTTTAAGTTTTGTTTTTTTTTATTATATCTAGTTGTATCCGAGATTTCATTTGCATAAAATTCATTTTAGATTAAATTGTTTATATAAACGTACATAAAAACTTCCTGCAAGGTTCTGCTTTCTTAGTAGATTCTTTAAGACGATAATATTTTTTTTAAATACAGGTTAATGTTTCATTTAAAATATATTTTATTTTATGCAATTTAGAATTATAAAGAAATTGATGGGCCACCTGATGGAAAATAGTAACTGTCTTCTATAAACATGAAATGTACCATGGACATAACAGAATATACTGTGTTGCACATTCGTTGCCATAACTAAAGTGTTATGCCTCTGTACCCTGTAAACTGCCATATCCACTCTTTTAAACCAAAACATGCCATAGACAGAGGTACCCAAGCAAACGAATTTTGTATAAAGCCTTTCTCTGGTGAGAGATAGTCGTAAGATCACAAGGAAAGACCCGAATTAATAAAAAATTAAGATATTTAAGCCATAACAAAATAAGTTGGGGAGTATTCTGAATGTTAAGCATCTTAGACACCCATAGCCTAAGTGGTGTGTGTGCGTGCATGCGTGTGTGCGTGCGTACGTGCGTGCAAACGTGCGTGCGTGCGCGTATTTTTTTAATGGGTGAAAATGGCATGATAACCCCGCCTGCACTATCGGTATACACTGGCGGAGTACCAGTGAGAGATAATAGGTGAGGATGAAAAGGCAGGTTAGTTAGCCCATCGTGACGAATTCAACGATAAATTAATCACGATAGTTTCCAGGGGGAATCGCATGGAGGTCGACCCCATTACTAACAATCCCTTCCCCCTTTTTTATCGTATTATATATATTGTATATACGTTTGAATTTACGTAGAACTATTTATTATTTAGAAGTGAAATATATATAACTATTACATATTCAAGGGTCAGGAACAGTGAACATTTCACTTACGGTACCCATGTCAAATACTGAATAAACATTTTAGTGGACACTTCACAGAAATTACTAAAAATAGGTATATTTATATATACCTATAGTGTCATGTCGCCTTGGTACAAAATGGACCACCTGTTTCTTTCCAGTGGGTGTGTAAGAGGAGACTGAGGGAACTTAATGGTCGAGATATGGGCAGCAGCGTCCATCTTAAAACATCACCAAAGTATTTTTTTTTTATACAACTTAGAATGTCAAACAAGCTGACGGTCCACCTGATGGAAAGTGGTAACCGTCGCCTATACAGAGCATAACAGAGTATACTGTTTCGCCCATGATATCCCGCATGCGTTGCCATTCCTGAGGACTCAGATGTTATTCCTCTGTACCCAGTAAATTCACACAAATTCAGTAAAGTCTAACTGCGGTTGGCAACCCGTTTGCCAAACGTAGTAATTACTGGCAAAACCTACCTTTTTAATTATTTAAAAAGTGATCTATTAAAAAACTGAAATGTTAATCATGCAATACCTATTCTTATTAAGCAAAAATATATTTGAAAAATATATTCCCTGTATAGCCACTCTTTCCTTTCCCGTGGGTGTCATAAGAGGTGACTAAGGGAGGGCGAGGGATGGGCAGCAGCGTTCCTTTTAAAACATCTTTAAAGCCTGACTGCAGTTGCTAATTTGCCTGCCAAGTGTGGCAACTACTGGTAAAACTTTCCAAAAGGGAGGCTTATGTTCAGCAGTGGACAGTTAAAGGCTGATATGATGATGATGATATTAAAAAAAATCTAAAGCAAAACATGAAGTAGGTGCATAGTTTTCAGTGGAGTTTTTTACTGATACTTGCATTTTAGTTCGTTAATAGACCAATTTTTAAATATTCAAACACAAATATTGAAAACTGTTCAATTGTTTTGGAAAACTGTGCGGTAAAAGTGACGTCGTCACACTTCAAAACAAATAAAAGCTTTTAAATGACTTTAAAAAATAATGACATATTATATGGCATATTCTTTTTTATTTCTTTTTCCAAAAGGCAATATACAATTATTTTATGTTTGCATGGCTGTGTTTCGGTTTGAAGGATGGAATATAGCAGTGAATTTACAGAGGAATAACATCCGAGTCTTTAGGAATAGCAACGCATGGAGGGTATCATGGACGAAACCTATATTCTGTTATGTCCATGGTACTGCTCATGTCTATAGGCGACGGTTACCACTTTCCATCAGGTGACCATCAGCTTGATTGCTATTCTAAGTTGCATAAAAAAAAAACACGCTATCGTAGACAAAAGCAAAGATTTTTAGTCACGTACGACGAAGTTCAAAGAAGTTCTGGTCTAACAGATGAAATATATCACGGTGTAATTCCGATCGTTTACGAGGGCCAGGGCCGGTAACAATGCCCGGGGCCTGTTGGCGAGCTCTGACCTATAATGTTAGGCATTTGTTTCAGTCCTCTAATCTTTTCTTGCTAAGACTACTATATATTTTAATTATTTAACAAACGTATCGGAAACGCTTGGTTAAAAAAGATTTTAAAATGTAATCCGCCATCTTGTGGCTGCGAACTTACTGTTAAAGTACTTATTAACAGTTTAAAAACAAAGTATATAGCAGAGGGAGACTTTGTACAAAAGTCGATTGCTTGGGTACCTCTGTCCCATTCGTGTTTCTACCGTGAAGCGGTTGTGTTTGCATGGTTGTGTTTCGGTTTGAAGGGTGGGATATGGCGTGAATTTACAGGGTACAGAGGAATAACACCTGAGTCCTTAGGAATGGCAACACATGAGGGGTATCATGGGCGAAATATTCTGTTATATTCAGGGTACTGCTCATGTATATAGGCGACAGTTACCACTTTCCATCAGGTGGGCCGTCAGCTTGTTTGCCATTCTAAGTCGTATAAAAAAAAAACATACATATTATATATAGAAAAAGTCATTTAAAACATTTTAATTTAAATAATAATAAAGTAATCCACATGTCATTGTGAACAAACTCCGCATTTACATGTTCCAAACATCAGGGGAAGATGATATGTCTTGGGTGTAAGAATATTTTTCGTCACGACGCTCTGGGGATCGAAAAATGCAGGTGTACAAAGTAAATGTTCTGATCCCGGCAAATGTGGATGCTATTTCTTGGGCACCGTACATAATATTGTTTCTAGAAAATGTTTGATCACCATTATGCATTATGGAAAGCAAGAGGAATTTGTAGAATACGTTTTCAGGAGGATATTTGTTGGTTACCATTAGTTTAGGGGTGAATGAGTATCACAACTGCTTCATGGTTGAAACACGAATGGAACAGAGGTACCCAAGCAATCGACTTTTGTACAAAGTCTCCCTCTGGTAAATGTTATATACTAATTTATTATATAATGTAAAACCGAGAAATACAGCTAATCTTCTTATATGTAAATATTAGTCATAATTGACAGGCTGTACTGGCTAAACTATAGAGGTTAGAAACTTGGAATGCTATGTTGAACATAATATTTAAAATATATTATATATAATTAAAACAAATAAAATAAATCAGTTGCAATGTCCAGAGCAGACCAGTCTCTACAGGCAGCACCCGTTCATGAGTATGACGGATAAGCCAGCCATCATTGCACTCTTTTAGGAAACAAGAACGCGGCCTACCAAGCTGCCACTTGTCTGGACAATTTAGTATTGTATCTGACAATTAAACAATTTAATACAAAATTTATCATTTTCAACGCTCAAAGCTCACTTGAACTAACGTTAAATTAATATAAAGGCAGATAGGAATCCAATAACAATGATATAATAAAGAGATATTAACATCAAAGGTGAAATGTACAATAAATAGGTAGAATTAGCAATAATGCTCATGTCAAATTGTCCTTAATCCAATTAGGCAATAAAATAATACAATGATAATTTTACATGATCATTTATTCTTAATGTCTTTAGATTTTACAAAAAATATTTTCTCTTCTAATTTTTTTTTAAACGAACACTGTAGAGTCAAAGGAAATCTATCAGACAGCCTTGGGGTAAAAATACAAGGTAGTACTTTATAATTACCTGTAGTACATTATTTTATGATGTTTTACTGTTTTTTTTTTTTAATCTTTTCTACCTGTACTTTGTCATTCATGTTACCACACAATAGCCTACATAGAATAATAGCACTGCGGTAATTTTAATTTCCACCGCAGAGTACCGGCCATGTTGGCAAGAGAAAATGTAATTAATTATGTTTTTAGCCTTGCTTATTTATTATGCATTAATATTTTATGTTCTAATTTTTTAATTAAACTAATTGTGCAATTAATATTTTGCAAATTGTGAGTTTATGATTGAACTTTATTATATGAAATATATAAATAAATAAATAAATATACAGGGTGGAAGGGACAGGTTGGCCAAAACGATAACAGCTGATTCAGATGAATGGTTTCAATCAGATGGTACATTATTTTCCCACCAGTAATGCACCACAGCCATATAATTAACGATTTTTAGTTTTGATTCCGCGCAATGTATTTGAAATTTTACGATGTACTGTGATACACGCGACGCGGAATATCTACATTGCGCGGTCAACGGCGCTTTTTCGTAGTTTTCGTACACTTGTGGCGTTGTATTTTAGTATTTAATATGCAAAATGAAGCGTGGACTCTAGTACCAATGTTACATTGCTGTTTTTTTGGTACGTAGTATTATATGATATGTAGTAGGTAGTATTTCATTATAAAATATTATTATTTATTTCTATTACGATATAATATCAAAGGTTACATGATTTAAATAAAAAAAAAATTGAAATTTCCTGTAAAGAATTTCCACTGGAGTTTAGTTCTAACATGGTTTGAATTATTTCAGTTTTTGCCAATCTGCCTTATTTTATTTTAATTATATACCCTGTATATTAATTAAAATAAAAATTTTAAGAGACAGGAGAATAAAATTCTCAAAGAGGTATTTTAAATAATATTACGTAAACCGAATTAATTTGTTTCAATGTAGTGTTTTAATCACTTCCTAAAATATACAGATATATCTACTACCAGCTTTTTGCTACTCCGTACGTGTAGACTTCAGAAGTAGGAAAATCAATAAAATAGACTATTTCCAGATCAAAGAAAAAGGGTATCATGATAAAATATGCACTAGATTTTAAGTTAGACTTTCAGATATAAAAGTGTTAAAATCCCATCCATTTTAAGTGCTGTTGTTTTTGGGTGAAGTTGAAACAAACATACAGAAAAAATTGTCAGTTTCAAAAAAATATTACTTTGGCATCTATTGGTCTTATGAAGACCCCTTTTATTATATTTTCTTTAATATATTCCACGTACATGTATTGTTAAAATTTTGTTATATTAATAATATTAAAAATATCCATAATTTAAAAATTGTAGCAATTTCTTCACCTTAACGGGGAAGAAATGAGGATTTTTTTAATTTAAAATAATATAAGAACGATTATATATTTTTCATAAATTCTGAATTTAATCTTAATCTTATAAAAATAATAAATTTGTTATTAAATTAGAATTATTTTGTTTAATTCCGCAACCATTAGTATTTCGCATTTGGTTGTCAAACTTAACACTAGACTCCGTGCAGCGGTCTAATAATTTGCCTGAAGATGCCTCGTTTAGATATGAAAAACGTGTTGCAAAACGTACATGAACAAAATAGTAGTCGGAGATTGATAGCTAATATCGAAGGTTGTGGAACTTTTATATAGTGTTGGTCAATCTTCGAGTGTTGGCAGTCACACACATACTAATGGTAGCGGAATTAAACAAAATAATTTTAAACAAATAACCAGTGATATGGAATTCCGCAAGATAATATCTAGTTCAGTAAAGTAAATGGCTGGCACATCCGTCATACTCGTGAACGGGTGCTGTTTATGGGGACTGGTCTGCTCATATTTTTTTTTTATACAACTTAGAATGGCAAACAAGCTGACGGCCCACCTGATGGAAAATGGTAACTGTCGCCTATAGACATGAGCGGTACCATGGATATAACAGAGAATACTGTTTCGCCCATGATACCTCCCATGCGTTGCCATTCCTGAGGACTCAGATGTTATTCCTCTGTACCCAGTAAATTCACGCCATATCCCACCCTTCAAACCGAAACACAGCCATGCAAACACAAATGCTTCACGGTAGAAAAACGAATGGGACAGAGGTACCTTTCGTGTTTCTACCGTAGGTAAATGCTTGTTTATTTTCCATTTAATCATACATATGAATAGAACTTAATTCTAACTATAGTCGTTATAACCAATGCAAATGTAAAATTTATCTTGTAAATAATAATTTGAAAAGAGTAACTGTCGAGTTTCTTGAAAATTCTTCTCAGCTCATAACAATATTCTAAATTTTTGTTTTTTTTTTTAATTGACGATTTAAAATAGCTTATAAACAAGCCCATTTGAATAAAGATTATTTCGATTCTATTTTATAATAACCGTTGAAAACGTGACAATATGTTCCAAACACTATGTAGGTATAAACGCTTATAATTTTATCCTCGAATCTAAGAGTAAACAAATATATACATACAATAATAAATGTAACAAGGCATCAGACTTAACAAATGTATATTACAAACTTTGGCATGAGTTGGGATATTGTTATGACTCTATTAATATTAATAAATCGATAGGCGGAATATTGCGTAACGCTGTCCCACAGTTCTGTCGACTAAGAAACAGGTGGTCTACCATGAAATGAAATTCCGAATTTTCGGGCTCAATTTTGTGTTTTTGTTCGTACCGAAATCGAGCCAGTAAATGGAGCTTAACATTTCTTTCATCATAAATCCTATCCTAATAGTCCAGAGAAACGGTATTTTAACATTTTTAATAATTTTAAACGGCATGTATTATGTAATTTTAACATCAAATTTCTGTTCCGTTCGTCCCCGAAATTTCGGAAATCATTTCATGGTAGGCCTACAGTATAAAATATTTATTTGCCGCGCTGTGACAAACTTCGCGATAAAAATGACTATACTTTATTTGTTCTTACAAAATATATCATCTAGATATAGTAATTTAGACTTAGAATATAACTAGCTCTTGCCCGTGGCTTCGTTTGCGTGACTGAGATATGTTTACCTAATGGTTATCCCATTAGAGAGTTACCAGAGTAGCCTATGTCCGTATCCATCCCACATAGTACGCATATATATTAAATATACTAAATTTATTTATTTATTTTATTTATTTACACTTTATTGCACCAAGTGAAAAGAGAAATAACAAATACAGTAAATATTAATGAGAAGTGATACAAAAGGCGGCCTTATTGCTAAGCAATCTCTTCTCAGACAACCTAGAGGACATTGAGAAAAAGACAAAGAGTAGGTAGGTAGTAGGATTTAATAGTGATTGGTTAAGTCATTAAGGTGTTTTTTTATGGATGACAATGAAATGGTTACCCCGCCTGCGCTATCGGTATACGCTGATACCAGTGAAGGGTGATAGGTGAGGATCAAGCAGGTCTGTTAGCCCATCATGACGAATTCAATAGGAATTGTTCACGATGGTTTCCAGGGGGAACCACGTGGACGTCGACCTAATAGGGCATATTGCTAGCAATGGGGCTGTCAAACTCCATTGCTAACAATCCCTTTCGACCCAGTCATTAAGGTGCTAAGAAATACACTTTCAAAATTTTAATATTAGTATGGATAAATCTTATTAGGAATATGTCAAATGGGGTGATCAGTAAGGATGGATAATATATAGCTGATATAGCTATATATTGTAGTTACAATATCTATACATATATACCAATAACAGATATATTAAATATCTGTTATTGGTATATATGTAATACCCAATATATAATATCTAAAAGAAGGACCCGCTCGTAATAAATATATATATTGGACTGGTATTGTCGATTTTGAAACGGATAATCATCAATGTCCAAAATCAATGTCCTAGTGATCTGAAGTAATTGGACAGATTATTCGATATGTCTCGGCAATACTAAGTCAGCGGTTTACTTCTCTCTCTTTCTATCCTGGGTGGATGGATATTCGTTACTCTTTCACGCAAAAATTGCTGATCAGATTTGAATAAAATTTAATCTATGAATAGGTTATATCCAAATTCTGTCCCATTCGTGTTTCAACCGTAAAGCAGTTGTTTGCATGGCTATGTTTCGGTGTGAAGGGTGGGGTATGGCGTGAATTTACTGGGTACAGAGGAATAACACCTGAGTCCTCTTTTTAGAAGCTTTTATTTAGTTTCACCTGTCCCGCTGTCTGACTGTCTGTCTGTAATCTAATCTTGCAAGTTAAATTTGATCCACTTCCTGGTTTCTGATTGAGCTGAAATTTTGCATGCATGTAAACACGTTTTTACTCATAAAATTCAGAGTGTGATGAAAACGGGAAGATTTAATAATTAAGGTGTAAAGTTTTAGTGTTAAAAATATATAATTATGTATGATATGGAATTATTTTGTCGTAGACGAAGAAGCTTAATTTTCGTTAAAGGTTACATTGAATTTATAAAGTGTTATATTTCTCACTAGCTATTGCCAGCGACTTCGTCCGCGTTTCTGTCGTTTTTCGTAAAATAAGTAGCCTTTGTCCTTCCTCACGGTTCAGTGGTTTTGATGTAACAGACACATTTCCCTTTAGTGCTCTGCTCCTTTTGATCGTAGCGTGATAAAAAATATACTATATCCTGCCCAGAAATATGAAGAGTAATTGTACCAAGTTTCGTTAAAATCCGTCGAGTAGTTTTTGTTTCTATAACGAACATACAGACAGACAGACAGACAAAAATTTTACTGATTGCATTTTTGGCATCAGTATCGATCACTGATCACCCCCTGATTGTTATTTTGGAAATATATTTCATGTACAGAATTGACCTCTCTACAGATTTATTATAAGTATAGATTAGAGTTAATTTATTTTTTAATTTTTAGTTCATTTTATTAACAAATAATAAAAGCTTGTTTTAAAAAAAGGTTGTTTTTCTTTAATTTTATTTTTATATCGGCCCGCAAACCGTTTTTCTGTCTTATTTCAAAGAGATGGTCTGTTTGTTATTTAATATTTGATGCTCACATTTATTAATACGATGGACTTGAAACGTAGCGATACGTGTTTTGAGCAAAGATATTTTTTCGTACATTTATTAGAATATAAAAATAATCATAAAAATTTACTGTATTTATATTATTATTTTTTTTTATAAATAGTGCAATAGAGTGTAAATAAAGTAAGTAATGTAGTTATGGTAGAACATTTAAAACTTAACACTAAACCTACTGACATTTCATATATACCTAATCCTGCCACGGGGGGAAAGGGATTGTTAGTAATGGAGACTGAGAATCCCATTGCTAGCAATATACCCATCCAAGTCGACCTCCTCGCGGTTCCCCCTGGAAACTATCATGCTTAATTCCTGATGAATTCATCATGATGAGCTAACTGGCCTGTTTTCATTCTTATCTATTACCCTTCACTGGTGCTCCGCAGCGTATCCCATTACCATACCATTTTCACCCATAAAAAAAAAACCTACCACGAGCGGTCAAATGACCACTTTAAAATAAAATATGTAACTTAATATGGAAAGAGATTTCAGCCAATTGTATAGTAAACAAGTAAATAATAGTAAGTTGTAAATATTGAAAAATGGGTTGTATGTATATTGTAGGAAAAGTCAATACGTTACATGGTAATACAGTAACGTTATACATGAAAATTTTTAAACTAAATTTCAAAAACGGTCATTTGACCGCGCTCGGTAGATTTAGTGTTAATACGATTGATACTCAATTGAAAAACGTGAATATAAAAAAAAATCACCCAGTATAAAAGGACAATTTAAAGATAATGACCGTGAATTATTCAAATCGTCATAGTCGTAGAATACTGACGGGTCTTTATATGTAATCTTTGTCAGATCCGTCAGTATTCTACGACTATGACGAAATATTAAAAATTTGTGTATACTACGTCAAGATAGGAGAGGTACTTTGATCTTACACAAGTGGTAGTACGAGTAGTAACCTGTAATTAATTTAACACTCCCAAATTGATCACATTTCGCTGGGCTTTATTGAAATGCAATATAGTTGAGTACAATTAAGGTCCAGCGTAGACGACGTCACTGCTTGCTACGGAATTTATACTTTTACTGGAGCCTTTCAATCTATGACTTTGAGTGATAGAGGGAGACTTTTAATTCATTACTTATTCATTACTCAAAAAAGAGTGTTAATATAATGAAATTGAATATTTTTTCCAGGAAAATATGTAACGAAAAATGACAAAAAAAAACCTATTGTTTACAACAAATTTCTAGTAGAAGAAGGTTCTCAAATTGGTTAGATTTTTTTTAATGTTTGTCACCTCATAAATTTGTCAGTTGTTAACCGACTTCAAAATTTTATTTAAAAGATTATTATTATTCGATCAGATAATTCTTTTAGAAATTTTACAAAAAACGGTGCAGTAATTTTATTTTTAAATTAAAATAACTGATTTTGCTACAATTAAAGCCGATTTTTTTTGTGGAACACTATCTACTATACACTACTATACACATACGGTATTCTTGGAGCAATTTAAGATATAAATTTTAATTAATAGAATTAAAAGATTTAATATTAATTAATTTAAAAGATTTAAGAGATTATCTATATATAAAAAAAGTCTATTAATAACTTTATATTACTAATATACTGGTTGTACATAATATTATATATAATGTTCGTCTGAAAGGAATTCATTATGAAATTGTCTTTTTAAGTGATTTCTAAAATGCATTATTTTTAATTCGTTTGCATTTTAAGAAAAGAACATGAAAGAAGTACCTAAGGAAGACTGATATTATGTGTGTGCTACAGTAACAAAGAATTACAGTTTTTTTTCTAAAGTTTTTATTTTTTTTTAATGGATATTTACAGAATCTGTATCAGAATACTTTACTTTATACTTTATTGTAAACAAACATATTGTTAAGAACAAATAATTATAAATATAATATACAAAGGTGAACTTATCTTTAATAAGAGATTTTTTTCCAGAAAACCTTTTTATGTGAATTTAATGATATTTAAAAATAAAAATAGGCAGTCATACAATTTGTGTACATTGTATGAACATATTCTTAAGATATCCATACACAAAGAATAATACAAACTATACAAAATATATAAACCCTGTAAACATATAAATATTGAAATAAATAAAACATAAAAAAATACAAACATACACATATATGTTTATTTATTTAAGGACAACCAACAAAGCATACATTTATATCTACTTAAAATATATTATAATAAGGTTACATTATAAAATGCTGCCTCAATTAAAGGCCGCCACGACATGCGTATTCATAATATATTATTATTAGAAATTTATAAAAACTACAATACTAGTTATACAATAAATAGTTAGACTTTGGATTTGAAAGATTTGTACACTTATAATCTATACATATACATATGTATGTATATGCATATGTGTATATACACATATACATACATACATAATACACATATACATACATACATAATACACATATACATACATTCATAATATACATATACATAATACGTCAGCATAGTGATAAGTAATACTTCCTTAGTCGACGCTTAAACAAGAATACCTTCTGTTATGGTATTCCGGCCCCCACACTCAGCCCCTGATTTAATTACTACAAAAATCCACGTTCTGTTAAAATATTTTATAATTAAAAATGCTATTTCTTTCGGGGAAAAGCTCGAAATATGTTTGAGTAAATGATAAACGTGGTTCAGTTACTTTACATTATACCAACAAACAGGCAAAAATGTTACGTGTGCACATCAAGACACAAAATGTAAAGAGCATGTTTTTATTTGCTCTCATATCCATGGAAAGCCTCATGAGGTAAAAGCGGAACGTTTCATGTAACTCTAGAGATTAGTCTGATGTTTATGTTTTGTTAAGTTAAATACAACTGGCGGTGAATTTTGTATTTTTATAAAAACATTAATGTTTTTATAGTTAATTTCATAAAACATTATACGCACCAGAGGGAGACTGTGTGCAATATTCGTCTGCATGAGATACTTTTGTCATACCTGTACTTCTTCAGTGTAAGTAGCTGTGTCACCTGAGTCCTCGGGAATGGCAACGCATGGGAGGTATCATGGGCGAAACAGTATACTCTGTTATGTCCATGGTACTGCTCATGTCTATAGGCGACGGTTACCATTTTCCATCAGGTGGGCCGTCAGCTTGTTTGCCATTCTAAGTAGTTTTTATTAAATACACGCCATTATTTCAGTGTTACAAATAATTCGATTAAAAATTTCCTAGACCAAATCGATTTTGTTTTTAATTTGTATTCGGAACTAGTTTCTTTGATGTTATAAAAATATATGTATGTTCGTATTGATTAATCAAAATGGTATTCATTTTCAATGATATTAAAAGAAAAACTTTATAATTCGGATATAAATTAAAGTAAAGATAAGCATTATGTCCTCTTTATATTATTTTTAATCGGAATCATTAATAGTATTTTAATGGTATTTTTTTATGGTGAAACTGAATCCCTTAAGGAAGCTAGGGTCGACAATTAATAGAAAATTTTGTGCTGCCCATACTAATTGGACAGATGGATCTCTCTGAGAAAAATAGAAAGAAGATCCTTTGGTTTTCCAAGGCATAGTTATTAAGCAAATAGAAGGAATAGTTGAAGCTTTGTTATGTCAAGAGGTGAAGAGACTCGTTGAAAATCTTAGTGAATAGCGACCAACAAAAGCGGAGCTCTTAAGTAATGAATGACCATTTTATTTTATAACATAGAGAGCAAACGAGCATGTGGCTCCGATGGTAAGTGACTACCGCCGCCCATGAGCATCTGCAACATCAGAGGCATTGCAGGTGTGCTGCCGACCTTTTAAAAAGGAGTATGCTCTCTTCTTGAAGGTTACGATGTCGTATCAGTTCGGAAATGCTGCTGCTGGATCTTGATTCCAGAGCGTGGTTGTGCGTACTTTGATAAACGCATGAAGGAAGATGGATTGATAAGTATCTATTAAAAATGAATCATCAAAAATCTATACAGCATATTAAGTTAAAGGAAATAAACGATTTTTTTAATTTGAAAAAGTTCAAAAACTATTTCTCTCGAAGTGAACATTTTAAACAAACGGAAAAAAGCTTTATCCATTTTTAAACAGACGAAAATTCGGCAACAGCCCGCGAACAGCGTAGTCCCGGGAGCCAAATTACAATGGTTATTAGGTCATTATGGAAATTTTGGTTCCTTATTTTTTTTCTTATGTTCAACGCCACTAAAAGTTTATGAAACTTTGTTTTCGGTGTCCTTTTTGTTTGTTTTATCAAAGAACTAGCGATCTGCCTCGGATTCGTATGGGTTGTTTGTACCTAACAAAAATAAATATTTTTTTAATAAGCTTTAATAAGGATTTTTTTATACTTTGGATATTAATATTTTTTGTAGAGATGAAAGAAGGAAGGAGGTAAAAGAATTTTGAAAATAGTTTGAGTTGTTTTTGAGTTTTATATATTACAAATGAACTAATAAAATAGACTATTTAGATTTTAGATGGCGTATCAAGATGAATCCTGTGTACACCAGATTTTAAGTAATATTTTCGGGAACACAGCAGTACCACCATACCACATCCAATTTAATGTCGTATTTTTTGCGTGATACCGGAACAAACATATAGATAGACATCTATTGTTTTCATAAAGACCTCCCATATTAATGTTTCTTAAATATCTCTCATATATAGAATTATCTAGTTACTACTACTATTTTATTATATTACTAATTAAAAAAAAATAACTGACAATTTTTTTAAAATAAATTTTAACACGAATTTCATACTCGATGTTCCATCTTTATAATCTAAGATCTATGACAGTACACACAAAACACTTGAGCACATTTTTAGTAAATTCGGTTTCTTTATTTAGTAAATTCAGTAAACTTTTGTATAAAATCCCGTGTAAATAAATCTCTTTGATTTGATTTCTAAAAATTTTACAATTGATACAAGTCCCATTTTAATTTTGTGACGATGAAAGTTTTTATTTTTGCGGTAAAACAAATCCTGCTTGTTATAAAACAAAATGCACTTCAGACCCGGTGTCACGTTCTTAATTCAAATATTGAATATTTGAATTAAGAATTTAATGTAGACACAAAAAAAAAAAAATAAGATCTAGCTATGTTAGGCACTGTACCTAGTTTTTTATATCTTCTGTATGCAATTGTCTTTCGTTATTAATATCTTTTAAGCTTTATGGCTTTCTTAATAAATTATATAAAAAAAATGTCAATAAACTTTTTCATTATTCACCGTTTTAAAATAAGAATAGTCTACTACTCACTATTAATTTTGAATAACACAAAGGAGTTTCTAGTTAAGAGAAATTCCCTATCTTCAATAATTAAAGTGGATCCTTATTTCCTTGTTCTAAAGACGCGGGCGTCTTTATATTCAACGAAGATTGCTTTATCTATTATTAGTACATATTTAGGTATTATAAAGTATAACATTAGTTACGAATTAATAAAAATAATTACTGATTATTAAAATTAATTACTAATTAATAACATTAATTATTAATTATTTTAATTAATTACTAATTATTTTAATTAATTATTAATTATTAAGATTAATTACTAATTATTAAAATAAATTTTTGGCTTGATAACCTTATTGGTAAAGCTGTTTACCACGCTACCTTATCTACCAAAGGTCGCGGGTCTGACTTCAAAAAAACAATTTAAGTATTTGTATCAGTTGCCATAGTAACCGTAGTACAAGCTTTGCTTAGTTTTAGATTAGATCTCGCTGTGCAATATTGTTGAAAAATATTTATTTATTCAATTAATTGCAGTTGATCTAAAAAATGTGTAGATATTAAAATGAAAAGGTGCGCTGTTTTTTTTTTAATTGACGATAATGGAATGGTAACCCCGCCTGCGCTAGCGATATACGCTGACGCTGTAAGGCTTTGGTAACGTTTTAAGAGGAACGCTACTGTCCATACCTCGACTATTAAGTTCTCATAGTCGCCTTTTACAACACCCACGGGAAAAGAGGGGATTGCCCATTCTTTATCGGGATTACACGGCGGTGATGTTTTTTATCAACAATATTAACAACAAAATAACATTTTATTTGGAAAATTAACACACAATGTTTTTGATATTGCCTAGATTCGAACTTTGACCGTTGCGGTCTGTAATCATTCTCGCATCATTTGTAAATACTCCTTTTATGCAACCCATCTGATTCGATTAACGAAGACTCAGCTTTAACCTCAAACACTTCATCTTCAATTTCATGAAGATTTAAACGAACGTTTGGAAAACTTAATTTAAGTAGTTAGTAGGTGCGTAGGAGACGAATTAGTAAGTTTCCTTTGCACGGAGACCCTTCTTTGAGCTAAATGTCAGGATTTATTTATCAACAGACGGCCCACATATCGGCCTCTCCAAACAAGATACGAGCATACTCCAAACATATGTTCAAGATTCCAGATTTTTATTTGTGAAACATATATTATAAATAAATGCAGATGTAAACAATAAATTTTGTTCGACATGTAACCTTTACGACATATAAAAGTATGTAGTTATCCAGATAGTTCAAAATTACTTATACTATATCACATATATAGCTATAATAATTATATATAGATATAGCTTTAATTTATACAATATGTATAAATTAAAGCAAATAATAAAAAAAAATTATACAACTTTGGTAAATAAGCTGACGGCTCACCTGATGGAAAGTGGTAACCGTCGCCTATAGACATGGGCAGTACCATGGACATAACAGAGTAAACTGTTTCCCCAATGCGTTGCCTGTTATTCCTTTGTACCCTGTAAATTCATTGTCATATCCCACCCTTCAAACCAAAACAAAGCTATGCAGACACAACTGCTTCACGGTACAAACACGAATAGGACAGAGGTACCCAAGCCTATATATGTAGGTAGTTTGGCAGTATAATATACCTATTGGAAACTATTCCGCCTTATAGTGTTATTGATCTGAATGGCCTTCGACCGCTACTAATCAAGACAAACTTGTCCAAGCCGACATGGAATTAAAAGCACTAGATTTACCTAGCACCTCACTTGGAAATCATCGAGTATTACCTAAGCGCCATCTGTTATGTTAATAGTACCTAATATCCTTTCCTGGGGGGAAAGGGATTGTTAGTAATGGAGACTGAGAATCCCATCGCTAGCAATATACCCAACCAGGTCGACCTCTTCGCGGTTCTCCCTGAAAACTATCATGGTTAATTCCTAATGAATTTATCATGATGGGCTAACTGGCCTGTTTTCATTCTCATCTATCACCCTTCACTGGTGCTCCGCCAGCGTATCCCGTTAGCGCAGGCAGGGTTACCATACTATTTTCACTCATCAAAAAAAAATCCTTTCCTTTAATGGACGTTCTTTAGCACAATACCAAATAATGTTCAATAAAAGATAAAATATTAGGCTTTCCGTGTTAAAATTTATTGGTTCGAGAGACATTATGTCTCTCTAACTAGTTAAGGTTGGCTATCAACTCACGGAGTCCATCTTTGTCTCTCGCGAGATGGAATAATTCGGCTGCATTTGCAATGCCTGTCCACTGCCTGATGTCAGAACCTAGCATATTCCTTTTTAAAAGGACGGCAGCACACCTGCAATGCAGTTGGTGTTGTGAGTGATCATGGGCGGCGGTAGTCACTTACCACCAGGTGAGCCGCATGCTCGTTTGCCCCCTGTGTTGTAAAAAAACCTGAGACTTTCTGCGACCGACTTTTCTCTTGTCAGCAACTTTGCTCATCAAAATTACGTGTAAAAGGTAATGTTTATCTTCGTTTTCTGCTTCTTTATGATATTTTACGTTGCTATTTAAATACACTATTGGGACTTAACGCTATGAAAATTTTTGCAAGTAAATAGTACTGATAATGTTTTTTTTTATACAACTTAGAATGGCAAACAAGTTGACGGCCCACCTGATGGAAAGTGGTAACCGTCGCCTATAGACATAAGCGGTACCATGGGCATAACAGAGGACTGTTTCGTCCATGATACACCCCATGCGTTGCCATTCCTGAGGACTCAGATGTTATTCTTCTTGTTGCGTGGTCCCGACATATAGTGGACTATTCCGTCCTTTCCAGTGGATGCCGTAAGAGGTGACTAAGGGAACTTAATGTTCGAGGGAAGCATAATAGCGTCCCTTTTTTTAAATCATCAAAAGCCTAACCGCAGTTGCCAATTCTCCCGTCAAGCGTGGCTACTAATTGTTAAATTTACCTTATGGAGAGGTCTATTTTCAATAGTAGATAGTTAACAGTTGGTATGATGCTGATGATGATGACATATTATTGTATTATTTATTTTATTTTATTTTTTTTCTTTATTAATCGTAGATTCTTCCATAAAATCTATTGTTGTGGTAATTGCCAAACAAATATCCTCACACCATTATATTACATTTACATCTCTATTGCGGTAGAATTAAGGACCAATTTTCAAGTGTGCAATGATAAGAGGTCTCACCCTGTACATAGTGGTACTTTGATGTGGTAAAAAGGTTAAAATTAGGGCTACCAGTAGCAATGTATGTTGGAGATGGAGAGCGTAACTAGTTTTCGACTTTTACTCAATAATGATTTAAACTTATGAAATAGCAACGTATAGGGGGCTCCATTTCTATGCGCCATTTCTTTAAACCTATCTCAAAAAATAATGTTTCGATTTGAAAATACAGCGAAATATTTATTGTAAAGAATAATATGAACCAATGTTCTAATAGATTTAAGTCAAAATAATTATAAATTTATTTTAATATGGTACATAATGCAGTGTGATCCCGACGTAGAATGGACCACCCCTTTCTTTTCCGTCGGTGTGGTAAGAGCCCAACTCTCGACCATTACGGAATGTAATGGTCGAGAGTTGGGCAGCAGCGTCCCTCTCTCATTCTTTGCTAATATGTATTACAAAAGCCTAACTACGGTTGCCAACATGCTTACTAAGTTTGGCAACTACTAACAAAACCCCCAATGGAGGAGACCTATGTCCAGCAGTGGACAGTTAATAGCTGACATGATAATAATGGTGATGATGATTGTACATAAAACAGTAATTTCACATAGTCATTAAATTAAAATATAAGGTTAAGAAGTAAATTTGAAAAGACACATCAAAATCGGCCACAGTGTATTCTGTGATGGTCAAGGCGCTGTTCAAGTCTAGGGCAATGATTAGTTTTCTATTATCACTTCTTTTTTTGTGTTTCGATGATATGATGATTATAATTTCTGTGTTCAAATCTGGACATGGACAGAAAATTAATTGAGTCGAAAAAGTAGATTATTCTCAGTTAAAAACGATTAAATTAATATAGGATGCCAGGGCTAAATTTTATTGACTCAACTAAATGTTATCAAAGTTGGTACAGACTGGTTATTTGTTTAAAATTATTTTGTTTAATTCCGCTACCATTAGTATGTGTGTGACTGCCAACACTCGAAGATTGACCAACACTATTACTACCAGAGTATTACTACTGCGAGTGTTGGCAGTCACAAACATACTAATGGTAGCGGAATTAAACAAAATAATTCTAATCAAATAACCAGTGATATGGATTTTGCAAGATAACACTTTATTTAGTTAAAAAATGGTTCAGAATTAACACCACAATGTATGCGATTAATATATTAAAAATAAATTTGAGATTTTGCTCCTCAAAAAAAAATACCGACTTCTATTGTGACAAAAGCAATTTTTTTTTAATTAAAAACCAAACTACTGTACGGATTTTAATAAAATTTCCATGGGACCAATCTCAAATATTTTGTTTCGGATAAAAAAAAAAAAAAAACTCCCCAAATTTCTTTATAAATAACGTAGTTGAACGGTAATAAACATAAAAAAAATTAGGATAGTATTTTTCTTTTTTAAAGTCGATTGAAAAATAGAAAGATCCTTTTCGGAAGTTACTTAAAAAGTGATCTGTTTTCAATTACTGATTATCCAGGAAAAGACTAGACTCATGTGTCTCGAAGGGCAAGGAATGAAAATAGAGAAAAATTACGAGAGATAAGTAAATAAATTACGACAATATGCTTCAGATAAGGGTTCGCCACTTGGAAACCTTTCTTTCCTATCGCTTATTGGTTATTTCAACTATGTGACTGAATCTATGCCACTTCAGATTTCTGATCCTTTGCTCTATATTTTGGTACACTTTATATTTTGGTACAATGGGCTTTCTAAATTTAGATGGAATTTATAAATTATATGGATAGAATGTTTTTTTTTTTATTTAACTTAGAATGGCAAACAAGCTGACGGCTCACCTGATGGAAAGTGGTAACCGTTGCCTATAGACATGAGCAGTACCATGGACATAACAGAGTATACTATTTCGCCCATGATACGCCCATGCGCTGCTATTCGTGAGAACTCAGGTGTTATTTCGCTGTACCCTGTAAATTTACTGCCATATCCCACCCTTCAAACCGAAACATAGCCATGCAAACACAATTGCTTCACCATAGAAACATTAATGGGACAGAGGTACCTAAGCAAACGACTTTTGTACAAAGTCTTCCTCTGGTATTTTTTTTTTGTGAAATAAAATCTACATGTAAATTATAAAGAGTCTTAAGTCGTCTCATTGGATTCCTTAATAGAAATTCTATGAGAAAAATTACAAGCCCGTTTCAAAATTAATAAAACGGGATTATTAAATTTAATTTCTATTAATATTCTGAGATGCTTTGTACTAACTTTCCGCAAGAAGTTGATAATTTATGACAGTCCTTTGACTATTTAAACTTATTGGAAAGTTGTTAAAACATGGCCTATTGAATATAAATCGGCTTCGAATTAGTGAATTGAGCTTCGTTCGAATTTGCAAAGGAAGAATGCTTACTATGCTGTTTTATATACATTTTTATTGCTTTAATCTTTATTCTATTAATTCAAATCTGCGTATATTTTTTTTGCTACATAGATTGAGAAATCAAGCTGGAATGTAGTAACTGTACTCTATAGGCATGAATACTCCGTGACATCTATGGTACGCTTATGGTAACCATGCACTGTTGCTTTTAAGGACTAATATGTTATTATTAAAACTTATATTTATTTTTAATTATGTGTATATATATATATATATATATATATATTGGAATCAACTTCCAGCAGTAGTATTTCTGAACCGATACGACAACATAACCTTCAAGAAAAGAGCAGACCTTTTTAAAAGGCCGGCAGCACACCTGTAATGCCATTGGTGGCAACTAATAATAATAATATATATATATATATATATATATATATATATATATATATCGGAACGGTACACGGCACGGCAAGTCATGAATATATACATATATATAGAGCGAGAGATGGGCAGCAGCGTCCCCCTTAAAACATCACCAAAAGCCTAACTGCAGTTACCAACCCGTCTGCCAAACGTGGCAACTACTGGCAAAACCTCCCTGGGGAGGCTTATGTTCAGCAGTGACTGATACAACAACTTGTCGAATACAAAGCGATCTAGTAACTTGGATCGATCTAAAAGCTTAACATAGTATCAATAATATTTAACCATAAAACCGTGCCATATTTTCAGAACTATATTATTGTCCGCCGCGCCAGGCCGCGGCCGCCGGTGTACAAACTGAATATTGGAATAGGACACACGTACTAAACTTTATTAAGGATAAGGTTTCGGCAGCGACACGAGAGAAAATGCTGGCTTTTTTGCGCTACCAAATCCAATGAGGTAACAACTTGTTTGAATACTTATTTATTTTTAACGCCTCATAAAACAGAAAAAGGTCTGTAAGCCGTTTTGCGTATAGTAAAACGGCACGAAAAATCTCGTGTTAGCATTATTAAATTATTCAAATACTAGTTTTTTTTTTTTTTTAATGAATAATAATGAAATGGTATCTACGCCTGTGCTATCGGTATATGCTGGAACACCAGTTAGAGATGATAGGTGAGAATGAAAAGGCAGGTCAGTTAGCCTATTGTAATGAATTTAGCACGATGAATTTCAGGGATGACAACATGGAGGTTGATCTGGGAAGATATATTGTTAACAATAGGACTTTTTAGTATGCATTATTAACAATCCCTTCCTCCCCTTCAAATACTAATTACCAGTTTCAGATGGGAACTTTGTATAAAAGTCGTCTGCTTGAGTATCTCTGTCCCATTCGTGTTTCTGCTGTGAAGCAGTTGTGTTTGCATGGCTGAGTTTTCGTCAAGGGATATGACATTGAAATTACAGGGTACAGAGACTAGCATCTTAGTCCTCAGGAATGGTAAAGCATGTACTCTGTTACGTCCATGGTACTGTTCATGTCTATAGGCGACGGTTATCACTTTCCATCAGGTGGGCCGTTAGGTTGTTTGCCATTCTAAGTTGTATAAAAAAACTTACTGAACTTGTGATTATCTAGGTTAGAATTTTAGTTCTAAAACGTTAAACCGCTGGTAGAAAAAATAAAAATATATTTTTGATTTAAAAATATAATTTTGAAAGAATTTTGTCTCTAAAGAGGCCCGTGTAAGAAACTTATGTGTGTAATGGTGTGTCAAACATCAAGTAGTTTTTATATATAGATCTATATTTTTTTTTATACCACTGAGGTGGCAATCAAGCATATGGCCCACTTATTGGTAAATGGTTACTGTAGCCTACGAACATGAACCAGGGGTATTGCAGGCGTTCATAGAGTACACGCGCATTGACGACCCTGAAGAAAACTCTTTACCCCCCTTTTGAAGAATCCCATGCTGTAGTATCTTGGAATACTGTAGATATTGAGCTATAAGTACTAAAACATCGAGATATGTCCGCGAACTCAAGAAAACGTGCTCACTGCTCGCGTACACTAGTGTTGTCTAATAATCTATAATCAATTATTTAATAGTGTTGTAATATATTACTATAAAAAATATAAATAATAATAGTAGGAACGGGTTTCATCATCATCATCATCTCAGCCATTACCCGTTCACTGCTGCACAAGCTTCCCCCATATACCGCCATAAAGAACGGTCCTGAACCACCTGCATCCACTGCCGTCTTGCAATGCTCTTAAGTTGGTCACTCGATTTAGTGTGGGGATCGTCCTATATTGTGTTTGCCCGTACGAATTCGCCACTCAAGAATATTTCTTCTCCATCGGTCGTCGATTCTTTGAGCTATGTGACCAGCCCATTGCCACTTCAGCTTACTTATCCTTTTAAAATATATCAAATACGAATAATTAGTTCAAATTAAAAATGCTAATTAATAAAATACATTTTCATTCATTCCCAGATCAATGTCATTCGGAATGTCTGACGGGTTGTTAAACCAGAATAATCGATAATTCGATTAGACTTTTGATAGTATCGATACTAAATATCGATAGTGCGAGGTTGCGACGTAAACTTGTGGATGAAGTCGAAATAATTGTCGGAAACGATAAAAATACAGTGAGCTCATTAATCTCCCATATTTATATAGATATAGTATCGATACTATTGGTATTGTATATTAATTCGTTAGGTCATAAATACGAAGTAAGGTATATGCGAATAAATTTTAAAATTAATTCGATAATATCGATTAATCGTTAATAAATTATATTAATTAAACGGAAATATTGTTTTTTGCTCAATTATTTATCATCACCATTACTAGCCACCTTACGACACCCACTGGAAAGAAAGGGGTGGCCTATTTTATGTCGGGTTCACACGGCGAACTCAATGTGTGTTGTGCTTCTGCCGTGGGTTATTTTACCATCTCCTCTCCTTAAGAGAGGAGATGTGAATTTGTGAAAAAAAAATAATAAAGTTTATTTTCTTCACAATACCAATAGTACATCTTTTATATGCTAATATATTTATTTTTGAGGGTTACGTAGTTAATGTATTGTGAAGAACTGGTGTCTGAAGTAGGATAAACCTGTGTTACAGATCACCAGGTCCTCACCACACATTGTTAATCGATTATTGTCAATTAAATAATAGATTTTTAATAATAACAATCGAATAATCGACTAATAATCGACACCTAGCAACACTAGTGTACACCCGAGTTCAGAGACGCTGACTTAGCCGTAACCTTGTACATGATACTTCACTCTAAGTATTCTCAAGATATTGACTTTGATCTTTTTCTCTTATTGACCTCATTTTTATAATAATCTACTTATTTATTCGTTTTAAACACAGTCTATAAAATAAGAAAGAACTTTCAGTATATCAATCAAGTTTTTTTTTTAATTAACATAGGCTAATGTGTCTATAAAACTATTATAATTTTATTTGTTTTAAAATACAAATAGTGCATATACTGATCAATGCCAGAGGGATACTTTGTACAAAAGTCGTTTGCTTGGGCACCTCTGTTCCATTCGTGTTTCTACCTTCAAGCAGTTATGTTTGCATGGCTGTGTTTCGGTTTGAAGGGTGGGATATGGCAATGAATTTACAGAGTACAGAGGAATAACACCTGAGTCCTCAGGAATGGCAACGTATGGGGGTATGATGGGCGAAATCTGTTATGCCCATGGTACTGCCATGCCCATAGTCTATAGGCGACGATTATCACTTTCCATGAAATGGGCTGTCAGCTTGATTGTCATTCTAAGATGGATAAAAAAAACAATAACTACAGATTTTGTACTAAAATCGTCAGTACCTCTGATCCACTCGCATTTCTGCTGTGAAGCAGCTTTGCTCGCATAGGTTTTTTTTAATGGGTGAAAATGGAATGGTTACCCCGCCTGCGCTAACGGGATACGCTGGCGGAGCACCAGTGAAGGGTGATAGATGAGAATGAAAACAGGCCAGTTAGCCTATCACGATGAATTTATCAGAAATTAACCATGATAGTTGCCAGGGGGAACCGCGAGGGGTCGATCTGGTTGGGTATGTTGCTAGCAATGGGATTCTCAGTCTCCGTCACTAACAATCCCTTTCCCCCCTATCGTTCTACCTACCGATTTGCGAAGCAATATCACTGTTAAAAACATAAAGTTTAAACTGAAAGCTTATTTACTGTCCAACCTTGCTAAAACAGCAGAATATTAATGTAAATATTGACATTTGAGAACGAAATGTAAAGTATCACACACGAGCCCAAGAGGTTTAAGTGATATTAAACATTCATAGTTTTCTTGAATGTATTTGCATGCTAATTAAATTGAAAAAAATAGGATAAAGGTAGAAAGACGATGATGTTATATAAATATGTAGTAAGTTAAAACTGTATTACTATCTATGTAATAACCCCTCCCCTCGTAAGCTATTTATTACAAGTTTAATTTAATCCACGAGGTAGGAATTTCCACGGCGTCTCGATTTATGTCGTTTACTAGTCAGTGTCAGCGGAAGATTCCCCAAAAAGTTGTACCCCGGCCGATCAAGTTTTGACGGTTCGCAGGAGGAAAATTAAAACTTTACCTTCTGTGGATCTTGCGAAGTATATAATTAGATAGAGTAAATTTTTCGATAGGGTATCGAGTTTGTATATAATATTCCGAACCGATACGACAACATAACCTTCAAGAAAAGAGCATATTCCTTTTTAAAAGGCCGGCAGCACACCTGCAATGCCGTAGGTGTTGTGGGTGACCATGAGCGGCGGTAGTCACTTACCATCAGGTGAGCCGCATGCCCGTTTGCCCCCTGTGTTGTAAAAAAAAACCTGTTTTGTAATTGTGCCTGTGAGTTGACGAATTCATCACTACCTCTTTTTTTTATACAACTTAGAACGGCAAACAAGCTGACGGCCCACCTGATGGAAAGTGGTAACCGTCGCCTATAGACATGAGCAGTACCATGAACATAACAGAGTATACTATTTCGCCCATGATACCCCCCATGCGTTGCCATTTCTGAGGACTCAGGTGTTATTCCTCTGTACCCAGTAAATTTACGCCATATCCCACCCTTCAAACCGAAATACAGCCATGCAAACACAACTGCTTCACGGTTGAAACACGAATGGGGTAGAGGTACCCAAGCAATCGTCTTTTGTACAAAGTCTCCCTCTGGTATGATCATTGATAATGATCAGTCCATTGCCTAACAAAGTCCTTCCCCATAGACTGCCGTAAGCAACGGTCCTGAACCACCTGTATCCACTGACTACAATGCATTTGAGATCGTCACTCCATCTATTAGGGGAGTTGTCCTACACTGCGTTTAGCCGTACGGGGTCATCACTCAAGAACCCTTCTTCCTTCATCGGTTGTCGGTTCCTCGAGCTATATGACCAGCCCATTGCCATTTCAGCTTGTTTGTCTTATATTATATATTTGACCAGTTCCATTACGAATGGAAATATAATCTTTATTTATATTGGCTTGTTTAAGGTCTTTTAACTGCCAAAAAAGAACTTGCAAGAAATATTCAAATTATTTCACCAATGGTTTTTTGAATTTCTGCGATATAACTATAACTAATAAAGATAAATAATCATAATTAATTCGTAGTATTTTTTTTTATAAAATAAAATAATTTCAAAGATGTTTTCTCCCACGAACACTCAGGTTATGGAATGAGCTCCATGTCCAAGTTTTCCTAAGAGACTACAGCATGGGGTTCTTCAAAATGGGGGGTAAAGAGGTTTCTTCAGGGTCGGTAACGCGCGCGTAATAATAGCTTACCATCAGGTGAGCCGTACGATTGTTTGCCACCTCAGTGGTATAAAAAAAATAGGAGAAAAAAAATACCAAGCAACATTAGTTGGTTTAGAAATAGTAAACCACTATCTCTTGCTCCATTTTCATAATGTGATAACATTATAAACTGGCCATAATTTTGTTTATATTAACAATGTTACGAGTAACATTATACCGGTTTGTATCCGAAGTTATCCAAACTTCTGGTAGCAAGGGCCCTACGGTAAACCACAATAAAGGTTAGGATGGACGACCACTGAATTAATTTATAATAGGTTAGGTACCTATTATTATATTATATCACATTATATCGTATCACATCACATCACATCATATCACATCACATCACATCACATCACATCACATCACATTATATCATATTATAACATGCTATTTTAAAATATTGTTATAATATATTAAATCACCAGAGGTAGACTTTGTACAAAAATCGTTTGCTTTGGCACCTCTGTCCAATTCGTGTTTCTACCGCGAAGCAGTTTTGTTAGCATGGCTGTGTTTCGGTTTGAAGGGTGGGATATGGTAGTGAATTTAACTGCTCATGTCTATAGGCGACGGTTACCACTTTCCATCACGTGGGCCGTCAACTTGTTTGCCATTCTAAGTTGCATAAAAAAAATATCTTTTTTCAAGTAAAAAAAAAATTGGGGTCAAAACTCATTAGTATAAAAGACTGATCGCAGAGACAGGTCCCAGTGCTCCACTGATAAAGACGTAAATGGTCGTTGATAAAAATATAGGCTAGCCTTCTAGTCGCCAGAGGTTCCTAGAAACCGATATGATTATCTCCATAAAATGTTCCGAGTTTAATTCACGGTCGGACCAATTTAGGATTAGAAATTTCTAAATTAGTTCCAGTTAGGATGTTCTGATATATCGTAATAAAATCTTTATTTTATAAAACAATAGCGCTACCGCTATCTTTTCAAAAAACCTTAACGGTGTTGTAATGATAAATTCATAATAAAATAATAGTTTCCTTTTTTAAGTGCCTTTGGAACATATTTATTTATTTATTTTGCACTTTATTGCACTATTTATAAAGTAATTAATACAGTTGATTTTAATGAGAAGTGATACTGAAGGCGGCCTTATCGCTAAGCGATCTCTTCTAGACATCTTTATAGGGTAGAGGACATTGAGAAGAAAGACAAAGAGTAGGTGGCGCACTATTATATACATATTCCAATATATACCAACATACATATACATAAACATATATATACTTAATAGCACATATACAACAGGAGAAAATAAAAGTGGAAGATGAAGAGAGAATACATAATAAAAGAAAGAAAATGTATGAACCGAACCGATATGACAACACAACCTTCAAGAAAAGAGTATATTCCTTTTTAAAAGGCCGACATCACACTTGCAATGCCGCTGGTGTTGTGGGTGATCATGGGCGGCGGTGGTCGCTTACCATCAGGTGAGCCGCATGCTCGTTTGCCTCCTGTGTTATAAAAAAAAAGGAAAATAATTAATGGGGCCGTTCCATCTCTACCTACATACATGGTAAGTGCTCTACCAGAAAAGTCCTCTAACTGTAATCTGTCATACTTGTACAGTTGGCTGCGATGTCGGTGAATTTGGATCGACAGTGTTTACTGAAATACTTCACTCCAGTTTAAATAATCTACCAAAGTTCTTGTGTGTGTTTGTGTGGGTATATAGAGATTTACACTATCCTTAATACACATTTGAATATTGTTTGTTTGCAACCGACTTCAAAAAAGGTGGATCTCAATTCAGTTGTTTTTTTATGTTACATCATCATCATCATCATATTAGCCGTTGATATATTGCTAAGTTTAGCCAATAGTTACCATGTTTGGCAAGCGGATTGGCAACCGCAATTAGGCTTTTGGTGATATTTTAAGAGGGACGCTGCTGCCTCTCTCTCGACCATTAAGTTCTCTTAGTCGCCTCTTACAGTACCCAAGGGAAATGAAGGAGTGGCCCGTTCTATGCAGGGACCACACAGTATATATGGTGTATGCTATTATATTTATAAGAGTTTATATATAATATAATTAAATTATTATTACTATTATATACAAACCCTGTAGATACATTTACCTCCTCGGGTTCTCAAGGTTGACTGGAAGAAATCCCTTCAAGGGATAAATCTGCCTGTTTCAGGTATACAGTATTATCTTCTTTATAACCTGATATCTATTTTAAAAGTGAATGCACAAGTTAGTCCTCAGAAATGGCGACGCTTGAGGAATATCATGGGCGACACAGTATACTCTGTTATGTTCATGGTACTATTCATATCGATAGGCGACGGTTATCACTTAAACCATCATTAGAAATATAAAACGAACTTAACTATACATGTATGAACTTAACTATATATGCGTGATAGAGTAACAAGCATCGAAATATCTAAACACCCCAGTTTGAGTTATATCCTAACGTTGCCATGGAAACGGGAGATAACATCAAAATAAGGGAAAGTTTTAACAAGCAGGACTTTAGCTTCGCATAAAAATAGCTATTGCAATATCGACAAAATTAATATGGGAGAAATACGGTCGTGGGTAGATAAATCCGGAGAAATGCAAAAGGAATTTTCATAAACCGATTAATATTTGGAAAAGATATCACAAATTAAGAATGTTCTTTCTAAAGTTGTTAAGCGATAAACAATTTAAGATATCCCGTTTCACAAAAGAAAACCCGAGTTCAATTATATCGAAACCAGTTATTTTAAAATCAAAATTAAACTTGTGAACTGATTTCGATAACATTTCTATAGGTTATAATGATTTAAAAAAGAACAAGGTTCTAACTTATAAAACTAAACTATTTATCTTACTTACACATATTGGTTCCATGGGAATATTATCAAAATAGGTTTTATATCAAAATAACTGGTATATATATATATATATATATATACTTTTTGATTAATCTGCCATACAGCTCGTCTGACGGTATGTTAGCCTATAGACGGCTGCAATACTAGGGGTGTCACGTGCGCGTTGCCAAAAATTGTGAAATTGGCTCATCATAATAATTTCAACCATTATCAGTCCACTACTGGCCATAAGGAGAGAGACTTTGTACAAAAGTCGATTGCTTGGGTACCTCTGTCCCATTCGTGTTTCAACCGTGAAGCAGTTGTGTTTGCATAACTGTGTTTCGGTTTGAAGGATGGGATATGGCGTGAATTTACTGGGTACAGAGGAATAACACCTGAGTCCTCAGGAATGGCAACGCATGGGGGGTATCATGGGCGAAACAGTATACTCTATTATGTCCATGGTACTGCTCATGTCTATAGGCGACGGTTACTACTTTCCATCAGGTGGGCCGTCAGCTTGTTTGCCATTCTAAGTAGTATAAAAAAAAAAAAAAAAAAAAAAAAAAAAAAAAAAAAAAAATTCTCCTTCATATACTACCATAAGGAATGATCCTAAACCGTTCTTTACGGAGATTAGCTCACTGATCTATATTTGTAAAACATGGTGTCTTGGTAATCCCCTTATGGACTCCCGCGATACAAATTCGCCTAGTGTGGGGTTCAATGAACTCATGTTGTTTTTGTGTTTAAAAAAATAAACAAATAATTAAATAAATGAAGTAATAAATAGATAAATGAAGTAATAAATAAATGAAATAGTATTTTTTTAAAACATAGGGGGCAAACAAGCATGCGGCTCACCTGATGGTAAGTAACTACCGCCGCCCATGATCACCTATAACACCAAGGGTATTGAAGGTATGCTGCCGACCATAAATAAATGCAGTAATAAATAGATAAATGAAGTAATAAAAAAATAAATGAAGTAGTAAATAAATAAATAATTTAACGTCTATGATAATTATAATTGTAGCGTGGTGGAGCTTAATCATCTGTAAACTGTAGGTAATATTGCATCGAGTAATAATAATAAATAATAGAAATGTAGTTAGGACATGAATTGTTCTTATGTCACTCAAATAAATTCATTATAGTTAAGCACGTCGAGGAAAGCAATTCCAATTTCTGCAAGCTCAACTCGTGTTATAATTGGCTTTACGTCAAACTCAAATAGGAACTTCACAGCTTCATTACAACTTCAAAAGGACAGCAAGTTGAAACCTACTCACAATCAGCCCGGGGATATGCAAAATTACTTAGAACTTAACACATATTGCTGTCTCTGAAGAGCTAAAGATTTCTCGTGTAAACAAATGCACGTTTTGGAAATTAGATGTGATAGTAAACAATTTATGAATTAAATAATTTATTAGGACAAATATATGTAAAAATATGCAACTTTAATCGTGAACGTATTGATCATTGCATGGATAACGACATTTCATAAATACTTTATATCGTGGCCGTGTGGGCCCGGCATAGAATAGGCCACCTCATCCTTTCCCGTGGGTGTCGTAAGAGGCGACTAAGGGAACTTAATTATAGAGGGATAGGCAGCAGCATCCCTGTTAAATTTACATGTATTTTTGTTTTTGAATTTATATTTATAATTTGCATTTGCTACTTGTTTGTAATTATTATTTGACATTAACATCTACTGATATTGAATTAATTGTGATAAACTAAATTGTAACAATTTATTATTTTAAATTATAATAAAAATATTAATATGACATACTATGTACGATACTATATTTTTTTTTTTGATGGGTGATAATGGAATGGTAACCCCGCCTGCGCTAACGGTATACGCTGGCGGAGCACTAGTGAAGGGTGATCGATGAGAATGAAAACAGGCCAGTTAGCCCACCATGATGAATTCATCAGGAATTAACCATGATAGTTTCCAGGGGGAACCACGAGGTTGACCTGGTTAGGTATATTGCTAGCAATGGGATTTATAATCTCCATTACTAACAATCCCTTTCCCCTCTACGATACTATATTATGAATTGTAACTTAATTATTGGTAGTCGTATTGAAAAAAAAAAGACTTAAAATTATATTTTGCATGCTTAATATTGGCTGAATATAGAACTATTTATATATTGTATTGGAACGTTGTCATTGCCTATTTAAAGCAAATAAAGTATTCTATTCTCTTAAAACATAACTATAGCCCTAATTACGATTGCCAATTTCCATTGTATTGCACTAGGGGATTTCCACACTTTTTTCCGTCTGCAGTATAAGTACATAGGATATTTATTTATTTATTAAATATTTATTTCATTACTTAAAGAACAGTATTAATATTTCATTTAAAGTAAAAAAGGCCGTCTTATGGCTGAAGTCAAACCTTTAGGCAGAGAGGAAGTGTATCACTCAACCGTGTAGTAAATTTTATTAAAATTAATTCGACCGATTAAATGTGATTGATATCCTGCGATTTCGCTTACATGAATCAGTAGGTAAAGTAATTTATACGCTAAGGTATAATGTAACCGTATAATGAATTTTATTATGTCCATTGTACTGTTTATGTCTGTAAGCGACGGTTTCGACTTTCCATCAGGTGAATTATCAGCTTGTTTGCAATTCTAAGTTGCATAAAAACAAAACAATTCTGTATAAGTATATTTACTTTACTTACCAGAGGGAGACTTTGTACAAAAGTCGATTGCTTGGGTACCTCTGTCCCATTCGTGTTTCAACCGTAAAGCAGTTGTGTTTGCATGGCTGTGTTTTGAAGGGTGGGATATGGCGTGAATTTACTGGGTACAGAGGAATAACACCTGAGTCCTCAGCAATGGCAATGCATGGAGGGTATCATGGGCGAAACAGTATACTCTGTTATGTCCATGTACTACTCATGTCTATAGGCGACGGTTACCACTTTCCATCAGGTGGGCCGTCAGCTTGTTTGCCATTTTAATTTGTATAAAAAAAAATTATAGAATTTTATGCTCAAATATTTCATCTATGATATTGTTGAGCTACACAGTCCCTACTTATGCATGAGTGGTCGCTCCAGTCAAAAGTTATCAGTGGAAAACGACATAACTTTGCCCGTAACCCTTTTGTGAAATTGAGTTAGTTACACTCTCGGATGCAGGAAGAAAATATGATTTTTTTTTCATTTTGGGATTTTATTCAATATTTGCCAATAAATAACGATTTATTTAGGTATATATATATATATGGTCGTGTAGGTTTCGGCATAGAATAGGCCACTCATCCCTTCCCCGCGGGTCATAAGAGGCAACTAAGGGAACTTATGGTCAAGGGATGGGTAGCAGCCTGTTAAAACATCATCAAAGGCTTATCTGCGGTTGTTAACCCGCCTGCTAAACGTGGCAACTACTGGAAAAACCCCCTAACTATGATAGAGGCCTATGTCCAGCAGTGGACGGATAATGACTGAGATGAGAATTGTATTGTACATAATTCATATTGAACACTGATAAATGATTTAATATACAGAATGATGCTGATGAGGTATAAATATGTATGGTGTTTCATTCAAACTTTTAGTAATCAAATTGAACGACAAAGTATATTAATTTACCTCGAATAGACATGAATGTTTAATTATTGACAAACTTTTTGCCTGCTATTACGTTCTATTATGTCAAATAAAAAATATCCTCTTCGCGGGAATCACACGTTTAATAAAAAAGCGATTTCAACGTAAAATTTTCCAGTCTGTGTAAAATTTTAATTCGCTATAAACGCGCGAGTCAACGTGAGACAAAGATGTAATATAGACAGATATATAGATACTCTTTATTGTTTCCTCCAAAAGATTATAATGGTAAACTTATTATAAATATAAACAATTACAAGAAATAATCACAATGAGATAACAATGGGCGGCCGTATCGCTAAAAGCGTTCTCTTCCAGGCGACCTTTGGATGGAGAGGAGTAATTATAAACAGTTTCTTCTCATCAATATAATAAGTATTTATATATACTCATTTGGTCTCTCACTGATATTACATGTATATGTTAGTAAAATAACTAAACAATTTGTTTTTTATTTTTGAATAAACCTAGTATTTTATGTATATTTTTTTAGTTTTTATTTCTAATAAAACATATATAAAATGAACGCATGCTGTTAAACATAGTCATTAAATGCATTTAGGTTAAAAATTTGTGCTATGTATTGAAAATTAAACGACTTAAAAAAAAAGTGTTATATTGCAAACAATTTGCAGCGTGTAAATTGAATGTTATACCAAGATATCTTCTCCTGTAATATGGAGAAAATATTTTGACGCCGTTGCCATTAGAGATAAGAGAAATTACTTAATAATTAATTAATAATGAGTTAATAAATAAATAATTTGCATTAAATTAAATTAATTATTATTAACTGATTGTTAATTACATTTTGAACAGTCTCCCCTGTCTCTAGCGGCGATAATAATTAATTATTACTTTCATCGAGTAATAAAATTAAAGTTTTTTTTTTTATTTCTATTAAACGAATTTTCTTATAATTACATAAATAAAGAAAGAAATATTTTAATAGAAGTACATTTATTTAAAAATGCTTATCTTTATAAGCATTTTTAAATAGTAATTTCTTTATTTTCGAATGGAAGGTAGAATCACTTTCCATTCGAAACGCAAATTTAGCCAAGAAGAATAAGTGTGAAAATCTGACAAGTGCTTTATAAAAAAATAAATTATACATATAATTTATGTGAACACAAACTACTAACTACTATATTATCACATATTAGCTTACAATTAAAAATTAAAACAAATCAATAAAATAAATCAGTTTTAATGACCAAAGCAGACCAGTCCCTACAGGCAGCACCCGTTCACGAGTATGACGGTGGGGCCAACCATCCACATACAGATATCGATACAGAGACAGAGCCAGACACTGAGTTCTTAAGAAAAGAATAAGTACCATAGCGGACTTATCCCAGAAAAAAGATTTCTTCCAGTTAACCTTTGAATGTCTGATAGAAATTGTGAATTGGTAAAAAAAAAATAACTAATTAAAAACAAGAAAATAAATAATACGTGTTATAGTTACAATATAAAAATAAAATTGATACTGGACAACATAACACGTCTAAATGATACCTAACACATATAAAGCGGTCATAGAAACTATTGGAATTAATATTATTAATAATTAATTATTAATTAGTCTTACTGATTTAATTTAATTTGTTACCATTGAAATTCGAAATTTTTATTCTTACAAAACTGTACAAAATATAAAAAAATCCTTTAAACTTCGCGTAATCTGTTAAAAAATTATGTATCCACAACTAAATTGATTAGTGGGAGAAAATTTCATTTGAAACATTACCCAGCCCATTCCACTTCACTCGTATAAAAGATATGATATTTTTTTTGTTACAAATGAACTCAATCCTCCATCCAGACACCGCAGTAAATTGATCAAATTAAGAAAGGGACTGAATGAAAAAAAAAAAAACATCTCCGAGTGGAGCTGATTTATTTTTTGCTCTGACAACTTACATTTGTAATGTGAATCTCGACAATGATTTACAAGGTTTTCAGAATGATACTACGTGTATTCGTGTTATGGTGTCGCCATCTGGTGTTAAGGGTTTATAAGTCGCCGGACGAGACTTGGACCCAGTGACCCGGGGGTAGTTGCCCCCGGAGTTAAAGCTGGGGCAAAGGGGTTCGCCCCAAGGCCTCCACCTAATCCTCCTAGCAGGGTTTAGAAGACCGTGATTAATAGACGGCTTTACGTGGTCACCCGAAGCACGGAGCAAGTGACAGTTATTTTGAAATGACATGAATTTGATAAGTTCGTTCAGAAGTTTAGGTTGAGATTTGATCTTAGGATCTCCGAACTGCAATCGAGTGATCGCCTCTACATAGTCTTTACACAGTATAAAATAAAGTTGTTTTCCGCCGTCTGTACACTTAGATTTTTTAGACAACGGATTTTAATGCGGTTTTCATCAACCATTATCATATCGACCGTTATCTCTTCACTGCTGAACATAAGGTTATCTGGAAGAGATTGCTTCAGCGATGGGACTTTTACTTTCTATATAATATAATCTTTGTTTTATTCTTTAAATGGTCCAATAAAGAATAGATAAATAAGTAAGCCGGGAGAAAGGTACTGTTAGCAATGGAGTTTGACAGCCCCATTGCTAGCAATATGCCCTATTAAGTCGACCTCCACGTGGTTCCCCCTGGAAACCATCGTGAACAATTCTTGTTGAATTTGTCACAATGGGCTAAGTGACCTGCTTCATCCTCACCTATCATCCTTCACTGGTGCCCCGCCGGTGTATACCGATAGCGTGGGTGGTGTTACCAATCCATTAAAAAAAAAGTAAGCCTCCTCCATAGATTGGAAGATTGTTAATAGTTGCCACGCTTGACAAGCGGGTTGGCAGCCGCAATTAGGCTTTGGAGATGTTTTGAGAGGGACGCAGCTGCTACAATCTTAAATTATTCATTGTACAGAATTGTTTGGAAAGCAACATGTTGGTTTGAAGCATTTGGTGTTCCATTGTTTCTGTCTACTCTAATGGGAGACGGGCGTGACAGATATGTATGTATGTATGTATTTATGTATGTATGCATTAGTTGGAAACCCTTCAGCTTGTCAATTGCATTCCAATTCGTTTTCGATTAGCCTTAGAACTAAATCCTTATCAGACAAGTTTTGTATCAGGCGTCGGTTTCTGACACTCCGACATGTCTTATGACCAACTCAATTTAACTTCGGAACAATTTAATACGACAAACGATGGGCCCATAATAAGATAATTCCTCTTTGATCCCACTTGGACGATTTCGTTTTATAATTAGGTTTATAATATTCTACCATATTATACTAAAAACAAAAGTAATTTAGGAGCTTAGAATATATTTATAGCACGAAGCTGGTAAACAAGTAAACGGTCATTGTAACCTATGGATGCCTGTGACAATAATGATGACTCGTGTACGTCGCTGACCCTGAAGAAACCTTAATACACCCCTTATGAAGAATCCCATACTGTAGCCTCTAGAGGAAATTTCAGCAGGGTGTTGATTCTACAGCTTCAGCATTCGCGGGAGGAAACTCTCCTGAAACCTCACTCCGTACGTGACTATTTAGGTTCTAGCGTACGATGATGAATTCCCTATCGATGATGGCTTTAAACAGAATCTGTTTAATATTTTGTCTGCCATCATATATTGTTCGCGCAGGCTGGGTTACCACTCCATTATCAACCATTAAAAAACCTCCCAGTTAGATTTTGGTGATTTTTAAAAGAGACGCTGCTGTCCATCCCTCGACTATTAAGTTTTCTTAGTTCCCTCTAACCAACAGGAATAAAAGGGCTGGTCCATTCTATGCTGGGACCACATTGCAAACCTACATATAATATTTGTATCGCACAAGAACCGAACCTGCGACCATCAGAAGGCAAAGCGGTGTATTAAACCCGCAATACCAAGACCCTCATTATACACTAGTACGAGTGTATATCACAAATTTAATTCCGAACCAAGTTACACCAATTAACTGAAACAATTATACGAGCTTGACATACGTCTGTCATTCAACAAGTGCCCAGTTTTCTTTAATACATTTTCGGGTGTATTTATTGCGAATTGGGAGATCATGTCAAATTGGTCGAAGCCTTTTATTGGATTGAAAACTTTTGCTTGGATCGGTGTCCGATCCGAGTTGGCGTGTGACAGATTGATTAATATGTCACACCGTTGTCTAAAATTAAATAGATTTTTATTAACTTTACTAATATGAAATGGATGTGAATTAACAGGGTACAGAGGAATAACACCTGACTCCTCAGGAATGGCAACGCATGGGGGGTATCATGGGCGAAACAATATACTCTGTTTGTTATTCTAAGTTGGATAAAAAAAACTAGATGTTTTAATTAAAATATAATGTACACGTTTAAGTGGTCCCGGCATAGAATAGGCCATCCCTTCCTTTCTCGTAAGTGTCGTAAGAAGCGATTAAAGGAGGGCAAGGGACAGGCAGCAACGTCCCTTTTAAAACATCTCCCAAGCCTAACTGCAATTGCCAACCTGCTTGCCAAGCAAGGCAACTACGCGAAAGATATGCCTGATGGGAGAGTCTATATTTAATAGTGGTCAGTTAATGACTGATACAAGAACACATATCTTATTATGCGTTATGTAAAAAAGGTTACATTAAGAAACATTGATCAGTTTAGAAACTCAACTTTTTTAAAGTCGTTAAAATGTGTGTATTTTAAAAAAGGAACCCATTTTTGCATGCTAATTTACATACACAAATTCAGCATTAGTACTGGTTTTAAATTAACACGATTCAGTCAATAAAAGTGAAGAAAATAAAGTATGCTCATTTAATCATTTGTTTAATTTAACGTTATTAAATTCAATTATTGTTACGTTGCAAGTAGCGACGTGGGACTTTACTAATTCGATTACTAATTTTCGACTGAGCAATTCATTCGGATTATTCGAATGATTCTCACAACATTCGACTTCTAATTTCATTACTCGGTACAAGTTAATCAGTACGAGTCGATACGGACGCAGTGGAATCGATCCGATCGCTTGTAATGCCTTTTTTATTAACGGTGTAGCCAATTTAGTACATTTAGTAAAAAGTAGCAACTGGTGATACTTAAATTGAGTTTTAATTAAACCAAATTATAAATTATTCTTAAGTAAATTTGTAGTAATTAAACGAAGGGAGTCGCCCCTTAATGTTTTTATTCGGTCGTTCACTATTAGATATTGCTGAAGTAGTGGATAAAAGGGAAATAGCTTTGTTTTCATTACCAGTGGTTTAAATCGACTGATTAGTAAAATCATTCGAATACTAAAGTTATTAGATTACTAATTTAGTAATCGAATTATAGAATTAGTAATTACTAATAATTCGAACACTAAAATCATTCGGATTCGCGTACCGCTAGTCGCAAGCGTCTGTGCTTTCATAACATCTACCGCTTGTATTAATCTTATTTATAATAAATAACAGACGAACAATGAAGCGGCTTCTTTCTCCACCAAAATGACAGTCCCGGTTGGGGGTGGAAAATTTGATATTTTCCCTCGGTAATGCTTAATTTTGAACACGAAAACATTGTAAATATTTTTCGGCCCTCTTGGTCTCAATATCCCGTTGTATTAAATTTAATATTAAGTATACGCTTCGTAAATTTAAATACAAGTATTTGAATATTATGCACAGGAACACTTGTGCCTGTCAACAAATTGTTATAATAACTTCCTGATGGACTTTGTCCTTTTATTGTATACTTCCAGGAACATTGACGGTCCAACGGTACGATGTTATTAGATATATAATATATATTCTTTATTGCACTTGAAAGTTACATTGTTAATGCATTTATAAACATTGTGAGCAAGAGTGGACTTATCTCTGACAGAGATCTCTTCCAGTCAACCCAAATGCAGTTAGAAAGCATGTTGTTAGCGGGTAGCTGAAGTGCTACAACTATTAATATTTAGAGTACATAAACAAATATACAGTTAAATAAAATATTAAGATATTACATAAATACATATACTATAAATAAATATAATACCTACTTACTCATCATCATCAGCCATTAAATGTCCACTGCTGGGCACACTATAAGGGGTTGCAAAACCCTCCTTATGGAGTCGGTCTTTTTAAATATAGATACGTCAAGGTATATTGTGTGCGTAAGTATATACAACACTAATAAAAAAATGAGTCGGCTAATTAGCTGACAAAAGTTGACCCGTTTTTCGGGCTCGATGCTGTATGTATACGAGTATAATCTATTTAGAAGGTTGCGCCTATCCAGACATAAAATTTCTTTTTTCTAGTAAAAACCATATATTTCTGTGTTATTACATTGCAAAAACCTAAGAAGAGACTACATCGTAGAGAGTTTCAGCCTAAAAATAAATGAAGTGGGTGGTAGCGACTATGTGCACTTTCTTACATGTGAAAGAAAAAAAAACACCTGTATCTTTAGACACCGATTAAGTTGGGAGGGTTGTCATTTTATTTACATTTTGTGATGGTCCCCCCCTTTGCACCCCTTTATAATCTAACCTCTAAACTAAACCTACACATGGAAAACCTACAAAGCCTATGAAAAGCCTACGAAGGCTTTACCTAATGAAATCTATGAAAATATAATGAAAATCTACCCTAAAGAAAGGCCTAACACCCTCAATATAGGCCATACCTATATTACCTTATACACCCTAAACATCTTATGAATCTTAAAAAACCTTACAATAAACACATAATATTGAACAGATCTTTAGTAGAACACTTGATCATTGGCCAGATAAATAAATGTGTGATCGTCTAGTAATGTAGGACCCGTTGTGTGTGTAATAACCAAAAGGTTCTTTAATTGGTATATGATAGGAGTTAAATAATGAAGATGATTGATAAATATTTAAGGATTACGAATAATTAATGAATTATACTCATAATTCATGTAACAAGGAAGTTATGTTAATTTAATAGTAAATTACAGAATAACTGTAATAATAAAAAAAATGGGGGAGCGGTCGGGCCCCTCACACGCCCGGACCAGTGGAAGACTTTCCAACTATCTATAACTCTTCCTCCTAAAAGGTAGGGAAGGGTATTACTATTTATTAATGCACTCTGATGGTAATAAGGGAATGAGTATTCTCAGTTCCAAACCAAACATAAGTACATTTACTTCAACATTACAGTGGCTCCACCAGCCCCACGATGCTTCCAGTATAAATTAGTGTTTGCCAGAGGCAAACGGATCGGAACTGAAATCCCAGGATCACTCCGACACGAGAGCTTACTCATGGGCGATGACCCTTTCAGTCCTATATGGCGACATAGAGATCACCCACTAACAGTACGAAACTGTTTCCCAGCGTCACCCTGTTACGAGCTTACTCAATGGGGGTTTCCCTTCGGCTCCACAAGAGATCAGACCAAGAAGCGAGATCACCCAGACACCAGAACTTACTTTGTTGGGACATAACCCTTCGGCCCTATAATGTGACATTAGAGATCACCTGTGAAGACAGTCCGATAGAGATGAAGATTTGTGTGATAGGGGATACCTTCCACACCCTGGAATTGGCCAAGCCATATAATGTTGATAATTGCTATATCATAACATAGCATTGTCAATTTAATATTATTTACTTAATACCAAGAATACTCAAGGTTCAAGTTAAGTCTGTTGATTAGGCCGGAGCCTAAGAACGAGTAGTCCAACCCATAGGTCGAGAGCTACTAAAAGTAATGAGTGCTATTGAATGAACTATAAGTCCAGTCAATTATATATAATATTATTGTTGATTAACCACATTGTGAATTAACCAATTATTTATTCAGAGAGATATATCTAAAGGAACTATAAGTCCTTTAAAAGACACTGATTAATCACAAGTTAACAACGTCTCGTGAAATAACCAGTTGGGTTTTCTATAAGTTTGAGGACACTAAGTCCAACAAGCTATTATTGTGTTGAGAGTAATAGAGATCTTTTGTAATATTTGTAGAGGTTTGATTAATCACATTGTGAAATAATCAGATTAAATAATTATCTAGCTTTATAGAGAGGACTATAAGTCCTAATTGGTTATTGTCATAAGTACTGATAAATTACACATTAAAGTGCCAGGTCAATTATTATATATAGGTATATAGGAAGGACAATAAGTCCTATTTGTGTATGTTGTAGTAGTAGAGGCAATATATTGCATAATTATAATGTGAAAGATATAGATTAAATATATATTTGTATAGAAAGGACAGTAAGTCCCATACAATTATTGTAGCTGTACTATAGTTACACTATATCTACTTCCTTTTAGTGTCTTAGTAAACCTATTTACTAAGAGGATTTCTCAGGTAAACAAGTGTTTTAGTGTTTAAATCATCATGATTAAATCCCTAAGAAATTAGGTCTTTAAATAATTATCATATCATTTAAGTGAAATTTCTCATATAAATAATTCCAATATTTCCCCTACAGTTATTATAAAATAACAGAAAATTATATAAATTTTCTATAGACTTAGATATAGAATCATAACGTGTATAATCTCCTTTTGTTTGACATCTGTCACATTAATGACGTATTGAATGACGTATTGATGTATTGAATTGAATTTTGATTATCTATCACAACTGTCAACGTAACAAATACTAGCAAGTTTGTTTATTTGTATTTGTTTAATATAATTAAATATAAAATCATCATATATCAACCGTAATATACAACTAAATTATCAGTGACATAAATAATCATGGTTTACACCAGAAATAATTAATAGTATCCAGTAATGCTGCAGTTTTATATTCATATCAGTAGCCAAGCTTACTTTCAAATTCAAGAATGAACAGAAGATTAGAAGTTTAACATTCTTATTGCAATTGTACTTGCAATAATATATACATACAGTACTAATTATCAAGAACATTCCTCAAATACATGTGTGGTGAAGATTTTCCCAATATGCTATCTATTTGATTTCTAACCTCTAATGTAAATTTATTAAAGAAGTGAATAATCATTGTTAGTGTTTGCTTTATTAATATTTAAGGTAATTGTCCTAACTTGATATTAATAGGATCATATCTCTTTGGATACAGTCCGACATAAACATAGAACTCAATAATTAAATTTATAAAATACTAATATTATATTTTACTACTTGTATATCTCCATACTATTCCCATAAAATATTCAAAACATGTATATTAAATATAAATCCAGCAAATATTCACTAATATTAACCCTGTCTGAACTTGTCTAGTCAATATAGCATGAACAAACAACACACATACAACTTTATCGCCATGACAACTTTCTTCCTAAATATAAGTAAAATACATAACTCATACTTGTCATTTAGTACTAATTTTATACTGTACATGAGGTACAGTTACCTAGTTAATAGTAATTATAGTCAGAGAATCCTTTGATAATTTTATTACCACTAGGAATTAAATCCACACCTATAATATCAGCATAATTAAATATTATTAGAAACCAGTAATACACACAGAATTGTTATTATCAGCTTGTTTACTACAATAAAATCAATATTAAAGTTTATAATAAATCAAGACAAAATATCTACTTAAACAATACAGGCTTGTTTACCATAAACATCCCACCGTTACATTAATTTATCTACTAACACAATAATGTATTAAAAGTAATACATTCACATAAAATCACCTGCAACAGCTAAGCTGTTTCTCTGTACATCTGGTGTAAAACAAATTCCCACATGTAATCATGGGTAATTAAAAGTATACAAAAGAATCATTAGTACAGTTGACCGAGCAATGGTATGAAAACACTTTACCATGAGACGTTAAGCATGAGCAGATATTCCAAACCAACACTGTAATAGTGTAATAAATACAACTATTCCATCATCATCATCATCCCAACCATCACCAATCCACGACTGAACACAGGCAATTCCCCATAGACCGCCACTAGGAACGGCCCCAAACTCCTGCACCCACCGAGTCCCCATAATACCCATAAAACAGTCACTCCAACCAATGGAGGCAGCCCTCACCACACTTGCATATACATAGTCGCCACTCAATAACCCCTCTGTCTCATCAATGGTTGTTTCTCCAGCAATGAGACCAGACCACAGCCACCTCAGTCTATTTATTCTCAATAAATAAATAATTTATAGTAACTAGATATGAATTTAGTTAGTATTATAATAGTTTAATAGTTGATTCAATAAGTATTTGCCAAAACTGGACAATTAGAATATTGAGTCAAATCGATGAATTTCTATCAAACAGCCATATAATTGAATTTTGTATATGAGTAGAATAACGTAAGTATGTATTATTATTACGTAAATTATATTGATGTAGATCTTTGTTCAAATGTGATTGCATTTAACGATATACAAACGATATGCATTACCTAAAGGTATATGGACTCGATTAAATACGTATTTTAATAGTTGTTGGGAAAAATATTAAGTATAAACTTTGCCTGTGATCACAGTCAAAAATCTAACTACGTAGTAATAAATGGAACAAGCTCACCGGATTCTCCAGTCTTCCATTGACTCTTTTCACACACTTAATCGATAGTGATACACTAAGATCTTAAACCCCTTCATAGATCCAGTCACTCCTAGCTCTATATTCCAGTTATCTTTTTTATTTTATTGCGCAGTTCCTAAAACACGACTCCCGCGCCATTTTTTTCTTTTCTTTTTCCTTTATTCCGCAATTCCTAAAAAGCGACCCCCGCGCGCCCGCCGATCTGCCGGCTCTCCCTTTTTTTCTTTTTTTTTTTCTATTCATCTCGTAATGTCATAGATTATGTCACCGAAGCGTAGATATTTCAATAATCAGATTTAGCCTATTATTCGAACTGAACTTTTCTTTAAATTCAATTTAATTATATATTAACGTATTTTGGTATTTTCTATTAAATTGATTATCGAATTTATAAAACTTTAAAGGCTCTCATAAACCTTATTAACTGTGTTGTATGCATCCTTTTTATACCTGATGAGAAAAAGGTAAACTATAATTTGGTTAATATAAAATATAATATATTTTTGTTTAATTTATTTAATTTTCTTGTGACGTCCACTACACTTTGGAAACATATCAAAGGAGTTTCCCTTCTGTGTCAATATTTCATATATGGTAACATCTTCTCTGTATACTATTGTGAACCTTGACTTTAAAGTTTGTTTATATTAAATAGCTCAGCTTTCGCAGCGGTCACCCATAGGAACCCCTGTTTCTTTTCTATGTACTTATGGTATTAAACCTATTGTACTATAGGCGAACCGTCACAATTTGTCGAACAATTTTAAAGAAAGAAAATAATAACTTTTATTCGATTAAATTTAAATTTAAGTATATTTGACTAGCTATTTTTTTATGATTGCATTGAACATACGACATACAAGTTCAGCTTAGGAGAACAGGCAAGAAACTTTACTATTGCTTTTTCAAAAACATGAGTTTTTAATACACAAGTTTTTGAAAAAAATATATGATTGATTTAACTTACACTTATATCTACAAATGAGTGAGACGGTCGCTATTACTATGGTAAAAGAAAACAGAAAAAAAGAAGTATTTAATTTGTATTGCGTAGTCTATTGCTTTTTAAATTTATTTTTAACTGCAATTTATCTATTACGAGTATGTTACAAGGTTTGTTGTTTGCATGTCCTGACTAATTTAGCTAACAGAATACGAACTATCAGAGCACTAAAGCAGTTATTATCAATGAATTCACGGAAGTGTCACTTCTACCTGAATATTTATAATCATGGTTCCAGTTTAAATTTATGGTAATTCGAATCAATATCGGAATATCGAGATTCTACCCTAGAATATTTTATAAGACTGTAGTAGTATATTTTTTAAAGAAATTACTACAAAATTACCATAAGGGTATACTAGTTGCTATTTCCTAAAAGATTGTCAAATCGTCTCTATTTTTCTATAGGGTTCTTTTGGGTTTAAATATATTTTATATATATGTATGTATTTTATGCACGAAAAATTATTAATTCACTGTTGCGCCACCTGCCCTTTTTTATCTGTTCTCCTTTAACCAAAGGTTGTCTGTAAGAGACTGCCCTAGCGATAAGACCGCCTTTTGTACCTTTATGTGTATATTTCAATCTGTATTTATGCTACTGTATTTCACTTGAATTATTCACTTGTCATTGTATATTTTTATTTATGGTGCAATAAAGAGTTAAACAAATAAATATATATCTATATACAGAATGCAATCAATTTCCTTCCGAGCAAATAAGGAGGGAAGAAATAAACATAGGTAAGGGCAAAATTTTCCAAACCTTTATTAAATTTATAGTCGATTACTTAATACTCAGATTAATGGAACTTAAGAGATTGGTACAAAATAAATTCATAATTAAACTCTTTGCCCAAGTTTCCAATGGTCTTAATTATACCGCTTTGAAAGTTCACAAGTGAAAGCGGGATTACATTAATTTTGTATTATTTTTTCAAAGTTTCCACCAGTTGTTGGCACGGAGTGTAAAATTTCCAACAAGTTCCACACTCTGCCAGTGTTGTGGTCGCTTTTATAAAAGTTTATTAGTATAGTTTTGTTTTGTTTAAATTCCTAACCGACTGAGATTCGTTCGGAAAAAATCACACAACGAGTGGCTTTATTGTCAACCGATTTCGAAAATAAGGAAGTTCCTCAATTCGGTTGTATTTTTTTGTGTTTGTTACCTAATAACTCTGTCGATTATAAACTGAATTGGAAGATTCTATTTTATCTAAAAGGACATAATTACAGATTGGTTTCACAGAAATTTTAATCAATATTGGTTCAGAAGTTTAATTATAAAATAACAGTAATAACAAAGTTTTTACTAATCTATGTGTAAATTTAAGTTATTTATGAGGAGACTTTAAAAAAAATAATAATAAAAAAAATGTTTTTATAATTTTCTGTAGGACGATAGGATACCTTGTGATTTCAAAAATACAATACGAGTATACACACGTTGGAAATAAAAACGTATCAAGCCACGCTTTGGACGACATTTGCTTATATGTATCACTGAATTTAGTTTATTTCTTCTATGTTGAATGGTATAAAGCCTCATTAATATTATACATTTTATTTTATAACTAAATATGAACATTTTTATACGATGTCCATATACATACATAACGGGAATTTAACTAACTCATAGTGTTTGCCGTTTACGACAATTGTTTTGACTCTTCTTCCTTGAAGTCTTCTTCAGGGGGTGTACGGTGCATCACAGAGTCCCGACTCGCATTATATATATACTTATATATATATATATATATACTTTATTTGCATTAAACAATATAGGAAATAAGCAAGACAATTTATAAACACAACGATACAATTATAAGGCGGTCTTATTGCTGAGAGCAATATTTTCAAGACAACCTTAAAGTAATGGACTAATTGTTGTAAATGTGTACTGTGTGTGTAATCTAATAAACATAAAATGAAATTTGATGTACACTATATGGAATAGAAGAGGTTATAGGCTACGTTTTTCCCGGTCAGGCGAACGAAGTAGCGGGTAAAAGCTAGTAATTTTATAAATTAACCATAGAAAGTTGGCAAATAAACCATTGGGTTTGACGATGAATATCATAATTAATATAATTTGTGACTTGCTGGTAATTGGGTCAAAATCATTAAATGCAACTTTGGCACACTTCACTGCCACGTCTGAGACAAAAACAGTAGCTTGAAAACAATCGGATTCCATTCGAAGTTCATCCATCATTAAAACAAAGGATAATATTTCCATCTGTGAATATAATGAAACATTATTAATTTTATGCAACTTTGATTGGCAAACAAACTGACTGATCATTGGTAACCGTCGCCTATAGACATGAACAGTACCATGGATTTAACAGAGTATACTGTTTCGTCCATGATACCCCCTTTGCGTCAACATTCCTGAGGACTCAGGTGATTTTTTTTTTTGATGGGTGAATAGGTAGCTAAATACTATATATAAAAATCTTATGTCACGATATTTATTCACGATAACCTCTGAAACTTCTCAATCGCCGCCTAAAAGCGCCCACAATATCAGAAAAATTGCAGGTGTGCTGCGGGCCTTTTAGGAAAAAATGTGCTCTTGTCTTGAAGATTTCAGTATCGTATATGTTCGAAAATACTGTTTCTGGGAGTTGCTTTTTTTTTACAACACAGGGGGCAAACGAGCATGCGGCTCACCTGATGGTAAGTGACTACCGCCGCCCATGATCACCCGCAACACCAACGGCATTGCATGTGTGTTGTCGGCCTTTTAAAAGGGAATATGCTCTTCTCTTGAAGGTTATGTTGTCGTATCGGTTCGTAAATACTACTGCTGGAAGTTGATTCCAAAGAGTGGTTGTACGTGGAAGAAAGTGCCTTGAAAAACGCACGGTGGAGGACCGCCACTCGTCCAGATGCTTCATATAGTTTGATTGCGAGTGGAAGTAAGTGTATAATATAAACATACACATAATCATAAACATATACATACATAAATAAATACATAAATATTACTATAACAAACAATTAAGTGTATTAGAAGAGCAAATGAAACAATGTATGACTCAAACAGAGTAATGACCAAAATTAAATTTAAAGGAAAAATTGGAAAAAATAAAATAAAAGGAGTGTATAAAATAAAAGATGAAGTTTATAAATCGACCTTTTTATGAAATAGGAGAAATTATATTTTTTTTATAGATTAATCCCTTTAATATAACGACCTGGGGGGAAAGGGATTGTTAGTGATAGAGACTGAGAATCCTATTGCTAGCAATATACCCAACCAGGTCAATCTCCTCGCGGTTCTCCCTGGAAACTATCATGGTTAATTCCTGATGAATTCATCATGATGGGCTAACTGGCCTGTTTTCATTCTCATCTATCACTCTTTACTGGTGCTCCGCCAGCGTATCCCGTTAGAGCAGGCACCCCGCCTGCTCTAACGGGATACGGGTTACCATACCATTTTCACTCATCAAAAAAAAAATATAACGATCTATTCAGTCATTGTGAACAACATATTGGCATTCATATATAAAATATTACGTATCTTAATAAAGAGGCACGAGATGAATTATTTGATATTATCGATTACATATAAAAAGACCTCTCGAACGATTCATTTGATGGGATACTAAGAATTTTTTGCCCAAACCTTTGATGTACGGGGAGGTTCGTAAAAATATACAGAGATGTTTCTTTATTTTGAAAATGCCTATATGATTTTTAAATTTAGACATTAATATAACATATCGACATGAGTATGTACTTATAATATTTGTCCACCCGGCTTCACACGGGCAGATACGTAGACAGATAAATTAGTATATTATACGTTTATTATTATTATTTCAAGGCTGAACTGTCCATTGCTGGACATAAGCCTTCCCAATAAGGGGAGTTTTGTCAGTAGTTTATTCATGACAAACAAATAAACGTATATTTAAATCGAATCTTTCCTTTTTATAATGTTGATATAGATATATAGAAATACTTTAACAACGAAATAGTAAATAATTTTAGAAATAATGAATATATATATACACACACACACACGCACACGCACACGCACACGCACTCGCACACGCACACGCACATGCACTCGCACACGCACACGCACACGCACACGCACACGCACACGCACACGCACACGCACACGCACACGCACACGCACACGCACACGCACACGCACACGCACACGCACACGCACACGCACACGCACACGCACACGCACACGCACACGCACACGCACACGCACACGCACACGCACACACACACACACACGCACACGCACACGCACACGCACACGCACACGCACACGCACACGCACACGCACACGCACACGCACACGCACACGCACACGCACACGCACACGCACACGCACACGCACACGCACACGCCCACACACACGCACACGCACACGCACACGCACACGCACACGCACACGCACACGCACACACACACGCACACGCACACGAACACGCCCACGCACACGCACACGCACACGCACACGTACACGCACACGCACACGCACACGCACCACACACACACACACACACACACACACACACACACACACACACACACACACACATATATATATATATATATATATTATATATATTATATTGTTATTATGTCTATGTAATACGAGGACAAATCTTACCAGACTGCATAACAATGATTTGTGTGGGTACTTTTGTCCCATTAGTGTTTCTGCCATAAAACAACTCTCGACGACTGTATTTCGGTTTAAAAGATGTAATTTGTGAAATTACACTGTAATTTTACCAATGAAAACAACTACGTTAAAGTTATAATATCTCAGTTAGTGCACGTACCAAATCTAAAAGTTTAAATTCTATCTCACTTAACTAAGTCACATTCCCCGTTAGGGCACTTAAAGAGTCGTTTAGTAACTAAACGTGCAGTTAACACTTAACCGTCTCGCTTAATCTCTGGAGTTGCTTGAATTGGTGAACGTTGAATATTAAACTGTCGGTTCATTTGCATTTTAAAGTCCAAAAATAACTATGCTATCTAACTATATATTGAGGGGGGAAGGGATCGTTAGTAATGCGGGCTACCATTCCCATTGCTAGCAATATACCCTGTCAGGTCGACCTCTACGCGGTTCCCCTGGAAACCATCGTGCTGAGTTCCATGTGTATTCATCACGATGGGCTGACTGACCTGCCTTTTTTCATTCACCTATCACCCCTCACTGGTGCCCCGCCAGCGTATACCGATAGCGCAGACGGGGTTACCATTCCGTTTATCGTCCTTTAAAAAAAAAAAACTATATATAGAAGGTAGGTAATATATAGAGATATCTATAGATTGTAGTTATAATATATACGTTTGTAATTAATAAACTCAAAAACTACTTTGCTGATTTCAAAAATTCTTTCACCATCAGAAAGCTACATTCACCCTGAGTAACATAGGCTATGTTTATTGCTAGAAAAGATTAGGGATCCTTACTAAAACTTTAGTAACGTAACTCAAGGTGTAAAAAAAAAATGCTATAAAATATCTTTGGTCGCGTGCGCTGCGGAAACTATTGGTGATAGAACAAAAGTATGTTCTACAATATCGAAGAAAATATCAATAACTACAAAAAAACCTCGCGATACTATATGCCTATCTATTATCTTTATGTCACCATAACCACTTTTTAAAATATTGTAAAAAAGGGCGGCCTTATCGTTAAGTAGCGATCTCTTCCCAGCAACCTCAGGACGGAGAGGAATAATTAAAACCGCGTCCGGTCGTGGCGTATTGTTTATGACATGTATTGTTTTTTAAATTTGTTCTGTGACAGCCTCTTATGAAACATTTGTATGATTTTTTTTTCACTAAATTACTGAATTTATATATAAATTTTTGTTTACACTTGTAAATTAAATAGTTAATGCATTTATAAATATTTTGAGCAAGGCTGGACTTATCTCTGATAGAGATCTCTTCCAGTCAACTCGGAGGGAGACTTTGTACAAAAGTCGATTGCTTGGGTACCAGAGGTTCCATTCATGTTTTTACCGTGAAGCAGCAATTACATTTTTTTTATATACAACTTAGAATGGCAAACAAGCTAACGGCCCACCTGATGGAAAGTGGTAACCGTCACCTATAGACATAAGCAGTACTGTGGACATAACAGAAAATACTGTTTTGCCCATGATACCCCCCATGCGTTGCCATTCCTGAGGACTCAGGTGTTATTCCTCTGTGCCCTGTAAATTCACGCCATATCCCACCCTTCAAACCGAAACACAGCCATACAAACATGCTTTATGGTTGAAACACGAATGGGACAGAGGTACCCAAGCAATCGACTTTTGTACAAAGTCTCCCTCTGGTGATAAGATATATTAGGATCCCATTAAAATTTTTTTTTAATTTACTCTTATGAGTAGAAAAATAAAACACCGTTATATTCGAGATAATGAATGCCAGAAAGAGAAGTGAAATACCATAATTAGATGGAGCACAAGTGAAAAGAGACCCTCTTTGGTGCGCTGCTATCAGTGAATATAAAATTACGTCCCGGAATCGCCGTTCTTTATTGTCGGGTCATGTTAATTTAATTTTGCATAATGAAGTAGGTACAATGAAAAAAGTTTTGATAAACGCCCAACATTTGAACGGAATCAAATATAAAATGGGGTGAAAATGTACGACGCCTGATATTTTATGGCCGTTTAAAAGTTTCCCTTAGACCTCTTGTATGGGAACAATGGGGGCAAATTGTAAATTTACATTTTGTTTTGTCGCGTTTTTAATGGATATATGTATGGATGGGAGGGTAAGTAATGATACATTTATTTATTTATTTATTTTAATTCAGTTTAGTTTCAGTAGTGTAGTTCGTCAGATTAGTAATAATTTTTATTTATTTACTAGCCGTTTCCCGCGGTGTTACCCGCTTCTAACTATGTAGTTCCCATATATCATTCCCATTGGAACCCTTCGTGAATCTTGTTGTATATACCAGACTCTAACTGTCCACTGCTGGAGATAAGCCTTTTCCATAAGAGGTATTTTGCCAGTAGTTGCCATGCTTGGCATGTGGATTGGGAACTGCAGTTAAGTTTTACAAATGTTTTAAGAGGGACGTTGCTGCCCATCTCTCGCCCTCCCTTAGTCGCCTCTTACGGTACCTATGGGAAAGGAAGGGGGGCCTATTCTATGCCGGGACCTACACAGCTAAGAATCTGGTTTTATATTGTATTATACACCTAAATGATAATTACGTACCTAATACCTTCATAAAGTTTGAGCCAATTCAACTGATCGGTTATTTTATAGTATTTTATACGTGATTCTTTAGATTTTATGAATCGATTGAAATAAAACAAACACTATATATTCAGTTGACTAAACTGCAACGCATTAGTGAAAACCCCATTCAAATCCGTTAAGCCTTTTATGAGATTAGCGTGCACAAACGTACACACAGACAAAAGTTCTAAAAAATATTTTTTTTGGATTTTATTGCGTCCATAAAGCCCCCCTCGCCCTCATAATAGTTTCTTTTACACATCTTCCATGTATAGACAGCGATCTGTTACGATTTTGTTATATATATATATATATATATATTTATTGATATTGTTTCTGAAGAAGTTACATCTATGTAATTATGTAAACTATTATGTATATACTTAGATAAGTATCTAAGTATATCCACGAAATTGGATCCACCTACCCTATGTTTTTCTTCCATTACGAATCCATTATTACACGCTTGTTAAACGGACATTATGTAAGTGCCTAAATAACAGGGAAGTCTCCCAGAGATTAAATAAATTTTATCAAAAGACGCCTTACAGAAACCACTGCCATATAAAAAAATTTAAACTTTGTACAAAAGTCGATTGCTTGGGTACCTCTGGCCCATTCGTGTCTCAACCGTAAAGCAGTTGTGTTTGCATGGCTGTGTTTCGGTTTGAAAGGTGGGATATGGCATGAATTTATAGGGTACAGAGGAATAACACTTGAGTCCTCAGGAATGGCAACGCATGGAGGGTATCATGGGCGAAACAGTATACTCTGTTATGTCCATGGTACTGCTCATGTCTACCACGGTTACCACTTTCCATCAGGTGGGCCGTCAGCTTGGTTGCCATTATTAAGTTTTAAAAAAAAAAAATAAGTGCCTAAATAACAGGGAAGTCTCCGAGGTATTAAATAAATTTTATGAAAAGACGCCTTACAGAAACCACTGCTATATAAATAAATGCATTTTTAACGTTGAATCCTTACTTTTAACATAAATAACATTTCCCCTTAGTTACCTAGCTAATGGCCCTCTCTCTGATATTCAAGATAAGGAATAGGTACTCCATAAATATTTCGTATTCATATTATTTTTTTAGGGGAATACTTTCTATGCGAATTACGTAAGGACATTTTTTTTATACCACGAAATAGGGGAACAAGCATACAGCCTGTTTAATAGTTACAATTTAAATTGTTTGTATCCAATAAAAAAAATATAACCGACCTCAGATGTGCCAAAATCATTTATTTCATTTCAAAAACTAATTACTAAGTAAGTAATAAAATTGTGAGTTGTATTTAGTTACTTGATTTTTCACTGAAATTTGTATTATTAATTATTATTGTCTTATTTGTATGTGACATTGTTAATATGTAAAATTGTTGTATGTTTGTGATTTTGCAATTGTACAGTCTATAAAAATCCTAACATATTTAACACAATGTAATATTGTTATAGAATACATAAATTGAATTGACCAGAGGGAGACTTTGTACAAAAGTCGTTTGCTTGGGTACCTCTGTCACATTCGTGTTTCAACCATAAAGCATGTTTGTATGGCTGTGTTTCGGTTTCAAGGGTGGGATATGGCGTGAATTTACTGGGTACGGAGGAATAACACCTGAGTCCTCAGGCATGGCAACGCATAGAGGGTATCATGGGTGAAACAGTATACTCTGTTATGGCCTGCTCGTGTCTATAGGCGACGGTTACCACTTTCCATCAGGTGGGCCGTCAGGTTGTTTGCTATTCCGTGTTGAATAAAAAAAAAATTGAATTGAATTAAATAATTGAAAGTAAATTATTTATTCAAATTGGTTTATAGCTAACAGAGTAATGAGGTAAATAACATAAAAAAAAACTGCATCAGAATTGAAAACCTCTTTATTTTAAAGTCGGTTAAAAAAACTATTCATTATATTAATACTTATTTAACCAAAGTAGTAAATACTGTTCCAAGAACAAAACATTAAGACGGTACCAATTAGTTATTCAAGTTGCGACCACATCCAGTTACAATGTACAGTCGGCGTTGACTGCTGCGGTTAAGAGTAAACCTTAAACTAAATCTAATATTCTCTATTTTTAACCGACTTCAAAATAAAGGAGGTTTCCATCTGCTGAAAAACTTCTGTGTTTCACTGACGAATCAGAGTGTATAACTCATGTAAAAAAAATATTACAAGCAAAAGTGAATTTATTTTTATTTCATTCGATCGACTTCACAAAAGGAGGTTTTCAATTCGGCATTTTATTTTCTTCTGTTTGTTTGTTACCTCATAACTCCGTCAGCTGTAAACCGATTCGGATACTCATTAGAGATTAGAGATTAGTCCGGTAGAAAGTTTATCAAAATCAGTTTAGAAAATTAGTTTTTAAATGATAATAACCGATTTTGTTACGTCCCTTCACAGGCCTCCCCCATACACTGTCTTGTATTTTACATTGGAAGAGAGTGGAAGCAAGAAGGATTGCTAGTAGTTGCTACGCTTGGCAGGCAGCTTGACCATCGCAGTTAGGCTTTAGTGTTGTTTTAAGAGGGACGCTGCTGCCCATCCCTCGACTATTAAGTTACCTTATATACCTATAATATACTACTACCGCGGGGAATGGGATTGTTAGTAATGTGGACTACAAATCCCAATGCTAGCAAAAACCCTATCAGATCGACCTCCACGTGGTCCCCCCTGGAAACCATGATGCTGATTCCTAGGAGTATTCATTATAATGGGCTAACTGACCTGCCTTTCTATTCTCACCTGTCATCCTTCACTGGTGCCCCGCCAGTGTATACCGTTAGCGCGGGCGGTGTTACCATTTCATTTTCACCCATTAAAAAAATATATATACTACTACGCCTCTTACATCAATTTGAAAAGTAGGAGGTCTTTTCTATACCAGAACTACAAGGCAATTTACATTAACAATTTGCTGACTGGTGACGAGTAAACTCGTCATTGCACTAGTGTGTAGGTATGTCCTCCTACCATGACGGATAACACCGTTTGGATAACAAAGAGTTCATGGCCAAAAAGTTACTTTTATTTGCATTTTTCTTGTACAACTTAGAATGGCAAACAAGCTGACGACTCACCTGATGGAAAGTGGTAACCGTCGCCTATAGATATTAGGACCATTTAGGTTTTTATAAAAAAATTAGTTTAATTCCAAAAAATTTCAACCATGACGGAATTGCCGGTCAGCAAAGTGTTAATAATGATCGTTAATTAACAATTCTAAAATGTAAGAACAAGTACAGTTGTTGGATACATCTGACTACATGATGATTAAGTAAATAAGATAGTTAGATAAACAAGTGTCGCGTACGATTGTAATGGCACTGAATCGCTCACAAAAGAAGCTCTCAGAGTTGACAAACATAGCCAAAATGTACTCGACAGTTTTGGCTGGTTTTCCTCAATTCGCTCACTCGTTGTTGAGGGCGGAAGGTTATTTTTACACGATTAGCAACAGAAGGAATAGTAGTTTATTACATTAGTTTTTTTTTTATTTCTCTACCGTTAGTATGCATGCGACAGCCAACATTGGAGGATTGACTATGGTCGCGCCAAATCTATAAATATAAAATTGATAAATATTTTTAATCTATGCTCTTGGCTGATGGCAAAGTCACAATAAATGAAAAAAAAAAATCTATGCTCGCTTTAACTTCTTTGAATATCCCTCGCATACCTCTTTACCTACACATTGGCACTGTTTTATCTACAAGTTTACCCATTAATCCGCTGTGGCGCTGCTGGTGAAGAAAAATTGAATCGTAGTCAGTTGTTAATAATAAGGGATTTTTCTACGCTGTTGAAGCGGCCAGCTTCAACAGCGTAGAAAAATCCCTTATTGTGATGCTAAATTAATCCGCTAGAGTAAAACAAACTTTATCGTAGTTCTGTAGCTGTACAGCTCGCGTGTGACAACTCATGTGATAAGATATATATCTGTCTACCTATCTACCTAACTTTCAAGAAATTCGTTGCAGAGAAGTTCCATGGAGAACAACGTACTGTGCCAGTCCATACCTACATAATTCCTACATACTAATAGGTCCTTCATTTTGAGCATTTTGTAATATTCCATTATTATTGCATTTAAAATTGAAATACCGAAAGTAAATTGATTAAATAGACAACCGCGCCACCAGACTATTATCAGATTCCTTTTCCGTGGTTAATTTTGGAATACCTCTACAGATTGCTGCATATTATGTGCCTATTTGTATATGTAACATCTTATTTCACTATGTAGCAAGTAAAAACATATGATTTGATTTCATTTCTTAATCGTAATCTTAGAAACAGATATTATACGTTCCTAGATTGCACTGTAGGCTTGCGTGTGTTCTTTGTTCGAGTATGTTAAGAATAGAATAAATCTAAGTTTGCCCTGTATAACGCAGAGGAAAAGTTAATAACAGTGGTCCATAATTCGCGTGAGCCTTCATTTTATGCGTATATCCGCAGCTCAGTATTACAAAAGATCTGATCTCGTCTACTCGCGAGAATATATTTAATTTAGTTTCTACTTTATTATGAGTATTACCTATGGTATATTAGAATGTATTTTATTTTACTTTCTCGTGGGTGTCGTAAGAGGCGTCTAAGGAAACTTAATTATAGAGGGATGACCAGCAGCATTATTCTTAAAACATTACCAAACACTAATTATAGTTTTGTTTTTATACCACTGCGGTGGAAAACAAGCATACGGTTGATGGTAAGTGGTTACCGTAGTCTATGAACACCTGCAATACCAGAGGTATTACGCGTGCGTTGCCGACCCTGAAGAAACCTTTTGAAGAATCCCATGCTGTAGGCTCTTGGGAAAACCTCGGCAGGGAGCTCATTCCATAACCTGAGTGTTCGTGGAAGGAAACATCTCTGAAACCTTGCTGTACGCGACCATTGAGGTTGTAGGATATGAGGATGAACTCCTCATCGATGGCGAGCCATACGAAAGTAGCCGTGGGCATCATATTGAACAATTTCTCTGAGCACAATCTGTTGTACAAGCGGTAGAACATGCAGAGTGAGGCAAATAAAAGTTGCCAATTCGCCTGCCAAGTGTGGTAGTAACTGGTAAAACTCCTCAGTAGGTGGAGTGAACTGTCAACTACTGAACTTAAGCCTTCTCCTAGTGGAGAACCTAACAGACAGGTTGACGACCGTAGTTAAGCTTAGATGATGCTTTAAAAGGGATGCTGCTGCCTATTCCTCGATCATGAAGTTATCGTAGTCGCCTCTAACGATATCCACAGAAAAGAAGTTCATTCTATGGTGAGACCATACGCAGAATTTATACACCATATGTATATATATATATATATATATATTAGCTGACCCTGTAAACGTTGTTTTACACTTATTGCGAAATATAAAAATCGTAATTAAAATACAGGGATTGATCGTAAAACGATGAAAATTTAAAGTTGTATGTATTTTTCAATGCTAAATTATAATAAAATAAAAATAAAACAAAAAATTGGGGTGGGACACCCTTATCATTGACGGGTATGAAAAATAGATGTTGGCCGATTCTCAGACCTACTCAATATGCACAAAAATTACTTGGTACTTACTTACTACTGTCACTGTCTTTTAAGTTTAGAATTAAATGTAAAAGAAAAAGACAAAACACTTCAATAGCTAAAATAGGTTTATAAGAGGTTTGACGTTTTCACGAAGAAGAGAAAAGTGCATGTTACGTGATATTTTAATAAATTATTAATTAATTTTGATAATATTTTATTTAATTAAATGGCTTTAATTTCATGTTAGGTTTAATAATACATTTACGAAGGTTAATTTACTGCGAAGTAAATGTTATTAATGTGTTTACTTATATAAATAAATTGGAATAAAATACAGGTCTCCCCTTAAAGACAAAGGAATGTAACAAAGGAGAGAGGATAAAGGATAATAAAATAGGTCATAACCAGCTTCATAACTTTGTTTTCCGCACATATTTCGGCGATTCAAGGTGAAAGCATATTACTTAACCGACTTCAAAAAAGGAGTTTCTCAATTCTGTTGTATGTTTTTGTTTTTGTTTTAATATAACTCCATTAAATATATACCGATACGGAAATTTATTTGTTTGTTCTTATAGATTGGACTTATAGAAATTATACCAAAACGGTCGAAAGTAGTTTAGTTTTTAAATTAAAATTGATTATGCAACAATTGAAATAGTTTTTTTTTCTTGTGAAACATTACATTATTAATTATATATTGTTTCACATTCACACTAATATTATAATTATACGCTTTGGAAACAAAATTTGTGGAGAAATTTACAACATAATTGGGAAAAACAGAAAAAATCTTGACTTGAGAGAGACTTGATTCCCGGAATGAACGACCAATTTACAAGCCTCCAAGTTTGTATGGAATTCTCATTGCGCAAATCCGACTCGCAGTTGACAGGCTTTTTTATACAGCACTGAGGTGGCGAACAAACATATGGTCCACGTGATGGTAAGCGGTTACCGCAGCCTATGAACGCCTGCAATACCATGGGCATTACGTGCGCGTTGCCAACTTTGAAGAAACCTTTTTACCCCTTTTTTGATGAAATCCATCCTGATTTTTCCATAAGACTTATGGAAAAATCTCGATAGAGAGATCATTCCATAATCTCAGCATCCGTATTATCCTTTTTTCTATTCTTAAAATAAATTAATATTCTTAAAATAAATTATTTTTTTTAATATCGCCATAAGCTCAAATCTTGTACCCACCTCAAATTCGCCTTATCTCATTTATTTTATAGATATTTAATATCTAATCGTATTATATAATTTAATTAAACCGTAAATTTATTATATGAAACACTAAGTTATTCATTTGTAAATCTAGATTAATTATTTTCAGTTATTATTGTATAAATCAATAGCATCCGATTTAAGAACTTTAATGTGAAATAATTAAAGTTATATGTAATTATGATTTCATATACAGCTTTTATTATAGATTAATTAATATTAATAGATTAATTTTATATATGTTGCATGACTGTGTTTCGGTTTGAAAGGTGGGATATGGTGTGAATTTACAGGGTACAGAGGAATAACACCTGAGTCCTCAGGAATGGCAACGCATGGGGGGTATCACGGGCGAAACAGTATACTCTGTTATGTCCATGGTACTGCTCATGTCTATAGGCGACGGTTACTACTTTACATCAGGTGGGCCGTCAGCTTGTTTGCCATTCTAAGTTGTATAAAAAAAAGATGCGATTTTCACAGTAATTTCTGAAGGTTTTAAGTTAGTAAAATCTAGTGCATATTTCATTATTATATTTTATCTAGAAGTAATCCATTTTATTTGTTTTCCTATTTCTGAAATCCACTCTTACGGAGTAATGTACCAAAAGTTATAAAAAAAGCCTTCTGCTTAATATTTTAAGAGTTATCCGAATGTAGCTACAAAAGTAGGTCAAAGAAAGGTTGTTTTAGAATGTGTTATATATATGGAAAGATTATAAAAAGAAACAACAAAAAATCAAACGTGTCTATTCAGAGAAACATTCAAAGAACATCGTAACATAAATATACCTTTTGAAATTTGATATTTGCATTGTTCACGGAAAACTTCCGTGTTTCACTGATGAATCGCAGTGTGCACCCCATGCAAAATATTTTATATAGATAGATAGATACTCTTTATTGATTCCTCCAAAAGAAATTGAATTTATTTTTATTTATTTATCAATTGACTTTGAAAAAAGAGGTCGTTCTCGATTCGATTGTATTTTTTTTATGTTTGTTACCTTATAACTCCGTCAGCTGGAAACAGATTTAAAAAAAATATCTTTTATTTAAAAAAATATACTTATAGATTGGTCCCGTATTAATATATATCAAAGTGCGTTTAATAGTTTAGTTTTTAAATGAAATATATTAATGTTACTACAATCGAAGTGGTTTTTTTTTCAATTGACTTAAAAAGAAGGCGTCTTTCAATTTGGTTTAATTTCTATATCCTTTTTAATTTTTTTTTATACTTCATCTAACATTTTTCGATCAAAATATCATTTAGATATTTATTTAAAATCTTAAAAATGGCTGCGAGAAGTCCTTAACAGTTGTTGTTTTAAAAAAGTTTAAACTTGTGTGTCGAAATTTTACAACTGGACTTATTTTGCCTTGCGAAATCTTGTATTTTAGTTATTAATTTTGAACAGTCTTTATTTATAACATAATGGCGGCAAACAAGCATACAACCCTCCTGATAGTAAGCGATTATCGTTGCTAATGGACTATATATTATCTAGTATCTATAGTGTGGGGAGAGATCGGAATCCATGGAACACTTGATGTGCAACTGTGATTCGTTAGCGAGCATGCGCATGAGGCTACTGGGAACGGCTTATCCAAAGTCAGGTGTCTACAGATATCTTGAACCGCGGGATATCGTTAAGGTAACACAAAGGGTCTATGAAATGATGGTATAAGGCAGGGGGAAGCACAAAAGATCCCGATGGGTCGACGTGCAACAGCTTAGCTGACCCCATATGCGAATATAAGATAGTATCTATATTTATATATTAAAATATAGTTAATTAATCAAAAGCTTCTGATAATTACCTTCGTATCAATAAGTTCTCGAATTACTTGCTTAATCGCTTTAAACTTATCAATAATAAGACACATATAACGTCACTATATTTATAGATACTAGGTTTTGCTTTGAAATGCTCCGACGCGATATCGCCACGTGTAAACTATAATCTACGTGTATAATTTAAATATACCCTATATTGAGGTTCCTTCAGAAGGGGCAACGCACACGTGACATTCCTAGTGTTGCAGGCGTCCATACGATACGGTAACCGTTTACCATCAGACAGGCTGTATGCTGGTTTGGTACCTTCATGGTACAAATATCCGCAATTGGATGTATTTGCCTCTAACTTGCTGGAGTTTCGTCGAGTGACCACAGAGTATTTGTGTTCAGACGTTTTTTGTTTTAGTTAAATCTTTTTATGTTATTTTTGTTATTTTTATGTAATATTCCTTTTTATATGTTATTGTATTTATGCTTTCCTGTGTGGGCGTATTGGAAGACTGTAAGGCTCACCCAGTAGATGTAATAAGTAAATAAATAAATATTTTTTTTTATTTAGTTCCACAAAATAAATATATGGATAAAACCAGTGAGGTATTTTAATTTAAATAATAAACAACTGAATCGAATTTGTTAAAATTACTATGCGATCAATTTGTAAATATATCCTTATAGACAAAAAAAAGAATTTTCCAAATTAGCTTATGTCTTAATGAGTTATGAGGTAACAAAACATATAACAAAATACAACCGAATTGAGAACTTCCTTTCTTTTAAAGTCGGTTGAAATTCAATTAAAATTTCCGATAAAACTCAAAAACTTGATCTTTTCGAAAATATTTGTATTTTGTCTTGTTCGCTATAATACTCGTGTGGTTAATAGAAAAAGAGTTAGCAAAACCTTAGAGTTTAGATCGAAACGGAATATCGAAAAATTAAATATAATGTAATTTTGTATGGCAATTGCTACTTCGGATTACTTTCAATAGATGGCGCTGTAGGTGATGCGAAGTTCACCAAGTCATCTAGTTCTGAATAAAACTTTAAAAATACTAAATAATGCAAACTGTGACAAAGCGTACAATGGCAAAGGGGTTTCATGGGCGAAACAGTATACTCTGTTATGTCCATGGTACTGCTCATGTCTATAGGCGACAGTTACCACTTTCCATCAGGTGGGCCGTCAGCTTGTTTGCCATTCTAAGTTGTATAAAAAAAAAAAATCAAAATACATTTTAGATATCAAAATATATATCGCTTCTGTACTAGATATAAAAATATATAAATAGACAACAATACAAACAATATACGTATATAGAGATACAATATTTACAGATAAATGTGTAATTTTACTTTGATATATTCCGAATGATCTAGCCACGTGTAAACCACAATTGTGAATAAAACCTTTGAAAATACAGTAGGCAACGTACACTGTGACAAGGCATAGAATAATCAAAATATATTTTAGACTAGCTTATTGCCTCCTACTTCGTATGCGTGAATTTTAGAAGTAGGAATGAAGTAGAAGGACATACCAATGTAATAGACAAACTTCCAGATGGCGTATCAAGATGAAATTATACACCAGATTTTAAGTTTACAAAAGTATGAGTATAATTGTAAAAATCGCATCCGCGTACTTTCTTCCACGCACAACCACTCTTTGGAATCAACTTCCAGCAGCAGTATTTCCGAACCGATACGACAACATAACCTTCAAGTAAAGAGTATATTCCTTTTTAAAAGGCCGGCAGCACACCTGCAATGCCGCTGGTGTTGTGGGTGATCATGGGCGGCGGTAGTCACTTATCGCATGTTCGTTTGCCCCCTGTGTTGTAAAAAAAATCTAATTTAATACAGTATTTTTAGCGTGATGTCGGAATAAACATAAATAAATAAATAGATATAGTAATTTATCTTTAAATACTCTTTTGGCATTTATTGCCCTCATTAAGATATCTCTTGTCATTTTTCTTAATTATCTCCGAGTTGTAGTTTTATTACCATCATAATCATTGTCATCAGCCATTAACTGTCCATGGCTGAACATAGGCCTCTCTTCTAAGTGACGGGGGGTGAGGTGGAGGGGGTTTCAACAGCAGTTAGGGTTTTGGTGATGTTTTAAGAGGGCGCTGCTGCTCATCCCTCGATCATTAAGTTCCTTTAGTCGCCTCTTACGACACCCATGGGACAGAAAGAGGTGGCCCATTCTATGCCAGGATTAGACGACAATTTTATTATATTATCAGGATTTTTATATACCACAGAGGTGGCAAACAAGCATACAGCCCACCTGATAGTAAGCAGTTACTGTAGCCTATGAACGCCTATAATACCAGGGATATAACACGCGTGTTACCGTCCCTGAAGAAACCTCTTTATCCCTTTTTTGAAGATCCACATGCTGTAGTCTCATGGAAAAACGATATTTAAACATATTGAATTAAATCCTTGCTAAATCCCATCTGTATTGTATATAAAAATGTATGAATAGACTACAATACAAACTAGATACGTATATACAGATACCGTATTCATACATACTAGGTAATTTTGCTTTGAAATATTCTGAACTGATCTAGCCACGTGTATTACTATAAATTTGGATAAATCCTTTGAAAATACATCATAGAAGAACGTGTCTAATAGATATAGAAATCTATTGAATGGTATCCAACTAATATTATAAATGTGATAGGTTTGATGTTACTTATTGAGTAATAAACGCTTAAATGGCTGAATGGTTTTCAATGAAAGTTGGTATATATATAGAAAATATCCTAAATTAATAGATGAACAAGTTTTTATTATAATTTATTCAGGCATATAGGATATATATATATATATATATATATATATATATATATATATATATATATATATATATATATATATATATATATATATAAGGAATATCATATTAACCATTATGGCGACAAATGGCGGTCTTCCACCGTGAGTTTTTCAAGGCACTTTCTTCCACGTACAACCACTCTTTGGAATCAACTTCCAGCAGCAGTATTTCCGAACCGATATGACATCATAATCTTCAATAAAAAAGCCTATTCCTTTTTAAAAGGCCGGCAGCACACCTGCAATGCCTTTGGTGTTGTGGGTGATCATGGGTCGCGGTAGTCACTTACCTTCAGGTGAGCCTCATGCTCATTTGCCCTCTGTGTTGTAAAAAATAACAATAAATAAAATTGTAAAATTTAGTATAATTGTAATAAATTGTAAACTGTAAATTGTAAACAGTAGGTGCTGATAATCTTAATAGAGACTTATTACTACTTATTGTTATTATTAGGGGAGGCCTACGTCTACTGCTGAACATAGGTCTCCCCCATACACTGTTAACAGTCCAGTTAAAGTCTAATATGATTTTATTTTTGCTTCATAGCAAGACATTCTTTGCTCTGTTTGAATCATCATAAATCGTATATGGGTATAGCAGTTCACAGTTCAACTATTAAAAAAATATAAACGAATAGATAACTATCTTCTTTTTCAATTTTTTATTTTATTTTATACACCTTAGTATGGCAAACATGGTGACGGCCCACCTGATAGAAAGTGTCGTCGTCTATAGACATGAGCAGTACCATGGACATAACAGAGTATACTGTTTCACCCATGATCCTCCCCAAGCGTTGCCATCTCTGAGGACTCAGGTGTTATTCCTCTATACCCTGTAAATTCACGCCATATCCTACCCTTCAAACCGGAACACAGCCTGTATACCATATACTGTTTCACCCATTATCCCCCCTAGCGTTGCTATCTCTGAAGACTTAGGTGTTATTCCTGTAAATTAACTGCCATATCAACTGCCCTTCAAACTGAAACGCAGCAATGCAAACACAACTGCGTCACGGTTGAAACACGAATGGGACAGAGGTAACCAAGCAAACGACTTTTGTACAAAGCCTCCCTCTGGTTGAAAAATCGAATGAGTAAGAACGACGTGTGAAATTAGTTATTTGAAAAAATAGCAACATTTTCGAATTTACTTCGATACTTCTACAATAGTCTCTTAAAATTTTAACCGATCGAGTTACGTTCATACATTTTTGTTAAACCAACAAATTGCACTTTGCGATCACTTAAAGGAACTCTTTTTATACAATTCAAATAAAGTTCAACAATGTAATTCTAATTGAGTTCCTTGGCCTCTTTTCGTCCAGAAACAGCTTTTCTAAAGTAGCTTTTAATCTTAATAGACATTTAAAGGCAAACTACTGCTGCTCGAATAAAAAGGCAACAATTAACTTGGATTTGAAAATGGAGAAATAATTCACCAAGTTTGATTTTGCAAAAGATATTAATTAAACACTTTCATTGCTAATTTTAGTTCAAACGGGCTTCTGTTTTGAACCGTATGTACGTTATAACATAGCGTTCATTTTGGAGTCTTCTAAAAATTAAGTCTATTCATAATTTTAAACAATGAAAACTGTTTTAAATTGAAAGATAATTTTAGATTTAAACTTACGCAGGTATTGTTTTGTAAAAGAACTTGTATAAGTTACTTTTGTGTAATACTGGCTGAATCCGTGAGTTTGGCCGCGTAACTGAGACGTACTATTACGACTTATCACCATCACCATCATCATCATCATCATCATCGTCGTCATCAGCCGTTAACTATACACTGCTGAACACAGGCCTTCCCTATGAGAGGGCTTTGCCAGTAGTTTATTAAGCGTGATGCTTGGCAGTTGGGTTGACAACAACAGTTATGCTTTTAGAAGTGTTTTAATAATAATAATAGAAAGAAGAAAGAAGAGGAAAGAAAACATTTATTGCCAACAAAAAAAAAGTTACATAAATTATCAATATTCTTTATTATCAGGTACTTAACCCAAAATGTCAAAAGGCGGACTTATCCCTTAAAGAGATTCCTTCCAGTCAACCTTGAGAACGCGAAAGGAGAAACTGTCTATAGGGTTTGTATACAAAGCATAACATATATGGTATTAAAATAATATGACAAATAATAAGCAACAGAGTTATAGATAACAATTATAAATATATATATATATATATATATTAAAATCTTTTCAAAATTGGTTACGTAATCGTGTAATATAGATGCAAAAAATCCAGACGACTCGAAAACAATTTTCAGGGAGTCGTTTGAAAAATAAAGCAAATTACCGCCCGGCGGTACAGTAATTCATCGCTGTTCCAAAATCCGTTCTTCCGGTCCATAGGATTCTGAAGTTTTAAAATTCAAATATTAATTGATCCGCGTGGAATACTTAACTGTGTTTCCAACTTGGCCAATGGACATCGAGCGCCAAGAGTGAAACGGCAAGATATTACTAAGTACGGCGGGCCAACTTGTAATTAATTTGAATCGAGTTCACTTAATTACAATTACCAGAGGGAGACTTTGTACAAAAAGTCGTTTGCTTGGGTACTTCTATCCCATTCGTGTTGCGACCGTAAAGCAGTTGTGTTTGCATGGTTGTATTTCGGTTTGAAGGGTGGGATATGGCGTGAATTTACAGGGTACAGAGGAATAACATCTGAGTCCTCAGGAATGGCAACGTATGGGGGTATTATGGGTAAAACAGTATACTCTGTTATGTCCATGGTACTGCTCATGTCTATAGGCGACGGTTACCACTTCCCATCAGGTGGGCCGTCAGCTTGTTTGCCATTCTAGGTTGTATAAAAAAAATATTTCTAACTTTACATAATTAATTCCCCTTAAGGAAATTGACTTAGTGTTGATATATAAATATCTGCGGGTCCGCAAAGACATAGATTTATGCCGATTGGCCGGAGAGTAGACATGTACAAGACCACGATAAGGGTTTTAAGCCCCACGGGTATCGATCGACGGCGATACTTGAAGCTGTAGCGTTTGGCGCAAGTCACTAACTTTATTGAAGCTCACTCAAGTGGAACTTTAAGCGATTTACAAAGCGCTTGTCAATTCGCCTGTGTCTTATTGTTTAATAAATGAAAATACTTTTTATTTATGTATATTTATTTAATTAATTAAGTCTGTTGAGATGGTTGGATTGAGAAATAGACGATAACTTTATTTAGTCTTATATTTCATTTAAACACATATTTTTGCAGTGCAACGCAAGTGACAGATGAAATCAGAGAGAATGCAGTATGGCGTGCGCTGGGTTCTTCCCAAAGCGATAACAGATGGCGCTATGTGTTCCCTTTATATAAATAATATTATTAAATTTAACCTAATTATAAAAAATTCGATGAAGGAAAGTAGGTTTATGTAATGTTAATAAATTTATTTTAACACAGTAATTTCCAAACCAGTACAATTCCTTTTTAGGCCGGCAGCACACCTGCAATGCCTCTGGTGTTGCGGGTGCTCACGGGCAGCGGTAGTCACCTATAATCAGATGAACTGCACAGTCGTTTGCTTCCTCTGTTATATATAAAAAAAGACTATTTACAACGACGTTATACCAACTAGTTATAACGACGTATTTCATTTATTATAGTATTTGAAATACTTATTCTTTGTTTCATTTTAGTAGTTTGGTTTTTAAATCAAATGTACTGGTTTTTTGTAATAAAATAAATAAATGTTAAATTATGTTGCGTAGTTATAATGTCGTTATTCACTTGAAAGTTAAGAAAGATTTCACTTATATTACGAATAATCTACACAAGTAAAATTACAACAGTACAGCCAAAATCGTGTTATTTAATATTTTTTTCCGCAAAAATAAAAACAACTACTAAAATAAAGCTAGAATTAATGTAAACTGTTGACTATATTAGTTACGAAAGAATTTATGAAAATTTGTTTAAAATAGATAAAAAATATGTATTACATACAATAGAAATACATATAAGCAAATATATTCTTTAATGAATTCTCTTAATAACCAGAAAAAGGTGCACAAAATTCTTACGTCCATGAAAATGCTAGGCCCAATTAGATTAAGTATGTATATTAGCATGTTTCATAACTCTGTTTTTTTTTTTTATCAGATTCGTATGTGCCATTTATTTTCAAGTAACCTTTATTTTTTTAAACTATTCCGAACATATTTATAAAGCGTTAACACAACATCTTATGACTTGGACCACCCGCGAAGCCCAATAAGCCCTTTATAATGAGCCTCAAGGGAACCGCAGCGAGAGTCATGTTGAAAATAACGTTTATTGTTCTCAACAAAATAAACAATACAGTTGTCGAGAAGATATCGCTTTATCTTCTTCGCACTTATGTTGTCTTGTAAGTGATACTAGTGATTACGTTTCATTAATGCTAATACGTCCCACTGTTGGACATATATCTCTTATTATAAGAGAATGATATTCGTCTAGTTACAGATTATGTTATGACTTGTTTTTACCATTAAAAATTTGTAAAATGACTAGGAAATCAAAGTAAAATATACAAGTACTCGTATAAAAAAACCGAATTCAATTGTGAAAAAAATAAAAACTAGTTGTATTGATTTAAAAATTAAATTACTAAAGCGATTTTTATTACATTTCTTTGGAGCTAATTTGTAAGTATGTCCTTTCAGACAAAAAACTAATTTTCCAAATCTTCCAGTCCTCGGCTGGCAGTTCGTGCAGTATCTTTGAGTATCTTAGCACTTTTCTCGCAGTAAATATACTTTTTCAGATAAAAAAATAATTTTCCAAATAAGTTTATAACTGACCGAGTTATGTGGCAATAAACATATTAAGAACTTGCTTCTTTTAAAGTCTGCTTTTTTTTTAATAGATGATAATGGAAAGGTAACCCCACCCGCGCTATCGGCATACGCTGGCGGAGCACCAGTGAGGGGTGATAGGTGAGTATGAAAAGGCAGGTCAGTTAGCCCATCGTGAAGAATTCAACATGAATTGTTCACGATGGTTTCCAGGGGGAACCACGTGGAGTTCGACCTAATAGGGCATATTGCTAGCAATGGGGCTGTCAAACTCCATTGCTAATAATCCCTTTCCCCCTTTTTAAAGTCTGTTAAGTAACCAGTTTCAGTTTCAATATATAGGTATTTTTCTAGTTTCTATATTTATAGGTTTTTTGAGTGTAATACATTCAGATGATATTTTTTTTATACAGCTTAGAATGGCAAACAAGCTGACGGCCCACCTGATGGAAAGTGGTAACCGTCGCCTATAGACATGAGCAGTATCATGGACATAACAGAGCGTACTGTTTCGCCCATCATACCCCCATGCGTCGCCATTCCTGAAAACTCAGGTGTTATTCCTCTGTACGCAGTAAATTCACGCCATATCCCACCCTTCAAACTGAAACGCAGCTATGCAAACACAACTGCTTCACGGTTGAAACACGAATGGGACTGAGGTACCCAAGCAATCGACTTTTGTACAGTCTCCCTCTGATATATGTGTATGATATTGATCAACACACATACGTCAGTAGTCTGGTGAATGAACAAATTGCATAGCGAATCAACAAACCGCATGCCATTCGTATTACCCCTGGGAATTCTAGTTTGATGCATTTCTACAATCAAAAACTATCAACATATTCCACCTTTCAAACCAAAACATAGCTATGAAAACACAACTGGTAGGGGGTAAGGGATCGTTAGTGCTGATTATCAGTTTCATTGCTAGCATAGCATATACCCTGTTAGATCGACCTCCACGTGGTACCTCCTGGAAACCATTGTGAATTCCTGGGTATTCATCACTATGGGCTAACTGAAATACCTAAAAAACAACTGGTAGGGGGTAAGGGGTTGTTAGTAATGCTGTTTTTCAGTCCAATTGTTAGCAATATTACCTGTTAAGTCGACCTCCACGTGGTCCTCCTTGGAAAGCATCGTGCTGAATTCCAGATGTATGGATCACTATGGGCCAACTGACCTACCTTTTCATCCTCACCTATCACCCCTCACTGGTGCCAGCGTATACCGTTAGCGCAGGCGGGGTAACCATTCCATTATCATCAATTAAAAAAAAAAAAAAAAACACTGTTTATGAATTTTGTCTCTACTCTTCCTTCTTTCCTCTGCTTTTTCCAATGGACACTGTAATGTTGTTCTACTCTTATAAAAATAAATTTTGCCTTTTGTTATTAAAATCTCCGCGTTTCAATTATTATTTTACATCAATCTGTTAAGTTTTTTTTTTGTGTTTATCTAATACAAAGAAGAAGAAAAAAATCGAAGCTTTCCTCTTAATAATATTAGTTGACTGACGTGTGCGTGTACTCGTACGACCAGTTACGTAAAATTACTTCCAGAGCAAAGCGCCCATAATACCGCATCTATGCGGTATACCCTGAAGTTTCCATCCAAAATATGATATAGAAAACATAGATCAATAATGTTATCTAGATGGAGCGTATTTTTTAAAATCGCCCGTTTTCATTAATAATTGGAGATTTTGTTAATTTTAAATTTTTATGTTGTTGACACATATTTTAAATATGCTATCGGGATTTAATGTCAAAACTTCAAAACGTCGGCAATAAAAATTAGGTATGTATGTACTCATACATATTTACCGGCAATTACGTAGCGTTAAGACCCGATAGTGTATTTAAAATTGGTGACTTTTATCACACAAATATTTTTTTTACAGCACAGCGGGCAAACGAGCATGCGGCTCGTCTGATGGTAAGTGACTACCACCGCCCATGATCACCCACAACACCAACGGCATTGCAGGTGTGCTGCCGGCCTTTTAAAAAGGAATATGCTCTTTTCTTGAAGGTTATGATGTCGTATCGCTTCGGAAATACTGTTGCTGGAAGTTGATTCCAAAGAGCGGTTGTGCGTGGAAGAAAGTGCATTGAAAAACGTACGGTGGAAGACCGGCACTTATTATATTATTCTTAATATTATAAATGTAAAATTTATTATTTTATCATTGCTTGGTGCTTTAATGGACATTTGAATAGTCATTATAAAAAAAAACGCGTCAGCCAACAGTTGTGAGACCGTTTGTTTATACTCGGTCCATCTAGATTGTATGATGGTCTATGTTGTGGTCTTAATATTTCCTATCATCCCGTGAAAAGTATCGCGTGTACAAGATCCGTGTGGGAGAAGAAACGGCATTCATTAGGGGAAATAATATCGTATCTTATCTGCTTCGGGCGAGTATAATAATTATACCTACCTATGATTTAAGTATCATTTATTTTCCTTATATATATATATATATATATATATATATATATATATATATATATATATATATATATATATATATTTATTAATATTATTTTATAATTATTCCATTATGCTTATTCTTTTTCATTAATTTTGTTTATTGTTATAAATGTTCTTTTATTTTTATGTGTTTTTAATGTGAAATTAAGCACTAAATAAATATTTCTCAAAAATTTCTCAAAAAATAAAAAAGTGTGGTCAATAGCGTAGTTAATTTTTCTATAAATAATTCAACAAAAAATGATACTTTTATTTCTCGCACTGCCCCGTTACTAGAACATTGAAATGCATAAACAATGCGTCAGCCATTTCGCCGACTAGTTTTAGGCACGTTTTTTGACAATATATGCTCCATCTAAACATATTTAATCTATACATTATGTATTTTATGTTTATATTTTCTCTTAAATGCCGTATACGGCATACGGCAGATAGAAGGAAATGATCATATGATCACTAGCTTTAGCCATAATCTCTATGAAAGGGAGTTCGTTTATTTGCTTGGTAGCTCCTAAGAATCAAACGTCATAAGATTTGGTATGCACGGGATTTTGTTGCTTGGGGTTATTTAATTTAGAGCCACTTTCGTCGGGTGAGGTTTTTCTTCTTTAAGAGCTAACCTCTTTAAAGCGTATTTTCGGCAGCTTTTTCTGGAAAAACGTTTTTTAAAATGGTGCACTTTTATAATTGTTTTCTATTTATCATAGATATTGTCATTTTATTTATTCATAACTAGCTGTATCCCGCAGCTCCGTCTGCATGTTTCAGTACATAAAGTATCCTGTATGCTAAGTAAGTGCTTCATTGAAATCCTTGTGATCTCATGATGCCTTATTTGGGCATAGCCTATATTAGGCTCTCTTCTTCTATCTCTTTTTCTCTTTTACCTCGATGAGCATAAGTTACTCTTTTGAAAGAAAGAAAGACATATTTTTATTCAAGTAAACTTAGATTTAAGCATTTTTTAATTGCCGCCCATTCGGAACGCAGTCTCGCCAAAAAGAACGGGCAAGAAACTCAGCTGTTGCTTTTTTCAAAAAGTTTAATTTTCTTCTCTCTTTGTCTCATTTATCTCGTTAAAATAATATACCTCAGTTATGCGGACTAAGACGCCGCTGTGAATTAGTACCATTATGTATTACATTCTATTCCCCATGGAAACTATATCGGGGTCCTTGAACCGTTTGCTCAGACATTATGTTATAATTAAAACAAATTAATTTTTTTTGATGGATTATAATTGAATGGTAACCCCGCCTACGCTAACAGTATACACTGACGAGGCACCAGTGAGGGATAATAGGTGAAAATGAAAAAAAAAACCAGATCAGTTAGCCCATCGTGATGAATACATTTGGAATTAGCTCGTTGGTTTCACGGGGAGGTCGACCTGTTAGGGTATATTGTGAGCAATCAGAATGGTAATCCGTATCACTAACAATATCTTCCCCCCAAACAAATTAATTTGCAGCTACATCTAAACCCGTGGAATAGGCTCAGTTCAGCACATAATCTTATTTTAATCACCGCGCCTTCGCCTCTCGCGGGCGTAACACGCGACTGAGTAAGCGAAGAAATTCAATTTAGCAAAATGTTTGACTAAATCGTCAAATAAGACTTTGTTTGGTATGACGATTCGGGTTTAGTAAATTGTTATTAAATTTGCAGTTCGAAATTTGAAAGGGAATAGATTGTTAAAGAGCATAGTTCATTGTCTTTTAAAAAGGATTCGACTACATTAGATAAAATGTTATGGGAAATAGGTATTTTTTTTAATGGCTAATAATGGAATGGTAACCCTGCCTGTGCTATCGATTTACACTGGCGCGGGCACCAGTGGGGGATGATAAGTGAAGGTGAGACAGGTCAATGAGGTTCATCGTAACAAATTCACCAATGAATCAACCACAATGGTTTCTTAGAGGAACCGCGAGGAGTTCGACTTATAGAAGGTGGAATTTAAACTGTCAACTTCCATTTAAGGTTGTGTATGGATAGAGAAACAAAAAAAAAATTAAAAGTTTTTGTTTGGCTTCCATTGTTCTAATCATTTTCTTATATTATTTTTTCTTAAATATCTCTTATATACCAGAGGGAGACTTTATTTCAAAGTTATTTGCTTTGGTACCTCTGTCACATTCGTGTTTCTACTATGAAGCAGTTGTGTTTGCATAGCAGTGTTTCGGTTTGAAGGGTGGGATATGGCAGTGAATTTATAGCGTACAGAGGCATAGCACCTTAATCCTCAGAAATGGTAATGCATGGGGAGCATCATGGGCGAAACAGTATACTCTGTTATATCCATGGTACTGCTATATCTATGTCTATAGATGACGGTTACTATTTTCGATAAGGTGCGCCGCCAGCTAGTTTGCCATTCTAAGTTGCATAAAAAATGTACAGACATCGACTGGTTACAATTTTATTATAGTAAGAATTAAAATAATTTGTAAGATTGTTCAGTTGATTTTGAAAATTAATAGGTAATGCAGACGTCACGAGACTTCAGTTTAAAAGTAGTACAACCCTAGTGTTGTAGGCGTCCATAGACTCCAGTGACCGTTTACCATCAGACGGACTGTATGCTTGTATGCCAACTTTGAGATATAAAAATATTCTATGATACCCATAGTACTGTTCATGGTAATAGGTTAAGGTTTTTAACTAATAATTTTTGTTTGCCGCTTTAGTGGTAAAAAAAATAAACTTAAAAAAAAAACATGGCGACATAATTATGCTAATTCAGACAATTGAAACAAAGTGACTGTACGGTGTGAATATTAATCGACATTTATTTGCAATATTATTTTTAACGCTCCACCTCTCATTCTTTTGAACGCGGGGCGTTAACTTTAAATTAATTTCCGTGACCCAAAAGACACGAAAATGGTGCAAAGAAAGTTGTAATTTGTTTTCCTTTTTGTTTTTGAGAGCTCCATTAATATAGAGTGGCTATAAGAAAACACTTAGATATTTAAAAACAATTTTTTGAATCGCTATAACTGAAGTACTAGGGAACAGCAATTTTGACAATTTAGTCTACATTATTAAGTACTTTATATTATTCTCAATTTTGTGTATTTATTTATTTTATTTATTTAATTCTTTATTGTACGCACCAGTTATAAGAATATGACAGAGGTAATCGAATGTACAGAGGCGAGCTTAACTCTAATAAAGTTTTCTTCCCGCAACACCCAAAGTGGAAAGGAGCATCAATGTCAGCGGGTAGAGCGGTGTACAATATTATATATGACAATATGTTATATATGTGTAAATATATTTGTTATTTATATATATTTATTCGTTTATATATGTAATTTTAGTATGTACGTATATCAATAATTACTAGTATCGCATTCGAGTATTCTGACACTTCCCTATGGTTGACTGGGAGAGAATGCTTTTAGCATTAAGTCCGCCATGTACACATATTTGTACTAATGAATAAATAAATAAATTATCGCATGTCATTATCATTATCATTGTCATCAGACCTATTTTAAAATTATCGGTGCCAAAAAGTTTCATAAAATGCCATTAGGACCCTACTTTTTCCAAATTTTCTCACTTATCTAAAAGTTTTAGACTTTTTTTAATTAGGCACTAGCGTTCGACTGGAATCGCTGCGTGTGATTCTCTAAACAATACCTAAAATACATATTTAAGATAGTAACCCTTCATCAACATCATTGTTTCAACCATTATCTGTCCACTGCTGGACATAGGCCTTCCCCATAGATCGTCCTACATTGTGTTTGCCCATACAGGGTCGTCATTCAAGAAACTTTCTTTCTTCGAGCTGGGTCGGTTATTTTGGTTCTTTTGCGGCTATCCTCGTTTCGGATTCTATCACGCAAAGAAGCTCCGAGCATAGCCCTCTCCATAGCTCGCTGAATAATAATAATAATTCCGAGGCGGCTCACTCCCGGGAAAGATGTAGAAAGCGGTGCTCTTAGGTACTGCCCGCATTGTACGCCGGTTTCTCTCCCTGGGGCCCTGAACCCCGGCCGACTGTACTTCTGCCGGGGGTTAGTTTGCCATCTTCTCTCCTTAAGAGGGGAGATGAGAATTTTTGTAGAATATAAAATAATAATAAGTTCTCATTAAGATATGAGAGGTACAATGAGCGTCACAGTATAATATCCGTGAAGTGTTAGTTGGATAGAACAATAAAGTAGAAAATACTGAATAAAGATATATTATATTTTTTCCCTAGTATAATAATAATGATATTTAAAAGTGACGTTCGCTAAAAAAAATATTATTTGACAGAAAAAGAAAATAAATAATTCTATTTTTAAAAGTAATATAAATAAAACCTCAACAATATCCATGGCTTGGGAGGGAAGGGATTGTTAGTAATACGGACTATCACTCCCATTGCTAGCAATATACCCTGTCAGGTCGACCTTCACGTGGTCCCCCCGGAAACCATCGTGCTGAATTCGAGGTGTATTCATCACTGTGGACTAACTGACCTGCCTTATCATTCTCATCTATCATTGACCATGGCGCTGTTTAAATGTAAAAGTAGAGATAGAGCTATTCACGAGGTTATAATTGGATACTGCTAAGTAGTTTGTATTCACACAAATTCATTATTTATATAGGTAAACTTTTTGATAAAAGGCAACAGCTGAGTTTCTTGCCCGTTCTTCTTGGCTGAGATTGCGTTCCGAATGGGCGATAATGAAAAAATGACTATTCAAAAATGCTTAATTCCAAGTTCACTTGAATAAAAATATTTCTTTCTTTCTTTCAAAAGAGTAGCATATACTCATCGAGGTAAAAGAGAAAAAGAGATAGAAGAAGAGAGTGGCCTGCATACTTCTTTACTCTGAATACTATGCCCAAATAAGACATCAAGAGGTATCCGAATGGGCGATAATGATAAAATGACTATTCAGAAATGCTTAATTCTTAATTCACTTGAATAAAAATATTTCTTTCTTTATTTTATTGTACTCTTTATTATTATTATTATTTATAAAAAAGTGCTTTGATTTTATTTCCGATAATAATTTACGTATTTATGTAATTGGGTTAATTAATTAATTTGTTAGAAAATGTCGATAACAAAGCTGTAGAAATTGCGAACTTTACAAAATGACTGCTCGTCCCTTATAGATTAGATTGACTGACAGAATCAATTTTCTTTTGGTTAGACCGTAAAAGTACTTTGCGATGTGACAGCCGAAGGCGAACAGCGAAACGCACGATTGCGTGTGTGAATTTGTATTGAAATGGGAAAGAACGGTTGAGAAACATCGGTACAATTCATCGTTTTTAGTATAAAAGAATTGTTTTTGCTACAATCATCATCATCATCATCATCATATAAGCCTTTAACTGTCCACTACTGAACATAAGTCTCCCCCTTGGAAGATTTTGTCAGTAGATGCCGCGCTTGGCAGGCGGATTGACCACAGTCAGGCTTTAGAGATGTTTTAAAAGCGACGCTACTGCCTATCGCCCTCTTTAGTCGCCTCTTACTACACCCGCGGGTAAGGAGGGGCCTATTCTATGCTGAGACCACACGACGAATTTTGCTACAATATTAGTATGTAATGGGTGCCATATGTGCCGACTAAGAGCGGGCGTGGAATGGGTAGCAGTGTCCCTGCACGTATTATCTGTAGACAGAGGGAGACTTTGTACAAAAGTCGATTGCTTGGGTACCTCTGTCCCATTCGTGTTTCAACCGTGAAGCAGTTGTGTTTGCATGGCTGTGTTTCGGTTTGAAGGGTGGGATATGGCGTGAATTTACTGAGTACAGAGGAATAACACCTGAGTCCTCAGGAATGACAACGCATGGGGGGTATCATGGGCGAAACAGTATATTATGTCCATAATACTGCTCATGTCTATAGGCGACGGTTACCACTTTCCATCAGGTGGGCCGTCAGCTGGTTTGCCATTCTCAGTTGGATAAAAAAAAAACAAAATTACTCGCGAGTCTCGATTATATTTAAAATTTTTTAATCAGAGAAACCGCCATGTGGTCCCGACATAGAATGGACCATCCCTTCCTTTCCTGTGGATGTCATAAGAGGCGACTAAGGGTCTCAAGGGTCGAGGGATGGGCGTACCTAAAATATCACCAAAGCCTAATTGCGATTGCCAATCCGCCTGCCAAGTGTAGCAACTACTAACAAAAAGAGGCCCATGTTCAGCAATGGACAGCTAACGGCTGTTATAATAATAATATTACTAGAGAAATTGAATGTTTTTTTCAAAGAAATGTTAGAACAAAATGGACTAAATATTTCGAGTCTCCCATAACTAAAACAATGCGTTCAGCTGGGCAAGCAAGTTACTACTGGACGCTGTAAAATGTTTAATATAATATCTTTGACCTACGTTTCTTTAGGGAATTATTTTCACTTTAAGAATACTCTTTTAATGCTATTATGTTGATTTCATCTTGTACCTATAAATAATATTTTAAGCAGGCAACTATTTGCCTCTTGTAACGACGATATTTTTATTTTTTTGAACCCAACTTATTACGCTCCATTTTTCCCGCTTCCCATTTTGGGCTTTACCCAATTGTATTAGGATCAAAAGTACGATTACCTACTTTCGCATTCATTTCATCCAATATATTCGAACCCAATCGAATCTCAATAACGTGTAGTGTAGGAAACTCAAATGAAAACAATATTCTTATAGTGGAGCTACTGGTAAAATAAATATTGAATACATCCTTTCTGTTCAGGTCATTTAATCTAAATAAGTTTTCACTAAATTATTTTATTTCTTATAAAAAAATAAAAAAAAACATTTGGATAAACCATATAGCGTTGTTAGGTTCTGAACTAAGTACTCGTGTCACGGTCGCACCCTCTGACGACAAAAATATCTAGCTCGCTTTTTTGTACTCAAAGACTTTATATGTGATATACCGTATGCCGTGTTTTCTTTCCTTCCCAAGCCCTGCGCATGTGAAAATAATTTTTCAAAGGATTTAAACGCCCATCCTTCGAACAATAAGTTCCTTTAGTTGCCTCTTACAACCTGCGGGAAAGGAAGGGGTGGCCTATTCTATGCCGGTACTATACGGCAAACTACATATGATTTAAATCAGTGTTTTTCAAAGTGTATGTTACAACCCCTTGGGGGTCCCCGAACCTCTACAAGGGGGTCGCGAAGTGATAAAAAATCAACAGTACCGTAAATACATCAATCAATTAATAATACATAATGAAGTATCGATTACATGTCTGTTTTAGATACTTTATTAAAAGTAATTGTGTTTGCATGACTGTATTTCGGTTTGAAGGGTGGGATATGGCGTGAATTTACTGGGTACAGAGGAATAACACCAGAGTCCTCAGGAATGGCAACGCATTGGGGGTATCATGAGTGAAACAGTCTACTCCGTTATGTCCATGGTACTGCTCATGTGTTTAGGCGACGGTTACCACTTTCCACTAGGTGGGCCGTCAGCTTGTTTGCCATTCTAAAATGTATAAAAAAAAAAAGTTGCACAAAATCTTTTTTTTCTTCTACTAGTATTAACACGTTAATCACCATGATAATATTAAAAAAAATTTCACATGGGCCATGGTAACTTTATTAGATAGTTTAGTTAAAAATGTATCAAGGAAACTTAATGTATGACAGAAATTTTTTTTTTGCCAAAATTCCCGGAAATACACAATTTTTTATGTTACACATATATGACTTTACTTTTTTCAACTGAAGCAATATACCATTATATAACTACGTTTATTTCATTTTATTTGAGCTTTTTAGCGTCAAACATATATGTCTGACATGGCTCATGTAGAACTTCTTAGCGTCAGACATATATGTCTGACATGGCTCATGTAGAACTTCTTAGCGTCAGACATATATGTCTGACATGGCTCATGTAGAACTTCTTAGCGTCAGACATATTTGTCTGACATGGATCATGTAGAACTTCTTAGCGTCAGACGTATATGTCTGACATGGCTCATGTAGAACTTTTTAGCGTCAGACGTATATGTCTGACATGGCTCATGTAGAACTTCTTAGCGTCAGACATATATGTCTGACATGGCTCATGTAGAACTTCTTAGCGTCAGCCACATATGACTGATATGTCGATTAACGTGTTAAAAATACGGCCGCTCTTAACGTGAATAGTTTAATTAAATTCAACAAATATAACGTGTACCGAGTAAAGACCACTTTTCAACAATGACAAGCTCATATAAATCCTCTTTGTTGTACCTCTTAATTTACGCATTTTAATTTCCGTTCCCTTATGAAACCATCTAGGAAAATTTGTCAAATGCCTGCCAAAGCTGTAGTGGGGATCGCCGAGCAATTAGTGATCTTATTCCGCGAGCGGTAAAGTCCTTTCAATTATTTTTTCGCCGGGAATATTATATCTGTTTGATGATATACTTGTCGGTGAAATGGGCCATTATAAAAATATACTTATATGAAAATGTAAGGATCTTTTAAGCATCTTTCATTCAAATAACAATATTTTAGTCTAATATAAAATTCTTAATTTTATTTTTTTATTCGGAGACGATTATGGTAGAAGGTATTTTTTTGTTATCTTTCCTTCCTTTATCCATATTATAAACATACAATATTATTATGTATAAGTAACGCTACTAATGAGGTCATGTGGTTCTAGCATAGAATTGGCCACCCCTTTCTTTCCTGTGGGTGTTCTAAGAAGTGACTAAGGGAACTTAATAGCCGAGCCGAGGAATAGGTAGCAGCGTTCCTCTTAAAACATTACCAAAGGCTAATTTTAGTTGCCAACCCATTTGCCAAGCGTGGCAATTACTGACAAACCCATCAAGGGGAAGTCTATGTTCAGCAGTGTTACTTAGAATCTTGCTCTTATATTTTTCTTTACTTTTTTCTTGCTTTTTAAATTGAAAGCATTAGCATTAGTGTTAACTGTATTTATTTTCATACCTGCTCCACAATAGGACGGACAGAGAGAGCATGAAGTTACCTACATCACTTTTATCTCGTCTCGCTGATGAAACTGTACTATTCTGATTTATGTGTTTCAAGCCTTCTCCGGTACTTGCATCCTTTCATTTCGCAATGTATGTTAATATATTATATGTACATTGTTCTTCAATTTCCATTACCTACTTGTTCGTAATAATACTAGTCTAGCTGAATTTTTCCATGAATTTATTTTGATTTAAAACACTTTGATACGAGTAGCGAAAGAGGTTTGTTTGAATCGAAGCATTTGGCGTTCCATTGTTTCTGCCTACCCTAATGGGAGACAGGCGTGACAGATATGTATGTACGTATGTATGATACGAGTAGTTTATTTACAAAATTTTAAATCAAACAGTGCCTCGAAATTGGTTTCAAGCGAATTCAGAAACGATATTAAAGTATGTGTAATAAAATATTTTCACCAACTTTAAACTGATTTGGAAAATTCTTTAATAGAAAGGATTTATTAAATAGTCAATTACCTTTTTTTAAGAAATAAATTAATATAATAAGATTTTTATTGATTTAACTAAGAAATAGAGACTCGATTAAATAAAATAATAATACACTGAAAGTACTTAGTGGATGACAATGGAATGGTATCTTGGATGGCGTGGCACCAGTAAGTGGTGATAGGTGAGGATGAAACCATTTTAGTTAGCTCATTGTAATTAATTCAACTATAATTAATCATGTTGGTTTCCAAATGGAATCGTGTGGAGATTAACCTGACAATAATATGCCCTATATTGCTAGCAATGGAATTGACGCCCCTATGACAATTCCTCACTTCCAATTCCTCACACACAAAAGGGATTGTTAGTAATGGAGACTGAGAATCCCATTGTTAGCAATATACCCAACCAGGTCGACCTCCACGCGGTTCCCCCTGGAAACTATCATGGTTAATTCCTGATGAATTCATCATGATGGGCTAACTGGCCTGTTTTCATTCTCATCTATCACCCTTCACTGGCGCTTCGCCAGCGTATCCTGTTGGCGGGGTTACCATACCATTTTCACCCATCAAAAAAAAAAGCCAGAAGTTTTTTTAAGAGATGACAATGAAGTGGTAATCTGGCCTGCGCAGAAGGTGTACGCTGACGGGGCACCAGTGAGATCTACAAAACCTTTCCCTTCGTAAATCAGAAGTTGAAAAACGTAAAATTTTGTTTTTTTTTTTTTGTTTTTATAATGGACTTAGAATGGCAAACAAGCTGACGGTCCACCTGATGGAAAGTGGTAACCGTCGCCTATAGACATGAATATAACAGAGTATACTGTAATATTTTATGTATTTATTTATGTATGTATATATTTATTTAATATATTAGTGTGTCTAATTATATGTTTATAGTATATGAATATATCAAGTATTGCTTTATTTTTCCTCTATTAAAAAATGCACCGCCTACCTATTTCTCGGTTTGCCCAATAGTTGACTGGTAGAGAACACCGTCCGGTGTTAAGTCCGCCAAATGTACATAGATTTTTACTGTGCATTAAAGTTAAAAAAAAAAAATGTATATTAATAAAAATAGAAGAAGTTGTGTTTATTTCAATCTATTTGTTTAGGAATAAAACACACGGAGCATTAAATATGTTTTCATAAATATATCAAAAGTTGCATTTGTTTGTTTTCCTACCAGTTGCCGTCAGTTGAGTGGTAGTAAACAAACAAACATACGCAGGTTCGGGACTACCCTCGTTAAGGTGAATAAAATACAGAGCTGTTGTTATCTAGGGGTTGTTATGCATAAATTTCAAGTAAATAGACAAATTTAATAACAACAAACAGAAATAAAAAATAAGCATTTTTTATTATTATTTTTTAATGTAACGTAGAAAGGTAAAGCAAACGTTCACGGGGTAGATCACCAACGCGGTGGACTGACCTCATCAAAACGGCCACACAGCAGTCTATTGTGGAATGCTCTAGCTCGGCGGCGAAGATGTAGATGGAGACATATTGGGAGGACCTCAATCGCGAAGGAAAGCCTTATCGACGATCCACTGTCATTGTGAAAACCACGACCACTCTGTCAAGAGTGCACGACTGAAGAGAGAGAAAGGAACATAAGGTGACAGCCTATCTGATGGTAAGTGGTAACCGTCGCTTGTCATTTCTAAACAACATATACACTGTGGTAATCATGGTATCCCTTACAGGTTGACATTCTCCAGAATTAAAGTATTATGCCTTTGTATCCTGTAATTTTACTGGCATATTCCACCGTTCAAAAGGAAAAGACGTCATTCACTGAGACGCTGGAAAGATAAGCTAAAATAAACAGCAGGTCCATACTAGAGTAAGATGTACGGGACAGAAATGAGTAGAACTGGAAGGAGTTAGAGGAGGCCTTTACCATAAAGCATTCTATGCTACGCGATATATTGTAATAAAGAAATATAAGAAAGAATTTTAATTTAGAGCAAAATAAAGGACTCTTTATATATATATATATATATATATATATATATATATATATATATATATATATATATATATATATATATATATATATATATATATATATATATATATATATATATATATATATATATATATATATATATATATATATATATATATATATATATATATATATATATATATATATATATATATATATATATATATATATATATAGATACTATAATAGTGGTTAGTTTAACAACTTGTTAGCAAGAGAGGGCTTATCTCTAAAAGAGATCTCTTCCAGCCAACCCAGTGTAGTTAGAGAGAAAAACATAATTAGCAGGTAATCTAGTGCAGGAAAGGTACAGGTAAAAATAATGTAAATAAATTAATTAATTTTATATAATTAAAAAAAGACCTAGTTAATCAGGCAAACGTAGGTTTTCCCTCTAACATTTACCGGGTCCAATTTCCGACTTCTTATAGAAGGAGGATCTTAATTTTTTTTACGTTTGTTACCTCATAGCTCTATCACTTCTAAGCTGATTAGTCCCACAGAATTTTATGAAAATCATAAGTTAATTTTTTTTATTTAAAATAACTGATCAGGTTTCACTTAAAGTCGGTTTTTTTATAGGATATGTTACAATCAGGACTAAACAGGATAAAACCTGATAGGTTAAAGGAGAACCTTAATGTGTTACTATAATTGTCACATATTTTTCACCACATCTGCCCTTCATACGCTTTCTGTTTTTACCCAATGATCAGCTGGTAGAGAATGCCATATGGCATTAAGTTCGCCACTAGTACAAAGTTTTATTGTGCAATAAAGAATAAATAAATAAATAGAAGTCCTACTCATGGTGGCGTAAGAGTGAATAAACAATTAGTGAATTAATAGTAAGGATTTAAAGGAATCTATAAAACACATAGTTTTGTCAACTTGGTTATTTAGATAGTTAACGTTTTATACCGAAGATATTACATTTTTATACGCGATAGAAACTCAATCACGATCACTTATACACTTTTATTTGCGGGGTCACCAGTTATCGGAAATGAGTAAGTAAAAATATTCAACCAAATGTTTAAACGTCTATATATTTTAAAAGAATGACAATTTTCAAGTTCTTCTGCGCGCGCAGCCTCGCATGCGCTCTGTTATTCATTATTTATTTTTTTACAGAAATTTAAAAGATTTAGTTATATATAAAGGTTTGTTATATATAAAATATATCGTCATAGTCGTAGAATACTGACGGATCTGACAAATATTACATATAAAGATCCGTCAGTATTCTACGACTATGACGATATATATGCCACAAATGAATTAATAGTAAGGGTTTAGAGGAATCTGTAAAACACATAGTTTTGTCAACTTGTTTATTTAGATAGTCAACGTTTTATACCGACGATATTACATTTTTATACGCGATAGAAACTCAATCACGATGCCTTATACACTATATTATTGCAACTTATATTGTTTGATTTGAAGCATTATATTTCAATTTATTATATTTATATACAAAATATATAGTACAATATAAATAATATCTAGTTGTAATGTAGTTCCAACAAGTTTTTTTTTTATTAAATATATTTACATTTTGATGGGTGAAAATGGTATGGTAACCCGCCTGCGCTAACGGGATACGCTGGCGGAGCACCAGTGAAGGGTGATAGATGAGAATGAAAACAGGCCAGTTAGCCCATCATGATGAATTCATCGGGAATTAACCATGATAGTTTCCAGGGAGAACCGCGAGGAGGTCGACCTGGTTGGGTATATTGCTAGCAATGGATTCTCAGTCTCCATTACTAACAATCCCTTTTCCCTCAATATAAATATACATTCAATACAAGTGCACACGAGTCAAGTACATCTGATGTCTTTACTTAAATAATGAATTGTTTATTTTATGGTATTTTTATGGGACAATACATGATGTATGCATAAGAGTGTTTATACCTATGCTTACCGAAGTGTGTTGATGTTGGAATTATGTGTTAAATTTGCAAAATAAATCAACAATTTTCAATATTTTCGATTGATTCAAAAGAGCTGTGTTAGCAAGTTAAAATGTTAATTAAATAATCTATTATTGAAAATTTGGGTTGTGGCAACAAATATATTATTTGACAACTTTCGAAGCAAAATTTGGAGTAGGTGCAAAAATTTTTGTGATAGGTTTCATCATATACTCATATCAGGTATTAACTGTCCACTGCTAGACATACAACAAGCTTCCCTCATAAAGGGGGTTTTGCAAGTAGTTGTCATCCTTGGCAGATGGATTGGCAAGCGCAGTTTATCTTTGGTGATGTTTTAACAGGGACGCTACTACTTATATCTCGACTATTAGTTCTCTTAGTCGCCTAATACGACAGCCAAGGTAAGGGATGGGGTGGCCCATTCTATGTAAGGATCATGTTTTAAGGGAGACGCTGCTACCCATCCCTCGACAATTAGTTCTCTTAGTCACCTCTTACGACACCCACGGGAAGGAGTGGCCCATTCTATGCCGTGACCACAGGGCTAGTAATAGATTTGTACACATTTATTCTATAACTAGCAGCCTGTCCCAGCTTCGCACGGGTGGACATTTTTACATTTTAAAAAGTGGCCATTAAGGCTGCACACGCGACGGAAGCTTAAAAATGGAGTAAGTTCTCCTGTTTTCCCAACATTTCCCTTCACTGCTCTGCTCCTATTGATCGTAGCGTGATGAAAAGTATACTATAACCTACCCAGGAGTATGAAGAATAATATAGAGTACCAAGTTTCGTTAAAATCCGTCTAGTAGTTTTTGTTTCTATAACGAACATACAGACAGATAGATAAAAATTTTACTGACTGCATTTTTGTCATTAGTATCGATCACTAATCACAACCTGATAGTTATTTTGGAAATATATTTCATGTACAGAATTGAACTCTCTACAGATTTATTATAAGTATAGATTAAAATTTCAGCAATATTGAAAGTTGTACACATATTTTTTTTTTGTAACTGAATCATTCTTTAAGGAGAACAATAAAGAGTTTTCATTCATTTATTCATTCATTCACAATTCAAATGTAATTGAAAATTTACATAAAACACTAATTTCGTCACACTTCGGCAAGTTTCGGCTTGAATAATAATATTCTTTGATATACAATTAGATCAAGTACTTAATTTAGTTATAACATCCATTTAAACGTAACTATACGTGGTAATTGTATGTAAAAAATCAAATCTCTTAATTGCTAGATCTCTTGATTGCTAGTATGACATTGGAATGTTTAGAGATTTAGAGATTATTTTAGGAGATCTTTTCACTATGAATGGCAAGTGTTATGTCAAGTTTCTTTTGCTATTTCAAATATTTTAAATAGTATATTTTATTATCTATTATAAGGAATGTTTATGTTTGCAGTGATTGTACGAATCAGAGATTGTATAGTAAAAATTTACAAGCGCTTACCACTATTATTATCTAAAAATTCGACAGCAGCTTATGTGAACGATAAGATTCTTTGGTAACCTTTGGTAAATCTACTTTTCAGTTTTTTTATTAAGTAAATACGACAATAATATCAAAACAATACATAAAATTATCAAATCCGTTTAGTACAAATAAATCCATCAATATTGTATTGAAGAATATTCGTGAATTCTGAAATTGAACATTCAATGGTAATACATTATTGTATATTTTAATAGTACATTACTGCAGCGGCCAGCAACTGAGGCATTGATGGACGAACGTGCAAATATGGGCCGAGGCGTAGTCGAGGCACATATTTCCATCAATGTCTAGTTGTGGCCAAGGCTTTTCTATAGTACTTTTCTCAAACAATGCGCGGAAATCAAAAACACAATTTCACTTTTTAAGTTCAATGATGAGTAACGAACAATAATAATTTTTCACGCGCCATAATGTTTCTTTGTTTTTTTTCCATAAATAGCTTTCTATTTGCAAACCAGTTCGAAATTTAAATAAAGCCTTTTATTAGTTATCTCCTTGGTAGTCATGTTTTGAAGTAAAAGGTCATTCCATTTTTAAATTACAGGACAGATATGAGTTTTTAATAGTAGTATATTAATTTATCTGGCCGCAAAACACGACAGGTATGGATTTTCATAAAACTTTTGCCGGTCGCTGCTCACATGTATCTGGCCAGCACGGCAATTTTGATTTATCGCAAAAATTGTTAAAATAATACTCACATTTTCAAGCATGTTTGAGAAAAATATATATTCTTAGTAGGCATTAGTATTATTGGTATCGTTTTGAAACCTATATATTGGGTTCCTCAGATATTAATGTTGGAATAAAAGGTCATCCCTTACTTCGATATCATACATACTAGTCAGATACCTATATTCATTTCGATCGGGTTTTTCATTTTAATATTATGTATCAGATAACTGATAATTAATACACCCATTATTGAGCAATATATAGATATTGTATCTATATAATATATAACATAGATATTTATGTAACCATATTTACTATTTGTTTTGTGCTTTCAAATGAATATGAAGAAAGATGAAGTTTCGAAACCGGTAGCATGTATAAATAATAAAAATATTTTAACAAAGTACAAATATTTGAAATAAAATTATAAGGTTAATATAAGTGATATTTGAATGAGGATAGCCACAGTGATATTGGTAATAAAAAACGATGTAGGCTCAAGCTACCCTCAAAATATTCCGTATGCGGCAGCGGATGGCAAGAAAATAAGTTTCACCAAGATAATGCGTTTTATAGGATCACTTGCAACCGTGACCCATTCGAATTTCACAAATAAAACTATGATTTTACTTAAATATAGAATAGAAAAGAAATCATCAGTGATACATATAACTAAAACTGTACTAATGCTACGAAACATATTCATACAAAAGTTCATGAATCCAAAATCGCTCCCATATAGAATTAAAAGCTGAAGCCCTAAGTTTAATTTTTTTATCAATATCCGACTCATGTTCTTTCATTGAAATTTTTGAAAAATGTTTGCATAAATGTTGAATTACGTTGATAGAATATTCCTTTTAAAGGATTTTGATGATTTGTATATCATTCTATACACATGAAGTGTAGTTGACTAAAATTGTGACTTGACTCTTTACACATTGAAAATATAAACACTGCTTGCTTATATACATTTGTAAATGTACATGATAAAGTACACGAAACAAATAAAATATGTAACATTTGAAACAAGTAGGAAGACGAGGAAGCTTATTATCTACAAATCTTGAATCAATTTGAATCCCTTTTAATCTTTGCAAAAAGAGAAATCGATTGAAAGCAAGATTTAAAGGAATACAGAAAATTGAAATATCAAAGCACCTTATTATTATAAATATTAATGGATTCTAAACATCTTTAGAATAAAATACAGTCCGAAGATTTCTTTACAAGGGTAAATTCAAATTATATTTATTGCTAGGAAATATGGCACGTAACATAAAATTTGCACTTACTTATAACATGTACATAATTTATTCACTTCTCTTAAATATATTATTTACAAAAATATATTCACTAGTTGTCTTTCATCATGGCTGGACAATTTACATTACAAATAGCAATAGGAATATTATAATACACGATCACGCTTACGAAAAAGCTAAATTTGCGGTATTAAGCGTAATCTTAAAAATTGTTGCATACGTGGTTTCATTAAATAAAATTACAACATCATGTTAAGTATAATAACAATTAGAGAAGATACAAGATCGTTCAATAATAAATCACAATTCTGAGAAAAGAACATTGTACATTATTAAAACTGTTACACAATTGATTAAAACTTAGATGAATTAAATGACGAAAAAGCAAAGTTAGAAAGTAATAGCCAATTTATTAACTTAATTATAAGTGAAGGGGTTCATTTTATCATTCCTATTCTAAGCGAATGTTTTATGTAATTACCACGCTTGCATCAAATATAGATTAGTGATCACAAGGTTGAGCTATGCTCCAAAACTGTACAACATTTTTTAATTCTTTCTACGATTCAAATTTTTAATTGTCGTTTTGATTAAAGATCCGAAAATTAGATCCGATCCGATTTTTAGATTTTTTTTCTTTATATGGGTTAATTCGACTAATATTAGATTTTTTTTCAAATGTACTATTTTTGTATCCTGATGAAAGTTGCTAATTTTAAAATATTATAAAAAAAATTATTTAATTTAAAAATGTTTAGTTATTATTTCGGTAAAATTTTCAAATCTTTGACTTATTCCTTGTAGTAATTTGGCAGTGAAATTGTTTAGGTTTCCACAATGTCATTTATTTACACACGTTTTATAAATTAAATTAACTTTGCTATCGCTTAAATTAACTACGCCGCCTCTTTGATATACAAGACTAATAAAACAAATGAAAGTTCTAAAGTGATCCCAGATAAAGGTAACAAGTTCTCGGAACAAACTAGCGAGCTATGAATAGTATTATTCAAGTTTGCCTTATTTCTCATTCACAACTTTCGTTCGTCAATATTACATTCAAAGGAAGTTACATTTTGATATGCATTTTCAAAACTATAAACTTTACATATTATACCACAAATATAGTGTAACAATACATTGTTAAATATCTATGAATCACAGTAAAGACTAGCATTTATAAATACAAAACTAATCTATTAAATATTTGGAAACTACCTGTATATAATTTTTTTACATCAATACCTATATCCTTAAGATAATCTTCATCAATTGTCTTCGTAATATCAACATTACCATTTCTAAAATTAAAAAAATTATATTCAGGTATAACTTTCAGAAATAAGTCAATGGAAATATTAGTACAGTCTTTAAAATTATGTACAGATTAAACAGTGACTTCTTCTGTAAAACGACTTTTATCGTCTAAGTTAATAACGATTGCGTGAGTTCTTGCATGACCAGATCTAACACCTCTCATAGTTTCTGTGCTACCTGGACTAGACTTGAGTTCACTTGGTTTGTCACTTTTATTATTAAAACTATTCTGTCTGGCCACTTCTGGTGGTCGAATATCACTACAATTTGCTTCACCGGATATTTTAAATACACCATTTTGTTTTTCATCTTTGTTTTCTTCATTGAGATCTGTCCTTCGTTTTGGAGAATCAGTTGTCACATCTGTTTGACTTTGCTCTGTATTACTCGCTTCTACACTTTTGCTTGGACTGAAAGTCTTATGTCTATAGGCTGGGGGAGCTTCAAAAGGCAAATCTCTCCCACTACTGCTGGACTCTTCAGCTGGTGTTACAGTACACATCAGCCGATCAGCGACTGCACTAAAAACTGTATTCAGTTTGAGAGGGGCCGAGTGATCAGAAGCTGGTGGTTTACGGTCATGCAAGGCTGCTGCATCTTGCATAGCTGTGATACGACGAGCAACGACTGCATACGTCCCGCATCGTTCACGTAATTTTTCTAGCTGGTTACATATTTTTCTGAACTCCTCCTTTAGAAAGAATTGATAATTGATATATTAATATTATTTATTACCTTTCAAGTATTCCTATCTTTTAATGAGATTCTACGTTTTAAATGTAAATTGTAAAAAATATTTAAAATGATTTATTAAGTCGTTTGTTCTGAATATTACAGAGTACTAATTGAGTTTAAATTTATAACGATAAACATATTTAACTTCAAACTTATTATAACTCTTAGTTTATTATAAATTCTTACCTCTAGCTCCCTTTCTGTCATATTGTCACAGAACCGTGTGCTTCTATTAGTCGTCATGGTGTATGTTGACTCTGCTGGTCTGGATCTAAATTTTCCTGTTTTTTCACGATCGTCTTTGCCATGCCCTTTGTATACCATGTATGCCTAAAAAAATTTTATTATTTTAATATTGCTTTAAAAGACCATAATGAAATAGCGTAGTATATCTAAGACTTAAACAATGATATTTAAAATTTCAATGTGTTGATAATATTTCTAATTATCACTATTTTTGTATTTCTGAATGCAATAAAGATTTTAATGTGAAGCTGACTTTACTGGGAGATGTTAATGTAGCCACAATAACGGTACTATTCTAAATTATTTACCATCGACTTATATGGAAATATTCTGTACATCTAGATCCATATAACGCAGTTGGTAGCATCTGGGGACTTGGTGCTAGCCTGGCTTTACGACGGTCATACTGCTTTCAGGTTTGCTACATTTTGTGTTTTGATTACATTGTAAAAGTGAAATGTTGGTACTTAATACTTCATTCTTTATAATAATAATATATAAGGTGAATAGAATTGTCAAAGATAGTATGTAGCCTTTGTCATTTGCTAATAATGTGGCTTATTAAAATGAAATAATTTTTAAAATTGGTCAAGTGGTTTTTAAATTTATCCATTATAAATAAACAAACGTGTAGTCCCGGCATAGAATAGGCTACCAGTTCCCTTCCCGTGGGTGTCGTAAGAGGTAACTAAGGGAGTTTAATTATTAAAATAATTTAAGCCTCCCCCTTGGGGGATTTTACCAGTAGTTGTCACGCTTGACAGGAAGATTGGCAATCGTAGTTAGGATTTGGAGATGTTTTAAGATGGATGCTGCTGCCTATTCCTCGCTTTCCTTTAGTCGCCTCTTACAACCACGGGAAAAGAAGGGGTGGTCTATTCTATGCCGGTGCTACATGGCCAACGGTCATTTGTTTATGATAGATAAACTCAGAAATTACTTAACCGACTATAAAAAAATCCACCTATAGAAAGCTACGTTATCATATCATATCATATATATATATATATATATATATATATATATTTGACTTGATAGACTATAAATAAAATACAATTAACTGTAATCTCAAATCTTAGGCATTAATATACGTCGCTCAGTGAGAAGGACAAATGATTAATACTAAAAATAATAGTAAAATTTTATGAGCGATAAAATGACAAGACTTTGAATACAAATCTATTTGTAATCATGTTGTAATCAATGTTGTAACAATTTTGGAGATTTAAGATTCATAACAGAAAGTACAATAGTGGATTATTGGAAGACTATTATTGGAAAACGGCCCTAAATATCCGTCATTAGGCCACTACCCAAATATGAAAATACGTACGATAATCACTTAGGTAATTTCGGTTCGGTACCACAGACCTATAACATTATTTTAGTTTATGAAGTTGCGGGTACGTCTAACCTAATAGTGTAATGGGAGTTTATGTAAATTGAAATTACTCTTGTTTAGTATTTGGCTTGTTATATATAATGCATAACTACTAATAGATTAATATGGGGGAAAAGGAATTGTTAGCAATGGAGTTTGACAGCCCAATTGTTAGCAATATCAGCCCTATCAGGTCGATATCCTCCACGTGGTTCCCCCTGGAAACCATCGTGAACAATACTTGTTGAATTCGTCACGATGGGCTAACTGATCTGCTTTATCCTCACCTATCATCCTTCACTGGTGCCCCGTCGGTGTATACCGACAGCGCGGGTGGGGTTACCATACCATTATCACCCATAAAAAAAAGAAATTAATATTGTTTTATATATATATTATAATCTGGATAGTACCATCATCATTATGCCTTTAACTGTCCACTGCTGAACATAGGCTTCTCCCTGGGGGGGTGGGGGGGTTTGGCAGTCTTAAGGGGCGTTGCTACGCTTAGTAGGAGGGTTGGTAACCGTAGTTAAGTTTTCGGTGATGTTTTAAAACAGATTGCTACTATCAGCTAGAATAATTCTTACTAATATTATCAAATCTAAGTCAACATACTATTGTATTGTCTTTTAAAATCCTTATTGCACATAATTTGCATTCGACACATTAAAAGATATAATACAATGACAGACTTATTGTATAGAGGGATCTCTTACAGTCTATCTTTGAGAAGCTGAATGAAAAAAGAAAGAAAAATGTTTACCTAAAAATATAATGATAAAAGGAACAATTACCTTACTCCCAAATATGAAGCAAAGCAGTAAAGTCACAGTGAGTTGTGTGTGACAGAAGAAAATTATATACAAGAGATCTGGATTCGCTGGCGATTGTAGAAACAGCCTGAAAAGGAAACAGCGGTTAGAAAATTCGAAGCGTAGGTACATGTTTCAAATTGAACTCCATTCAATAAGATCATACAATGGATTTGTTTTACAAAGGTTCAATTCTGCAGGTCTATTTTGAAAGTTTGTTATTTATTACTTTAATCAGTGATTGAAAGATACTATTTGTTTGGTAAAAGTAGAGTTGAAAGCATTGTTACTATGTGCAGGATAAAAGCAAATTCAATACTGGTTTAGTCTAAACTGGGTATGGATAATGTTCGTGCTTCTCCGATATGTGTATATTGGCTACCTTTAAACATTTATAGTAGAGAAATAGGTCATCACCTATTTCGACATCGTTACATTAGTCAATATACATTTCAATTGAGTTCTTTATTTCGGTATTATATATTGGATAATCAATATTTGATATATCCATTATTAGACTAATATATAGACATTGGAAAGATATACATATGACTATTTATTTACACATACCTACATAGTATAAACTATAAATTTTATACACCAATGGATAATAAAGTTTTTAGTTTAAAGCGAAAAATGTATATTTTTTTATTTTATAATAACTATACTTGACAGCTGAACACGTTAATCAATTGATGATCCCATCGTTTATTGGTAAAATAAAAATAATAAAATAAAATTCTTAGCTTTCTTTGTTAATAAAGACATCACAATGCAATAAAGATGATGGCAGTTCGACTCATGTTCTCAGGGTCGACCAAAGGCAAAAATTTATGGCGAGAGTATCAGGTGATTTAGATTATGAAGCATAAACACGCGCTGTGTTAGTACCAGGAGGTTTCAAAAATTTCCTTCTCTTTTTCAAGATTTTAATCAGACGATGCATGGCTGTGTATAGAAGATATTATAAAAAAAATGCAATAAAATCCAATGTTTTTTTTTTATAATTTTTATTTATCTGTCCTCCGCTTATTCTAATATAACACAAAAACAATTATACAAATTTGTTTATTGTATATTGTGTATATATATATATATATACATATGACGTCTTGTGTCAAATTCAAAAGTGAACAACTAGGTTCAATTAATTCCATTAAAGTCCAGCAAAAAATTGTTATGTCTAGCAAATTATTGTTAAATAATGCATGTACTTGATTTATAATTGTATCATATATTGTACGCTTATATAGCCGGATATGGAGATACTATCTAACCGAAGGTATTCCACCTTAATCTGACCTATGCTCCACAATAAAGACATTTGTATTTGTAAAAATAAAAACGCTGGATAATTCTATTTACATCGTTTACAATAAAATCCACGTTCTCTCCAGACGTTGAACAATGCAACCTCTATTGGCTCGCTTTGTCGTGAGAGTCAATTAATTTGTTTTCCCTCTGAAGTTAATGCTCTTTCCGATTAAATTCTCTGTAGATAATAAGATCATGTTTTCCTATAAGCCTGTATAGGATTTATCGTTCATTGTGATCATTCGGCATCTGGCCTATTCAGAAAAAAAAGCAATTTTGTATTATAATTATATCAACAGAACCCAATAAATCTGTTTCTTTATTGATAATATTGTAGTAGATATAAAAGGCGAGATTCGAATTAATATATTTGCCCAAAATCTGAGTGCATTGTAGAAAATTATAGAATGGATAGTAAATCCTTTTTCATAAAGCCTTGGATGTTAGTAAAACAGTTTATTATATATTATCGAAAAAGTGTTTTTGGATTGAAAGAATTTTTATTTTCTATCCTTACGCATAGTAGATATAAGAATAATAGTATACTGCTACTATACTATATTATTATATTTTGAATTTTATGTTACAACTAACTTTTGTCTGTAGTTTCGCTCGAGTATTGAGGTATAGTATTCGATTCTTTGTTCTATAAAATATCACGTGTCTAACTTCTAAACTGATGAAATTTTATATGAACCCCCATTTTAAAACGGAGAAAGATTTTTCTAAGGAATAGTTTTTAAAACACCTTACTTATTGTTTATATGGACTATATAAAGAATTTATTATAGATTTGGATGTTTCGGCTATACATTGATATATGGTAACCCATATATGGCAGTCATTCAGCATCCTCTCTTATATGTAAATTTAAGTTTATCTTATAACAATATTAAACTATGGAATTATAAATTATATAATATTAAATATTATAAACTTTTATGTTATCTTCTTTAATTTTTTTTTTTATTTAAAAAAAAAGACTTCTTTAAATGAACATAATTATTATACTTGATTTGTTTATACCATTGAGGTATTAAATTTCATATATATATATATATATATATATATATATATATATATATATATATATATATATATATATATATATATGTCTATAATTATGATAAATGGTTATTTTATGGACCTTTGCAATATCAAAATTTTTAAACAAAGAAAATGGATAAAAGAAAACTTTTATGATATTTTTAGAACCGCATTCTAATAATATCGAATGGTTCATCCATTTACTTTCAGATATGGCAGACATGATACGTACTTAAGTATCGCCTCTACCGTAATAAAAAATCATATTTCTACACCATAAAATCCCAAAATACAAAAAAGATACCATGAAATTGTTTCCGAAATTTCTCAGCTAAACGAAATAATATTTTTACATGAACGGACATGATATTTTATGTTATATTCGGGCTTATGACGAATAAAGAATCAATTTCAATCAATGGGACTGATATAGATACGAAAGTGTTTATACGTATATCAGTTCGGGTTCGTATCTTCAGAATAAATTTGGTTTTATGGTAGACCCAGTGATTGAGGCGAATGACGTCATTTGTTTCAAACATGAGACAAATGACGTCATATTTATATTTTATTCATATTTACAATTCATAGTACCTATAATGTTTAATGTCGTAAAATTGTACTAATAAATTTTTATTTATCTATTTATTTTAGATCTATTTCTGTTAATAAGTATTCTTAAAAACTATGAACATGTTTTATGAAAATATTTTTTTTTTATAAATGAACTAAATATTATTTTGCGAAAGTTCATATCACTGGTTAGTTGATTAGAATTATTTTGTTTAATTCCGCTACCATTAGTATGCGTGTGACTGCCAACATTTGAGATTTGACTACTATTGTTATTACCAGAAATTCTTTTCCTATTAGTAGTCAATCTCTGACCGTTATTTAGTCTACGCACATATTGCAATACGCGTTTTATTTATAAACGAAGCCTCTTCAGGCAAATTGAGATTGCTGCTCGAAGTTAAATCAAATGTTAACAGTCGCACGCATACTAATGGTAGCGGAATTAAACAAAATAATTTTAATCAACTAAACTTTTTTTGTTATGAAAATCGCAGAGTAATGTATAAACTCTATGGTACTATGCATGCGTTGCCATTCTTGAGAATTAAATAAAAACTTGTGTCTCTCTACCGTGTAATTTCACTACTATAACCCACCCTTAGATTATATAGATAAAGCATTGAGCTTCAAAAACGGGTCAATTCTTTATGAGCTAATTGTCAAATTAGTTGAATTGTTTTTTTTATCAGTGTTCTATTTACAATGTAACTTGATGTATTATTTAATAAATAAAATGAGTGTTTACGCATTAAAATGATACAGACGTTATAAGACAAAATAAATATAGATGTTACAAAGGAATCACTCATAACTATTTATCACGCAAAATTGTATGAGAAAGTTGACCCCTTTTTTATGGAGAAACTTTATCTATATAATCTAAGAACAAACCGAGGCATAGCCTTGCAAACACGGCTGTTTCACGGTAGACAAACACTTGTTTGGTCAAAGTACACTTCCAGGCGACTTTTGTATAAATCCTCCTTCTGGTAAAATATTACACAGTTTACTATTTCTAAATATACAGTTACATCTTAAATATTGTCAAAGGGGCTTAAAATATGGGGTTGTACTTCAACGCCGCGCCGCATAGTTTCAAAAGAGCGTTCACAAAATTCAAGTTCATAAGTTGAGACTAGCATTCCTTAGCCGCGTTGAAAAGTTGTCTCGGGCGGAACTGGGAAAATGCGAGCGAGTTCTAGCAACTACTGTACGCTTCAGTGACGTAAAACTAAAATATTATATACCAGCTATTTCCCGCTACTTTTAGAACTGTTATGTATATGTATTATTTCTCAGTTTATAGCTGGTTTTGTAGAGATAAGAACGGGTTTGTTAGCAAAACACTTGTTCTCATATTTTATTTTATTCCGTGGGAATGTTAGCAGTGGGACTATTTTTAATATTATTTACTAATGGAGCATGCGTCTAATACTTTTGATTCCTGGAGTTTAATGAAGAATGTTATTAAGATGTAGTTTATTTAATGAATTGTGTAGAATTTTTGGGATAACACCGATACAACTTAGAATAGCAAACAAGCTGACAGCCCACCTGATGGAAAATCGTAACCGTCTCCTATAGACATGAGCAGTACCATGGACATAACAGAGTATACTGTTTCGCCCATGATACCCCCAATGCGTTGCCATTCCTGAGAACTCAGGTGTTATTCCTCTGTACCCTGTAAATTCACGCCATATACCACCCTTCAAACCGAAACACAATCATTCAAACACAACTGCTTCACGGTAGAATCACGAATGGGACAGAGTTACCCAAGCAATTGACTTTTGACCAAAGCCTCCCTCTGGTTATATCAGGATTTGCCAACACGAGTTAGTAAATGTATGGATTTTATATAATAATTAAATTGTGTTGCACAAAAAGGCTGCCTGCGCTAACGGTATACGCTGGCGGGGCACCAGTGAGGGATGATAGGTGGATAATGAAAAAACAGGTCAGTTAACCCCTCGTGATGAATACACCTGGAACTCAGCACGACGGTTTCCAGGGGGAACCGCGTGGAGGTCGACCTGACAGGGTATATTGCTGGCAATAGGACTGGTAGCCCGCATTACTAACAAACCCTTCCACCCAGTGTTGCTTTAGTAGATAGATAGATAGATACTCTTTATTGTTTCCTCCAAAAGATTACAATAGTAAACTTATTATAAATATAAACAATTACAAGAAATAATCACAATGAGAAAACAATGGGTGAATGGATCTCTTCCAGGCAACCTTTGGATGGAAAGGAGTAATTATAAACAGTTTGATCGGAGGTACGATGAAACATTCTGTAAAAATATAATAGTCTTGTTCTTTTCCATCCATTATGGTATGAAATTTGGTACGCACAAATTTCATAGTAATTGATTAAGCCATTAAAGCGCTGAGAGGTAGTAAACCATCTCATTTTCACATTTATAATATTATTAGTAAGGACGTAATTAGAAGTTGCATTATTATGGTTTGGCACGATTAATTAATAAAATTTTAATGATGGTATCCATGGAAACGAAGAAGATATATGAATTTGATATTTATATTGACTCGGTGACATAATAAAACAATGTAAAGTAATGAATGAATACCGCAAAAGGACAGGAAACCGTTCTGTTTTAATACTGTAAATATGTCTATTTATAATACAGATTTCTGGAATTTAAAACACAATTTATTTAAACTTTGTGACAAAAATATATTACAAAAATAAAAATTTGTAAATATTTTTATGAAGTATTATGACAAAATAGTAATAAAATAATCAGTAATTTTTACGAATGTATATATTTATTTATTTATTCTTTATTGCACAATAAAACTTTGTACTAGTGGCGAGCTTAATGCCATATGGCATTCTCTATCAGCTAACCATTAGGTAAGAACAGAAAGCGTATGAAGGGCAGATGTGGTGAAAAATATCTGACATAATTACAGTATCATACTGAAATAATTATACATAATAATACATAAGATATACACATATAATACATAAACATTACTTATATAATATATGTATGTATGTAATGTATTACGAATGTGTTTGCATGGCTGTGTTTCAGTTTGAAGGGTGGAATATAGCAGTGAATTGACAGACTACAGAGGAATAACACCTGAGTCCTCCGGAATGGCAACACATGGGAGGTATCATGGGCGAAACAGTATAGTCTGTTATGTACATGATACTACTCATGTCTATAGGCGACAGTTACTACCACTTTCCATCAAATAACCCATCAGCTTGTTTGCCATTCTAAGTTGTATCAAAAAAAGCAGAGGAAGCGAAAGAGGTTTATTTGAATCGAAGCATTTGGCGTTCTATTGTTTCTGCCTATCTTAATGGGAGACAGGCGTGACAGATATGTATGTATGTATGTAACTATTACCAAAAATATGCTATTCGTTCATGTAAGAGTTATTATCATTAACTGTCCACTACTGAACATAAGCCTCCTCCTTGAGGGGGGGGGGTCTTGCCAGTAGACCACACCTGGCAAGCGGATGGGTGCTGCTGCCCATCCCTCACTCTCTCTTAGTCGGCTCTTACGACACCCACAGAAAAGGAAGGGGTGGCCTATTCTATGCCGGGACCACACGACGAAGAGAGAAAAACTTTTGCAAAATTAAAATTTAGCGAGAAATAAATATTTATCGAGAAATGAATATTTAATCACTCGTTGGAAACAAACAGGGTCAAGGCGATACTGAGAGATATTATATCAAATAAACGAGTTTATTACACTGCCTATCAAATTGCGATACTTTATCTTTGGTCTTTTAGTATATTAAATTTCCAATTTATAAAAGAAGTAAATCACAGATAGAGTTTACCATAAAAATAAATAGGATGGGCAGAAGTAACATTAATACTCCCGTATTTATAAATATAAACAGTTCAAAATTTCACCGTGTGTTTTTTTTATACAACTTAGAATGGCAAACAAGCTGACGGTACACCTGATGGAAAGTGGTAACCGTCGCCTATAGACATGGGCAGTACCATGGACATAACAAAGTATACTGTTTCGTCCATGATACCCCCCATGCGTTGCCATTCCTGAGGACTCAAGTGTTATTCCTCTGTACCCAGTAAATTCACGCCATATTCCACCCTTCAAACTGAAACACAGCCATGTAAACACAACTGCTTCACGGTTGAAACACGAATGGGCCACCCCTTCCTTGTCCGTAAATGTCGTAAGAGACGACTAAGGGAACTTCATGGTCGAGATATAATAGGATAGGGTTGCCACAAATTTAATCGAATTATTCGTTTCAAACAAAAAAAAAATACGATACGACACAAGTTACTTTCGTTTTGAACTTAATCTTATTGGTTTCTCTAAGTTATAGTTTGTTTTATTTGCTCTTCTAATATAGTTGATTGTTTGTTATAGTAAAATTTATGTATTTATTTATATATTATTTATTTATTTATTTTGGATATTTTGTGTATTATTATATTAGTGTAATTATATGTTTATAATATATGAATTTTTATATTTCTTCAATTATTAGATAGTCTCTTTTATTGTTACATAAATGGATATTATATATGAACGTATATATTATGTAATATATACGCTGTGGTATGTGTGTATGTATATGTATGTGTGTATCGGTATGTGTATGTTGCGTGTGTATATGTGTGTGTGTATATATGTATGGTTATCCATGCGTACCTTTATAGTTGTTAATGTGTAAATTAAATAATCTTTGTTGTATAAATTATATTGTGTTTACATACTTATTTAGCTATGTGTTTATGTTTTAATCATGCTGTGTACGCATATTTTTGGAGGGTTAGCTTGAACAAAATTTTATTGTACTATATAAATGAATGTAACATTGTTATCCGTAATGTGTACCTATTAAAATAAAAAAAAAATATTAATTAATGCACCGCCTACTTATTCCTCGGTTTGCCCAATGGTTCACAGGTAGCGAACACCGTCCGGTGTTAATTCCGCCGTACACAGTTTCACTGTGGATTAAAGTTTAAACAAATATATAAAAATAAGTATCGCGTCTCCCGTGCATGTAAGTGAGATGCACTCTCTGACTGCTAAGCTATTGCGTTTGATAGGATGTGTACGTATTGTATTAGTAAAGAAGATTGAAAGGTCGCAGTGTCACAAGTTTTTCTGCCTGAAAAAGCTGTTAATAACAATAATATGTAATATAATGTCAGTTTATTCTTATGGTATAAATATGGAAAAATGGACTGTATTAGAGGATTCGACTATAAATAACCAGGAATTATGCGAATGCTTATATTTCAAATACATTTCTGAACGACTTTCAGAAGGAGAAGGGTCTCGATTCGTTGTATTTTTTTTTTTTTCGTTAATATGAATATTACGTGTTTATATCTCTACAATTTATTTGACAAGTAGATATTTACAAAAAAAACGGAGAATTACTATAGACTAGTCTAGTCTAGTCTATGGCCGTATTTTAAAACTAATAAAATACAATATTTTGAATAACAAAACGTTTTACACAATAGATTTAACATATTTGAATTTAGAACGTGGAATATTCTATTTTCAACTGTTTTCAAATAGGTTTTGTTTCGCGGCAAATAGTGGTTACAATCGTCATGGCAATATCAACCCTATCGATTGCAAAATAAAAATCGGTTTATAATTTGCGAAGGCATCGCGGAACGTACGTACAAAAAATACGAATTGAGAATACGCTTCTTTTGAATGACGCTTAAAAAGATATTTGAGAGGATGAATAGATTGATCCTTTTCTTCTTCTATTTTTATTTACCTTGGAAGTACTCTACACGCTAGGGCTGGCTAATAAATAATCGATTATTAATTAATCGATTATATTCATTCAGAATAATCCAATATCATTCGGTCAATCGATCGTATCGGTACTGTCGATAAAATTAACTTTACCGACATGAAGTTTGTTTTTAATTAAATTTATATAATATTATAAAGTCTACATTAAACTATTTTAAACTATACATATAACCTTCCTCTTGAATAGCTATATCTATTGACGAAAATTGCATTAAAATTCACGAGTAGTTTAAAATTTCTAAACGTATACACGGCGATTAGCGACTTTATTTTATACTGTGTAGAGATTATATTAGAACACTTGATGCAGCACGACGAACTTATGAACATTATAATAGAAGGTAAGATAGAAGGAAGGAGGGGAAAAGGGAGATCAAGGCATAGTTAGATCAAGCAGATCAAGAAAAAAGTTGGTGTCGTGTCGTATCAAGAGGTGAAGAGACTCGCTGAAAATCGTAGTGAGTGGCAAGAGCTTCACCGAGAAAAGCGTAGCTCTTAAATAGGGTAGATAGATAGAGATAATGTAATCGATTATTAGATTTAAAACGCAATTCGGACAATCGATTATTAATCGATACCCACCGATTAATAAGTAACACTTGTATACGCGTGCATCCACCATAATCAATTCTCATTTTATTTGCGACTCGAGGAATCTCCGCTATAATTATATCAATCTCACGACGGTCCCTAATCCCAGTTTATCCTATTACGCAAATTGAAATTGGACCCGTGGGTTTCGTAAACTTCACTGAAATCTGGCGCCTTGTTCGAACCAAAGATTAACTCATTCTGCCCTTTTCACTATGCATTGTAAGTAAGTTTTAAATTATTGTAATCTAATATAAATCGTGTAATGTCTGGTGGAGTTATTATCAAGAGGTTCGTTTCGATTATGAGAGTAGAAACATTTTTCTGTTTTATGTAGGTATGTTTTATATATATATATATATATATATATCTTATAACTCCATTAGTTCCAAACCGATTTGGTAAATGCTTTTTTTTTTTATGTAAAAGTATATACTTACAGTTTAGTTCCATAGGAATTTTATTTAATTTTGTCACAATTGAAGTCATTATTTGTGGGATGCAATCTTTAATAATCTTTTGTGGGACATTATTAATCCGTAGTTACGAATAACCAACAATGACGTTCGAGGTGTGAAATGAACAAGTATCAAAATTATTTTTATGATATTTTCAATTGTTGTTTATTTTGTTTAATGTAAATCGAAATAATTGCATGACAAATCTATTTAAAAACGAGCAATTATATGTAAAATAATTAAATATAATCTAACATTTAAACTGACATTAGTGCATGTATATTAGCTACCTTTCAATATAATTGTGCTACACCCAAACAGGGTTCATGTACTTACGCATCATAACAACATTGTAACAACTCTATATTATGTACATGAATGCATTATAATAACAAATAAATAATAAATTATGCGCACACGCAATAATCAATAAATGGGTTTTTTATGCAATTAAGAATGACAAACTAGTTAACGGCCCACCCGATGGAAAGTGGTGACCGTCACCTACAAACATGAGCAGTACCATGGACAACAGAGTATACTGTTTCGCCCATGATACCCCTATGTGTTGCCATTCCTGAGGACTCAGGTGTTATTCCTCTGTACCCTGTAAATTCACTGCCAAATCCACAACTGCTTCATGGTAGAAACACGATTGGGACAGAGGTACCCAAGCAAACGACTTTTGTACAAAGTCTCCCTCTGTTTATAAGTTATAAAAATAATATTGTACTTACATGGATATATTGAGGAAGACAGATAGAAGGAACTCATTGTATATCGCCATTGATATAAAACGACTCTCGTTGAATTCAGATGGCGCTTTTCGCACCATGATGCAGAGCCTGATGCCCCACATTAGGAATATTACCTCCACTGTCAACAAAGAAATTAATACATTTAGAAACTGTCACAATTACTCATACTAGGGTGGCGCCCTCTATCGTCAACAGTTTATAAGCCACCTTCTTGATTTTAAGGCCGATAAAATTACAATTTTGTATAACCTAATATCTATATTATAAGCGAATGTATAAAAGCATATAAATTCATAAAATTATATATGTACATTTATATTTAAGTTTAAAAAATAACATATAGTCCTGGTATAGAATGATCCACTCTTTCCTTTCCCGTTGGTGTCGTAAGAGGCAACTAAGGAAACTTAATAGTCGAAGGTTTTTTATTGACGGGTGAAAATGGCATGGTAACCCCGCCTGCACTAACGGGATACGCTGGCGGAGCACCAGTGAAGGGTGATAGATGAGAATGAGAACAGGCCAGTTAGCCCATCATGATGAATTCATCAGGAATGAACCATGATAGTTTCCAGGGAGAACCGCGAGGAGGTCGTCCTGGTTGGGTATATTGCTAGCAATGGGATTCTCAGTCTCCATTACTAACAATCCCTTTCTCCCCAATAATCGAAGGGTAGGCAGCAGCGTCCCTTTTAAAATATTATCAAAAGTCAAACTGTGGTTTCCAATCCGCTTGCGCAGCGTCGCAACTACTGGTAAAATCCCCCAATAGGGGGAGATCTATGTTCAACAGTGGACAGTTACCAGCTGATATGATAGTAATGATGAAACTTAAAGAATATTTAATGGTATAAGTCTAACATTAAATGATATGTGAGCTACTGTCAATTTTTTTTTATACCACTGAGGCGGCAAACAAGCATATGGCCCACGTGATGGTAAATGGTTACTGTAGCCTATGAACACCTGCAATACCAGAGGTATTACGCGTGCGTTGCCGACCCTATAGAAACCTCTTTACCCCCTTTTGAAGAACCCCATGCTGTAGTCTCTTGGGAAAGGACCTCGGCAGGGAGCTCATTCCACAACCTTAGTGTTCGTGGGAGAAAACATCTCTGAAACCGCGCAGTACCTTTATCTATTTAATATCAATATTTTTACCAGAGGGAGACTTTGTACAAAAGTCGATTGCTTGGGTACCTCTGTTCCATTCGTGTTTCTACCGTGAAGCAGTTGTGTTTGCATGGCTGTGTTTCGGTTTGAAGGGTGGGATATGGCGTGAATTTACAGGGTACAGAGGAATATCACCTGAGTCCTCAGGAATGGCAACGTATGGGGGGAAAGAGTATACTCCGTTATGTCCATGGTACTGCTCATGTCTATGGGCGACGGTTACCACTTTCCATCAGGTGGGCCGTCAGCTTGTTTGTAATTCTAAGTTGTATATAAAAAAAATTACAACAAACTTTAATTGTTGACTTTCTAATTTAAAACTTTATCATTTTTGTAACTCAAGAGAAACCATCGGTCAGTAATGGTTAGGCTTAATTAAAAAAAATAAAGGATTTGACGTCATCTAGCTCTCGTTCAGAGGAGTTGATTGCGCCAATTAAAATCAAGGCCAGCCTCCAAATAAATCGATGTTTACGAACTATTCTCAGAGGTTCTCCTTTAACTTCGTACGCCCAGCGGACTAACTCCATAGTAACGGTAACTCAATTTTATTTATGAAGGCATTTTTCGCAGTAATAGAAGATATTTTATATTTATATTAATTTATCCATATTCTTTGATTGACCTTGTTGTCCTGGCATAAAATAGGCCACCCCTTCCTTTCTCGTGAGTATCATAAAAGACGACTAAGGGAGGGCGTGGGATGGACAGCAGCGTCCCTCTTAAAACATCTCTAAGTTAGTCTAGATAAGTGTGGCAACTACTTGAAAAACCCTCCAAGGGGAGGCTTATGTACAACAGTGGACAGTTAAAGGCTAATATTATAATTCGTATTCTATCATCATTATTTAGGGAAGCGATTCCTACAGGAAAATGTAGTCTAGGATGATCCTCACATCAAGGTCAAGCAAAAGTCTTAAATGTATTCTTAAAACTTATGTCGAAAAAGATCAAAAAAGAAGCGAGAGAGAAAAGAGAAGGGACGTAACGAAGAAGAGATTTACGAGTATTTAATAGCGTTTTTGTGAGAACGCTATTCGATTTCTTTACTATTGAAACTATAAACCGATTTTGATAGTTATTTTGCATTCAACATCGATTATTACCGTGATAATCCTCTTAAGTAAGTATAGGACTCTGATGGGAGTAAGCAATATGTACACTTATACATAATTTGTAAAATAAAATCTCAAATTACCAATGTAAACGATTAAAACCCTTCACCAATATATCGCTTTATAATTGCTGTTAAGCAAAAAATAATTATATTTCAATGGATCTTTATATAATAAATTATACTTTAAACATTAGACGGGATTTACTTCAATGATTTATGAATAAGAAAATGATTAGACTTATCATAATTTGTTTTTTTTTTTATGAATAAGATCTAATACACAATTCGTCGAGGGAAAGGAATGATTTATTTGAAATCGAAATGCAGGAACGAACCGATTAGATAATTAAACCGGCAAATCAAATTTCGAAAGCCAATTATTATGGGCTCGAAAAGTATTATGTTATTAAGGTTTCGTTCATTTAAATAATCTATAAATATTTTAATCAATGTATTGTTTACTTTATTACTATTTTTTTTTTATTTATGTATATATTTTATTGGAATTATTCTATTAGAAATATTTTGTTTAATTCCGCTACCATTAGTATGTGTGTGACTGCCAACACTCGAAGATTGACCACCACTATTACTACCAGAAATCTAATAATTTGGCTGAAGATTTTTTAACACAGGGGGCAAACGAACATGCGGTTCACCTGATGGTAAGTGTAGTACTACCACCGCCCATGATCACCCACAACACCAGCGGCGTTGCAGGTTTGCTACCGGCCTTTTAAAAAAGAATATACTCTTTTCTTGAAGGTTATGTTATCGTATCGGTTCAGAAATACTGCTGCTGGAAGTTGGTTCCAGAGAATGGTTGTGCGTGGAAGAAAGTGCCTTGAAAAACGCACGGTGGAAGACCGCCACTTGTCCAGATGATTGGGATGAAGCTTTAGTTTGTGGCGGGTTGTATGGTGGTGAAAATCAGCAGCAGGTATTAATCCGAACAATTCCTCTCTTGTTCATGGGTGAAACACGTGTCGCAAAAGGTGCGTGAACAAAATGGCAGTCGGAGATTGATGACTAATATGGAGGGTTGTGAAACATGCAATATACATGTTGGAGTTTTAAAATTATTTTCTTAGCGGATGCTTATGTTGTAAAATAAACCTAAGTTCTAATTTTTTTTTTATACAACTTAGAATGGCAAACAAGCTGGCGGTCCACTTGATGGAAAGTGGTAATCGTCGCCTATAGACATGAGCAGTACCATGGACATAACAGAGTATACTGTTTCGCCCATGATACCCCCCATGCGTTGCCATTCCTGAGGACTCAGATGTTTGCTTGGGTACCTCTGTCCCATTCGTGTTGCAACCATAAAGCAGTTGCGTTTGCATGACTGTATTTCGGTTTGAAGGGTGGGATATGGCGTGAATTTACTGGGTACAGAGGAATAACACCTGAGTCCTCAACAATGGCAACGCATGGGGTTATCATGGGCGAAACAGTATACTCTGTTATGTCCATGGTACTGCTCATGTCTATAGGCGACAGTTACCACTTTCCATCAGGTGGGCCGTCAGCTTGTTTGCCATTCTGAGTTGTATAAAAAAAATGGATCGTGTAAATCAATAGCGAAGGCGTTTTTATTTTCATTTAAAAGCTTCCAATCCAATTCGGAATGTTTTAATTTTTTTTATTATTTGAAAGTAGGTTTATACACTGTTCTTTTTTTAAAGGACACTTCTGATTGATATCCGGATTTTTCAATTTTTATTTCAATATGTTGTCTTTGTGTAGTGTAAACAATAGCGTAATCTGCTCAAATCCGTGAACCGTCTAAAGCGATATTTCCCAACGTGGAGCCCACGCCCCATAGGGGGGCAATTTGATAGTTAAGAGGGGGGCAATTGAAAAATGGACTCGAAGTGATTTTAGCTCTCTTGCCCCGGGCCATTTAAATGCAATGCTACGAGTAGATGTCGGTGCCAAATTAACAAAAAAAGTAAATAAAAAAAAATGCTGTAAATATTTATTAGGTATAATTTCGATTGACGTTACCAAAATATCAACTGGGCGATTGTCGTCAAGTAAACTTTGTCAGGAAAAATTATGTATGGGGGCATAAAAATGTTAGAAATGTTCAAGTGGGGCATGGCACAAAAAATGTTGGTAAACACTGGTCTAAAGAGTGGGTTTCGTTCGCCCACGTTACGACACTACGTTTGAATTAGTACACTCATTCGAGTGTTTACAAGTAAGATCTCGGTAAGCCAACAGCAGGTATCTGGCATTTATTTTTATTAAACGAATACATTTATAACAATTTACAGAAAGTAAAGCAAGTGTCTCAGAAAAAAAAGAGACTATATTTTGTTAACGAAATAATAATATATAAAGGCTTTATTACTATTATTATTAAATGGATAAACATATATGTTTGAACTATAAATGGGTAGAGAATAGAAGAGGCAAAATGCTGGGCCATCTTATACAACATGACGATTTTTTTACTTTTACTATGTAAAAGGAAAAATAGAAGACAAAAGAGAAAGAAGAAGACCGAGGAATAACTACATGGTACAGATTTTTTTTTTTTACAACACAGGGGGCAAACGAGCATGTGGCTCACCTGATGGTAAGTGACTACCGCCGCCCATGATCACCCACAACACCAGCGGCATTGCAGGTGTGCTGCCGGCCTTTTAAAAAGGAATATACTCTTTTCTTGAAGGTTATGTTGTCGTATCGGTTCGGAAATACTGCTGCTGGAAGTTGATTCCAAAGAATGGTTGTGCGTGGAAGAAAGTGCCTTGAAAAACGCACGGTGGAAGACCGCCACTCGTCCAGATGATTGGGATGAAACTTTAGTTTGTGGCGGGTTGTACGGTGGTGAAAATCAGCAGCAGGTATCAATCCGAACAATTCCTCAGAACACTCCCCATGATAAATTCGGTAGAAGATGCAGTTTCAGTGGATCAAGTCGGACAGTAAGGCGTTGACTATCGATAATTCGAGCCGCCCGACTTTGAATGCGGTCTAACGGAAGGAGCTGTGGCGCTCCTGCCCACAGGTGAGATAAAATAAATATAACACAGATAAAAGAAACATTAGGTGTCATGTCGTATAGAGAGGTTAAGGATATAGCCTGGGATAGAACTGGATAGAAGAAGATGCATGAAATAGTTGCACCGACAAGAGGAAACTCTTAAATAAAAAGAGAGAGAGAAAAGGATAAACTTATTTTATTATCGGAATTTACTAAGTCACTTAGAAAAAGTCACAAAAACTCAAATAATTTTCGTAAATTTTCGTCAGTTTATGACATATAGGTATTTATTTATTTATAATTAGTCACAAAGTGTATGTACAATTAATAATAATCTCACATTAAGTACGGTGATGACACTTTATTTATTAAAATGTATGAAGACATTTTAATTATACGTCTCGTCAAAGATCCGGACACAGTTACAAACATCCGAATCACATTACCCTCCATTGTATTACTGTCGGGTAAAAACGGTGCATTTACTAATGACGATTTCAAATCTAAAGTATCTTATTAATTATAGTTCTACGCAAGACATTAAATTTACTCTTTTTTCCTTATCGATCTAGAAAGAAGTTATAAAGAATTGAAAAAAAAACTGGGATATTAATTAATCTTTTAATACTGCCTCCATTCAATGAGAGATACGTATTCAAGACCCCATTTTCTCTGCCGTTTTAAAAACGCTGTTATTCACTGACGCCTTAGGCTTAAGTTAAAAGCCTTATTTGCATATGACACTCGCCTTCCTGACTTTTAAGTTTAGATACCACTTTCTTGTGTTTGATTATATCGTGAATTTTATTATTAAGTTTTTATATTATTTATTACTATCTTTTACCTGTGGCTTTGTTCGTGTGATCGAGATATGTTTATTGACCGAGATAAAAAGCAGCCTATATTTTTCTCCATCTCATAGAGTCCCAGTGTACCAACTTTCGTAGTGAGTGGTTAAGTCGTTAAAACGCTATAAGGCAACAAACGAACAAACTTACTTTAACTTTTTGTACATACATACATACATATCTGTCACGCCTGTCTCCCATTAGGGTAGGCAGAAACAATGGAATGCCAAATGCTTCGATTCGAACAAATCTCATAACATTTTGTAATTATTACTATTTAAGATTTTTAAAATTCGATAAAGTTTTTTACCTTTTATTCAATTGTATATATTGTACTTTAAATTTGCATATTAAATTTAAATGTATAATTATAGGTAGAGGGACAGGTAGGTAGTTAATTTTTGTGCGTCTGGAAGAGGTCGGTCGATAACGAAGTTTCAAAGCGTAAAGACGTGCGATGAGAGAGAAAACGTTTTATTATTATATACAAATCATACTAAAATAATAAAACTACAACTAGACAATTTCTGTACATGGGAGATATTTAAGAAAAAAATATTTAATGGATTTTAAAAGGAGAAATACGAGTACGTAAGCACCTCTGTCCCACTCGTGTTTCTACCGTGAAGCAGTTGTGTTTGCATGGCTGTGTTTCGATTTGAAGGGTGGGATTTGGCAGTGAATTTACTGGATACAGAGGAATAACACATGAGTCCACAGGAATGGCAACGAATGTGGGTATTATAGTGCGAAACAGTATACTCTGTTATGTCCAAGGTATTGCTCATGTCTATAGGCGATAGTTATCACTTTCCAACAGGTAGGCCGTTAGCTTGTTTGCCATTCTAAATTGCATAAAAAAGTACATAAAAGAAGTAATTTATAATTTTTCGTGAGTATGCCACCAGAAACACGTGTCTGTTACTTTATTTTCTTGACTAATTTCCCTAATTACATGGCTTCTTCATTAAACAGGTATATACAAGGCTGACTTATTAGTACACACTATGAAAGTTGTTTAATATAAACTTGCTTAGCAAATTTGAAGTAACAAATTGGTTCGTAATAAACCCAGATAGTTTAGATTGAAGACACTGAGCAAACAAAATGTAGGAGGAATAATTTATTGAACAAGAATATCAAAGGATATTAGTGTAGTGTTAGTGTAAGACTTACGTTTGCTTTGCTAGCTTAAAATTATAATTATCCAATATTATTAATTAATTAAATCAATAATATAATAATATTACATATATACAATATTATTTATTTATTTATTTATTTATTACATCCACTGGGTGAGTCTTACAGTCTTCCAATACGCTCACCCAGGAAAGCATGAGTACAATAACATATAAAAAGGAATATTACATAAAAATAACAAAAATAACATAAAAAGATTTAACTGAAACAAAAAACGTCTGAACACAAATACTCTGTGGTCACTCGACAAAACTCCAGCAAGTTAGAGGCAAATACATCCAATTGCGGATACTGGCTCAAAATATTATTGAGTAGTTTCAATGCAAGAGATAGGGAAGCTTACTTAGCCAATTCTGTTCTTCTTAATGGATATTTTTTTATTATTTATTATATATATATATATATATATATATATATATATATATATATATATATATATATATATATATATATATATATATATATATATATATATATATACCCCTCCTTTTTTATGGGTGTCGTAAGAGGCGACTAAGTGAACTAAATAGTCAAAAGAAGGACAGCAGCATCCCTCTTTAAACATCATTAAAGCCTAAATACGATTGTAAACCCGCCTGCTATGTTTAGTGGACAGTTAACGGCTGAGATCATCATCAGGGGGGAAGGGATTGTCAGTATTGTGGAGGTTAGTTCCCATCGCTATCAATATACCTTATAAGATAGACCTCCACGTGGTTCCCCCTGAAAACTATCGTGACTAATTTATCGTTGAATTCGTCACGATGGGCTAAGTGAGCTGCCTTTTCATTCTCACCAATCATCTCTCACTGGTGCCCCGCCAGCGTATACCACTAGCGCAGGCGGGGTTACCATTCCACTATCATCCATTAAAAAAATATCATCATCATCATCATATTTATAACTTGCACAGGTAGATTTCATAATTACCTATCATAAATATAACATCTAAGGGCTCAACTCAGAATACCCAGACCCATGCCGTTAATCAAACCCAGGACCTTATTTACCCAAAACGACATGCTCACCACTGCGCCACATAGGTCATTAGTTTAAATAAATAAATAAGCAATCTTTATATTAAATATATTTACATAACTATCACATATGGGTTGTCCCTCTCTCTCGCACTTGCTGTGCCGAACAGGGTCCATAATTGATGTTGAAATGTTATCTTCTAACAACATTATGGAATGCAATAAGAAATAAATAAATAAACTTACGCGTAGTAAATGAATGGTCCCACCAATCGGTATTACATAGATACGCCTTCAAATCTTCTTTCGTCCTCCCCACTATCACGGCCGGGGGAGCCACCAAGGTCCTGATTGACAGTAGAACGCACGCCACCCCAACAATGACGCCGATCCGCCTCAGCAGATACATGTCTGATATCTTCACAGCCTTCGCTGAGCGGACTTGGAATATCACTGATATCCTGGTAACAAGAAAAACAAACATGACAAAACCAAAAACAAACTGATGCACAGACAGTGGGATGGGTGACGTATAAAGATCAACGCCAAAGGATTGTGGTCCAACGACTACCAGAGGGAGACTTTGTACAAAAGTCGATTGCTTGGGCACCTCTGTCCCATTCGTGTTTCTACCGTGAAGCAGTTGTATTTGCATGGCTGTGTTTCGGTTTGAAGGGTGGGATATGGCGTGAATTTACAGGGTACAGAGGAATAACACCTGAGTACTCAGGAATGGCAACGCATGGGGGGTATCATGGGCGAAACAGTAAACAGGGTTCAGGGCCCCAGGGAGAGAAACCGGCATACAATGCGGGCAGTATCTAAGAGCACCGCTTTCTGCATCTTTCCCGGGAGGGAACCGACTCGGAATCCCAACCGTCTGAGATGTTGTTCCAGACTGGTTGGGATAAGACCGTTCATTGACAAAACGATTGGAATAATTTCGGTGGATGCCATCCCCCACATTTCGGTTGCCTCGTGAGCCAGGTCGAGATATTTTTTCTGTTTCTAAGTTTCTATAAGTTTTTAAGATTATTATTATTGTTTCGGCCGTTAATTGTCCATTGCTGGACATATGCCTTCTCCATAAGGGGAGTTTTGCTAGTAGTTACCACGCTTGGCAGGCAGGTTGGCAATCGCTAGTTTAGAGATGTTTTAAAAGGCATGCGGCATTTTTTTAAGGGATGGTAATGAAATGGTAATCCCGCCTGCGCCTGTTTTCCCTGGAAATTATCGTGACTAGTATTTTACTTTATCGTTGAATTAGTTACAATGAGCTAACTAACCTGCCTTTTCATCCTCACCAATCACCCCTCACCGGTGCCTCGCCAGTGTATACTGATAACGCAGGCGGGGTTACCATCAACTTTCATTTATTAAAAAAGAACCAATTGTCATACAATTTAAAATGGAGAAGTACGGAAGCTCTGTTTGTCCCGAACAATCAATAGAAATTGTTCAGTTACACAGGCAAAGGTGCAAATAAAAACGCATATCCTAACAAGATCTACTGGAGATTACAGTATGGGAGTCTTCAAAAAGGATATATCACGGTTTCTGTACGTGACTCCCCCTAGTGGCAACATTAGGAGTACGTACTGTAGCCTACAGACGCTTGCAAAGGTGGCCAAAAGCTACAGTGACTCTTTACCATCCGACGCTGTATGTTTTTTTTTTTAAACGCAAGGATAAACAAGCATGCGGCTCATCTAACAGTAAGTGACTACCGCTGCTTATGATCACCCGCACCACTAGAAGCATTAAACGTGTACTGCCTGCCTTTTAAAAGGAATATGCTCTTTTCTTGAATGATATTTGCCATCTTGGTGGTATGAAAAAAAGTAATAATAAAATTCGAAAGATCGATTAAAATTACATTTGAAAACTCAACGGCCGAATCAGTTTTCGGCTCGGTGTTTTATTATTCGCCGTGTATAGTACGGGGGCGATTCTATTTATACACATTCATTAGGTATGTGATGTGCGAGCCATGATAACTGAAAGGACCGGGCCCAGTGGATAGATAACCTTTAATTGATTTGTTTTTGAGAGCAAACGGATTTGGACGTAATAGATGGAGGGTAGTGTAAAAAATACCTTTTACGAATGTATTTTTTTTTTATTTCATTACTCATTGTGGAACTTAAAATATTTATTTATTTATTTATACTTTTGAACATATCAAAATTGGCCGTGTGGTTCTGGCATAGAATAGGCCACCTCTTCATTTCTAGTGGGTGTCGTAAGAGGCGACTAAGAGAGGGCGAGGCGTAGACAGCAGCGTCCTTCTTAAAACATCTCTAAAGCCTAACTGCACTTGCCAACCTACCTGCCAAGCGTGGCAACTACTGGCAAACCCCCCGAAAAGAGGCTTATGCTCAGCAGTGGACAGTTAAAGGTAGATCTCGACAATTTAAAATGTGTACAGGGCGGACTTAATGCCTGATGCCATTCTCTACCAATCAAACGTTACGCTAAACAGAGAGACTAAATGGCGGTGTATTGATCTAATAAAAACAATTTGTAAATAAAAGAAATATTTTTATAGACATAAACAGTATTATCAGTTATATTCGAATGACAAAGCCTTTCGAAACTTAAAAGTTCCAAAAGCTTTCGAATGATCGAAGCCTGATGTATGATTGAAATAAAAAATTCAGTTACAGAATAAATGAGCCTTATTGTATAGGTACTCTTTAGTTCGCTAAGAGACAACTGTTTAGGCCCTTTATACACAGCTTCAAGACTAGGGTACAAGAAGGAAAGTTCAGAACTATATTATAAAGAAAAGAAAGAAAGGAAAGAGGCAAGAATGAAAAAGGAAAGAAAAAATATGCGAGAAAGAAAATACTTATATTCAACTTGCATATAATTAGTACAGTATGTGTGTAAGGTAAAATACATTGGGTACCTTCTGCGCCACAAACAAGATGGTGACCTCCACGTAGGCCCCCTGAAACCCTTATGATTGAAATCATATGAAATCATCACAACGGGCTAACAGACTTCATCCTTACCTATCATTTCTTACCAATGATTGCGATAAAATCAGTTTTTTTGTTCTAAAAACTAAACCAGAGAACCGATTTTGATAATACTTCTATGGGATCAACCTGCTACTTGCAGGTAGGTGATTTCTTCCAGACAAACTTTTTTTTATGCAACTTAGAATAGCAAACAAGCTGACGGCCCACCTGATGGTAAATGGTAACTGTCGCCTATAGACATGAGTGGTAACATGGACATAACAAAGTATACTGTTTCGCCCATGATACCCCTACTAAAGTGTTATTCCTCTATACCTTGTAAATTCACGCCATATCCCACCCTTCAGACCGAAACACAGCCATGCAAAAACAACTGCTTCACGGTAAAAACATGAATACGACAGAGGTGCCCAAGCAAACGACTTTTGTATAAAGTCTCCCTTTTAAGTTACTAATTTGTTAAAACTCGGTATGGCTAGAGAATAGTCATGAATAGAATAGAATAGAATAGAAATCATTTATTCAAATAAACTTACATTGAAGCACTTTTGAAAAGTCATTACATTTTTTTTAATTTACCGCTCGTTCGGAAAGCTGTCTCATCACAAGAAGAACGAGCAAGAAACTTGCGTGATGCTCTTTTAAATAATTTTATTATTATTTTACATTTTTAAGTTTAATTGTGTGAATACAAACCACCAATTAGCACTAATTCAATTAAATACTCAAAAAGAAAAAAAAATTGAATACATAACCAACTGGTTAAACAATTAATAAGAGGAAATCAGTCATAGTGATTAGAGCAGACCAGTCCCTACAAGCAGCACCCGTTCACGAGTATGACGGATGAGCCAGCCATCACTGCGCTCGACCATATTTTAGGGAGCCCAATGACCCGGCCCACCACGCCGCCACAAGTCTGGACATTTTAGTGAGCATGACTACTCAAAACACTAGACCACGTCAAAGCTACTCACAATTGCCATCTGATAGTTATAGTATTCACATTTTACATAAGAATGCATGCGGCAATTAATACAAAAAACCGCTACGCTTTCATATTTCTAAAATTAATCAATTAAATCAAGAAAGCAATGAGAAAATAAAATTATAACGTTGTATGCTAATAAACTAATTATTTACTTGATATGTTGTCATCTATGAATTCGTCTATCCTGTAATAGGCTTTCTTACATAAAAATTGTTTAATATAAGATTTGAATTGCCTCTCTGTCAGATTTAATGCAGATTCCGGCAGTTTATTATAAAATCTTATGCAATTACCATAGAATGAATTACTGATTTTGTGCAGACGGCATTTAGGTAAAATAAGCTTATTTATATTGCGTAAGTTTCTACTTGTACAGTCTTTGAGTTTTTTAAAACTCGCTAAGTTCTTCCGTGTATACATAATATTTTCATAAATGTATTGTGAAGTAACTGTGAGGATATTTGAGTCTTTAAAGCACTGACGTAATGACTCTCTTGAACCCATACCATAAATAGAACGTATGGCTCTCTTTTGTAAAACAAATATAGTATTTATATCGGCTGCTTTACCCCACAGCAGTATGCCATAAGACATTATGCTATGGAAATAACTAAAATATACAAGTTTAGCCGTCGCCACGTCTGTTAATTGCCTAATTCTTCTAATTGCATATGCAGCAGAACTGAGTCTACTGGCCAATTTTGAAATATGGGGCCCCCATTGTAATTTCGAGTCCACTGTTATACCTAAAAAAACTGTATCATTAACAAAATTTACTATTTCGTCATTAAGCAATAACTGTGTATTTATTAGTCTTACATTAGGAAGTGTAAATTTTATACACTTTGTTTTGCTGGAATTTAATAATAGGTTATTACATGTAAACCAATTTAATATTGCAGACATAGCACAATTTACATCGTCTAATTGATTACTTTGACGTCCAATTTTAAACACTAACGAAGTATCATCCGCAAACAGCACTATATCTGCAATTTTCTCTACCATAAAGGGAAGGTCATTTATGTAGATTAAAAAGAGAAAGGGGCCTAAGATTGACCCTTGTGGAACGCCCATCTTAATATTAGCTCCCTTAGATTTTACACCGTCAATATCTACAGTTTGAACCCTATCCTCTAAATAAGTTCTCATTAATTTTAGATCATTATCTCTTATACCATAATGTTCGAGCTTGTACAAAAGCGTTTTATGATCCACACAATCAAATGCCTTTGATAGGTCACAAAAAACTCCGAGTGCATCCTGTGACCTCTCCCAAGATTCGAAAATATGTGTCATTAGCGCAACACCTGCGTCAGTGGTAGACTTGCCGGCGGTGAAACCATATTGCTGACTGTGAAGCAGTCCGTTAACCCTGAAGTGATGTAACATTTGATTTAACATTATCTTTTCAAACACCTTACTTAGAACTGGCAAAATAGATATAGGTCTATAGTTCCCTGGCTCAAATTTATCTCCTGATTTAAATAGTGGGATTAATTTGCTAAATTTCATTAAATGTGGAAAAACGCCATTATCAATACATTTATTAAAAATAGTGGCTAGATATGGAGCAACAATATCTATGAAAGAACTAACTACTTTTACAGACATGCCCCAAAGGTCTTCCGTATTTTTTAAATTTAGCTGTTTGAATATTTTTATGATATGAAAGGGGCTAACATGTGAAAATTTAAATCTTAAAGAACAACAACTGATATTAGTCTCTAGTAATTTTTTTGCTCGAGATTGAGATGAGTCCAGAGAAGATGTAATATCAATCGGAATATTAGCAAAAAAATCTTCAAAAATATTAACTACATCTTTTGTTGTTGTTATTAATTTATTATCATAATTTAATGTAAATTGATTACAGGCTATTTTAGATCTTCCAGTTTCTTTATTTATAATGCTCCAGATGGTTTTAATTTTGTCAGAAGACTGCTTAATTTGTTTATTAAAATAATTAGACTTAGCCATAATACAAACTTTTTTAAAAATTTTAGAATAATTTTTTACATAAGTGGTGAATTTGTCATCAAATCGATATTTTTTTTGATCGTATAAATCAAACAAAATATTTCTACTTTTAAGTATTCCTACTGTTGCCCATTCCGTGAATTTAGATTTAACATGAACTTCTTTTTTCTTGAAAAATTGTTCATATTCTCCGGATAAAATATTAATTAGCTTGGTGTAAAGATAATCAGGATTATTACTAGATTGTAACAGCAAATCCAATTTATTTTTAATCGCGCTTTTGTATTTATTAATATTGTAAACGTTTATTTGTCTTTTTGATTTTTTATTATTGTTGACTTTATTGATTTGACTGCTAAACTTAACAACTTGACCACAGTGATCTGAAGGAAGTTTATTTATTATGAATTTTTCTGTATACTCGCAGTTACAAAAAACATTGTCAAGACAAGTAGCAGACGTGGCAGTTACACGAGTGGGTTCATGAAAGACATGACATAAATCAAATGACTGAAATAAACTAATAATTTTTGTACATGTGGGTGTGTTACAAAGAATATCAACGTTAAAATCTCCACATACAATAATTTTTTTAATACTATTAAATACTTTTTTTAAAATATCCTCCATCACCCCTTCAAAAACATTGTAATCACTATTAGGAGGCCTGTACACACATATAAGGATATAATTTTCTAGTTCTATACAAGATAATTCTATACAACACTCAATAGAAAGTCTAACAATGTCAGCACGTTCCTTTACTTTAATATTATTTCTTGCAATTATCATAGACCCGCCTCTGTTAACTGACTTTCTATTGAAGCAGCTGACAACGTTATAATTATTTAAATTGAACATCATATTGCTTTCTTTAAGCCAATGTTCTGTGAAACAGACAATATCAATATTATACTTTTCTAAAAATAATTGTATAATTAACTCGCTGCCGGGAAAACTTTGTATGTTCTGATGAACAATTATTAATTCTGATTGCTTTCCCTTTGTCTTTGTGAGCAGTTTAAATCTGCAGTCATAGTACTTATGTCACAAATATTAATAGAATTATCTGTTATGTCAGCATTTTTATGTTTAAGTTTACCATGTAAACTGTTCATGTAGTCAATATTATAAGCCACTAAAGTGGCTATTTTATTTTTAGATGATTTAGAAAGATACATTGTATCTTTTGTCAAATAAAAATCACTAATAAAACTATTAGTATCAAAAAATGTCAAAATGTCACTATGACGACATGTCAATGTATGTAATAAGTTATTCAGGTAATGTACCTTACTGTTAATTTTTTTATGAAGATGTCTATTTGTGTAAGGAAAAGCGCACAATACAATCTTATACACATTTAATTGTAATAAATATTCAATTCCTTTAATTACATCCTGCCTATTTAATTGAATACTATTACCAAAAAATAACACAATTGTGGTCATATTGTTCATTTTCGTAGACTTAATTTTATTTATTATTTGTGTAAATGATGCTTCTGGCATGCAGTAGTTTAATAAATCACCCTTAAGATGATACTTCAATATAGACCCAAAGTTACAGCCTATTCTGTCAGAGAACACCATTGTGCTACTCTTAGGGTTACAGTCACTGGCACAAACACCCTGAACTTCATTTTCCAGCACAGTTACAACTGAATTATTATTTGATATATTTGTGTGATTACATGTACAATGCTTAGTCAACGACTCAAAACGGTCAGCATTGTATTTACTGACATCAATCAGATCATCCATTGCTAAAATATGCTCCTGGATTTGTTTCTGAGAGATAATATACTTTGTATTTAAATCATGAAGCGAAGATTCTAAACTATTGATTTTTGAAGTTAGGTAGTCTGTATCAATGTCATATAACTTTTGGCTTTCCACTAACTTATTATTACACTTATTAATGTAATCATGCAATTTTAAATTATTCAAAGTGGTTTTTTTCAATAATTGTCCCTTTTTGCAACGCTTATTTAATATATTCCGATTCTTAATTATAAACTTTTTTAGTTTTAAATATTTTTTAAATTTATTATTACTCAACATACAAATATTACTGTTATAGTTGCCTAATTTAGGTGATGTATCACTAGTAAGGTCAATTACAACAGGATGGGTGCATGGAACTGTAGTAGAAGGAGGCACACAGTCAACACTAATAAGTTCCTCATATAAATTACTAATCTCATTACTTTGTCGAGATTCCAATCTTGTGTCTAGATCATTGATTTTAGAATATGCCTGCTTTAACTCAAGTTCCAATTCAGTGATACGCCTCAAGGCTTGCTCATGAGTGTCACTACATTGATGAAAGCTACTTATTAGTTCTTGAAGCTGATCCCGCTGCTCAATAACTTCCTGATGGCTATTATGAAGTTCTGACAATTCTGATTTTAATTGGGTATTTTTATTTATAATTTTTAAAATTTCATCTTCACTCTCTTCTCTCTCCCTGATCAACTTGTCACTGAGATCTGATGAGGTAACAAACATAAAAAAAAATACAACTGAGAACATTTCTCTTTTCGAAGTCTATTAGAAATTAAAAAAACATTCAGTTTCTATTTTAGATTCAGTGTAACTATGTCCTTAGAAAGGAATCCCTCAATAACTTATTGGATATTTCCTCTATTCATGGCAATATCGTATTTGTTATCTTTGAATTTTGCTTCTGTATTCGGCCGCGTGGGACCGCCTTACTCCAGCATCATAGACGTTTGTAATAGAAAAATTATTAGTACTATTCCTTTTACAATTTGACGATATCGTTTCTATTATTTAGATAATTCGATGTTCCTTTTCGGTTTATATTTTGTACAATGAAATAAAAAATATTTCATGTGTAGGTAGAGTGGTATTTTTATTCGCTTAGGTGTCTTTTGAAATTGAACGTGTTATGTCTATAATTGTCGATTGTGAAACCTATCTTATATGACCACATATTAAGATAAAAAAAATGTGTTAAAATTAGACAAAAAAATTATGATAGTTAAATTGTGTTCTACCATAAAAAAAACCGACTTTAATTATTATAGAATCGATTATTTTGTTTTAAAAACTAAACAATTTTAATATAGTTCCTATGAGACCAACCTGTAACTATATTCTTTCAGATAGAAAAAATATCTAAATCGGTTTACAACTTAGTTATGAGGTAACAAAAAATCAAAAATACAAGAGAATTGAGAACCTTCTTATTTTTGAAGTCGGTTGATAAATAAAAGATGTTCGCGACTATATTGACTACTTAGTTAAAGTCTCGACTGTTTTTGTTATAGTACTTAAGAATTACTACAGTTTGGGTTTTTTTTTTAAAAGAGCATAATAAGGATTCTTAAGGGTCGGTAACGCGCGTGTGACATCGCTGGTGTTGCGGGAGTCTACAGGTATAGTCTGAATGTGAATGTGAATGTGAAAAAGACTCTATTTTCCGCGCTTAGCCTCTCATTTGGGCCGTTGTGCGTATGAGTCGTTGCTAGTACAGCCAACCTAGCTCCGCCCAGAAGCGCAGAAGCGTCCTGGTTTCTTCACAGGCCTCACGGAGCGACCTCACCGTTCCGAGGATTTCTAAACGTTGATGGGCTACAGCCTCACATTCCAGAATTACGTGAGCAGCCGTTTCTTCTGCGTCGAAACAGTCTCGACATAGAGGGCTGTCTGTGGCTCCTATTGTGTATAAATGTTTTTTTAATGGACAATGGCCCGTTATTGTCCCTATCATTATTTTGAGGTTTTTTCTATCTAGATGTAATAAACAGGTATAGCCTGTAAACCCGTTTATCAACAGACTGGCCATATATTTGTTTGCCACCATAGTAGTATAAAAAATAGTAAACACGGTGCTTCAACACCTTGTCGATTTAGGATCTATCCTGTAACGACACTGTAAGAAGGCGATATAAATAAATGATGGATGAACTGACCTGCTTTCTGTCTCATCTAGTACTATTACCGTTCTATTGTAATCTAATAAAGATAAATCTTGCTACCACAAAACGATTTTTTTTTATTTTTTTTTATTTTTTTTATAGAACTTAGAATGGCAAACAAGCTGACGGCCCACCTGATGGAAAGTGGTAACCGTCGCCTATAGACATGAGCAGTACCATGGACATAACAGAGTATACTGTTTCGCCCATGATACCCCCATGCGTTGCCATTCCTGAGGACTCAGGTGTTATTCCTCTGTACCCAGTAAATTCACGCCATATCCCACCCTTCAAATCGAAACACAGCCATGCAAACACAACTGCTTCACGGTTGAAACACGAATGGGACAGAGGATATAGGAACAGCTATGAATATTACAAACTAGGTGTTACCTTGAGAAAGTCTGTATCACTGGTTACTTGATTAGAATTATTTTGTTTAATTCCGCTACCATTAGTAAATATATGAGTGGTAACAATCGAAGATTGACCACTATTATTACTACCAGAAGTTCCACAACCTTCTATATTAGCTATCAGCCTCCGAATGCCATTATGTTCACGCAGGTTTCACGACACGTGTTTCACCTCTAAACGAGGCATCTACAGGCAAATAATTAGATCGCAGCTCTAAATCTAAAGTTACCAGTTCACACCCAAACTGCTAATTAGCTATGGATCTATACATAGTTGCGCTTTTTATCTTAAATTCTTGTTATGATAAGTAGCATCCCAAAATCGCCATTAATTCTATTCTTAGCATTCACTCAGTAACAATACTGTACATTCAAAATGTTGAGTAAATACGAGCTGTGAGCTCTTAGGTCATTTACGATAACTCCTCTGGCGCGCGGTCCAAATATTTGTCTTTATCAAGTTCAGTTTCAATTCACGTGGATAAATATTTAACCGGAGTTTTCTTCATATTATATGTTGTCTCTACTGTTGGTCATAAGGATTTGATACTATTTTTAGCAACTCTTTAGATTTTGGATAAAACATTTCCATATAAATTGAAGTTTACTATGAAATGACACTCTACTCTAAACCTCTTAGAGGTTGGATCAGTGTACTGTATATGGTAAAATATTTCAATAAAATTGCAGAGAAAATTGTAAAATGTCTTTAACTTTTCAAGTTACAAAAATCGAAGAACACTTTTATTTAATATATTTAAAGTTTTATAGTCTTAAGGTTACACTGCATCACGGTATTTTAAAAATTCCATAAGATAAATAGTTAAATAATTTATTTTTATCATTTACAGCAATATTGGTACTTAAAAAAGAAATGAAACAAAACATATACAAAAAAAAAACAAAGCAAAATACGTAAATAAAATTATACAATTTCTCGTGAGTGCATACATATTATATATTGCTAAGTGTCCTACTGATACAAACTGCATTTTTAATAATTGCAAATCATAAGTGATGCATGATACCATATCAAAATGTGATTAGAACAAAGGGAGTTATTATTACTGTACTATGCCTTAATTTTTTTAAATTTTCCTGTCAAGTAGAGAACTATTACTATATTAATAGTGTGAAGGTGACACCCTCTGGCGTGGAGAGTTTCAAGGCCGTAAAAATTATTCACCAATTAAAGAAGAAAGAAGAGAAGGGTCCAGCCCTCCCATATCAGTAAGTCCTCTGTGATGCTATTTATTAAAATATTAAAAACATTGATGTCAGAGATGATTTTAGGGCAAAAGGACTCGTCCCGAGACCCCTATCTGAGCTTTTCTGAACGAAGATTGATACGATTTAAGTAGATATGCACACAAAGACCTCTGTTTGATTTATGAATACAAGTATAGTTGAGTTACATTTTCCTTTTATAAAAGTTCGATGTGTAATATTAAAAGCCCGTAAAAGCAAGATTCGGTGTAAAATTAATAGATAGAATCAGCCGATGAGTTAGTGGAATCTAATTTACTGTTTAAAGACCCCATTGCCAATCAGTAGGAGATATTAGCATATTTATCGCAATGATCAGACAATTTGGGTCTTACAAGGTTTTCTTTTGGGTCCTTTTTATCTTGCACTCGTAATATATTTAGAGGAATGAACTCTAATTGCTTGTTACAAGATTCTAGATATGAGGTGATACATTTTATTTATACTTCAATACCGCGATGTGCTCTTTGTTTAAAATAATTACATCGATATATTTTAGCTAATTTGCTTGTGAACTTTTGTTCACTAAAAAAAGCATTACAAAATTTACCTCCAAGTCTTCAGCATCAGAGCCCCGTATGTGAGACAAAAGCCGACCTCTCGCAACCACACCCTCGCTGTGCACGTAAGAACCGTTGGTCTACCGTACATGACCAGAGTCGTGCAGTATATAAGGAGAGCCCCCAGAACGATTACCCTGAGGAGTGCAGGACTGGCTGCGCGGACCACCTAAAAGAAAAAAAATAGGAATAGAATAATTCAAGAACTATTGGAACTAGTTATAGACATCCTATAACAGATGGTTGTTTTCTGCAAAACCAGATCCAATTTTTAACTAACTTCAAAAAGAGAAGGTTCCAAGCCGGTTTTATTTCTATAATATTTGTAATCTCGTAACTCCTTCAGTAATAAATCAGTTGGAAAAATTGTTTTTGTATCTAAAAGAATATATTCACAGACGGATTCATCAAATCGAAATATCAAATCAGTATTGTAATTTCATTTTGAAATCAAAATAAATAGTTTTATCACAACTGAAGTTAATTGATTTTGATAAAATTTCTATGAGACCAAACTATAAATATTTACCAGAGGATGACTTTGTACAAAAGTGGATTGCTTGGGTGCCTCTGTTCCATTCGTGTTTCTACCGTGAAGCGGTTGTGTTTGCATGGCTGTTTCGGTTTAAAGGGTGGGATATGGCGTGAATTTACAGGGTACAGAGGAATAACACCTGAGTCCTCAGGAATGGCAACGCATGGGGGGTATCATGGGCGAAACGGAATACTCTGTTATGTCCATGGTACTGCTCATGTCTATAGGCGACTGTTACCACTTTCCATCAGGTGGGCCGTCAGCTTGTTTGCCATTCTAAATTGTATAAAAAAAATGTCTTTTTAGATAAAAAAGAATTTTTTAAATCGATTTAGAACTGACCAAACTTTGAGATGACAAATATAAAAATAGAGAAAAAACTACAACCGAATTGAGAACTTCCTTTTTTTCTGAAGTCGGTTGAAAAAAGAAAATACAAAAAAAAATATAGTATCACACCTTTATAACATAGTCTTGTTATTTCGTTATATATAGTATATATATTCGTTATATATAGTTTCGCAGAAAACGATCAGGATAGACGCGAATAGCTAGTTTTAACAAACAATTAGTAATTACAGTTGTCTAAAACAAAAATACCTACTTAACATGTATTATGCAAAATGCGTTAATCTTGGGTATACTAGCCCTTGACTTTAGCTAATAGATGAACAAACAGCTCTGCCTAAGAAGGGTCTAGTTTACGGCTTACGCAGGTCCTATACTACTTGCCCACTCACTCACGAGATTAGACGTTACATACAGCAATGCTTAATCCTTAAAGCTATTGGATTTTGAAACAAATTTCACATGTATTATACATATATTAATTAACATTTGGTTTACCAGGATCAAGTTAAGCTGATATTGTCTTGCGTTAGAATGCGATCATTAAGTATTATTAATTATTTATAATAATTTATTGTCCCGCTTTTTTATGCATTTTAGAATGGTAAACAAGATGACGGTCCATTTGATGGAAAGTGGTAACCGTCGTCTATAACCATCAACAGTACTGTGGACATAACAGAGTATACTGTATTGCCCAGGATACCCTTTATCCGTTTCCATTCCTGAGGACTAACTTGTTATGCTTCTGCATCCTATAACTTTATTGTTATATCCCACCCTTTAAATTGAAACAGAACTGTTTTACAGCAGAAACACGAATGGGACAGGGGTACCCAAGCAAACGTTTTTTGTACAAAATCTCCAGTCAAAAACTTCATAATTTTTAGAGGACTAGAGAAATAATCGATTTGTGCCCCCTAGAATGGTTTGGTTGAAGGGTGGGATATGGCGTGAATTTACTGGGTACGGAGGAATATCACCTGAGTCATCAGGAAGGGCAACGCATAGGGGGTATCACGGGTGAAACAGTATCTGTTATGTCCATGTTACTGCTCATGTCTATAGGCGACAGTTACCACTTTCCATCAGGTGGGCCGTCAGCTTGTGTGCCATTCTAAGTTTTATAAAAAAAAATAGAATCCTTTGTTTGCATCCTCAGTGCATGATCTCTTTCGCAAACCCTTATAACTCAACTAATGTTATCCTAGAGTTACCCCCCCCCCCCAGGTAAAATGGTTTGATTTATATGAAGATAATATTATGACTTATTTAAATAATATTTTATTCTAATGGAAATTGTGTTCAAATAATTATATTTTGAAAAAAATGAAATGTAATTAACAATTATTGTTATACAGATTAAATAATTCTGTAGATCGAAAACATTAATTGATTCTCCAACTTCTAATTATAAATAAATTTCTATATTCATTTGTAAATAATATATGTTTACCATTTACTTGGAAATATTAACTTGTAAAATTGAAGGTTCCTGAATGTGGGATTTCACGGCAATTTAAGAATTTCCTGCTGTCGGCGCAACTGACGTAACTTTCTCCGGTAGTTTTCTATCCAATGGAATGGTGGAAGAATTTTAAAAATATTTTTAAGTCAGATCTCATTAAAAATTGTATAATCTTTCTGTAATAGCATCAGACGCCGGATGTTGATTTATAATGCGAACGATGGCCTACTTCAGTCTTAATGTCTTTTAAAATAGAAAAGTTTTCCAGCTAAATTCTGTACCATTCTGTAACTCCCATTATGTAACAAATTTACTGTAAATAAATTTCATTTCATAATTTCATTTCGATAAAAATAGTCGTCTGGTCATAATTGGAAACTGACTGAGATAGCTATGTATTCGAATTCCGTTGAAGATCTTTGTAATCTTTTGCCAATATATATATATATAGGATATGATTGACAAATAATAACAGATTTATATAAAAATACTCACTCTAACATGTCCATACTTGATTGTAAAGTAAATAATAAATGGAAGGCAGGTTATGACCAAACAGGCGAGCGCGAAGATTGTAGTTCTAACGACCCAGTTGAGAGCGGCAACGCAAGGCGATCCGTCCACACAAGCTTCACAGCCTTCAGCACAGGGCAAACATTCGAACGCATCCGGCAATGAGTAGAGGTTTTTTTGAAGCTGTACAAAAAGATTATTGTGCTGTAACTTAGTGTACTAAAGGATTAAGAATAAAATAGTGCTGCTACATCTCTTCATTCCCAGGACAGTGAAGGAACGAGTATCATATATCGGTATAATAAAAGGAAAAATCGAAATGTAGCTCTATAACGTTGTCCATCAAGAGTGGTAATAGAAGACCGAATTCCTTCCGTAGTTTTATACCCATACCTATATAAGTGCTGAGGCGTTTTTACCTCATTGTGATAAAATCTACAAACACTTTTTGGGCATAAGCCTAGTTGGGCCATATGCTTGTTTAGTTTAGTGAGAGCCCTTGTCAATACACATATATTATTTTTATTCAAAAGAATTAATTTCTTAGAGTAGTTTACTGAAAACCTTTTAATCAGGGCTTTTAAGTAATTATTTCCTGGCAACACGAGTTAGCTATTATTTGCTACTTCTAAGCTTTCAAGTTTGAGATGTCTGAGCTTTAGGTTTCGAGGTATGCCCCAATAAGGTTCAGTTAGTAACATAGGTTATATGTATTGTTTTCGAAAATTATACCTATCCGTGCAAAACCGGGTTGGATCGCTAAAAAGAAATAACTTGAATATATACCAATATATGTTTTTCGTACTCCTCTTCTATTTCGCTACCGTTGTAGTATCTATTGACGGCAGTTGTGTTCGGAAAGTAGAACCCTCTGCGGCACAGGCACCTGTAGGAGCCACGACGGAACCCCAGCCCAGGGACAGGCATGCACTGTGGAAAAACATACCATTTAGATAACAAGCTTTTATTTAACTTACAATGTTTGTGTGTAACTTACAGTGATGGCTGGCTCATCCGTCATACTCGTGAACGGGTGCTGCTTGTAGGGACTGGTCTGCTCTAATCACTATGACTGATTTCCTCTTATTAATTGTTTAACCAGTTGGTTATGTATTCAATATTTTTTCTTTTTAAGTATTTAATTGAATTAGTGCTAATTGGTGGTTTGTATTCACACAATTAAACTTAAAAATGTAAAGCAATAATAAAATTATTTAAAAGAGCAACACGCAAGTTTCTTGCTCGTTCTTCTTGTGATGAGACAGCTTTCCGAACGAGCGGTAGATTAAAAAAAATGTAATGACTTTTCAAAAGTGCTTCAATGTAAGTTTATTTGAATAAATGATTTCTATTCTATTCTATTCTTGTTGTTTAAGTCTAATCTTGCACTTGCATCAATAGGAAACTCTTCTTATCGTCCGATTAAGCCGAATTTTCGCATACGTCTTTAGTTCTGGACACTAAATAATACTCAACATCGTAATGGCTTATGGTGGAAAGATAGGTAGCAGCGTCCCTCTTAAAATATTACCAAAAGCCAAACTGAGGTCGTCAAATCGCCTGCCAAGCGTGACAACTACTGGCAAATCTCCTGGTATTATGATATATATTATTGGTATGGGGGAAGCTATGTTCAGCAGTGGACAGTTAACGGCTGTTACGTACATACATTGTAATATTTTCAAAATGACCGCCATCACAATATGGCGGTTCATGTATTTTCTCAACCCACTTAATATGGGTATCAAATAAAATTGCATAAAGAGTATAAACGATAAAGTTAGTTTACCAGAGGGAGATTTTGTACAAAAGTCTTTGCTTGGGTACTTCTGTCCTATTCGTGATTCAACCGTAAAGCAGTCGTATTTGCATGGCTGTGTTTCGGTTTGAAGGGTGGTGGTGAAGTTTGGGGTATGGTAGTGAATTTACGGGGTACAGAGAAATAACACCTTAGTCCGGGGGAAAGGTATTGTTAGAAATGAGGTGTAATAATCCCATTACTAGCAATATACCCTCTCAGGTCGACCTCTACGCGGTTCCCCCTGGAAACCTACATGGGTATTTTTTGTCGCGGTTCCCCCTGGAAACCTACATGGGTATTTTTTGTCGAATAAACTGACTGACCTGTATTCATTCTCATCTATCATCTTTTACTGGTGTCCCGCCGGTGTATACCGATAGCGTGGACAGGGTTACCATTCCATTATCATTCATTAAAAAAACACCTTAGTTCTCAGGAATGGCAACGCATGGGGGGAAAATCATATCATGGACGAAAATGTATACTCTGTTATGTGCATGGTACTGCTCATGTCTATAGGCGACGGTTACCACTTTCCATCAGGTGGGCCGTCAGCTTGTTTATCATTCTAAGTTGCTTAAAAAAAACAACAAGTCTCTAAAAGGACTTGTTTAACTACATATACGTGTATATTCGTTTATACCGGCGTCTCCGTCTTCATCAGATAAAAGTATTTCATCTCAAATGCTACGTGCATGTCAAGTTACATGACAATTGGTTGAGCCGTTAAAACTTTTGCCATGGAAAAGGCGTAGACTGTTTATCAACCCAGTCACGTGGACGAAATTGTGGGCTTAGCTAAATTGGATATTTATGTGTATATTATATGTATATGTATGTATATTACACGTATATTTTATATTTTATGAGTATTATTTATCATATAGTTTCTATCATTTTTATTTTTTACTACCATTTACCCGCGACTTCGTCCGTGTAACCGGGATATGTTTACTGACCGGGATAAAAAGATACCGAAGGATATTTTGGATATACCTTTTAATAAATTCAAAACTCTTATTAAAAAAAAATATTGAATAAAGCCTATTACACACTAAACGATTACTTGAATGACAAACGTGCATGGTGTTAGTCGATCATGCATGGGCTAAACGACCATATTATTTTGGAGATAGTACTTTTTTTAAAACACAAATATTGTTAGCTGATATTTAAAAGAGTAAGTTTAAGAGGCAGGTAAAATCTCATTGTCTATCTCTCTAATTTGCTTTGAAGTTTACTATGTGATTTACGTTGATCTATTTAGTATTAAATATACTATATATATATATATATATATATATATATATATATATATATATATGTTTATGTATGTTTGTTTATGTATTGTAATCTTATTTTTATATACATGATATTTAGAATATTATGCATTTTGTTTGGTTACTTTTTTGTATTTACTGTGTCTGTCTTACGCCATCTACCTTTCTCTCTGTACTTATCTATTATTTATGCCAAGATGTCTGCAACAGATTGCTTTTTGCAATAAGGCCGCCTTTCGTATATGTACATTCTGTATAAATACTCCTTGTATACATTTCTATTGTTCGCAATAAAGAGTTTATTATTATTAACTTTTTTATACCATTCAAACTAACACTAAGGTGGCCTTTTTTTGAAGAAACACATACTGTAGTCTTTGCGTTTATTTCTGCGTTTTTCTCAATACATAACAATATTCCGAACTGAAAAGTAAAAAGTGAATAAAATTCAGAGAATTTTAAATTTGAAAAATGAATTTTTAAGATTAAGAGAATTCGCATGTGCGCGTGCGAAAAGTGAATTGTAATAGAGTGCTAGTCGTTTATGAATTCAAAATAAATCTAAACATTATGGGAAAAGGGATATAATACACAAAAAAAGAACTAACCTTAAAACTAAAAGGATTGGCAAGATTTTCCTAATTATTGGTGAGCGAAATAACTATTATTTCTGTAATTTAGATGAACAGAAAAATAGCAGTTACATTGAATAATGAGACATCGGCTCCCATACAAACGAGATTTGCAGTCTCCCTCTCATCACTGTCCATTGTTGAACATATGTTAAGCCTCCCGCTTGGAGGGTTTTGCCAATAGTTGTCACTCTTGGCAGGCGGATTGGCAACCGCAGTTAGGCTTTGGAGATGTTTTAAGTGAGACGTTGTTGCCCACTCCTCGCCCTCCTTTCGCCTCTTACGACATCCGGAAAAGAAGGGATAGTCTATTCTATGCCGGAACAGTCTCCCTTTAATAAGACAGTTTTAGTGAATTTGTATTTTTTTTATGGATGATAATGAAATGGCAACCCCACCTGTGCTAACGTTATACGTTGGCGGGGCACCAGTGAGGGATGACAAGTGAGAATGAAAGGGCAGGTCAGTTAGCCCATCGTGATAAATACATATATATAAAATATATATATATATATAAAATATATATATATATATATATATATATATATATATATATATATATATATATATATATATATATATATAGCAAGGCAACAGATTATTTTACAATAATTAATACATTAATAAAATAAATATTACATAAAACAGCATTAAATTTGCACTCCAATACCTGCTCTGCATAACATTCGATATTAGAAACATTAAAAGAATGACGCCTATAAATTTAAAGTAGCAAATTGGCAGCCTTTATGTAACATTGCAAGGATTGTTGGAAAATATCAAGCTCCTTGCATACATTGTTATATTTACTGCACATGCAGATAATTAGATTGTGATACGATATATATATATATATATATATATATATATATATATATATATATATATATATATATATATATATATATATATATCGTATCATCATATACATATGACAACTGCACTCAATTTGGTGCAGTAAGTAATGTCTAATGCCGGAACAAAGATACAGACATGTATACATACAGAAAAATACTGTTTCGACTTCTATTACTCTTATCAATCCATTTTATTATATATTTTTTTAATGCATGATAATGGAATGGTAACCCCACACACGCTATCGGTATACACAGGCGGAGTACCAGTGAAGGATAATAGGTGAGGATGAAGTAGGTCAGTTAGTCCATCGTGACGAATTCAACAAGAATTGTTCACGATGGTTTCCAGAGGGAACCACGTGGAGGTTGACCTAATAAGGCATATTGCTAGCAATGGGGCTGTCAAACTCCATTGCTAACAATTCCTTTCCCCCCATTTTATTATATTAGTAAGATAATATTAAAGAATATTCAAACATTATGTACTTTATTTATCAATATTGATGAAAAAAATTGTTAATAAAATAAATAAATAAATGAGTATACTTTATTTGCATTATACAATATAGGGAATAAGCAAGACAATTAATAAATGTATCGATACAATTGTATATGTACAGTAAGGCGGTCTTATTACTGAGCGCAATCTTTTCAAGACAACCTTAAGGTAATGGACTATTGTTGTACAAGTAGGTACAATAATATTGCATAATTATAGAAATAAAATATTAAAGACAATAAATTGTTCAGTTGGACACCAAGTGTTCCAGTCTTAGTTAAAGTATCTCCATAGAAATGCTTCGAGAAAAACAGGTCAACTTTTTCATACAATTTTGCGTGATAAATAGCTATGGGTGTTTATTTTTATACAACTTAGGTGGCAAACAAGCATACGGCCCACCTGATGGTAAGCGGTTACCGTAGCCTATGAACGCCTGCAATACTAGAGGTATTACGCGCGCGTTGCCGATCCTAAAGAAACCTCTTTACCCCCCTTTTGAAGAACCCCATGGTGTAGTCTCTTGGGAAAACCTCGGCAGGGAGCTCGGCTTAAGTGTTCGTGAGAGAAAACATTTCTGAAATCGCGTTGTACGCGACCATTTAAACTGTAGGGTATGAGGGTGAAGTCCCTGTCGATGGCGAGCCGTACGATGATAATAAGTGGCCGTAGGCATCATATTGAATAATTCCTTTCCTTTATAACTTCTATATTTATTTTGTCTTATAATTTCTGTATCTTTTTAATGCGTAAATACAAATTTTATTTATTGAATAATACGTCAGGATACATTGTATGCGTAAGTATATAGAGCACTAATAAAAAACGAGTCAGCTAATTTGACAATTAGCTGACAAAAAGTTGAGCCGTTTTTGAGGCTAGATGCTCTATCTTTTTTTTTTATTCAACGTAGAATGGCAAACAAGCTGACGACCCACCTGATGGAAAGTGGTAACCGTCGCCTTTAGACGTGAGCAGTACCATGGACATAACAGAGTATACTGTTTCGTCCATGATACCCCCAAGCGTTGCCATTCCTAAGGACTCAGATGTTATTCCTCTGTACCCTGTAAATTCACACCATATCTCACCCTACATACCGAAACACAGCCATGCAAGCACAACCGCTTCACGGTAGAAACATTAATGGGACAGAGGTATCCAAGCAATCGACTTCTGTACAAAGTCTCCCTCTGGTAATCTATTTATATAATCTAAGGTTCCAATATATTAAAATTGTAGCTAGACGATGAATGTATATGGGAGATATTTGAGAAAAAAATAATATATGGAGTTATAATAAAGTCAATAGATAGTTTTTAATAACTTTGTTTATTTATCTGTCTGTATATTTTTTCAGGTATTACTCAAAAACGACTGTATCAAATTGCAAGCGATCTCTACAGTTGTATTTCTGAAAGTTTAACCCAAAATCTGGTAAATGTTTTATCTTAATAGGTTTTCCAGATTGTTCTAGAAATTTCTTCTAATATTCCTATAGCGTCGTTGGTTTTCCCCATCTGAAATCCATGCGTACGAAGCAGCGGCCAAAAAGCTAGCAATTAATATATTTTTGTTTATTAAACTCTCAACCTGGGGATAATACATAGGAAATGTTAATTAAATTTTAAAATAAACGGTTTGTTTCCGCTACTGCCAACGTAAATTGTGGTACTTGTGGGGTTAATTTGGGCATTGCCTTTAAATTTTCTGTGATTATATTTATGTATTTTTAAGAGGGAACAATTAAAAACAAGATATTAAACGTAATTTTCTTTAATAAATTGCCCATAACTGTAAGTCAGTCTAGTGTGAATTTATTGATATTTTATTTAATTATTTATTTATTTAAAGGAACACCAACAGCATATTGCATTATAAATTTTACCAGAGAGAGACTTTGTACAAAAGTCGTTTGCTTGGGTACCTCTGTCTCATTCGTGTTTTAACCGTGAAGCAGCTGTGTTGAAACACGAATGGGACAGAGGTACCCAAGCAAACGATATTTGTACAAAGTCTCCCTCTGGTAGTATTTAGTAATTGTGATTTTCATGGTATATTTGTACAACATGTACAGATGGCAGTTATAGCTCGTCTTATAAATAAAGGTCGTCTTCATAACAACGCTTGAAAGGGAAGGCTTTTTGGATTAATATGTGACAAAGCCAATTCCTTAATAAAAGTCCTAAGACATGTGTATATAAAACATGTTATGTAACCGGATTTGCGGTATTGTTTACAGTGCTCGCACGCTCGGCTCAGACTGGATTAGCTGAGACGAATTGTAACTGTTAAGAAGGATTTTGACGTCTTCTAATAAATACTTGTTTTGTGAAAATTTGAGTTTTTATCGGGTTTTGTTTGCACTGTATTAAGTGCGAACTAAGAGATAATCATGGGGCTTCGTTTTTGCGGTCTCTTTATCTTCTGAGCAGATTTTTTAATGGATGAAACTGGAATGGTAACTTCGCCTTTTTATTAGCACAATGTAAGGAACAATATTAAAAGTAGTACTGTTTCTTATATTGTTATATTTCTATATTACAATATAAGTCAGGAATAGGAAGGTTGTGTAACATCTGGTAGTAAAAGAGGTGACCAATCTTCGATGGTGGCAGTCACATACATACTACTTACACTACTTACTTACACTACACTTATACTACTACTTGGCGTGAATTTACTGGGTACAGAGGAATAACACTTGAGTCCTCAGGAATGGCAACGCATGGGGGTATCATGGGCGAAACAGTATACTCTGTTATGTCCATGGTACTGTTCATGTCTATAGGCGACGGTTACCACTTTCCATCAGGTGGGCCGTCAGCCTGTTTGCCAATCTAAGTAGTATAAAAAAATAATAATAATAATGGTAGAGGAATTAAAAAAATAATCTAATTAAATAAACAGTGTATTTTATTTAACACTGAAGTGATCAATAATATATAGAAACTGTCTTATTGCTAAGTCTGCGGAAGGTAGTATTTCACCATCATCATTTCAGCCGTTAAATGTCAAACCTCCCCATTGGGGGTTTTACCAGTAATTGTCACGCTTAGTAGGTGGGTTGAAAACCGCAATTAAGCTCTGGTGATGTTTTAATAGGTAAGTTGCTACTCATTTTTCGACTCTTAAGTTCCCTTAGACCAGGAATTCCCAAACTTATTTTGTCTACTGCCCACTTTGGGAGTAAATTGTTTATTAGCGCCTTCATTTTTTACTTACTTAAAAACCACTATTATTTCAAATTAAATTAATTAATTATTGTGTAAATTGTGTAAATTAATCAATTTTAGGCGTGAATTTACAGAGTACAGAGGAATAACACCTGAGTCCTCAGGAATGGCAACGCATGGGGGGTATCATGTGCGAAACAGTATACTCTGTTATGTCCATGGTACTGCTCATGTTTATAGGCGACGGTTACCATTTTCCATTAGGTGGGCCGTCAGCTTGTTTGCCATTCAAAGTAGTATAAAAAAAATCCAGTTTTCTATACTTAACCTACATTTTATATTTTGAACATTATTTAAAAGTCTCTGAACACGTTAACCGCAAGTTAAAAGACTGTAAATTTATGAGCAGCCATTTGGCTGACTAGTTTTTATGTCTCTCTTCCCCATGAATAATAGTTCAGTCTTTGATGACAGGGTTTATGATGTGGTAAATAAGTATTGGCTTCGATTCAGGAAGCTATTTCTGACCTTTTATGGTGAAGCTAAGAGGAAAGGACTACTAATAAGAGAGTTATCATAAAAAAGTTTATAGTTTAGTGGTTAAATTTGTATGATACAGATAATAATATTATGTAGAATTTGTATGGCTTGATAGTAAACTTTGTAGTGTTGTTTGTAGTGCATCCACAATGTTTGCAGCGGCATGGACAGATGACTTCTATGCCATCAGACGCAAACGGATCGCATCTCTTTTACACCGACTGCGTGGCAGCAGTAACAGCATTATATGGGCATTATGTAATAAATACGATAGCCCGATCCTCTCATTGTGGGTCAAAATTATTATAGGGCCCATAAAATGAATTTTGTATTTTTTTTTTCTACTAATATAGTTTAAGTCAATTGTTACTAACAAAAATGGATCTTTGTAATCTATAATAAAGAAAATATTATTATTATTATAAAGTAATTGAGAAAAATAAGAACCGGCTGATTTTCAAAACCGCCAGCTGTTTCAGTGGTCAAGAGACTAGACTGTTGCTTATTTGTAAACAAAAGTCAAATCTCTATACGACAAATTAAACAAAGATTTAGATATATATATACCTTACTTTACCATAAATACAAAGATAAATGTTTAAAATTCCTTTAATCCTTTTTTTATGATAGATATTATATAAAATTTTCGAATCAATTTACAACTTTTCTAACACTTATATCCATACACAAATTTACACATATACACACACATTCACACACACACAAATATGCAAACACATACATATACAAACACACACACACACTTTTTAAATTAACATATAGGCTACTTTGAATTTTCAATTTGTTTTTAATTATTGTAGTTGTTAAAAAAATTGTCTTTAATGTAACTAAACTATACATCTTACTTGGTTTTGTTTTGGAATCTAGCAATGAAGAGGAGGGCGTTGGTATTTGCGACACAGTTTTATACTTCTGTGGATATTATCGTTTTTCAATAATACAATGTTTTCGTTTATAATAAAGATTTATTATTATGAGTTTTTTTTTACACAACACAGGGGACAAACGAGCATAGGCTTCGCCTGATAGTAAGCAACTACCGCCGCCCATAATCACTCGCAACAGCAGAAGCATCGCAGGTATAATGCCAGCCTTTTAAATATGAATATGCTCTTTTTTTAAGGTTATGATGTCGTATCGGTTCGGAAATACTGCTGCCGGAAGGTGATTCCAGAGTGGTTGTTTATATGTTTAAAACTGCCAACATTCTACAAGCCAAAATTCTTAGGTGCCTTCATTATTTCGTCCATCACAATACCTAGATGTTTGCGTGTATAGCTTTGAATAATAATATCTTAGCAAAAAGTACTTTAAAATATAAAAGAATATAAAGCCTCTCCCTTAATCCCGGGAGCTTTTGTAGGAAATTTCAATTACGTAGTCAGAGCCTGTCCTTTTTAGGGTCCAATTAGTGAAAAAAGATCTCAAAAATAAGGTCGCATTGTTAATTTGAAAACAGAGTCTCGATATTTGATTTAATAAAACCTTCGTTATATAGTTCTTTGCAAAAAATGATTTACGTGCTAGGGATTTGCTCATTATAAAAATTTGTTACTGGACGAGGACTTTCAGTTTCAAGGATTTATCTATGAATAAAAGAAATACGTAGTTACTTTGTGTTATTGCTTTTATTTATTTAATAAAAGATATATTAATTTGTATTGGCATGCTGAGGTAGTTTGGGCATGTAGAAAGAATGCTAGATGAAGGGCTAACAAAATAAATATACAATGCGAATGCAGATAGGTGCGGGTAACAGAAGAGACCTAGACTAACCTGTTATGATCAAATAAATCGTGTTTCTTCTGAAGCAGGAGTCTCTCTGATACAGACACTGTACAAACTGGTTAGAAGCACAAAGAATTGAGTTCCGGTTTGGAAGAAATATAATCAATAAATATAATCTCAGAAGAGAAATAAATCTCAGAGAATATGCCCAGAGAACTTGTTTAATATGATGTCCACGGCCATCTTCTACCATCGTAAAGTTCAACATCGGCAGAGAGTTCATCCCCATATCTTAGAGCCTAGAAAGTAGCGTACAGCGCGATTTCAGAGATGTTTCCTTGCACGAATACTCGGGTCATGGAATGAGCTCTCTATCGAGTTTTTTCCGAAACACTACAGAATGCAGTTCTTTGAAAAAGGGATAATAAGGTCTCCTTGGGGTCAGCAAAGTGCGTGTAATGCCCCTGGTATTGCGTTCAAAGGTCACGGTGACCGTTTACCACCAGGTGGGTCGTACGCTTGTTTGTCACCTCAGTGGTATATAAAAAATATTACCCTTAATACTCGAAACTAGAACTTAAATCCCAATATTAGCTCTATAGACATTGTCCTTGGTCTAAACAGTAAACTTTGTACGTATGATAAATAAAATAAACGCCCAATAGACGCTTCCGGCAATCTCGTAAAACAACTAAATTGTCTATTTGATGTTTCTTAGGAAAACTTGTTGTTGTCACTCTTTATTGGTATAACCAGGATTAGTTCCTAACCTTATTACGTTTGGGGAAAAACAGTGATTGAATATGGTAATAGAACAGACAGTTTATCGGAATGTGGCGTCGATTCTGAGACGCCATATCTTTAAACTTCGTGAAACTACTGTTTAATCGATCATAATAAAATAAATTTATATTAATTTTGAATTAAATTTATTAGATCGCCGTGTCGGTCCCGGCACAGAATGGGCTAGCCCTTTCTTTCCCGTGGGTGTCATAAGAGGCAACTAAGAGAGGGCGAGGGATGGGCATTAGCGTCCCTCTTAAAACATCTCTAAAAGCTTAACTGTGATTACCAATTGGCCTATCAAACGTGGCAACTATTGGCAAAACTTCTCTTATGGAGAAAGCTTATGTCCAGCAGTGGACAGTTAACGGATGTCGCCTCTTACAACACTCTCAGGAAAGGAAGGAGTGGAGTGGATATGTTGGGACCTACACAGCAATGGAGTTGCTAGTTTCCATTACTAATCCCTTTCCCACTGTCTGACCGCATTTCGAACAGTATCGCATAGTAATATCTTTAATTCTCTACGTAACATTTATATTTAATATCCCAAGCAATGACATAACTTTATTGGATCGCTTTTGTAATAAAAGTGTGTGTACAAAGGCTTTACTTATTGCTATAAGTGCCTTGGGCTACTAGCGGCTGCAGCGAACACGTAAAGCGTAATTTATTCAGCTACCAACTCCTACAGAAGGCATAGTTTTTCATTACATATTCCTATTTTTTTAATATCACATTAAATTAACATAATAATATGGGTTGTGAGAATTTATTTTACATAAATGATAATTATTGTTGATACTCGTAAATAGAAAAGTATGAAGTTAAATATAGTTTTATAGAATACAAATTGAAAGATTAATAATAATATACGCAAGTTTCCCTAATTGTAATAACTCACAAAATTATAAATAGATACTCTGTCCGATTCGTGTTTCAACCGTGAAGCAGTTGTATTTGTATGGCTGTGTTTCAGTTTGAAGGGTGGGATATGGCGTAAATTTACAGGGTATACGAGTAGAGAAATAACACTTGAGTCCTCACGAATGGCAAGGCATGGGGGGTATCATGGGTGAAACAGTATATTCTGTTATGTTCACGGTACTACTCATGTCTATAGGCGACGGTTATTACTTTCCATCAGGTGGACCGTCAGCTTGTTTGCCATTCTAAGTTGTATATAAAAAAAGATAGATACTCTTTATTGTTCCCTCCAAAAGATTACAATATAAATAATTACAAGAAATAATTACAATGAAAAAACAATGGACGACCTTATCGCTAAGAGCGATCTCTTCCAGGCAACCTTTTGATGGAGAGGAATAATTATAAACAAGTTGATTGGAGGCATGATTAAAATTCTGTTAATTCTATTAAATATCTTACTATTGAAGTAAATCTGTAAGTAGATAATATCTATACTACAATATGAGAGATATTTAAGAAAAACTATTTTAATAAAAGTAATGGAAGCCAAAACAATCATTTTTGGAATTTATATCTATATATTAGCCGTGTGGTCCCGGCGTAGAATAGGCCACTTCTTTCTATTTTATTTCACCGTAGGAGACGATTAAGTGAGAGCGAAGGATAGGCAGCTGCGTTCTTCTTAAAACATCTCTAAAGTCTCACTGAGGTTGCCAATCTGCATGCCAAGCGTGGCAACTAATGGCGAAACCCCTCAAGGGGGAGACTTGTGTTCAGCAGTAGACAGTTAAAGACTGATATGATGACGATGATGATGATACCTATATATTTGTTCCAGTATCGTGCAGAAACTACTGCATCAAACCGATGCTTTTTTCACAGTATTATTTCTGAAGGTCTTAACTTAAAATCTGGTACGTATGGTGGTTTATCAAGATATGCCATATACTCATAGAAAGGGTTCAATTAATTTTCCTACTTCCGAAATTCATGTGTACGAAGTAAGGAGCAAAAAGTTAATTATAAAATATATTTATAAACAAATAAATATTTTTTATTACTGTTTATATCTTAAAACAATTCACAATTATTACAAATTATTGCAAGTACATTTATATGTATGTAAAAAAATATAACAAATTATCCACAAAAGAAAAAAAAACGGTATAATTCGAAAATCGTTAAATCCCAAATCCTTAATCTAAAAAGGCATCGGATGTGAAATTAACTCCTTCCCTTTTTCCGTATTATTCTTGGGATATTTAAGCGTGACAAACAAGCCAGATTTGTACCTTATATAGATTTTCTGAGCCTCTTTGCTGTATTTGGATGATCAGATCAGGGACGACCTTTTTGAATTGTACTATGTAATAAGCAATAAACAGGTATAAAGGAATATCGCAGTGGATTTTTTATGCAACTTAGAATGGCAAACAAGCTGACAGTATATCTGATAGAAAATGGTAGTCGTCGCCTATAGACATAAGCAGTATCATGGACATAACAGAATATATCGTACCCCCATGATACTTATGCTCAAGCGTTGCTATTTTTGAGAAATACAGCTTAAAAAAAATTATTGAACAACGATTACAGGTGAATCGTTGTCCAATAATCTTTGAATAACCATTAATACAATCGATTTATTAATGTAATTTTTATAATTGATTGTAACTAGATCTTGCTTTCTACTACTTTTTAGTTACAGGTTACTCAATAATTACTATATCTCATAATGTTTAGCACAATTTTTATGTATATATATATATATATATATATACACAGTAATGAAATGAAATGAATTTATTTTGCTAGAATGCAGGTAATTTTAGATGATAGAGGTTTATATTTTCCGTGTACATTCTGCCTCTATGTCGGCGTGCAAATTTTTAACAATATAAGAAATTTATATATATATTCTACATTATATTTCCTTTCCTTAGTCATGCAATATATTATTATTATTTATTATAGTAAACAGAAAAAATAAAAGCCTATACAATAGTTGTCCAAATTAATAAAATATTTTAACAACTGTATCTCTAGTGTAGGTTGTGAAATGCATTTGTTTTTTTAGCGAAATATTCATTAATGGTATAAAACCCGTTACATAACAGCCAATTTTTAAGTTTACGTTTAAACACTGTATGAGCTGTTACTTCTCTAATGTTATTTGGTAGATGGTTGTAAACTTTAATAGCCATACAGTATGCGTTTCTTTTATGTAAATCTAACCTGCACTTTGGTACATATAATTTGTCGTTTGGTCTAGTTGTACGTGTTCTCGAATCCGATATTCTTTTGAAAAAGCCAGCATGTTCCCTTACAAATATACACAAATCTCTAATGTACATACATGGTAGTGGAAGAATATTTAATTTCTTAAAAAGAGGGCGACAACTTTCTCTAATTTTTGCACCACATATAGCTTTAACACACCTCTTTTGCACAAAAAATGCTCTGGAAATTTCTGCAGAGTTTCCCCATATTAGTAATCCATATGAAAGTATGGAGGATACGTATCCATGATAAGCACTCAGTGCAGCCTGTTCTGATACTGACAATCTTAATTTTCGTATCGCATGCACGAATCTATGGAGATTGTTACACAAGGCCTCTATATGGGCCTTCCAGTTACAATTTCTATCTATAATTATGCCTAAGAATCTGGTACTATCCACTAATTCCACTGATTGATTTTGGTAATTTATATTTATTTTTACAGATTTTGAATGATGTGTGCCAAAATGTATTATTTTGGTTTTATTTAAATTAACTTTTAAATTATTTTCTGTTAACCATTTTATAACATTTTGTAATGTGTCATTAATTTGTGTTTCTAAGTCATCTTTATTTTTACATTTTATTAATATAGTTGTATCGTCAGCATATAGTATACATTTATGTGTGATTATATTAGGCAAATCATTTATATAAGTAAAAAAATATATGGTCCAAGAATGCTTCCTTGAGGAATTCCTACTTTATTTAATTTTGGGATAGATCTATAGATTTTTTTATAGCCATTAATAATTTTAAACGTCTCGGTACATTGTTTGCAATCTTGTAAATAGCTTTTTAGCCAACTATGTGCATTTCCTCTTATTCCGTATTTATATAATTTGTTTAATGCTATATTATGATCTAAACAGTCAAAAGCTTTAGTCATATCTATATATATACACAGTATGTTACTATAATTATGCTACATATTTTTCACCACATCTGCCCTTCATACGCTTTCTGTTTTTACCTAATGGTTAGCTAGTAGAGAATGCCATATGGCATTAAGCTCGCCATTTGTACAAACTTTTATTGTGCAATAACGATTAAATAAATAATAAATACATAAAATTATCAACCACATTGGACGCTCGTGGCGAGATTATTCAAATAGTCCCAATTATTTGAATAACGTCAACTCACCACAAGCGCCCAATATGTGAATTAATGCAAGCTTAGTCGATCTAAAATTTTACAATTTATCGATATTAATAAAGTGATATACTTTTTTTTTATACAACTTAGAATGGCAAACAAGCTGACGGCTCACCTGATGAAAAGTGGTAACCGTCGCCTATAGACATGAGCAGTACCATGGACATAACAGAGTATATTGTTACGCCCATGATACCCCCCATGCGTTGCCATTCCTGAGGACTCAGATGTTATTCCTCTGTACCCTGTAAATTCACGCCATATCCCACTCTTCAAACCGAAATACAGCCATGCAAACACAACTGCTTTACAGTAGAAACACGAATGGGACAGAGGTACCAAAGCGATCGACTTTTGTACAAAGTCTCCCTCTGGTAAATATAATACCATTAATTTATCGTAACAATGCGTTCTATTCTATCTATATTATTGCTATATTCAAAAATTGAGTGGATTTTTGCCATGATTCGTGGAAAATTTATATGAATTTTCATAATTTAATATATGATCCAAATTATATTATTATATACTATACAATGTACATATATCGTACAATATAAATATGTTACTTCCTAAGCATATTAAGTTTTTAAGTGAAATCAGGAGGGAAAAATTTGCAAGACGACTAGATTTTTTCGAGTGACATTCGAAAGGAGAAAGTGCTTGATTCTTTTGGAATTTGGGAGTATATGTTCTATATTGTATCTTCAAAAATCTACAAGAAATAATTACTGAATTTTTTTTTTTGAAATCATTCATCTCAAACTGTGTTAAGAGGGTTTTAGTTTAATTACTAATTAATTTGCAGTATGTAATAAGTCGCCCCTTCCTTTCGTAAATATTTATGATACTTTATAGAATATACTATGATTGATATGGTAACCAACGCCGTGTGGTCCAAGCATAGAATAAGCTACCGCTCCCCTTCCCATGGGTGTTGTAAGAGGCGATTAAGGGAACTTAATGATTGAAGGATGAGCAGCAGCGTCCCTCTTGAAACATCAGCAAAGGCTGACTGCGGTTGCCAACCCACCTGCCAAGCGTACCTCTTATGGGTGAGGCCTATGTTCAACAGTGAACAGTTAATAGCTAGTATAATATGATGATGATGATGATTAAGATTATTATTATGGAACAATAATAATAATAAAAAAGAGAAAAATAGAAAATATCTCGACCTGGCTCACGAGGTGACCGAAATGTGGGGGGGTGACATCCACCGAAATCATTCCAATCGTTTTGTCGGTGAACGGTCTTATTCCAACCAGTCTGGAACAACATCTCAGACGGTTGGGATTCCGAGGCGGCTCACTCCCGGGAAAGATGCAGAAAGCGGTGCTCTTAGATGCCTGCATTATACGCCGGATTCTCTCCCTGGGGCCCTGAACCCCGGCCGACTGTGCTTCTGCCGGGGGTTAGTTGCCATCTCCTTAAGAGGGGAGATGTGAATTTTGTAAAAATTTAAAGAATAATAATAAAATATATTTTTAATGCCTTTGATTTTGTAAAATGAGAGCATTTTATTGATTAATTATAATGATTTTGAAAACTAAAGTCATCTACACCAGAGGGAAACTTTGTACAAAAGTCGTTTGCTTGGATACCTCTGTCTTATTCGTGTTTCTACCGTGAAGCAGTTGAATTTACAAGATATACAAGGTACAGAGGAATAACACCTTAGTCCTCAGAAATGGCAACGCATCGGGGGTATCATGGGCGAAATATGTTATGTCCACGGTACTGCTCATGTCTATAAGCGACGGTTACTATTTTCCATCAGATGGACTGTTACCTTGTTTGCCATTCTAAGTTACATAAATAAAGTAAAGTCGTCATTTTTAAAAAACGAATAATAATTATACAGAATAAGAAAAAAAAATTAAAATACGACAAAAATATCCATGTAACAAACACGCATAATACAAGTAAAACATTGCCTTCCTTTCTTCGGAAGTTGGCAAAAAAAGTTACTGCAAGCAAAACCTACTTACTTATTAGAATTGTACATGAGAATTGTAAACAAGGTATTTCAACATCTATGAATATATTCCTGTAGTTACATCCGTTACGCCTTGGTTTCCTTTCCTCAGGTGCAAATTACGACATCCAGCGCTTCCCCTATTATATTATGCAAAACGCATTATTCATGGCCCTCACTCACAGATATAGATACGGACAGATGACGCAAGTTTTTTTTTTATACAACTTAGAATGGCAAACAAGCTGATGGGCCACCTGATAGAAAGTGGTAACCGTCGCCTATAGACATGAGCAGTACCATGGACATAACAGAGTATACTGTTTCGCCCATGATACCCCCCATGCGTTGCCATTCCTGAGGACTTAGATGTTATTCCTCTGTACCCAGTAAATTCACGCCATATCCCACCCTTCAAACCGAAACACAGCCATGCAAACACAACTGCTTTACAGTAGAAACACGAATGGGACAGAGGTACCAAAGCGATCGACTTTTGTACAAAGTCTCCCTCTGGTACATATAATACCATTAATTTATCGTAGTATTGCGTTCTATTCTATCTATATTATTGCTATATTCAAAAATTGAGTGGATTTTTGCCATGATTCGTGGAAAATTTATATGAATTTTCATATTTTAATATATGATCCAAATTATATTATTATATACTATACAATGTACATATATCGTACAATATAAATATGTTACTTCCTAAGCATATTAAGTTTTTAAGTGAAATTAAAAACTAGATTTTTTTAAAGACATTCGAAAGGAGAAAGTGCTCGATTCTTTTGGAATTTGGGAGTGTATGTTCTATATTGTATCTCCAAAAATCTACAAGAAATAATTACTGAATTTTTTTTTTTAATCATTCATCTCAAACTGTGTTAAGAGGGTTTTAGTTTAATTACTAATTAATTTGCAGTATGTAATAAGTCGCCCCTTCCTTTCGTAAATATTTATGATACTTTATAGAATATACTATGATTGATATGGTAACCAACGCCGTGTGGTCCAAGCATAGAATAGGCTACCCCTCCCCTTCCCATGGGTGTTGTAAGAGGCGATTAAGGGAACTTAATGATTGGAGGATGAGCAGCAGCGTCCCTCTTGAAACATCAGCAAAGGCTGACTGCGGTTGCCAACCCACCTGCCAAGCGTACCTCTTATGGGGGAGGCCTATGTTCAACAGTGAACAGTTAATAGCTAGTATAATATGATGATGATGATGATTAAGATTATTATTATGGAACAATAATAATAATAAAAAAGAGAAAAATAGAAAATATCTCGACCTGGCTCACGAGGTGACCGAAATGTGGGGGGGTGACATCCACCGAAATCATTCCAATCGTTTTGTCGGTGAACGGTCTTATTCCAACCAGTCTGGAACAACATCTCAGACGGTTGGGATTCCGAGGCGGCTCACTCCCGGGAAAGATGCAGAAAGCGGTGCTCTTAGATGCCTGCATTATACGCCGGATTCTCTCCCTGGGGCCCTGAACCCCGGCCGACTGTGCTTCTGCCGGGGGTTAGTTGCCATCTCCTTAAGAGGGGAGATGTGAATTTTGTAAAAATTTAAAGAATAATAATAAAATATATTTTTAATGCCTTTGATTTTGTAAAATGAGAGCATTTTATTGATTAATTATAATGATTTTGAAAACTAAAGTCATCTACACCAGAGGGAGACTTTGTACAAAAGTCGTTTGCTTGGATACCTCTGTCTTATTCGTGTTTCTACCGTGAAGCAGTTGAATTTACAAGATATACAAGGTACAGAGGAATAACACCTTAGTCCTCAGAAATGGCAACGCATCGGGGGTATCATGGGCGAAATATGTTATGTCCACGGTACTGCTCATGTCTATAAGCGACGGTTACTATTTTCCATCAGATGGACTGTTACCTTGTTTGCCATTCTAAGTTACATAAAAAAAGTAAAGCCGTCATTTTTAAAAAACGAATAATAATTATACAGAATAAGAAAAAAAAATTAAAATACGACAAAAATATCCATGTAACAAACACGCATAATACAAGTAAAACATTGCCTTCCTTTCTTCGGAAGTTGGCAAAAAAAGTTACTGCAAGCAAAACCTACTTACTTATTAGAATTGTACATGAGAATTGTAAACAAGGTATTTCAACATCTATGAATATATTCCTGTAGTTACATCCGTTACGCCTTGGTTTCCTTTCCTCAGGTGCAAATTACGACATCCAGCGCTTCCCCTATTATATTATGCAAAACGCATTATTCATGGCCCTCACTCACAGATATAGATACGGACAGATGACGCAAGTTTTTTTTTTATACAACTTAGAATGGCAAACAAGCTGATGGGCCACCTGATAGAAAGTGGTAACCGTCGCCTATAGACATGAGCAGTACCATGGACATAACAGAGTATACTGTTTCGCCCATGATACCCTCCATATGTTGCCATTCCTGAGGACTCAGGTGTTATTCCTCTGTACCCAGTAAATTCACGCTATATCCCACCCTTCAAACCGAAACACAGCCGTGCAAACACAACTGCTTTACGGTTGAAACACGAATGGGACGGAGGTACCCAAGCAATCGACTTTTGTACAAAGTCTCTCTCTGGTGAAAATTTTAAATTTATTTTACTCATATCTACTTACAAGTAATAACAACTTAATATAATACATAAAACTATTATTAAAATGTATTATTATGTAAAATTATTTCAGTATGTTACTATCATTATGTTACATATCTTTTACCACATCTGCCCTTCATACGCTTTCTGTTCTTACCTAACGGTTAGCTGGTAGAGAATGCCATATGGCAATAAGCTCGCCACTTGTACAAAGTTTTATTGTGCAATAAATAAATAAGTTAACTTAATTTTGTCTGTTTAAAAATTGTACACAATTGTACATATTCGCTCACATTGATGCTCCTTTCTACTTTGGGTTTGCTGGAAGAAAACTCAGAGTTAAGCTCGTCTTTGTACTTCTGATTACCTCTGTCATATTTTTATAACTAATGTGTACAATAAAGTATTAAAGTAAAAGTAAAGTAAGTTTTATTGACATTTTAGGATATAAAATTGACACACAATTGATATTACATGTAGTCGCGACATCTGTTTACATTTATATCCATGTACCAAGTCTATCGTACATACGAGTACATTGTTCTCTGTATTTTTGCCAAATGATATACAAATAGGCGGACGATTTACAAATATGTTTGTTACAATAATTCATTGTGTTTTCGGGCGATTTGATATTATTCGACTCCATTAAGATTTGATAGACAAGAATTGGATATTCAAAACAATATTAATACAAAAGAAAGGTTGTACGCGCGGGGAACCAATATTAGATTCCTAATGAACGTACTGCGGTCTGGTACAGAATATCAAATATGTACGTTAAGAGAGACGAGGTGTGACCTTTTGCTGTGACGTAGTATCCACCAGTAGGTATCTCGGTGTCTCTGCATGGCGACAATCCTTGCGTCCAGGGTTTTGGAGCACTTCTTTTCGGCCAATGGTCGTCTCCGTCTTAAGATTAGCGGAGGAATAACACCTGAGTCCTCAGGAATGGCAACGCATGGGGGGTATTATGGACGAAACAGTATACTCTATTATGTCCATGGCACTGCTCATGTCTATAGGCGACGGTTACCATTTTCTTGTCCATCAACAACTAAATGAATTCCTATCCAAGAATGATCTTTTTAATCCCTTCCAATCAGGTTTCCGTGCCGGTCATAGTACGACTACTGCTCTTGTCAAAATCACCGACGATATCCGTCATGGTATGGAAAACTCACAGCTTACGGTTTTAACATTGTTAGACCTAAGTAATGCTTTTAATACTGTCGATTTTGATATATTATTAGGAAGATTGCGTTCTCTCAACATATCTCCAGCCGTAATCGAGTGGTTTCAAAGTTACCTGAATGGGCGCCAGCAACGCATTCGTACTGAAGATAGCTCTTCATCATGGTGTCGCACGCTAGCTGGTGTACCTCAGGGTGGCGTCTTATCTCCTTTACTTTTTTCGTTATTTATTACCACCATCACTATTCAACTTCGCTCTTCCTACCACCTTTATGCAGATGATCTTCAAATTTACTCACACGCTCCATTTCATGAGTTAGACTCTGCGATATATTCAATAAACAAAGATCTGGCACACATTTCGAGCTGGTGTAAATCATTTGGATTAACTGTAAACCCTAATAAAACGCAGGCTATTATTATCGGGAGCCCCAACTATATTTCAAGAATTTGCTGGGAAAATCTGCCTAATATAATGTTCGACGGGATATCTGTGGACTATAAAGATTTTGTAAAGGATCTCGGAATATATCTTGACAGAACGCTATCCTGGAGCACCCAAATAACAGAGTTTAGTAGGAGGGTCTTTGCGATTGTGGGCTCACTCAGAAGATTACGTAATTTTTTACCTATGGCCACTAGAGTTGCGCTTGCTCACTCCCTTGTCCTTCCTGTCCTTGACTATGCTGATACCTGCTACATTGATCTCACCGAAGACCAACTTAATAAACTTGAGCGTCTCCAAAACCTGTGTATTAGATTTATATTTGGACTTCGTAAATACGACCACATCTCTAATTTTCGCACTCAGCTCAAGTGGCTCCCAATACGTCGACGCCGAGATTGGCATATATTATCTCTTCTTTATTCCATTCTATTCAATCCTCTTACACCTCACTATCTTAAAGAGCGATTTATATTTCTCGGTGAAGTTCAGAGTCACGCTTCGCGTACCTCAAATAGTCTCCGTTTAAAAACCCCAGCACATACCTCCGTGTACTACACCAAATCCTTTTCCGTTCAGGCAGTGCGCCTATGGAACTCGCTGCCACCGTCTATACAGAGTGCGCAATCCTTGGCTTCGTTTAAAGGACAAGTCAAATCACATTTTCTTTCACTGTAGTTACTCTTTTCCACTCCTTTGTAATTTTTGGACTAGATTTGTCATATTTCCTTGTGTGTGCTATGTATGTATTTATATGTGTATGTTTATGTATTTTGTATGTATGTTATATGTGTATATGTATGTATATATATATGTATGTGTATGTGTATGTATGTATATATATATATATATATTGTTATAGTAAGTAGTTTAATAAATTATATGTATTTGATATTTTTGTGCATTACATGTTTTTGTATTTTGTGCACGAAAATTGTTGATTCACTCTTGCGCCACCTGCCCTTTTCTATCTGTTCTCCCTTAACTAAAGGTTGTCTGTAAGAGATTGCCCTAGCGATAAGACCGCCTTTTGTACCTTTATGTGTATATTTCAATCTGTATTTATGTTACTGTATTTCATTTGAATTATTCACTTGTCATTGTATATTTTTATTTATGGTGCAATAAAGAGTTAAATAAATAAATAAATAAAAAATAAATAAGTCATCATTGGCAAACACACTAGTTAAAGGCCTTCGTCTTCAAATTTTGAGGTATTTTAGATGAGAAAATGTGGTATAGTTTTCCGAACGCTCTCCAATCTAGATAGATAACAGTATTACTTTAGTTATATTAAATTGATCTCCACCGTGCGTTTTTCAAGGCACTTTCTTCCACGCACAACCACACTTTGGAATCAACTTCCAGCAGCAGTATTTCCGAACCGATACGACAACATAACCTTCAAGAAAAGAGCATATTTCTTTTTAAATGGCCGACATACCTGCAATCCCTTGTGTGTTGCAATGTTGGTAATCATGGGCGACGGAGCTATTGTAAAATAGACGTGTAAAATCTATTAAAGCTTTCAAGCAACAAGTGAAAAATTATCTTCTTCCTGATTGGTTTTTCATTTGATAAAGTGACATTTGTCTATTTATATAAGTATTTATTTTATGTTAATTTATTTTTCTTGTGCCTATAATTAATATATAGGTTTTTTCGAGAAATAGGTACAAATTTAACTTATATGTGTACGTTTTTTAAATTGTCTATAATAATTTATTTTTTAAATTCGATAATAGGTACTTGTAATTATGTTCCTTAACGTTCTACGCTATTATTTTAAACTTGTTAAGTTATACAATACTATCATACCTACTTGTATGTACAACAATTAGTCCTTTACCCTAAGGTTGTCTTGAAGATATTGCTTTCAGCATTAACACCGCCTTACTGTACTTATACAACTGTATTGTTACATTTATTGCCTTGCTTATTCCCTATATTGTATAATGCAAATAAAGTATTAAAGTATTCATTCATTCATTCATGACAATAATTATGAGCATTTAAACCGTAACAAATAAATTCAATTAAATATCTTATTAATATAATAAAATTTGAACTAGAGTATGCCTGCAATTGGGAGTTATTTAGGAAAAAATAATATAAAAGGTCTTAAAACCAAAAGATGCCAAAACAATAATTGTTAGAAGTTTTGTCTGTCTGTCTGTATGTTCGTTCTGGCCTGGCACAAAAATCTACTGCACCAAATTGGATGCAGTTTACACAGTTTGTTCCTGAAGATTTTAATTCATAAGTGCACCGCCTACTGATTTCGCTGTTTGGCCAAAAGCTAACTGGTACAGTAGGTACATTTATAGTATGCATTAAAATTTAAATAAATAAATTATGATATTTGTAGGAATGTAAAATAATATACCTCAGTTGTTTTCTTCTTGCATTTATCTGTCCCTGCAAATATGTTGAGCTGTGTGGAGCCAGGTTTCAAAGGACACTGATCGATGTCCACTCTCCTTAGATCGATGTCAATGCCACTCGTACCCCTGTCGAGATGAATATATGGTTAACGCCTTAGATTATATAGATAGTGTTACCATACACATGTTGAGACAAAAATGGGTCAACCGTTTTATCTATGTGTGTATAAATAGGGTTGCCATATTGCAAATTTATTACTCAGTATATGGGAGAAATTACATTATAAGGTAATCTTAATGATCATGTACAACACGTCGCGTACAACGCGGTTTCAAAAATGTTTTCTCCCACGAACACTCAGGCTATGGAATAAGTTTCCTGCCGAGGTTTTCCCAAGAGACTACAGCTTGGGGTTCTTCAAACGGGGTGTAAAGAGGATTCTTCAGGATCGGCAACGCGTGCGTAATACCTCTGGTATTGCAGGTGTTCATAGGCTACGGTAAGTATTTACTATCAGGTGGGCCGTATGCATGTTTGCCACCTCAGTGGTATAAAAAAAAAGGTTACCACATATTAATGTTGACGTGTTTATTTTGCAAACCTGGGAATATCACACTATGCCACTTTGTCCCAAAGTAAACAGAGTTTATACACGTACTATATGTACTAGTTAATTATTGGACGTATTTAAATACATAGATTTTTTCTCAATCGATTTTAAAAGTTTCGGTGGAGAGGAGGAAGTTCTAGATTCGATTGTAGTTTTTTTTTGTTTGTTACCTCAGATCTTTGGCATTTATAAACTGATTTAAAAAACTACTTTTATATCAGAAAGTATATACTTTTAGATCGATTGTGTAGAAAATTAAATTAAATTAAATAAAAATAACTCGTTGAGCCACAATTGAATAAAATTTGAAATGATTAATTCATACCTACGACACATAGAACATTTCTCGTACTCCAAATACTTGAGAATACAGATATTTGTGTTGTAAGCACGGTGGGATGAGACGGCACGGGACGGGACGGGATGGGACGGGATGGGATGGGATCTGAAGAGCGACTTCCAAAAGGAGAAGTTTCGCAATTTGTCCGTATTTATTTGTTGTGTATCGTCGTCAATTATTATTTTGTTAATTATTTTGCAACAGACAGGATTTCCTCTCGTGTTATTTCTATATTAATTTAGCGATAATTGAAATTGTCGTATTGTATTGCAGTGTAAATCCTGTTTGTCGCTGAACAAAATCTATTTGTAAACGTAATTCTTCGTTCTAAATTCAAATATTTTGAAATGTTCACGTAAATACGTACAGACTGTGGAATGAGCTCCCTATAGAGGTTTTTAAACATTTTTATTGTTTCCGAAACACAATTATTTGTTTTTAAAATAGGTAAGTAAACTCATTTCATTAAAAGACACATCAGTGTTACAGTAATTATTTTTATTTATGTATAATCATTATTTTTATAATTTATGTAGTATTATTATTTATAAATTTAAATGTATATAATTTTTTTTTTATACAACTTAGAATGGCAAACAAGCTGACGGCCCACCTGATGGAAATTTGTAACCGTCGCCTATAGACATGAGCAGTACTATGGACATAACAGAGTATACTGTTTCGCCCATGATAACCCCCATGCGTTGCCATTCCTGAGGACTCAGGTGTTATTCCTCTGTACCCAGTAAATTCACGCCATATCCCACTCTTCAAGCTGAAACACAGCCATGCAAACACAACTGCTTCACGGTTGAAACACGAATGGGGCAGAGGTACCCAAGCAATCGACTTTTGTACAAAGTCTCCCTCTTACTTACTATTGTAACATATGTTTAATTTTAACTAGGTATTATTAACTTTTATCTATAGTTGTACAGTTTTTATCCCCAAACATTCTACAGTTTTTTGTCAACTTCTCAAAGGTTGACTGTAAGAGATTTCTCTATAAGTTTACTATTGTAATATTAAGTCTTTTTTTAACAGTTCCTATGTTAATTTTAGTTATTGATTTAAACTTTATTGATTAATAAAATATGGTACAAAAGGTGGAATTAATGCTATAAAGATTATCTATCAGTCCACTTTTAAAATGTGTAGAAACACTCGAAGGCGATATAAAAAAAGAATAAATATAAAAAAGAATAATAATTTTACAATACAGTACAATACAATTAATGCTTTTTGGGGGGAAGGGATTGTTAGTATGGGGAGATTAGTCTCCATTGCAGTCAATGTACCCTACCCTATCAGGTTGACCTCCACGCGGTTATCCTTGGAAACGATCGAACAATTTATCGTTTATTTATTATTTATTTATTTATAAATTACTACCACACTTACAGTATCCCAAAACGTATATAAGTGAGCCATAGGTTTATTTTACAAACTTAAAAATTTGGAACAACGTTTTAAAAATATATCTATTTTGTCATTAAATATATCAATATCTGGCTGCTGAGCAATCAGAGAATTGAGTAGAGAAATAGCCTGATAAGTGGGAGCAAACTGAGCAGTACAGGTGCGAACCGGCGGTGCGGATAGTTATCGACAAGCACGTTGAATTCGTCACGATAGGCTAACTGACCTGGTTTTTCATCCTCACCAATCATCCCAACCAATCATCCTTCACTGGTGCTCGCCAGCGCATACCGATAGCGCAGGCGAGGTTACCATTTCATTACCATTCCATACCAATAAAAAAAAAATACAATTAGTGATAATATACCTACAACATATTCGTAAAAGGACGAAAATTGTGCAAATTTACGTGTACTGTTTCATTGTACCTGAGGCTATATTTCAATGTTGATTTATTAATTAATTTCGCGGCCTTTCATTGTAAAACGCAAATGGCTGAACAAATTGAAATGTGATATTCAAGAATGAAAGTTTATGTTGCAATGTTTGGTGTCTCTTTATATGGGACTAGTGATCCGGCCCGGCTTCGCATGGGTTAATAGAAATTTCAAAAATGATATATAGCCAATGTTAATCGCTCATTATGTAGCTTTTTATAAGTGAAAGAATTTTTTATAAATCGATTAAGTAGTTTTTCAGTTTGCACGCATGCACGCACGCATGCACGCACGCACGTACGCACGCACGCACGCACACACACACGCACGCTCGCACGCACGCAGGCATGCGCACACACACACATATTTGTTAATAACGATTATTTTTCTGTGTACTGATCTAACAAATTAAGAACAATAATAACATAAATGTTCCTACGAAAGATGGGTAGCAATGTCCCTTTTAAGATCAAAGCCAATTGCTAACCCGCCTTCTAAGCGTGACAGCTACTGGCTAAATACCCCTGATGTGCGGCTTATGTCCAGTAGTGGACAGATAATGGCTAATATAATAATAATAAACTGACCGTATGGTCCCAGCACATAATAGGCCTACTCTTCCTTTCCTGTAAATATCGTAAGAGGCGACTAAGGGAGTCCCCCCCCCCCCCCCCCGGGCATGATGGGCAGCAGCGTCCTTCTTAAATCATCTCTTTAAGCCTAACTGCGGTTACCAATCCGTCTGCCAAGCGTGGCAACTACTAGCAAAATCAGTAATAGCAGTGGACAGTTAAAGGTTGGTATGATGATAATGAATAATAATAAAAAAAATGTTCATACAGCTTTGTGTCAACTTACATTTAGACTAAAATACTTTGTACAGAGTTCTCAGTGGCTTGAATACGAACTCAAAGGAATTTATAGACCTGTATTTACACTAGATCTTTATGTAAATGCATCCCACGTTTTACAATTTAAATAAGACTGAAGTTTTTTTTTTTTTTGTAAAATGTAAAAATTAACATGAAGTGAGGTATTATTTGCTTTGAGCAATAGAATAAATAAAATGTTTAAAAAGTCGTATTATGACTGCAAATGGATTTTTTTTATATTGTAAATGAAATAGTATAGAAATAATTTTTATTTTAATAAGACATGTTTACAAGCTCTTTTAAGGTCTTTTTTTATGATTCTGCTGCTGAGTTCGAAATGTTGTTATTTATTTGTTTAAGGTCACTTACAGATCACTAAACAAAATTGTACACGAAATACTAGATGTCGCTAAAATCAAGAGTTTAGTTATTGTCGATTATTTTATCATTTAAAATAATTTGAGACAAAATTTCTAAATTGGCGAGTGGTCTTAGTTATTTTTTATCGATATATTAAAAAAAAATATAATTAATATTTTTATTCTCTTGTATTGTACAAATTTGTAAAAAACACATACTAGTATGAAACATGGTGATTGTGTTTGTAATTCCTCCAAGAAGAGGTCGCGTAAAGAAAGAAAAAGAAGTTTATTCTATTTTTTATTAAAATATTTTTTATTTAAGTAAACTTAAAGTTAAGCATTTTTGAATGGGCTTTTTTAAAAGGGTGGTAACTAACCTGCAATTTCTCTGATATTGCAGGAGCCTATGGGCGGCGGTAATCACTTACCATCAGATGAGGTGCATGTTCGTTTGCCCCCAATGTTATAGAAAAAATACGGACTTATCATAAACCAACCATGTCGAGAATTTAAATGTTTTATATATGCCAAACACAATATAATGTAACTGTACCATAATAGAGGTCTTAAGTGCCATTTGTAACCTAATATTTTTTCAATAAAAATAAACCGGATTAAATATGATCGCTACATGAAACGTAGAAAACGTTTATCCGCATCGATGTGTATTCATGTTGAAAGTTTTTGTGTAAATGGAAAGCGTTCTTTCGTGACGAACATCGGGGGTGATAAGTGAATTTATTGAGTAAGTATGGAGATGAGGCCATTTGCATTGGCCGTTTACGTGCGCTTACACGGTTCTCTAGCATTTATGGAAGGTAGAATTAAGGTGCGGTGCAATGGGGTTAGAGTGAAAATAGCTATGTTAATGGGATGTGGTAGTTAAATTACAGGAAATGGTGTCATAAACTATCAAAATAATAAAGATGTGTGAGTGTATCACATAGTTCTCCGTATTAGTTATAAATAGTCATTTCGTTTACTATTAAAATATATTTCTGTCATTGATAAGTTCGTATACATACGAACTCACATGAATGCACATGCACACGTGCAAAAACTCACACGTACACATGTACTCGCATAAATGCACACAAACATTAATACACAACTCGTCTCTCTTTAAACGATGTGTCAAAGATGGCAGCCTGTGTTCTCATTATAAAGATTTTTGATCTAATTTCGTTCAGTCTCCGAAAATTTTACAATGTCATTATATTTACTAAGATTTTTTTATACTTATATATAATATTTATTTTGTGCGAGAAATAAAAGCCAAATTGAAAGAACCCGTAATCGGGGAGTATGATAAGATTAATGAATGTGGAAAAAGCAAAAGGAAAGAAATATTTCGATCGGAGCATTTGGAATTTTACTGTTTTTGCCTACCCACAGCGTGACGTATGTAAATTGTTATCTGTAAAATCAAATCCTATATTAAAAAAAAAACTGACTAATTCTGACAAAAACATTGATTATAATGATTTAAAAACCAAACTACTAAACCAATTTTGATAATATTTCCATGAGACCAATCTGTAAGTATGTCCTTACACATAAAAAAAAAATTAAATCAGTTAAGAACTGACTGAGTTCGGTTATAATTCTTTTTTTTAATTTATTACCTCATATAAATAAAAAAAAAAAATTATAACCGAATTTAGAACGTCCTTCTTTTAAAAAGTTACAATAGATATATTGCTATTTGTTACTCTTTTATGGAAAAACTACTGTAGAGATTTCAATAAAATTTTGTACAGAGGTAGATTACATCTTAACTTAGTACATAGGATACTTTAATAATAATAATAATAAACTTTATTAACAAATACAGGGTTACACAGTTACATGTTTTTTTGCCCTAGCTTACAAATTAGGGTAACCTGTGCCTTGTAAGCCAAACTACTAACTAAACTACTACTTTATATATGAATTTATACGGGTAAAGCCTCAAAACATAGCCAGTAAAAAATAGAAGTTTGTTATGATAAAATCTTGTAGGATTTATAAAACTGATTTTGATAGGGGCTCAATAATTTGATTTCCTAAAGAGATCGGATCCAAGACTATTAAATTAAGAAATATCAATAGCTTTTGCGTCAATACAGGATTATAATATTCGTTTAGAATTATAATATCCTAGATGCAAAATATTTCTAAAAACACTATGTATTGTATAATACATACTTTGCATTGGACACTTTAACCTTTATCCTTTGACATTAGACCTGCCCCAACCAAATTGGCATTCAAACATAGACTACATTCTTTTTATTTAGAATCCATAGAATCGTGTGTTTTAGACACTGCTTTGTCTGATACTGGTGTTTCTCTGTATCTGAGTAGTTTTCATCCAATATTATATATTAAAAATCTAAATTATATATATATATATATATATATATATATATATATATATATATATATATATATATATATATATATATATATATATATATATATATATATATATATATATATATACAGGGTATGGTATCATAAACTATAAACAAACTAATAAACTAATAAATAAACTATAAAAAAACATTTCCAAAGCCTAACTGCTGTTGCCACTCCGCCTGCCAAGCGTGGTAACTACTGGAAAAAACCTCCAAGAGGAGGCTTATGTTCAGCAGTGGACAGTTAAAGACTGATATGTTGATGATGATGATGATATGATGAGTACTATATGTATGTTATTTTTTAATTCCTATTTTATGTTAATTGTTAGTTATTTCATGTTAATTCATTAAGTTGTATTTGGTAGGACGACCCCTCACTAGATGGAGTAACGACCTCAAATGCTATGCAGCGAGTCAGTGGATGCAGGTGGCTTAACACCGTTCTTTACGGCAGCTTATGTGGAGGCCTATGTTCCGCAGTGAGGCTTTAGAGATGTTTTAAGAGGGACGCTGCTGCCCATCTTTCGCCCTCCCTTAGTCGCCTCTTACGACACTCACAGGAAAGGAAGGGGTGTTCTATTTTAAACCAAGACCACACGGTCAAGATGCCGGCCATGAACTCTAAGGGGTGTTTATTTTTTTATTTTGTCACGTTCATTCTATTTAATTTGCTAATGTCTTTATGATCATTTCAATTTTATGACATATGGTATAACCCTAGATACAAGCTCAGTTTACCTCGCATGCAATATGCCGTGTAGCTATATTGTATAATAAGCTAAAATAAAGGTAGGGTTAACAAAATAAGCCAGCGGACTGAATAAATGATCTCATTGGCCAAATTTAGATTGGACTGGCTCGCTCCAATCTAATTTTGACCGGCGAGATTATTGCGCGATGCTGGCGAGAACTTTCACTAAAATGGTCAAACATTTTTCTTCTCGTCATTATTGTGCCACGATATTTTTAGGAGACTCTAAAAATAGTTTTTTGTTTTATTTTTTTTTTATTTTTAAAGGCTTTTACCATCTTCAGGAACTGATTTATCAAATAAAGTTTTATCTACTTTCCCTAGACACGGAAAGAGAGGAATTACTGGGCATCAATAATTTACAGAGATGTTAAAAAATTTTAGGTAAAAAATGTTAATATTAATTTATCTTTTACCAGAGGGAGACTTTGTACAAAAGTCGATTGCTTGGGTACCTCTGTCCCATTCGTGTTTCAACCGTGAAGCAGTTGTGTTTGCATGGCTGTGTTTCAGTTTGAAGGGTGGGATATGGCGTGAATTTACTGGGTACAGAGGAATAACATCTGAGTCCTCAGGAATGGCAACGCATGGGAGGTATCATGGGTGAGACAGTATACTCTGTTATGTCCATGGTACTGCTCATGTCTATAGGCGACGGTTACCACTTTCCATCAGGTGGACCGTCAGCTCGTTTGCCATTCTAAGTTGTATAAAAAAAAAATCTTGATAGACCAGGCTAAGTGATGAGGTGCTAATTGAAAATCAGCGTTTCTGCTTCTGCAAGAACTAAGCTGAATTGGTATCTTTCATTTCCATAACACTGACCGATTTCAACTACTCTTTATATATAAATGTAAACTTTATTTTCTATATATGTTTTAATGTTGTTATTACTTGCAATTTAAGTATACATGTGGGTGTGTGTACTCGCATTAAATTAGCATTTTTTGCAAATTAATAATATACTTTTTTTTGTGTAAGTACACGATGACGTTTTTATTTCTAAACCGATATTTTTGCAACCAATATGATGTTTCCGAACTTCAAGACCGTTTATACAAACTAGAACAAGATCTTATTATTTTATTACTATTAATATCGTTATAATTCTGTAGACAGGTAATGTCTACCTATTTGTCTAAAATAGACTTTTCAGTCAGTATAAATTCTCACTTGGCTAATGTTCTAAAATAAATGTACATAACAGTTGAAATGCTTCAACCCTTTGGCCTTTATCCCGAAATGTCCTCGAAACGTCATAAAAAGTTAGATAGCGCTTGTTTCGCAATATTTTTAGGGCCTCCTCGGCTTCGTAATAAATTTTAAGGTTTCCTGATCATAAAATAAGTGAGTCGGTGAAATGTGAAATGTTGAATTACAAGCTACTGTAAAACGATTTCCTTCGCTTTCAAGCAAGTAACAATATTACAAGCATTTTTTTTATACAACTTAGAACGGCAAACAAGCTGACGGCCCACCTGATGGAAAGTGGTAACCGTCACCTATAGACATGAGCAGTACCATGGACATAACATAGTATACTGTTTCGCCCATGATACCCCCCATGCGTTGCCATTCCTGAGGACTCAGATGTTATTCCTCTGTACCCAGTAAATTTACGCCATATCCCACCCTTCAAACCAAAACAAAGCCATGCAAATACAACTGCTCCACGGTTGAAATACGAATGGGACAGAGGTACCCAAGCGAAATACTCAAGTTTTATTATCCCTTTATAAAATTTTATTTTATACTTGCAGAACACATGTGCATTGTAGCGTGCAGTTGTAAGAACTCTATTATATCTGGACTAAAGTTAACGCCAAGACTACCTATAGTTAGACTAGAAATCTGTGAGAATAAGGCAAATTTACAAGTAATTGGGTCTGGGAATAGAATGCCCTCTATCAATGTGCTGTCTTGTTCTGTTCCTATAGTAGCACAATATCTCAGTCATAAATAATATTTAAGCTAAAAAACCAGTATCCTTCGTCTCGTCGTTTGACACATTTCCAGTAATAAATAACTGAAACGTTAGTTCCATGAGGTTTCCTACGTTTATTGAAAATGTATTTTTTGGTGGATATTTTATCTGTTCCGAGTAACGGGAAGATGTCAGGTAGCCTGTCAGATTATGTAGTGGTTTAATGATCAAATACTGATTTCATCCTTTGAAGTACACTTTCGTAGTTTCTACAGTTAAACTGTTTGACACGGCAAATGTAGTTTTGCCTTCTACCGGTAAATTTTTTTACAGTGATAAAAACTATTCTATTTTTAAATTTTCATTAAAATTGCTTAAACAGTTTTAGAAATAAGTGTAAATAAATTTAAAAGGAAGCCGTTGCAAAAGTAAGTAAGTGAAAGAAATTCAACCAGAGGGAGACTTTGTACAAAAGTCGATTGCTTGGGTACCTCTGTCCCATTCGTGTTTCAACTGTGAAGCAGCTGTGTTTGCATGGCTGTGTTTCGGTTTGAAGGGTGTGATATGGCGTGAATTTACTGGGTACAGAGGAATTACACCTGAGTCCTCAGGATAGGCAACGCATGGGGGTATCATGAGCGAAACAGTATACTCTGTTATGTCCATGGTACTGCTTATGTCTATAGGCGACGGTTACCACTTTCCATCAGGTGGACCGTCAGCTTGTTTGCCATTCTAAGTTGTATAAAAAGAAAAATTTTGGAAGAAAATGAAATAATGAGTTTGAAGGAATTTGGGTTATATTTTTGGACAATTTTTATGTCACTAAGTATATAGAGATAAATAAATACAACAAAATGTATATATAATGACGGTAGCAAGTACAGGGGTAAGATAAGAGAATATATATAAGTGGGTTTCCCTACTTTTCGTCGTACTGTGGTACATAGTTAAATGAATCGTTAGTTAGTTAAATTGTTCGTTTTGTAATTCCTTGCAAAATATAGATGAAATAAAGTTTACATAATTAAAGGTAAAAGTAAACGAAATCTTAACAATTTAGTGAAAAAAAATATTTGACATTTGGGTAAAAATCGAAAAGCGCATATGGCAACCCTGCTCTCATACCGTTAACTTGTTTGTTATTCCACATTATATAGAATACATATCACAGTGAAATTACTTTATACGGTGATTCAAGATCTTTGTATCACAAATAATAGCAACGTGACTGAAATCGCTGGTGATTGCAAGCATTTATGGGGTGTGATAGTCTCATAAGCATAGACTGTAAGCCTGTCACTGTTAATACACGAGTATAAAACGAAATATCGTCTTTAACCTTCCCTGTTATAGGCGTCACTTTGCCACCAACATCACATATTCAGAATGCATGTGTAGCATTTATTCTCTCTCCATACTTAAGTAGATGATTTACAATACCATATTTTATTTCAAGTCGCTTTATTCGAATGTCAGAATATTTAGAAATATGAAGCGGCAATTGTGTGGTAAATAAATGTATTTTTGGATATTTACGGTTTTGTACGTGTCACAGTTATGATTCTCAATAGGTCGTGGGTGTCGACTTTGAAAGAACACACAAAACAACATTGTTAGAGAAGAAAAATCATTGCAGAAAAACATGTTATCAGTAGTTGCCACATTTGGCAAGCGGGTTGGCAACCGCAGTTAGGCTTTGATGGTGTATTAAAAGGGACGTTACTGACTATCCCTCTACTATTAAGTTCCCTTAGTGGCCTTTTACGATACATACGGGAATGAAAATGGTAGCACATTCTATGCCGGGACCATGGGCTGTAAAAAGTAAATTTACATTTCTATAATGTCATTCTTATACTAGCTATCCAGCCAGACTTCGATATTAGATTTTTTTTTTAATTATATTAGTTTTCTTAAACATTTTGTGTCAAAATGTGTACCTACATTTATTAATAAAAATCAGACTAATTACTTTAATTATAATAAAATATTAAAATTGTTATTATACCAAATTTTGCAATAAATTATTCTTGTAGTGTATATAAAACATAAATTTATATTTTAATTGTTTTTATTATCATTTATTGTCATGATACTTGGATAAAAAGTAATGAAATTGTAAGAACACGTGAATTCGCTGACTTGATTACTCAAATTCGGCTGTGTAGATATAAAAAAGATTATTTGTGTGGGGTGGCATTTCTTGTCTATATATATATATATTATACAACTTAGAATGGCGAACAAGCTAACGGCCCACCTGATGGAAAGTGGTAACCGTTGCCTATAGACATGAGCACTACCATGGACATAACAGAGTATACTGTTTCGCCCATGATACCCCCCATGCGTTGCCATTCCTGAGGACTCAGGTGTTATTCCTCTGTACCCAGTAAATTCACGCCATATCCCACCCTCCAAACCGAACGACAGTCATGCAAACACAACTGCTTCACGGCAGAAACACGAATAGGACAGAGGTACCCAAGCAATCGACTTTGTACAAAGTCTCCCTCTGGTATATACTAAGTAATATAAGTAAATATGATTTAATAGTATGATTTCTAAAACAAATGATATGTAAGTACTTGTACTTCATTTCTCTTTATTACTAAGAGGCTTACAACCTTTGTATTGTAAAGTAGTAAATCATTTACGAGTACATGTAAAGTTAGGATTACGTTGTTAAATTATATTAAGTACTTACATAGTATATTACATGTATTATAGACAATACAGTTTTAGCTTTTACACGAAAAAGATTGAATATTCATAAATAATATGCCTTTATACAGCATTCTATAGGTGACAGAATTTTTAAAATCTGTTGAGTAGTTTTTAAGTTTATCTATTTATTATTTACAAACGATTAAAATGTTTCCTTTTTATAATATTAGTGTAGACTACAATGGTATAGTGAACAAGTATTCGGTGTCTCTACTAGTAACTGTGGACACTTGCAATATAAGTCTTCGAAAAGAAAGAGGTGACCCATTCTATGCCGAGATCTCCTCGAGGCACTCCCTTTTATTTTTATTTTATTTTTATTTATTTATAAAAGACACATCAACAATATGCTCACAATAATTAAGTAGACAATATTCAATGTTATTAGTAAGCAAAAGAGAAAAACTACTATTACAAAATGCTTAAATCTAAGTTTGAACAAAAAAATCTTACTCCTCACTACCAAGCTTAAGGCTATATGAACATATCAATTAAAGGTGTATACAGCTCTCACAGATAAGCGTCAATGTACACTAACTAACAATTATACAATTAGAATTTTCCCCGTGAGTGTAGTAAGAGGTGACTTAGAGAACTTAAAAGTCGAGATATAAGTAGTAACGTCCCTTTTAAAACATCATCAAAGCCTAACTGCGATTGCCAATATACCTGCCAGGGGGAAAGGCATTGTTAGCAATGGATTTCGACATTGCTAGCAATATGCCCTATCAGGTCGACCTCCACGTGGTTCCCCCTGGAAACCATCGTGAACAATTCTTGTTGAATTCGTCACGATGGGCTAACTGACCTGCTTCATCCTCATCTATCATCCCTTACTGGTGCCCCGCTGATGTATACCAATAGCGCGGGAGAGGTTACCATTCCATTATCACCAATTAAAAAAAATATATACCTGCCAAGCGTAGCAACTGCTGGCAAAACTCCTTGATTGGGAACGCCTATGTTCAGCAGTGGACATAATAAACTATTTCATGACGACTGGTTAAGCAGTAAGCCAAAAAGTTATAGACAATTTGCTCTTAATCGAAATCCCTTGAAACTGGTCTATTTTATACAGTGGCAACCTAGCTATCGGTGGTCCAATCTCTCTTATTGCCGCACGCAGATCTGTTTAAACAATTTTGTTATTGGTTGAAAAAATCCGTACGCCTTTCCAGGTCAGTGAATAGTGAGATCGGAATCAAAGCGGTAAGTACTTTAGGGCTGACTCGAGGATTCTCTTAGTAAAGTTTTTTGTAAATATATAAGTAATAGCATTTTTTTAGATTGGGGCTTTAGAAAAGTGGAGCCATATACTTATATAGTCATAGGGATTATTAAAGATTGGATATAAAGTGGATATTAAAAATTATTGAAAATTATTAATTCACTCTTGCGCCACTTGCCCTTTTCTATCTATTCTCCTTTAACTAAAGTTTGTCTGTAAGAGACTGCCCTAGCGATAAGATCGCCTTTTGTACCTTTATGTGTATATTTCAATCTGTATTCATGTTACTGTATTTCACTTGAATTATTCACTTGTCATTGTATATTTTTATTTATGGTGCGATAAAGAGTTAAATAAATAAATAAATAAAAAGTTTTATTAGAAAAAAAAAATTAACTGTATCCTTAATTTGATTTATAACTAGATTTTTACTGTGACTTTGTCTACACGAGCAGAATGTAATAATTGATATATTGTATAAAAAAATAACTTATTTATTTATATATTTACTTTTTATTGCATTAAAGAAAAATACAAAAACATATATGCTTACGTTTCTCTCTATCTTTATACTACGAGTACATACGTGTATGACGGATTTCATGTTTGGCTTTTAAAGCACTAAAGGGTAACAAACTTCCTTTCAACTCTATAATATTAACGTGGATTACTTGTTCTAAAATATAAAGTTATTGAATATAAAAGTAGAGACTTTACCTAAAAAATATATTATGAGGTTCATCGAAAAAAAATGTTTTTATTTTTATTTTATTCTAATTTCAAAAAAAAAATATAATTTCAATGTTGTTTTGTTATATGTAACATGTATAATTTATATTATTTTCTTAAAAAGAGATTGTATCCAATGAATGTTATTTATTTAAGTAAAAAGTTTGTTCAGTGTATATGTAAATAAATAAATAAAAATAAATAAATAAAAGGAATTCTTCCAAAAAAAAAAAAACTATTAATGCTCTATCTGAACTAATAATATAGCAAGGTTAGACAGTTCGTTTGTTTGTAATGTATAAACTCAAAAAATACTCAGTCGATTTAAAAAAAAAATTATCTATATAATTCAAAAATTCTTTCTATTCATGCGAAGTCAGGCTGGATTGCTAGTAATAGATAAATTAAAAAAAAAACTTAACCAGTTTTAAAGATACTTTCACCAATAGTGTGACATGGGATATATTTTATGTAAAAAAACACAGTTATTGGTAGTTGTTTGTATTTTATAATTTTGATAGTCAGAGAGTTATTCTGAATCTAGGTTTATGAAGTATGTATAAGAAGGGACGGGCTTTCTCAGGCAGAAAGTCTTTTGTGCTCACCCTTTTAATGTTCGCTGCTGATTCCTATCAGTGATAGGAATTTCAAGTTGTTCATTGTAGCAATGTTTTTCATTATTCTTTATCATCATTGAGGCTGTAGGACATGAGTTATGACATTACTCATGTCCTACAGCCTCAATGGTCGCGTACTGCGCGGTTTCAGAGATGTTTCCTCCCACGAACACTCAGGTTATGGAATGAGCTCCCTGTCGACGTTTTTCCAAGAGCTTACAGCATGGGGTCCTTCAAAAGGGGGGTAAAAAGTTTCTTTAGGGTCGGCAACGCACGCGTAATACCTCTGGTATTGCAGGTGTTCATAGGCTACGGTAATCACTTACTATCAGGTGGGCCGTATGCTTGTTAGAAAAAAATTATATATGTCAGAAATATAAAGAAGGGTCTTTCATACTTATTTCTTTATATATTTTTAGGTATTTCTATTGATATTTTTGTTGAAAGTTTTTCGCCTTTTTATTTTATTTACCGTCAGTTAGGTAGGATAATTTGTAGCTATAGCTCACTCATACATAAAGGTTATATTTCCTTTGGAAAATGTACTTTACATTTTTTTTATACAACTCACCGTGACGAATTCCACTAGAATTAACCACAATATATATTAGGATGTATTGCTGGTAATGGGTCAGTTAGACCCCATTACTGACAATCCCTTTTCCCCCGCCTAATTGCGGTTGCCAATCCGCCCGCCAAGTGTGGCAACTACTGGCAAATCCCCCAAGACGGAGGCTTATGTTCAGCAGTGGACAGCTAAAGGCTGATATGATGACGACGATGATTATACAATGAATTATTATTATTTACAATACGTAGAATATTTTATCAAAAAAAAAAAAATCAAAAATAAAAAGCTATCAATCATAACACATCCAATTCCTTTGACAATAAGTCATGTATATCTGGGTGAGTGGTACCTAATCTTGATTTATGTTACGAATTCCCTGGACCCTTCCAGGTCATTGACTTTCAAGGTAAAAATGGTAAAAGAAGCTCTTGTAACGGGTCAGTCGGCGCGGGATTCTATGATATATTACTCTGTAAATAGGTAATGATATTGTAAAAGAAAAAGAAATAGGTACGTTACAAATGCGCCGAAAATGAAACCTTGAGATGATAGTAATTAGCACAATTACAACGTTTAAATACAAATATTTAAATATGCTATCGGGACTTAACGCGACGCAATCTGATGTCGAAACGTCGGTAATAAAAATTAGGTACTATTTACGTGCAGTTAAGTCGCGTTAAGTCCTGATAGTGTATTTAAAATATGTGTTAACAATGTAACTTTGTACGTATTATGAAATTGGCGTGTGAATTCAACTTGTACTTGACCGATTTTTATTAAATTTGTACGTAATCATACAATATCTAATATATAAAATTCTAGTGTCGCGGTGTTTGTTACCAAACTCCTCTGAAACTGCTTTATCGATATTTATGACATTTTGTGTGCATATTGAATAGGTCTGAGAATCGGCCAACATCTATTTTTTATACCCCTCAATGATAAGGGTGACCTACCTCTAAAAATTTATTTTTTAATTTTATGACAAATTCTTCCATTTTTATAAACATTTTGTTAAAAGAGGGACTGGCTGAAAACCAGCGCTGTGCAACTGTTCACATTGTGCTGGGACACTCACAGTATTAGCTGAGCCGGTTCCTTTTGCCTAGTATTTGTTATCTATATTTTATATTGTACTTGTGTATTTACTGGCAATAAATGTTTTTAAACGGTTTTTAAACGGTTTTATTTAGCTCGACCTGTACGGTATTTATTTATTTGGGTCAAAATTAGAAATTGGAATTTAAGCACCTTCCCGTTGTCAGATTGATCTGAAATTTGGTACACACATTTAATTTAGATGACAATACAATATAATAAAATCAATAACATTATAAATCTAAAATGGCCGCCGATACAAAATGGCGGATTACATATTTTTCCTTAACCCCCGCAATATGGGTATCAAATGAAAGGGCTACACTAGTAAAACACGATGATTATGTCAAAATTTAAAATTCAAGATGGACGCCGTTCCAATATGGCGGACTAGGTACATATTTTTCCACAACCACCACAATATGGGTATCAAATAATAGGACTACACTGCAGAATACTGTCATTATGTCAAAATTTCAAATTCAAGATGGACGCTGTTACAAAATGGCGTATTAGGTGGAGGCATGATTAGTCGTATCGAGAACAGTTGCGTCTAAGATTGTGTGACGTTAGAGGGGCAGATAAAAAAAAATAGGTTATTAGATACCTCGTTAGTAAGCGGTAGTTATACCACCCAAGTTAAGGTAATAGGTTAAAACGTGCCGAGGACTGTATAGCATTAGGGTGGATAAAAATGTAATGTCGCAAGCGCTTCCCCCTCAAGATTGGGCGCATCTTGCTGTATATTAAGCCTTGCCCCTTTACTGGACTGCGGGGTGGGGGGGAGGGGGGGGGGTCGACCGTCAAAATGCCCCTTAATCGTGGGAACAACATGGTAACAATAAACAAAAAATACCAACAAATATAAATAAGACTGGAGGCTTACCATCAGTACTTGAAATATTTGTAGGTGCAAAAGTAGTGTTGCGGTCCAACATTGACGTTACAAAAGGATTGGTAAATGACGCTATAGGCCACATTACAGAAATTTTTTGGCCTCAGTTCCGTCGAACCCAAATGTACGAAACAGATATATCATCAGTTTTAATTGACTTTGGCACAGACGGCATGCACGTTATTTACCCTAAAGCCATACAGTTTCCAGCAAAATTCAATTATGGTACGGCTGAAAAAAGGATGTTGCCCTTAGTTTTGTCATGAGCATTCACCGTCCATAAAATGCAGGGCAGCACCGTCGACCATGCAGTAGTATATTTGGGCTCAAAATGGTTTGAGGAAGGACAAGCATATGTGGCTCTAAGTCGAGTCAAGTCTCTGGAAGGGCTATGTATTGAGGAATTAGATTGTACTAAATTATCAGGTAAGAAACCATGTAATAATGATGCACTGAATGAATTAAATAGAATGAGGAATATTCGGTAAACAATTTCACTAAATACTAAAAACAAGAAAATAAAAATCGGTAAAAAAACTTTTAAGTTAAACGGTTTTATTTTATGTGCACTGAAAACTACAAAATAAATAAATAGTTACTTACCTATCAACCTACGTAGGTGATCTCGGTCATTAATATCTCTGATGGTAGTGGTTGTCATAACATGAACCATGTCAGCGGCCGAAAGGCAGTTCATGAGAGAACACTAACACCAGGGTTTGCTTGGTAGGTAAACTAAGCAGCCCACACTATAACAAGTAGGTATTTTGACTTTCTAGTTCAGAAATATTTTAGTACTAGGCAGAATAGCTTTTAGGCATATTAGACTAAAATAAAAACGTGGGGCCCCTCTGAAATCATACCTATAGCAGAGCATATCTTTTACTTTGGTAGATCATGAGCTCGGCGTTCGCTGGTGAAGCCGTAACGGCTGGTTATTGATGGTCAAAACCTCCAGTTACGATTATAGTAAGTCGATTCAGCGGACCCTGGACTCCGGAGCTATGAGGTTTCGGATGCGACCGGGATAAACCGCTAGGATGATGATGATGACGATTATAATAAGTCGATGCAATCCACACTTAGTATAGTAGAAAGTAATACAGAAATAGTTAATGGGCCCCACGTTTTTATTTTAGTCTAATATGCCTAAAAGCTATTCTGCCTAGTACTAAAATATTTCTGAACTAGAAAGTCAAAATACCTACTTGTTATAGTGTGGGCTGCTTAGTTTACCTACCAAGCAAACCCTGGTGTTAGTGTTCTCTCATGAACTGCCTTTCGGCCGCTGACATGGTTCATGTTATGACAACCACTACCATCAGAGATATTAATGACCGAGATCACCTACGTAGGTTGATAGGTAAGTAACTATTTATTTATTTTGTAGTTTTCAGTGCACATAAAATAAAACCGTTTAACTTAAAAGTTTTTTTACCGATTTTTATTTATGTTTTTTATTTCTATTCAATATAAGCATTATAAACATAAATTATAATATTGCCACACTCCAGCTTCCAGAAAATTCAATGGCCATTACAAGTTCGCCGATTTCAAGAATTCCAACTTGACTTTTGTGAAGTGGACACTTATCTAGCCAACGGTGTACTCGAGGCGCTCCGTATTCGGAATTCAGTCTCACAAATAAGTCTCAAAATAATATTTAATTAGAATAATTATAGAACGTCGTAGTTCAGTGGTCTATATTATTCGATGTAATTTCTTTGTATATTTATTTAAATTTCCGACTGTTTTCCATCACCTGAAGTCAGTCAGAAATTAATTTCCGACTGACTTCAGGTGATGGAAAACGCCTATGACATATCGAATAAATCCGTGTAGGTTTTTTAATGAATGGTAATGGAATGGTTACTCCTATCTATCGGTATACACTGACGGGGCAACAGTGGAGGATGATAGATGATGATGAAGCAGGTCAGTTGGCCTATCGTGACAAAATTCAGTAATAAATTAATTAGAATGATTCGCGAACTGCGTGGAGGACGGCCTGATAGAGTATATTGCTAGCAATGGAATTGCTAATCTCCATTACTTACAATCCCTTCTCCCCCAATACGTGTAATTTACAATTATTTGTAAGTAATACGTACATTTATATATATGTATAATGTGTTAGAAATATAGTTCAGTATTCAAATTTAAAAATCATTCCGATCTGGAAAATTGTTCATTTAATTACTTGCAACACTGAAAAAAGTGCGTTTATTCCGATATATTAGCGTTTGGATGATTAATAAATGTCCTGGTTTTTACACTTTATTTATGTAATCTAAATCTACAAAGTACGATGCTGCGATATTTGCGTCAAGTGATTCCTTGCAACACTCTTGAGATCGTCGTTCTATCTCGCCTTCAAGCTTCATAAACTCATAGAAGATTACTTTAATAAAAGTTTTTATCTGAACTCGTCTACGTTCCGTAACAATCCGCAGTAAACTCGATACGGACGAAGCCGAATAAATAGCATTAGCATAATCGCAGTTAGTGGCTCTTATAATAAACTGCAGATGCGAATTAATACTCAGGCAACGTCCGACTCCATCGTCCATTAGCGAGGAGTCTGCTAAAGACAATGCAAGCAAGTGCTTTATTATAATAATTGAGAAAAGAAATTATATTAAACTTATGCTTATTTTCTCCTGCAGTTTTAAATTAAAGAATTATTTGAATTTTTAAGTTACTCTACTATGTCCAAATCCAATCATCCAACCAATCCAACCATCCAAAGGTTGCCTAAAAGAGATTTTTTAGCGACAAGGTCGCCCATTGTTTTCTCACTGTGATCATTTCTTGTAATTGTTTATATCTATAATAAGATTACTATTGTAATCTTTTGGAGCAAACAATGAAGAGTATCTATCTATCTACACTAATATTACAAAGACGAAAGATCTGATTGTTTATTTGTAATGTATAAACTCAAAAACTACTCGACAGATTCTGTATTCTTTACTGTTTAATTTTATGCAATTTAGATTTTTTTTATGCTACTTAGATGGCAAACAAGATGACCCACTTGATGGAAAGAGGATTGTACACAAAAAGGTATTGTATCAGAATAATAATTAAATATAATAATGCACAAGGGCGAGCTTATCTCTAAAAGAGATCAACTGATTTTTAAAAAACCTTCCACTTATAGAAAGCTACATTATCAACAAGTGATATAAGCTAGATTAGAGATGTTTTAAAAGGGGCGTTGTTGCCCATCCCTCGCCCTTCCTTAGTCGGCTTTTACGACATTCACAGGATAGGAAGGGGTGGCCTATTCTATGCCAAGATTATACGACCAATGAAGCCTGACTGCGGTTGCCAATCCGCCTGCTAAACGTAGCAACTATTGGCAAAATCCCCCAAGAGAGAGGTTAATGTTAACGAGTATTCTGACACTTCCCTATGGTTGACTGGGAGAGAATGCTTTTAACATTAAGTCCGCCATGTACACATATTTGTACTAATGAATAAATAAATAAATAAATAAATAAATAATGCTCAGCAGTAGACAGTGTAAAGCTGGTATGATGATAATGAATATTTACATATTACATATTATTTTCGACAATTATATCTTTTTCTATCAGAATTGGAATTGGTTTCTAATTAGCAATTGCAATTAGTGAAATTCAAGATCTGAAATCTGCACAAGAGTTAACTACTACATTTACACAAATGCAGTCAATGTTCAGTGCAACTAACTGTACCAATAACTTGAATTTGTATTTATCGGTTTGCTTACAAACTACAGTTTTCACTGAAGCAGTTGAACTTAGCTTAACTATTAGTTAAATAGAAACTCTAGTTTGCTTTGAACTGTTACTTGACTCGTGAAGGTGGTTTGGCGGCGATAAATTCAACTTAGCTTCCTATTAAGCTGGAAGAAGTACCTAAATCCAATTAATTATTAATGTTGGCGTTCTACTTGAGTGACCTAGATTGTAAGGCACTTTCCATAATCAAGATATCCTATTTTATAACAGAATATATTGATTAGGACTGAGAAAGAAATATTAAGGAAATAATTATTCAATTAACTCGTAAATACTTTTTATTGTGCACAACAGAGATGTATGCAAGGAGTATTTATACAGAATTTGCATATAAAAGCCGGCCTTATCGCTAAAACCAATCTCTTACAGATAATCTGGCTTAAATAGTAGGTAAATAAAGAGAGAAAGGTAAGTGGCGCAAGTCAGACATAATAAATACGCAAATAGTAAGCAAATAAAATGCTTATTAATTTATTTTTCTTTTTTCACCTCTTTTTTTCTCCTCCGACCATCTCTATTCCAGGCCATATTTTTCACTTGACACATATTTTCACACATGACATATGGTTTTTCCTTAACTTTCCCATATAGCTGTTTCTCGATCTTATATCTCTTTTGCCCTCTATTTCTCCTTTCAGGAGGGTATTCTTTGTGAAATCATCATATCGTATTAGGTGGCCCAGAATCTTGCCTCTTCAATTCTCAATTGTTTTAATCAATGTTCTTCTCTTATTTACACTACCCAATACTTCCTCGTTCTCTATCTGTCCAACTTATCCTTTTCCAAGTTTTAATTAATAAGTCACTATTTATTCCTCACTTTATTGCACCAATATAACAGAAATTGTTTAAAGATTTTCAATAAGCATAGTGTAGTACAAAAGGCGGCCTTATTACTGAGGATCTCGAGATTTCCAAATAATTTTTGGAGTGGAAGGAATTTAAAAATGAATGGGTAAGTAGCACTATATGTTTAGTGCCACCTTTTTTAGATAACCGATATATATATATACATACATACATATATATATATATATATATATATATATATATATATATATATATATATATATACCCTGCATAGAATTAGCCACCACTTCCTTTTGCATGGGTAATCTGTTATCGTTCTTACCATATATCGTAAAAGTCACTGTTAAAACATCCAAAGCCTGACTACGGTTGCCAAGCCGCCAGCCAATCGTGGCAACTACTGGCAAAACTTGCCCAAGTTATTAACTAGTAATCCAGCCTGTCTCTAGTCCGAATAATTACGTCCTTTATCCTTGATGACATAACGAATATAATAATTGAACATTTATGAGCGAGCCATTTTGAAAAACGGAACGGCGGTGGTTAAAATTTATAAATTATGATAATGATTCCCATATTCGGGGAAATAATATAATGGTTGTGTTCAAAATTCATTTACAATAAACATAATGGTAAATTCTCGTATGTCGTTATGATGAAATATGTTCCAGTATAATGCGGGCGATGGTAACATACGAAAATATAATTTAAGTATGCTATGATTATGATTTATTTTCCCATTAACAAATGTTAGTGGAATTATGATAACAGTTTATTTGTTTAATTATTTATAACGCGTACTAGCTTTCTACCGCGACTTCTTCCGCCTAACCGTGATATGTTTATTGACCAAGATAAGAGGAATATACTTCTTTTTTATTTTATTTTTTATGATGCTGTCATTGTGAGATGCGATAATTTATTCAGAGTTTGTTCTTTTCAGTTTTGGTTGTAATGTTTTATATATTTGTTGTAATGTTTTGTGTATTTGTTGTAATGTTTTATGTATTTGTTGTTAAGCGTGTTGAGTCTCCCATCCGGGAAATAGGTATTCGCGATCCGCACGTATGCTAAAGGTAAAGGAGTTAAGGGGCCGCCTGAAAGTCAGCGCTATATAGGTACTTCTCGCTGGAGCTGTACATATATAGCAACAGCTAAGGCGGCTCCTATTACCAGCAACATTAATTGTATTTTTTTTCTTTTTGTTGTTTTAATTTTTTATTTTCTTAATACTGGTAATAAAGGTTATATATCTATCTATCTATACAGTCCTTCTACATTACCTATAGTACGTGTGTACCGAATTTGATAGTGATCGATTAAGCTGTTGAGGTAGTAAGCTTTTTTTCTCTCTTTTCTCCTTTCATTTAAGAGTTTCCTCTTGTCGGTGCAATTAATTAATTCATCATCTTCCAGCTAGTTCTATCCCAGGCCATATCCTTGACCTCCTTTAACGACATTTTTATGCAACTTAAAATACCCAAGCAAACGACTTTTGTACAAAGTCTCCGTCTGGTAACTTCACAATAAATATAATTTAGGGGGGAAAGGCAATGGAATTTGACAGTCCTATTGCTAGCAATATGCTCTATTAGGTCGACCTCCACGTGGTTTCCCCTGGAAACCATCGTGAACAATTCTTGTGAAATTCGTCACGATGGGCTAACTGACCTGCTTCATCCTCACCTATCATCCTTCACTGGTGCCCCGCCAGCGTATCCCGTTAGCGCAGGTGGGGTTACCATTCCATTTTCACCCATCAAAAGAAAATATATAATTTGTAAATGTATAGTATTTGTTAGTGATTGACAGGAAATCCTTGAGGCAACGTTCATTGACCGATAAAACAGTTTGAAAGTCGATACGTACTTTAACCTCTCAATTTGAAACTAATAACTTACGTAATAATATATTGATATTAATAGAAAAACACTTGTACTGTTTGAAAATAAAAAATATTTTTGTGATTCTATCGTTAAGAGATCAAAGTTCCACCAAGTGTCAATCACAGCTATTAATATAAACAGCAATACGTGACTGCCGAAAAATAAATTGACACAGTATAATATTATAATTAACAGTGTATACACCCATATAATTGTGTATATATATATATATGGCCATGTGGTCCCGAAATAGAATAGGCCACCCCTTCCTTTCCCGTAAGTGTCATAAAAGTCGACTAAGATACGGCGAGGGATGGGCAGCAGCGTCCCTTTTAAACATCTCTAAAGCTTGGCTGCGGTTACCAATCCACCTGCCAAGCGTGGCAGCAATTGGTAACTCCCTCCTCCTTATGGGGGACGTCTATATTCAGAAGTGGATAGTTTAATGGCTAACATGATAATGATGCTACGTTTTTTTTATTTATACAACTTAGAATGGCAAACAAGCTGACGGCCCACCAGATGGAAAGTGGTAACCGTCGCCTATAGACATGAGCAGTACCATGGACATAACAGAGTATACTGTTTCGCCCATGATACCCCCCATGCGTTGCCATTCCTGAGGACTCAGGTGTTATTCCTCTGTACCCAGTAAATTCACGCCATATCCCACCCTTCAAACCGAAACACAGCCATGTAAACACAACTGCTTCACGATAGAAACACGAATGGGACAGAGGTACGCAAGCAATCGACTTTTGTACAAAGTCTCCCTCTGGTACGTTACGTCTCCGTGTTGTGCAATGTTACTGCCAGATTCCCTTCAAACCGAAACACAATCATATTGTTTCACGGCAAAAACTTAAGTAGGATAGAGGCGCCCATATAATTGTAAAATTCATTTTTCTTATCTCAATAATTAATCCCTTCGATAAGGTATAGATTCTAGAGAGTTAAAATACAATTATATTAGTAGTCTTCCAAACGTCTTTGACCTAGTCGCGTTTAGGGGTGAATTTTGTAATTTATCACGGTAAACTTTTGACAAGTTCGCAAGTTGAAAACGGTTAGAAATATAAACATATTTGCTAACGACTAAATATAGAACAGAGGTAATGCTATCTGACATTTTCGAGTCGATTGCTTGGGTGCCTCTGTCCCATTCGTGTTTCAACCGTGAAGCAGTTGTGTTTGCATGGCTGTGTTTTGGTTTGAAGGGTGGGATATGGCCTGAATTTACTGGGTACAGAGGAATAAAATCCGAGTCCTCAGGAATGGCAACGCATGGGGGGTATCATGGGCGAAACAGTATACTCTGTTATGTCCATGGTACCGCTCATGTCTATAGGCGACGGTTACCACTTTCCATCCACAGTTAGCAATAAAATTTTATTCTATTCTATTCTATTCTATTCATCAGGTGGGCCGTCAGCATGTTTGCCATTCTAAGTTGTATTAAAAAAAAAATATATAATCTATGTTAAAAAAATATGTAAGGTAAAACATCGCAGTGGAAGCGTTTTAAAAGGAAAAAAATCTGTCAGTCGTGGAGAACTAACCTGGCATTGGCTACGTGACTTCTCTCTGCTGTAGATGATCGACAGTTCTTTGTCAAATCGTATATGCACACACATACAAATATTTACACACAGAGTTTCACACAAAACACTCAATCGCATTTATTTCACAGGAACAAGCGTCCGAGTACACGCCTCCGTTCAGTCGGTACTTTTTGTTAAACTAAGGTGGAGGGAATAAAATATTGATGGACTCCAGTATTGTAAACGACCTGTGTTTTATTATAAGGGGAGTAAGGCTCTATTTTGAACACAGTGTATTATATAAATGGATGTAAAGTTTTTTTTTTTCTTAAACAACCTTTTTGTTTAATCATTTCAAGCTATTAACTATAGTTTTTTTTTTGTCGTTAAATATTTGGCAATTTACTACATAATTGTTAATTGATATAGAAATATTTTCGATAGTTTAATGGTCGAGGGGCCATTAAATTCATAAATTGTCAAAAATTATTAAAAATAGACATCATTGTCCTTCTTAAAACATCACCAAAGTCTAAATGCGGTTGCCAACTCGCCTGTTAAGCATGGCAACTATTAGCATTACCCCACCCCCTTATGAGAGAAGCCTTTGTCCAGCTATGGACAGTTAACGACTGATGTAATGATAATAATAATAGAAATATTATTAAAATATGAATTTTATATTTCAATAAATCGTATTGATAAATCTCGAAGCGGCTGGATTTAAACCCACGCCTTCAACAATATGCCGAGGCCAGTGCTCTTACTAAAAGCACTTTTCAAGCTATTAGTTGTAAAAGGCTATATCTGTAGAGCTATTTTTCAGTTCCATTATTAAACATCCAATATATTGTTTGTTACAAAAACTTATTATAAAATAGGTACAAATTTGACCGTTAAGTAATTAATTAATTTCAATTTCAATTTAAAGAAGGAAAGAAAGAAAGATATTTATTTAAGTAAACATAGATTTAAGCATTTTTTAATTGTCATTTTTTTATTTAATTTACAATAATTACTAAACTAATCCAACATAGTCGGGGGGAAAGGGATTGTTAGTAATGGGATCTAATTGACCCATTGCTAGCTATACACCTTAACAAGTCGACCTTCACGCGGTTTCCCCTGGAAATTATCGTGGTTAATTCTAACGGAATTCGTCACACTGGGCTAGCTGGCCTGCATTTTCATTCTCACCTATCATCCCTCACTGGTGCCTCGCCAGCGTATCCCGATATCGCAGGCGGGGTAACCATTCCATTATCACCCATTAAAAAAAACAATATAGTCGTTGCACATATGCACAGTTAAATACAAAGTATTAGGAGGGAAAGGGATTGTTAGTAATGGGGTCAAATAGCCCTATTACTAAAAATATACCCTGTCAGGTCGACCTCCACGTGGTTCCCTCTACAAACCATCGTGACTAATTCTAGTTTAATTCGTCAGGATGGGCTAACTGACCTACTTTCATCTTCATCTGTCATCCCTCACTGGTGCTCCGCCAGTGTATACCAATAGCGCAGACGAGGTTACCATACCATTATCACCCATTAAAAAAAATACAGAGTATTGCTCAATTATATTGTACTTAACAGTACAATAAAGAATAAATAATTATATTGAAATCGTATATTGTTAATTAAATCTTACATACAGGTATTTTAAAATTTCTTCAAAGTGGCAATTAAGTTACGATCTGACTCATTGTGTGCTTAGTGCAACTCATGGATAAGTACAGCTTCGTTAAAATGAACTGCTGACTGTGATATGAATATTCCGAGACAGATTATCGAGTAGTTTTACTAATATAACGCTTACAATACTATAAATATTACTCGCATATTGCAGAGTCTTGAAATATGAACTTTTAAACCACAGTAGTTAATAATATCACTGCCATATTACCTTGTTCATTATGAAACGTAAGCTAGCAAGATTTTTAGTAAAATAAGATTTCAAGTATTCGTATAAAATCCTGTGGTTATGCAACTTAGATTGGCAAACAAGATGACGGCCCACCTGATGGAAAGTGGTAACCGTCGCCTATGGACATGAGCAGTACCGTGGACATGACAGAGTATACTGTTTCGCACATGATACCCCCCATGCGTTGCCTTTCCTGAGGATACAGGTGTAATTCCTCTATACTCTGTAAATTCACTGCCGTATCTCACCCTTTAAACCGAAATACAGTCATGCAAACACAACTGCTTCACGGTAGAAACACGAATGTGTCAGAGGTGCCCAAGCAAACGAGTTTACAAATAATGAATAATGCTACTGTGTGAGTCGCATTATTCTATGAATAAATTATTTCTTTCTTTCTTTTATAAGTTGATAATAAGTGAATATTAATAGACGTACTTGAAAAAATAGGTTCCGTTGCTATAGCCGAAGAAAGGGACGGTGTATGTCAACATCCAAATATTGCCTCCGCCGCAGTCGTAGTAGGGTTTCGACCACTTGCCGTCCTCGTATGTGACTGATAGGATTTCATCTGATTCCCTCTCTGTATGCGCCGTATCATTGAAGGTGTACGTGTGATAATCTGTGAAAAAAAGATACATTTATTAAAAAAACAAATCCTGTAAATGAAATATATTTTTTTTGAAAATGGAATGGTAACTCGCGCTAACGAGATACGCTGATAGAGCAAGCTGTGAAGGGTAATTGATGAGAATGAAAACAGGCCAGTTAGCCCATCATGATGACTTAATCAGGAATTAACCATAATAGTTTCCAAAGACCACGAGGAGGTCGGCCTTGCTGGGTATTTTGCTAGCAATGGGATTTTCAGTCTCCATTACTAACAATCCCTTTCTTGAGGGGAAAGGGATTGTTAGCAATGGAGTTTGATAGCCCCATTGCTAGCAATATGCCTTATTAGGTCGACCTCCACGTGGTTCCCCCTGGAAACCATCGTGAACAATTCTTATTGAATTCGTCACGATGGGCTAACTGACCTACTTCATCCTCACCTATCATCCTTCACTGGTGCCCCGCCGGTATATACCGATAGCGCGGGTGGGGTTACCATTCCATTATCATCCATAAAAAAAAACAATCCCTTTCCCCCCGTAAATGAGATATTAATATTACAAATGTGAAATATGATTTTTTTGTCCGTGGCTTAATAGTTTAATGAGTCATCACGATAGTTTGCATGTATTTGGGATAGAGTAGGGTACAGACTACTGTTTTTTATCCAGTAAATCAACATATCACAGTTATAAAAATAATTTCGCGTCTACAAAAATTTAGAAAAAAATCTACGCAAAAATTTGTATTTTATTATAAAAATCTCAACTTTGTTTTTTAAATATCCGTCTTTTACATTTAGATAATAAAATGAAAAGAGGCTATTTTTAAAATAACTTATATAGAAAACTCAATGTTGCTATATTTATCAGGTAAAATTGTTATAAATTGAAATAGTACACCTAAAGCTAAAAATAACTGGTTTACAAGATATTAATCCATAGAATAATGTTTTGCAGATCAAAAAAAATTGCTTAATTTAAGATTTTGATCTACATAAAATGCATTTTAAATACTTGTTTAACAAAAAAGAAGACAAGGATTGACAAAATTGGTACAAGGATAGATTATGTACTAATTTAATACACAGGATGCTTTATGTACTAGTGAACGCAGGCAGTCACTAAAAACAGCTAGTAGTTTTATAATTGTACAAAGCATTCGATGAAGTGAAAACTTTTTTATATCGTATTGAACGTTCTTTTCATGTTATATTAATAGACATTATAATGAAGAAGTAAATTGGCTATTAGATTTTCTAATTCTGGAAATAAGTATTGATTTAGATCGAAAACGTAGTTCTACAATGTAACGGCTTAGCGGTTTAGTAAAAACATTTCACGCAATCTATTATACTAAATCTGTAACCTTAATATATATATTTTCTTTTTGTATGTCTATAAATAAATTAAGTAGTATTTAATTGCCAGCAGCAACTATTTATTTAGAGCTATATATTGGTTAAAATGTATTTTAATGGGTTTTATTATGTATAAAAATATGATATAAATAGTATAAGTAGTAGTATAGTACATAATTTATACATATGTATGTACACTAGGTATCCTCTGTCACTTTTTACACATACATTATCCTGAAAAATATAAAAATTGTGTACCATGTCTGATTTAGATTTATTGAGATATTTGAACATGATTGAGTAATAAACATATGAACACCTAATGTAAAAGTTTTGAAAAATATTAGGGAAAAACAGAGGAAATTAGAAATAGGAATTGGAAATATTTGCCTCCAACTTGTTGGAGTTTCGTCAGATGACCACAGAATGTTATTGTACTGGTGCTTTCCTGCGTGAACGTATTGGGAGACTGTAAAACTTCCCAGTTGATGAAATAAATAAATTAATATAATATGTATATTAATATAAAATTAATAAATAAATGTAATAATTTATAAGAAACTTAGAAGACTAAGACCGTGAAGGTATAAGGTATAGAGCCATAAGGGGACTATATTAATTTAGAATTTGAAAAATGCCTATGCTTTACATATAGCTTATTAACTATAGAAACTCTTCGGGCGATTTAATTTTGTTTTTATTAGCCGAACGTTATGATATTGAATGATTCTCTGGACATTGTAAGAGGCGAATATTAGAAGAACATTTGCTCCTATAATCACGATATATTTGTACAAAGATAGAAAATGTGAAATATAACCCCGTATATTTATTATTAGCGGAGACAGCTATGCCCATTACTGGAACATTAATGAGTTTTGATATAGACAAAAACTTAGAAATAGAAAAAGAATTATCATGTATTTAGTCAGGCAAAGAAACGAAAATCCCAATTGTAAAAATATATACCTAATTACAGATGAAAATCAAATGAACATTTCAATGTAAAGCATAAAAAACGTAGTTAATTCTCTGAGACTCGAGAAAAAAAGATGTTTTATTAGGCAACCTATTCACCGTATCATGTCAATGTTGCAGAAAATTAATGAAATGAGCTGAAAAAGAACGATATTGGGATATTTCGTGCCTTATCGCTCGTTTAATGAGCTTGTAAACCGATTGTTATCGACATTAAACGATAAAATGTTCTGACATACAAATTGGTTGCGTAAATTCTATAAATTTATAAAGAGTGTTATGTGGTGCCTATTAGATTTTCGTATTCGACTTTACTAAGTTATTATTCTTTACTAATTTACATTTTTATAATTTCTTCAACAACCGGTAAAGTTGTAGGTACTTTTTTGATTTTATTATTATTTTTATAATCATTTCAGCCGGTAACTGTCCACTGCTGAACATAAGTCTTCCCCATAAGAGGAGTTTTGCCAGTAGTTGCCACGCTTGGCAGGTGGGTTGGCAAGCGCAGTTAGGCTTTTAGAGATGTTTTTATTTTTTTGTCATATAGTTTAATACTGTTCTCCAAAATCACAGGATTTCGAGAATTGAAACCCAATTTCAATAAGTTACTATATACTCGTATGCTTGCAATGGCTAACCTAACGGGTCGCAGTTATTTGAAGGATTGTTTCACTGCGGGACTGCGGGTCGGCAGGGCAAAGTTTGGGGATACAGGATGATTCAAGTTCCACAAGTCAGATTTACCTTTCTTTGAGTTGTGAGACAAGGAATTTGTATGCATGATGAAAGTTACAATATTAAGCCAACATTTGTTTAATAATATGTTAGCAAAATATCTACGTAATATTTTTTAAAGACGACTAGAAGTACTATAATATTGAGACGTTTGGATACTTGAAGCAAATATTTAGGGTAACTAAAGTTTTAAATAAATAGATTCATTTCGTACTATGACAGAATTTCATTTCAATAACATCATGCCTTCGATCAAACCATTATATCGTCATAGTCGTAGAATACTGACGGATCTGACGAATATTACATATAAAGATCCGTCAGTATTCTACGACTATGACGATATTACTTCTCTCTATTCAAAGGTTGCCTGGAAGAAATCACTTTTAGCGACTAGGCCGCCCATTTTATTCTCCCTGTGATAATTTGTTGTAATTGTTGTGTCTATGATAAGTTTTATACTGTAATCTTTTGGAGAAACAATAAAGGTATATCTTTTTATTTATTTATCTAATACATTTAATAAAGTAACACATAGGTAAACTAATATTTACCGAGCTAATTTTAGGTTAGCACCAACTGTTTGAACTACTTACTCTCATGAGTATTGTATTTACCAGATTTGTGGGTACCTCTGTCCCATTCGTGTTTCTACCGTGAAGCAGTTGTGTTTACATGGCTATGTTTCAGTTTGAAGGGTGAGATATGGCGTGAATTTACTGGGTATAGAGGAATAACACCTGAGTCCTCAGGAATGGCAACGCATGGGTGGTATCATGGGCGAAACAGTATTCTCTGTTATGTCCATGGTACTGCTCATGTCTATAGGCGACGATTACCACTTTCCATCAGGTGAGCCGTCAGCCTGTTTGCCATTCTAAATTGTATAAAAAAAAATTTTAAAGATTGAATACGTACAAATAGGGGGGAAGAAATTGTTAGTAATGGGAACTACCAGTCCTATTGCTAGTAATATACCCTAGTATATCGACAAACACGTGGTACCCCTTAGAAACCATCGTGCTGAATTCCAGGTGTATTAATAACGATGGGATAATCGACCTGTCTTTTCATTCTCACCTATCATCCCTCACTGATGCCCCGCCATCGTTTATCGTCAGCGCAGGCAGGATCACCATTCCGACATCATCCATTAAAAAAATATTTAAGTATGTACATAATATACTACTTTTGGGGGGAAAGGGATTGTTAGTAATGGAGGCTAAGAATCCATTGCTAGCAATATACCCAACCAGGTCGACCTTCTCGCGGTTCTCCTTGGAAACTGTCATGGTTAATTCCTGATGAATTCATCATGATGGGCTAACTGGCCTGTTTCCATTCTCATCTAGCACCCTTCACTGGTGCTCCGCCAGCGTATCCCGTTAGCGCAGGCGGGGTTACCATACCATTTTTACCCATCAATAAAAAAACCACTTCAACTGAGTATTTTTACAATGTTGATCTTGTTGTAAGACTGCTTCCGCCTTTGAGTGAGGTTTTAGATTTTTATTATCATTATTTTCCATTCATTTTCTCTTGGTTAATAAATGTATTATTAGATCCAGTAAATTGTACTTCATTTTAGTCGTATGTTTCAAAATGTATTCTAAAGTTTATATACCTACGTAAATATACAGCCTTACACAGCATTAGCTAGCTACCTAATTTTTTTTATACAACTTAGAATGGCAAATAAGTGACGGTCCACTGATGGAAAGTGGTAACCGTCGCCTATAGACATGATCAGTACCATGGACATAACATAGTATACTGTTTCGCCCATGATACCCCCATGCGTTGCCATTCATGAGGACTCAAATGTTATTTCTCTGTACCTGTAAATTCACGCGATATCCCACCCTTCAAACCGAAACACAGCCATGCAAACACAACTGCTTCCGTACAAGTCATTCATAAAAATAATGTCACAAACGAATTATATATTTCAAATGGATATTTTTATGCGACGTCCGAAAATAGAAATTTCTCAATTCTCCTGAATATTTATATGTTGCGCGACATTTACGTCAATTCTAAACCAATTTTGATAATTCTCTTTGTGATTGAAAGGCATTTCTCGTTTATTAATCTCATAATTTTTTGACACAGTAAGCACGATTTGCCGTTCTAAATTCAAATGTATTTAAAATCATCTTACAAAGCATTTTAGGAAATGAATACTGGCAATACTAATGGTGTACTATATTTTATTTTTTAAATTAATAATAATGATGTTATTAATAAAGTTAAGTTAAATTACGATTAAAGTAGACGTTTAGTGGAACAAAATGTATTCGTTAATATGAATTAGCGTGTATTCATTACAAAAATAATTTAAGAACAATTCACATGAGAAGAAATAAAAGCATCACTAAGAAATAACGAGATAACTAAAGGAAAGTGGTACCTAGTAGATAATTGGAAGGCGATCATGGATACGGTGTAATGGGCCTTAATTTATGGGCTATAACGCTTATTTATGTGCCACTAGCTCGAATACAGAAATATAGGGTAGTTACCCTAAGCCCAGAGAGTAATTGCACAGCTGTCTTAGTAGAAATGCTATGATTGGAAGGTTTCGTTTGCAGCACTAATAAAGACAGATTATGGTTTGTGCGCATGCAAGTATGTGGCTTGTTTTACTTTGTATTTATTATTATACTATTAGAGCAATGTAAAAAGCGTGGAGCAAAATCTGCTTTAGACTTTACTCTATTAAGTACAATAGAAACTATTATCACAGTAATATGGGCAAATATTTAATTCGTGATGCTGGTGAGAAATATAATGTCAGGTAATAAAAAAAAAGGATATTATAAAAAATATAATATATAGCACGGATTCCGGCAAATTCTTTGACTAGTAAACTCTAACAAACATATTGACTGTGTCACTCTTTTTAATAAGAACATTTCTAATAACTTTAAAAAACAAAATATACCAATGATAAACGACGAGATGTTTATTAAATAGATTTTGAATATTTGAATTCAGAACGCGAGTTCGTAAGTCAACAAAGTTGGTTTTATCCCGGAAGAAGCGAGATTTTGCTACATAAAGGAACCATCTCAATCCAAATAAAATGTGTTTCCTGATAATAATAATATAAAACCTACATATAAACTATAATGCGCAAACAATTTCAAAATAGACTTAAGGTTACTAAAATCATTTACATGCACAATTAAAATGAAATCGAAAACTTCCTACTTTTAAAAATCGACAAAAGAGCTAAGAGTTAAAATAGATTTTGCTCAACATATTTGGAAGTGAATTTGGCAAAAAAATAGCTTATTTCATTTAAAATAAATAGATATGTGTTGGCTTTTATATACTATTACTACTACTGATAAACCGTAAAAATTTGTAAAGATATTTTGATGTTTGCGGTTCAATCAAACTGAAATGGCTGATACAGATTTGAATAAGATTTGCTACATACACAGTCTATGTACTAAATTGATTTATTTTAATTTCAAGAGCAGAACTACGGGATACAGTTAGTGTAAGTACACAACTTCTATACCCAAACTTATTAACTTTACGATTTAACTAACGACTTACAAACAACTGCCAGTAATGGCAAACCATTAGCATACGTCTAGATCGTTAAGTAGTTAATTTAAACACAAAAGCTGGAACACTTCGTAGTATAATGCCTAAGAGGCACGCGTATTGCAACTATGTCCTTATTGTTGCTATTAATTATGCATATTGCAACTATGCTATTAACTGTCCACTGCTGAACGTATCCTTCCCCATAAAGGAAGTTTTGCAAGTAAACACCACGTTTGACAGGGGAATTGGCAATCACAGTTTGGTTATTGGTGGTGTTTTAAAAAGAAGCTGTTGTCCATCCCTCCATCATAAGTTCTCTTAGTCGCCTCTTACGACACTTACGGGAAAGAAAGAAGTGGCTTATTCTAAGCCGGGACCTATACGGCGATTATACTGTATTGCAACTATGTATTAAACTGCAAATCGCGTGCTACACAAAATGGCTTACAAACTAGCTTTTACCAGTTACGTAGTCTTCGTGTCGGGAGCATCTTCCTTATTAATCCCATACAGATCATGTATATAACATTTAATATTAAATAAACTAGTGCATAATGATTGGTTAAGTTGTTAAGGCACCAAACAGTAACAAACAAATAAACTCACTTTCACATTTACAATATTAGTAAGAATGTAATGAGCTAATCTTCATCATCATCATCTTTCTACCCTTATTCCAATTATTATTTGGGGTCGGCGTAATATGTTTTCCTCTTCCATTCTTCTCTATTCCCAGTTATTTCTGCATTCACTCCCATTCTGGCCATATCATCTTTCACACAGTCCATCCATGTCTTTTTAGGTCTTCCTTTGCCCTTATAGTCATTCACATTCATTCTTAATACCTTCTTTAAAATATGCTCCTCATTCCCGCGCATCACGTGCCCATTACCAGTATAGACGGTAACTTCTTAACTTTTCTGTCACGAGCTAACTTTACTAAACTAAAAGAACTTAGTAGGACCGGTACTGAAACTTTAATATCTACAAGTTTTTTACTTTGCAAAATGCAGTATCTTCTGTCTTGACAAAATGAATACTGATTAGTAATTTCATTAATCATTATGCTAAAATGGATGATGCTGTCATTTCCTTGTCCGTGGGTGTCGTAAGAGGCGACTAAGGGAACTTAACGGCCGAAAGATGGGCAGCAGCGTCAATCTTAAAACATCATTAAAGGTTAACTGCGGTTGCCAACCTACCTGCAAACGAGACAAGTACTGACAAAACCGTCCAATAGAGGGCGTTATAGATAGGCCTAAATTCAGCAGTGAACAGTGACTGATTTGATAATGATGAATCAATTCACTGGTAAAAGGTGATATTTCTTAGACACATTAAAATATTTGAATTTAGAACACAGAATTGTATCTACTATTAAATTTTGTTGCATAACGAACAATATTTTGTACCAAAAAAAACTTTGTTTCTCAAAAAATAATATGAAATCAATATGGGTGCGTCCGTCAATCAGTACTGATTTACACGTAACTTTCATGCGAAAAAGTAGAAACTAATTGATGATTAAATTAAGTTTTTCCTTCTGAAAGTTTATCAAAAATGAAAATATCTATTCAATATGATCTGATGATTGGTGAAATCAAATGAACTAACTTTTTAATTTATTCAATATGATCTGATGATTGGTGAAATCAAATGAACTAACTTTTTAATTTATTTGAGTATAAACCTATATAAAGCTACTAGTTGTATCCCGCGGTTTTGCTCTCGTGAATCGGTACGTAAAGTATCCTATGTGCTAAATTAGGATATAACCTACTAAGTCAGTGTGTAAAGATTAGATATAATTTTTATTTTGAGTTTTCCTTTTTTCACACCAATTTATTTAAAATTATTTTATTAGTCGCCTTTTATAAAATACTGGGAATAAAAATGAGTGGCAACTTATTTTATTTACAGGGTACAGAGGAACAACACCTAAATCCTCAGGAATGGCAACGCATGTGGGGTATCATGGGCGAAACAGTATACTCTGTTATGTCCATGGTACTGCTAATGTCTATAGGCGACGGTTACCACTTTCCATCAGGTGGGCCGTCAGCTTATTTGCCATTCTAAGTTGTAAAAAAAAAATATAAAATTTTCACTGTAAATAAAAACTATTAATAATTTAAATAAATACTAAGTACTTACGTCTTTTAAATTGATTATGAATTTGAATCACGCGCTCGGCGTTCTTCCGGGCTATGTAAAACCATTCTGAAGTGTTACTCAAATATTTATATTCAACCGCCAGATCCTTTGCTAATATTGGTCCCTCTGGTAACCGATACGCGAAGGGACAAAATAACTGATAATCTTTATACTGAAATTGGTCATAACAATTGCCGGCGGCAAATATATCATCATCAAATTCTACCATAGACAACACACTCGCATGTAACAAATATTCATTGTGCATTACTGAAGCCCCAGCGTACTTCCATAGTCTTGTCAACATATTTGCACGATTCACTGCTATATCAGCTTCTATTCTAAATCTTTCTTGAGCATATCTATCTACAACACCTTCGCCAAGATTCAAATGTGTACCGGCTGTACAATTTTCGCCTAGCAAATGTTGCGTTTCTATCAACCTAAGAAATTTTGTAACAACATCTTCGTGTACATTTGGTTTCGTTACAGTAACATTTTCTGGTTCTGCTGTATCATTTGATAGATCTCTTATTTGATCTGTATTCAGTATATCGTCAACGGATATTTTTGTTTCGTTGTTTTCATAACTATGCCCCAAATTGATTAGATGGTCTAAGAGTGATACATCGTCTGTTGTGACATCATCAATTTGGTGATCATTTTTTACATTAGTAGTAAAATTTCCAAAGAATTTTTGAAATGCATCGTTATTTTTGGATGACCCATCATCGTCATCGTCTGGTGCTCCGTATGGTCTTAAAGCGGAAACTATAGGATCTTCTCCAGATTTGTCGATACTTTCTGTAACAAAGAAAATTCAATATTAGCTGTTAAATATCAATAATATTTCCATTTTATTATGTTATATCAAAATTACTTGTATAGTAAGTAGAATGGAAGTTGTATGTAAAATTTATATTTATACCTAAAAAAAACTATTGCTTAAAAATCAAGCCAATTTGATAATTTGTCTGAATACATAAATAATATCTTATTTAGCTAATAAAAATAATAGTATAATATTGTAAGATTGTAAGACAAACGCAAAATCTGAAACAAGAACAAATCACATTTTTACGTAAATGGTTGGTACATTTATCAGATGAATTCCACAAAATAAATTTACTTCAACCATGAAATGTCTAAGAAGATATTAATCATGCTTACAAAGAAATATTACTTTATTAGTATTTACGAAATAATAAGAAAATTCTGCTAAATCGTATTTATTTTAAAATTCTTAATACGGAAATTGGACATTATTACAAGTCTATTTAATTCGCAAAAAAAGAATCAATTTCAGTGGTGAATATATGTATATGTACATACAAATGATACGATGTTTCATACATATAATCTATTGTAAAACTTTTAAATTTAAAACTTTCAGTTGAAATTATCACAAAATCAATATGATAACAACATAGAATAAATCGGTCACAGTTCTCTTTCACTTGCAATAATTTATCGATCGAAATTTTAAATACCAATTCCAAATCGACGGTAAAAAAATTGTAATTCGCTTTAAAACGTTTACTGAGTTTATACATCTTTATATTGGATATTTATGGTGTTTGAATCTATGTGTGTTCCGTTTTTGATATTTCATAAAATGGAATTAATAGTAACTAGACCTAGGTGATGGCAGGCCATATTATAATTGCAAGGACTGTGTAAGAATCTTTACTAAAAAGATTGGCTATGGAAGCCACATTCGAACACATCAACACCAACAACGGATAATCTTTTTTTTACAACTTAGAATGGTAAACAAGCTAACGGTCCACCTGATGGAAAGTGGCAACCGTCGCCTATAGACATGAGCAGTACCATGGACATAACAGAGTATACTGTTTCGCCCATAATACCCCCTATGCGTTGCCATTCCTGAGGACTCGGGTGTTATTCCTCTGTACCCAGTAAATTCACAAATCTAATGGCTTCTTATATAGTGGGCATGGATAATGTGAATACCGATCCAATATCTATTTTCAAATATAGATAGATAGATAGATAGATATATCGTTTATTTGTTTATTACTAATCACACACAACACGTACATAAGAATAGATAATACATAAAACAACATAAGATTTATAAAATTGTGTTATTATGTGTGATCTGCAGCAATACAAAAAGGTGGAAGCTCAGCGTGTAACATTGTTCAAGGAACAAAACACTGATTTTCAGCTTTAACCCATTTGAGGGTACGTGAAAATAATAATTGAAATAAATATAAAATAAAAAGAGCAATATTTTTGGTGATTGTCTGTGCGGTGTGTGTATAATAAAAATAATGTAAATAGTTCAGAGTATAATTTAAAATATTAAAAATTTTAATATATTAAAAGTCTAGTAATATAATATAATTATAACTATATATAGGAATAATTTTGAAATTATATATTTCATTAGATATTTCTATATATTATATTACCCATCCATGCTATCATAATCGTCATAAGACCCTTAGCTGTCCACTGCTGAACATAAGCCTTAGTTGTCGTGCTTGGCAGGCGAGTTGGCAACAGCAGTTAGGGTTTGGAGATGTTTTAAATCGGGTTTTGCTGCCCATCCCTCGCTCTCCCTTAGTCGCTATTTCGACACTGACGAGAATGGATGGGGTAGCCAGTTCTATGCTGGAATTACACGGCAAACTTCTACTATATAGACAATTAATTAATAATAGCGAAGTCAAAGCGGTCAACGTAAGCGAAAACGGTCAGGATTCATTATCGTCATCATTATTTATTTATACTTTTATACATATTAAAATGTCTACAGGATAGACTTAATGCCTGATGGCATTCTCTACCAGTCAACAGTTATGCTAAATAGAGAGTAAATGGCGGTGCATATATTAAAAAAAAAAAATTAAATTAATATTTTGTTTTCTCATTCTTTATGCCAGGTTGTCTGTAAGAGATTGCTTTTAGCGATAAGGCCGCCTTTTGTATATGCACATTCTGTATAAATACTCCTTGTATACATCTCTACTGTGCGCAATAAAGAGTTTATTATTATTATTATTATTATTTCTTGTATTTGTTTATATTTATAAATAGTATCTATCTATCTATTTATTTTGAGATATTACAACAATTTAAGATAAATAAATATACAAACATTTACATAAAATATACATACATAAATCATATACAACACTTATACATATATAATTATACTTAATTATAATTATATATATAATAAATAATTATACATAGTACATATTAAATTTATCATTATTATTATTATTTAAAAAAATTCGTAAACAACCGTGATGTGAGTTTAATACTATATGCCGATTTCAAGACATGTACCTAACATGATCGAGATACGTACAAAGATGTTTCACCCGTAAAAGAGATCTCCCCGAAGGAGTAACAGGCTAGTAAAATCTGTGCAATCACCCTGTATAAAGGAGGATTTTGTTTATAGGGACAACAAATCGCGACTTTCATTACAGCGGGCCTGGTGTGAATTGATAGCGTTCATTATTTATCGCCAGCAATTTTGTTCGACGCCACTGCTTCTTGTTCCTTCTTGAATAGTTTATTGTATTTTTTTTCCGTCAATATTATGAGATATAAAGTTTTTTCCCATAAAAAAATTATGACTTTTGTATTGAAAATTAAAAGCTGTTTTTTTTTAATTTGGATGATTTAGAGATCAAATTGAGAGGAGAAATAATATTTAGTATTCTATAATGGCGATAGAACCGTTATACGTAAGTATCCCTCCATTAATATATATTCAGAGGCTTGAAAAGTTTTTAGCATTTTTTCCTTATTTAAAATTTTCCTTAAAAAAATCTCTATGTTAACCGAATTTTTTTTAATACCGCTGAGGTGGCACACAAGCATATGGCCCACCTGATGGTAAATGGTTACCGTAGCCTATGAACACCACACTATCAGACGCGGTATTGTAATTTATTCATCAACGATACGCTTGAGGAGAATACGCATCCAGAGGAGACTTTTTACGAAAATCTATTGCTTGGATACCTCTGTCCCATTCGTGTTTCTACCGTGAAGCAGTTGTGTTTGCATGGCTGTGTTTCGGTTTGAAGGATGGGGTATAGCGTTAATTTACAGGGTACAGAGGAATAACACCTGAGTCGTCAGGTATGACAACGCATGGGGGGTATCATGGGTGAAACAGTATACTCTGTTATGTCCATGGTACTGCTCATGTCTATAGGCGACGGTTACCGGTTTCCATCAGGTGGGCGGTCAGCTTGTTTGCTATTCTATGTCGTATAAAACAAAACCTTTAACTGTCCACTGCAGAGGGGAAAGGATTGTTAGTAATACTAGTTACCAGTTCCATTGCTAGCAATATACCCTGTCAGGTCGATCTCCACGCGGTTCCTCTTGGAAACCATCGTGCTGAATTTCAGATCTATTCATCATGATGGGCTAACTTACCTGCTTTTCCATTCTCACCTATCACGCCTCATTGGTATCCCGCCAGTGTATACCGTTAGCGTAGGCCAGATTACCATTCCATTATCAGTCTTAAAAAAAATAACCTTGGTGGGTTTTGCCGTTAGTTGCGACGCTTGCCAGGAGTATTAGCAATCGAAGTTAGTCTTTAAAGATGTTTTAAGAGGGAAACTGCTGCCGATCCCTCGCCTTCCCTTAGTCGCCTCTTATGACACCCGGGAAAGGAAGGGGTGGCCTATTCTATGCCGGGACCACACGGCCATAATGGATGGATGCATAAATACTACACAATCATTATAACACTTTCGATTTATGAATTTGAATATTTCAGACTTTACACAAATGAAATTCTCAATAAATGTATCAACTTTGGATATATCGGTAACAAGTTTGTGAAGTTGATTTAACAAGCTAAGCTAACATTTGTCGACTGGTGAATTAAGATGAAATTCGTCCATCAAAATAACAGTTTAGTTTCAAATAATATTGAGTATTTACTATTTATTTTTGTTACAATTTCACTACATGTTTATTTGTAACTTTTATTTAAATATCGAATTTCTACAGTAATATATTATAGTTTAAACTGACGAAATGAAAATCATAAAAATTATTAACAAAATAAGTATTTACTTAAATACAAATAATATAATTTAAAATTAGGAATATGTAATCAAATAAATCTATAGTAAATTTACTACTGTAATCCTTGAAAGAGACAGTCATCGTTTATTTATTTATTCATTAGTACAAATATGTGTACATGGTGGACTTAATGCTAAAAGCATTCTCTCCCAGTCAACCATAGGGAAGTGTCAGAATACTCGAATGCGGTACTTCTAATTATTGATATACATACATACTAAAATTACATATATAAACGAATAGATATATATATAAATAACAAATATACTTACACATACTCGTATATAACATGTACTATATTATACACGAAATTGAGAATAATATAAAGCATCGTTCCGTCATATCAGCCTATAACTGTCCACTGCTGAATATAAGCCTCCCCCTAGGTGGGTTTTTCCAGTAGTTGCCACGCTTGGCAGGTGGATTTGTAACCGCAGTTAGGCTTTGGAATTGTTTTAAGAGGGACGCTGCTGCCCATCCCTCAGCCTCCCTTACTGGCCTCTTACGACACCCACGGGAAAGGAAGGGGTGGCCTATTCTAAGCCGAGACCGCATGGGAAAGAAACAATAATGAGTATCTATCTATCAAAATAACAATGGTATTGTAAAAGTTAGTGACATTACGCGTTCAATTTATTCCACCACTATTGTATAAAACTAAATAAAGAATGATTCAAGAAATGCATTCCTGTACAGTTTCCTACGGATATAGGCTAGGTCGTAATATAAAGGGGCAGAGATGAACAAATCCATTCAGAAGCGAATGCGAATCCTATGTAAATTCATCTACGTTGCTCGAGAAACTTATTCCATTCCATATTAGCATATAGAACTTGGCGTGTTGTCCTTTAGTTTGTCGATTGCTCGCGTTTCTGTTTACTCTAGTAATATTCGTCTATTAGTGAAATGTAATAGGCTAATATTGGTGACGTCTTGTTTTAGAATCATTGATGAAATAATATGTACTCTTAAGTAATTACTGGTTCAAGAAAATTAATCAATTGTAATTTCATCTTAACCATCTAGACGAGTGGCGGTCTTCCACCGTGCGTTTTTCAAGGCACTTTCTTCCACGCACAACCACTCTTTGGAATCAACATCCGGCAGCAGTATTTCCGAACCGATACGACATCATAAACTTTAAGAAAAGAGCATATTCCTTTTTAAAAGGCCGTCAGCACATCTGCAATGCCGTTGGTGTTGTGGGTGATCATGTCACTTACCATCAGTTGAGCTGCATGCTTGTTAGCCCCCCGTGTTGTAAAAAAGTTGTTGTGTTCATAAGTTTATGTTGCATCGTGTAGTCGAATCAAATATTTTTTGTCTTGTTTATTATATTAGTATTTTGTATTTGTACAAAATTCATATCTCTCCTCTTAAGGAGAAAATATGGTAAACTAACCCCCAGTAGAAACACAGTCGGCCGGGGTTTAGGGCCTCAGGAAGAGAAAACGCCGTACTATGCGAGCAGTATCTAAGAGCACCGCTTTCTGCATCTTTCCCAGGAATGAGCCGCCTCGGAATCCCAACCGACTGAGATGTCATTCCAGACTAGTTGGGACAAGACCGTTCACTGACATAATGATTGGGATGATTTCGGTGGACGTCACATTTCCATCAAGTGGGCCATCAACTTGTTTACCATTCTAAGTTGTATAAAAAAAAATCTGTTTTAATTCGTAAAATGTGGATGTAAAGATTTTACTAAACGCTACAGAAACTTCTGAATATTCTGTATCTGATAATAATATTAATAATATTATTTATTTTTATTTCCATAAAATTAATATTCAATAATCCAACAATCAGCATTTTTAACTAGCATGCATTATTGCTGTCATAAAATTTCACAATATTTCATAAATTATAATTATATTGTATTACAGAAAAAAACTACTTCAATTATTGTAAAATGAATTTTTTTTTATACAACTTAGAATGGCAAACAAGCTGACGGCCCACCTGATGGAAAGTGGTAACCGTCGCCTATAGACATGAGCAGTACCATGGACATAACAGAGTATACTGTTACGCCCATGATACTCCCCATGCGTTGCCATTCAAGATTCAGATATTATTTCTCTGTACCCTGTAAATTCACGCCATATCCCACTTTCAAACCGAAACACAGCCATGCAAACGCAACTGCTTTACAGTAGAAACACGAATATTTCAAATATACTATCGATAATCGATTATGATAAAACTTCTATGAAGCCATTCTATAAGTACCTTTTTAAATAAAAAATAAATCAAATAAGTTTATAACTGACGGAGTTATAAGGTAACAAACTTAAAAAAAAAACCATCGAATTGAGAACCTCCTGCTTTTTAAATACGGTTGAAAATGATAAAGGAAAGAATGGATGTTTTTACTTTAGTCAGTATTATATTATCTGTGCTTTAGTATATAACTTACAAGTATATACAAAGCGGACTTAATGCTAAAAGCATTCCCTGCTAGCCAACAGAGAAATTCTTAAACCACGTAAAACTTTATTTATCCCACACATATTACCAACCTAGGAAAATTCTAGAATGATAAGTTTTTCTAGGTTGGTAGTAGATTAATACACAGATAATGTAGAAATATACTAGGTTAATACTTTTTTTTTCTTTATACAACAAAAGACAGTAATTAAGCTGACAGACAGCTTTATTGCACGATAATAAATGTCATCTATAAATATGATATCAAAGAATACATTGTACCTAATGGCCGTAATGCGATGCTATTATTAGAGAACTAGTGGGCTGCCCCGGCTTCGCACAGTTAGATAGAAAGACAAATTAGTGTCTTATATTAGCTTTATTAGGATTTTTTTTCTACTCTGGGTTTTTTTAATATTTGATGATGAAATGGTAACCCCGCCTGCACTATCGGTATACGCTGGCGGGGCACCAGTGAGGGTTGATCGGTGTGATGAAAGGGCAGATCAGTTAGCGCATAGTCATGAATTTAACAATAAATTAGTTATAATGGTTTTGCTGGGGGAACCGCGTGGAGGTCCACCTGATAGGGTATATTGATAGCAATGGGGACTAACCTCCCCATTAATAACAATCTCCTTCCCTTCCCTGATACTCTGGGTTACACTATTGTACGCGACTTTATGAGCACTATATGTACACGACTACTACGACAGGGCAACTACGGAGTCCAGCCGTTCATACCCGAAGATTTCCGAACACCGTCTTTCTTATCTGTGACGGTACCGCGAATACTTACAGCATACGCTCAGCGAGTCAAGACGCGTAGTCAGGCTCGCGCGCATGCCACAGCTGCTCACGATTAAAGGTCCCAAATTGAAAGGATGGCCCACTCTATGCCGGGAAAATACGGCGAATACTTTTTTTTTATAATTAGATAATATTTATGATAATTAAAAATATAATTCTTATATCCATGAACGTAAAATATTTTACCTTATGTCGCATAAGCTATCCATCAGAGAGATTTTAAAATAATTATACCCGACAATCATTTGTGAAAGTCCAAAGAAATAGACAATTTTCCGATTGCAATAATATTAAGGGAGGGATCAAAGGGAAATAGGGAATAAGGATATTCAAATTTCAAGATCGCGTGATTGATTGAACTGTTGAAACAAAAAGACTTTGCCATTTATCATAGAATTAACAGGCTCGATATCATCAATTCGCATCTTCTGATATTGGAGTCGGCATTTACTAAATTAAAAGAATACTAATAATTGTTTATGCAATATTATATACTTCACCTTGTTTAAACTTAATTTTTTTATACACTTCAAATAATAATGAACAGGATCTCAGTTTCAATTTTTTTTTATACAACTTAGAATGGCAAACAAGCTGACGGCCCACCTGATGGAAAGTGGCTACCGTCGCCTATAGACATGAGCAGTACCATGGACATGTAACAGAGTATACTGTTTCGTCCATGATACCCCCCATGCGTTGCCATTACTGAGGACTCAGGTGCTATTCCTCTGTACCCTGTGAATAAACTGCCATATCCCACCCTTCAAACCGAAACACAGCCATGCAAACACAACTGCTTCACGGTTGAAACACGAATAGGACAGAGGTACCCAAGCAAACGACTTTTGTACAAAGTCTTCCTCTAGTAAAATAAATTATTCAGTAATTTATAAATATATAATGCATTTCGATATTGTTGAATAAGAATACTCGTCAGTGTTACAAGAAATAAATTATATATATATGTGTATATATATATATATATATATATATATATATATATATATATACGTATAACACGTGGTCAATAAATGTAATTTTCTTTTAACACACCCTTATAATAGGACTTCAAATAAATATTCATCAATTCAGCTTAATTCTCACTTAGGACCGGAATTTCAATTGCTACTTAATCCGGATTATCTTTAAGTGTAAGTTATATTTATATTAAATCTCACATAATACCGGTTAAGTTGTTAGCCGGATAACGACTTAAGTAATCATTTTGTTATTGCCCCATTTATGTGAGTGTAATTATTGAAATTAAATTCATTTAAAATTATATATATATATATATATATATATATATATATATATATATATATATATATATATATATATATATATATATATATATATATATATATATATATATAATCATCATCATTATCATTATGCCAGTCATTAACTGCCCACTTCTGAGTATATGCCTCCCCATAAGGAGGAAGGAGGCTTTTGCCAGAAGTTGCCGCATTTTGTAGGCGGATTGACAACCGCAGTTTAGCTTCGATGATATTTAAAGAGGGACTTTAAAAATTCGTGTACTTTTAAATCACACATGACTTGGACATAATGAATCAGAATGACATAAATATAATATACCTAAATATCCTAAATACTATATTTTATTATTATAATAATAAAATGTTTATATGATTAATATGACATTTTAAATTGTTGTTCATTTATATTAAATGACATAATGTATAATAATATAATAAACTAGATTTGTCTTGCAATATTTTTTTTTTATACAACTTAGAATGGCAAACAAGCTGACGGCCCTCCTGATGGAAATTGGTAACCGTCGCCTATAGACATGAGCAGTACCATGGACATAACAGAGTATACTGTTTCACCCATGATACCCCCCATGCGTTGCCATTCCTGAGGAGTCAGGTGTTATTCCTCTGTACCCAGTAAATTCACGCTATATCCCACCCTTCAAACTGAAACACAGCCATGCAAACACAACTGCTTCACGGTTGAAACACGAATGGGACAGAGGTACCCAAGCAATCGACATTTGTACAAAGTCTCCCTCTGGTGCTTTCTTCATAATAAAAAATGTCAAGTTAAAGAAGGAATTTTAAAAACATACTATGACTTCCCACGATAAAATAACCTCATAATATTAGAAATAAAATTACATAATGGTAAAACCCCACTGCACCCAGCCGTATACGCTCCAGCGCATTATAACTTGGTGATTTATAGACCTCGTGAACAATGAGGTCTTTTGTAAATGACTTTTTGATTTGAACCATTGAATAATGTACATAAGTTATTTTTAAAGCGATTTCAAAAGGGTAAATATTTCTCGTCTCGCTTGTGATTCATTCTAAACAGATGTTTATAATATATTTTGCAATTGACAGGGGTTTATTATGTATGTTTTGACTATATTTATTTTCTTAGAAATTAAAAATACATTACCAGAGGGAGACTTTGTACAAAAGTCGATTGCTTGGGTACCTCTGTCACATTCGTGTTTCAATCGTGAAGCAGGTGTGTTTGCATGGCTGTTTCGGTTTGAAGGGTGGGATATGGCGTGAATTTACTGGGTATAGAGGAATAACACCTGAGTCCTCAGGAATGGCAACGCATGGGGAGTATCATGGGCGAAAGAGACTATTATAATTTATTTAATTTTTAATACACAGTAAAATTCTATGTACATTTGACGGAGTTAACACTGGCCGGTGTTCTCTACCAGTCAACCATTGGGCAAACCGAGAAATACGTAGGCGGTGCATTTTTAAATAGAGAAAAAATTAAAACAATACTTGACATATAATATAAACATACACATAATGTATTAAATAAATAAATATATACATACAATAAATACATACATAAAATATTACTATATAAAACAATTAAATAAAACAACTACAATAGAAGAGCTAATAGTAATCTATCTGTTATCAATGATTTTAAATGGTTTGTTAAGAAAATTTATTTCAAGTTTACCTGTACTTGAACTGGTGTATTATGCTCGGTTTACCAGATCGCTTCTTAGAATATCTCACAAAAGGAATGGAATGGAATAGTGACTCACTCGGTCAATATACGGAAAATAAGCTTATGAAGTAAAGTATAGAATACAGTCAAATTATATTTTATATTACATTATCAAAAGACACAGCCTCAAGCTTCCCTCGGTCCGGGTGTTTGCGGGATTAAGTTATTTTTTTGCCAGCTAAGCCTTTGTTCGCTTATAAATCATATTATTTTGTATAATATCAACTTCTTAAATAAAATATAATAGAGTCAGCACCAAAGAAATATCTAAATACGCTAATCTCCAAATACGATAAACTCTTCTATTTTTATACAATCATATTTAAGTTGTATATTTCCGTTTTCATCTTCGATATGAAGATAATTCCTATTGTACGTTTAATGTCCTTCTTTAAATCCTCTTACTTTTATTATTCGTGTGACAATAGCGACCTCTTGTGTCAAGATTTTGTCGGTAATACCCTTACGAGTATTACCAACTTAGTTTACCCACGTTTATCGAATAATGATGGTATTATTTATTATTATTATTTTCCAATATTTTGCATCTCATTCAAAGTTTGCCATGAAAAGACTGTTGTCAGAAATAAGACAGTTCTGTTGTTAGATTAGGCATTTTTATATGAATTTTAGCTAATAAAATTTGTGTTGGGGAAATTTCGGGAAATTAAAATTGATTTAGAAAAATTTCAGAATTTTTTTGGATAGGTTTGCTTTTTATAAATCGTTTAATAATTCATAAATAACATTAAAGTAGTTACAGAAACATTATGACGTTACAAAGTAAACGCAAAAAATACATTTTTTTCATAGCTCATGTAGTCGTTACACGATTTACACGCAAAAAGTAATCAAAATGTACAAAAGTTTGTGTTTGGCTAAAAGTGTCGGAAACCGTATCAATTTGGAGATAAAAATATTTGAAATTTGAGTAGAAATTAAAAATTGCATTTAGCAAAAGCGAGAGCAAATAAAGGATATTATCTCTCTCTCTCTCTAAGACTAGGTATCTATTATTGCGGTTTATTCTTTATACGAAATCATAAGGTACTGAGGTATCTCATGTCCTCAGAAATAGTAACACATGATTTTTTTTTTACAACACAGGGAGCAAACGAGCATGCGGCTCACTTGATGGTAAGTGACTACCGTCGCTAATGGTCACCCACAACACCTACGGCATTGCAGGTGTGCTGCCGGCCTTTTAAAAAGGAATATGCTCTTTTCTTGAAGGGTATATTATCGTATCGGTTCGGAAATACTGCTGCTGGAAGTTGATTCCAAAGAGTGGCATGATGTCTATAGGCGACTGTTACCACTTTTCACCAGGTGGACCGTCAGCGTGTTTGCCATTTCAAGTTTTATAAATAAAAAATCACCATTTTCACCGAATACATTTTTTCAATTTATTTATTACGATGAAAATAAAAAAAAAGAAGTCGAACATCGTTAAAAATGTAGACGTCGATCTGAAAGAATTGAGATGATCCTAATTACAAGGCATTGTCTTTGTTCCATTTGAATGTATTCACTGATCAAAGTTTGTCGTGAGCCTTGCCCTGGGCAAAGAATTATTTAAATATACTTGAAATGTATTGATTAGCATTTTTATTTCACCAAGGTTAGAAATCATTAAAGTAAACCAGAGGGAGACGGTTAGAGGGAGACACAGCCATGCAAACACAACTGCTTTACGGTTGCAACCGTAAAGCAGTTGTGTTTGCATGGCTGTGTTTCGGTTTGAAAGGTGGGATATGGCGTGAATTTACAGGGTACAGAGGAATAACACACGAGTTCTCAGGAATGGAAACGCATGGGGGGTATCATGGGCGAAACAGTATACTCTGTGTACTACAGTACTATGTCTATGGTACTGCTCATGTCTATAGGCGACGAATACCACTATCCATCAGGTGGGCCGTCAACTTGTTTGCCATTCTAAGCTCTATAAAGAACAAAAAAGTTAGCCGCCTTCGAAAATAAGTGTTTAGAAAATCCAACTGTATTTTTTGTGTGTTTTATTTATTCATTTAGGTACAGCTACAGTGATACGGTTTACGTTATATTCACTATAAGAAGCTCTGTAACGAAGTTATTATTTTAAAATCGCATTATGTGATATCTTTTATGATTTATTAATCCGTTAATCTATAAAGTTCTATATGGCCTTTCTTTTCTTAAAAAGCATTTTATTTTTATTTAAAGAAATACCTGTTTTTTATTACTTTTCCGTGTGAATTACGATAAATAATAATAGTCAAAATCTCTTCAAAATTGGTGAGTACGTCGCGTAACAAAAAAAAAAGATATAAAAAAATTACAAACCTTCTTCCTGCTTAAAGTTGCAATATTAATTTATAAACTATATAAATAAAGAATAAATTGCGAAACACATCCATTTTACTGTTTCTCAAAAACAAAATAAATAAAAAAAAATACTTCATTCCAAAAGCTGCTTAAAAATAATATAAAATAAAATAAAAACTAAGTAAACTGCGAATAACATCCTATTAGCAATTTCTCAAGAACAAAGTAAATTAAAAAAAAAAGAACACTCCATTACAATAAAACGGTCACTCTCATATTTTCACAACTTTGCACAAAACGTTTTACTTTTTTTTTGTTTATAATAAGGCCCCAAGTCATAAAAAGTTTTCTCGAGTCGAGTAAATAAAGAGTAAGGATAAACTGAGTAGGCGGAAATGGCAGCCAATAAAAGGACTGCGCAGTGTGACTTTAGCTGTGGAATTACTATTTATCTCGCAATAAGGGACGGTTGTAAACCACTGATGCCTTACGTTGATACAGAGTTGCAATAGTTGTAATAGTTACATACTTAATACATGACCGTAAAGCAGTTGTGTTTGCATGGCTGTGTTTCGGTCTGAAGGGTGGTATATGGCAGTGAATTTACTGGGTACAGAGGAATAACACCTGAGTCCTCAGGAATGGCAACGCGTGGGAGGTATCATGGGCGCAACAGTATACTCTGTTATGTCCATGGTATTGCTCATGTCTATAGGCGACGGTTACCACTTTCCATCAGGTGGGCCGTCAGTTTGTTTGCCATTCTAAGTTGCATAAAAAAAACTACTCTACCTTACGAACCTATACTTGGTTTCATGGAATCCTCTTTTTCTCAAACATGCTTGGAAATGTAAGCATTATTTTGACAATCTTCTTCGAGATAACTCAAATTGCCGTACTGGCCAAATATATGCAGGCAGCGGCCGGAAAAAGTTGTATGAAAATCCATATCTGTCGTGTTTTGCGGCCAGATAAATTACTATGTAAACTCATATCTGTCCTGTAATTTAAAAATGGAATGACCTTTTACTTCGAAACATGGCTACCAAGGAGGTAACTAATAAAAGAGTTTATTTAAATTTCGAACTGTCTTGCAAATAGAATGTTGTTTATTGAAAAAAAAAAAAACAAAGAAACATTATGGCGCGTGAAAAATTATTATTGTTCGTTATTCATCATTGAACTTAAAAAGTAAAATTGTGTTTTTGATTTCCGCGCATTGTTTGAGAAAAGTACTATACATGGCCACAACTAAGCATTGATGGACTCACGTATGTGTGCCTCGGTTATGCCTCGGCCCACATTTGCACGTTCGTCCATCAATGCTTCAGTTGCTGGCCGCTGCAGTAATTTACTATAGGAATCTTTAGGACTAGACTCTATTCGATTAACCTAACAATATACATATATATCTATATATAGGTACATTAAATACGCAATTGCAATATATATTTATTGACTAACATGCAAATAAACTGTGTATTAATTAAATTTAATATTCGTTAGTAATATAATAATTGAGTGAGTGAAACTGTGATCAAGTTACACAGATATAATGGGACCTGTGATAACTACAACTAACAAACTTACACGATGTATTCTATGATTTGCACGTGACATGTATATATTATGTATAAGCAATACGTATTGTTCGAATATTGAAATAGCTGAACTGTTCGAATTGAAATTGAATATTTTGTATTTAGAATTCGTTAAAATTATTAATTACATCGTATTGTAAAAGTAGCTTCGTTAATTTATATGTATTCTTTTATATACTTGTTAAAAATACGCGTTATTCGGTTATATTTTTTTTTGTAAAATATAATGTGTAATTATGAAGTTTTTAAGAATCAACATCGTTATCATATCACAAGAGATTGATTTAAATAAATCTTGAAATAAATTTTAATAAATCAATATTGGAGTTATAGCAATACTAGCGATATAACGGTTCCATATTGTTCTGATAGATGCAACTTTTTTTTTTTATACCGCTGAGGTGGCAAACAAGCATTCGGCCCACCTGATGGTAAGCGGTTACCGTAGCCTATGAACGCCTGCAATACCAGGTATTACGCGCGCGTTGCCGACCCTGAAGGAACCTCTTTACCCCCCTTTGCTAATGCAAACTATTGCAAATAGATCCCAATTTTAAACTTATTTCCTAATTGTTATTTTATGAGAGCAATTCAAAATTGACATTTGTCAAAATTGGCAAACGGGCAGACGGTCCATCTGATAGAAAGCAGCTACCATCGCCCATGAACATCTGCAACACTAGAGAAGTTCTTTTTTTTCATGGGTGAAAATGGAATGGTAACCCCGCCCGCGCTATCGGTATACATTGAGGTGGCACCAGTGGAAGATGATAGGTGAGAATGAATGCAGGTCAGTTGGCCCACCATGATGAATACGACAAGAATTAACCATGATGGTTTCCAAGGGGAACCGCGTAGAGGTCGACCTGAGTGAGTATATTGCTAGCATTAGGACTATTAGACCTCACTACTAACAATACCTTTTCCCCATTTGCTTGTGCGTTGCCGGCCTTTTAAATGTTTATAGGCACGTTTTTTTTAAATTTCCCATATTATTTGACTGGTTTTTTTTTTATAGCACAAACGTGGCAAACAAGCATACAGCTCGTTTAATGGTAAACCATCACTGTAGTCTATGGACGCCTGCAACACTAGGGGTGTCACGTTTGCGTTGACGACTCTGAAGAAATCTTAATATACCCTTTTTGAAGAATCTCATACTGTAATCTCTAGGGAAAACCTCAAAAAAAATCTGACATCGATATTACATTCAAGAGTAGGTCTGCTGATCTATGAAAATATCCTAAATATGTCACAATGTTTAATCCAGTATTTTTCAACGTGTGGGTCACGATTCCCTGGCGGGAAGAACCTCAGTAAAAAAAAACAAAGTTATAAAGATAGATTTATTAAGAATAATGATAATTAAAACATTTGTGTGTTATATAATAGATTAACAAAAAAAAAAAAAAACCTATGATTCATCCATGCACAAATCATGCACAGATAAAAAATAAAAAGTCCCTATAACATGTTTGTAGTATTATAAAATACATAAAAAAAGCAAAGGGTTGCGGGAGGCGAAATATTTTTTCATACTAGGAAGGTCGTATCATGAAAATGGTTAAAAAAGACTAGTTTAATCCATTAAGACGTCAAAAAGTAACACAAAAAAACTCACTTTTACATTTATTATATTAGTAAGGGTTAATTAAAGATATATTAAGTGTATATAAACATACATCTATGTTTATTTGTACTGAAATTAAGCTCTCAATATATTCGTACCGTGACAGCTGCCATACTAACGTTCCCCTATCTAAAAGGGAAACTTAACCGGTTAAATTATAAATGAGGTTGGCAGCAAGGCGGTTAGATTAACAAGCAGTTCTAGTCGATTAGCAGATTCTTGACGTACCAATTTCATGGCTGACCTGCGAGTCAGAGTGACGTTTGCAATTTGGGCTTGATTTATTATTACCACGTTTGATTTGGGTAGTAGTTGCGGGACTAAATAACGTTTAGCTCTTGAGAAAAAGGAGGTTATTTCTGTCTATTGCTATTAATAAACATGCGAAGGTGGCGCCCTCTGCTAAGAGTATTGAACACATGAATGGATCAATGTGATCAATATATAAGAAAATACATATTATTAAAAAAATATACATATACAATCATTAACAAGAGCGGAGAAGAGGCCCAAGAAGAAAGAAGACACCACGCCGGCATACACAGACCACCAGTGTATGCCGGCTGAGGAACCCAGCGACCCGGAGGTCGACGCCTCCGGAGTTGAAGTCGGGCTAGAGGGGTATACCCCGAGGCCTCTACCTCTCCCGCCCACGCAACATTGGGCAGCCAGAGATGACTTTGTTGTGGTTGTTATCAATGTGACATTTTGCATTTTGCTATTCTATACACAGATGGAGGTGTTATGTGCATACTAAATTAAAAAAATCGTAAGTACACAATATATTTTTAATATAATAACAACCGGTTTAAATTACTTTTAATTCGATCGAGAATATTGTCTAGTTTCAGGACCATTATATAATATTTTTTTTTTCTATTAAGAGTTTCCTCTTGTCGGTGCAACTAATTCATGCATCTTCCTCCAGCCAGCTCTATCCCAGGCCATATCCTTGACCTCTTTATACGACATGACGCCTAGTGTTTCCTTTATCTGTCCCATGTAGTTATTCCCCGGTCTTCCTCTTCCTCTATTATAATATATACTATAATATATTTAAAAAATATAATAAATACATCAAAAGCATGTAACAGTAACGTCATTCTGAGATCATTACGTAAGTATGATAGCCCGATCCTATCATTGTGGGGCAAAATTATTATAGGGGCAATAAAATGTTTCGTTTCGTTTTTACTAACATACTTTAAGTTAATTTTTACTAACAAAATGGGTCGCAGTTATCTGTAAAAAAAAAATATAAAATATAAAAAAAATATTTAAATTGCATATATAATAAATTATCACTTTTTTTTTTAATTATTACTACATAATATATTAATTTTCGTTACTTATGTATTAATATGTCTGCAATTATATAATAAGAATATGTACATTCATAAATATCATGCCTGGCCACTATTTGACTAGATAAAATACCAAATACACCTATTCCAAAAAAAGATTATTATAAATAAATTAAGTACTATTTTGATTTGTATCCTTGTTTGTAATCTAGGTCTTATAAAAGATGTGTAGTCGCACCAAAATTAAATAACACAGGGTCCCAATTAAGTCGAAAAGTCTACGTAGCTTTTACACAAAGCATTAGTCTCAACTACTTTTACACGTTACGAGATAAAAAATTGGCTCTTTTTAAACTGTTTCCATTTAAAATAAAATAAAATTTTAAATCAGAATTGCTAAAGATCGTCCAATTAAGTTAAACTTTTATATTTGCACGACGTGGGTAGAGTACTTATTTGATAATTTTAAGGAACATATGATTTTGTATTTCGACTTCTACAATAAGAATTTTCTTTTTTGTAAATTAATTTACATTAGTATGGGAATAAAATAACGCAATAAGTAAATCAAAAACAATTTGTAATTTATCTTTGATGTGAGATTTCAAGATTTCATTTTCCTTTGAATAGCAAAGTATGATTTTAGAAGTGCTTCCTTCCGCAAACGGTGTCAATATGGATTCGTTCTCCAAAAAAGTTTCCACAAGAGATTATGGCATGGAGTTCTTAAAAAAGGAGTAAAGAGGTTTTTAGAGGGTCCACAAAGCCGGCGTAATGCCCCTAGTATTGTACTTGTTCATAGGCTACGGTCTTGTAATCAGGTGGCCCATTTTTGTATAAAAAAAAGATTGTAAAAAAACAAAAGACTTCAAATATAATAAAAATAATAATAACTAATTGCACGTCTATTCTTATTTTAAAAACAATGAACGACGACATTTATTGTCATGGAAATAGAATTAAATTCAGAACTGAACTGAATTTTCAATCAATTAAAAAAAAGTCGTTTTAGAATTGGCCAGTAACATAAAAGAGACAAGTATATTTTGGCTCGAAATAAAAAATGGACATAAAATTAATATAAACGAATTAACGGTTTATTTTTTCTTCATTAAATCTAATCAAAAGTTACAGCTTAAGGCACAATTAAATAATAGGATCAATTTTGTAAGAGATTGCTGTCCGCAGAAAACTTATATATGAAATATGAGATTAATAATTTTTAATTTTATTTGACGATATTGATTATGTATCTACACACATTTATTTATTTGACTTGAAAATTGTTTTTAATTTTTTTATTATTTTATAATCTTAATAATCATTAAGTTAAATTTGTATCCTTATTTAATCAATAAATTAGATTTATATGCCTACAATATTAAAGATAAACAGATGCCAAAAAGTTTTGTCACAAGGCCCTTATAGTGTTAAATGTCTGTTTAAAGCAAATAAATATTTCATTTCACTTCATTTAATTTCATTTCATTTCAATATGGTAAAACACGAGGTGTACTCAAAATAATTGAGTAAACCCTGTTGATTACAAAAAGACTTGTAAAAATCGGTTTAGAATTTAAGACGGAACTGTGTAAGCAAGTCTCAAGACAATGACGCAAGAAGAAAACTTCGTTTCGGTAATTGCTTTAAAATAAAATGTAGACGGATTTATAATCTCCCACTTTTGGAAGTTATTTAAAAAAAAAAGTTTAAATCATAAAATGAAGCAGATGTCTTTCAGCCGTAATACATTCCGGATAAAAGTAGACCATCGTAATTTCAACTGTTATTTTAACGAATTCTACAAATTAACTGCGACAAACTTAGTATGTCTTTGTACAAAGAAGTACATTTCGTTCATACAGATATATATTAAAATCATATTGCAATAATTTTGTAGTGAGAAAATTCTGAAACAGGTGGATTTTTAACCTGCATGAACCTTTTTACGCAATGTCTTTGACATGTAGAAAGATTAATTCATTATTTTCTCTTTAACTACACTGGGTTGGCTGGAAGAGATTTCTTTTAGAGATAAGCCCACCTTTTGACCCAGCTAACAAGTTATTAAACTAATCGCTGTATCTATTGTTCAAGTGCATGAAAGAACATATATATAAAGATATATTCATTTGCTTGAACATTGTTTTCTGACAGAAACATTTCTATATCAATTTTCAATGAATAAATTGCCAAGTGTTTTTGTTTTTGGCATTAGCAAACAAGACGGCCCACATGATGGAAAGGGGTAACCGTCGCCTATAGACACAGCAGTACCGTGGACATAACAGAGTATACTATTTCGCTCATGATACCCCCCATGCGTTGCCATTCCTGAGGACTCAGGTGTTAATCTTCTGTAACCAGTAAATTCACGCCATATACTACCCTTCCAACCTAAACACAGCCATGCAAACACAACTGATTTACGGTTGAAACACGAATGGAACAGAAGTACCCAAGCAAACGACTTTTGTACAAAGTCTCCCGCTGGTGTCTAATTGTTACGATCATTTTATATTTATTTAAACTAAATAAAGATAAACTGTAGTCGAACAAGGTCCCTTTCTGTCATATAAGAAGAAATATTTTCAATAATCCCTCTGAAATAACAAAGGAACTGTATATTTCATTTTGAGAGAAAATATCGTAGCGAACATTCTGTAACGAATTTAAGTGAATAACTGTGGCCCCACTTCATGGTTATAGCGGAAAATAGATCTTTAAATCATTATAATACGAAAATAACTACATGCAAACGAAAAAGGAACAATTAATAAAATGTGGAACAAAAAATTAAATAATACAAATGCATGCGAATTATCAAATAATATTTTACTGAACTAGATATTATTGTGCATAAGTTTATATCACTTGTTAGTTGATTATAATTATTTTGTTTAATTCCGCTCCAATTAGGATAGCGGAATTAAACAAAAAAAAAGCTACGATTGCCAACACTCAAACAAAGATTGACTATTGTACTAAATCAATAATGTAATAATACAATATATTTTTATATATATTAAAATATGTAATAAATGTAGTAACACTAAACTACTTCTGGTAATAATAATAGTAATCAATTTTCGAATATACATAGGTAGTCGCATGCATACTAATAGTAGCGGAATTAAACAAAATAATTTTAATGAAATAACAACAAATTATTATACCTGCGAAACACAACACTTTTTCCACAGAAATATGAGTAGAGATAAAATAAAAAAAGGTGAAACTTCTTCTATCCATTATTTCTTATAGATATTTGCTTCATATTAACATGGAAATTTAAAAATTTCCTAAAAGTAGACTTTGTACACAAGTCGTCTGCTTGGGTATCTCTGTCTCATTCGTGTGTTTTTTTTATATCACTGAGGTGGCAAACAAGCATACGCAAGGTGAGCGGTTACCGTAGCCTATGAACGCCTGTTATACCAGAGGTATTACGTGCGCGTTGCTGACCCTGAAGAATTCTCTTTAACCCTCTTTTGAAGAACCCTTTTGAAGAAATGTTTCATCACATCAATACATCAAGTTACATAAATATTAAATTTTATAATAATAAATATTTTATTGCAAAAAAATAGAGTTGTGTTATATTTATATCACGTACTTCATAATTATACGCTTTTTGAAAACAGTGCTAATCTTTGTTAAGAAACATATAGTTTGTATTTATGTCTATTTCTACTTTCTTTAAATTCATAGTTTCTTTTAAATACATGTAGATATTTTTTAATATGTACTTTTTTTATATATAAAAACATAATAGTGAGGGGATTTTATATTTTTTTTTTATTGTTACTATAATACACTGCAAAGCGCTCTAATACATTTTCTTTTTGTATTCTGAATGGTTTTTCCAACTTTACGGAATTTTCCTATAATATTATGCCATGGTTTAAAAGTGAAAATACATAGCCATGATAATGCAAAAGATACGCTTGTAATATGGTCATTTGTTGAATTATTTTAAAGGCATATACAAATCTGTCTATTTTATTAGTAAGATTGTTAATATGAACATCTTATTTAATAAATTTGACAATAGTAATACCCAAGAATAGTGTATTATCTTTGGCTGGTATTTCAATGTGATAACATTTACTTTTTAGGTTTACAGGTACACTATTATACGTTTGAAATTGTATGGATTTCGTTTTATTAATATTTAAATTCAAATTATATGTCTTAAGTCAGTTTTCAATATCTTTATCAATTTTATTCCCAAAATCGTCTCCGTTAGAATATTTATTTGGTATTGTAGTATCTTCATCAAAAAGACTATATTTTTCATCAGTTACATTTGGTAGGTCATTTCTGTATAATAGAAAAATCTATTATTTTTAAAATAGAAACAATGGAACACTTCCTTAAAAGTCCGTTAAATATATCGATCCCTCTCTGTAAAGAATGAAAGCAAATAATTGAAATAATACAACATTATAAGGAGTGATTTCATTAAAACGAGTCCTTTGAATTTGCACAGCAGTTTCCCATTTTTTGTCGCTCCCCTATTTAAATCTTCGACAAAAGGTAACGATGTGAGCTTAGCCCGGGTTAGTCCCGGAAGCCTCCTAATTACCCCGGACATTTTGGGAGTGTCCTAAATTTTTATAAGAGCAAAATGCACTGCCGCTGGACAAGCTCACTAATCCACTTAGTCTTAGCCGCGCAAAGATAAGTTAGATCCTATTTGTTTTTCTTCGCAAATTTTAAATGACAATTCCCAATTATGTCTTCTTGTTGTATTTTTTTTTATTTAAGTATTATGACGATATAGGAAGGAGACCTATTTTTAGACAGTCCTGTTTTGCAATTTTTGCCTATATTAAGCCATTTCAAAAAAGTACGCAATAATCGATTTTTTGTGCGTATGTGAGTTATGCACGAAATATGTTATTATTATTATTTTTATATTTATAATGTTTGTAACTTTTATTTCAGTATAATACAAAACAAATAATTATTATATCTTTGTTGCAGAATGTGATTCTATTTGGATAATTCTTTGTAAAATCAATAGTGTTCACACCCGTGCTGATTTCCCATTTATTTTGTTACAATTGCACGCACGATTGCAGATTATTTTGTTCAGCAAAATCTAAATTAATATGTCCAAATGAACGTGGTTGTTAGCATTTGAAATAATCATTTATTTATTTATATGATCACATAACATATTTATAGGATCACCAACATAAGATATAGCGAAACATTTCAATACAATACACTGGTAGATTGGATCTAACTGTTCTTACATTTATAGGCAAACCACAACATGAGTTTGATAAACATTAAAATGGAATTTAATTATTAAATGTCGTTAAATGAATATATAATATTAACAATATAAGTAAATAATGGAATTTATATTTAAATTATTTTAAATTATATTTTATTATTATTATATTATCCGTTAACCGTCCATTGCTGAACATAGGCCTCCTCTAATATCCCACACATATAAATTCTTTTGTTTATTGTTAAAGTCGGTGGTCACATTGAGAATAGATTAATATTGTTTGTCTTTAATATTATTTGTCTAGCCTTACTGAATGTTAAACGTAACCATAATAAATTCATTTATTACAATGTATATTATGGTTGAGTTTCGACCAATTGGCGACCACTAGTAATATTAATGGGATTATTAGAAGAAATATATATGGTAGGTCACAGGTGGTTCATAAAAATATAAAAATTTCATACTTTTATTTCCTCCAAAATCTTCAATAAAATTAAATTGTAATGACATTTTCGTAATTTCATTCGTCAATCAATCACGGTCAAATCTTATATCTCTTTCACTCATCACACTTACTCTCATTTCTATTCCTTTCACTCATCTTCTAGATATTTTCACTCATACAGTTATGTAATAATGAGGTTCCAAAAATCATGATGACGGTAACTAGTGTTCATTTAACAAAATAAATATAATTTAAAAATAATATTCGATTTTTAAATTAAATCATTTCCGAATTTAAATTACCAAGTTCTTTTCGTGGCCGAACAAAATGCGATATCCACTCGCTCCTATTGGACGCTGTGCCTACAATTTAATTATTTATTCCATTCAAACGCCAGAATATCTCTTATTCGCTTGTTAACTTCGTTTAAATGGAAAATAATGTAATTATAATATGAGTATAACAGGAAATTACATGTTTGAGAATTCAAAACGCAAATAATGTTAGTTTTGTCTATGCCAAATGTTGCTCATCTGGAATTTAATATACGAGTAAATACAAGTAAAACATTTTTAAATAAATAAATGATTTTTTTAAAGGTAGAATAACTTAAAGCCATATAATTTATGTTAAATATATGGATATATATACACAATCTGATTAAATAGATTCCTCTTAAACAAATACCAAATATCAGTATATCGAAAATTCCACCTAAAATGTATTAAAATAAAAAAAAAAAATTAAAATGTATTTATTGGAACCATAAAAATTACAATTGTAGGGTAGTGTATGATAACAGCCACATTAGTTAAAAATAACTGTCGTGGCTGTAAATATAGTATTAATTATATATTTTGTAGTAAGTATATAAATTGGCTATTCTAAATATATTTACTCGTACTTAAGAGTAATCTATTTAATCAGGTTATGGAATTAGCTTGCCGAGGTGTTTAAAAAGAGTACAGCATGGGGTTCTTATAAAAGACGTGAAAAGCTTTCTTCCATATTAAAAACGGACATTGTTGCTGGTTGATTGTGTCCATTAGGCGAGCCATATGTTTGTTTTGCACAACGGAAGCAAAAGTCTCGATCATTAATTTCACCAACACATAATTACAAATTGATTATTTATACGGAAATATTCAAAAAGGCATTCGCTCGTCGAAAATTCGCTTCTTAACAGCGTACTTGCATACAAATTGGCCAAAATGTTTGTAAATAAAGCCTCGCCTATAGAATATATTTGAATAAGTTACGAGCTGAGAAAACAAAAATGGTACCGATTAACATTAATGTATTGTTTAAAATTAAAATTTCCCCGTTTATATTATAAACAAGGTTTCATCAGATTAGTATATTTTTAATAGACTTAAAAAGGAAACTTTTATTTCCTCAATGTAATTGTATAAAAATACAATCCATGTGATTTACTGAACTAAGTCATACCAGAGGGAGACTTTGTACAAAAGTCGTTTACTTGGGCACCTCTGTCCTCTATCCGTGTTTTTACCGTGAAACAGTTGTGTTTGCATGGCTATGTTTCGGTTTGAAGGGTGGGATATGACAGTGAATTTACTATACAGAGGAATAACACCTGAGTCCTCAGGAATGGCAACGTATGGGGGGTATCATGGGCGAAACAGTATAATCTGTTATGCACTTGGTACTGCTCATGTCTATAGGCGACGGTTACCATTTTTCATCAGGTGAGCTGTCAGATTGTTTGCTATTCTAAGTTGCATTCACATTCTAAGTAAATTTGATCAGAATTATTTTGTTTAATTCCACTACCATTAGTATGTGTGTGACTGCCAACACTAGAAGATTGACCACCACTATTACTACCAGAAGTTACACAACCTTCCATATTAGTTTATATTATTTTTAAAACTAAGTATTATTAATGAATTTAGATATTGTATAGTCAACCATGAAATGGATAGCTTTCTTTTATCACAAACATTAATTACTTTACTACATATTAAGTACGTGGAATAACTACCAATTTATAAAAGTAATTTCGGACGCAGGAAAGAAAGAGAATCTTCTATTTGGTATCCGTAAATCTTATGGCACGGGAATGAATTTGTTCCCATGACCTTTAGAATACCCTCAAATTGAAAATAGAATTAGTAGTTATAGTAGAAACTTTGATTATACAGATAGAATGTCTACATACAAATGCTTTGAGAAAAGCGGGTCAACTTTTTCATACAATTTTACGTGATAAATAGTTATGAATAATTACTTTATTACTTCAATATTATGTCTTATAATTTCTACATCTTTCTGATACGTAAACACTTATGTTATTTCTTAAATAATACGTCAAGATACATTGTAAACCTAAGTATATAATGTATCTTGACACTGAAGAACACTGATAAAAAAATTAAATCGGGTGATTTGACAATTAGCTGACAAAAAGTTGATCCGTTTTTGAGACTCAATGCTTTATCTACATAATCTAAGAGTAGAAAATACGTTAAATTAATAAGTATATGTATAAATATGGATAATTTAAATTAAATATTGCCTTAATTAAAGGTACAAACAGAGTTAATTTAACAGGTATAACATTAAACATATGGAAAGACCCATATCGTTGCCAGAAATTAATATATTTTGTTAATTGTAAATTAATTTTACTTTAAGCATTCACTAACTATTAGGTGAGTGCGGGAAGGGCTTTTGTTGTGTAACAAGTGGAAGTTGGTAAGTGGAAACTTTGCATCGAAATGCACATTTTTTTTATACAACTTAATGCATGGAAAACAAGCTGATGGCCCACCTGATGGAAAGTGGTAACCGTCGCCTATAGACATAAGCAATACCATAGACATAACAGAGTATACTGTTTCGCCCATGATACCTCCCATGCGTTGCCATTCCTGAGGATTCTGATGTTATTCCTCTGTACCCAGTAAATTCACGCCATATCCCATCCTTCAAACCGAAACACAGCCATGAAAACACAACTGCTTCACGGTTGAAACACGAATGTTACAAAGGTACCCAAGCAATCGACTTTTGTACAAAGTCTCCCTCTGGTAAATATATATATAAATTATACATATGTATAATTTGTTACTGTAGTAATAATATTTGTTTTTCTTCTCCCTTAAAAAGGACCCCTCGTCCTCTCTTAGGATAATTATGATGATATACTATGTTATGTCAATTTATAAAATTCATTCATGTCTCAAAATAAAAATTAAAGAACTGTATTGTATTTATTATATATAATATATATGTTATATGTAGGGTAATATGTTTATATAATAATTTAACTATGTATTCCCAACTTTACATGGTATATGACATATTCTTAAGCAATATAAAGGTTGTAAGCCTCTTGGTAATAAATAGAAACAAAGCACAAGTTCTCACAGTTCATTTAATTTAGATATCATACTATTAAACCATATATTTACTTATTTTACGTTATATATATGAAATATAATAAATAATATAACATAAATACCCAACTTTTGTTAATCCATTAACATTTATTTAACTATAGCTTCTTTAAGACTTCCATCAACAATAATTGTGATATATTTTATATAATGACCACGTTGTTTACTATACTTGTTCACTCTTGATACGTCAGGGAGCTCCGCTCTGTTCAACGGTTGGACAAGAAGTGTCTCCCCACCCAAATAACAATCTTTTATATCTACAGGGCCGAATTCGAGTGAACAAGTCAGCGATATCACGTGTTCTTACAATTTAATTTCTTTTTATTCAAGTATCATGACAATAAATTATTATAAAATTTATTAAAATATAAATTAGTGTTCTATATACATTACTAGAATAATTTGTTACCACATTTAGTATAATAACAATTTTAACGTATTATTATATTTAAAGTAGTTAGCCTGATTTTTATTAATAAATGTAGGTACACATTTTAACACAAGATGTTTAAGAAAATTAATATAATTTAAAATAAATATCTAACACATGCAATAATTAGTAAAATAGAATAAATAAATAACATGTGACTATGACGTAAAATTGCTGAAAGGAGAAGGAAAAGTCAGTCGCAGAAAGAAATTCTTAGCTCCGCAATGTCTAGGAGTAGACGGGCATTGTGAGTGCAGCCGAATTATTCCACCTCGTAAAAGACAAGGCCTTCTCTATTTCCTAGTTCGAGGCACTATAAGATAAGTAGTGCTCGGAAATGGCAACACATGAAAGGTACCATCGGCGTCCCATTGTATTCTTTCGATGGCATTATTTATATTCGAATGCCATTCGTACCCAGTCTATATATTCTTACGGCATAGACGTAACCAAATACGTGAACAAGCCACGCAGCTTAGTTCCGTGTGAAGACCCTTTATTGTTCCGGAACCCTCCGTTCCGCCCGTTAAAGTACCCAAAACAAAGCTATTTAGCGTGTACGCCGGCAATCTTGTGTGAGCAAATGTTTACCCGACTAATAACAAAGTTGACAACTGTATTGGCGCTTTCATTATGTTACTGTACATGTTATTTTGTAGGGATATTAGTATGTCTGATACTGTAAGCGCAAAAATCCTTATGCTAAGTATTGATATGTGAGAATCGAATATTGTTCTTTCTATCATAAAACCATGTCTTTTGGCATGATAGGCAGAGATAACGATAAGCTATTTACCTAAGAATTAATAATTAATGTGAACGGTCTTTGTATTATAACAAATATATAATGATTTATAATTTATGTAAATATTTATTTTAATTTCTGTTTAGCACTACTACTGCCCACTCACTACTTCCTATGCCGCTGCGTTAGGTTGACTGGAAGAAATCTCTTTCAGAGATAAGTTCGCCTTTGCTAACATTGTTAGTAACTTATTGTTATATATATATATATATATATATATATATATATATATATATATATATATATATATATATATATATATATATATATATATATGAATTAGAGGCACTTTTCTCTGACTGAACAAATAATAAGTGTAATAAATTTTAAATCCAACTTGTTTTCCTCTTGACAAACGTGGACAATTACGACATGGAGCTGAATGCGTCAGGAAATGTCAAGTCGGTGAAGTGACGTCGCGAACTAAGCGGAATATCAGGCAAAGTGGCAGTGACTTTGGAGTTTGTAAGAAATTTAACATTTTCTTCCAGAAAATAACGTTTTTACTCATAAAATTAGAGAGGGATTTTAAAGAAACGATCTTAGAGATTTCAAAACGAATTATCCCAACTAGATTTTTTCCTGTAAAAAATCTACTTCAATCATAAATCAAAATACGTAGCAATCCTATTAATATGGTAATGTAAAAGTTCGTAAGGATGAATGATTGAAGATTTTTTTTTATATAACTTAGAATGGCAAACAAGCTGACGGCCCACCTGATGTAAAGTGGTAACCGTCGCCTATAGACATGAGCAGTACCATGGACATAACAGAGTATACTGTTTCGCCCATGATACCCCCCATGCGTTGCCATTCCTGAGGACTAAGGTGTTATTCCTCTGTACCCAGTAAATTCACGCCATATCCCACCCTTCAAACCGAAACACAGCCATGCAAACACAACTGCTTCACGGTTGAAACACTAATGGGACAGAGGTACCCAAGCAATTGACTTTTGTACAAAGTCTCCCTCTGATTTGTTAGTCTTTCACGCAAAAACTACTGAACGGATTAGAATAAAATTTGGTACACGAGTAAGTTAAATCCTAACTTAGCAGATGGGATGTTTTTTGTATCGAATAACACGAGGGAAGCCGCATGATACAACTAGTGAAAGAATGAAATAATTCTTCTTATTTACAAGTATATTTTGGCTGGCAACAAGTAGTTTTTTGCTCCACAATTTTACATAGAAAATACATTTATGAATAAATTATTCTCTTTTTATGACGTCAGTTAAAAGTACCTTTTTATGTAACCTAATAATTAAAGGTTAAATTACTAAAAAAAAAACAACTTCAATTTAATCAATTTAATCAGATAAAAAAAAGAATTTTCTAAATCTTTTTAGAACCAACAGAATTAAAAAGCGAAAGAGATTTGTTTGAATCAAAGCATTTGACGTTCCATTGTTTCTGCCTATCCTAATGGGAGACAGGCATGACAGATATATGTAGTATGTATGTATGTAATATTATGAGGTAACAAATATAAAAGAAATACAAGTAAGTTTAAAATCTCTCTTTTTTAAAGTTGGTTAAAATTGTACTGTAGGTAGTAACAAATACCATTAAACAAATAACGGGGCCTCATTTAGTCTCAAACTGAGGCTAAATTTGTACTATAAGAACTGAACAACTGACAGAAATACTTAAATGTATGAGGGAGATTTTGTACAAAAGTCGATTGCTTGGGTACCTCTGTCCCATTCGTGTTTTAACCGTAAAGTAATTGTGTTTGCATGACTGTGTTTCGGTTTGAAGGGTGGGATATGGCGTGAATTTACTGGGTACAGAGGAATAACACCTGGGTCTTCAGGAATAGCAACGCATGGGGGGTATCATGGGTGAAACAGTATACTCTGTTATGTCCATGGTACTGCTCATGTCTATAGGCGACGGTTACCACTTTCCATCAGGTGGGCCGTCAGCTTGTTTGCCATTCTAAGTTGTATAAAAAAAAATTAATAGAAACATATCATACACAGAGAACACCTAGAGTAATAAAAACAAAAGTATACATTCATACAAATGAGTTAAATGATAAAATCCGTAACCCACGGAAACAGCTACAGCACGAAGGTCGTTAAACTTATCACATTAATTAAAATGTTGTAAAATAAAAAAGCGTAGCTAAAAGAAATTAAAAGTAGATTTACTTACAGACAGTGAATGAGTACTAAAGTTGAAAGGGTTCTGTATAATTTATAATATTTTTACCGAGTTTAAAAGGAGTATTCGAGGGGATTACCCAAATCCATTGATTGAAGAGTTTGGAAGCCGTTAAACATTATTCACTTACCGTTAATAAATTAAAGAAATAATTTGTTCAGTTTAAAGGAATTTAGCTTTTTTTTTTATACGTCTAAGGTGGCAAACCAGCATTTAGCCCTTCTGATGTTCAGAAATTACCACAGTCTATAAATGATTGCAATACTAGGGGTATGACACGTGCCTTGCCAACCCTATACACTCCTTTTTAACCCTTTTTTAAAGATCCCCATACTGTAGTCTCTTGAATAAACCTTGACTAAAAAGTAATTTAGTAGTTGATCCTGCGACTTTGTTTGCATGAACACTAAAAAATTAATAGTTTATGTTTATCTCCATTCCAAGTAATACGTGTACTAATTTCATAAGTATTATACAAGTCTTTGGTTAGGTACACGACAAGATCAAATATATCATTATTAGTTGTTGATATATAAGCGCAGTGCATAATAGTAAGATGGATGTGTGTGTGTGTTTACGTGTATGCCAATTTTTATAACGATTTATTGAGCTATTATGCTACCAAGAGGAACTTTATTTATTTATTTAATACAAAAATCTACAGCTCTCAAAAAAACAACTTATATGCTCAGTCTCTTATAAATACAGTAATAAATAAACAATTTCACTTTCACGTTTATAATCTTAGTAAAAATTTGATTTGACCTAATTCGAGCGAAGCGGCTATTTTCGACTAATCCTATATATTTTATAGTCTACAATATCCCTTAGTGACCATTGTGCAGGTAGACAAGCCTACTTAAAAGAATAACACAAACACATCTTCGGTGGTAAACGTTATTCAATTATTCAGAATGATCCAGACAAAGGGACCGCGGTACTAGAAGGGTCTATAAATAATGCATCTACGGAGAACCAAGCCGTCTGTAGATTAATAGGTCGGACGCGTGCCTCCCTGTTTAGCGCCGTCCCAATATTCTCTGTCGGTGGGTATAGGTAAAATATTTCGTGTCAAACTGAATGTACGGAGTTATAGCTCTGTGAGTTATTGTAGTTTATCTTGGTGGATATTATTTAAGGAAGGTATTATAGTAGCTGCAACTTCAACCGCGTGACCGGAATCTGTTTACTTTTTTTGATTGTTGAAAATGGTATGGTAACCTCGCCTGCGCTAACGGGATACGCTGGCGGAGCACCAGTGAAGGGTGATAGATGAGAATGAAAACAGGCCAGTTAGCCCATCATGATGAATTCATCAGGAATTAACCATGATAGTATCCAGGGAAAATCGCGAGTAGGTCGACCTGGTTGGGTATATTGCTAGCAATGGGATTCTCAGTCTCCATTACTAACAATCCCTTTCCCCCGGAATATGTTTACTGACCTGGATAAACAGTAGCCTATATTCTTCTTCTTCACGTACAATATGTGTATAACAAATAGTAAGCATGGCAACTATAGGCAAAACCTCCCAAGGGGGATGTTTACGTTCAGCAGTGGACGGTAAAGGGCTGATATGTTGACCTGTGAAAGGAATCCCAAATAAAAAAAAAGTTACGTCATATTTTCAAGTCTTACTAGATCTTAAAACCATAGTTAAGATCATAGCACTACGCTATGATAAAGGTACGATAAAAATGAGGAAAGAAAAAGGCCCTATAGCAATTTAATCTTTCATATAAAATTATTACAAATTATTGTATCCCTCAAGGTAAAATGCGGAATTTGAGATTTTCCGAATACGCTTTGGGGAAAGTTATTGTGTATTTCTTATAAAATTCTGCTGCATAAAAGCCCATTATTTAAATTATGACAGGTCGGAGTGATAGCTGTCTGGTATAATCTCCTTGTTTGAAAAATTTTGTGAAAAATAAAATATATTAGTGTCTATATTTGTTGTGCAAAAAGTGACTTCAATTCTGTAAACGCCCAAACATCATATGAATATTTAGATTTAAAATGTGGTTTTTCGTTTAATTTCATTTATATAATAGATAAGTAATTAATAATTTATTTTGCAAAGAGAGCAGCTTCAAATATCACAAAAATAAAATTAGAAATCACAGAAATACATTTTTTCATGCTACTTAAAATGGCAAAAAAGCTGACGACCCACCTGATGGAAAGTAGTAACCGTCGCCTATAGACATGGGCATAACAGAGTATATTGTTTCGCGCCCATGATATCCCCCATGCGTTGCCATTCCTGAGGACTCAGGTGTTATTCTTCTGTACCCTGTAAATTCACTGCCACATCCCACCCTTCAAACTGAAACACAGCCATGCAAACAACTGCTTCACAGTAGAACCACGAATAGGACAGAGATGCCCAAGCAAACGACTTTTGTACAAAGTTTCCATCTGGTAGACTCTAAAATCCTAAGACAAAAGATGAAAATTCTGTAGAGATTAAAACGCTTAAAAATATGTGTGGTCTTAGAATAAAAGGTACAGTGAGTAATAGTGTAATTAGAGATATATGGATTAAAAGTCGTAGTGACAAAGATCGAAGCGAATATTGATTTATTTTGGCCATATATAGTGGGTGGATGAAAGATGAATTACGAAATACAAGATTACGTATTTATCGAGCAATAAATAGTGATGCCGTTAGGAGCCGTCCTAGAAGGACGTACGTCGACAAAATAGGTGACGTGTTGAATAAAGGTCAAATTAAAAGTACCCGTAACCGGCGAGCATGTATGAAAAGATTGATGAATGTGGAGGAAGCGAAAGAGGTTTGAGGACCTACCTTATGAATTATTTTCGAAATTTAGGAGTCCAACGAAACACAAATTTGTTATTAAAAATACATAATACATAGCGTTTAAAAATATTAAAATATCGTTCCTTTGGACTATTATCGTAGGATTTATATCGAACGAAATGTTAAGCTCTACTGGACCGATTTTGCTATGAACAATAACACAAAATTGAGTCCGAAAATTCGGTATTTTATTTCATGCTAGACCCCAGTTTGAATCGAAGCATTCGGCGTTTAAATTTTTCTGCCTACCCTAATGGGAGGCAAATGTGACAGTGATGTATATATGCACAAAAGGTGAAAATCGATTTAGAATTTGTAATCGCATTAAATCGTTATAAATAATTTAGATCTATTTAAAACTTTCTTCCTTCGCTAATCAATTAAAAATCGTCTGCATTTAATAATAATAATAATAATTCTTTATTTGGAACAAAAACATTGGCTACAGTATTAATGAAAAACGATGATATCCGCAGAAGTATAAAACTGTGTCGAGAATATCAACGCCCTCTTCCTCATTGCAGGATTCCAAAACAGACATTATAACGTATGGTAGCTAGTTACATCAACGAAGACATTTTTGTTATACCTAGCAACTAACTACAATACTAATAAATTTAAAGGTTTATCATTCACCAATTCATGTTTATATCGCCCAAAAAGTAAGGCTTTGTTTTGATGGACAATAATAGAATAGTTACCCGCCTGCGCTATCGGTATACACTAGCAGGGCACCAGTGAGAGATGATTGGTGAGGATAAAAAGGCAGGGCAGTTAGCCCATCGTGACGAATTCAACGATAAATTAGTCACGATGGTTTGCAAGGGGAACCGCGTGGAGGTCGGCCTGATAAGGTATATTGATAGCGATCGAGACTATCCTCACCGTTACTAACAATACCTCACCCCAGCAACTAAGGCTGTCGTGTTTCGATTTAAAAAGTTGGATAGGGCAGTCAAGAGTTTCTGAAACTGGTGCGCATGTATGAGACTAGTGGGGGAAGGGATTATTAGTAATGTAGACTACCAGACCCAGTACTAGCAATATACCCTATCAGGTCGACCTCCAAGTGGTTAACCGTTGATATGACGTTAATGTTGAATTCAAATGAAAATGTTGCTAGTTAACTAAAATACATTTACAATCCTAAAACATCGAGTCATTAATATTTAAATATATAAAAAAAATACAATACCTATTTCACAAAAGTAAATTTTCAAATTGACGTAGACGAATCTCTTGTTTCGAGTGTGAAATATTAGATTTTTATAACAGAAATTGTCATTTTGATTAATGTTTGTATTTAGACGTGCTAATTCTATTACTTCATTTTACTTTATAAAAGCCACTTCGTTTTCAATTAATATTTAAATAAAGTTTTAATAATATGCAAGAATTTAGATACGAGGTATATAATATTTATGTTACTATTTCGATTGAAACTACCATACTATTGACTAGCGATTTGCGCGTTTAGTAATCCGACTACTAATTATTCGATTGAGCAATTCGTTCGAATTATTCGAATGAACTTGAATTTTCAAATCTTTATATTTATAGAAATATTATTATATTAATATATATAGAAATACTGCTGCTATATATATATATATATATATATATATATATATATATATATATATATATATATATATATATATATATATATATATATATATATATATATATATATGTATATATATATATATATATATATATATATATATATATATATATATATATATAGCAGTATTTCTGAACCGATACGACATCATAATCTACAAGAAAAAAGCATATTCCTTTTTAAAAGGCCGGCAGCACACCTGCAATGCCGTTGGTGTTGCGGTTGATCATGGACGGCGGTAGTCACTTACCATCAGGTGAGCCGCATCCTCGTTTACCCCCTATGTTGTAATAAAAACACTATATTTTACCCACGACTTTGTCCGTGTAACCAGTATATATTTAATCCAGATAAAAAGTAGCTTATATATAGTAGCTTCTTTATTCTATATAGTACGTGTGTACAAAATTACATAGTGATTGGTTAACGCGGTATAAGGTAACAAACAAATAAACAAACTCACTTTTACATTTTTAATATTCATAAGGGTATGAAAAATGATTAAAAAAATACATATCAAAAGACGCTTTGAATAGCTAAATGTTGGAATACGCAATCTGAGAATCCCGACGATCAATATGCACGGTCTGGGTGTATTTTTAGCGGCAGACGTTACTTCATGGCGACGGTGGAGTGTTGACTTACCTCCAGAGCGTATTCATTTGCCCGGCATCGTAAAAAAAATATCTCATAAATGCCCGGAGGCTTTCGTACAATCAACGAAATGGCGCGAAAAACTGGGCGACGCTCGGCTACCTACTACGGACGCATTAATTTCGACGTTCCCCTGTGGCAATTACATAAATTTATGTCGTCGCCTGTACCGTTGAGTTTCGGGCGGCGTTCGGTACAGTCGAGCTGGTGGAACGATCACTTGACTTAAGATTTTTAATCAGAATTTAATGTAATAACTTACGGTTTAAGTTACGTGTAATTTGACCGAAAAGTCTCGACTAGTTTCGGAATCAATTCGTGATACTTAGTCATGAGCGACTGAGACACGACCACAATCCTGACTGCGTACCTCGGCCTGTTCAGCGCGAGCTGTTGGCGTTTGTGTTGCTCACACACGTCACATTCGCTCATGACTAAGGATCACAAATTGATTCCGAAACTAGTCGAGCTTTATCGATCCAATTACAAGTAAATTAAAGCAGAAGTTACATATAATATTACATTAAAATATAAAAGATAATGTAATGGTAACAACCTTCACATTCATATATTGGCTCCATAACGAATAACTATATATTGATTAGCATTATATACTAGATATCGTTATCCAATATTATAATATTAAAACGTAGAATACAGAATATAGATGTTAGATATCAGATGTATGCGGAAATTTCAAATCTAATTTGGGCGACAGTAAAATGAGCTATGACTTTTTTGCTTTCAAATCACTATACATTACAACACATTCACCAGAGGGAGACTTTGTACAAAAGTCGATTGCTTGGGTACCTCTGTCCCATTCGTGTTTCAACCGTGAAGTAGTTGTGTTTGCATGGCTGTGTTTCGGTTTGAAGGGTGGGATATGGCGTGAATTTACATTCATTCTAATGTAAGTTGTATAAAAAAATATAAAATTTTCACTATACTATAATATAACTGACCTGCTTCATCCTCACTTATCATCCAGTACTGGTGCCCCGCCAGCATATACCGTTAGCGCAGATTACCATTTTATTGTCATCCATTAAAAAATATATGACTATCATTTTTAACCGATTTCAAATAATGAAATTGTGGACCACAAAAGAACTAACTTCAACTCGCTGACTGAGCTGTCGCCACTAACGACCGTTACCTATACAAAACAATATTAAAAAAAAAAACATACAATTGTGCGGCATCGTTGAAATTGTATAGCTGTTGAATTTGATCTAAAACTTTTTTAATTATCGCTCGCATGTTGCGAGATTTGATAAGTCAAAAGAGGAATTCTCTAAATCTGTTCAAAAGCGACATCTATTGTGTAGGTTTTGTTCCATTTCAACAATTAACACTGTATATTTTACTGTTTATTACACGCACATGTACGCACACACACACACACACACACAAGCGTTTAGATATACTCATCATATCAGCCTTTAACTGTCCACTGTTGGACATAAACATCCCCCTTATGGGCTTTGGCAGTAATTTCCACACTCAGCAGGTGGATTAGCACCGCAGTGAGGGTTTAGAGATGTTAGACACTGCTGCTCAGCCCTCGTTCTCCCTTAGTCGCCTCTTATGACACCCATGGGAAAGGAAGGGATAGCCCATTTGATGCTGGGACACACACGTCGATTGTATATTTCACTGTATATCACACGCACGCAAACGCCGCGTTCAGTGAATCTGTAAAAGCCATCTGCGGCCAACAGCAAACACAGTTAGATAAAAAGCACGCACACACACGCACTTACGCACACGCCGTTACACGCACACACACGCACGCACGCAACGCACGCACGTACACACACGCAACCACGCACGTACACACGCACGCATGCGTTTAGATATACTCGCACACTATTAATATCATACAATGTTGATATCTTCATTTAATGATACTGTGATTTGTATTTTCATGGTTATGGAGGAGCGTGACCTTCTGATACCGGTGATATCACCTACTAAAAGGTCACAACGACGATCTTTGTGTCGTACCAATTTTGGTATGAAATATTTTTCATTTTTCATAATAATAATAATTATGGATTGTATATTATTATCATGTATATCGATTATTGTAAATCAGATGCTAAATTTCTACTAAATATATAATTTTCAGTAACTAGATGGATAAAGCTTTTACCGGAAGGGTTGTTACCATTTTCCACCAATTTAAAAAAAGGAGGAGGTCCTCAAATTGGTTTTTTTTTATGTCTATTACCTAATAACTTTGTCATTTATAAACCGATACGAAAAATTATTTTTCTAGCTATAATGATGTATCTCTGAATATATATATACATACATACATATATATATATATATATATATATATATATATATATATATATATATATATATATATATATATATATATATATATATATATATATATATATATATATATATATATTATAGATTGATCCACAGAAATTTTAATAAAATCGTCTCAGTAATTTGGTCTTTGTATAATCCGCAGTTTTCTCGGAAATTCATGAGTTAATACTCAGTTTTGACTCATTAATTTGATGATCAATACGAAAGTATTGATCATCAAATTAATTAAAACAAAAATCATAAATCAAATAAGTTCACGTAAGTTCATAATTAATAAAGACATCGCGCGTAACACGGAAAAAATAAGTTTCATTTCCACAAGAAAATGAATTTGTAGCAAACACCGGTGGCTTAATATAAAAGTAAATGTCACAAGCACCTTACAACTGAATTTACTGGGTACAGAGGAATAACACCGGAGTCCTCAGGAATGGCAACGCATGGGCGAAACAGTATACTCTGTTATATCCATGGTACTGCTCATGTCTATAGGCGACGGTTACCACTTTCCATCAGGTGGGCCGTCAGCTTGTTTGCCATTCTAAGTTGTATAAAAAAAAAAACTAACGTAGATATCGCGTCACATATAAACAAAATGAATTGATAATTTTCTCTGTCCTTTTTTTTAGCTCTTAATTTTTTCTTTTCTTTTGTAAGTTACTATTTTTTTTTTTTATACTTTACTACTGTGGACTGTTTACTGTTGTAATAGAACGTGCAAACAGCCCACGGTAGGGTTAAATTTATGTAAGATCATTAAATCAGAAGCGACGCGTGCCATTAACCTCACAGGAGCCTACATAAGATGTGCGAGCTGGAACATTCATTTAATGAGACCCATCAATAATATTATCATACATCATACACCGGAATATTTTCCGCTTCTTCTGTATTTGTTATGTAATAATGTTAGAGATAAAACACATGACGCAAAACGTGCGTGGACGTAATGGCAGTCGGAGATTGATGGCTTATATGGAAGCTTGTAGAACTTCCAGTAACAATAATTAGTGTCCAACCGAAACAGGTTTTACAGCCGAAACCGAAACCGAACTTTCGGCCTTGGTCTCGGTTTCGGCCGAAACCGAAACTTACTGAAACTTATATAAAATTTCTCTTTTATACTAAAATGTAGTGTATTTTTTATACAATTATTTACACAAACACACAAATAGTTAAAGGGTAATAATAAACACTAATTAAAGTATGTAACAAATATGTCATATATTTATATATAAAAACATGTTAAAATTATGACTCACTCTTGGAAGTAAACTTAAAAAAAAACATTCATTTAGATACACGCACAACATAAACACACACAAAGTTTCGGCGCGACCGAAAGTTTCGGCCAATTTTTATCCGAAAACGAAACTAAGGCTTCAAGTAGAATTTCTGGCCGAAACTAGCCGAAACCGAAACCGAAAGTTCTGTCGGATATTAATAATAATAGTAGGTAATCTTCAAGTGTTGCCAGTCGATTACATACTAATGATACCGGAATTGAACTTAATAATATAATAATTCTAATCCACTAATTAATGATATACGTACTTACGCGAAATAACACCCAGTTAAGTAATACAATAATGTATAACCGCAACTTCGTCCGCATACCCTGAACGTTGACCTATGCGCTTTACCATCTCAAATATTACATAATTACTAAATTTTATGGCAAATGGTCTCAGATATTCAATTGTTCACTATTAAAACCTCAAAATATAATAAATACACAATTATTTATTTATAAATTATTTATTTATTTATAAAATTATTATGATTATATAAGATGTTTACTGTCCATTGCTGGACATAAGCCTCCCCCTTGAAAGGTTTCGCCAGTAGTTGCCACGCTTGGCAGTCGGGTTGACAATCGCAGTTAAGCTTTGGTGTTGTTTTAAGAGTGACGCTGCTGCCCATCCCTTGCCTTCCCTTAGTCGCCTCTTACGACACCCACGGGAAAGAAAGGGGTGGCCTATTCTATGCCGGGACCACACAGTCATATCTATTATGGAACAAATGATATAAAAGCATGGTTTCTAAATTGGTACTTTTTTTATACAACTTAGAATGGCAAACAAGCTGACTGCTCACCTGATGGAAAGTGGTAACTGTCGCCTATAGACATGAGCAGTACCATGGACATAACAGTGTACTGTTTCGCTCATGATACCCCCTATGCGTTGCCATTCCTGAGGACTCAGGTGTTATTCCTCTGTACCCAGTAAATTCACGCCATATCCTACCCTTCAAACCGAAACACAGCCATGCAAACACAACTGCTTCACGGTAGAAACACGAATAGGACAGAGGTACCCAAGCAATCTACTTTTGTACAAAGTCTGGTTGTACGTCTATGATTTAGTTTAATTAATTTAACAGGACTATTAGCAATTATTGATATTAGGCCATAATTAATATTTTGATCTCAGGTTTCCTCTAATCTAAGATTAAGGTTTAATCCAAGATTAGTAACATTTACGCAGACAAACTCCTATGATGAGGGGAAAGGGATTGTTAGTAATAGGATCTAATTGACCCATTGCTAGCAATACACTCTATCAGGTCGACCTCCACGCGGTTCCTCCTGGAAACCGTCGTGGTTAATTCTAGTGGAATTCGTCACGACGGACTAATTGACCTGCCTTTTCATCCTCACCTTTCATCGCTCACTGGTGCTACCATTCCGTTATAACACATAAAAAAAACCCTAAGGTAAAAGCTAATTATGAATATAAATAAATAGACAAATATATTAGTTCCTTTCAACAAGGTCACCTAATACCCTTATAGCTACTACGGTACTTTTGAATGTGTCTTTTCATTTATCGCCATTTCAATCGGTTGTAAAGTCCCCCCGAATGGCACAACGAATGAATGGAATAGGCCGACGGACTTGCTAAGTAATTGCTGGCCACTATTATCGAGGTCGTCACTCCATTGTGGGTATACGATGTATCAAATAGGCCAAATAGAGCGCTTGCCAAAATAAACATCATTTCTAATATATGGGAGTATCTTTTAATCAAGTAATCGCAATGGTCGACTTTGTACAAAAGTCGTTTGCTTGGGTACCTCTGTCCCATTCGTGTTTCAACCGTGAAGCTGTTGTGTTTGCATGGCTATGTTTCGGTTTGAAGGGTGGGGTATGGTGTGAATTTACAGGGTACAGAGGAACAACACTTGAGTCCTCAGGAATGGCAACGCATGGGGGTTATCGTGGGTGAAACAGTATACTCTGTTATGTCCATTGTACTGCTCATGTCTATAGGCGACGGTTAACACTTTCCATCAGGTGGGCCGTCAGCTTGTTTGCCATTCTAAGTTGTATAAATGGCTAAAATCATGACGATGAAGATACAAACATTTTAGACACTTTCCTTATTTTAGATAGATAAATTTTATATATATATATATATAATCAAATAGACTTCAAATCTATATATAAGACATATTGTAGATTCCATATTAAAAACTATGATATTGTAAATTTAATGTGTCTACCAAACATATGGGATGTCATCCTTACATCAGTGTCTTTTGTCACGTTTAAAATTACTCTTTCTTCTGTATATAAAATGTAGTACGTTCATACATTGTTGTACATACCTTGTGTAGATAGATGTTTATATTCATTAATACCCTTTTAGACACAAAGTACCTAACTGTTACATGTTCGTATTTAGTCGATCACCAGCTTTGTATAAAGGTTGTAAAGTGAATAGTTACGAGCAGTTGAGCAAAAGTCACTGGTTCTCAAACTGGTATCGTAATATTACATATTTATAGAATTTTTATTAAAAATATTAACTTGAATAGGGTATTTTTTTATAACAGACGAAAATGGAGTGGTGAACCCACCTGCGCTAACGGTAGACACTGGCGGGGCACCGGTGAATGATGATAGGTAAGTTTAAAACGTGGACAAAAAAAGATTAGTCCATCGTGATGAAAGCACGAGTGGCGGTCTTCCACCGTGCGTTTTTCAAGGCACTTTCTTCCACGCACAGCCATTCTTTGAAATCAACTTCCAGCAGCAGTATTTCCGAACCGATACGTCAACATAACCTTCAGGAAAAGAGTATATTCCTTTTTAAAAGACCGGCAGCACACCTGCAATGCCGCTGGTGTTGTGGGTGATCATGGGCGGCAGTAATCACTTACTATCAGGTGAGCCGCATGCTCGTTTGCCCCATGTATTGTAAAAAAAAGGGAATTCAGCGCGACGGTGTCCAGAAGGAAGGAACTATGTGAAGTTGCCCTGACTATATTGCTAGCATTGGGAATGATAGTCCGTCTCGTCCTACACTGTGTTTGCAACGTACGCGCTGCTACTCAAGAACCTTTCTTCTCAATCGCTTGTCAGTTCGTCGAGCTAATTGGCCAGTCTATTGCCAATTCAGCTTGTTATCCTTCGAGCTATGTCGGTCAGTTTGGTACTTTTGCGGATACCCTCATTTTAGATTTTGATACACAAAGTCACTCAAGACTCCAAAAAGGCTTTAAATTACTCAGTAAGCTATGTTGAGCCCTCTTCATAGCTAACTGAGCAATTTGGAGTCTTTGCATATGGACAATCGTGTAGGACCATGTTTCGGTTCCATAAGTCGTCACTGGCAACACGCGCTGGTTACAAATCATCGTCTTCAAACTCCGAGGTATGTTGAACGAATGAATGAATTAACGAACGAATGAATGAACGAATAAACAAATGGAATGAATGAATGAATGAATGAACGAATGAACGAATGAATGAATGAATGAATGAATGAATGAATGAATGAATGAATGAATGAATGAATAAATGAATGAACGAATGAACGAATGAACGAATGAACGAATTAACGAATGAACGAATGAATGAAAACTTATTTCAATAAACCATAACGCTTACATATACTTAGATTATAGGTTTTAAGTAAATTTTGAACGAAATGATGTTGCTAAGTTTTCCGAATGCTAAATTACCTAAACAATTGCAATTAGTATACTGTACACTCGAAACAGAATTATTGCATAACTGGTGAGTATTTAATATGGCAATTGTTATTTCGATTATATGATGATTGTGTTTTAAGCAACATTATATTAGTATTAGAGAGAAATGAACTGTGATGAGGTCATTTAATGATGAAGTATAATACATATAATAAATATATGGTAAATATAATAAGTAATTTTCGTACATTCTCCCTTTTGGTACCTTAATTTATTTATTTATTCGTTATAAGTTACAATAACAGTTTGCAAACAGAAATGAACCATTTAAAAAAAACAATACAAAAACGCAGTTTGCCAACCTTACATTGTAAACATCATTTAACAGTAAGTTAGAAGTAAACGTTACAACATTTTTATATATGTACATTACATTACTGATTACAATTATGAACTTATTCTATCCAAAAAAATCCAAACTTATTCTATCTCAAAATCATACAACGACCTTTTAAACCCAATAGTACTCTAATGAAAGATATCGAATTTTTCGCTAATTTTGTTACACGATTGACACATCCGATGAATGGGATTATTAATGCAAGCAATACTCTTCTGCTTATCTACCCCGTAACGTACCTAGGTATCCTGGATATCTCCAAGAAATAAATATAAAAAAATAAACATAACATTTATATACAGTCATATTTCTGGATTTTCTTGGCACCGAAATTGAATATCAGACTGTAAACATTAAGGAAAGGAAAACCGAAGAATTAATCGCCAGAAATATAATTAATACACTACTAGCTGGTTGCTACGTAAATGGACTGGTTCCAGAATATTCCTCGCTGGCAACGGTACGCGCTAATGGCTCTTACAAATCACATGATGGACTGGTTATATGGTTTAGCAGTTGATTTTCTTATGTATGATTATATATATATATATATATATATATATATATATATATATATATATATATATATATTATTAATTCACTCTTGCGCCACCTGCCCACTTCTATCGGTTCTCCTTTAACCAAAGGTTGTCTGTAAGAGATTGCCCTAGCGCCTAAGACCGCCTTTTGTACCTTTATGTGTATATTTCAATCTGTATTCATGTTACTGTATTTCACTTGAATTATTCACTTGTCATTGTATATTTTTATTTATGGTGCAATAAAGAGTTAAATAAAAAAAAAATGTATTTTTAAGAAACTTGCAAAAGAAGGAAATTATCAAACAACCTGAGTCCTCAGGAATGGCAACGCATGGGAGGTATCATGGGCGAAACAGTATACTCTGTTATGTCCATGGTACTGCTCATGTCTATACGCGACGGTTACCGCTTTCCATCAGGTGGGCCGTCAGCTTGTTTGCCATTAAAAGTTTTTAATGTGTGATAATAGAATTGTTACCACACCTGTGAAATCAGAATACGCTGGCGGGGTACTAGTGAGGGATAATAGATGATGATGAAGCAGATCAATTGGCCCATTGTGACGAATTCAACAATAAAACAATCATAATGGTTTCCAAGGGGAACCACGTGGAGGTCGACCTGATGGGGTATATTTCATTAGTAATCATTCCACTATCATTCATTAAAAAAATACCTAAACTGAGATGAACAAGACTGTTATGTGATAATTATATTTTATGCACAATGATACAACAGAAACCAATTCAAACTTTTTGGCAATTACATTTAAAAGTGATACAAAATTAACCATTTCGAAATGGAGAGATACTCGACGAAACTTTGCGAACCACTGGCAGAATATTGGCAGTACATGGGCGAAAACAAGGGGCTTATTGTTATAGCAACAGATACTGTTTCACAAACTTCTTGTTATGCCCAAGAAGAGGCATTTTGCGAGCGTAAAGTGTTATCGTTAGTATTAATTTTCATACAATGGACTAAAATATTATGAAAATATATATCTTTTATATCGTATAACACTGAACTAGTTAGTTAATGTAATATTAGTTTTATAGTTATTAACCATTCAGTTAACCAAATAGGTTTTATGACCTGTTTGTAAATGTTTTACTAAACTAGATGTTATTTTGCGAAAGTCCATATCGCGGGTTGATTAGAATTGTTTAATTCCGTTACCAATAGTACGCGCGCAACTGACAACACAACACGTGCGTGGACAGAATGAAGGTCGGAAATTTTAATGGATAATAATGAAATGGTAACTCCGCCCGCGCTATCAGTATACACTAGAACCAGTGAGAGATGATAGGCGACGATGAAATCAGGTCAGTTAGCCCATCGCGACGAATTCCACTAGAATTAATAACGATGGTTTCCAGGGGGAGCCGCGTGGAGGTCGACCTGATAGTGAGTATCCTTTCGGAGGTTGGAGATTGTAGAACTTCTGGTAATAATTATAGTAGTCAATCTTCAAGTCGTACGTATACTAATGGTAACGGAATTAAACAAAATAATTCTAACAAGCTAACAAGCACACGTGGTACCTTTACACTGGAAATATACAATTTATATTTATATATTCCAGACAAACCTCTATGGTGTTTGCTATGCTTGTTTGTTATGTTAATGTTTATAGTAAAAATAAATAAATAAAAAAATGTATAAATTACGTAAATGATATAAGTCTATTCGCTGACTTCTGCAGACATAAGACTTTTAAATGCATTTTTGTTTAAATTAAATGACTTTTAAATGAAATTTTGTTTAAGTGAAAATATATTAAAAGGCACCTGCATTGCCTACTCTCAGTTAGCCATAACCTACGACTGCCAAGTGAAAATAGGTTTTGATAAAGTTTACACTAAAAGGAAATTTATTCTTTTTATACACAAAAACATATGGTTGCCTATAAAAAAAATTAGCGTAAGTAAGGGTTGCCAGCGTCTAAAGTTAATATCTCCGCTGATTTCTACAAACAAAAGACTTTTAAATAAACTTTTGTTTAAATGAAAGATAAATAAAAATGTAATAAAACGCACCTGCGTTGCCTGCATTCGATTAGTCATAACCCACGTTGCCGTGTAAAAAAGAATTTTAGTAAAGTTAGTTCATATAAAGTTTACACTAAATGGAAGTTTATTCTTTTTATACACGGTAACAAATGGTTGCCTATAAAAACATGAGCGTAAGTAAGGGTTGCCAGTATCTAAAGTTTTGTTTTAGATGATGATGCTGTAATTGTGTAAATCTAATGTAAACGGCAGTACATAAAATATTTTTTCAGTACGATAACATGAAATTGCTCATTAAAATCAAGTAAGGGTTGCTACCTGGGAATTTTACGTGACAGCTATCTGATAGTAGACAACCTGGAAGCGTCATATTATATTTTTATTATGTTTTATTTAAACCAAGATTCAATGAAACTCGTATCTACAGATGTCAGCAATTAGATCTTCGACTAGAAAGTACTGTAATCCTGCTAGGTTCACTTTCACGTGGTTTTCCAGGAAACCACTTCTGTGTAGGTCTGGGTGAGTGGAATGTAGGTTGGTTGGTGAATACGTGAAGAGGGAACACTTGTAATTACACAGGATACTTTTATTAAGTATTTCGAACATACAATATTACAATAAAAGAAACCACGTCTGTTTGTCCGATTGGTAAATGAAGCAAGAGAGTTTTACTGTTGCCATGACATAAAAATATTAAATATTTGTTGGGTTGCCAACAACTCCGTTTAATTTTTTTTTTATACTATTTAGAATGGCAAACAAGCTGACGGTCCACCTGATGGAAAGTGGTAACCGTCGCCTATAGACATGAGCAGTATCATGGACATAACAGAGTATACTGTTTCGCCCATGCTACCCCCCATGCGTTGCCATTCCTGAGGACTCAGGTGTTATTCCTCTGTACCCTGTAAATTCGCGCCATATCCCACCCTTCAAACCGAAATACAGCCATGCAAACACAGCTGCTTCACGGTTGAAACACGAATAGAACAGTGGTACCCAAGCAATCGACTTTCGTACAAAGTCTCCCTCTGGTAAATTCTTCACGGATGGTAATGAATACCATTTGCATATTCGGTTGTAATATTCCATCTACTGACATGAAAACGATCCTTTGGGCTATTCGAATGCTGTAGCACAACGAGACTCCGAACATAATTAGGCTCTTAATTATACCAGAGGGAGAGTTTACATAAAGTCATTTACAGTGATAGGATGCCTCAGTTTCAATCGTTAACTCTACCATTAAGTAACTTGTCTGCATTCTAGGTGTCGGCACGGATGATATTGTACTATGCATTGACATATTTTAAATTAGTTTTACTCTAAGCCATGTCTTTACTGTTGAAAGCTCTGATAAATAGATAGATAATATATTTGCATTACTTAAAACAAACACCAACAATGGATATTTACCAGAGGAAGACTTTGTACAAAAGTCGATTACTTGGGTACTTCTGTCCTATTCGTGTTTCAACTGTGAAGCAGTTGTGTTTGCATGGCTGTGTTTCGGTTTGAAGGGTAGGATATGGCGTGAATTTACAGGGTACAGAGGTATAACACCTGAGTCCTCAGGAATGGCAACGCATGGGGGGTATCATGGGCGTAACAGCATACTTTGTTATGTCCATGGTACTGCTCATGTCTATAGGCGACGGTTACCATTTTCCATCAGGTGGGCCGTCAGCATACATACGCAAAAAAAAAAAAAAAATAAGAATACATATACAAAAGTGTTTTTCAACAAATAAAATATATTATTATTATTTTTTAAATTTCACTTAAATTCTCATCTCCCCTCTTAAGGAGAGGAGATGGCAACTAACCCCCGGCAGAAGCACAGTCGGCCGGGGTTCAGGGCCCCAGGAAGAGAAACCGGCGTACAATGCGGGCAGAATCTAAGAGCACCGCTTTCTGCATCTTTCCCGGGAGTGAGCCGCCTCGGAATCCCAGCCGTCTGAGATGTTGTTCCAGACTGGTTGGGATAAGACCGTTCACCGACATAACGATTGGGATGATTTCGGTAGATGTCACCCCCCACATTTCGGTCACCTCGTGAGCCAGGTCGAGATATTTTCTCTTCTTCGGTTTCGGCTTTCACGAGGTTCTCGTCATGCGGTATGGTGACATCCACCAAAAACACCCTCGAGAGTGCCCGATCCATCACCACGATATCAGGTTTGTTCGCAAGAACGGTCCTGTCCGTGATGATGGATCGGTCCCAGTAGAGCCTTACGCTGTCGCTTTCGAGGACCGGCTGGGGCTCGTACTTATAGTACGGCAACCTCTCATTCGCGAGGCCGTACTTCAGAGCTAGCTCTTGATGGAGTATTTTGGCTACCTGGTTGTGCCTGTGCAAGTACTCAGTGTTGGCAAGAGCTGAACAACCCGAAAGCACATGTCTGAGTGACTCTCCGGGATGGCGACATGCCCGACAGATGTCCTCAGTGCCATCCTTCAGAATGTGCTTTCGGTAATTGTTTGTCTTAACCACCTGATCCTGTATTGCACAGACAAAACCCTCGGTCTCTCCGAAGAGATCACCGAACTGTAGCCAGTGCACGAAGGTCTTCGTGTTTACGTACGGCCCGTGAAGGGCTTTGAAGAACCTTTCGTGCAACTCCTTCTCTTTCCATACGGCCTCCCGCTGAGAGGTACCCAAAACTTCGGGTTTTCGCCAGTCCTCTTTAGCCAGAGAAAGAGGGGTGAATCCTTTGTCACATTGTATGACCTCTCTATGCAAACCCTCGTCTATTTTCTCCAGAAAATATGTCCTGAGGCTGTCAACCTCGCGGTTGTGCATGGTCTTAACGCTTAACAAGCCTCGACCACCAGCCTTCCGCGGGATATACAGCCTCATGACTGACGATTTCGGGTGATGCATTCTATGGAGGGTCATAGTTGTGCGGACTTTCCGATCCAGGGCTTCGAGATCGGTTTGAGACCATCTGAGTACGCCAAAAGTGTAAAGGAGTACGGGTATGACCCAGCCGTTATAAGCTCGGATTTTATTGGCGCCCGACAAAGAACTTTTCAGTACTCTTGTAAGGCGCGCAAAAAATTCCTCGCGGACTGACTGTTTCATATCCGTCTCCTTCACACCGATGTTTTGTGACATGCCCAGATACCGGTATGTTTCAGCCTCAGAGAGGGTTTTAATATTAAAGGGATCTGAGGCGATCCCTTCAGTTTGAGTGACCCGTCCCCTCTGCACATGGAGGACCGCGCACTTGTCTATTCCGAACGCCATCCTAATAGAGCTGCTATAATCGTTTACGATATTTAGCAGCTCCGTCAGGCGTTCGACGCTCGGAGCTAGCAGTTTCAAGTCATCCATGTACAGAAGGTGAGACACTCGTGTACCTCCTCTCCGATACTGAAATCCAGTCCCTGAATTCTCCAGTAAAGTACTGAGTGGATTCAGGGACAGGCAAAACCAAAGTGGACTCAAACAATCGCCCTGGAATATTCCCCTCTTTATCTCTATCCGGTCAGCGGTATCCGTCAATCGCTCGCCCTGGATAGTCAGGATCGTCGTCCACTGCCCCATGCATGCCTCCAAGAACACTCGAACTGTACCGTCGATCTTGTACAGCTCGAGTATCCTCCGGAGCCATGAATGGGGCACGGAATCGAACGCCTTTTTATAATCTATCCAGGCGGCGGAGAAATTCCGACGGTTCCGCTTGACCACGTGGCCAGCGACAGCATCAATGAGGAGCAGCTCCTTCGATCCGCGGCTACCGCCCCTGCATCCGTTCTGAGCGCTAGATAGGATCTTATTCTCGTACACATGACGAGAGATCTTAGCGCTCAGAACGGATGTTAACGTCTTATATATTGTCGTAAGACAAGTGATGGGGCGATATTTAGATGGATCCGCGGTATCGTCCGTCTTAGGAGCTAAATGAGTGATCCCGGTTGTAAGGAAGTTCGGGAGCGTCCTGTTTTCGAGGGCACTCTGGAATTGCACGGCTAAGGTCGCATGGCTGGCCGAGAACGCCTTTAACCAGTAGTGCTGCAATCCGTCGATCCCCGGACTTTTCCAGTTCGGAGCCCGACGGATCGCGGCAACCACGTCTTCCTCCGTAATGGCAATGGCGTTCATCGGCGTTATTCGAGCACATGCTTCCTCAACATCGTGCATCCATGCGCCCTCCTCATGTTCCACAGGTTCAGACCACAGCTGTCTCCAGAAGGCGACGAAATTGGCTGTTTCGGGTCTTTGTCCTGTGGGCTGTAGTTTTGGGCGCTCCAAGTTCCTATAAAACTTCCGTTGATCACTCATAAAGAGGCGATTCTGTTGATACCTCTCAACCCTCTCAGAGTACCGTCGGAGTCGCTTCCCCCATGCAGCGATCTTCTGCTTCAGTTCATCTATGCGCTCCGTAAGTTTGTGCCCGAAGTCCGGCTGGAACAGACGTACACCTGTCCCAGCAAAGGCCTCTTTTACGGAGCGCATAATTCTCGGGCGTGTGTTGCCCTCCCTGAAGCAGAGCAGTCTACCAATGAGGACTCTGGCCTGGGCGATCCGTCGTTCAATCCTTCTTTTCCAGGCTGGTTTCATATTATCCTTTTGGATATTACGTCCAGCCCGGGGCATTTTTGCGCCGGTATATCGGCATACTGCCAACGCAGCGCCAAACAGGATTGAACTCGTCTCTCCCAGATCACCGCTGCCCTCAAGGTACTGAGGCAGCAGTCCATTTGTGGCCTTAATGGCATCCCGCGTCGCCACATTTGGATATATCCGGGGAAGCTTCGGTCTCTCTTCGAGGGGAGTTCTTCGGATCTCTAGAAGCACCTCCTCTAGTATGCTCCTCATATGCTCTATATCCTGGGAAGTTGTTCCGTCCGCATCCGCTTCTGAAAGCGTTTCGGCAACCACCTCTACGCTAGGTAGCACGTCTGAGATGGGTTGCTCTACGGTCGCGGAGTTTGCTTCTGGAACAACTTCACTTCGCAATCGTTCGAGTTCGGTCGCGCTAAACATACCAGAGCGCTGTATGTACCGAACTCTGTCGGCTAGGTTCTGTTCCGAGACGGTTAGATCCGGTAAAAGACGCAGAAACTCGCGGTGCATTACTGCCCGGTATCCTGTTCTGCCTGTTTCTGTCCCTGTAGCCCTGAAGAACGCACGCATGAGGTCCTCATTCATAGCTCTTGTCCACCTCATGCGACGTGTACCACCAGTGGCGGGCACCGATTGCTGGGCCTGTGACGGCCCTGCCGGCGCCAAGCCAGCTGATGTCGATGGCGAGGGGTCGGACCGGCCAGGTGGTGGGGCCGGTCGGCTGGCTCGCATTCTGCCGCGCCTACCGCCAGTTGTAGACGCGCCCCGGCGACCCCCGGGCAGCGACCCTATACTGTCTACGTTATTATTACTTGCCATCTTTATTTTTGCCATTGCCCCTTTAGCCGCGTAGGTTTTATTTATACGCGTGACCGCCTTCCACGTGAGCTAGATGGTGAGCTCGGACGCGGGGTTGGACTTTGGAAGGCTTATTATTATTATTTTTTAAATTTCACTAAAATTCTCATCTCCCCTTTTAAGGAGAGGAGATGAGAATTTAATTAATTAATTAATTCTTATTATTATTATTATTATGTAAAAAAAGGAAATACATAAAAGAAGTAACATAATTTTTCATTTCGTAGGTGTGCCACAGTTACACAAAATGGCCACAATACAGTTTATTGCTTTGCCCTCGAAAGAACAAAACACTGATATTCTGTTGTGACCAAAAGCAGTCGCGAAATTCTTTAACAAAAAAAAAAAAACTAATATATGTATAATAAAGAATAAAGACAATTATGTGTGTCTACTACAATCATATATATTTAATATTTTAACTTAAATTAATAAATATCATTAGAAAACAGTACAAAGTCTCCCTCTGGTGAGGGAGACTGCCAATAATACAGTTGTGATCTCTGATATCACAAGCATTTATGCAATCATTACTATGCAAATTCTAATCTTTTCAAATATTAATTCACTATCTCTGTATGAGTATAGAAAACCATTAATATTTGAGTTCTTTTGCAACGTAATTTTACATTGAAAAGATTAACTTTAAAATGGTACTAAACGTTATAGGCACAATGGTTTACCTTTAAATATTTGGATATATTTTTGTTTTATTGCCCTTTACCGGATGCTCAGCCGTAAAGGAGATTCGGAAAATGACTCCGAATTACCTCTTAGCTTATAAGTCTCATTATTAATGATTTATGATAATGCTCGGTAACAATGGAAAATTATGGTTGTTATGTGATTTACGAAGTTTTTAATTGCTTTGTTGTTAGAATAATACAACAAAATAATAACAAAACGTTAAGGTAGTTAAGAATGTTTATGACCGAAGCAATTTATAAGATTACCGTTTTATTTTATACAATTTAGAATGGCAAACAAGCTGACGGTCCACCTGATGGAAAGTGGTAACCGTCGCCTATAGATATGAGCAGTACCACGGACATAACAGAGTATACTGTTTCGCCCATGATACCCCCCATGCGTTGCCATTCCTGAGGACTCAGGTGTTATTCCTCTGTACCCAGTAAATTCACGCCATATCCCACCCATCAAACCGAAACACAGCCATGCAAACACAACTACTTCACGGTAGAAACACGAATGGGACAGAGGTACCCAAGCAATCGACTTTTGTACAAAATTCTCATTCTGGAGATATATATCTCCCTTATAACTATTACTAATCTTTGTTGCGAACTGTAGCGATTTCTTTTCTCTTCTTCAATAATTCATACTTGTGTAACACGTGTATTAAGTATGACTACAGACTTGAAAAGGTACAGTAGAATCGTACATCTGTGGGTTTGATAGATGACACATAAAAAGTTGTTGTCTACAGAATGACGGAGCGTTTTTTCACGTTTGTCCCCATCTCTGCTGATAGAAAAGTAAAAAAGGCACTAAAATTGATGAATACGAGTTCATTCTTGAAATCATCGCTGTCAGTGTTATCCTTGGATTGTATAGATAGAGCCTCAAGCCTCAAAAATGGGTTAACATTTTGACAATTAGCTGACACAATTAGCTTTTATCAGTACTGTATATAAAAACACGAGTCAGCTAATTTATCTTGATAAAATTTATTTTGACGTATAAAATGTATCTTTACGTATTATTTAATGTATAAAATTATTATTTACGCACTAAAAAGATGCAGAAACTATAAGACAAAATATATATACAGGTTATGAAGGAATGACTTATAACTATTTATCACGCAAAATTGTACGAGAAAGTTGATCCGTTTTTCTCGAAGAATTTCTATGGAAATACTCTATCTATATAATCTAACATGTTATCTAATTCGTAACGGTAAATGTGTTTAAATTATAAATCTTCCAGTATAACTCATAATAGCATTAAAAGAGACTAATAAATCTTCAAAATCAATCACCAGCACGGTGACATGACATGACTAGGGTGCTTATTTTTTTTTATTTGATGATAATGAAATGGCAACCCCGCTTACGCTAACGACATACATTGGCGGGGCACCAATGAGGGATGACAAGTGAAAATAAAAAAGTAGGTCAGTTAGCCCATCGTGATGAATGCATCTGGAATTCAGCACGATAGTTTCCAAGTGGAAGCACTTGGAAGTCGTCCTGACAAGGTATATTGCTAGCAATGGGACTGATGGCCCGCATTACTAACAATCCTTTTCCACCCTCGTTGCTCAGTTGTGAGGACAGAGGTCGCTGCAAGGAGTGGTTGGAAGCGATCCAGAACAATAGGGTGAGAAAGGGATTGTAAGCAATGGAGTTCGACAGCTCCATTGCTAGCAATATGCCTTATTAGGTCGACCTCCATGTGGTTCCCCCTGGAAACCATCGTGAACAATTCTTGTTGAATTGGTAACGATGGGCTAATTGACCTGCTTCATCCTCACCTATCATCCTTCACTGGTGCCCCGCCGGTATATACCGATAGCGCGGGTGGGGTTACCATTCCATTATCATCTATTAAAAAAAGACCCAGAACAATAAGGTTACATTAATATGTTTAAACTTATGGGACATAGTACCTTGAGCACATAATCCATCCCCGTCGGTCGTAGCCACGGGAGTTGGATAACATACTATGTAATATATCTCTGCTGTCAACTACCTGTCATATAGCTTGCAGCAGCAACCGCATTGGATTCTAATCCGGCTTAGTTTCACAACTCAATTCAGAAATCTGCGTAATCAATTCGTGCAGTTGCTTCACTGTTATTGCATGGTTGATTTACGTGACAGAAAGAACGAGCAAGAGTACTCTTATCATCTCAAATAGTTAGGTATACCAATATTTATCATCATCATCATGTCAGCTTTTAACTGTCCACTGCTGAACATAAGCCTCTCCTAGAGAGGGTTTGCCAGTAATTGCCACGCTTGGCAGACTTGGGAGAGATTGGCTACCACAGTTACGCTTTGGAGATGTTTTAAGAGGGACGCTGCTGCCCATCCCTCGCCTTCCTTTAGGCGCCTCTTACGACACCCACGGGAAAGGAAGGGGTGTCCTATTGTATACCAAGACATTATTAATGATGATTTAACCGTTAACATACCAAGCGACACCTAACAAACTAACAAACATACTTTCATATTTATAATGCCACTAAGGGGGGGGGGGGGAGGGAGGGAAAGGGATTGTTAGCAATGGAGTTTCACAGCCCCATTGCTAGCAATATGCCTTATTAGGTCGACCTCCACGTGGTTCCCCTGGAAACCATCGTGAACAATTCTTGTTGAATTCGTCACGATAGGCTAACTGACCTACTTCATCCTCACCTATCATCCTTCACTGGTGCCTTGCCGGTATATACCGATAGCGCGGGTGGGGTTACCATTCCATTGAATGAATGAATGAATGAGTATACTTTATTTGCATTATACAATATAGGAAATAAACAAGACAATTTACAAACACAACGATACAATTGTATAAGTGCAGTAAGGCGGACTTATTGCTGAGAGCAACCTTTATTTTACCATTCCATTATCATCCATTAAAAAAAAATGCCACTAAGGATTTTAAATACTTCTCAACAACTGTTTATACGTTATCTCTTTTATACCACGAGTTTATTTAAATTTTATTTTTGAATGGTGTTTGATTAAGATGTAGCGTGGACTGAAAGATAATGTAGTGACAAAAATCAAAAAGGGAATGTTGCGTTGATTCGGCCATTTAGAGAGAATGTATGAAAGAAGAATTACGGTAGAGATTTATCGAACAAGAATTAATGCAGATGTCGGTAGGGGCCGCCCTAGATGGACATTATGTCGATCAAATAGGCGACGTGTTGAAGAAGGGCCAAATTAAAAATACCCGTAACCGGCGAGCGTGTATGGAAAGATTGATGTGTGTGGAGGAAGCGAAAGAGGTTTGTTTCAATCGAAGCTATTGGCGTTTTTATTGTTTCTACCTACCCTAATGGGAGACAGGCGTGACCGATATATATGTACCTACGTAAAGTCACTGTTTCATGTTCGTGAGTAAAGCCAACATAAATAATTACAGTGCAGTACGATTCACGATTGTTTAAATAAAAAAAAAGAGCTGGTCAAGTGCGAGTCGGACTCGTGCAACGAGGATTCCGTATAAAAATGTCAAGTTACATTTTTTTGTAGAAATAACTACTAAAGTTTACGATTTTCGGATTTTCACTTTAAGTACTTGTGCTAAATAATATTGCTTCTTGCAAAATTTCATAATTCTAGGTCAACGTTGTATTAAAATGTGCGATATAAATTGAACATAAACGGTCGTATCTTTCGATTGCGTCGATTTATAAGCTTGATTTTTTTCATTTCTTCAAGAGATTGCAGACCTGTGTATATGATATGAACTTCAACTTGATACCTCCACGCGTTGCTAAGAAAAAGACGGACAACGAAGTGATCCTATAAGGGTTTCCTTTTAAGGTACGGAACCCTAAAAAGGATAATCATTATAATGTAACAAATTAATCATTCCATTAGTTCAGGCAGCGTGATTATTTTAGAAATTCACTAGTTCTGTTAATTGTATTCGTTCAGAGTTGAAACTATTCAAACACAATGAATAATAACAATGTTTATATTGCATACATGAATAAATTTATTTTAATTCATTTGTACGGTCTATCGGATATTATTTTATTAGTTATTTAAGTTATTTCATATAGTTATTTTATGATTGAAAATAACAGAATGCTTAATAATGAATGACCAATTTAAAGTGTTTCAATTTGAAGGGTGGGATATGACAGTGAATTTACAGGGTAGAGAGGAATAACAGCTGAGTCCTCAGGTATGGCAACGCATAGGATATTATATTAATGTTTTTTACTTTTTTGTTTCACTTGTCGATTGAAAACATCAATGGATTTTATATATATATATATATATATATATATATATATATATATATATATATATATATATATATATATATATATATATATATGTATATATGTATACATAAGGTATACAGGTAATTGACAGTACATTAGATTTTAATTACTTATACACACAAAAATTTAAATATGTCTTTGAACAATTTAAACAAGTAATGAAGTAACACATACGCAAACCGAATTTCAAAACACCTATATATTTTTATATAAATAATATATAGCGCTTACACATAATAGTGTTAATAATATAATATTGTTTAAGTTTCGGATGTAGACATTATAAGCTGTCCATTACGAACACGGGCACGGACGCAACCTGATATTATGTCAGATTGCGTAAAGCATTTTGATATGGGTACTCATTGTCATAATCTGTGCCACCCTTTTAAGGTAATAACGTTTATGATTAATAATTTAAGGTTTTATTTCACAAAAAAACCGACTTCATACGTGACTGTATTAGTATGGGATTAAATTAAGTTTTATTACCATATTTAGTGCAAAAAAGAGGTAATAAATTTTCATGTAGCAATTGAGAATTTTTGTGGGGAAACATGAGAGAGAAGTGATGATTAGCAATGGACGTCTGATGAAAGAATTATTGTATAATCACTTTCGTAATATAGTTTATTATTTTAATGGTGACTTCTTAATGATTTTTATTATTTCGATATTTATTTATATTTATTATAAATAATATTTTATAGTCTAACGACGTGTCAGTCCCGGCATAGAATGGGCCACTTCCTTTCCCGTGGGTGTCATAAGAGGCTACTAAGGTAATTTAAAGACGAGGGATGGGCAGTAGCGTCCCTCTTTAAACATCCTAAAAGGCCTAACTGCGGTTGCCAACCCGCCAGCCAAGCGTGGTAACTAATGGCTAAACTTCCTTTATGGGAAGGCTTATGTCCAGCAGTGGACATGATGATGAATATTGTACAATAGATATTTTCATAATTTACATTCTTCTTTCTTCTCATTTAAGAGTTTCCGTTTTTGAGGCCAATTAAATCAGGTATTATCTTCCAGCCAGCTCTATCCGAGGCCATATCCTTGACCTCCCTATACAATATGACACGTAGTGTTTCCTTCATCTGTCCCATGTAGTTATTTCTCGGCTTTCCCCTTCCTCGTTTGCCCTCTATTTCTCCTTCTAGTATGCTCTTTAAAAATCATTTTGTCGTATCAAGTGGACTAGAATTTTGGCTCTTCTATTCTTTATTGTTTTTATTAATGTTCTTTTTTTTTAATTTACTTCAGAGACCAGAAAAAATAACGTGTTTAATTTTATGAGAGAAAATCTCACATATTTTATTTTATTATCAGTCATTTCACCTTGTAATAAGACCCTTTTTATGAGTGAATCTTTACGAGTCCCACATTACTTGGTTTCTTATGTAAATTGCTTTTGGATTTTATAAGCACACAGCAGCCATTATTAAAGATATAAAACTTTTTTTACCCTTCTACTGACGAAAGGAGGGTAATATATTTTTATAGATATTTATTATATATTTAAGTTGAATATAGACAAAATTATATGTATAATACACATATATAAACTATAAAATATATATACATATTGTATAGTAAATTGGATGTGGAATGAAGTAGCTTCTTGCCAAGGTTTTCCCTAGAAACAACAGTTAAAGACAAAGTATTAAGGTTTCTGCAAAGTCAATAATACGCATGTGACACCCCTAGTATTGAAGTCGTCTGTAAACTACAATGACCGTTTACCATCAGACAGGCTGTATGCTTATTTGTCATCTTCGTGGTATAAAATTTATATATATATATATATATATATATATATATATATATATATATATATATATATATATATATATATATATATATATATATATAACGCAGTGTACAGTGTTAGGTCTGGTTCTTATGGCAGTCTATGGTGGAAGGCTACGTTCAGTGGTTGCCATATAATGGCTAATATGTTAATAAAAATGAATACATATGTGTTAGAACAACATGTATGTACAGATGAACAATATATATGGTTTTATTTATTATTTATTAAAGGTATACACAGCAGGTTACAATCAGTAACATTAAAAATATATATAATAATAATAATATACTTTATTATTCAGACTACAATTTGTTCCATTTTGTTAGTAACAGTTTTCTTACAAACTATGTTAGTAAAAAAGAAAAGTAAATTAATTAAAGCAATTCACTCAGATGTGAGCCAGCCGACTAGATCAGCATCTGTATGATATATCCAATTGTAGGCGAGTTATATTTCTCGCCTATTACTTTTAGAATGCTGTTGGTGCTTGTTCTAACCCTGTGTAGCAATGATGCAGTCCTCTTTCTCCTTATAGCGTAGTAATCATCTACGCGAGATTCAGCAAACATGCTAGAAGCGCTGCAAAAGCGAGGTAGCCCCAACAGCAGTCTGAAACTATTATTATACTGGATTCGTAGGGCACTGAGTGAGGCCTGTGTGTGTCAATATACAAGTACATTGTGACATGTATACAAGTGCGTGTTCAGCAGAACATGTTCAATTAGGTCTTACATTATATAGATACAGTATTTCTATACAAATGCTTCGAGAAAAGCGGGTCAACTTTTTCATACAATTTTGCATGATAAATAGCTATAAGTGATTCCTTTATAACTTCTATTAATTTTTTCCCTTTATTTTCTGTGTCTTTTTAAAGCGTAAATACTCATTTTATTTATTAAATAATACATCAAAATATATTGTATGCGTAAGTATATAGAACTAATAAAAAATAGGTCAGCTAATTTGACAATTAGCTGACAAAAAGTTGACCCGTTTTTGAGACTCAATGCTCTATGTAATCTAAGAATTAGGTTTCTTTTTGTATTTGCTCAATCGCTGAACGTAGGTATTTGGGTGGATGAGAATTCTGACACCTATCAATAGTTATATATATTCTTTATTGCACTTGTAAGTTACAAATAAAATAATATATTTATAAATGTTGTGAGCAAGGGTGGACTTATCTCTGACAGAGATCTCTTCCAGTCAACCCAGTACAGTAAGAAAGCATTTCGTTAGCGGGCAGCTGAAGTGCTACAACTATTAATACATAAACAAATATACAGTTAAATAAAATATTAAAATATATAATAAAATATTACATAAATACATACACTATAAATACATATAATACCTACCTACTTATATTAACTACTTTTATTAACTAGTCATAGATTTTATTTTTTATTTTATTTTATTTAAAAGGTTTACACAACAGGTTACAATCAATAACATTATAAACATTTATACAAAGACAATAGTATGAACTAGATTAAGACCCAGACAGGTGTACACACAGCATGGTTAAAACAGTTGGCAAACGATGTTAAATTATCAATTATATAAAGAAAGCATATGAATGTGGTAAATAACAATGAAATACATGCAAATAATAAAAATATATAACGATATGGACATGTCAAAGAGACTTGATGGCTGATTGTAAGATGTTTTTGAAGGCATTCAGACGTGATGATTTTTTACATTCAGAGATGAGCGTATAATACGTATAATACGACGTATTGTTCTTATAAACGCAGAGTGCAAATGTTTTGTAACTCCGTGTTACAGTTCTTATATTGAAGGTCAAAGCAGAGAGTAGAGAAGCCGAATGAAGATGGCAATGAACGATTTTGTGTAAAGTAAATAAGTAGGTAGATTCTACTAACCAATTTTGATATATATATATATATATATATATACAACTTAGAATGGCAAACAAGCTGACGGCCCACCTGATGAAAAGTGGTAACCGTCGCCTATAGACATGAGCAGTACCATGGACATAACAGAGTATACTGTTTCGCCCATGATACCCCCCATGCGTTGCCATTCCTGAGGACTGAGATGTTATTCCTCTGTACCCAGTAATTTCACGCCATATCCCACTTTTTAAACCGAAACACAGTCATGCAAACACAGCTACTTCACGGTTGAAACACGAATTAATTATTTTCCGAATTCGCAAACATAATTGTTCTATTTTTCCTTTACTGCAAGATCCTAGTTTATTATTTAATATCCTCTAAGCCGCCAAAACAAACAGAGGACTATCAAAACACAGTACACAATAAAATTCGGATCCCATGCGATTTAGTGACCCTTAAAGATTATGCTTCATTTCAATCTGTCCCAATTCATCCCTTTATAGGCTTATTGGGCACGCAAACGAAAGTTGGCAAGTTTACTTGGCTCCCGTGTCACCAGAATTTAGGATTAGATTGTAAGGACCGAGAATGGTGAAGTTAACCACTTTTTATAACCGTATTTTTATATCAGGGTTAACAGTTAGAGATTGATATGTTTATTATTATTATTATTTCAGCCGTTAACTGTCCACTGCTGGACATAAGCCTGCCCCATAAAGAGGAGTTTTGCCAGTAGTTGTAACGCTTGACTGGCGAGTTGGCAATCGCAGTTAGGCTTTTAGAGATGTTTTAAAAGGGACTATGCTGCCCGTCCGTTGTCCTCCCTCAGTCGACTCTTGAAACCCACGTGAAAGGAAGGGGTGGCCTATTTTATGCCGGGACTACATGGCGATTAATTTATATATACTCGTATATAACAATATTTATATAGGTATTTGTTACATTTCAATAAGAAAATTGGTATAGACATTTTTGAATTAACTTCAAAAAAAGATTGATTCCACTGTATTTTTGTGTATTAGTATATTACACGATGTCTCTGCTAGAATTAGCGACCAATTTTAATTATTATTTTTGAAACAACATAACTATTCCTACGTTAGATCTATATTAATTTCATAAATATTATAATAGGTTTTTTTTGTCTAACAATTTATGAAATCATTAAATATCATTAATATCAAATCTTTGAGTTTTACATTTTGTGCTTTATATTCGATATTTTTTGCTATGTAGCAAATTAATTGCCATATCATTTGATGAAAAACGACAACCGAATATATAAAATACTCATATGACACTATTTCTGAAGAGTGTGAAAAAATGGTAGATATATTTTCTAATACATAAATAAATTTTGTTACCACGCATGAGGCAAATTTTCTTTTTTACTTTTAAATAATGATTTATTGCAATTGTTATTATATAATAATAATAATAATTGTTATTTGCTTTTGTTTTTTTTTTTTTTTTGCTTTGCTTTTTACGTTTAAAATTATACACTTTTCTACAAAACTATGTTTTTCGCTTCCATTTTTTACTTTCGCCTACAGTGATATTTTTCAAAAGTATTACATCTTTTCGTTTAATCTTATCAGATCTTATGAGATGAATAAAAAAAAACGTCTGATGAGCCAACCCATTTCTTTCTCGTAGGTATCATAAGAGGCCACTAAAGGAACGTAATGGTCAACAAATGGGCAACAGCGTCCCTTTTGAAATATCATCAACAGCCAAACTGCAATTGCCCATTCACCAGCCAAGTGTAGTAAATACTGACAAAATCCACCAATTGGAAACTGCCATAAGGAATTGTCTCGTCCTATATGTATGATAGTGGACAGATAACAGCTGATAAAATGATGCCGATGATGATTTTTTTATATAATTTAGAATAGCAAACAAGCTAACGGTCCACCTGATAGAAAGTGGTAACTGTCGCCTATAGACATGAGCAGTACCATGGACATAACAAAGTATACTGTTTCGCCCATGATACCTCCTATGCGTTGCCATTCCTGAGGACTCAGATGTTATTTCTCTGTACCTAGTATATTCACGCCATATCCCACCCTTCAAACCGAAACACAGCCATGCAAACATAGCTGCTTCACGGTTGAAACACGAATGGGACATCGACTATTGTACAAAGTCTCCCTGTGGTGATGTTACATTTATAATAAAAATATTTCCAAAACCAACTCACATGTCTACTTTATAGAACTCACATTTTCTACTAACGCTTTTTTCTCAAGACATACGTTTTCCCAAGTAATGTGGGATTAAAGAGATTTCACATTTCACGCGAGCGCGAGACGGTTACAGATAAAATAAAAAGTCCTGCAAATCTTGCTATTATGTGTCTACAGTACTTAGAAATGCTGGTGAACATTTCAACTAATATCGGCGGATTACAACGTCGCACAAAGTTGGCGTGTAACGTTAAATCTCAAATGTCTTTCATAACAAATAACTTTTTTCCACAATCCCCAGCAAAGTCTCTGTAGCAGAACATACGATTTGGCAGAAAATCTCAAGGTTGGTCTATATAAAAAACTTATATTATAAAGTATATAGATTGACATTGTAAAAGAGAGAAAACGTATATGTAAATATATATGTTAGAGCAAGATAGAAAAGTGGGGTATTAATTTACACAATATTTTGGCGGCAGTATAAAATATTTTTTTCGTACTTTTAAATTTTGCCTTACAATCCATTTTAAGTGAATATAGTTAATTATAATTAAAACGTACTGTATTTGAATATAATAAAAATCAGGAAAATGAACCATAAAATATCACATTTTTCATGTAAATACGCTATAATTAAAACATGAAAAAATATAAAAATTAAAAACATTTATATCTTTAAACGTAAAGACGCTAATGATATCCGTCTGATCCTAACGATAGTTCCAGCATAGAATGGGCCATCTCTTTCTTTCCTGTGGGTGTTGAAAGAGGCGACTAAGTGAACTAAATGTTCGAGAGATGGGCAACAGCGTCTCTCTTAAAACATCACCAAAGGTTGACTGCGTTGTCAACACACTTGCCAAGCGTGGCAAGGCTTATGTTCAGCAGTGAACAATTAACGGCTGATATGCTGCCTCACTCTGCGTGTTCTACCGCTTGTATAACGGATTGTGCTCAGGGGAATTGCTCAATATGATGCCCACAGCCACTTTCTATTATCGTACAGGTCGCCATCGACAAAGAGTTCATCCTCATGTCCTACAGCCTCAATGGTCGCGTACTGCGCGGTTTCAGAGATGTTTCCTCTCACGAACACTCAGGTTGTGGAATGAGCTCCCTGCCGATGTTTCCCCAAGAACCTACAGCATGGGGTTCTTTAAAAGGAGGGTAAAGAGGTTTCTTCAGGGTCGGTAACGCACGCGTAATACCTCTGGTATTGCAGGTGTTTATAGGCTACCGTAATCACTTACCACCGGGTGGGCCGTATACTTGTTTGCCACCTAAGTGGTATAAAAAAAATATGATAATGATGATGATTTGTGAAAGACAAAACTGTACACCGAGAATTATTCAACGTCTGTATAGAGCTTTGTATAATGTTAAAATATAATTTAAGAATGTACAACATGTAAACATGTTTCTATTCTCTAATAGTCACGGAACATGTAATAACAGAAAATGTGTTTTAGTGTGACTAACTCAACAAAAAATATTCCGGTCGTTGATTTTTATTAAACTCAGAACTTTCTACGTCGTAACCACTAACAATGTAGGCTTTTTTTAGATATGTAATTTGTACGAACAAGTTTTTTTTTATACGACAATGAATGACAAACAATTCTCGCCTATAGACATGAGCAGTACCATGGACATAACAGAGTATACTGTTTCGCCTATGATACCTCCCATGCGTTGCCATTCCTGAGGACTCAGGTGTTATTCCTCTGTACCCTGTAAATTAATTTATAACATAACTTTTACATTACTTCTTATCTACAAAGTGCTTGTGTTGTCGTACACGCAAATGGGCAAAGGTATGTTTTATCTTAATTAAAACAAATTTTATCTAGATTAACGTTCATTTGTAAAGTAATGCGTTGCTGGATTATAAAAATGTAATATTTAAATCATTACATTATTTTGTATTAATACTTTTTAATATGTTTATGATAAAATACTTAAAAAAACCTATTTTAGTTGTGGCAAAATCAATTACTTTGATCTAAAAACTAATAAATCTATTTGATAACATTTCTATTGAATCAATCTGTAAATCTGACGGTGCAATGAGGTAAGAAACATAAAAAATACAGTTCTATAGAGAAGGGAGGCTTTGTACAAAAATCGATTGCTTTAGTACCTCTGTCCCATTCGTGTTTCTACCGTGAAGCAGTTGTATTTGCATAGCTGTGTTTCGATTTGAAGGGTGGGATATGGCGTGAATTTACAGGGTACAGAGGAATAACACCTGAGTGCTCAGGAATGGCAACGCTTGGGGATATCATGGGCGAAACAGTATACTCTGTTATGTCCATGGTACTGCTCATGTCTATAGGCGACGGTTACCACTTTTCATCAGGTGGGCCGTCAGCTTGTTTGCCATTCTAAGTTGTATAAAAAAAAAATAAAAAAAAATAAACTTCTTTTTTTGTTGAGAAAGCAATCTACACATTTCTTAATATGGCAACATTATTAGTCTATGTTTGATGTGTATAGAGTGACGCTCTCTGGTTGTGTCTGGTAATTGCAAAGAAAAAAAAATGTTGTCTAATTCTTTGTGTAACTTTAAATAATACTAGATTATATATCTAATAATATTTAATATGAATAGCGTATCTAACTATAAAAAATAATTACTCTGCAAAATTGCTTCAAAATAGTATTTTTTAAGGTCAGTTGAAAAAACATTAAACGCAGACAAAGTTATGGCTTAATTCTATTAGGTTCTTCGAAGTTAAAAAATAGTCTTGGTTTATTAATAACATTATAGATTATGTTAGGAGTTGGCTGTAAATATTGCCTGCTAGTGGTTGCTTATTAGACCTATAAATTTCAATCCCGTCTGGCTTCGGCCGGGGACAAATTGGTTTTTGCAGTGCGCTAGCGATAAAGTTTTTTCAGACTTGATTGGTCGCTTCGCGTATTTTTGTGCGGATAATATAGTATTGCAACGCGGCTCGTCCTATTGTTGAAACCGCCTCAGTTCAAACATCCAATATTGTGTCTCAGTACGACAAATTACAATACTAACCGTATCACGTGGCTTCACATGCGTGAGTCAGTGCATAAAGATTCCCATACACTAAGTTAAGTAAGGATATAACCTACTCGTGTACGAAATTTCATTTAAATCCGTTCAGTAGTTTTTGTATGAAAGAGTAATAAACATTCATCCATTAAACGTTACAAATATTTGCATTTATTATATTAATAGGATAGGATAATAGGATAGTCAGATAGAAGGGTTTTTTCATCTGGTTTCCTCTCACTTCATCTAATTTCATCTCAATTCATCTAATTTCCACTCATTTTATCTCATTTAATTCCATTTCATCTCATTTATCTCATTTCATCCCATTTCATCTAATTTATCTCATTTCATCCCATTTCATCTTATTTTTTATTCTCTTATTTCTTCTCATTTCATTTCTTTTCATAGTAATAAGCTTAGAAATTACTACTCATTAGAGTATATAGCAAAATTCTAACTATTCACTATAAAGCAGCCACGTATGGCTGTAAATAATGAGCCCATACATATATTAATCAACATAATAATTAGAGTATAACCAAACTATCCAAAGCCATGTTTGAAGTTAATATATTAGTGCAGTAGCTAATTTAATTATATTACGTTAAAATGTAATTAGTTATATTAGTTGCAACATGTTCTATCATGTGTAAAATAATTAGCTTTTACCAGCGACATTGTAACCTATGTACTTCCCTATTCCATATAGTAAGTACATGTATACCAAATTTCATAGTGATTGATCAAGCCGTCAAGAAGTACAAAACAAACAAACTCACTTTCACATTTATAATATTCGTAAATACAGCTGGCAAACGATAACTGGACGTGTTTCAAGTTTCACTAGTTCAATCTATTCAATCCGATTTATCCATAGTGTACTTACAAAGCCATGAGAAATTGCAAAATATATAACATATATATATGTACAGATCAAGAATCGAACCTGTGATAGAATTAAGCGATTTTGAAAGGATTGATAGTAACAGAAACTAGAAGCCCCATTGTTAGCAATATACCCTGTCAAGTCCATCACCACTGTTTTTATAGAAACCAAACGTGCGTGCGTGCGTGCGAGCGTGCGTGCATGCGTGTGTGCGTGTTTGCGTGTGGGTGTGTGGTTGTGTGCATGTGTGTGTTTGTGTGTGTGTGTAACGAGAAATTAATAATCACACTGTGTGCATTGACTTCATTCAGAAGTCTTTTTCGACTTCTGCCTACTCTAATGGAAGACAGGCGTAACAGATATGTACATATGTATACAATATAAAAGTAATAGAAAAATGAACACAGGAATATTTGAAAATTCAACATTATATATTGAACATCAATTTCAGCACACTACAGCAGGCATTGGGCATTGAAGTTAGCTATTGTGAAATTATGCACTGCAACGAAATTCAACGTATCAAAACAATAACTGAACAGATTTCATGGGTGGCCTAATAACGCTTGCCAGATATTCAAAATTCAAACTCAATTCACCTTTATTCAAATATACTTGTTTACTTTATGAATGCAGGGTTCGGATAGTTTAATTATAATAAGAAAGTTTATATTATATACTTTACTTGTTTTTTTTTATGAATATAAGGTTCGGAAAGTGGTTATCTGTTGAGAAGAGCCTGCAAGAATTCGGTAACTTATTACAATATTTAGATTTTTAACTTTTATTATTTTCAAATTGATATTGTGTAATTCCAGTATTTTAAGCGTTTGATGATGTTATCAGCCAGTAATTGTCTTCTGCTGAACATAGGCCTTTGGTGATGTTTTAAGAGGGATGCAGCTACTCATCCCACGACCGTTAAGTCTCCTCTTACCACACCCACAGGAAAGGAAGGTGTGGCCTATTTTATGCCGGGACCACACGGCCAATGAAATTATGTAAAACCATAGATAAAACAATAATGCCAAGCCTTTTTTTTATAATAGAATACATAAAATAAATAATAAAAAATGTCACTAGACGATTTCTGTATATAGGAGATCAACATATCTCTCCCTAAGGGGGTTTTGCCAGTAGTTGCCACGCTTTGCAGGCGAATTGACAACCGGAGTTCTTTTTAATAAGTGATAATAGAATGGTAACCCCGCTTGCGCTATCGGTATACGCTGGCGGGGCACCAGTGAGGGATGACAGGTGACGATGAAAGCAGGCCAGTTAGTCCATCGTGACGAATTCCACTAGAATTAACCACGATGGTTTCCAGGGGAGCCACGTGGAGATTGACCTGATAGGTTGGCAATAGGATTGCTGGCCAGTTAGACCCTATTACTAACAATCCCTCTCCCCCAACAACCGGAGTTAGGCTTTAAAGATGTTTTAAGAGGGACGTTGCTGCCCATTCCTTGTCAATAAAAAATAAATAAATATAACAAATAAATATAATAATAATAATAATAAAATGTGGTACAAATACTTAATGCTATAGGCATTTTCAACCAGTACACCTTTAGGATATAACGTTTATATAACTATATATATGTAATACTTGCGTGAGGTCCTATATCGCTTCCCGTTTGCCACTGTTCATGTTTCCTTATGTTTATAATATAATATTTAAAAAAATGCAATATCATCCGATGTTCAGTGAAAGAAGCAAAATTAAAATTACGTAATTGGCTGCAATTTCTAACTTATGCGCATACAGAGGATTTGATAGAATCTATTGTCTAAAATATTTATTGAAATGTATGCACACGTACACACACACACACACGCACCCGCACACGCACATTCACACGCACACGCACACGCACACGCACACGCACACACAAACTATTACAAATTATTATATATATTTATTTTAAAATTATATCTATCCATATATGTGTTTAATAGGTTCCCCAGATAAAGGCTTGACTCATATGGGGACTGTTGTTAAGCAATTTTGTAATTTACTGTTTTAAATAAAGAATCGAAAATAAGATAACAAGAAACCATCACCTATTTTCACGCTAAGTCAAACGACTTACTACGGGATAGGCAAAGCCCTTTGTGAATATTCATATAAGGGTGTTATCGTTCTACAAAAAGACAGCCCGTACGGAATATTTGCGTTCGTTGTCCAATATGACAACAAAGAATTGGCACGCCTGTATCTGACATTTTTGTTTACATCGTAAGGCTGTGTTCACATGTCAAGGATTTGACGTGCGTTTTCAAATCGCACGATTGTTCACTTATACGTTAAACCCCTTATTCATAAAAACTAGAACGTCCTACAAATCTATCTATTATATATATTTATTCGTTTATATATATATAATTTTAAATTGTATATCAAGAATTACTAGTACCGCATTCGAGTATTCTGACACTTTCCTACGGTTGACTGGGAGAGCATGCTTTTAGCATTAAGTCCGCTATGTACACATATTTTTACTAATTAATAAATAAATAAATCTATTTTAAATATGAGAATATTTTGTCACTCTCTTTCAAGTTTAGAAATTACTGCAAAAGATAAAGAGAAAATATTTAAAGAGCTAAAGTAAAGCTAGATGGAGGGACGACGTCAAATACATTGGAAAGAGTCAGTGCGGATGCAGGTGGCTCAGGAATGTTTCTTATGGCGGACTATGGGGGAGGCCTATGTCCAACAGTGGACGAATAATGGCTGAAATGATAATGATAGTGACGACACTGAGTTGTATGCTAAACAAACCAATATATTACATAATACATTAAAAAAATCACAGTATTTGTTTATTTATTCACAGGAAAACCAGGGATATACTAAAGCAAATAGATACAGTTTAGGATCACAAAATAAGCCACTAACAGGTTTGCACAATATACTCGTAAATACAAGGCATTGTACACAAAGCAATAAAAATAGGAGTTTTTCTTTTTTTTTATGGGTGAAAATGGTATGGTAACCCCGCCTGCGCTAACGGGATACGCTGGCGGAGCACCAGTGAAGGGTGATAGATGAAAATGAAAACAGACCAGTTAGCCCATCACGATGAATTCATCAGGAATTAACCATGATAGTTTCCCGGGGGAAACGCGAGGAGGTCGATCTGGTTGGCTATATTGCTAGCAATGGGATTCTCAGTCTCCATTACTAACAATCCCTTTCTCCCCCAAAAATAAGAGTTAACAAAAAAAAAATACAAACAAACAAAAGAAATGAAAACAAAAAAATAACGATGAATAGAATTGAAAAGAGCATTTGTTATAATCGTTCATGTGAATACGTCTTTACAAATATGAGTAATAATAGTGTACTGTTCAGTTGAATGCAGGTTTTAAGCGACTTCCACGTACAGATTTTGTTTCGCAGAAAAAGTGATTTACGACGCCATCGTGTAGCACGGTGTACCTATACAAAGGAAAATTTTGACCGCCAAATCGTTTGCATAGGCCTTCACTATAAACATATTGATAACATGTAGAAAAAACACATTTAAACATACATACATAATGCAGACTTTATCCATACATTCTCACTTCCCTCTACTCTTCTTCAAAATTGGTTGCCAAAGTGTAAATCATTACTGTGAAGTAATGAATATATATATATATATATATATATATATATATATATATATATATATATATATATTTTAGCTCAGTTTAGAATAGTCAGTATTACCCTGGGTGGACGTGACCAGGGGGCCTACCATGAAATGTTTTCCGAAATTTCAAAGCCAAACGAAACACAAATTTGATGTTAAAATTACATAATAGGTACATGCCGTTTGGAAATATTAAAAATGTTAAAATATTGTTACTTTTGACTTTTATGATAGGACGTATGACGAACGAAACGTTAAACTCCATTTATTGGTCCGATTTTGGCATAAATAAAAACACGAAATTGAGTCCGAAATTTCGGAATTTCATTTCATGGTAGACCTGCAGACCGCAAGGTGAGTTCTCCTTTTTCTCCATTCTCTTGTCGCTGAATGTAGCTAATACTTCATTTTGCTTTCGTATCGTCCCTATAATCCTTTTAATTTATGAAGGATTACACAAATTTTGGGAGAAACGGGCAACAGCGTCCCTTTTAAAATATAACCAAAATCAAACTACAGTTGCCAACCCGCCTGCCAGGTGTAGCGACTACTGGAAAACCTTCCTCCGTCTTAGGGGTGGGTTATGTTCAGCCGTGGACAAGTTTACAGCTGATACAACATATAAGTTTTATGTTTCGTTTTGAAGGGTGGGATATGGCGTGAATTTACTGGGTACAGAGGAATATCACCTGAGTCCTCAGGAATGGCAACGCATGGGGGGTATCACGGGAGAAACAGTATACTCTGTTATGTTCATGGTACTGCTCATGTCTATAGGCGACGGTTACCACTTTCCATCAGGTGGACCGTCAGCTTGTTTACCGTTCTAAGTTGCATAAAAAAATACCATGTTTTATATTCTTTTTATACACATTAAAATCTAATACTCTTTTTGAGAGTCGGGTACGAAGCATGAATCGGCAATATTATCTATGTCTGAGTTGTTAGCGAAGATTGATGCCAAAAAATATTATAATCACATTATGGTAATGATAAATGTAGTAAATAACTGTATTTTACTAGAGTTTATGTAAGTTATCTGTAATTTTTCACTGTTGGCCATCGGTGATGTCGTCCTCATTTATATTTTAGCAGTTAATTGTCCACTGCTGGACATAAGCCTTCCCCATAAAAGGGACGCTGCTACTTATCCCTCGCCCTCTCTTAATGGCTTCTTAGGACACCCACGGAAAAGGAAGGAATGAGCCACCCCTTCCTTTTCCGTGAGTGTCGTAAAAGGCAACTAAGAGACGGCGAAGGTTGGGCAGTAACATCCTGCTTAAACATCTCCAAAGCCTAACTGCGGTTGCCAATCCACCTGCCAATGGCTTCTTACGACACCCATGGAAAAAGAAGGGGTGGCTCTAAGCCGGGACACACACGGCTATCATCCTCTAGATCGCGATCAACCTCATACTTAAGTGTTAAGGCGCACAGTTTTCCAGAGCAAGACTTTCCATCAGGTGAGGTTGTGATCAATCGCAGGATCCTTTTAATAATTAAAAAAAAGACTTTATACAAAAGTCGTCTGCTTGGGTACCTCTGTTCTATCCGTGTTTCTGCCATTAAACCGTTGTCTTTCCATGACTGTATTTCGGTTTGAAAGGTGGGATGTGGTAATGAAATTACTGGGTATTGAGGCATTCTCAGCAGATTACAACATTCCGAACTCAGCAGTAGAATCATAAAAGATGACGATTATGAGAAAAGAACTTGTAAATAAGTCTATTTGAATAAAGATGATTTTGAATTTATTTAGACATAAACAGATGTTAGACACGCTTTTTTAGAAAAACGTCTAACATGTATTGAACACTTGTCTGTCACGAGTTTTACTTTTTTGCAGTAAGACGGTTTATGTCAGTTATTTTTCAGTGATTGTCACTATAACTACTTGTACTAGAGAAGAGAATAAGGAAGACTGTAAGCGACGCGTTCTGTGCCTCAAAACTGAATTATTAATAAAATAGTTTGTCTATGTCATTGTCTCTGCGTGCGGTCGTTTTTAAACTTATGATCGGCGCAACGGACGCCACGCCTAGTCTGCACATAGATGCGATCGACGCCACACGTCTATTTATTACCTGTAATTAACGATATTAAAAACGTAAAATAAAATCCAATTGTAAGAGTCTTCGTTTTCTTGCCATCATTCGTGACCTACCATATTCCATACCATACAGAAGACTTTGTCTCATTACGATTCTTGTTTCACATTTCACTGCAACTGATTTATTTTATTAATTTGTTTTAGAATAGAATAAAAAAACATTTATTGCCAGTAAACACTCAATTACAATATAAAATATAGATAACATATACAAGAAGTGTCCCATACTAGGCAAAAGGAACCGGCTCAGCTGATGCTGTGAGTGTCCCAGCGCAACGTGAACAGCTGCACAGCGCTGGTTTTCAGCCAGTCACACTCTTAACAAAAGTACAATATCATATTGAAGATCAGATACTACCGGTAGTTATGTTCTCCTTTATTTTGTTTGATTATTTTTATTATATAGTTTATATTTTTTTTTATCTGAGTATGTTATATAATACATTTATTATATATATGTTTTAAATTTTATGACCTTATTAGTTTATATTCATACAAATTCATTATTTATATAATTAAACTTATTGATAAAAAGAACAGTTGAGTTTCTTGCTCATTTTTCCTGGTTGTAATTGCGTTCTAAATGTGCGATAAAATAATGAAAAATGACTATTCAATATAATACTTAAATTTAAGTTTACTAGAAAAAAAAAAAATTTTTTTTTCTTCTTCCTTGCCAACATTTGCCTAGTTTTGTAAAGGTAGTTAAAATTTTCGCAAATCATACATATGTATATAGCCTCTCACAACTCACGGGTAATGTAACTATATATATATATATATATATATATATATATATATATATATATATATATATATATATATATATATATATATACCGTTCTTTATGGCAGTCTATGGGGGAGGCTTATGTCCAGAAATATATATATATATATATATATATATATATATATATATATATATATATAAGAATATTTCATAACATTTATAAAGTCGCTTTAAGATATTAAAGATAATATTTTTCAACCTCCGTAAAGTAATTAATGATGTTTCAAGTAGACTTCCGTGAGGGAATATTTACTTGGTTGGCTATATTTTTTTCTAGATTAAATTAATTGTGTGTAATGATCCGTGTATTAGTCATTTATTAGTCTAAAATTAAATTAAGATAAAAACGGATTCGCTATGATTTATATCCTTGAAACATCCAGTTGCCAAGTTTGTATTGCTAAAGATAATCATGTTAGTACTAGCATTTATTGATGCGTGACTTATCTGTCTACTAATTATTCGACTGAGCAAATCATTCAGATTATTCGAATCGTTTTTAGATTATTCGACTACTAACTTTATTCATTCGACTAGTAATGTCAGGCGATTACTAACGTCGTTCGACTACCAATATCACTCAATAGTAGTCGTTAATGTCCGAATCGACACGAAGATAGTCGAATTGACCCGATCATTGAATTGTCTTTTTTTTTTTAAAGGGTAAGTGTTGCCAATTTTAATATAGTAGAAACTACCAATTTTGGTAATAATAATGAAAGTAAGTAAGAAAATAAATAAGAAAATAAATACGTAAAGTAAGTAGGAAAATTATTAGCAAATGTATATCATTTATATTGGAAAGGACTGTTTCCAATATAAATAATATATGACATGTTTGTTAATATGTACAATAGAAGTGACTATAGAAGACCACGTAGTCGTTATTATTCATATTGGAATTTGTACAAGATTATATAAAAAGTACACACTAGTTCCATTTTTTTGCGTCCCTCGTTATCACCGACATAGTGATATAATATAGTAAGTAGTGGCACAGATAATATAATACTATACTAGTACAGACAGATCGTCTTAAACATAAAGTGAAAAGGACTTAGCTTATTCTGCGGCTTAATTTTTAGTTATTCATATGGACGCTAGATGCCGCTACCACAGAGTAGCGGATACAAGAAATGGATTTGGTAGAAGCAGATACAGGGAAGAGACTTCATTGTAATTAGTAATGTTGAGATGGTTGGATGGAAAAAATAGATGAGAACTTTTAATTTATCTTATATTTTATTTTAATACATATTTTAGCCGTGCAACGCAAGTGACAGACGAAATCAGAGAGCGAAATACAATATGGCGTGCGTCGAATTATTCTCAAAGCGATAACAGATGGCGCTACGTGTCCCCTTTACATAAATATGATTATTAAATTTAACCTAATTACAACAAGTAAAATCATTCGAGTACGGAAATAAGTATATTGCTAATTTAGTAGTCGAATTATAAAATTAGTAATTACTATTTATTCGAATAATAAAATCATTCGGATTCGGGCATTGCTACTTCACTACCAGCATTTATCCTCGGTGCGTGTACTGTGTGAGACGGAGAAAGATATAGGCTACTTTTCATTCCAGTCAGTGAATAATATTTAAGTTACGCAAACATAGTTATGGGTAAAAGTTAGTAAATTATAAAACATTAATATGTTTGTAACTCTATTGATAATATAAATATTTGTATGGATTACGTGTATTTATTTAACTTTACGTGTATTATCAGAAATCAAGCTCAGCCTACAGCCTTGCTACTAAGAAGTTCTATTGTATTAAACTTTCGTGGAATAATATAAATTGATTTACTATTCTATACATTCGTATGAAGTAATTATAATAGTATTATTGTATTATATTTCACTATTATTTATATTAGAAATTGAATGCATTAATATTGGTAATATTTGTATAACATTAATAAATCATAAAAATATTTTTATACATATTTTTATACACATAATTTTTTTGTGAAGATTGTTGATAGTAGCAGCATCCCTCTTAAAATGTTTCTAAGCCTAACTGCGGTTGCCAATCCGCCTGCCAAGTGTGGCAACTACTGGCAAACCTCCCAAGGGAGAGGCTTATCTTCAGCAGTGGACAGTTAAAGGCTGAATCATTTATATTAATAAAATAGTAATAAAATTACCATTTCCTAATAATGAATAATACAATTTCTAACTTGCCTTAATTTATTAGAACCTACAGACGATACCAAAGACCTGAACATACAAAATGACATAAGACTTTCAAAAATATCAAACTTCTTATTTTTATAATCGGTAATAAATTCTCCATCTGAAATAGAGTAAGCAAGAAAGCTCCAGAGGGAGATTGTACAAAAGTCGTTTGCTTGGGTACCTCTGTCCTATTCGTGTTTCAACCGTGAAACAGTTGTTTGCATGGCTGTGTTTCGGTTTGAAGGGTGGGATATGACGTGAATTTACAGGGTACAGAGGAATAATATCTGAGTCCTCAGGAATGGCAACGCATGGGGGGTATCATGGGCGAAACAGTATACACTGTTATGTCCATGGTACTGCTCATGTCTATAGGCGACGGTTACCACTTTCCATCAAGTGGGCCGTCAGCTTGTTTGCCATTCTAAGTTGTATAAAAAAAAGTTCTTTTTCTGACGGAGAATTTTTAATGAAAATGATATGGTAGTCTAATTTAATGTTAGAGCTAAAATTTTATTTATTGTAAGTTGTATAAATGAACTCAAAAACGACTTGGACATTTTCATATTTTTTTTTATCTATGAAAAACTACATTGTCAGCGAATAAAATTTGTTACTCGCTATTTTATTATTTATTAACAGGTAACATTTTCAAGCAACTTCAAAAACGATTGAATAGTTTATTTTTTTTAAATCAAAGTATAGGTTTATCATAATTAAAGTTTTTTTTTGTGGAACACAAACCTACGTTTTAAGGAAAACATGCGAAGTCGGGTCGGATCGCTAGTATTAGATTATAATAAACGCCAAGGACGGCCTTAATATAATATAATATATAATATAATATATAATATAATATAATATATATATATTTAAATAGGTTAAGTAGTTTTTGAATTAATTATTATAAACAAACAAACTATCGAATCTTTCCTTATAATGTTAGTATAGCTTAGTACACAAGTATTAGATATAGCTAACATATGATACAAGCTAGCAGTCTAATCTAGATTCTGTCTCATATCATTTCCATATTTACTATGAAACACAAAGACGTGTTTTTTTTTTTATGTAATCCACACATAAATCAGTAAGCCTTCTCGTTTACTCTATGAGATTTACCATATTCGGTTTTTAAGGCCGTCCTTGGCGTTTATTATAATCTAATACTAGCGATCCGACCCGACTTCGCATGTTTTCCTTAAAACGTAGGTTTGTGTTCCACAAAAAAAAACTTTAATTATGATAAACCTATACTTTGATTTAAAAAAAATAAACTATTCAATCGTTTTTGAAGTTGCTTGAAAATGTTACCTGTTAATAAATAATAAAATAGCGAGTAACAAATTTTATTCGCTGACAATGTAGTTTTTCATAGATAAAAAAAAATATGAAAATGTCCAAGTCGTTTTTGAGTTCATTTATACAACTTACAATAAATAAAATTTTAGCTCTAACATTAAATTAGACTACCATATCATTTTCATTAAAAATTCTCCGTCAGAAAAAGAACTTTTTTTTATACAACTTAGAATGGCAAACAAGCTGACGGCCCACTTGATGGAAAGTGGTAACCGTCGCCTATAGACATGAGCAGTACCATGGACATAACAGTGTATACTGTTTCGCCCATGATACCCCCCATGCGTTGCCATTCCTGAGGACTCAGATATTATTCCTCTGTACCCTGTAAATTCACGTCATATCCCACCCTTCAAACCGAAACACAGCCATGCAAACAACTGTTTCACGGTTGAAACACGAATAGGACAGAGGTACCCAAGCAAACGACTTTTGTACAATCTCCCTCTGGAGCTTTCTTGCTTACTCTATTTCAGATGGAGAATTTATTACCGATTATAAAAATAAGAAGTTTGATATTTTTGAAAGTCTTATGTCATTTTGTATGTTCAGGTCTTTGGTATCGTCTGTAGGTTCTAATAAATTAAGGCAAGTTAGAAATTGTATTATTCATTATTAGGAAATGGTAATTTTATTACTATTTTATTAATATAAATGATTCAGCCTTTAACTGTCCACTGCTGAAGATAAGCCTCTCCCTTGGGAGGTTTGCCAGTAGTTGCCACACTTGGCAGGCGGATTGGCAACCGCAGTTAGGCTTAGAAACATTTTAAGAGGGATGCTGCTACTATCAACAATCTTCACAAAAAAAATTATGTGTATAAAAATATGTATAAAAATATTTTTATGATTTATTAATGTTATACAAATATTACCAATATTAATGCATTCAATTTCTAATATAAATAATAGTGAAATATAATACAATAATACTATTATAATTACTTCATACGAATGTATAGAATAGTAAATCAATTTATATTATTCCACGAAAGTTTAATACAATAGAACTTCTTAGTAGCAAGGCTGTAGGCTGAGCTTGATTTCTGATAATACACGTAAAGTTAAATAAATACACGTAATCCATACAAATATTTATATTATCAATAGAGTTACAAACATATTAATGTTTTATAATTTACTAACTTTTACCCATAACTATGTTTGCGTAACTTAAATATTATTCACTGACTGGAATGAAAAGTAGCCTATATCTTTCTCCGTCTCACACAGTACACGCACCGAGGATAAATGCTGGTAGTGAAGTAGCAATGCCCGAATCCGAATGATTTTATTATTCGAATAAATAGTAATTACTAATTTTATAATTCGACTACTAAATTAGCAATATACTTATTTCCGTACTCGAATGATTTTACTTGTTGTAATTAGGTTAAATTTAATAATCATATTTATGTAAAGGGGACACGTAGCGCCATCTGTTATCGCTTTGAGAATAATTCGACGCACGCCATATTGTATTTCGCTCTCTGATTTCGTCTGTCACTTGCGTTGCACGGCTAAAATATGTATTAAAATAAAATATAAGATAAATTAAAAGTTCTCATCTATTTTTTCCATCCAACCATCTCAACATTACTAATTACAATGAAGTCTCTTCCCTGTATCTGCTTCTACCAAATCCATTTCTTGTATCCGCTACTCTGTGGTAGCGGCATCTAGCGTCCATATGAATAACTAAAAATTAAGCCGCAGAATAAGCTAAGTCCTTTTCACTTTATGTTTAAGACGATCTGTCTGTACTAGTATAGTATTATATTATCTGTGCCACTACTTACTATATTATATCACTATGTCGGTGATAACGAGGGACGCAAAAAAATGGAACTAGTGTGTACTTTTTATATAATCTTGTACAAATTCCAATATGAATAATAACGACTACGTGGTCTTCTATAGTCACTTCTATTGTACATATTAACAAACATGTCATATATTATTTATATTGGAAACAGTCCTTTCCAATATAAATGATATACATTTGCTAATAATTTTCCTACTTACTTTACGTATTTATTTTCTTATTTATTTTCTTACTTACTTTCATTATTATTACCAAAATTGGTAGTTTCTACTATATTAAAATTGGCAACACTTACCCTTTAAAAAAAAAGACAATTCAATGATCGGGTCAATTCGACTATCTTCGTGTCGATTCGGACATTAACGACTACTATTGAGTGATATTGGTAGTCGAACGACGTTAGTAATCGCCTGACATTACTAGTCGAATGAATAAAGTTAGTAGTCGAATAATCTAAAAACGATTCGAATAATCCGAATGATTTGCTCAGTCGAATAATTAGTAGACAGATAAGTCACGCATCAATAAATGCTAGTACTAACATGATTATCTTTAGCAATACAAACTTGGCAACTGGATGTTTCAAGGATATAAATCATAGCGAATCCGTTTTTATCTTAATTTAATTTTAGACTAATAAATGACTAATACACGGATCATTACACACAATTAATTTAATCTAGAAAAAAATATAGCCAACCAAGTAAATATTCCCTCACGGAAGTCTACTTGAAACATCATTAATTACTTTACGGAGGTTGAAAAATATTATCTTTAATATCTTAAAGCGACTTTATAAATGTTATGAAATATTCTTATATATATATATATATATATATATATATATATATATATATATATATATATATATATATATATATATATATATATATATATATATATATATATAGTTACATTACCCGTGAGTTGTGAGAGGCTATATACATATGTATGATTTGCGAAAATTTTAACTACCTTTACAAAACTAGGCAAATGTTGGCAAGGAAGAAGAAAAAAAATTTTTTTTTTCTAGTAAACTTAAATTTAAGTATTATATTGAATAGTCATTTTTCATTATTTTATCGCACATTTAGAACGCAATTACAACCAGGAAAAATGAGCAAGAAACTCAACTGTTCTTTTTATCAATAAGTTTAATTATATAAATAATGAATTTGTATGAATATAAACTAATAAGGTCATAAAATTTAAAACATATATATAATAAATGTATTATATAACATACTCAGATAAAAAAAAAAATATAAACTATATAATAAAAATAATCAAACAAAATAAAGGAGAACATAACTACCGGTAGTATCTGATCTTCAATATGATATTGTACTTTTGTTAAGAGTGTGACTGGCTGAAAACCAGCGCTGTGCAGCTGTTCACGTTGCGCTGGGACACTCACAGCATCAGCTGAGCCGGTTCCTTTTGCCTAGTATGGGACACTTCTTGTATATGTTATCTATATTTTATATTGTAATTGAGTGTTTACTGGCAATAAATGTTTTTTTATTCTATTCTAAAACAAATTAATAAAATAAATCAGTTGCAGTGAAATGTGAAACAAGAATCGTAATGAGACAAAGTCTTCTGTATGGTATGGAATATGGTAGGTCACGAATGATGGCAAGAAAACGAAGACTCTTACAATTGGATTTTATTTTACGTTTTTAATATCGTTAATTACAGGTAATAAATAGACGTGTGGCGTCGATCGCATCTATGTGCAGACTAGGCGTGGCGTCCGTTGCGCCGATCATAAGTTTAAAAACGACCGCACGCAGAGACAATGACATAGACAAACTATTTTATTAATAATTCAGTTTTGAGGCACAGAACGCGTCGCTTACAGTCTTCCTTATTCTCTTCTCTAGTACAAGTAGTTATAGTGACAATCACTGAAAAATAACTGACATAAACCGTCTTACTGCAAAAAAGTAAAACTCGTGACAGACAAGTGTTCAATACATGTTAGACGTTTTTCTAAAAAAGCGTGTCTAACATCTGTTTATGTCTAAATAAATTCAAAATCATCTTTATTCAAATAGACTTATTTACAAGTTCTTTTCTCATAATCGTCATCTTTTATGATTCTACTGCTGAGTTCGGAATGTTGTAATCTGCTGAGAATGCCTCAATACCACACATAAATCAGTAAGCCTTCTCGTTTACTCTATGAGATTTACCATATTCGGTTTTTAAGGCCGTCCTTGGCGTTTATTATAATCTAATACTAGCGATCCGACCCGACTTCGCATGTTTTCCTTAAAACGTAGGTTTGTGTTCCACAAAAAAAAACTTTAATTATGATAAACCTATACTTTGATTTAAAAAAAATAAACTATTCAATCGTTTTTGAAGTTGCTTGAAAATGTTACCTGTTAATAAATAATAAAATAGCGAGTAACAAATTTTATTCGCTGACAATGTAGTTTTTCATAGATAAAAAAAAATATGAAAATGTCCAAGTCGTTTTTGAGTTCATTTATACAACTTACAATAAATAAAATTTTAGCTCTAACATTAAATTAGACTACCATATCATTTTCATTAAAAATTCTCCGTCAGAAAAAGAACTTTTTTTTATACAACTTAGAATGGCAAACAAGCTGACGGCCCACTTGATGGAAAGTGGTAACCGTCGCCTATAGACATGAGCAGTACCATGGACATAACAGTGTATACTGTTTCGCCCATGATACCCCCCATGCGTTGCCATTCCTGAGGACTCAGATATTATTCCTCTGTACCCTGTAAATTCACGTCATATCCCACCCTTCAAACCGAAACACAGCCATGCAAACAACTGTTTCACGGTTGAAACACGAATAGGACAGAGGTACCCAAGCAAACGACTTTTGTACAATCTCCCTCTGGAGCTTTCTTGCTTACTCTATTTCAGATGGAGAATTTATTACCGATTATAAAAATAAGAAGTTTGATATTTTTGAAAGTCTTATGTCATTTTGTATGTTCAGGTCTTTGGTATCGTCTGTAGGTTCTAATAAATTAAGGCAAGTTAGAAATTGTATTATTCATTATTAGGAAATGGTAATTTTATTACTATTTTATTAATATAAATGATTCAGCCTTTAACTGTCCACTGCTGAAGATAAGCCTCTCCCTTGGGAGGTTTGCCAGTAGTTGCCACACTTGGCAGGCGGATTGGCAACCGCAGTTAGGCTTAGAAACATTTTAAGAGGGATGCTGCTACTATCAACAATCTTCACAAAAAAAATTATGTGTATAAAAATATGTATAAAAATATTTTTATGATTTATTAATGTTATACAAATATTACCAATATTAATGCATTCAATTTCTAATATAAATAATAGTGAAATATAATACAATAATACTATTATAATTACTTCATACGAATGTATAGAATAGTAAATCAATTTATATTATTCCACGAAAGTTTAATACAATAGAACTTCTTAGTAGCAAGGCTGTAGGCTGAGCTTGATTTCTGATAATACACGTAAAGTTAAATAAATACACGTAATCCATACAAATATTTATATTATCAATAGAGTTACAAACATATTAATGTTTTATAATTTACTAACTTTTACCCATAACTATGTTTGCGTAACTTAAATATTATTCACTGACTGGAATGAAAAGTAGCCTATATCTTTCTCCGTCTCACACAGTACACGCACCGAGGATAAATGCTGGTAGTGAAGTAGCAATGCCCGAATCCGAATGATTTTATTATTCGAATAAATAGTAATTACTAATTTTATAATTCGACTACTAAATTAGCAATATACTTATTTCCGTACTCGAATGATTTTACTTGTTGTAATTAGGTTAAATTTAATAATCATATTTATGTAAAGGGGACACGTAGCGCCATCTGTTATCGCTTTGAGAATAATTCGACGCACGCCATATTGTATTTCGCTCTCTGATTTCGTCTGTCACTTGCGTTGCACGGCTAAAATATGTATTAAAATAAAATATAAGATAAATTAAAAGTTCTCATCTATTTTTTCCATCCAACCATCTCAACATTACTAATTACAATGAAGTCTCTTCCCTGTATCTGCTTCTACCAAATCCATTTCTTGTATCCGCTACTCTGTGGTAGCGGCATCTAGCGTCCATATGAATAACTAAAAATTAAGCCGCAGAATAAGCTAAGTCCTTTTCACTTTATGTTTAAGACGATCTGTCTGTACTAGTATAGTATTATATTATCTGTGCCACTACTTACTATATTATATCACTATGTCGGTGATAACGAGGGACGCAAAAAAATGGAACTAGTGTGTACTTTTTATATAATCTTGTACAAATTCCAATATGAATAATAACGACTACGTGGTCTTCTATAGTCACTTCTATTGTACATATTAACAAACATGTCATATATTATTTATATTGGAAACAGTCCTTTCCAATATAAATGATATACATTTGCTAATAATTTTCCTACTTACTTTACGTATTTATTTTCTTATTTATTTTCTTACTTACTTTCATTATTATTACCAAAATTGGTAGTTTCTACTATATTAAAATTGGCAACACTTACCCTTTAAAAAAAAAGACAATTCAATGATCGGGTCAATTCGACTATCTTCGTGTCGATTCGGACATTAACGACTACTATTGAGTGATATTGGTAGTCGAACGACGTTAGTAATCGCCTGACATTACTAGTCGAATGAATAAAGTTAGTAGTCGAATAATCTAAAAACGATTCGAATAATCCGAATGATTTGCTCAGTCGAATAATTAGTAGACAGATAAGTCACGCATCAATAAATGCTAGTACTAACATGATTATCTTTAGCAATACAAACTTGGCAACTGGATGTTTCAAGGATATAAATCATAGCGAATCCGTTTTTATCTTAATTTAATTTTAGACTAATAAATGACTAATACACGGATCATTACACACAATTAATTTAATCTAGAAAAAAATATAGCCAACCAAGTAAATATTCCCTCACGGAAGTCTACTTGAAACATCATTAATTACTTTACGGAGGTTGAAAAATATTATCTTTAATATCTTAAAGCGACTTTATAAATGTTATGAAATATTCTTATATATATATATATATATATATATATATATATATATTGTTTCGTGAATATCGTAAGAGACGACTAAGGGAATTTAATCGTCGAAAACTATTTTTCAACGACAGCAGCGTTCTTCTTAAAACATCACAAAAGCCGAAAGCCTGACTATGCCTATCAACTCACCTGCCAAGCATAGCAACTACTAGCAAAAGCCCCCTAATCCAATCTTAAACATAGATCTCCCCTAAGGGGGAGATCTATGTTTAAGATTGGACAGACGAATCCAACGGTAGTTTGTTGCTATTGTTTTCGTAAGATAGAATGAGATGGCAAAGCCCAATGTCCTACTCTTTCTCATGCATGCGTTAAAACGATTCTATTGATAGAATCTATTGATACATTGGAAATGGCAGTGAATTTACAGGGTACAGAGGAATAACACCCCAGTTTTCAGGAATGACAACGCATGGGGGGTATCATGGGCAAAGCAGTATACTCTGTTATATCCATGCTACTGTTAATGTCTATAGGCGACGGTTTGCACTTTCCATCAGGTGGTCCGTCAGCTTGTTTGCCATTCTAAGTTGTATAAAAATTAAGAATAAAAAATAAAAAAAAAATCTTTTGCCACTTTTCACTTTGAGTGGATTGCTCTATTATATTTATATTGTTATTTCTCGAGTAACGACAGTAAAAAATCTAACTAAATTACCCGCCGTCAAATAGAATTCCACAAGCAAATAACTATTTCTGTACAATGGTTATTTATCTAAATTATAGTTAGAATACTTAACTACGCATCTCGTCTTGAATTGTTAATGCAATAGGACAACCGTCTAGTACACAGTGGGTAGTATAATGGTTACGAATGGACTCCTAATGCTAGTGGGGTGGTAGGATGGTAGCTTTTGTTACGATGAACTTGTATTGACAGAACAATGGGGGTACGTATCAAAATTGTCACCAGTGCCGAGGTTTACGTTATTTAAAGCCGGAATACAGCGTGGGAAATTATAGGTATTGTAATTATATGAATTACATTAGGTTCCTTGTAGTTGGGTGTAGCGATTACCTGTATGTTATTGTGTTATAAAATTAATATGTGGGTATGTATATATACATATATATATATATACATAATAATTAACTATAAATGTAATAGAATATAGGCTATGTTCAGCGTTGAATAGTTAATGGACAATGTAATAATAATAGATAAGATACCAGAGGGAGACTTTGTACAAAAGTCGATTGCTTGGGTACCTCTGTCCTATTTGTGTTTCTACCGTGAAGCAGTTGTGTTTGCATGGCTGTGTTTCGGTTTGAAGGGTGGGATATGGCGTGAATTTACAGGGTACAGAGGAATAACACCTGAGTCCTCAGGAATGGCAATGCATGGGGGGTATCATGGGAGAAACAGTATACTCTGTTATGTCCATGGTACTGCTCATGTCTATAGGCGACGGTTACCACTTTCTATCAGGTGGGCCGTCAGCTTGTTTGCCATTCTAAGTTGTATAAAAAAAAAATAACTTTAATACTGATAGTTTCAGAAAAATATTTGGAGTGTTGATTATGTTCTGATGAATTGTTAGAAATGATGCCCACAGCCACCTTTTATTATCGCACCACTCGCCATCGACAGAGAATTCGTTATCACATGCTTGAACCTAAATAGTCGCGTAAGATGTGATTTCAAATGAGTTTTTCCCCGCGAATACTCAGGCTGTGGAATGAGCTCCGTGCTAAGGTTTTCCTTAGAGATTACAGTATGGAGTTTTGAAAAAAGGATGTATTAAGTTTTCTTCATGGGCAGCAACGTGCCTGTAAAACTCAATACTGATATAGCAGGTATCTATAGGCTACAATCACTATTTACCATCAGACTGACTGTAAGCTTGTTATAACTAAACCTTCTTCGAATAAAAAGATTTTACAGTAATAAAAATCTTGTCTAGATTTCAAAGATTTAAAAATCGAAATAGATTTAAAGGGAGATGTTTTGAAATAGAGGACGGACCTATTGTGACGTCACTATCACTAAATACGTTACAGCTCCGTCCGTAGTTACGTCTTATCCGCTATTAAATATATTCAAGAGCATACCCAAATAAAATACATGAGCAACATTAGAGTTTAGGTTCCAAACCCCTGACAAGCATGTCGCCGTGTCGCCGGAAAGCATTACGACAACAATACGGCTCGGATTCCACAGTTCCGACCTTTGTGTCGCTAAGACATGTTTCAATCCCAGCAAAATATATATATGACATTATTTATATACTTTTCACGATAATCCTAAAATATGGTCGAACGTTAAAATGGCCGGCTCGTCTATAATAGAATCTTATATATCATCATCAGCCTTTAACTGTCCACTGCTGGACATAGCCTTCCTCTAGGGCAGCCTTTTCCAAAGTGGGCGATAATGCCCCCTTGTCGGAGCTGTAGGCCTAGGGGAGGGGGGGAGTAAGAGACCCAGAAAAAAAATGGGGACGTTGTGTAGAGGCTTGAAAAAATGGGGGCGCTAAAAATAATTTATTCTCAAAGTAGACAGTAGACAAAATAAGCTTGGGAATATCTGTCTAGGGGAATTTTTCCAGTAGTTGCAGATAGGCAAGCGCAGTTAGGCTTTGGAGATGTTTTAAGAGGGACGCTGCTGTCAATCCCTCGCCCACTCTTAGTCGACTCTTACGACAGCTACGGGAAAGAAAAAGGGTGACCTATTCTATGCCAGGAACACATGGCGATATATATATATATATATATATATATATATATATATATATAGAACCATATATATACAACCAGTGAACTACTCGTAAGTGAACCTAACTTCTCGCTTGACCACGCTATGTGTTTTTTTATACAACTTAGAATAGCAAACAAGCTGACGGCCCACCTGATAGAAAGTGGTAACTGTCGCCTATAAACATGAGCAGTGCCATGGACATAACAGAGTATACTGTTTCGCAGATGATACCCCCTATGCCCCTGTACCCTGTAAATTCACGCCATATCTCACCCTTCAAACCGAAACATAGTCATGCAAACACAACTACTTCACGGTTGAAACACAAATGAGACAGAGATACCTAAGCAATCGACTTTTGTATAAAGTCTCCTTCTGGTATGTCGGCTTACTAGCTTATTTTTAATACGTCTTTTGAACATCTCAAGTTATATTATATTATACTGGCTGTTATCCTTTTATGGGATGGGAGTGAAGCACTATACACAAGGTCAATTAATATACGCTAAGGAGGTTGCATTGTTTTGAGTCAACCGTTAACTGTCCACTGCTGAACATAGGCTTCCCTCATAAAGGGATTTTTGCTGTAGTTGCCACATTTGGCAGGCAGGTTGACAAACGCAGTTCGGCTTTGGTGACGTAAGAGGGACGCTATCATTCTCGACAATTAAGATCATCTAGTTATGTTTTATAATACCCATGGGATAGAAGGGGTGGAATGGAACGCTAAATGCTTCGATTCAAACAAACCTCTTTCGCTTCTTCCACATTCATCAATCTTTTCATACACGCTTGCCGGTTACGGGTACTTTTAATTTGGCCCTTCTTCAGCACGTCGCCTATTTGGTCGACATACGTCCGTCTAGGGCGGCCCCTACCGACATCTCCATTCATAATAATACAATAAATAATAATACAATCATAAATAAAATAAGAACCGTCAAATTCAATCTATGGCCTAACAAATACATAAAGAAAAAAAAAATACTGAGAAACAGCCAACCTCTTTTCCTAGGAACTCACTTAAAAATATTTATTCAAACTTATCAATAATATAACCAATGAATTTCTATGGAATTATCAATTGGATATTCGGTTAACTAGCGCGCCGTGTTGTTTCAAGACCGAAACTTGAATAAACAAACCCCTGTAGATATTCAGTTTTGGATTTCTGTACCTATTCGAATAAATGGCTACGCCTTCGTACCGTTCATTGGGCTGGAAAATTTCCGACTGAAAAACCTATTTTTTGCGCATTGTGCACGCCACTTGTGAAGGATATTATTGAAAGGATTTGAAGATTCAGTGCGCCGTAACGTGACATTAGAACGCGTTTTATAACATACTAGCGGCCCGTCCCGGCTTCGCACGAGTGGACATTTTTACAACGTTTCAAAAAATGGTTATTGTGACATAACGATAATAGTTGGACATATAGTGTCGAAAAGTTTTTTGTAATTATTGATATTTTCTTCAATATTGTAGAACATACTTTTGTTCTATCACCAATAGTTTCCGTAGCGCACGCGACGAAAGATATTTTATAGCTTTTTTTTACACCTTGAGTTACATTACTAAAGTTTTAGTAAGGACCCCTAATCTTTTCTAACAATAAATATAGCCTATGTTACTTAGGGTGAATGTAGCTTTCTAATGATAAAAGAATTTTTGAAATGGGCAAAGTAGTTTTTAAATTTATTCATTACAAACATACACACAAAAATACAAATCTTTTCTCTTTATAATACTAGTGTAGATAAGAGCTTCTTGCCGAGGGGTTTTAACAGGTTATTCGACGAGGGAATTCATCCTTACACTAGAATGATCGCATACTGTGCGTTTTCAAAGGAGTTTCCTCCCGCGTGGTTTGCCTTTTAGATTGCAGCATGGGGTTCTTCAAAGAGGGCATAATACGCTTCTTATGGGATGGCAACTCGCTCGTGACACGGTGTAATTTTACTGTCACATCACACCATTCAAATCAAAACACAGTCATGCAGATAGCTGCTTTACCATAGAACACGACTGGAGCAGAGGTATTCAAGTAGAATACATATCTATTTATTTAAACTTTAATGTAACGTAGTAAAATTCTATGTACATATGGTAGACTTAACATCGGACGGTGTTCTCTACCAGTCAACCATTGGGCGAACCGAGAAATAAGTAGACGGTGCATTATTGAATAGAGGAAAAATAAAGCAATACTTGATATGTTCATATATTGTAAACATATATTTAGACTAATAAAAACATACACAAGAAGAGGCAAAATGCTGGACCACCTTATAAGACATAACGATTTTTTAAGAGCATAATAGAAGGAAAGATAGAGGGCAAAAGAGGAAGAGGAAGACCGAGGATTAACTACATGGGACAGATAAAGGAAACACTAGGCGTTATGTCGTAAAGGGAGATAAAGGATATGGCCTGGGATAGAGCTGGCTGGAGGAAGTTGCATGAATTAATTGCACAGACAAGAGGAAACTCTTAAATGAAAATGAAACATACATATAATATATTAAATAAATAAATATATACATAAAACATAAACAGATCATCTTAATCTCACAGACGAGTTGCGTGTGAAAACTAGTAGTTACATATTATTATAACTTTATTGACGTTTGTATGAAAACTAATATCAAGTCCATTTCATTAAATTCAATATCATTACTGGATGTTTATATTGATTATTACATACCCAAAATAATCATAAGAAAATTGAAACGAAAGAATGTACAGTCCTAAAGAAACAGTGTAACGTAAATGATAATATATATCTATAATGAAAAAAATATATTCATAATATTGTATTTTTATTCTTATAAAAAAATATTAATTCAGTTTGAAATAACATACTCTATTTGGAACTATTAATTATGGGAACATTTTTTTTTAATGAAAAGCTCGCCTCCTGTCATATTGGCTTCAAATATACTTGGCGTACATTATTACATTATGTATGTATGTATATGTATTTGTAAATGTGTGTGTGTGTATATATATATATATATATATATAATGAGTAGGGATAATACTTATATTATTATATTTTGTGTGCATATCGGGTAGGTCTGAGAATCAGCCAACATCTATTTTCATAGCCCTCAATGATAAGGGTGACCCGCACCTAATTTTTTTTTATATTTATTTTATTATGATTTAGCATTGAAAAATACATACAACTTCAAATTTTCACCCTTTTACAATCAACCCCTTTTTTATTTTTTCTAGAAATGATATATATGGTAAAACAACGTTTGCCGAGTCAGCTAGTATTATAATAAAATTGTAACTAGATTAAGTGTGTTCATGGGAGATATTTAAGAAAAAATATATCAGAGCAACTGAAGCAAAAATAATATTTATTAGAAATCTTATCACTCTATCTATTTGTATGTTTCTTCCAACACCACACAATAACTACTGCACCAAATTAGAAGCGGTTAGGGGGGGAAAGGGATTGTTAGTAACGGAGACTAAGAATCCCATTGCTAGCAATATATCCAGACAGGTCAACCTCCACACGGTTCCCCCTGGAAACTATCATGGTTAATTCCTGATGAATTCATCATAAAAGTTGGCCTGTTTTCATCGTCACCTATCATCCCTCACTGGTGCCCCGCCAGCGTATCCCGTTAGCGCAGGCGGAGTTACTATTCCATTGTCATCCAATAAAAAAAACTTGAAAGCGCTTTTCATAGTTATGTCCCAGAACATTTTACATAAAATTTGATGTACAATTTATCTTGATATACTATCTAAAAGTAGCGTGTTTCATTGGTTTTCCTACTTCTGGAATTCACGTGTAGCAAATAGCTGACAAAAAGCTAGTAGATTCATGCTTATACCCTATCAGGCCGACCTTCCCGTGGTTGACCTGATAGACTATTATTTTTATAATTTCAACCGTTAACTGTCCACTGTTGAACATAAGGGGACTTTTTTTTATACAACTTAGAATGGCAAACAAGCTGACGGCCCACCTGATGGAAAAAGGGTAACCGTTGCCTATAGACATGAGTGGTACCATGGACATAACAGAGTATACTGTTTCGCCCATAATACCCCCCATGCGTTGCTATTCCTGAGGACTCAGTTTTACCAGTAGTTGCCACACTATGCAAGCGGTTTGGCAATCGCAGTTTGATTTTTAGAGATATTTTAAGAGGAACGCTACTGCTTATCCTTCGACTATAAGTTCTCTTAGTCGCCTTATACGACACCCACTGGAAAGGAAGGAGTGGCTTATTCTATGCCGGGACAACACGGCGAACGTAAGACTAAATAGTAGTCAGTATAAGAATAAATAATCCAATAATCCTATGACGTTCCCTCGCGCACTTTGCTCAAAGGGAATCATTAATGGATGGTATTATGTGTCGTCAATTAATTCTGTTATATTACATATAGTTAATAAATAATAAGCTTTGTGCTTAAATCTATTGATTAAGTGATCCATTTATTTATTTATTTTTGGGAATAGCAACAGCATATTGCATTATAATATATATAACAAACATTAAATATACCACAATATTAACGCACATGCCTATTAAAGGTATTCATAGCATTTGCTTTAACATAATTATACAGTATGAAATGAAGTAAACAATTTTAAGGAATTAGAGAATACTAAACTAAGTACAAAATTTTCATGTTTCTACTGTGAAAGCAGTTGTGTTTGCATGGCTGTGTTTCGGTTTGAAAGGTGGGATATGGCAGTGAATTTATTTACAAAAAATAACACCTGAGTCCTCGGGAATGGCAACGCATGGGAGGTATCATGGGCGAAACAGTATACTCTGTTATGTCTACGGTACGGCTCATGTCTATAGGCGACCGTTACTACTTTCCATCAGATGGGTCGTCAACTTGTTTGCCATTCTAAGTCGTATAAAAATATAATAATGGTAGCGGAATTAAACAAAATGATCATTTAATTTTAACCAGAGGAAGACTTTGTATACCAGAGGGAGACTTTGTACAAAAGTCGATTGTTTGGGTACCTCTGTCCAATTCGTGTTTCAACCGTGAAGCAGTTGTGTTTGCATGGCTGTGTTTTGGGTTAAAGGTTGCGATATGACGTGAATTTACTGGCTACAAAGGAATAACACCTGAGTCCTCAGGAATGGCAACGCATGGGGGGTCTCATGGGCGAAACAGTATACTCTGTTATGTCCATGGTACTGCTCATGTCTATAGGCGACGGTTACCACTTTACATCAGGTGGGCCGTCAACTTGTTTGCTATTCTAAGTTGTAAAAAAAAAATTATATCTAGCTGATCCTAAAACTTCGAATGACGGAGATAAAAGATGCCTACTTACGCACATCTGTATGCCAAATATTATGTGAAGGTCGTGTGTATGTGTGTGTGTGTGCAAATACACGTATTCCATAACGATGAGGTTTACCAAAAGAATCAAATATTCGCATGGGGTTTGAAAAGGGTCGTATGGGATCAGTCAAATTGCCAAATCAACATTGATATAAAATATGTCTTTTTTATTACTTTGGTACAACAGTATGGCCCTTTTTCTAAAATGGATAATTTCCTATAATCAATTTTCGATATGTCTTTTTATTGATACGCATGAAATTGAGGTAAATAAAATTGAATGGATGAAAAAGGTCTTTATGTAATATCCTATTCGAATTTGAATTCCTACAGGAATAAATTGCTGAAGCACTTTGTACAACAATCTAATAAAAATTAACTCTAATTATCATAATATATATATATATATATATATATATATATATATTTTTTTTTTTAATATTTTTTAATTAAATTCACTCATAATCGTATTTTCTGATATTGCTCAAAACTTGGGTTACATGTTTGTTTTTATTATTTACTTCATTTTCTCGCACTGTATAACTATGTTAAAGTGAATGCTGTGAATACCTATAATAGGCGTGTGCATTAATATTGTATTGTATTTAATGTTTGTTATACCTATATGTTATAATGCAATATACTGTTGGTGTTCCTTAAATAAATAAATAAATCCTAATATTATAAATGTGAAAGTGAGTTTGTTTGTTGCGTCTAAGTGCCTTAATGGCTTTACCTATCTTCGTGAAATTTTGCTATACATTATATGCAGAGAAAAGGAGAGAGATTACCATTTTTTTAACCCGGTTAGTGAACATATCATACGTGTCGCATGAACGAAGTCGCAGGTAAAAGCTAGTTCATCATCCTTATCATATCAGCCCTTAACCATCCACTGCTGAACATAAGCCTCTCCCTTGGAGGGTGTCCCTGTGCTTGCCACGTTTGGCGGGTGGATTGGCAACCGCAGTCAGGCTTTAGAGATGTTTTAAGAGAGAGGCTGCTATCCATCCCTCGCCGACCCTTAGTAGTCTTTTATAGCACCCATGGGAAAGAAGGGGTGGCCAATTCTATACCGAGACTACGAGCTAGTTAATTTTGTATTATTGTTATTAGTTTTGCCGTTTCCTTTTCAACCGACTTGAAAAAAGAGGTTCTCTAATCAATTGTGTTTTTTATCTTTATTACCTCATAACTCCGTCAGTTATTAATCGATTCGTTTTTTTTTCTCTGTAAGAATGTACTTAGAGATTGATTTTAGAAAAAAATATCAAAATAGGATATGAAGTTGAAATTTTAAAATCGAAATAACTGGTTTTGCTACAAATGAAAGCAGTTTTTTGTTTTCATACAACTTAGAATGGCAAACAAGCTGACGGCCCATCTGATGGAAAGTGGTAACCGTCGCCTATAGACATGAGCAGTACCATGGATATAACAGAGTATACTGTTTCACCCATGATACCCCCTATGCGTTGCCATTGCTGAGGACTCAGGTGTTATTCTTCTGTACCCAGTAAATTCACGCCATATCCCACCCTTCAAACTGAAACACAGCCATACAAACACAACTGCTTCACGGTTGAAGCACGAATGGGACAGAGGTACCCCAGCAATCGACTTTTGTACAAAGTCTCCCTCTGGTAAAATTCGTCTCGATGGACCAACGCACCTGCTTTTGCCCTCACATATTATCTCTCACTGGCACATCGTTTGCGTATGTAGACAGCGCGGACGGGGTTACTGTTTTATTTTTATTCAATAAATTAATTATTTATTAAATAATTTCAGTTATGTTTACTATTAAATTATTTCATAATTATTTTTGTTGCTGGCAACTTTACCAATTGACCTTTTTTGTGAATTGTTATTTTTTATATACTTTTTTATATTCTATTTGATACGTGTTCTTCGTTGGCATTTCTTTTTTATATATTCAAATATATAGTTTAGGTATATACATAATATTTATTGTTTTAAGGTTACAACCTATTTATTATAAATACATATATATATAATAATATCATATATAATTTTCTTGCTTATTTTTTATATTGTATAATGCAAACAAAGTGCACTCGTTTATTCATTTATTATTCATTTATTATTATTTTTTCTACATTTACTATAAAATGTGTTTGTTTAACGATATTTAGAAACGATAAAGTAAAATATGGAATGGAAAAAAAATGGTAATATTATTATAATATGTATATTTTGTTGGAGACTCCAACAGAAATTAATACTGGCATAAAAACTTTTTATTAAAAATATTTAATTACAAAAAGTAATAAATAAAAATTGTCATAAATGGGAAAAAAATGTATTTCTAATTATCTTTGGCCATTTATATATTAAATCCATGTATCTATATTGAGTATAATATACATTTCACAATGATATTAATTTACAATATTTTTATATTATTTGGGATTACAAAAAAACTGACAGCCAATACAGATGGAAAATGATTATGGTCCATTAAAACGCATGAGTGCCAACATAAATACACATACTATTTTACTGTGAAGCTTTTCGTGAGAAATAGAAATATTATGCCTTCATGCCCTGTAATTTATTGAACGATTAAAAAAGTTTTGATGAAACCGGCGTTCGAACCCGCACCATCTACACGACAAGCCCTACTCATTAGACACATGCGAATAAAATTATTTTATATATTTTAATCATATTTTTATTATAATTTTGTTGCCAAATAAAATTTCCTTTGAATTTTTAGAATTGTTTCTTAAAAAATAATCTATCAAAAAAACTTTAAAAATAAATTGTATATATATATATAAAAAAAAAAACAAAAAGTTCCCTCTCGAGTCGCTACATTTCTTTTTAATTAGAAATAAAATACAATTTAAAAATTTTGACATTTATATAATTTACATCGCGTTTATTAATATTAATTCAGATAAACTTATAAATATTATGATTAGAAATAAATCCCTTAATAAAAAGTGATTCACTCACCTAACTCGCTACTTCGCTCCGCTTCTATCACTTGCGCGACCAAATCGCGCGAGCGCGCGTGCATCCGCGTGAAATGCACGCGGGACCGCCCGTGCCTTATTAAGGTCCGACCACCATGGCGTACATGTTTCACAAAATCACTCTTATACTCACACTGCACTAAAGTCGCGATGTATAATAGTAGAAGAGGCCGAAACATCACGGCATGGTCGCGTCCGCACGCCGCGAGCACTCGGCGTTAACTGAGCGGCGCGCGTGATTCTTCACGAATCAAATTAATTTGAATCTAGCTTTAATTTGGTATATTATATGTAAGTTTGTATTGATGAATGTTTATAATAATGTATGTTATCAATTATTTTGGGTTTATGATACAATTTGATGCTTAAATGAGTAGTTATTTGTGGCGAGTGCGGTGTCACGCCACGCTAGACCGGGGCGCTTGAAAATCAGCGTTTCTCTCCTTGAACGGATTCTATACTGAATTTCTGTATATATGTTGGAGATACGTATATGTAAAAAGTATAGCTTTTTATAACTTATTTCTTACTAACTTTTAGCATGCTGTTTCATACACATGGATTTCATAAATCAAACCAATTAAAAGGACTACTTTAAAATGAAATGTAAATCAAATATTATGAAAATTTGTGAAAATTCCAGCCAATTCAATTCGGTACAATAGTTTTTGTGTGACACCGAAACAATCATATAGAAATATAGACAAAATTTCTAAAAATCATTGTTTTACCCTCTATGGGTCTTAAGGTCCATAAGAGGTCTTATTAATTTTTCTTATATACCTATATTTATATATATAATTATAAATGTATAAAGTTAATTATATATGTATAAACTTATCATTGATTAGTTCTTTTTTTTTTTTAATTGTCACAGTATTGTACACTACTCTACTTGCTGACATTGACGCTCCTTTCCACGTTGAGTTTTCTAGAACTCTTTTAGAGTTAAGCTCGCTTTTGTACATTTGCTTACCTCTGTCGTGTTTTTTTAAGTATTATTAGTATATACAATAAAGTATAAATAAATAAATAAATAAAAGAGAAAATTATTAATTTAGGAGTCGAAAATTATTATTAATATAATATAGAATAATTTAAAAATTTTATGTCAAACATTTTTCTCTTAAAATGTTCCGTTTTGCTCTTATTGTTTTGCCCATGATACCCCTCATGCGTTGCTATTCCCGAGGTCTCAAGTGTTACTCCTCTGTATCCTGTAAATTCACTGCCATAACCCACCCTTCAAACCGAAACACAGTCATGCAAACACAACTGCATCACGGTAGAAACATGAATGGGACAGAGGTGCCCAAGCAAACGACTTTTGTACAAAGTCTCTCTCTGATAAACTATGTACTCACGACACAAGCTCTACTTAGTTCAAACTAAACTAGATGGCGTTATATAATATAATCCCGTTGTATATTTAAGGTTTTATTATTATTACGATAATTAAAAAAGAATGTTACAATTTGACGTACCACAAAGTGACTGGCATATTCTTAGATTATTTATCACTTTTATGGGATGGAAAGGAAATTACGAATTATTTTTCTATTGAGAAAAAAGATAACAATAAGAGTAATTAGTTATATTATTACAAATATGGGCTGGTTTCCTATCAGATTTTTTTTTTCTTATTTTATATTATTTATTTATTTATTAATATATGTATATGTACAAAGTGGACTTAATGCTAAAAGCATTTACTCTCAAAAAACCTTTGTAATGTTAGAATACTCGAATGTGGTAGTAGTAAAAATAAATATAATACTAAAATTTATATATATATATATATATATATATATAATAAATAAGCAGAAACTTTGTACCCCTCTTTACGGAAACTGCACGGACTGTATACTTATAGTTTATATAGGGAAAGACTGCATCCTTATATAATAGTATTATTAAATAATAAAAAAAATATTAGTATTCTGCAAATACTAATATTTTTTTTTTGTAAATTAAGCATAACAAAATACATTAAATAAAAAAGAAGATCATTACACACACTACCATATATTTGTTACACACACGTGTATATACTCTTTTCGTTTATTGTTAAAGTCTGTGGTCAAATTGAGAATAGATTAATATTGTTTGTCTTTAGAATTATTAGTCTACTGAATGTCTCACTGAATGTCAAACGTAACCATAGTAAATTCATTTATTACAATATACGTTATGGTCGAATTTCGACCACTGGATGTCAACTAGTATATACAAATAGCAAATATATATGACATTTATACATATTAATTTGTTTTGACGTTGACGTTGACGTTGAAGTTACGGCGAATCACCGTAACTTGTCGGAAAGGAAAGGGTGGCTTATTCTATAGCGGGACCACACGGCTATTATAATATTAGAATAGATGAGATATATTTGCTAAATCAAGGCTTAAAACTTTTTTTTTTATTTAAGAGTAGGAAACTTAAACTCTTGTCGGTGCAATTAATTCATGCATTCTCTTCCAGCCAGCTCTATTCCAGGCCATATCTTTGACCTCCCTATACGACAAGACACCTAGTGTTTCTTACATCTAAAACCTAAGCTGACGAATTTTTTTATAAGATCCCTCGATGGTGTTATTGGATTCCACCATATCAGATAATGGCAACCATGGATCTTTCATTAGTGTTGGAACCTTAATGCAGGAACGGTTTATTGCATCGGATTACCATTGTCACGTTGATATATAAAATTTTATTACGCGCAAATTGAGTGCGTCAGATTGCGAAGCGCTCATTATTTTTAATAAGGTGAACGCTGATGTAAATGCATGAGCCGTTATCTTTATGTATTTGTTAATTCAAAACTAGAAATTGTAACTTGTTATCAATTTTAAAATAAATAAAAGATTTATTTATTTATTTTTATAATATATATATATATATATATATATATATATATATATATATATATATATCAGCCATTAACCGTCCAATGAAAAATATAGGCCTGTACATATTGAGAGGGCGGGGCGTTGTTAACAGTTGCCACGCTTGGCAGGTGGGCTAGCAACTGCAGTTAAGCTTCTATATTTTGCTGTCTATCCCTCGTCCATTAAATTTCAATTTCAATTGTCCAAACACCGATTTCAGTTGTAATAAAACCAGTTACTATGATTTAAAACAAAACTATTTTTTTTTATACAACTTACAATGGCAAACAAGCTGACGGCCCACGTGATGTAAAGTGGTAGCCGTCACCTATAGACATGAGCTGTACCGTGGACATACCAGACTGTACTGTTTCGCCCATGATACCCCCCATGCATTGCCATTCCTGAGGACTCAGGTGTTATTCCTCTGTACTCTGTAAATTTACTACCATATCCCACCCTTCAAACGGAAACACAACCATGCAAACACAACTGTTTTACGGTAGAAACACGAATGAGAGAGAGGTATCCAAGCAAACGACTTTTGTACAAAGTCTCCCTCTGGTAAATTAGTAAATAAATTTTGATATAATTTCTATGGGTACAATCTGCAAGTATATCTTTTCAGATTAAAAAAAAAAATAATTTTCCTAATCGATTTATAACTGACGGAGTTATGAGGTAACAAACATGAAAAAATACAACTTGTAGAATTGAGAACATACTCCTTTTTTAAGTCGGTTAAAGATCTATACAAGTAATCAGCCCACGTCAACCCACTACAGGGTACAGGCCTCCTCTTTGTCGCGCCACTTGTAACGATCCTGTGCTAATATTATTCAATGCTTTCCCGCTACCCACACTATCCCATCCCATCATCAGGTTAGTAGTCCACCAACTGTTCCCTCCCCTCCATCCCTCTCGTGCGCACTATACGGCTAAGAACAAGGAATTACATAGAAGGAATGATAAAATAAAAACTGTAAATCATATGGTTGCCGTATGATTTATGCAAATATAATTAGTAAAAACAGGACGGAGAATACATCATCAGTTGCTATTTTTCTCAATTCATAGCAGGCTAGTGTATAGAAAATGTTATACGTCCGTATAACCTTACCAAATTTAGATACAACCTGCTTGCATACTTTCTACATAAACTGTGTCGAATATATAATCTAGTAATGTAAAGTCTGTCATTGACAAATAATTGACATACCAAACATTTTTTATACACTAGCCTGTTATGAACTGAGAAAAATAGCGGCTAATGGTGTATCTTTTATCCTCTTTTTACTAATTATATTTGCATAAGAAGAAAGGAAATTGCTTGTTCTTAGCTATTCCGTAATATAAATAATAAGTTAATATTATAAATGCGGGGAGAAGGGGATTGCTAGTAATGAAGTCTAATAGGCCCATCGCTAGCAATATACTCTCTCAGGTCGACCTCCACATGGTTCCCACTAGAAACCATCATGGTTAATTCTTGTCGAATTCATCGTGGTGGGCCAACTGACCTACATTCATTTTCAACTATCATCTTCCACTGGTGCCACCTCAGTGTATACCGATAGCGCGGGCGGGGTTACCATTCCATTTTCACCCATTAAAAAAAAATATTATAAATGCAAGTGTTCGTAACATTGAATGAATGGATGTATGTTTGTTACTCTCTCATGCAAAAACTACTGAACGGATTTCAATGTAATTTGGTACACAGATGGGTTATATCCTAATTTAGTACATAAGATATTTTATATACTGATTCATACGAGTAAAGTCGCGGGATAAATCTAGTAATACAATACGATATGTGTTTTTTGGAAACGCAATATAAGCATTTGTAACTGGAGCTACGTCGTAGTATTCGTAGCATTATGACGTAGCGTTTACTAGTAGTGAAGCTACGAGACTCTACAACATTTCAGCTAAATAATACGAGTGCTTACAAATAAATATCTGATACTGAACTTGCAAATTCTTGACATTAACTTGCAATCTATATATATATAATAAAACTGTAAAGTCGAATGTCTGTACATTGAAAAAAAAAATGTTAAAAATCGAGTCAGAGGGATGTTAGAAGTAAAATAGAACACGTCCAGATTTTTTATTTTTCTTTTTTGTTTTTCTTTCTGTTTGTCTAAGGACTCTATAAAACTAAAATTCACTTACATTTAATATTATTTCAGTTGAAAATTGCTAATTTCAATGAGAGTATCTAATAATAAAATATGATTGTCCATTCATCACATTTAGTTGCTAGTTACAGTCGAAAATGTAATCTTTAATGAGATTAAAAAGACATTAAATATAATATATTTTCTAAAGATATATTTTAATATAATCACTGAATCAGACAACATTCATTTTATAATGTAATGCTAAGTCATTCACATTTTGCATTAATAATTAACTAGTACTATCCTGTGAGTTTGTCTGTGTAAATTGAAACGAAAAATACAGCATTGGTGAAAACAGAGTACCACTTAATCTATTTTTTTTTTATACAACATAGAATGGCAAACAAGCTGACGGCCCACCTGATGGTGCAACCGTGAAGCAGTTGTGTTTGCATGGCTGTGTCCGGTTTAAAGGGTGGGATATGGCGTGAATTTACAGGGTACAGAGGAATAACATCTGAGTCCTCAGGAATGGCAACGCATGGGTGGTATCATGGGCGAAACAGTATACTCTGTCATGTCCATGGTACTGCTCATGTCTATAGGCGACGGTTACCACTTTACATCAGGTGAGCCGTCAGCTTGTTTGCCCTTCTAAGTTGTATAAAAAAAAAAAACAATAAATAATAGTAAATCTTATCACGGTAACAGTCACAGAAACAAATTTATTTACATCATAACATATTACGATTGCTATTTTTACATTTTTTAGTCAAAAATTCTAAATATTCATAATATTTATTTAGTACTAAACAGAACATTTCGAACAAAGAAATATAAACTGTTGTGATTTCGTAAATAGAATTCAAAGTAAAACCATTGACGTGTTACCTACATCAAGGAGTTTCCGCGCCGTTCCCAAGTTCCCAAGGAGCGTTGTTCGTTCCATTGTAACATATGTTCTATTTATATAAGCGTAAGACACGTTTCTGAACGTGAACGCTTGTTCGGAACTAGAACGGCATAATATTACACGAGAGTATGCCTTTGTATAAATCCTGTTTATTTATCATTCAATTATTCAATGACACAATGTCACTCTGTTTCCGTTAGTGAGCAGAGGGAAATATTTAATTTAATATTGTGCAATAAGTATTTACCAATAAGATTGTTTTTAGCAAAGCAACTGGTGAGAGCTCGCGCGCTAAGAGAGATCCGGTATTCTTTAATGTAATGTACTTGTAAATTGGACTCTCATTTTCGTACTAAACCTTTCATATGGACCGTTGTTTGTATGAGTCGTGCTGTGTGGTCCCGGCATAGAACAGACCACCCCTTCCTTTCCCGTGAGTGTCGTAAGAGGCAACTAAGAAAATTAACTTGACTTATTAACTGAAATTTAATGGACGAGAGATAGACAGCAGCGTCTTTCTTAAAACATATTCTTAAGCTTAACTGTGGTTGCCAATTCGCCTGCCAAGCGTGGCAACTACTGGCAGAACTCCCTAAGGGGGAGGTTTATGTTCAGCAGTAGACAGTTCAAGGCTGGTATGATGTTGATGATGTATGAATCATGGCTAGTACAGCTAACTAAGCTCCACCAAGAAACAGAAGATTCCTGATATCTTCATAGGCCTCACGGAGTGGCCTCACTGTCCCCATCTATTATTTATTTATGAATACTAGCTTTTACCCGTGATTTCGTCCGCTTAATAAGGATATGTTTGCTATCTGGAATTAAAAGTAATCTATATATTTCAATATACTACGTATGTATCAAATTTCATAGTGATTAGTTTAGCTGTTAAGGCGCTATAAGCTTAAAAACATACTCACTTTCACATATATAATATATTTATAAGAATTGAGTATATTTTGTTATACAAAAAAATACTCTTTCTAGAATATTTATAGACGGAAGTTATTAAGTTTGGATTTAGTGCTTCATATTTTTTTTTTTTGCAAACAGACATATGGCTTGTCAGACGACCTAACATGAAATTTTTGGGGGAAAGGGATTGTTAGTAATGGAGACTGAGAATCACATTACTAGCAATATATCCAACCAAGTCGACCGCGTCGTGTTTCTCCCTGGAAACTATCATGGTTAATTCCTGATGAATTCATCATGATGTGCTAACTGGCCTGTTTCTATTCTCATCTATCACCCTTCACTGGTGCCCCGCCAGCGTATCCCGTTAGCGCAGGCGTAGACCATGAAATTTTTTCCAAAATTTCAGGGTCAATCGGAATACATTTGATATTAAAATCATGTAATAAAATATTGTTAAAATATGGAATTATTGGACTTTCATGGTAGAATTTATAATGAATAAACGTTAAACTTCATTTGTATGGCAGATTTTAATATGAATGAAAGCATGAAACTGGATCCGTTATTTCGTAATTTCATTACATGGTAGACTCCATGATCAGGGGATCATAGACGGGGTTACCGTAGCTTATGTACGCCTATAACACCAGAGATGTCACGTGCGCGTTGTCGACCCTTAAAAAACCTTATTACGCCCTTTTTGAAGAACCCCATACTGTAGTCTCCAGGGAAATTTCGCTGATAAGGATCCTCAATGATATTTTTTATATTTTAGATAGATAGATAGATAGGTATTCTTTATTGTTTGCTCCTAAAGATTACAAAAGCAAATTTATTACAGATACAAACAATTACAAAAAATAATCACAGTGAGAAGACAATGGGCGGCCTTATCGCTAAAAGCGATCTCTTCCAGGCAACCTTTGAATAGAGAGGAGTAATTGTAAACAGTTTGAAATTAAATAAATTAATTAATTTAAAAGATCGATTTTATAATTTAATTGGTCTAGATTTAGACTATATAGACAGAGTGTCTCCATACAATTGTTTCGAGAAAAGTGGGTCAACATATATATATATATATATATATATATATATATATATATATATATATATATACACATATATATATATGTGTGTGTGTGTGTGTGTGTGTGTGTGTGTGTGTGTGTATAATATAATATTGCAAGAAGAATGTTAATATGTCAAATACACTTTTATGTCAATTTATACAGTTCATTTCATTTGATACTAATACGTGTCAGTAGGTCTGATTAAAGTCAACAATATTATTATAATATCAATCATAAATTCATTTATTGAATAGTAACAATGGTCAATAAGCCATATTTGTAATTGGGATTTAAAGTTATTAGTTGATAATTCTCTTATATTTTTGAGAATTTTGTTATTATTCTTTTTATATAAAGTGCAAGTTGGCTTTGGTAATAATAATTCACTTGGATCTCTTGACAAATGTAATTTACTTTCACAGAATTTTTCAAATATATTTGGTTTATTTTTTACAAAATCCCAGCCTCCAATATGTACATGGAAGAGAGTGTTTAAAATTTTATTTTTTTAAATAATTTATTTGTATCACTTACTGTACACAAATAATAATAGCTATTGGTACTTACTACTTACTAACTTACATAGGCCGGCAGCACACCTGCAATGCCGTTAGTGTTGTGGGTGATCATGGGCGGCGGTAGTCACTTACCATCAGGTGAGCTGCATGCTCATTTGCGCTCTGTGTTGTAAAAAAACTTAAAAATAAATAAAACAAAACACAAAAAAAAACAAAAAGAAAGTACAAAAAAGTGGTTTCACAATTTCTCGTGAATGCGCCACAATAATACAAAATTTTCTGTCATGATTCGAAATTTACTATATAACAGGTATGGAATAAAACCGATTTTAAAGTATACAAATGAAAACCTTTTATGAGATACCCAATTTGTAGTAGGCTTATATTGGACGAACAAACTCTATAAGAATTCCTTTATATCGTTTTGGTACGAAGGCTGTACCTACCCCTTTTTTTATGCAACTTAGAATGGCAAACAACCTCACAACTCATCTGCTGGAAAGTGGTAACAGTCGCCTATAGACATGAGCAATACCGTGGACATAACAGAGTATATTGTTTCGCCCATGATACTCACCCAGCGTTTCCATTCCTGAGGACCCAGGTATTATACCTCTGTACCCTGTAAATTCACTGCCATATCCCACCCTTCAAACTGAAACACAGCCATGTAAACACAACTGCTTCACGCTAGATACACGAATGGAACAGAGGTGCCCAAGCAAATGGCGTCTGTACAAAGTCTCCCTCCCTCCCTTAAGAGTAATTAGCTTGAAGATAATATAAATAGCATTGCAAATTAATTTCATTCGTACAATATCATTTCAAATTATTTGTGTTTCAGTCACATGTAATCCTAGTTAAGATAGAGTGGCCTCGTAACTATATAACCAGCCGCTTCAACTATGCGATATCTAAGTTTAAACAGAAACCCTTAGTGACTTAACTATATTCACTTAACTCGGTTTAGCCCGCGGCATTTTGAAATCATGACCCCGGCCAAGTTATAACGTCAGATGTCTGGCCGCAACTTAGCAAACTGTCGATAGGTTACAAGTTTCAAACTTAAACACGCGACATACTCATAGGGGAGGGCCTACCACGCCTCAAAAATATGTTTTAGTTAGCACTATACTGGCCGTATTCCGCCATTTTACTCGCGTTAATTAAAATTTATTCATTTATTTACATTCATTCATTCATTCATTTAGATAATTAATTCGTTTATTAATTCATTAACTTATTTATTTATTACAAAATCCAAAGTTCTTAAATATTGTAACATTTTTTATTGGAAGAAGCGAAAAAGGTTTGTTTGTATCGAAGCATTTGGCGTTCCATTCGCCTACCCTAATGGGAGATAGGCGTGACAGATATGTATGTATGTAGGTATGTATTTTTATATTATTTTTAGTATTCATAGCCAATTACGGATTCATAATATTTAATAGGTTCTTTATTAAACAGTTAAGTATATACAATGTTTAAGTTAAAAAAAAGTATAAAAAAATATGTCCAGCATAAAACCAGAGGGAGACTTTGTATAAAAGTCGTTTGCTTGGATAGAGGTACCCCTCTATCCCATCCGTGTTTCTACCGTGAAGCAGTTGTGTTTGAATGATTGTGTTTCGGTTTGAAGGGTTGGATACGGCAGTGAATATAAAGGGTACGGAGGAATAATACCCGAGTCCTCAAGAATGGCAACACATGGGGGGTATCATGGGCAAAACAGTATACTCAATTATGTCCATGGTGCTGCTCATGTCTATAAGCGACGGTTACCAATTTCCATCAGATTGGCTGTCATCTTGTATACCATTCTAAATTGCATAAAAAAAAAATACTATAAAAGAATAACATGAAATCGAAAAACATAAATAAAGATAGGATTAACTTATATTTTTTTTTATTAAATATTGTGCTTGAAAATATAATCTAGACAGTTTTAATTTATAGCGGTCTAATATAGGTTGTTATTGGTAAACAGATTCGATAAATAATTTATTTGTCTATGTACTTTTTTTTTTTATATTATCCATATTTCACTGACACACGTGCTATTAACTGAACACCAAAAATATCGAGATTAACATGAAAAAATATCGTGTTAGGGAATTTTTAATGGATGAATGTATCATCCCCTTCGTATTTGGTCGTATTTTTTTTTTTATACAAACTTAGAAAGACAAACAAGCTGACGACCCACCTGATGGAAAGTGGTAACCGTCGCCTATAGACATGGGTAGTACCATGGACATAACATAGTATACTGTTTCGCCCATGATACACCCATGCGTTGCCATTCCTGAGGACTCAAGTGTTTTGTACCCTGTAAATTCACGCCATATCCCATCATTCAAACAGAAACACAGCCATGCAAACATAACTGCTTTACGGTAAAAACACGAATGGTACAGAGGTACCCAAGCAATCGACTTCTGTACAAAGTCTCCCTCTATGCTCCCAGCATAGAAAAGACCACCTCTTTCTTTCCAGTGGGTGTCATAAGAAGAGACTAAGGGAGGTCGAGGGATTGGCAGCAGCATTCCTCTTAAAACATGTGTAAAGCTTAACTGCGGTTGCCAATCCGCCTGCCAAGCGTGGCAACTACTGGCAAAACACCCCAAGGGGGAAGCTTATGTTCACCAGTAGACAGTTAAAAGCTGATATGATGATGATAAAATAAATAAATATATAAATACCCCTTATTATTGTACAATACCGGTAATACAGATAATCCTTACAATAATCTGTTGAAATGATTTTCAGTTATAATTTGTAGATAATTAAATTGTGTTTCATAAAAAAATACCGACTTGAATTATGATAATCCCAGTTATTTTGATTTAAAAACTAAAGTACTAAATCAATTTCTATAATACTAATCTGTAAGTATTCAAATAAAAAATAACTTTCCAAATCGCTTTACAACCAACGGAGTTGAGGTAACAAATATTAATTTTTATTTATTTACAAGAAACATGGTAAGTATATACATGTTAACAATAAATATGCAAAAACATTGAAAAACCCAAAAAGTATTAATATTGATTGAATTGTAAAGCGTGCAACATTTAAAAATCCAAAAAGTATTAATATTGATTGAATTGTAAAGCGTGCAACATTTAAAAACCCAAAAAGTATTAATATTGATTGAATTGTAAAGCATGCAACATTTAAAAACCCAATAAGTATTAATATTGATTGAATTGTAAAGCATGCAACATTTAAAAACCCAAAAAGTATTAATATTGATTGATTTGTAAAGCATGCAACATTTAAAAACCCAAAAAGTATTAATATTGATTGAATTGTAAAGCATGCAACATTTCAAAATCCAAAAAGTATTAATATTGATTGAATTGTAAAGCATGCAACATTTAAAAATCCAAAAAGTATTAATATTGATTGATTTGTAAAGCATGCAACATTTAAAAATCCAAAAAGTATTAATATTGATTGATTTGTAAAGCATGCAACATTTAAAAATCCAAAAAGTATTATTATTGATTGGGTTAGAAATTAAAACGGTAATAACAATTGTTATATAAAAATATATAAGCATATCATATAAAATTTCATGTCAATATGCTGTCTATAACTTTTGGACCAGATTAGAATGGATTCTAATATGTTTTTCATTCTTTTTGTGTTTTTATTTCAATATTATATATTTACTTTGACATGGTATAGAGAAGGAGCATTAAGTATTTATTATTTTTATCACACATTATCTTCTGACCAACTACTCAATTAACATGTTGTAGTTCCAAAACTGAAATGAGAATCACTTTCTTTTTAAAGTCGGTTGACAGTGAATCAAAAATATATATTTCTAACTTGCTGTCTAACAAAATAAGTTTCTACAGCAATATTTAATTATTACTATGAAATTACAGAGAGCTTATATAACGGCGGACACTTTTGATCCTTTAAACGTACTCTAGTACTTGCTGCAACTTCTATTTCTCGGTATTTTCTCATTTCAGCGAGCCAAGTAGAGAAGTAATAAATGATATTTCGTGGAAATTGAACGCCGGCTATTATACGAGTATGAGGCAAATTCACTCTGCCTCCACCTTAAAAGGCTCAGCGTGAAACTGCATTGTGGATATTAAATTATATAAAGTAAATTTTCTCAGCCTCCAACTCACAAGGGAAGTGGTAGCTGATGTATTTTACAAATTATTCTTCGTGCTCTGATTTTAAATTAGAAAAAAAATCCAGCAGGTACAATGATTTTATTTATGCAGTTTAGAATGGCAAACTGACGATCCACCTGATGGAGGGTGGTAATGATCGCCTTTACACATGAACCTAACTGAGTATAGTGTGCCGCTCATTATACCTTTCACATGTTGTAATTCCTGAGAACTAAGATTTTATACTTTAATTGTAAGGTATAGTAAGTGTAAGTATTGTAAGCATAACTTTAATTTTTTTTTAAATACATTTTTTTTTTCATATATTTTTATATATGTTCAACATTAATAGCCCCATATATATTTTTATATACATTTAGTTATTGTTAAGATCAAAAATAAAAAAAACTAAATAATTTTCCATACAGGACGACTGCAAACTCTTATTCTTTTGTAAGCGACTCCTAAACGTTTTACATTTTATTTCGTTTTTTTACTGGTAAAGAGTCTGACGACAACTGTTTTACTTGATTGTAGTGTCAATGTGAGGTTGGGGTTCGCGGACCCACAAATACTCTGTTCACATTTGCTTTAAATTAATTTAGATTATATGTGGTAGGAAAAAATAAGCAGGGAGAGAGTTCCAATCATTGGCCGTACGCATGATGAAAGAAGACGCAAAGCCTTTCATGCCTATAAGTGGTATGTCTACAATGTACTCTCTATGTAAAAGTGGATTTTCAGCACATCTTGTTGACCGATGCCGAAAAGTCGATGATGAAATCATTATTTAATACAATTACTAAAATTATTCTGAATTGATTATAATATTTTATTTTTTATACAACTTAGAATGGCAAACAAGCTGACGGCCCACCTGATGGAAAGTGGTAACCGTCGCCTACAGACATGAGCAGTACCATGGACATAACAGAGTATACTGTTTCGCCTATGATACCCCCCATGCGTTGCCATTCCTGAGGACTCAGATGTTATTCCTCTGTACCCTGTAAATACACGCCATATCCCACCCTTCAAACCGAAACACAGCCATGCAAACACAACTGCTTTACGGTTGAAACACGAATGGGACAGAGCTACTCAAGCAAACGACTTTTGTACAAAGTCTCCCTCTGGTATAATTAACTAATTATTTCGTCCCGTATAGGTCCCATATTTATTTTATGATAATTGAAAGTGCCCTTTTTTGTTTTTCTTTGTGGAGCATAAAATTATTATTACAGAGCAATTTATACTAATATTATTTTAAACTTTATACTACTATAATAATATTATTTGGTCAAGCTTTTACATACATTAGATATAATTTTCGAAAATAATATATTTAGTCCATGTTACCCGCTGATAATATAACTTTCTCAAACATGCTTGCAAATGTGAGCATTATTTTGACAATCTTCTTAGAGATAAATCAAAATTGCCGTACTGGTCAGATACATGCGGGCAGCGGCCGGCAAAAGTTGTATGAAAATCCATATCTGTCGTGTTTTGGGGCCAGTTAAATTACTATGTAAACTCATATCTGTCCTGTAATTTAAAAATGGAATGATCTTTTACTTCGAAACATGGCTACCAAGGAGGTAACTAATAAAAGGTTTTATTTAAATTTCAAACTGGCTTGCAAATAGAAAGCTGTTTATTGAAAAAAAAAACAAAGGAACATTATGGCGTGCGAAAAATTATTATTTGTTATTGAACTTAAAAAATAAAATTGTGTTTTTGATTTCCGCGCATTGTTTAAGAAAAGTACTGTACAAGCCTTGGCCACAACTAGGCATTGATGGACTCACGTATGTGTGCCTCGGCTTCGCCTCGGCCCACATTTGCACGTTCGTCCATCAATGCCTCAGTTGCTGGCCGCTGCAGTAATGTACTATTTTTATAAGTGAAAGAATTTTTAATATCAATTGATTAGTTTTTGAGTTTATACAACACAAACAAACTGGTTTTTCTACGTATAACATTATTAATTAGGCATGAGTGATATGGATACCCATCCGATATCTATATTTTGGGTTTCTGTATACACTGATAGCGGAACACCCAATTCCATATTGTCCGTATCAGTCGGATATCTATTTTCAAATATGTTAAAAATATATTATTTTTTGGATAACAGAATTTTAACATATTCGTAATTGGTACAGAGGAATAACACCTGAGTCCTCAGGAATGGCAACGAATGGGGTTATCACGGGCGAAACAGTATACTCTGTTATGACCAAGATACTACTCATGTCTATAAGCGAGGGTTGCCACTTTCCAATAGGTGGGCCGTCAGCTTGTTTGCCATTCTAAGTTGTATAAAAAATTTGGACCAGTATATAGATATTTTAATAAAAATATATATAGATATTATAAATATATATTTAATATATTACCTACCTTATTCGTCAATAATTATATTGTATAAATGAAAGTTCATAACCAAGTTTATACATATTTACTGTAAAGTGAAAACGTCTGGATTTATTTCTAACATTCTGTAGCAAATTAAAACATTACACTGTAATTTAATGGTTACACAAGTAAAGTGCGTCTGGACATCGCCAGCGGGCATATTGTAAATGAAAACATTAATAAAATTTTCTCTGAAGAAAACTGTGCATATTTGACTAGCTTTTTAGCGATTTCGTAGGCGTGACCGGGATAAAAAGTAGAGTAAAACAACTGACATGTTTATGGTATACACGACATCTCAACTTTCTATAATTTTTTTTTATCTTTTTTATTTAGAGGCTTTTATCCTATAAGGATACGTCAGCTTCATAATACCCTAATTTAAAAAAATACCTCACATACTTAAAACATTAATACATAAATAAATAATACATAATATCTCAATAATCTATTTTAATATTTTAATTGATACAAAAATATAGTAATTAAAGATTTTGCCATTCCGGAATGTAGATCTGCGAGTATATTTGAAAATAAACCAATGTCCTGTCTATTGAGACTATATTTAACTTTTTATAATGAAAAAAACTACGTTGCGGGACTTGGCAATTTTTTTACATTTTATGTTTTTTTTTAATGCGTGAAAATGGCATGGTAACCTCGCCTGCGCTATCGGTATACACTAGCGGGGTACCAATGAGCGGTGATAGGTGAGAATGAAAAGGCGGGTCAGTTAGCCCATTGTGACGAATTCAATGATAAATTAGTCACGATAGTTTCCAGGGGGAATTGCGTGGAGGTCGACCTGATAGGGTATATTGATAGCAATGGGCACTAAACTCCTCATTACTAACAATCCCTTCCCCCCTACATTTTATGTTTTGAATGGGATTTATTTGTTAATGTCACACATGTACGTAATAGATGCGTTCCGAATATAAAATTCTTATATTACGAACTCGGTTAGAAAGCATCTGAGTGGAATCTAACAGGAATTTCACCGTTACCGCCTTCGGGAATTCTAACGGCATGTGGAGGAGCGCATCAAATATTTCTATGTCATTTGTTATAATTCGCTTTATTTAAAAGACGACGTGGTAAAATGAAGGCTCTTTTATTGCTAAATGTTGCCGAGTCTCGATTAATTAGCAATTAATTACAAATCTGTTTATTAGTATGAATGCCATACATGTACAAATAACATAATATGTATTAGATTCCACTAAAAATCAACGCTACATTTTAATATTAAACCATATTTATTTTTACTCCACGCAACTACCTTTTACTTTGAATTGTCACTACTTTATTGGGGGAGATCTGGTGTTTAAGATACAAGTTACGACTTAGTTTAGGCTTCAGATCTCCCACAAATTACGATACTTTTATTTTGTGTAAAGTAAATAATCTATACATCGTAATTTGTGGAGATGAATAAACTAATTATTATTAATTATTTAATCTAATTTTTTTTTTTTGATGGGTGAAAATTGTATGGTAACCCCGCCTGCGATAACGGGATACGCTGACGGAGCACCAGTGAAGGGTGATAGTGAATTTTACAAGAGAGCAGAAAAAAAAACGAAACAGAGGAGGAAAAATTAGTGGCAATAGATATAGTGTATATATATATATATATATATATATATATATATATATATATATATATATGTTGATATCATTAATACTATTTTTAAAGTTTATATTTTATTATTTTTAATCAATGAACAGGAGCGGCGAGCGGTGTGAGGCGATACGTAATGACGCAAAGCGCTAAACCTCCCCTGAAGAAAATTGAAATAATGGTCACCGAAAGATGCTTAGAGGTAACAAACAAACTTATAACACAGGCCTTTTCAAAACCTATTGCAGACACCAGTCTCTTACGAAACTGGTCTCACATATTTACTTGTAACTCAAACTATTACTTTTTACTATCTTTTCTGAAAAGAAATTAAACTACACATTCATTCATTCGTATTTACATTTATAATATTAGTAAAAACTTACTTTTTTTATGCAACTTAGAATGGCAAACAAGGTGACAGTCCACCTGATGAAAAGTGGTAACCGTCGCCTATAGGGGGTAAAGGGATTATTAGTAATGGAGACTGAGAATCCCATTGCTAGAAATATACCCAACCAGATCGACCTTTTCGCTCTTCTCCCTGGAAACCATCATGGTTAATTCCTGATGAATTCATCATGATGGGCTAACTGACCTATTTTCATTCTCATCTATCACCCTTCACTGGTGCTCCGCCAGCGTAGCCCGTTAGCGCAGATGGGGTTCCCATACTATTTTCACCCGTCAAAAAAAAAACCGTCGCCTATAGACATGAGCAGTACCATGGACATAACAGAGTATACTTACTGTACTTATACAATTGTATATTTATATTTATTAATTGTCTTGCTTATTTCCTATATTTTATATGCAAATGAAGTGTACTCATTCATTCGGCATTCAGGCCGGCAGCACACCTGCGATGCCGTTAATGTTGTGGGTGACCATGGGCGGCGGTAGTCATTACCATCAGGTGAGCCGCATACTCGTTTGTCCCCTGTGTTGTAAAAAAAAAAATAATTAAAAATTATTAGCTAAAGTGGCACTTACCACTTCTTGCCAATCGAGCGGCAATGTTATTGCGTAAAGCCAAACCAAAGGTGAGTACGTTCTCACTTACGTTACTCAGAGCCTGACGGCAACCACCGCGACAATACTAGGAAACTCGTTATTAAATATTTACTTTATAGTTCCCGCTATTCCGTTGAAGCACCTGCTTCAGGTTTTACTTTAAAACAGCAAGTTATTTAACACGTATTGTTACGTGCAATTTGTTTCAAAGGAATTTAATGAAAATGTAAACCAACGAATAGTAGATTTGAGCGTAGATACTTTCACTTCCTGTGTGGTCCGGGCATAGAATAGGATAGCCATCCTTTCCTTTCCCGTGGGTGTCATAATAAATTAGAGAGGGCGAGGGATAGACAGCAGCGTCCCTCTAAAAACATTTCCAAAGCCTAACTGTGGATTTTTTTTTATGAGTAAAAATGGTATGGTAACCCCGCCTGCGCTAACGGGATACGCTGACGGAGCACCAGTGAAAAGCGATAGATGAGAATGAAAACAGGCCAGTTAGCCTATCATGATGAATTCATCAGGAATTAACCATGACAGTTTCCAGGGGGAACCGCGAGAAGGTCGACCTGGTTGGGTATATTGCTAGTAATGGGATTCTCAGTCTCCATTACTAACAATTCCTTTCCCCCCACCTAACTGCGGTTGCCAATCTGCTTGTCAAACGTTGCAACTACTAGTAAAACCTTCTAAGGTAGAGGCTTATGACCAACAGTGGACAGTTAAAGGCTAAAATGATGATGATGATGAATGGAAAATTTACACATTAAAACTTGAATATACTTGAAAAATTAAACAAGTTTTTAAATGACTTTAACAAGAGGAAGTACTTAGTTCGACTGCAGTTTTCTTTGTCAATTCAGAATTAATTTAGAATTATAATTGTTCATACGTTCGGTACACTTAACTTCTCATCATCATCTCTCACATGTACGGGATTAAATTGTTTTTTTTTTTTTTTGTGGAACAAGATCTTAATGATCGACGCAAAAGCATAGACTAAAAACGAACTTTTAATAAACGGAATTACGAGCCCCTCGGGTACCGTGCTGAACGAGTAAATGCCACTCAATTTGAATAACAAGTGTCCACAATTTAACATTTAAATGTTGCCCGTAAAAAAAAATATTAATGCAAAATTTTGTCGAAATAAGTAATAATTACTGTTTATAAATATAGATAGATATATCCCAAGGATTTGCCCTTGTGAAAGAAAGAAAGAAATTGTTATTCAAGTAAACTTTGACTTGAGTATTTTTTTAATAGCAATTTTGTTTTTCATTACCGCTAAATCGGAACGCAATTTCAGTCAAGAAGAACGGGCAAGTAGCTGTTGCTATATTCAAAAAGTTTTTTTTTATTTTTATACTCCGCAATAGGGTTGCAAGATGACAATCGAATATAATAATTGTAGTACGAGAAATTATCATGCATAGTTCTCGAAATAATGTATATGGTAAAACAACGTTTGCAGAGTCAGCTAGTATATATATATATATATATATATATATATATATATATATATATTATAAATTCTCGAAATTTATCAAGTTACAATTCTTAACAGTAACAAATATCCATCTATCGATCCTTGAAAATATTCACAATACTAATAGGACACTATTTAGATATTTATAAAAATAGTAAATAGGACACTAGAACTAAAACTCATTCTTTATATAGCCACTAGCACTAATTGTTCCTTTGCTTCTTTTAACAATAATATATTTTATCTCTATCAAAATAAGTCTCAATTTCAAATGAAAGCATTCCAATATTCATACTCAGTGTTATTATAAACCTACTAAAGAACAAAATAAGGCTGTATTCGGTCACAGTTTCTAAAGATGATAATAAAGCATAAGGCGTGTCTAATAAAATATACAATCTCTCTTATCTTGCTCACTCTTCTTTGACCTACTTCAGATGTTCTGGGGTACCGCGATCAAAGGACGCGAGGGACCCGCATAAATACTAACCGCAACGTCGAATTAAAGGATTTTAATTAATTACTAGTGCAAAATAATAGCTAGTTTTAAAGGGGTGGATATATACATTTTGGAGTAGCTATATCATTTTAATTTTGCAATAGACTAATGATCCGACGCAGCTTTACACGGATAGATAGAATAGTCAAAAATAATATTTTATTTATTTACTCTTTATTGCACTATTTAAATAATGATACAAATATATGTATATATTATTAGAATGAGCAAGCTGAATAGTTTGGCATATAATTCAAAGATACAACCGATGGGGAAGAAAAATTCTTAAATGGTGACACCGTACAGACAAACGCAGTATAAGACGACCCCCTACTAGATGATGTCACGACCCAAATGATATGAGATGACAATGACGAAATAATTACATAATTAAATACCAGAGGAAGACTTTGTACAAAAGTCGATTGCTTGGGTACCTCTGTCCCATTCGTGTTTCAATCGTGAAGCAGTTGTGTTTGCATAGCTGTGTTTCGGTTTGAAGGGTGGGATATGTCGTGAATTTACTGGGTACAGAGGAATAACACCTGAGTTCTCAGGAATGGCAACGCATGGGGCTATCATGGGCGAAACAGTATACTCTGTTATGTCCATGGTACTGCTCATGTCTATAGACGACGGTTACCAGTTTCCATCAGATGGGCCGTCAGCTTGTTTGCCATTCTAAGTTGTATAAAAAAAATTCTTTCCTCTTTGACCACTAAAGAATTCGTTAAATATTAATAAAAGTGAATTATCGAAAACATAAGACATATTTGTAATATATTATCTATACTAATATTTTTATTTTGTATCAACGTATTCTACTCCTGAACTGTTCATATTATTAATGTTGCCAATCAATCTAATTTAGGTCTTCCCTCATTTTATCAAGGTCTGAGATTGAATGTAGTTCGCAAGAGTAGGGGATGAATGATATACAACCGTACTAGGCGAGAGCGTATGGTAATAGAGACGTGTAAATTATAGGGTATTTGGTTTATTTTGATGGGAGAATCTGATATTGGTACATGAAGCCCTTGTTAATGTCTGAGGGAAAATATTTCTTAGACTTTCTGTCATGATTCATTCAACATATTATATGCTATTGTTGAATATAGGGCTCGCCCTACTAGGCGGTTTTGCTAGTAGAAGTCACGTTTGGCTGGCAGTTTTATACACTTTAACAAATTGTTAAAAAGTACAAAACTTTTTGGAATAATATTAAAAAATATTTGCTGTAGTATAGCTGGAATGAAGAGGCGTAAAAGTAACACTGAAATCCTCAAGAATAGCAATGCATGAGTCCATATGTCTATCTATCTATCTATTGCCATGTGGTCCCAGCATAGAATAGGCTACCCCATACTTGTGACACCCCGGGGGTGTCAAAAGAGGTGACTAAGGGAACATAATGGACGAGGGATAGGACAGCAGCGACCCTCTTAAAATATCACCAAAACCTAATTGAGGTTACCAACCTGCGTGGGAACTACAGGCAAAACCCTCCCAATAAAGAGAGGCCTATGCTCAATAATGGACAGTTATTGGCTGATATAGAAAACAATTAAGTAAATAAATAATATGATGCAAGAAAAATTAATATGATCACAAAAAATACTATACCCACATACGAAGGACCAAAATATGTGGGCGAAAAAGGAAACCAGGAATGGAAATGAGAAATATATGTATAATAGTCAAAGGAACTTAAAAGACAAGGATCGTAAAGGGAAGCCAAAAGGAAAACAATAGAGATGCGTGTCAATTTCGAATTTGGTAAATAATAATATATAGCTATAAATAATATATGTGGCCTTTTTTTTTTTTTATACAACTTAGAATGGCAAACAAGCTGACGGCCCACCTAATAGAAAGTGATAACCGTTGCCTATAGACATGAGCAGTACCATGGACATAACAGAGTATACTGTTTCGCCCATGATACTCCCCATGCGTTGCCACTCCTGAGGACTCAGATGTTATTCCTCTGTACCCAGTAAATTCACGCCATATCCCACCCTTCAAACCGAAACACAGTCATGCCAACACAACTACTTCACGGTTGAAACACGAATGGGACAGAGGTACCCAAGCAATCGACTTTTGTACAAAGTCGATTGCTTGGGTACCTCTGTCCCATTCGTGTCCCTCTGGTATACAAAGTCTCCCTCTGGTACTCCACACTGGTAGTTAAAGCAGCTTTATAAGCCAATTCCTTTGAAAGATACATTACTCATAGTAAATATGTGGCTTTAATAAGTTTCTTGGTTAATTTACGAGTAGTCGCTAGTTAAATGCAACACAGCGGTTAAGTACTTATAGTTTGAAAACATAAGTTATCAACAACTTTCAAACTAACTACGGATTAAGTTGACTTACGTTCGTAAGTATTCCGACTGTAAATATGAGGCTTAGTGACGTCAGTGTGTAGGTACTAATGTTTAATCTTTATGCTACATAGTCCCTCTTAAAACATCTCTTAAGCCTAACTGCGGTTACCAAACCGCCTGCCAAACATGGCAACTACTGGCAAACCTCCCAAAGGAAAGGTCTATGTTCAGCAGTGGACGGTTAAGGGCTGACATGATGATGATGATGATAAAAAAATATTATAACTTTAAAAGTTAGTTAATTTTTTTGTTACTTACTTCAAAGCGCATTAACAAACGAAGAAGAACATAAGTTAATGTTTAATCAATTTAGTTAACATATTCCGGTTACATGGACGTAACCATGGGTAAAAGCTAGTCAACCACTTATCATACATCCACTTATACCGAAAAAGTTATCATTACAGGACTAATACAATTCTAACATCAAGCCCCTTACCAAGTAGGCTGTGAGATATTACCAAATCTCCTCACATATTATAAAAAATTTAATAACGCAAAATTTATATTAATTTTATCCAGCAGGAAGCGTCTTGACCTCCGAGGGATCTTAAAAGTTAATCAATCTTCAACATACTCTCAGGGGAGACGACTAATTTCGAATGACTCTTAAGCACGATCTGATATCTACTTCACTCGGCGAATGGTTAGAGTGTTACGCTTATACAAAAAATTGCTAGTTCTAAATATATTTTTTTTTAATACATATTTATAGAATGGTAACCCAGCCAGTCGAAAAATACTGGGTTGAGGACAGAAGGGAAAAAATGTTGGGGCACTTGATACGACACGACGAACTTATGAAAATTATAATAGAAGGTAAGATAGAAGGAAGGAGGGGGAGAGGGAGACCGAGACATAGTTACATCAGGCAGATCAAGGAGTTGGTGTCGTGTCGTATCAAGAGGTGAAGAGACTCGCTGAAAATCGTAGTGAGTGGCAAGAGCTCCACCGATAAGAGCGCAGCTCTTAAATAGGATAGATAGAACCCAGCCTACGCTAACGGTATACGCTGGCGGGGCACCAGTGAGGGATGATAGGTGGATAATGAAAAAACAGGTCAGTTAATCCATCGTGATGAATACACCTGCATTCAGCACGATGGTTTCTAGGGGGAACCGCGTGGATGTCGACCTGACAGAGTATATTGCTAGCAATAGGACTAGTAGCTTGCATTACTAATAATTCCTTCCCCCCCGCAACTTGAACTGGGCAGTAAGGGGTGATAAGTTAGGATAAAAAAACGGTTAGTGATGAATACACCTGGAATTTGGTATGATCGTTTCCAGGGGGGACAGATGTCGGCCTTACAGGATTGCTAGTAATAAGACCAGTAGTCCGTATTACTAATAATCCCTTTCCCCCCAATTCTAAATATGATTTCACTTACTAGCGACTCAAGAGCATATATGCTTACATTTTTAGCATCAGTTTGTTGCTAAGAGTATGAATTAGATGGATTGCTTGTAGTTGCAACGCTTGGCAAGCGGGATGGTATCCCAGTTAATCTCAGTTAGCTTTTAGTGATGTTGATGATGAATGTAAAGCGGGACGCTGCTGTCCATCCTTTGACCATTAGGCTCCTTTACGACACTCATGGAAAGGAAGGGGTCGCCCATTCTATGGCGGGGCTACACGGCAATTTTAAAATAGGCTACATTTATTCAGATCAATCAATATACCCCGATTACACAGGCGAAGTCGCGGTTAAAAACTAGTAAATAATAAAATAAAGCGGAGCCTCCTTTTTTTAAAGCCACAAAGCGTAATTACGAGTACGTTGAATATCTAGAGTTTCCAAACTAGTTAAGTTTAATTAGTACTTTAATTAAGAAGATTGTATTCCTTGGTGCATGAATCCGCGGTTAGCCTAAATACGTTTCAGTTGACAGCAATAATGTACGTCATTGTTCCTTATTGTTAGAATAATTTAATGTTACATTCGCAAATGTTAGTATAAGATTATCAAAATTATATATAGATTTAATAATACGTACGGATGGTACAGAGTACAGAGGGATGAGCAGCGACGTCTCTCTTATAAACATCGCTGACGATTGAAGAACGATTGAAGCCAAACTGCGGTTGCTAACCAGTCTGCCGAGCATGACAGCTACTGGCAAAATTTCCTTATTTATTTATTTAAACAACTCTATCGATCAAAAGAAAATATGGTAGAAAAGGCAGAATTTTTTTTACAACACAGGAAGCAAACGAGCATGCGGCTCACCTGATGATAAGTGACTACCGCCGCCCATGTTCACCCACAACATCTACGGCATTGCAGGTGTGCTGCCGGCCTTTTAAAAAGGAATATGCTCTTTTCTTGAAGGTTATGTTGTCGTATCGGTTCGGAAATACTGCTGCTGGATGTTGATTCCAAAAAGTGGTTGTGCGTGGAAGAAAGTGCACTAAAAAACGCACGGTGGAAGACCGTTACTTGTCCTTAATGCTAATAGCATTGTTTTGCTAATAATGTAGACTTTCAGTCGCATTGCTAGTAATATACTTAAGTCGACCTTCAAGTGGTCCCCTCTGGAAACCATCGTGCTGAATTTCTGGTATATTCATTACAATGAGCTATCTAACCTGCCTTTTCATTCTTACCTATCATCCCTAACTAGTGATCCGCCAGCGTACACCATTAGCGCAAATAGGATTACCATTCCATGATCATCCATTAAAAAAAACCCTACTAAAGCAGGAAATTTGACCCCTTTAAAAAGAACCTAATGAGTATATTTATATGACAATAGATCACAACAAAGTTATCCCGTCTTCTCATTTAAATAAATATTAAGACGAAATTTTGTATACTGACGTAGATTGATGACAGAGAAATTTAAATAATGACGTTCTCATGAAATTATTTGTTGTTAAATAACTTGACGATGAGTTTAACGACCTCAGTGGTGTAGTGCTGAGTATGTGGCTTTACGCAAATGAGGTCGTGGGTCCGATTCCTGGTCCTACTGATTTAGTAAACGGACTTTACTGAATTGGTTTGATCTAAAAGCGATAAGCTGAGAAAATATTGTGGTAAATATAAAAACGTCTTCATACATTTCCTTGCTTTTTGATATTCTTCTTCTTCTTAAGGTGCCATCTCTTAACCGAAGGTTGGCAATCATCATGGCGATTTCGACTTTGTCCACCGCCATCCTGACAAGGGATCTGGTGCTCATTCCAAACTACTGCTTTAGATTTTTTAACCAGGAAATTCGGCGTCTTCCCAGTCTTCGACAACTTTGGATCTTTCCCGGTATTATAAGCTGCAGAAGACTGTATTTTCTATTCCGCATTATGTGTCTCAGGTACAGCAACTTACAGCGTGTTATAACGTTTTTTTTTTTTAAAGTGATGTATAAATCTTAATTCGAATAACGCACTTCCCATTTTAAAAATATTAACAATATCTGCTTGAAGAACAATAATAACTATCGAGACCGTTAAACAAAATAAAATTGTAGAAAAAAAGAATTTAATTTAAAACTACCAAATACAAAAAAAGAAAAGTCTACTGTCCAAGTCACCAGCAACAAATATTTTATTTGAACAAAAATAACGATACAAGATAAAACAAACAATATTCTTGTACAATTTGTAATACCGCATCTCCCACAGGCCGCCTGCTTTACGACGGTCCAAGATCTGTTATCTCCAGTATAACTTCGCAATTCGTACTAAATTTTTACTTTTATAACCCATAAACTAACTCCTATTGCATTATGTTCCCGCTACTTTGTCTCGGCTTCCTCTGAATTTGTAGCGAATTATGAGATGGTGGCTTTTAGAGGCGATTAGTGAATCGTAACATCTGTTTGTGTACTGGAAGTAATGTAACGATAAAGTGTCGTGATACTATGAGGGGGGGGGGGGGGATTTCCATCATAATTCTCAATATCCAGATATCGTTTATATTCCGCCTAAGATTCTACAGCTGAATTTATGACGTAAAATTTTTTTAATGAATATATTATTTGACATGTAATGCAATATGTTATTTATTATAATGGACTTGATTTATCTGATAGTTTAATCAACTCTTTTGCTGTTTACCAGACTGTATTGAGACAAATTAATAATTATGAAATTAAATTTTATTTAAGAAGCAACAGTTGAGTTTCTTATTCATTTTTCTCACCCGAAATTTCTTTCCAAATTGGAGGTAGAATCATAAAAAGTAACCATTCAAAAATATTCAAATTAAATTTATTTGAATACAAAAATATACAATTATTATAAAACGTTGTTTAAATGAAATATGAGCAATAATACGAGAATATATCGCACCCATCTTGTTTGTACTTAGTTAGTAGTAGTATACTCCATATTACGACTTTATATTGTCAGGTGAAAATAGATCAAAAGTTTTGTAAATTTGGTAAATTCATTATATTTTTGGATAAAATTTATAGATATACGATTTCAGAAAAGAAATTTCTCTCCCACATACTCTCTAGACGCGGAGTGAGCAATTTAAATTCTGCGAAGATTTTGAAGATATCACTTACACCTATGAAAAAAAAAATCTTCAATTTAGTTAGAATTCAAGTTTCTTAAACGACATGTCTGAGGGATGGGATAAACATATCTATAGTGATGCCAGATAACAGGCAAGACTTATAATGGATGCCTTAACTGAACACATGCCAATAAGGCATATACTATACAAGATAGGTTTAGCTTCGAAGACACTGTGCAGATTGTGCGGTGAGAAATCGGAATCTATGGAATACTTGATGTGCATCTGCGATTCGTTGGCAATTATGTGTATGAGTCTACTGGGAACGCCTTATCCGGAGTCAAGGGACTACAGATATTTTAAACCGCGGGATATTGTTAAGGTAATTTTCATTTTTTTACCGCATAATTAAATTTCTGTTTTGCCAAAGGTTGACTGGGAGAGAATGTTATATAGTATTAAGTCCGCCTTTTTGTACCAGATATTTTTTTGTAATGTAGTCAATGAAGAATAAATAAATAAAAATAAAAAAGGTAACTTATAGGATGACTTTTGTGCTTCCCCTACCTTATACTATCATGAAATGATATCTTTTGTGTTCCTCCTGCCTTATACTATCATGAAATGATAGTATAAGGCACAAAAGTAAAAGAAACACAAAAGATCCGGATGGGTCGGCGTACAATTTCTTAACTGAATCCATAAACAAATGAAAGATAAGATAGTAAGTATTCAATTTAAAATTTCTTTTCGTTTACAGTCGACACTTCGTAATTGCTAATTCCACTTAATAATATTAAGTTCGCGAAATCAATTTTCTATCCGTTTCTATCTCTCGTGTTAATAAATATTCTCCCCCGTCTAAATGTCAAGATATCCGTGATATTAAACCAAATTATATCGCGTTGCCCACCCCCACCTACCCCCCAACTCCACTTCCCAGTTATGACTCTTCAAGAAAATTAATTGTTTTTCATTTTAATACGCAGATGACAGCGATCATGAAATCGAAATATTCTTAATAAGTGATTAATTAGATTTCAGTGATGACGGAAGATGTCCGAGCTTAAATGAACTTTCTTTAATGCGTGTAAATGGAATGGTACACTAACTGTGTAGGTTACCAGTGAAGCATGATAATAGAGGAAGTCCGGTCAATTAGTCCATTGTGATGATTTTTCATCAGCCATTAACCAAGATGGCTTTTAGGTCCGCAAATAAAAGTTGTTTATTGATTATAATGAATCATGTGGTCCCGGCATAGAATTGACCACCCCTTCCTTTCCCGTGGGTGTCGTAAGAGGCGACTAAGGAAGCTTATGGTGGAGAGATAGGCAGCAGTATCCCTCTTAAAATATCATCAAAAGCTAAACTGTAGTTGTCAACCTGTCTGCTAAACGTGGCAACTGCAAAACCTGACCTATGGGGTAGGCTATGTTCAGCAGTAGCCAGTAACAGTTCATACAACAACTGATAATAATCCCATTAAAAATGTCATCGCTGTTATCAATTAGACATCTATAAATACGATATCGTCTCCAATATACATCAACAGAATATATAGATATCGTGCGACTAAATATACAGTATTAGATCAATATATAGATGTGGTATCTATATATCATCAATTTCTATCAACGTCCTAACAACATATGTACGTGCAGCTTTCTGTTCTTTTTCTTTTGTGAAGTATTATTACGGATACACGTTTTTCCATTGCATTGAAGATTAAAAAAGATATCAGAGCAACTTGCAAACGTTAGAGATTATTGGAATTCGAGGCGAGGAATATTTTGCGACTTCACCAAAGTAATTTCAGCTTTTCATCTGCATCTCTGAGAGCCCTCGACTGTTCTTGTTTTCGCTCTTGCTCTTGCCTGTCTAATGTGAATGTTGTGAAATTATCTCCAATGACAATATTGTATTGTGTTAAAAAACACAATACAATATTCAGAGAAAAATAAATTTTATAGTTCAGAACTCAGAGTTCATTTTAGTTTGAAGATACGAGTATTTATAGGCATATGTTTAGTTGATATTAACACTAATTACACACTCACACTCACATACATAATTAAGTATAATATTGTTCAACGCATTTATTTGGGGGGAAAGGGATTGTTAGTAATGGAGACTGAGAATCCCATTGCTAGCAAAATATACCCAACCAGGTCGATCTCCTCGCGGTTCCCCCTGGAAACTATCATGGTTAATTCCTGATGAATTCATCATGATGGGCTAAATGGCCTGTTTTCGTTCTCATCTATCCCCCTTCACTGGTCTCAAGTCTATAGGCGACGGTTACCACTTTCCATCAGGCGGGCCGTCAGCTTGTTTGCCACTCTAAGTTGTATAAAAAAATACGTTCTCAAATAAACACGGACAAATTAGGAATCTTCTCTTTTTGAAATTTCAAACAGCCGTACGAGTTCAAATCTTTGGAAGTTAATTAACACCTACTCGATGGAAAACACTCAAATGTGATGAAAGCAACAGATAATTGGCTCCAAACCCATGGGAAATCTACGTATGCCGGGTAATGGATGCGCCTACACGACTGTTCGACTTAATGACTTGCATAACAATACGGGGAATAAATTATTATTGATGTTGTTACAAAGTTATATCAATACATATAATAAAATCGTAACTGGTCTCTGTCTGTACATAGAAGACACATAAGAAAAACTATTATGGGGGGAGGGGGGTATGGACGCAGAAGAACCCAAAATATTGTTTTTTAGAATTTTTATTTATTTGTCTGTTTGACTATGCGTTTGTGCACGCTAATCTCAGAAACGACTTGACTAATTTAAAATCTGTTTTAACTAATGCATTATGGTTACTCCACTTAACATTTAGTGTTTATTTTATTTTAATCGGATCATAAATAAGAAAGTTATATCGATCTAAAGAATCACATATAAAAAGCTATAAAATAACCAATCAGTTGAATTGGCTGAAACTTTTTTTTTTATTATATGTATTAATTTTCGAAAATTCTGTCTACTCGTGTGAAGAAGGGTCGGATCGCTAGTTATAAAGTAATTCTCTTTAAAGTCTCCAACAAAGAATGGAATGTCAGAATTCTATGAACTTGCTGAATATCTTGATTCTACTAATTTAATTATGATATTTTCTTATTAATTCATTAATTAAACTAAGTTATGGCATTGATTAATTGAACTAAGTTGTAACAGTATGTTACAACTTAGTTTAATTAAGTTATAACTTTAAACTATATTAATACAGTTTGTGCTTTATAAATTAGTTTAATTGAGTTATAACTTTAAACTATATAATAACAGTTAGTGCGTTATAACTTAGTTTAATTAAATTATAACTTTAAACAATACTATAACAGTTAGTGCGTAGTAACTGAGTTTAATTGAGTTATAACTTTAGACTATACTATAAAAGTTGGTGTGTTATAACTTAGTTTAATTAAATTATAACTTTAAACAATACTATAACAGTTAGTGCGTAGTAACTGAGTTTAATTGAGTTATAACTTTAGACTATACTATAAAAGTTGGTGTGTTATAACTTAGTTTAATTAAATTATAACTTTAAACAATACTATAACACTTAGTGCGTTATAACTTAGTTTAATTGAGTTATAACTTTAAACTATATTATAATAGTATGTTATAACTTAGTTTAATTAGAATTTAATGAGTCCTAAACAGGGGGATAGGGAATGATAGTAATAGGACCTAGCGGCCCCATTGCAAGCAATTTATCCTCCTGGAAACTATCTTGGTTAATTCTTGATGAGTTCGTCACGATAGGCGACTTGATCTGCTTTCATCATCTCTCACTGGTATCTCGCCAGCATATATTGACAGCAGCCGGAGTTACCGTTTCATTTTCACTCATTAAAAATAAGTTCTAGACCTGAACCAAATACAAATGTATTTATCAATGGAATCGTTTTGATAAGCGTTCACTTGAAAAGAAATAAGAGCGTGCACGTCGCGTATCTCGTCCTATGTCATAGACTCACTAGCAATTACAATGCTATCAATAGAATCTTTTCTACTTTATATAGGGGGTCTGGCTATTCAATTACTAGTTTATCTTAACAATATATATATATATATATATATATATATATATATATATATATATATATATATATATATATATATATATATATATATAATACATATATTTAGCGAATTTAAAAAGAAAAATATTTTCAATTCGACTATATTTAATTTGTTTATTACGCAATTAATAACATTTTTATTTTATAATTTATTATTAATTAATATTAATTAAATGATGGTTTCTTAAATTACGCGAAAGGAACTCTTTATACAATGAATAGTATTTACATATTGATCCTATTATCTTTACTATAATACATACATACATACATATCTGTCACGCCTGTCTCCCATTAGGGTAGGCAGAAACAATGGAAACTATAAAAATAAACTATAATAACCTATTATTAATATTATAAATCTGAAAGTTTGTACGTACTGATGCATGTTTGTTATTATTTTACGCCAAAACTAATAAATGAATTTAATTGATAGGTACACGGGTACGTAATACTGTTACTTAGCATATAGGACACTTTATGTATTGATGTACGCGGCAAAACTGCGGGAAACAACTAATTACATTTTAAATGTGAAAGTGAGTTTGTTTGTTACCTTTTAACGCCTTAAAAGTTTAATCGATTACTATGAAATTTGGTATACACATTCAATATGGAATAGGGAAGGATTTATTATAACCCGGTCAGTGAACATATTCCGGTCACACGAATAAAGTCGCGGGTAAAAGCTTGTATTATTATACTTACTTTTAACCAACTTCTAAAAGAATGAGGTTCTCAACTCAACAATATTCTCCATGAAAATTACGCAACTATTTATTTTGCTGAATTTAAAAGGAAGAATATTCGACTGACTCAATTCGACTGTTTTTTCTTTGTTTATTACGCAATTAATCACATTTTTACGCGGTTTATTAAATTACGCGACTTAAATACGAGTAACTCTTTTTCGTAATAAATACGGCTCTCTTCCACGTTGGTCTCATTATAATTTTATAATATTGTGTTGATTAAAGCTGCCATTTTTGTTTGCAGAGCAAAAAACTGCTTGTCGCGAAGTAAACTTACCATTTAAATAGAATTTAATTTTCTCCGAATCATCACGTCGTTCATTAATTTTTTCTTCCTCTATTGAAGTCGCAATTTTCTGCCGTTTAAAATCTAGTAATTAATTCTAAAGCCTTGGTGATAAACGTTATGAAAATTATAACGTGTTAATATTTATTTTATACAACTTAGAATGGCAAACAAGCTGACGGTACACATGATGGAAAGTGGTAACCGTCGCCTATAGACATGAGCAGTACCATGGACATAACAGAGTATCGTGAGTCTCGCCCATGATACCCCTATGTGTTGCCATTCCTGAGGACTCGGGTGTTATTCCTCTGTACCCTGTAAATTCACTGTCATATCCCATCCTTCAAACTGAAACACAGCCATACAAACACAACTGCTTCACGTTAGAAACCAGAATGGGACAGAGGTGCTCAAGCAAACGACTTTAGTACAAAGTTTCCCTCTGGTAAATATAGCATGTTTATCTTTCGGGCTATGTTAGTGACTTTTGGTTCTTTTGCGGATATCTTTGTTTCTGATTCTATTATGCATAGAAACTCCAAACATAGCCCTCTCCATAGCTCGCTGAGTAATTTGAAGCTTTTTCATACGAGCAATCGGGTGGTCGAAAAACATGGTCCTGTTTTGGTTCCATAATTCCAGGTATAAATCACTGACAATCAGGTGAGTCGCATGCTCCTTTGTCCAGTATGTTATAAAAAAAGTCAATAGTCAGTTATTTGAAATGAAATAATAAATTTTAAAAAAATATACAATTTAAATCTTTAAATTATAAAATAATACAAAATACAATAATTATGAAATCACACTGTAATGAGGTGAATTTAAACTTGTTTAATTTAATTTTAAATTTGGAGACGTTTTCGGTATTGTGGGAAACGCCCACGCAGTGCCTTACTAATCTACACTTCTAAAACAATTTGAATGGTGCACAAAAAAATACCCTAGCATGTAAGTGACTACGTTTGAAGGTTTTATTACATAACTAACTTTGTTTCTTTGAGTGCTTTTTGCACTTCCCGTTTTTATTTTTCTTATAAAACAGCCGGAATTTATATAAACCTTCTTGAAGCATTCCTTTGTTTAATGGAGACTAGGTCCTTTACTTTTAGCTACGTTGTTTTGACCTTAGTGGTGTAATGGCTTATAACATCTTTTGATGATTACAGGTTCAATTCTCGTATAGTGGATGATAAATGGATTTGTTAGTATGAAGGGTATCATGGATGACATAGTATACTCTACTATGTCCATGGTGCTTTTCATGTCTATAGGCTATGGTTACCACTTTCCATCAGGTGGGCTGTCCGCTTGTTTGCTGTTCTAAGTTGCATAAGACAATAGTAATGGGTTCTAACAGCTCCATTGCTAGTAATATAGCCTATAAGGTCGACCACCACGTGGTTCTCTGTGGGAATCATCGTTGACTATTGTTGAATTCGTCAAGGATTTCAAATAAGAGAATATTTTGAATTTGTTTTGTTTTAGTGTTGTATGTAACTATATGTCTGTATATATATAATGAAATAGATTTTAAGATGGTAACTATGAAAATTATAATATTTTCCAAAGAAAAAAATGTTTGAAACATGTCAAATAAAGTTTTTGATGAAGTGCTACTTTCCAGATATATGAGATCTGAAAACGTTGAAAACTTTGTCCCTCTCCCGAATTCTTCAAACTTTTGTCTATAAATATAAAAAAAATCTGTATAAAATTAAGGTAGTAGGAATTACTTAAATGAAATTTTATTAGTATAGAAAAATATAAAATTAGTGCGACATCGCATTGGTTGTTAAGAGGAGGAATTTCTGAATTCGTCTGTATTTTTTTATTTATGTTACGTGATATATTTACCAGTAAAGTTGTAAATTGATTTTTAACTGACTTCAAAAAAGGTAGAAGTTTACAATTCGATTGTATTTTTTTAAATTTCTGTTACTTCATAAGTCTATCAGTTGTGTACCGATTTGTAAAATTGTTTTTTCTTCTAAGGCTAAAAAAAGGACATACTTACAGATTAATTTAGTCCTAATGAAATTTTATCAGAATGGGTTCAAGAGTTTAGTTTTTAAATCAAAATATTTTTAACCAGACTTATTTTTAATTTTGCCACGATTGATTAAGTCCTTTTTAAGTCGATGGCGTTTACTTCTGGTTGGATTCATATAAATTCTGTGACAATGAAACATATGATTATAAATTCTAAATTCAAATATTTAAAGCATAAATTTAAATATTTTCCTCTCACACTTAGATAGCGATAGAGGGAGACTTTTTACAAAAGTCGATTGCTTGGGTACCTCTGTCTCATTCGTGTTTCGACCGTGAAGCAGTTGTGTTTGCATGGCTGTGTTTCGGTTTGAAGGGCTAATCGATTAAATCGAATAAATTTGATATGGCTTGAATTTACTGGATACAGAGGAATAACACCTGAGTCCTCAGGAATGGCAACGCATGGGGGGTATTATGGACGAAACAGTATACTCTGTTATTTCCATGGTACTGCTCATGTCTATACGCGACGGTTACCACTTTCCATCAGGTGGGCCGTCAGCTTGTTTGCCATTCTAAGTTGTATAAAAAAAAATAGCGTCTTTTTAACAATGTGCTCAATAAGTATCCACAAATAGACTTGTGTGTCTTAGCGAATAAGAGCGCTGCGGCATTAAATAAACTACCATAGCATAATGCTGAGTGCTGGCCGTCGGCAAGTAATTGTTACAATTTATTATGATTGTCTTTTTTATGTAAATGCAGTTGGTTGTCAACTAAGCATTTTCTTTCTTTATTTATTAATTTATTTATTATTACCTGCAGTTTACAGATGATTAAAATCCAAACACATTACAGATAATTATAATTGTTGTACATGTCAAGTTATTTACAATATTTAATACTATATACATACATATATATCTGTCACGCCTGTCTCCCATTAGAGTAGGCAGAAACAATGGAACGCCAAATGCTTCGATTCGAACAAACCTCTTTCGCTTCTTCCACATTCATCAATCTTTTCATACACGCTCGCCGGTTACGGGCACTTTTAATTTGGCCCTTCTTCAGCACGTCGCCTATTTGGTCAACATACATCCGTCTAGGGCGACCCCTACCGATATCTCCATTCATTCTTGCTCGATAAATCTCTTTCGTAATTCTTCTTTCATCCATCCTCTCCAAATGACCAAACCAATTTAATACTAATAATTAACTATAAAAGATCAAGATTATATTATATTTATTTTAGAGGTACCCAAGCAAACGACTTTTGTACAAAGTCTCCCTCTTGTAGAAATTGAACGAGCGAATGAATTCTCTTGACTTTTTAGTCTTTAAGCGACTTCTCAAGGAAGCAGATTCTTATTTCGTTTCTTTTTATATTTCTATAACGCCTTTTAAAAAAGTTGAAAAATGAGTCAAATGAAAGAAAACTTATTCTTGCTATTCTCTTTTTAAAATGTTTCACATCTGCCGTCACGTGTATGCACTATGCACTCCTTTACCATCACTACATAGTATAAAACAAAGTCGCTGTCGCTGTCTGTCCGTCCCTATGTATGCTTAAATCTTTTGAAGCGGATTTTGAAGCGATTTTTTTAATAGATAGAGTAATTCAAGAGGAAGGTTTATATGTATAAAACATGCATAATATAGTTAAGAAACACTGATAATTTTAGAGGTTTCTTATGTGATGTGATGTAATGTGCACCCGTGCGAAGCCGGGGCGGGTCGCTAGTGTTTTATAAATCTTAATATGAAAAAATGATAATTAAAAACTTCAAATTATACTTTAAAATGTATGTATGGAGTTGTACAATGTTAATGTCATTAGGACATTATCATTACAGCAAACTTTTTGGATTAAATTCGGAATGCTCAATGTGGCCGGCGTTGGCGCAGTAATTAGGTTAATTCGGGGAACTGTTCCTTTATAATTACGAGTATAACCCTCAGGCACTCGACAAACTTCACGCAAGAGTTATGAGGTGTAAACAGAGGGATGGAATCTTATTTCACATAACATATCAGACATAATTTTTACTAGCTACTGCAGCCGCGAGAGGGGAAAGGGATTGTTAATAATGGGCATCTAAGAACCCCATCATTTGGAAAATACTCTATCAGGTCGACTCCGTGCTCGGTCGATGCATGCTTGCTTCCGGAAACTATTTATTTATTTAAACTTTAATGCACAGTAAAATTCTATGTACATTTGGCGGACTTAACACCGGACGGTGTTCTCTACCAGACAACCATTGGGCGAACAGAGAAATAAGTAGGTGGTGCATTATTGAATAGAGGAAAAATAAAATAATACTTGATATATTCAATATAAATATAAACATATAATTATACTAATATGAACATACACCTAATATAATTAATAAATAAAGATATATATACAATAAATACATATATAAATAAATACATAAAATATTACTAAATAAAACAACTGTCATAGAAGAGCAAATAGCAATCTATGATTCAAACATAGTAACCAGCAGGAAAAGTTTAAAGGGAAAGTGATAAACTATAGTAGTTAATTCTATACGAACTCATCACTATGGGCCAAATGACCTGTTTCATCCTCGCCTATCACCCCTCCCTGGTACCCCGCCAGGGTATACTGTCAGTGCAGGCAAGCTTACCATTCCATTATCACCTTAAGTATTCTGTAGTCTATTCATGTATCAAATTTTCGTATCAGATCGTGTATTAGTTTAGACGTGTTTGAGTATCATACAAACATTTTTACAATATACGAGTATATTTGTAATATTTGTAACATTCAACAATGTAAATGTAACAAATATGGGGTTCTTCAAAAGGGGGGTAAAGAGGTTTCTTCAGGGTCGGCAACGGACGCGTAATACCTCTGGTATTGCAGGTGTTCATAGGCTACGGTAACCACTTACTATCAGGTGGGCCGTATGCTTGTTTGCCACCGCAGTGCTATAAAAAAAAATTCAACACTGTATTCTACAAAAAAAATACTTCATTTACGGCAAAACCAGATATTTTTATTTTTAAACTAAATTGCTGCATCGATTTTGATCAAGTTTCTATAAGACCAATCTGTAAGTATTACCTTTCAGATGAAAAAAAATTTCCAAATCGGTTTAGAACTAATGTAGTTATGAAGTAGCAAACCTAAAAAAATGCAACCGAACTAAGTACCTTCTTATTTTTTTGAAGTCGATTGAAAATCTAAGTTACCGTAAATCAATTATGTTATCACAATGAGTTCAATATAATTAAGAACGTGCTAACAGGCTGGTTTACGAAACGGCTTACTCGCCATTGGTTTTTCTAAGAAAAAGAACGGGCGCCCCCTTTTCATTTGTGTGCCGGATTCGGGCGTTTCTTTTCAATTCTTATCACAGTTTTATTGCAGAGTAAGAAGTGTAAACGGCAAAGGGAAATTCCTACAAGACGCCATTCCTTCCAGAGATGTGATTAAGGCTATCTCCCATTATCGGAGACGAAATCCCTGAATCACCAGGTCCGGAAGGGTCTTCATTTATGTCGCGCCGTAAGTCACTAGCGGGCGCGGTAGCGGATTTGAATGTATGACAAAATTATTTTTAAACTTTAGCATTGTTTATTAAAATATGTGTATTATTTAAATATACAGTCGGGACTTGACGCGGTGAAAAAGCTTTTACAGATCAATAGTATCTACATACCTGCTTCTTTATTACCGACGTTTCGACGTGGATTGCATCACGTCGTGGCCACGACAGGACCACGACTTTCACCGCATTAAGTCCCGATTGTGTATTTAAAATACAAAAAAAATTGTTTGTATAATAAAGATTATTTTTAAATATTTTCTTTGATGATATTTAATAGAGCTAGAATGGAATACGATAAAGTAAACAGAAAAATAAATAAAAAGTATGTAAAATATGTTACTTCTTATAGCGAACTAAAAATTTTATAACTCAAAAAAATTATATAACTTTTTTAATTATAATAAAATATAAAAAAAAGAATACAGAAATAGCAATAAAAACAAAAAGAAAATGAGCTACAGAAAAGTAAATAATAACATAATAAAAACACGTGGGCGGAAGGTTCATATAATAATAACTGGATTTACTATAATATAAAACCGATTCAGGTAAGTGGCAATTGATAACAAAAGAGATCAGGGAATAGTGAAGGGTTTATTTAGAGTAAATCCTTTTACCCTATTCGTAGTGTTATGTAAATAGACTTTTCCTTAAATAAAAAATGGAACAAAGGTAACTGCATCTATCAATATTCTAATCATAGAAAAATCAGACATTTAAATTAATGCTAAAAACAGCATTAACTTTATATTAATTTATGATAAATAATAATCTGTTTGAAAAAATACATTAAAATAATTGCTGATAGCTCAAATGGACAAAGCCTGATTGCGATCTGGTATTATAAGGCCGAAATAAAGCTGAATTTTTAAAAGTCTTTCATCCAGTCATTGTCACTAACTTGTTTCTCGGACGGTTCATATATCACCATAGAGGCTTACATATATATATATATATATATATATATATATATATATATATATATATATATATATATATATAAATTGTGTAATAAAAATCAATTGAAGTCGACTTCAAATATAACAAAACTAGTTATTTTGATATAAAAACTAAACTGTTGACTAAACAAATTTTGATAAAGTTTCTGTGACACCGATCTGTTCTCGTAAGTATATCCTTTCAGATAAGAGATGAATTTTTCAAATCGTTTTATAATTGTTGGAGTTATAAGGTAAGAAACATTAAAAGAAACATACAACCGATTTGAAAACGAAGTATACTTTTAAACTCTGACATCAGAGGGCGTGCTACTCTAACAGTCACCAAAAAGTATCTAATATTATGTATTAATAGCGTTTCCGCGTTAATCTTATAACTTACGCCATTTAGGCACCCTTCAAACAATAGAAAATTTCTTCGTTGCCTTGCATTTTTTACGTTTTCATAATAACAATGTTTACTTCTTAGTACTGTGCTGATAATGGAGAGCAGTTTACTCGTTTATATTTGAACTTGGAGCTATTTCCCTTTCAAACTTATTTCGTGTATTTTGCGAAAGATTGTATAACTCGATTGCTGGGTTCTAAGTAATTATCTACTGCAATATTACTTTATGACTGTGTACTCGAAAGAGATTAATTAATTTAGATTAATTGCGAATTTTCCCTTTACATAATTATTTATTCATATTTTTTATTCTGCTTTGTTTATGTAATGTTATAAAGTTGGAAGTTCGTGAAAAGGCTTGGATGTTTGTAACAGTATTTAAATGAAACTTTTTTCTTTTTATCTTGGAATTATAAATCAATATTTATCATCTTCATCGTCATATCAGCCTTTAACCAGAGGGAGACTTTGTACAAAAGTCGATTGCTTGGGTACCTCTGTCCCATTCGTGTTTCAACCGTGAAGCAGTTGTGTTTGCATGGCTGTGTTTCGGTTTGAAGGGTGGGATATGGCGTGAATTTACTAGGTACAGAGGAATAACACCCGAGTCCTCAGGAATGGAAACGCATGGGGGGTATCATGGGCGAAACAGTATACTCTGTTATGTCCATAGTACTGCTCATATATATAGGCGACGGTTACCACTTTCCATCAGGTGGGCCAGATTGTTTGCCATTCTAAGTTGTATAAAAAAAAACTGTCCACTGCTGGATATAAGCCTCCCCCTTGGATGGTTTTGCCAGTAATTGCTACGCTTGGCAGACGGATTAGCATCAGAATTTAGAGACGTTTTAAGAGGGACGCTGCTGCCAATCACTCGCTCTACCTAAGTCGGTTTTTACGACATCCTCGAAAAAGGAAGGGGTGGCCTATTCTATACTGGGACCACACGACGTTCATTTCAACATTTCACTTGTTGGAGTGCTAAAGTAGATAGTATGCAGATGACTGATGTAGGAAGCCTCTGACATAAGAATACATATAAGTATGGAGAATGTTACAATAATGTGTTTTTTTTTAACACAGAGGACAAATGAGCATATAACTCGCCTGATTGTGAGTGACTACACTATCCACGAGCATCCACAATACTGGAGGAATTGCAGTGCTATCGGCTTTTAAAAAAGGAATATGCTCTTTTACATATTAGATTACAATGTCATATCAGTACGAAAATACTGCTGCTCTATGTTGATTTTAAAGTGTGATCGGACGTGGAAGAAAGTGCCTTGAAAAAAGCTAGGTGGAAAACTCCTAATCATCCAGATGGTAGGGATGGAACTGTGGTTTATGGCGGGTTGAATGGTGGTGAAATTCAGTAACAATTTCTCATTATATATCCACTCACTCTCTATGATATATTCGATACAAGAGGTATAGAAAGCAATATCTTTACGTTGTTTCAGTTGACTGAGACGGACAATAAGACGCTGATCGTCTATAATTCACTACACTGAATAAACCTTTATTTGCTCATAAGGAAAGTATCTGGCTGTTAATTCTCCCAGTAATGAATAAAGTATGCAAGTCTATTGGGTGTGCATTAGAGATTGCTTATAAAAGATGCACGTTACACAAAAGCAACTGGCCAAGAAAGCCAGATGGCATTAGAAAGATTATAATTGCAACTTTTCTGTCAGACAACGAAGATTAAACAGTGAAAGAGCAGTAATGGATCCGCAGGGAAAGTGGATTACTTTTTCCAAGCTATATAATTATTACTGCATCTCTTGCCAGATCCACACAATTTTTCTTGACTAATTAATAATTACTGTGTTTACTTCTTAATATATTGAAGTAACAAAGTATTCAGTCTGCAAGTATTGTTTGGAAAGTCTAGTGTATGAACGAATAAAGATATTATGTTTGCATTATACAACATAGGAAATAATTAACTTGTACTTACTAATATAATAAAATTGTAACTGAGCAATGTCTATAAGCGTGATAATTACCTGCTAAAACCTATTAAGGGGAAGGACTCTTTTTTTTTATACAATTTGGAAAAGCAAACAAGCTGACGGTCCACCTGATGGAAAGTGGTATCGCCTATAGACATGAGCAGTACCATAGACATAACAGAGTATACTGTTTCGCCCATGATACCCCCCATGCGTTGCTATTCCTAAGGATTCAGGTGTTATTCCTCTGTACCCTGTAAATTCACGCCATATCCCACCCTTCAAACCGAAACACAGCCATGCAAACACAGCTGCTTCATGGTTGAAACACAAATAGGACAGAGGTACTCAAGCAATCGACTTTTGTACAAAGTCTCCCTCTGGTACAGACTCTGTGTTAGGTTGACTGGAAGAAATCTCTTTTAGAGGCAATTTCGCCTTTGCTTACTTTGTTACTAATTTGTTATTACTACTGTATGTTTTAATGCAATAAAGAACATATACGAGTATAATAAATTGTTCTTTTATATAAGATAGTATTATTATTAATTATTTTCGATATTTCATTTAGAAATAATTAATATATTGGTTATTAAAGAAATATGAATCATTATTATCTTCATATTACCTCTTAACGGTCCACTACTGAACATAAGCCTCCCCCTTGGGGGGTTTTGCCAGTAGTTGCCACGCTTGGTAAACGGATTGGCAATCGCAATTGAATTTAGAGATGTTTTAAGAGGGACGCTGCTGCCTATCCTTCGCCCTCTTTTAGTCGCCTTTTACAACATCTACGGAAAAGGAAGGGGTGGCCTATTGTATACCGGGATTACACGGCCAAAAATAAATATGAATATTCCTGTTCAATGCCACAAATACTGGCCAATTTTCTGACGGTACGGAACGGTAACAGGGGCAGATCGTAAAAACATCGATAGATCTTCGACTCCTATAAATCATGCCGCAATAATCCGATAGAAAAAGTCGCACAGGGCAGTGGTCGCGTCCGTGAACCGTGAAAGGATGTGCTGAGCTCCCAAAGAGCGCTTTTGAATCATAATCGCTGCGTTGCGGTGACTGGGCCCGCCTTTGTCTCGATGCCCACCGAATTTCCGTAGATTTCACGAGTGGAATAAAATATAAGGTTTGCTTCCGTGTTGTCGATGCTTTTTGTTTGAAACTTTTATAAGCAGTTTAGTACTTATAATGTAGGTAATATATCATGTCTCTATATTATAGAAATAGAATTTCATCGTGCCTCTGATCAAATTGTTTATAATTACTCCTCTCCATCCAAAGGTTGCCTGGAAGAGATCGCTCTTAGCGATAAGGTCGCCCATTGTTTTCTCATTGTGATCATTTCTAGTAATTGTTTATATCTATAATAAGTTTACTATTGTAATCTTTTGGAGGAAACAATAAAGAGTATCTATCTATATATTTGTGTTTGTATGCCTTTTGTATCGCTTCTCATTAATATTTACTGTATTTATTATTTTAGTACTTTAAGCAATAAAGTGTAAAATAAATAAATAAACGTGAACTTTTCAGTGTTGCAAGTAGGCATGGGTAATATATATATTTATCGATCTGATAACTCTCGACGATCTGAGTACTCAATGGGACAAGCATCAAGCTCATGTCTATCGGCGACGGGTACAACTTTCTATCAGGTGGGCGGTCAGCTTTTCTGCCATTCTAAGTTGCATAAAAAAGATTTTCCTTTTTATTGTCATACATTTCCCATTTTTTCGTTATATATAACCTAACAAATATATAAACACAAACTACACGCATATACTATTTTTCAATTTAAAACAAATATCAGTGGTAATTGTTACTTAAATTAGTCTTACAGTTCAAAGAACCCAGAACTTATAGAATAGAAATATTCTAGACTACCGACCCTGTACAAGCAAACATCGTGTAGCTCATCCAGTAGCAGCGGTGACATCCACCGAAATCATTCCAATCGTTTTGTCGGTGAACGGTCTTATCCCAACCAGTCTGGAACAACATCTCAGACGGTTGGGATTCCGAGGCGGCTCACTCCCGGGAAAGATGCAGAAAGCGGTGCTCTTAGATTCTGCCCGCTTCGTACGCCGGTTTCTCTCCCTGTGGCCCTGAACCCCGGCCGACTGTGCTTCTGCCGGGGGTTAGTTTACCATCTCAATGTGAATTTTCTAGAAATTTAAAAATATAATAAAAATAATTCATGCACATTCTTGAATTAATACTCAAATTTTTAAATTGATTTAATACATAATTTCCTAAATTCCGCATTAAATATTACGTAATTTAGTAAACTTCACGGGCCTCTGGCTTGACGGGGCATTTTTCGCTCTGCCACCTTTTTATATATGCCACTATATTATGCCACTAACTACTTAACAATTAGTCTAATAAATGAAATAGTTTCAATTCTAATTAAATAACGAATAAAATGTCTATAGGCGACGGTTACCACTTTCCATCAGGTGGGCCGTCAGCTTGTTTGCCATTCTAAGTTGTATAAAAAAATAGTTTAATCATGAAATTACAACACGAACGGTGTATTGCTATAGAACGCTACTCGTATTCTACGCCATACAGCTGCATTGAAATCAGTCACTGCACACTGATGCACCTCAACTGACATTTCTGTGCGCCTGTCTCCGCTCTCAACAGTCTTACCAATTAATCACCCCCATAAATAACCCCCCAATCCTCGGATCCCGGATGATATTGTAGATTTGTCAATGTAATCCATTTAGTAACAGTATTAATATTTGCTCGGCGGGCTTATAGCCGTGTTGTAACGTCTACGTGGGTTACAGAGTTGGTTAAGACGGTGATCCGTCTACGTATCTATATGTACTTCGAACAATGTTCACCGAAATTAATAACGTTTACGTAACCTTAAACCAATTGTAGATAAACAAGATTTTGCTCTGCAAAATTCGTGTAAAATTATAATTATTTTTCTAATCTTTTTTTTTTTTTATATACCACTGAGGTGGCAAACAAGCATTCGGCCCACCTGATGGTAAGCGGTTACCGTAGCCTATGAACGCCTGCAATACCAGAGGTCTTACGCGCGCGTTGCCGACCCTGAAGAAACCTCTTTACCCCCCTTTTGAAGAACCCCATGCTGTAGTCTCTCGGGAAAACCTCGGCAGGGAGCTCATTCCATAACCTGAGTGTTTGTGGGAGAAAGCATCTCTGAAACCGCGTTGTACGCGACCATTTAGGCTGTTTATTATTTTTTTTTATACAACTTATACCCTATCAGGTCGATCTTCATGCAGTTCCCCCTGAAAACCATCGTGGTGAATTATTGTAAAATGCCTCACAAAGGGCTAACTGACCTACTTTCATCTTCACCTTCATTTATCAACTTTCGCTGGTGCCTCGTCAGCGTATACCGATAGCGCAGGCGGGGTTATCATTCCATTTGCCCTCATTAAGAAAAAAAAACCAGCGGCGACTCACGCGGCCGCTCCTATTACCAGTAAATTATACTGACTTATTACTTTCTTTAAAGTTTCTTTTAACTGTAATTTTTTTTTTCATACAACTTAGAATGGCAAACAAGCTGACGGCCCACCTGATGGAAAGTGGTAACCGTCGCCTATAGACATGAGCAGTACCATGGACAGAACAGAGTATACTGTTCCGCTCCTGAGGACTCAGGTGTTATTCCTCTGTACCCAGTAAATTCACGCCATATCCCACCCTTCAAACCGAAACACAGCCATGCAAACACAACTGCTTCACGGTTGAAACACGAATGAGTCAGAGGTACCCAAGCAATCGACTTTTGTAGTTATTATTGTTGTTGGTAATAAAAAATCTATCTATCTATATTTTATATAAGAAAAATCCCATGTCACAGTATTCGTTCACGCTAATCTCCGAAGACTATCAACCGATTTTATTTCATTAAAATATTTTTATAAATATTTATTATATGCTCAAGAAATGGAAGAGTTTTTGTTCCGATAAGAAAAAATAAGCCCGATAGATGGCGGTAGGGAGCAAAACACGTTTGTCAATTCAACTAGTTTTTTATTCCCATATATATTTCCGATACATACTTTCCTTATAACAAAATTAGCTATGAACAATAGAAAACAGTTATTTTTCCATTCCAATCATATTTACATTATTTTCCATAGATAGGTTACCTTCAAAGGAAGGCCTTGTGGGATATTTCACCTATAAGATAAAGGTTTGATCTCAAAAAGGGATAACTTGGAAACAATTCAAACGAACCATACTGTAGATAGAATATGATCGGCAAATAGCTTGTTGGGTTCCCATAATATGGGGTTCCTTATGTATAGTAAGTAGCCGAGAAAAATTATTTCATATTTTTGTTTTATACCATTTCTTACTGAAGGTAAACATTTTTTTAGGCGCCTTCCAAAATTAAGAAGTTTTGAATTTATCCGTATTTCCATTTTATTTATGATACTATATAATATTACACTAAATTATTGTTTTTTATTTTATAAATTTTATGCCATTTAATTGTTAAAATAATTTAATTCTATTTTAATATTTTTTAAACACGAAGCATACTGTGGTTGCCTTTAAATGTAAGAACAGTAAGCCATAATGCACTAGTGTACTGTATCGAAATGTTTCGCTGTATCTTATGTTGGTAATCATAAATAAATAAATAAATAAATAATATTTATGATACGATTATTTCATTAATTATCCACTGAAGTATTACAGCTATTTTCGTACTATTGCTGAATAGAAATATTTTTTATTTAGAAAAAATATTTTATATAAACATATATGAGATAAAACCACAAGCTATAGAAGGAAATACCAAATTTAGGATTCTAAAAAAGGAATCTTAACTAATTTGGACTGTCCCGAAAGAGCTGCAATAACGTTTTTGTAGTGCATCCACAACGTTTGCAGCGGCATGGACAGATGACTTCTATGCCATCAGACGCAAACGGATCGCATCTCTTTTACACCGATTGCGTGGAAGCAGTAACAGCATTCTGTGGGCATTGTGTAATAAATACGATAGCCCGATCCTCTTTCCAATTGTTACTAACAAGAATGGATCTTTGTAATCTATAAATAAATAAATATTATTATTAATAACAGACAAAATAATATATATATATATATATATTCTTTATTGCACAAAAACATACAGTAACAACAATAAGTTAATAACAATGTTAGCAAAGGCGAACTTATCTCTAAAAGAGATATCTTCCAGTCAACCTAACACAGTGGCATAGGAAGTGAGTGGGCAGTAGTAGTGCAAGACAGAAATATATCATATTGTGCGAAAAGGAATAAATAAATAGGTAGATAGGTTAACGCTCTACCTTCTGACATTGATGCTCCTTTCCACTTTAAGTTTGCTGGAAGAAAACTCTTTGAGTTAAGCTCACCTTTGTACATTTGATTACCTCTATCATAAGTTTATGTATAATTAGTGTGTACAATAAAAAATTCAATAAATAACTACGTTAAATAAAAAATATTTTTTTTTAATTTATGAAAATTATACAATAAACTTGAGTTACTAAAATATTATTTCACCTAAACTGTAAAGAATTCAATGTAAAATACATAAAACAATATTTAATATACAAATTGGAACAACGTAATTGGATGTATGTTATGGTATTTAATTCAGTTTAGGTGAAGTTTTAGATCCCAGTTGTATAATAATATAATATATGAAAATAATAAAAAAATGATATAAAAAAGGGAAAAATAACGAAACTAAATAATTAATTTATTAACCTCATAAAGGACATCACAAAGATGGATTTTCAATTGATCATTATCAATTTTCAAAAATATCCGATTTTAATTAAACGAAATCCAGACAAGCTTAGATACTACTTGTACCCACTTGTCCTTTATTTAAATTCCATTAAAAATACCAAAACACCCTCGAAATCTCTTAAAAAAAATCGTAAAATGACAACTCAAAAGAACAAAATTTGAATTCGAGTGGCTAGATTCAGTTTTCTAACTGGCAACCCTGTTTCGGGTGTACAAAGCGTCGCTTCTCGACATAGGAAAGCACTCAAGTACTACTGAACGCCGCTTACGATATCAATAGCTGAATTTTAGTGCCCTCGAGGACGAAATGCTGAGTGGTGCCCCGGGAGGAATGTCGGAGCGGACGAATACGGAAGAACACGTGAGAGTAGTTTAAGCGATTCCGCTCCTGAAAAACAGATGTTTATCATCTCTGATCCATTATTTGATAAGGATATGCTTGGGTACCTCTTTCCCATTCGTGTTTCAATCGTGTCGGACGTGCGTGCGTGCGTGCGTGCGTGCGTGCGTGTGTGCGTGCGTGCGTGTGTGTTAGTGCGTGCGTGCGTGCGTGCGTGTGTTACTGTAAAAGCCTGTATATTGATAAATCTTAAGTTAAGATTTACCAACATGAGTTGGTAAGTTTAATATTTAAAAAAAAATATCAATTTTTGAGTTTTCACTAAACCAAATCTAACTTACCATTCCGACTACGAGTACGAGCATCACACACTGAACGTGTCTAAATATTATGTCTATTTTTGGACATTTACCACGTCTCTGATGTAAATATAGAAAAAATAGATTTAACGCAAGTTTTACAGTAACAGACGTAATATTTAGACACGTTTAGTGCGCAGTGTTCGTGATCAGAAAGGGTAGATTAGGTTTTGTTTGATGAAAGCTCATAAAATTATTTTATTTTATAAAATCCTTACATTTCCCAACTCTTGTAGATTTATTAATACACGGGCTTTTACAGTAACATATATGTATTTATACAACTAAATAGATATATAAAATATAAATAACATATATTTATATATATAAATAAAATATAAATGACAAGCTACTATTGTTATAATGAGTTTATAAGGTAAGCATGTCTATGCCTTTTCAATTGAACATTAAATTATTTGGAAGTTCTCGAATACCTTCAGGCAGTGCATTCCAAAGTCATGAAGCTTGGATTTGAAAGAATCTGATATAAAACCAGACTTGTGAAGTGGTGTAAGCAAAATAGAGCTATTAGAAAGAAGATTACGATCATGAGAGTTATTTTATCATTAAGTTATATTAACTTAAACTTAATTAAAAAAAAAAAATCCAGATTTTTCAACAATTTTAGTGTAAGGTTCTATCTTAAGTTACCTTTTTACCAACAACTGACCTATAATATGAACATTATTTTGTGTTTTTTATTTTATTTTTATTTTATACAACTTAGAACGGCAAACAAGCTGACGGCCCACCTGGTGGAAAGTGGTAACCGTCGCCTATAGACATGAGCAGTACCATGGACATAACAGAGTATACTGTTTCGTCCATGATACCATCCATGCGTTGCCATTCCTGAGGATTCATGTTATATCTCTGTACCCTGTAAATTTACTGCTATATCCCACCCTTCAAACCGAAACACAACCATGCAAACACAACTGCTTCACGGTTGAAATACGAAAGGGACAGAAGTGCCCAAGCAAACGATTTTTTCAACAAAGTCTCCCTCTGGTAAACATAATAACAATAGTTGCATAATCTCACACCAAGACGTTGCAGCTCCGTACATTTTATTGGCACGTATGTATTCTACCCGACAGACAATTTCCAAAGCTCAAGATAGTGTTTCAAAATTTTGTATACCAATATTTCCTTTGAACACGTTTTTGAGTAAACAGTTTTGTTACTTTTAAATGCTATTGGGAAAATCATACTTTTGTTGGGTGAAGCTCATTATTCTTAGGTGAAAAGTATAGACATAAATGTATCTAGGTCGGTTAGAAACTCAGACGAAGCTTCTTGGAAGAGACCTATTCAATTGATTTGAATTGGTTTCTATTAAAAATATTTTCTATTTCTTCTTACAAAACTTTACCAATATATTCTGATACCCTAACTGTATCCTATTTGATATAATATGGAATCAATTTTACTTCAAAAGTTTGTATTATTATATTATTATCATTTTATATTAGGTTTTTTATATAAATTTGTATGATTCCATAATTTTTTTTAATTTTTTTTTACAATACAGGGGGCATACGAGCATGCGGCTCACCTAATGGTAAGTGACTACCGCCGCCCATGATCACCCATAACACCAGCGGCATTGCAGGTGTGCTGCCGGTTTTCTTTTATACCACTAAGGTGACAATCAAGCGTACGGCCCACCTGATGATAAGTGGTTATCGTAGCCAATGAACGCCTGCAATACCAGAGGTATTACGCGCGCGTTGCCGATCCTGAAGAAACCTTTTCACCTCCTTTTGAAGAACCCCATGCTGTTGTTGAAAACTGAAGTGAATTTACCTTAATTAAATTAAATGATAAATTTATTACGCTCATAAATGTACACTAGATGAAACGGTGATCTTTACTTACTGATTTGCTTATGTCATTACAAGTAGAATAAAATTAAAACAAATAAACTTTATACATCATTCATTTTAAGCCTTTATTCAAAGATCACACCATACATTATACTTACATTTACCTCTTCACCCTGTAAATCCTAATATTTACCGGTAAAATCTATGAATTAACAATGTAAGGGCTTTTACAATAACACACATTAAAATAAACCACAAAAGACAAACAGTCGTGACGTTTTTCTTAGAAGTAACTTTATAATGGTCTCTTAGTATGTGAGCAAGATCTCGGATTCGGATCGACTCAATGTGTCCCATGGGGGACGATAGAAAAAAAGATGTTACACTAAATCGTTTTGGCAACAGTAAATTTGTACGAAAGAATATACTACTTAGTAACTAGATGCTCGCTTGAGTACTTCTATGCCACACATGTTTTTTCATCCGACTTCAAAAAGATGAAAATTCTGAACTCGGTTGTATTTTTTTTTTACAACACAGGGGGCAAACGATCTTGCGGCTCACCTGGTGGTAAGTGACTACCGCCGCCCATGATCACCCACAACACTAACGGCATTGCAGGTGTGCTGTCGGCCTTTTAAAAAGGAATATGCTCTTTTCTAGAAGGTTATGTTGTCGTATCGGTTCGGAAATACTGCTACTGGAAGTTAATTTCAAAGAGTGGTTGTGCGTAGAAGAAAGTGCCTTGAAAAACGCACGGTGGAGGACCGCCACTCGTCTAGATAGTTGGGATGACATTTTAGTTTATGGCGGTTTCAGCAGCAGGTATCAATCCGAACAATTTCTCAGAGCACTTCCCATGATAAATTCTTTGTAACTTCATAACTCCGACAACATGGGGGGTATCATGGGCGAAACAGTATACTCTGTTATATCCATGATACCGCTCATGTCTATAGGCGACGGTTACCACGTTCCATCAGGTAGGCCGTCAGTTTGTTTGCCATTCTAAGTTGTATAAAAAAAATCTCTTCAATTAGATAACTCCTTGTAGGTATACAATAACAATCACGAATGGTCAGTAAAAGCGAGGTCCTAAACAAAGGGCAGGTGTTTTGTGTACGCGCTGGGTTAGTTAATTTTCTCCTCTTAATTTAATAATTCTAAGGTTGCGGTAAATGAAAAGCTCAGTTTGTATGAATACAAAATATATTCAAGGTTACAAAAGCTTGTTTAGCTAAAACATTACAGTAAATTCACTTTGAATTCGTTAACAGAAACTTTGCATGTCTATTGCATGGGTACCTTTGTCTAACCCGTATTTATGCCGTGAAGCAACAATGCCCGCTTCAGTTTGAAGGGTAGGATATGGCAGTGAAGTAAGAGGTAATGAAGGTGTATATAGCCAAAATACACTTTTACCAGAGGGAGACTTTGTAATAAAGTCGTTTGCTTGGGTACCTCTGTCCCTTTCGTGTTTCTACCGTGAAGCAGTTGTGTTTGCATGGCTGTGAATGGGTTTAAAGAGTGGGATATGGCAGTGAATTTACAGTGTACAGAGTAGAGTAATAACACCTCAGGAATTGCAACGCATGGGGAAGTATCATGGGCGAAACAGTATACTCTGTTATGTCCATGGTACTGCTCATATCTATAGGCAACGGTTATCACTTTCTAACAGGTGGGAGGTCAGCTTGTTTGCCATTCTAAGTTGCATAAAAAAACTTTCTGCCTGAAATAAAATCCAGGCATACTTAAGACGATAATCCTTAATAGGATAGTCAGTTATTGTCGAAACAAAAATAGAACACACAGACTACTTTTGGGGTAAGCATAAAAGACATTTAAATATCTAAATGTTAATAGAATGTTAGATGTGGAACATTCTATAGTTTTCTTTCACCTTCTCAAAGGTTGACTGTAAGATACTCTCTATGGGATAAATCCTTAATTAAATCTTTTTAATGTGTCCAATATGTATGTATGTATGTATATATAAGATTTTTACGATTACAATATCTCTTTATTTTTTTAGACTTTAAAAAATAAGGAGGTTTTCAACTGTTGTTATTTTGGATTTTGCTTTATCTGAAAAAATATACTTTTAGAATTGTCCCATAAAAAATTTAACAAAATCAGTTGTAAAAAATGTATCAAAAAAGTTTACTTTACTTTAACTAAAAAACTTTTAAAATAACTGTATTTTTTAAATTTTGCACTTACACGGTACTGTTGGTGCAAACTAAAAATAAGCGCTGAACACACGTCAGTCCAGCAAAAGCTGAGTTTTTACCTATTGCCAGGCATACCGGTACTTCCATATTTTTTTTATTTATTATATTTATTTATTTATTTCTCTCACAAAATGACAACATAATAAATATAGGTTACAGTTTAAAAACAATCTTTGTTAGAGACTGGTGTCGGTACTAGAACTTCACAATGTTTTTATTAATATAATTATTATACCATATTTATAATAAATGACAATAAAATATTAATTGCTATTATTGAATATTTAAATTGGATATTTAATTGGCATTTGGATATTTAAATGTATTTACTTATATATATATTTTTATTTATACCTATCGGTCTTTTCAATTGTAAAGCTATTTTATTTATTTATTTTTAACTATAACATTTAAGTCGATTGGTACACATGTACGACTGTAACTACTAATGAACTGTCACTTTTCTCATATTGGGTTTGCTGGAAGAAATCTCTATTGGAGATAAGCTCGCCCTTGTGCACTATTATGTTTGTTTTTACATTTCAATAACCTTTTGTGTACAATAAAGAATAAAGTAAGTAAAGTAAATAAAAATATTTCATTATACCACGATTGAAGTCCAACTATTTTGTGGTATACAATCTTAAGATACACGTCTAATGAAATAACTGGAACTATTAAGAAATTAACATCAAAATACGCAAATAAAGAACGAGACTTGTTTATTCTGTTTAAAGAGTACAGAAATGTCCAAATTACACTCCGCAGAGGCACACATTATAAATTAAATCTCGCCGAAGCAGCCTTAGTACGGTGCCAGTAAATTATTCTCTAGTCGCTCTAATTAAGTGAAGATGAAAATTAAAAAAAAGGGTCGGAATCTAAGCCCAAGAGTTTACGCTTTGTAGCATTTTCGCAAACAAAATTGTCAATGTTATTTATTTTTATGAACGCTGTATTGTGTATGGCGCAAATTTTATAAGATAAAATGCAATAAGGCGATTGGGAATGATGGTGCTCATTCGTCATACTCGTAAACGGATACTGCTTATAGAATAGTTTATAATTGGCATTTCTTTTTATGCAACTTAGAATGGCAAACAAGCTGACGGCCCACCTGATGGAAAGTGGTAACCGTCGCCTATAGATATTTGCAGTACCATGGACATTACAGAGTATACTGTTTGATAGGCTAGCTGACTTGCCTTTTTCATTCTCACCTATCATCCCTCACTGGTACCCCGCCAGCGTATACCGTTAACGCAAGCGGAGATATCATCGTCACACCACCACCAATTAGGACCTTATAGTATGCATGACTACCTTCAGGATTACAAATTACGTCAGTACACTACTTATACCAGGTCGACCTCCTCGCGGTTCCCCCTGCAAACTATTATGATGAATTCCTGATGCATTCATCATGATGGGCTAACTGGCCTGTTTTCATTCTCATTGATCATCCTTCACTGGTGCTCCGCCAGCGTATACCGCTAGCGCAGGCGGGGTTACCATTCCATTTTCACTCACAAAGAAATATACTACTTTTGTAATTGTCAAAATACCCACACATTACAAGAACTGAATTGTCATTTACAATCAGAATAATTAACTATATAATACTAGTTTATTAATATTATAATATGTAATATAATAATAAATATTTATTTGCTTTAAACATGGTATACAGTGATGTTATAATTATATTTAAGAGTGCACATGTCTTGCTAAAATCATATAGCATGCAAATTAAGTTTCCTATTATCAATCATTGTTAGATATACAAAAGTTTTTGTTAATACTAAATGTCAAAAACGTCTACCAAGGAAATCTTTTATGTCATATAAATTCTATTCCTTTAGCCAGTTATATATTCTTTTCCCAAATAAAGTGACATTCAAATCTTTAAATTCATTTGGAATTTATTATATACATGAACGCATATAGTAAGGCAGATTCTTTTATATTTGTCTGATCTTGGTATTTCGGTAAGTACAAGTCTGTCCGGATCTCTTTTTAATCTATAGTTCTTATACTCTTGCTTTTTTAAACAATGTTCTATGTTTAATTACAAAATTACAAATTTCATAGATATACATTAATGGTAGTGGTAGTAAACCAAGGCTCTTAAATAATGGTTTGCATAATAAAACTAAACATATGACTATGTATAAAACTGTATGGAACGAGTAACAGCTGAGACTCTTGCTGGTTCTCAGTAAATATCAATATTTCGAACCCAACAGTAGAATCATAAAAAGTGAGGAGTTGAAAGAGTTTGTTTTATTGTATACAGAATCCCAAGGCTTTTTGTTTTTCTTTTATTATGGTTGTTTTTTTTTTAATGTTTTTCGTTGCTTATCTTTTGTTTTGCACATGTTTGTGTGACCTTATTGTATTATGTTACCGAAAATGTTAATTTTTGATATTGATAGATAGGCAAGGTGATAAAGTGCTAATTAAAAATCAGTGTTGCTACTTTTGCAGGAACTTTAAGCTGAATTGGCATTATTTTTTATTTTCATGACGCTAACCCAATTTATATATATATATATATTCATTTATTCTTTTATAATTATTTAAATATAAATTATTTCTATTCTATTAAATAATGTTTCAATAAATATTACATTAATATTATTGTGTGTTAAATAACAGTTATGCATAACTACGAATTGTATTATAAATAATATAGCAATACTGTTTTGAGTGTTTGACTCTCCAATATCGAAATATTGGGTTGCAGATCATTTAAATTTTAATTGTAAATTATATTTGTGTATTGTTTGTTTTGTTTATTTCTCTATCTATTTATATATATAATATAATTATTATTTATCATCACATCAGCTGTTATCTATCCACTGTTGAAGATAGGCCTCCCCTATAGACTGCTGTAAGAAACTGTCTTGAGCCACCTGCATCTACTGACACCCTACAATGCATTTAAGGTCGTCACTCTATCTAGTGAGTCTTTCTACACTTTTTTTTATACAACTTGAAATGTCAAACCAACTGACTGCTCACCTAATTTGATTTGATTGTTCAGAGTAGAGTATATCGCCTGAACCAATCAGAAATCTCCATTTCAAATAGTTTTCTTACATAGAATTGAATTGTAAAAAAAAAGTAGAATTTTTTATTTTTTTATTTTTATACAACAAAGAATGGCAAACAAGCTGACGGCCCACCTGATGGAAAGTGGTAACCGTCGCCTATAGACATGAGCAGTACCGTGGACATAACAGAGTATACAGTTTCGCCCATGATACCCCCCATGCGTTGCCATTCCTGAGGACTCAGGTGTTATTCCTCTGTACCCAGTAAATTCACGCCATATCCCACCCTTCAAACCGAAACACAGCCATGCAAACACTACTGTTTCACGGAAATGATGAAAAAATAGACTTATTTTCAGTTTTATTTGCTGTCCCATAAAGTTACTAACGCACATTTTTTGATGCAATTTAGAATGGCGAACAAGCTGTCGGCCCACCTGATGTAAACTGGTAACCGTCGCCTATAGACATGAGCATTAAATGATATTAGCATTCTGCACTCCTTCTCTATATAAACTATAAATGTGCGAAATTTCACACACCTCCGTCCGCGCAATTTACGTAAAAAGGGTTACAAAGTTTTTACTTCACATATTAATATGTATATAGATAAACAAATGGCATGGCCTGCCATTTGTCCAAGTTTAGAAGCTGAGAAGATATTTGTAGTAATCCAAATCCCGCCATTCCTTGTGGGCCGTCACGAATTCTGTACAGATATTTGAGGGTTGGAATCCAGCGATAAATTATTTTAGATCTATATAGTTAATGGGGCTTTAATAATATTAACATCCATTTGGTTTAGGCACCAACTAACTCATATAATAATAATGCCATTGGGTACTGCTGTGTATAGGGTTTCTTCCCCTGGGGCCTTGAATCCTGGCCGACAGTGCCTCTGCTGGTTAGTTTGCCATCACCCCTCCTTAAAAAGGGAAGAGGGCGATGTGTATTTTGGTAAAATAATAACAATCGTAGTGTCGTTTACCAGAGGGAGACTTTGTACAAAAGTCGTTTGCTTGGGCACCTCTGTCCCATTCGTGTTTCTACTGTAAAGCAGTTGTGTTTGCATGGCTGTGTTTTGGTTTGAAGGCTGGGATATAGCAGTGAATTTAGGGTACAGAGGAATAACACCTGAGTCTTCAGGAATCGCAACGCATGGGGGGTATCATGGGCGAAAAAGTATGCTCTGTTATGTACATGGTACTGCTCATGTCTATAGGCGACGGTTACCACTTTCCATCAGGTGGGCCGTCAGCTTATTTGCCATTCTAAGCTGTATAAAAAAAGACAAATTTTATGTACTTTTCAGCTAGTGTATTCACTGACAGAATAAGTAATAACAATTTATTTTAATAGCAGAATAAATATAATTGATTGGCCGGCATAAAACTTAGCTTTTATCCTTTATTACTCCAAATAATACGAGTGTCCCAAATTCCACTGATATATTTTATATTATATATATCCAACAGTTTCTTTCGCGTAAATCAATATATGAAGTATCTTATATACTTCATATATTGGTTAGGATATAACCTACCCATGTATCAAATTTTATTCAAATCTGTTTAGTTTTTATTGGCATGAAAGAGTAACAAACCATCTATTTTTCATCTTTCCATTCATCCATACTCACAAACTTTTGTATTTATTATATTATTTATTTGTACTAAAATTTATAAAAGACGTTTATTCCTTACTTAAATATACTTAAACTGTCTACAACGTTACGTTCTCAGAGACCGTAGCTTTAAGAGATGAAGTTGGTACGTGCTGGAAGAAATGCCATCGTCTTTGATTAACGAGCACTTGTATATGAGAAGTTTTATGTGTATTTTTGCAAATCAATACAAAGTTCTAGCGATCGAAACAGATCAATAAGAAGATGACTTTATATATCAATAAACAGTTTCTTTTTTATTTTTTAAAAAACTGTTAATGTAATTTTTAAAAATAGAATGCAGGTAAAAGTTCTTTGTTGAAGATTTGTTTAAATGGAAGTATAACAAAAATATAATAAATATCTAAAATTCCAGGGAAAAATAGGTAATAATTTTAATAAATCAATTTTATTCATTATTATACACGTTAAAATATAGTTGCCTATAAAAAATGGCCGCAAGGGAGGGTTGTCTGGCAAACCTACGTAGCTGCTAACTGAGAAACTGAGAACTGACTATTCAGGTAATTTATATTATATTTTGTCTCATTTTTAATTTAAATACACCAATTAAAATCAACAAAAACTCACTTTAGCATGTATAATATTAATAAGAATCCATTTTATACTTTTTTTCCAAGTGAAGTTAATAATTTTCATCAGAGACAAATAGGTATTTGTGTTCTCCAAACTCCCCTCCCAACAAACTAAAATTATTTGTGACCGCTGAAAAATGAAGTCGCCGGGAATTTTATTGTTTCCAGACACTAAAGCATCCAATTCAGAGCACTTGGCGAAGTGAATCTAATTGCGACAATTCCTGGTGTTACTACCAAGTTTTATGGCGAGTGTCACTTTAGTGGTATTTGTGGTATTATACGGTTGTTTAAAGGAAAGACTTTCTTGATTAGCTTATATATATATATATATATATATATATATATATATATATATATATATATATATATATATAGATTTAGATTATATTTTTTAATTTACATAATATAATATCTAATTCAAATTTAAGAACTAAACGTTATTACAGATATGATACCCCTTACACAGATCAAGTTGTAAAAGATAAATAAATAATTGATACCTAATATCCCTTAATTACCAGTAAACAGAAAATCTCAAGTCTCCATCAATACAGTCTCTACGTTATGTACTTGAATAATTCTATATACTCTTATATTTCAGATCTTATATTCAGCGTCCCTCTTGAAATGAAATAATATTAAGTGAAATGTAGTGAAATGAAGTGAAATGAACTAAAATGAAGTGAAAAGAAGTGAAAGGAAGTGATATGAAGTGAAATGATGTGAAATTAAATGAAATTAAATGAGTGAAATAAAGTGAAATGAAGTGACATTAAATGAAATGAAATGAAATTAAAAAAAATATTACCAAAGCCTCACTTCGATTGCCAACCCGTCTGCTAAACGTGACGACTACTGGCAAAACTCCCCAACAGAGGGCGGCACGTGTTCAATAGCAGGTAAGTAACGGGTGATAGGGTATATTACTGAAGGTACCGGTAGAGATGTATACTTAAGGGAGGAATTAAAATCTCTGTAACTGAAGTTCACACATGTGAAAAATTTTAAAAATGTATAAAATGAAATGTGTATAGTGTAAGGATAGAAGGAACCGACGTGCATGCAAATGACAAGTTATGAAATTGCATGAAACGAGATAAATTTGGAAGTACAAAGGACTTTACGTAAACATTGTTATATGATAATCAAACAGGAAATACAAAAGTGATACTAAGTTTAAAATTATTATCCCACCAGAAACTTAAACAACTGTTCCGAATAACTGAAGTTCTAAACAAATTTACTTCGTGTATCTTTTTTTTTTATAGAACTTAGAATGGCAAACAATCTGACGGCTCACCTGATGGCAAGTGGTAACCGTCGCCTATAGACATGAGCAGTACCATGCACATAACAGAGTATACTGTTTCGCCCATGATACCCCCCATGCGTTGCCATCCTTGAAGACTCAGGTGTTATTCCTCCGTATCAAGTTAATTCACACCATATCCCACCCTTTAAACTGAAACACAGCTATGCAAACACAACTGCTTCATGGTAGAAATACGAATGGGGCAGAGGTACCCAAGCAATCGACTTTTGTATAAAGTCTCCCTCTGGTGAATACTCGTATATCTCAAAGGATACGAATAATAGCCCATATTACCTATAATGTAAATTGACACTTACATAGTTATTATTAGTAATTTCATTTTTGATGTTAATTGGAGGATTTATTCAATTCAGATATGTCTGTTATTTACCGTAAGGAGATTTTATACAAAAGTCTGCTTGGGTATCTTTACCTATTAATATATCAGTCATGAAGCGGTTTTATTTGCATGCCTGTATTTCAGTTCTGTGTGTGGGTATGGCAATGAAATTACAGGATGCAGTGGCATAACACCTTAGTCTTCAGGAATGGCAACGCATAAAAAAAATCATTCGCAGTATATGTATATTCTTGTAAGGACATAGTACTGTTTATGTCTGTAGGAGACAGTAATCACTTTCCATCAGGTAGGCCGTCAACTTTTTTACTTCTATTCTATTGTGTATAAAAAAACTCTTGGCCATTGAACCAATTTTGTTGATTTCATTTTTTTTTTGGAAATAAAATTAGAATAGTTGTCCTACTAACTATTAATTGTAGCGAAATACCAGTGACGGATAATAAATAAGAGTGAAGCCAGATCAGTTGGTACATCGTGATGAATACACTAGGAATAGGGGAAAGGAATTGTTAGCAATGGAGTTTGACAGCCCCATTTCTAGCAATATGCCCTGTTAGGTCGACCTCCACGTGGTTTTCCCAGGAAACCATCGTGAACAATTCTTGTTGAATTCGTCACGATGGGCTACCTGACCTGCTTCATCCTCATCTATAATCCCTCACTGGTTCCCCGCCGTTGTATACCGATAGCGTGGGTGGGGGTTACTATTCCATTATCATCTATAAAAAAAATACATAAGGAATTAACCATGATGGTTTCAACTTAATAGAATAGGAATGTCTAAAGGCCGTTAGACTAACAATTGTCTTTACATTTGGATTCGCTGTTTGCGATCCACAGGCCGCACGTAATAAACGCTCGTGTAGTTACCAATAATAAAGCAAAACACCGCACGTGGACAAGAATTGTCTTGGAAAAAAAATTAAAACTTCGCTGAACTCCAACAGAGAACAATCCTGTTTGTCCTTTTAGAATTCGTTGGAGAATTCTGTCTAATAAATTCTTTGGCGGTGGCACGAACTTATTAAAACTTCTCGCAAGAGACGTAACGGCCGGACAAGTGCGTGTCGAGTGTACAGATTTTTATGTTCGCCAAAAATAATAACACAAGCTCCGTTCAATATTAGAAGACCGAGAAATGTCCACAGTTCAACGGTTTGCTAAATTCTCGAATTAATTTCCGTTTGTTACGTAAACAAAATTGTTTCTGTTTAGAAATTTTACAGGAGTAAATACATTAAGCAATATTGGGCGAGTATTTACTTTTGTATAATTTCGGACGATGATGTTCCCAAATATACAAGGAGTGGATACGGTGTATTCTACGAAAAGAGTGTATTACTTGAAATATATATTTATCTGCCCTATAGTTTTTGCCCGCGACGTCGTCTGTGTAGCCAAGTTTATTGACCGAAATAAAGTAGCCTATGCCCTCCTCCATTCTAAATCCTCAAGTGTTCAAAATCTTGACAATCGACATAGAGAGAGATGACCAAAAAATTAACTCTTCAAATTATAATATTAGTAACAATTAATTAAGGTAGTTATCCATTTTTGGTATCTAACTAAAATAATATATTGAGTAACTACAGTATGATATGAAAATAATTAGCATTGTACATGTGAGAAAAAAATATTATTTTAAAAAAAAATGTAACAATACGTACGTAACAATAAAGATTGTTTTGATGTTCCATCCAAATGACGCAAAGTGCGATCAATTTATTATAGGAGGCTAGATATTTTTTATCATTTTTCGACTTATATACAATTGTAAAAATACTCAGTTTCCCTTATGTGATTTTTGTGTGATATGTCTTTATAAGTATACTAATATTTTTATATCACCCTGTATATACATTACATATTACGGTATTTTTGACTCGTTTATTTATAACTAGCAATCCGCCTCGGATTCGCGTGGGTATATATAAAACTATATAGGTGCAGCATAGCTGGGACCACACCACAAACTATAAGTGTAGATTATTAATGCACTTTTGCGTATAATTGTGGTGTGGTCCCAGCATAGAATGGGCCACCCCTTCCTTTCCCGTGGGTATCTTAAAAGGTGACTAAGGGAACTTATAGGTTGAAGGATGGACAGCAGCGTTTCTTTTAAAACATCAAAGATATCTGCGGTTGCCAACCCACCTGCCAAGCATGGGTACCTCTTGCTTGGGTACCTCTGTCCCATTCGTGTTTCAACCGTGAAGCAGTTGTGTTTGCATGGCTGTGTTTCGGTTTGAAGGGTGGGATATGGCGTGAATTTACAGGGTACAGAGGAATAACACCTGAGTCCTCAGGAATGGCAACACATGGGGGGTATCATGGGTGAACCAGTATACTCTGTTATGTCCATGGTACTGCTCATGTCTATAAGCGACGGTTACCACTTTCCATCAGGTGGGCCGTCAGCTTCTTTGTCATTCTAAGTTGTATAAAAAAAAAGCATAGCAACTACTGGCAGAACCCCCCTTTATAGAGGAGGCCTATGTTTAGCAGTGGATATTTAAAGACTGTTATAATAATGATGATGATTAATGCACCTCGTATTTGTCATTAGAAGTGTCATTAACCGAGCAATTCTATTTTAGTTCCCCTAAAAATACTTAACTTACTCCACAGAGCGGGAAATTATAATTTTCTCTCTTCATTAAAATCGGCTTAAAGGATATAATTAAGACTTAATGATGCTGGGAAATAGAAATGAGGTTTATTTATTTATATATTAATAATAATAATAACTAAGGGTATATTATGTTTTTTTCAGGGTTGGCAACGTGCACGCGACACCCCTAATGTTGCTAGCGTCCATAGGCTACAGTGACCGTTTACCATCAGACGGGCTGTATGCTTGCTTGTCGCCTTTGTGGTATAAAAAAGAATAATAACTTAAACACATGACTATTGCCGATGATGCTGTGTGGTCCCGGTATAGAATAGGCCACTCTTTCCTTTCCGTGGGTGCCGTAAGAATCCACTAAAGGAGGACGAGCGATGGGTAGCAGCGTCCCTCCTAAAACATCTCTAAAGCTTAACTCCCATCTGCCAAGCGTGGCAACTACTACTACAAGCAAAACCCTCCAAGGGGGAGGCTTGTTGTGAATGTTTAGCAGTAGCCAATGATAATCATTGTGGAATTCTTCTTGGACTTGAACACTATTCTCAATGACCTCAATAGTGCTTTTCAACAGGTAGGTCCTAATTTGAACATGGACAAAACTAAAAGCACGTCTAAAGCCAATGTCACACCTATACCGGTTATGATTGAGAACACTACGCTCGAAATTGTCGATGAGTATGTATACTTGGGACAACTTGTACGACTAGATAAGTGCAATTTCGACCGAGAGGTCAATGAACAAATCCAATTCAGCTGAACAGCGTTCGGTAAACTACGCCACATCTTCTCACCCAAAATACCTCACAGTTGGAAGACGAAGTTCTTTAACCAGTGCGTGTTGCCAGTAATGACCTATGGAACTGGAGAATGAACCTTTCTATTACTTACAGAGCTATAAGGAGGGCTATGCTTGGAGTTTCCTTGCGTGACAGAATCCGAAATGAGGATATTTGCAAAAGAGTCAAAGTCTCCAATATAGACTGAAGAATTAGCAAGCTGAAGTGGCAATGAACTGGTCACATAGCTCGAAGAACCGACAACTGATGGGGAAGAAAAGTTCTTGAGTTACGACACCGTACGATCAAACACAGTGTAGGTCAACCCCTTACCAACTAACTAGATGGACTGACGACTTCAAGTGCATGGGAGTCAGTGGATGAAAGTGACTTAGGACCGTTCATTATGGTAGTCTATGGAGGAGGCGTATGTTCAGCAGTGGACATATAATGGCTGAGATGATGAAGGTTAAAACCAATGTACAATGTCAATTTACGAGTACATTACTGTTACATGCAGAATTTAAATTGCAAAACATCACACAAAAAATAATACAATTAGTAATTTATAACGTCCTCAGAGAAAGAAAGAAATAATAATTTATTAAGTGGTACCATTACCAGACATTACCATTAATGGAAAGTGGTAACCATCATCTATATAAATTAATGATCACACCGACACCATGAACATTATAAATGACACCATGAACACACCTGTTACCCCTTTTGCGTTGTCCTTCTAATGAAGTCTGATGTTATACCTCCGTATCTAGTAATTTTACTGCCAAATCCAAACCTTCCCGTGTAATTCCGGCATAAAATAGGCCACACCTCTCTAGTGAGTGACGTAAGAGGCGACTAAGCGAGGGCGAGAGATGGGCAGCAGTGTCCTTCTTAAAACATCTGCAAATTCTAACTGCGATTTTCAATCCACCTGCCAATCATGACAATTTATAACAAAACTCCCCTTTATGGGGAAGGCTTATATTCAGCAGTAGATAGTTAAAGTCTGACATGATGATGGTGATCCCAATCTTCAAATTGAAATTGTAATATAAATACAAAGCAAGTTAACATCAGTAAAAGAATGGAAAAGAGGTATCCATTCAGCCAAATATTGAGGGATGAATTTGTACAATAGTCGTTTTCTTGGATACCTCTATTCCACTAATATTTCAGCCATGAATGAAGCAGCTGTTCTTGCATTACTTTGTTTCGGCTTGAAGGATATGGCAGTGAAATTACAGGGTACCAAGGCATAACTCCTCAATCTTCAGGAATGGCAATGTAGAAGGGATGGGCATAACAGTGGTTATCACTTTCCATCAGGTGGGCCGTAAACTTCTTTGCTAAATTAAGAGTTATAAAAATATATAAAAAAGTCTCCCATTTTCAAAATTGAAAAAAGATATCTTATTTGACTATGAGGTGAATGACCAAGAATAAAAGAGGATTAAGGATTGCTTACGCAAAGCTCTTCAATTAACATAACTAAAACTTAAAGGATTCATAATTGACTTAATGAATTTACCTTTTCGTGTATTAAAAAACCCTTTAAATTAATCCAGCTTAGAAATAATATTTTATTATTCAGTGAAATCGAAGTAATCAAGTTCATTGTCATGCTTAAAGGATACACAATAGACAAGCTTAGTAAAAAATATTTCATCGTATTATCTATTTATCTATTCCATTTAAGAGCTGCGCTCTTGTCGGTGGAGCTCTTGCCACTCACTACGATTTTCAGCGAGTCTCTTCACCTCTTGATACGACACGACACCAACTCCTTCCTTGATCTGCCCGATGTAACTATGTCTCGGTCTCCCTCTACCCCTCCTTCCTTCTATCTTACCTTCTATTGTAATGTTCATAAGTTCGTCGTGTCGTATTAATATCATAAATTTTAAAGTTTGTAACGATGGATAGATCGATGGATGGATAAATGGATGGATAGACGAATGGATGAATGAATAGATAGATGTTTATTTTACATTTTCACGTTAAATCTATTGAACGGATTTAAAAGAAATTTGGTACATGAGTAGATTATAACCAAATTTAGCTTTAATGAAGTATTGTGTGTACACAGTGATTCGCACGAGTAAAACCGCGGGATTTAGTTATAAGTAACTAAATCCCCTAAAATAAATGTTAGAACAAATCTAGTTATGTCTTGATTGAGATTGATTTTAAATGCATGCAATGCACCCACGTCATGCAACTTGTATGTATAATAAATTAAAGAAATTTTATATTAAACGAGAAAATATTGTTTAAAATGAAAAAAAAACCAAATAAAATTTACAACACTTATTTTAACATTCACGCCTTTCCGAGATATTTCTTCACATTCTCGTTTACAATAGAAATGCAAGTTCTAAAGGAGTTGATTTATATGATTTCCTTTTGACTCAGTTACTCCTACGTGATTTCAATTTTAGTTTTTAGTTTTAAAACTACAATATTGTAGTGTTATTTCTAGTACTTATAGATAATTACTAATTTACAATATTTAATATAATAATAAGCTCTTTATTGCGCACAATAGAGATGTATACAAGGAGTATTTATACAGAATGTGTATATGCACATTTCGTATAATAGATACAATTGTGGATGGGTATTTCTTTGCAAGGTGATATTAATTTACCTCAGCCTGTGCTGCAATCTGTGCTAGGCATACTCGATTTACCAGAGTTAAAATATACAAAAGGCGGCCTTATCGCTAAAAGCAATCTCTTACAGACAACCTTACTAATATAATCCTTATTAAGCAGTTAAGTGTTGATATTGCTTAAGTTATGTGTGTGAGTGCAAGCGTGCATGGTCTGGACGAAAGGATTTTCAGTAATACGGACCACCAATCCCAGTGGTCCCTCCTGGAAACCATCGTGCTGAATTCCTGGTATATTCGTCACGATAGACTAACTGACCTGTTTTTTCATTCTCACCTATCATCCCTCACTGGTACCGTGCCAGCGTATACCGTTAGCGCATTACCATTCCATTGTCATCCATTATACGTGCATTACGCGTGCGTGCGTGCGTCCGTGCGTGCGAGCGTGCGTGCGTGCGTGCGTGCGTGCGTGCGTGCGTGCGTGCGTGCGTGCGTGCGTGCGTGCGTGCGTGCGTGCGTGCGTGCGTGCGTGCGTGCGTGCGTGCGTGCGTGCGTGCGTGCGTGCATGCGTGCGTGCGTGCGTGCATGTATATGTGAAATCTATTAGTAAACATTCCGCGTTCCGTCTATAGACGGTCACGATTAAAGTCACATTTTGTAGAACTTCCACACTGTAAACTTGCGACACATGACTCCACATATTTCCTTTGACGGTTTCAGTCCTCTGGTTTTTCCATCAACTGAATACAATCTAATATTGCACTGCATAAACAGAGCAGTCTATATTTGCAGTTGCAACACTTTTGAAGTTGCTGCCCTCCGGTGTTTATATTACATGTGTGTTACTCTGAAAATAAATGCATCTTTTATATTACTTATATTTACTATTTACATCGAAGGAGAAATAGTTTTTAAACAAGATGAATTGATCGTGTAAAATAACTATGTAAAAGGAGGCAGAGTAAATCCACGCCGACATAAAATAAATTATGGAAGGGGAAGCTGTGGTGATGTAGAAACGGAACGAAATTCAACGCACGTAAGAGTGGCTTCATATTGAACATCAAATATTTTATTTCAATTCGTCTGTATTTTGTGTCGCTGTGTTGCGCGAATATGCCCTCAATTGTGAAGCGATTTTGATGGTTCTTTTTGCAATGTATATGTTCCTGTTCAGTACCAATTATTTGGTCTTAAGAAAAATTTACTTTTGAATATAGGTTTGCGTGATCTAAATTCAACTAATTATTTTCATTTTTTTTTTATTTAGGCTCCGCTATAGAATGGACTACCCCTTCCTTTCCCGTGGGTGTCGTAAGAGGCGACTAAGGAAGCTTATAATAGAGGGATGGGCAGCAGCGTCCCTCTTAAAACATCTGTAAAAGCCTAACTGCGGTTGCCAACCCACCTGCCAAATGTGGCAACTACTGACAAAACTCCCCTTATAGGGAAGGCTTATGTTCAGCAGTGACAGTTAAGGGCTGAGATAATAATAATAGTGTATGTATTTATAAAAGAAAAATATTTAAATATGTCTTACAGTGTGATTTACGTACAACGGCCCAAAGGAGAGGCTTAGTACGAGAAATATAGTCCAATTTACATGTTTATCAGTTATTTAGAATCCACAATACAAACTCTGCTTAGCTTTTTTTTTTTTTACAGAGGTACCCAAGCAATCGACTTTTGTACAAAGTCTCCCTCTGGTGCGGTGCGTACAGTGCGGTTTCAAAGAAGTTTTCTCCAGCGAACGCTCAGGCTGTAAGATGAGCTCCCTGTCGAGGTTTTCCCTACAGTGTGAGTTTTTTTTTTTAAAGATGTATTAAGGTTTCTTCAAGAACAGTAACGTGCCCATGACATCCCTAGTACTGCAAGCGTCCATAGGCTACTGTGACTGTTTACTATCAGACGAGCTGTATGCTTGTTGCCATCTTTGTGGTATAAAAAAAATTTGCATAGGAGTCGACATAACTAATACTTAAACAAGATGCAACTGATGCTTGTCTTCACTCCTTACATTTTACAAGGGTGCACTTGTCAAGGTTTGCACTAAAGGTATTTGCACGCAAAGTTGCCAAGGCTAGCATCGTCTGCAACATAATTTTATTAAGTTTCATTTAAATTTTAATCAGTTTAAATAAATTATATCGTTAATCAAAGAAACAAGTTGCTTTTTTATACTTAGATTATATAGATAGAGTCCATACAAATGTTTCGAGAAAAGCGGGTCAACTTTTTTATACAATTTTGCGCGATAAATAGTTATGAGTGACTCCTTTAAAACTTCTATATTAGTTTTGTCTTATAATTTTTGCTACTTTTTTAATATTATACGTAAACACTCATTTTATTTCTTAAACAATTAAATATATATACGTCAAGTATATAGAACACTAATAAAAAATGAGTCAGCTTATTTGACAATTAGCTGACAAAAAGTAGACCCGATTTTGCGACTCGATGCTCTATCTATATAATCTAAGGTTTATATTAATCAACTATTTAAAATTTTGAATTTATTTTCAATGTTTAACTTTGAAATTTTAAGTCAATAAGATTAAAGATTCATCCATAAACAGTTTTTATTATAGAAATTATTAAATGACAATAAAAGAAATTAAAAAAATGTTTGCGTACAACTTTTTTTTTACAACACAGGGAGCAAACGAGCATGCGGCTTACATGATGGTAAGTGACTACCGCCGCCCATGATCACCTATAACAATTGTAGGTATGCTGCCGGTATTTTAAAAAGGAATATGCTCTTTTCTTGAAGGTCATGATGTCGTATTGGTTCGGAAATACTGCTGCTGGTATATGATTCCAAATAGTGGTTGTACGTGGAAGAAAGTGCCTTGATAAACGCACGGTGGTAGACCGCCACTCGTCCAGATGGTTGGGTTGCTGGAGTTTCGCCGAATGACCACAGAATTTTTGTATTCAGAAATTTAATAGAATTAATCAATTTCTATTATTGTTATGAGATTTCATTCTTATTAATATTATTCCTTTTAATTATACAGATGTGTTATTGCCGAGTGGTTCCGGCATAGAAATAGGCCACCGCTTCCTATTCCGTGGATGTCGTAAGAGGCGACTAAGAGACGGCGAGCGTTGGACAGCAACATCCTGCTTAAACATCTCCAAAGCCTAACTGCGATTGCCAATCCACCTGCCAATCGTGGCAACTACTGGCAAGACCACCCAAGGTGGAGGCTTATATTTTGTTATGTTAGAAATTACTTATAAGTAATTTAATGTAATAAAATTAATATATTAAAAGACAAAAATGAAGTCTACGCACGTAAGACCAACAGTGGTTAGATGTAGGTTAATTAGATAGGTACTAATATCTATACTTGAAAACAAGTCATTTTTTAGCTGAGCTGTCATTGAATAACTGAATTTATTCTGTCTTAAAAATTATTTCTTGCAAAGCCTTGGATAATCTTTGTGACGACAGTGGGATTCCATTTATCGCGGATTCTCGGACGTTCTCGGTCTGTATTTCGAAATATACGGCTGCCTATAACGTTAGCAACCGCGTCCTTTATGTATCTATATGTAGTATTTTTTAAGCAATAAACAAATTGTAGCTCCACAAAGAAAAAATATGACAGTATTAATGTACAAACAACACGAAAGTAAATATTATCTATTATATATAATATGAATTATCAAAACCTTCTACCATCGACAAAGAGATCACCTCCATACCTTAAAGCCTCACATACAGCTCGGTTTAGGAGATGTTTTCTCCCACGAACGTTCAGGTTATAGAATGAGCCACCTGTCGAAGATTTTCCAAGAGACTGCAGCATAGGGTACTTAAAAAAGGGATATAAAACAGACTCCCGCTTGACATAAGATCTACCCTAAGCAAGGTAACTTTTAAACACAAATTGCGCATCTATTTCCTAGAAAAATCACTTTTCCTTAAAGCTTTTCCTGCTGGTTACTCTGTTTGAGTCATAGATTACTATTTGCTCTTCTGTTGAAGTTGTTTTATTTGTTTTATATAATCATATTTTATGTGTTTAGTTATTCATGTATTTATTGTATGTACTCGTATATATTTATTTATTTAATATATTATGTGTATGTTTATATTATACGAATATATCAAGTATTGCTTTATTTTTCCTCTATTCAAAAATGCACTGCCTACTTATATCTCGGTTTCCCAATGGTTGACTTGTATCGAACAGCGTCCGGTGTTAAGTCCACCAAAGGTACATAGAATTTTACTGTGCATTAAAGTTGAAATAAATAAATATAGAAGTTTATTCAGGGTCGGCAACGCGCATAGTGCTCCTAGCACAATTTACCATCAGGTGAGCCATATGCTTGTTTGTCACCACAGTAGTATGTAGTGGTATTGTATGAATGGGTGCATCTGTCTCACGATTCTAACGGGAGCATCTGTAAACATTATTGAAATCTCAACTTTCAGAACGCCACTAAAACCGCTCGATCTAAAATCATTGGACGGTAACATACCAAATAATGATCTGTATGTTTACATTTCGTGAAACCACCATCTTGCAGCTTCCTTCCGCCCTTTTAACGGTATCACGCATCTCTGCAAAAGAGACGATGAACACAGCTTATTTCGTCCTAGTGGCTTCATGAAGTTGAACACAGAGAATTTATATCATTGACGAAGGATCTGTTGAATGTTAAATTATACAAAAATAGTTTTTTTTATACAACTTAGAACGAAAAACAAGCTGACGGCCCGCCTGATGGAAAGTGGTAACCGTCGCCTATAGACATGAGGAGTACCATGGACATAACAGAGTTTACTGTTTCGCCCATGATACCCCCCATGCGTTGCCATTCCTGAGGACTCAGGTGTTATTCCTCTGTACCCAGTAAATTCAAGCCATATCCCACCCTTAAAACCGAAACACAGCCATGCAAACACAGCTGCTTCGCGGTAGAAACACGAATGGGACAGAGGTACCCAAGCAATCGACTTTTGTACAAAGTCTCCCTCTGATGATACAGATACTATTGGCGACCGGCCGATGCAAACTCTTTAGACATTATGATTCTTTTTTTATATACATTTACTTTTAGAATGTTCTTATTATTTGTAATTTAAATATTATATTTTTTTACATATATCATATTGTTCTGTTGCTTGCTTGCTGTTTAATTACATTTGTTTTGCTACTAAATTCCGTGTTTACATCATTTCATCACGTCATCACAGTCCTTTCCTCCACAGCTCCGTAATGGATACCGAGAGAGATCTATACTAACCTATTATGATCAGATAAACCTTGTTTCTTCTGAAGAAGGAGTGAATGCTGATGTTGATGATGAAAATGCAATTGACGGTGAAACGTAATATACAATATTAACTTAAAACAGTAATTAAATAATTGGCACATGATATATAATACTCATATTACCTATATATTATGTATATATGGCAGTGAATTTACTGGGTACAGAGGAATAACACCTGAGTCCTCAAGAATGGCAACGCATGGGGGGTATCATGGGCAAAACAGTATACTCTGTTATGTCCATGGTACTACTCATGTCTATAGACGACGATTACCATCAGTTTTGAACCGATTTGGAAAATTATTTTCTTATCGAGACCTATAAACTTGCACATTTGTTTTACAGAAATCTTATGCAAATCGTTAAGTTGTTTAATTTTTAAATCAAAATAACGATACTGCTACGATTGAAGTCGGTTTTCTATGGAACGTAATACGAGTATTAAAATACCTTAACTTTTCACTGACAACCGCTGAACATAAGCCTCCCCATAAGGGGGGTTTTGCCAGCAGTTGCCACACTTGGCAAGTGAGTATGCAGCCGCAAATAGGCTTTGGTGATGTTTTAAGATGGTCGATACTGCTCATCTCTCGACCATTATGTTCCCTTAGTCGCCTCTTACGATACCCACGGTAAAAGAGGGGGATGCCCATTCAATGGTGGGATTATACTACACTAGCATATAGTCTACTAAATAAATAAATACTTCGTTAATGTACCTACGCATTGTTTCATAAATAGTGAAGCAATTTCCAAGAAAACACGAGAAAGACTTAAACGTGTTACCGGAAAAAACAATTTGGAATGCCTAACACTTCTCGGAATTAATTTATCTCTAAAAACATGAAGATTATGCTAAATCTTTTTTTTTTTTTAAATTCTTCACAATTCCTAGAAATGTCCATTAAATTCTAATAATTGGTATACTTTGTTGAACACAACAAACGCCAGCTCGAATTACGATAAAATAAATTTGAAACCAACTCTTTCAATAAAACAGCGATAAACGAGATTTTCCAAATAGGGTTCTTTAAAATAAGTTTATTAATATTTTTCCAGGGTTGGCAACGCGTATTTGACATCCCTTATGCTACAGATGTCTGGATGATGCAGCAATCTTTTATTATTAGACAAGCTGTATGCTTGAATGTCTCCTTTGTGGTAATAAAAAAAAATAAGGCAAAACAAACACATTTGCATATCAAATCAAAATATCTCATTATTCAGATTTTCATTAAACGTTAATTAAAACCTATTTCCTTTGATGTTATATCTTGAAGATATATTATTATGTATAATTCCGATTGAACCACTTAAAGTAAATTCTTTTAACCATAATTTTTTGCACTGCAAAATGTTAATATATATTTTTGCTTGTATCGCACAGACGGGATTACCATTCCATTTTCACCCATTAAAAACTGTTTATCCCGGTCATACGTTAAATTTTTTTTTATGAAAAGTAGTAACTGTTGTCTATATCTAATCATACAGAGTATACCGTAATGCCTACAATATCCCTCATGTATTGTTATTCTTGAGAACTAAAAGGTCTTCCAACCAAGAGGTCCACCAACAAATCAAACTCAGTTGAACAACGTTTGGAAAACTACGTTAAACCTTCTCATTCAAAATACTTCAAAATTTATAGATGAATGTCTTTAATCAATGCGTTTTACCAGTGATGATCTACGGAACCGAAACATGGTCATACACGTTTCTCCGTATGCAAAAACTTCAATTTACTCAGTGAACTATGTGAAAGGTCTTTTTTTATGGATGAAAATGGAATGGTAGCCCTGCCTGTGCCCTGTTAGCACAGGCAGGGATAACGGCATACGCTGGCGGGGCACCAGTGAAAGGTGATCGATGAGAATGAAAACAGGTCAGTTAGCCCATCAACTAACTATCTATCATGGTTAATACTATCTAACTAGAAACTATCATGGTTAATACCTGATGAATTCATCAGGATATTAACCATGATAGTTTCTAGGGAGAACCACGTGGAGGTCGACCTGGTTGGGTATATTGGTAGCAATGGGATTCTTAGTCTCCATTACTAACAATCCCTTTTAGCCCTATGGAGAGGGCTGTAGTTGAAGTTTTTTTATGTGATAGCATCCGAAATGAGGATATCCGTAGAAGAAACAAAATGATCGACATACTTAGAAATAAGAAAGAATGAAACTTTATTCGATTTATTTCGAAAAGTAAATAAAGTAAGTAAAGTAAAGTAAGTAAAGTAAATAAAGAAAAGAAAAGATTTTTATCGAAAAGTTGATTGCTTGGGTACCTCTGTCCCATTCGTGTTTCTACCGTGATGCATGGATGTGTTTCGGTTTGAAGGGTGAAATGTAGCGTGAATTTACTGGGTACAGAGGTATAACACCTGAGTCCTCAGGAATGGCCACACATGGGAGGTATCATGGGCGAAACAGTATACTCTGTTATGTCCGTGGTACTGCTCATGTCTATAGGCGACGGTTACCACTTTCCATCAGGTGGGCCGTAAGCTTGTTTGCCATTCTAAGTTGTATAAAAAAATATATATATGCGACTACACCCACACAGGGGTTAAAAAAAAACAAAATTATTAAGAATTATAACAACGAAACTAAACACAATAAGAATACACACACACTTCGAAGCATAAGCAAGCTGAAGTGGCAATAGGCTGGTCATATAGTTCGAAGAACTGACAGCTGATGGGAAAGAAAGATATTGAGTGGTAACCTCGTAGTAAACGCAATATAGATAGATAGATAAACTTTTTTATTTGAGCCATTTATGACACACGTAAAATTTACAAATGAGTTTATACAATAAAATTATTAATACTTTTCAAAATATACAACAAAAGATAAAATATGAAAATATGGTTTCGCCATGTGTGTCGCAAGGACCCAAATAGGCTACAGCTCAGTGATGGTTTTGCTTAAAAGCAAAGCACTGATTTTCAGCTGCAGCCTGAAGTTAGGCTACACGGACGCGTACAACAAACCCAGAGTGTAACCTGTGTAAGAGCCAAAGATAAAATATAGAACGACCCCTGCTAGATGAAGAGACAACCTCAAATGCATTGTAGGGAGTCAGTGAATGCAAGTGACTTAGGACCGTTCCTTATGGCCTCTAGAAAAGGCCTATGTTCAGCAGTGAACGGATAACGACTGAAGTAATGATGAAATAATGAACATGTTACAACAGTGACACGGATATAACAAGTGTATTAGTCCACATATAAAATGATTAATATACAACGAAAATGATTAATGTATCCTTCTATAATTTTATTAGTGAAGGTTTTACACTTTATATCACATTTTGTCTTAATATTCATAAGCTTGAGTTTACATGCAAGAGCAAATAGGGAAAATTTGTCATCGTAAATCTACTGCTTAGACGAAATTCTCGGAATTTCTTAAAGGTCTATGTTTAGTCAGCTAACAGTAAAGTTGTGAACCTTATAAGAAGGGTTTTATATTATTAAAATCTTATAAATTTAAACGAATTGTTTATTTCGTCACGGTTCAAGTGAAAAAACATAATTGGATAAAAATGTTTAAATATATCAATAATTGCCATACAATTACACCAATTATAGGTAGACAGTGGATGCAGATGGCATGAGGATGAGAGCAGGTCAATTGGCCCCTACATAAGAATTGACTACATAATTTCCAAGTGGAACTGCTTGGAGGTGGATTTAATATTGCTAGCAATGAAGCGATTCCATTACTAGCAATCCCTTACTTCCTAGAATTACGATATTATGCCTACGTACTCTGTAATTTCATTACCAACTAACAGCATATCTAATATTTTAAACCGAAACACAGTTATGCAATCACAACTGCTTCACGACAAATATGTAAGATTTTTTTTTATACAACTTAGAATGGCAAACAAGCTGACGGCCCACCTGATGAAAAGTGATATCCGTTGCCTATAGACATGAGCAGTAACATGGACATAACAGAGTATACTGTTTCGCCCCTGATACCCCCCATGCGTTGCTATTCCTGACGACTCAGGTGTTATTTCTCTGTACCCAGTAAATTCACGCCATATCCCACCCTTCAAACCGAAACACAACCATGCAAACACAACTGCTTCACGGTTGAAACACGAATGGAACAGAGGTACCCAAGCCGTCGACTTTTGTACAAAGTCTCCCTCTGGTAAGATGTTGATTAACCGATATAAAAGTAATGTATGTTCGTCTTCATCCCAAACAGATCGTGTATGCTAAATGTCGTATGAATTGATTATATCGTTAAAGCAATTAAAGCTCTTAGATTTACATACATACATACATACATACATACATATCTGTTACGCCTGTCTCCCATTAGGGTAGGCAGAAACAATGGAATGCCAAATGCTTCGTAATAATTTATAAAAATAAAACACTAAAATTAAGACATATATATTCAAGACTTATTTACAGCGGGGGAAAAAAATCAACATAAATTTCAAACCATCTGGAAACTTGACCTAACTTGTAGAGAACAAATGCGCGCCTGAATAAATTTTACTGCAAACTTTTACATTTCAGTGTTTCCTACTTGTGTTGACCATTATAATCTATATAATTATTAATATGTGAAGCAAAAACTTGGTACCCCTTTTGAAAATTGCGCGGATGGAGGAGTATGAAATTTCGCACATTTATAGTTTATATAAATAAGGAGTGCAGAATGATAATATTTTAAAACAAAACTATGCTTAAAAATACATTAAATCAATAAAAAAAACATTACACACACTCAATTCTTTTAATCTTAGACCTTCTGAGGGCCTCCAGTTGAAGATTCCGGTACATTTCTCTAATTTCTATGACAGATCGTTTACGGTGCAAGCTGTACGGCTGTGGAATGCTATACCAGTTTCCATACAAAATATAAAATGTCTGGCTAGCTTTAAAACAAAACTTAAGGACTTTTATTTGAGCAAGTTGTCATCTTCTTAATATGTTTATATGTCTAGTTAGCATACTTATTACTTGCATACTTTTCGTGAACAGTATTTTTATGTATTTGTGTAGGCGTTTATATGCATGTATGTATATGTGCATATGTATGAAGGAACTTTTAAAGTCTACATGTTGTTTATATTCTACAAATACTAATCTCGAGGACGAAGCGCGAAGTATAATTGGAAACTTCATATACTGATTCACAGTGGCGTATAGCTTATCAACGACAGGTCGAATCTACAACTATTGGGGGGAAAGGGATTGTTAGGAATGGAGACTAAGAATCCCATTGCTAGCAATATACCCAACCAGGTCGACCTCCTCGCGGATCCCACTGGAAACTATCATGGTTAATTCCTGATGAATTCATCATGATGGGCTAACTGGCCTGTTTTCATTCTCATCTATCACCCTTCACTGGTGCTCCGCCAGCGTATCCCGTTAACGCAGGCGGGGTTACTATTACATTTTCACCCATAAAAAAAAAATCTACAACTATTGTTAATAAATGTACCTAGTAACACTAGTTGTATACATCAACGTCATAATTTTAGCTCGTATCTCTTCATTGCTGGATCATTTAGACGTTCTCCAATATTATAATATAATAGCATCATTATCTCAGCCATTATCCGTCCACTACGGAATATAGGCCTCTCCATAGATTGCAATAAGAAACGGTCCTGCGCTACCTACATCCAGTGACCTCCTGCAATGTATTTGAGGTCGTCATCTTATCTACTGGGGGTAGTCCTACACTGCGTTCACCCGTACGAAGTCACCACTTAAGAACCTTTCTTCCCCAACTGTTGTCGGTTCTTCGAGCTATCTGACCAGCCCATTGCCACTGGGGGAAAAGGGATTGTCAGTAATGGAGACTGAGAATCCCATTGCTAGCAATATACTCAACCAGATCGACCTCCTCGCGGTTCTCCCTGGAAACTATCATGGTTAATTCCTGATGAATTCATCATGATGGGCTAACTGACCTGTTTTCATTCTCATCTATTACTCTTCACTGGTGCACCGCCGGCATATCCCGTTAGCGCAGGCGGGGTTACCATACCATTTTCACCCATAAAAAAAACGCTCATTCCCACTTCAGTTTGCTTATTCTTCAGGCTATATCGGTTACTTTGGTTCTTTTGCAGATACTCTCGTTTCAGATTCTATCATGCAAAAAACTCCGAGCATAACCCTTTCCAAATATGATGTCCATAACTATATTTAAAGATCTGTATGCCCTATTTTACAAACTTCCTCTATAAGTTTACGAGACCCTAATAAAATAAATACGCGCAGCTGTCCCTAAATATCGGATCACTCAATAAAGCAATTTTGTACTAAACGGGGGAGCGTACTAACTGAGAGAATAATATTGGGAGCGAGTATTGCAGAGATACGATTTTAACAAAAATGGCAGTGTCCGTGAACTCTTAAATGTACATACATACATACATATATCTGTCACGCCTGTCTCCCATTAGGGTAGGCAGAAACAATGGAACGCCAAATGCTTCGATTCAAACAAACCTCTTTCGCTTCTTCCACATTCATCAATCTTGTCATACACGCTCGTCGGTTACGGGTACTTTTAATTTGGCCCTTCTTCAGCACGTCGCCTATTTGGTCGACATACGTCCGTCTAGGGCGGCCCCTACCGACATCTCCATTCATTCTTGCTCGATAAATCTCTTTCGTAATTCTTCTTTCATCCATCCTCTCCAAATGACCAAACCAACTCAAACCAAAAAAGCTCTTAAATGTGTATCAGAGAATTCTTGAAACAAAACATTTCTAAGAAGGACATTTATTTAGTAAATTTTATTATTATTATGTCAGCCGTTAACTGTACACTGCTGAACATAGGCCTTCCCAATAAGGGGAGTTTTTCCATTAGTTGTCACGCTTGGAAGGCAGATTGGCAACCGCAGTCAGCCAAAATTGAATCCTTTTTTTTTGAAGTCCATTATAAATCTTTACGTCTTTAAAAGTCAGCAGCGAAATCTTGCCTGCGAGTATAAATATGAGACAATTTAAGAAAATTAATTAAACAGGTTTTTTGAGTCCCTTATGGCTATGTGGTCCCGGCATAGAATAGGCCACCCCTTCCTTTCCTGTGGGTGTTCTAAGAGGCGACTAAGGGAGGGCGAGAGATAGACAACAGCGTCCCTCTTAAAACATCTCCAAAGCCTGACAATTGCCAATCCACCTGCCAAGCGAGGCAATTACTAGTAAAACCCATCAAGGGGCAGACTTATGTTCAGCAGTGGACTGGTAAAGACTTTTTTTTATACAACTAAGAATGGCAAACAAGCTGACGGCCCACCTGATGGAAAGTGGTAACCGTCGCCTATAGACATGAACAGTACCATGGACATAACAGAGTATACTGTTTCGCCCATGATACCCCTCATGCGTTGCTATTCCTGACGACTCAGGTGTTATTCCCCTGTACCCTGTAAATTCACGCCATATCCCATCCTTCAAACCGAAACACCGCTATGCAAACACAACTGCGTCACGGTAGAAACACGAATGGAATAGAGGTACCCAAGCAATCGACTATACAAAGTCTCCCCCTGGTGATGATGATGACGAACCCCTTGCTGTTCAATTCTCTCTGCCTATCCCATAAGCAATCTTGCATCAATTTATAGATAGATTAATCTTTGCTCACGTTCGGAACTCACTATTAATAAAACGTCGAAGAACCTTCAGTATTAATTTGTCAGAGGATTTAATTCTACTTTTCATTCAAAATTTACAAGTGATTAATATCCGGGCTCGCAAATGGATAGGAAATTAAAGTTTTAAATTTAGATATTAAATCTAAACGGTTTAGTTTTAATGTGCATATTACAGTTAAACGATAGGTCGGCTATCGGAAAGATTATGTATTCGGTATTGAAACAGGAGATTTGTGAAAATGAAAATATATTTACTTGTTAATTTAACTCCTTATTGCACAAGAAACAAAAATATATAATATACAATTGAATAATACAAAAGAAATATAGTAACATAAATACATATTAAAATATATACATAAAGGTACAAGGTAGGTAAAAGGCGGTCTTATCGCTAGAGCAATCTCTTACAGACAACCTTTAAGTAAAGGAGAACAGATAGAAGTAAATAGGTGGCTGTATATATTTTTGTCTTACGAATTTATAACAATCGTTGAAGTGTTAATTGAAGAATAACACAAAGTTAAAAAGTTTTACAGTTGAAACATGAATGGGACAGAGGTACCCTAGCAAACGACTTTTGTACAAAGTCTCCCTCTGGTATATGATCTATAAAAAACGAGAATAAATGCGATCAGTAAGGTAAACTATAATAATTTACCCGATTTATCTCGACGTTTCGACCAGGTCACGAGTAGACTGATGTAACACTGCCATGTCTCCGCTTCTGAGGCTGAAGTTTTTTTTTTTCTCTTCGCTTCTATATTCCATGAAATAAGCTCGAAAGTCGAAAAGTTAATCAAACTAATCAAAGCTAGCACCTGCATCAAGCTTGATGACATAAAGCTCTAGAGATTAAATTAGCCGAATGTATTGGACATATTTTTGAGAATAGTCTAGTGTTATTCATTTCATTATACTTGTTACTTCATTTTCTCGCACTGTATAATTATGTTAAAGTAAATGCTGTGAATACCTTTAATAGGCGTGTGCATTAATATTGTATTGTATTTAATGTTTGTTATATGTGTTACACATACACCAAGAGCATATTGCATTATAGCAATATGCTGTTGGTGTTCCTTTAAATAAATAAATAGAATGCTTTTACTCCGACTTCATATTTTGGGAAATGGGATTGTTAATAATGGGAATCGAACTGCTCCTTTACTATACTCTATCAGGTCGACCTCCATGAAATACCCCCTGGAAATTAACTTCGTTAATTCTTGTGGAATTCGTCACGATAGGCTAACGGACCTATTTTCACGCTCACCTGTCACCCCTCACTGGTGCCCTGCCAGCGTATACCGATAACGCGGGCGGGGTTATCATTCCATTTTCACCCATTAAACAACCCCTATTATAAAAACATTAATTCTCTTAAGGCTGACTGGGTAGTCAGCCTTGAGAAAGGTTAACTGTACTTATAAGTATAAACGTATCTTCTTATGTGTTTATAAGTATTTTTATGCAACTTTTTTTTTTACAACACAGGGGGCAAACGAGCATGCGGCTCACCTGATGGTAAGTGACTACCGCCGCCCATGGTCACCCACAACAATTGTAGGTGTGCTGCCGGTATTTTAAAAAGGAATATGCTCTTTTCTTGAAGGTTATGTTGTCGTATCGATTCGGAAATACTGCTGCTGGAAGTTGATTCCAAAGAGTGGTTGTGCATGGGAGAACAGCAAACAAGCTGATGGCCCACCTGATAGAAAGTGGCAACCGTCACCTATAGACATGAACAGTGCCATAAACATAACAAAGTGTACTTTGTCGCCCATGATACCTTCATACCTTGGCATTGCTAAGAACTATGGTGCTACTCCTCTGTATCCTGTAATTTCACTGCCATATCCCATCCTTCAAACCCAAACACAAACAAGCAAACACAACTGCTTCACGACAGAAACACGAAGGGGACAAAGGTAACTAAACAGACGACTTTTTGAACAATCTCCCCCTGGTATATATACATATGTATATAACGTGAAGCAGTTGTGTTTGCATGGCTGTGTTTCAGTTTGAAGGGTGGGATATGGCGTGAATTTACTGGGTACAGAGGAATAACACCTGAGTCCACAGGAATGGCAACGCATGGGGGGAATCATGGGCGAAACAGTATACTCTGTTATGTCCACGGTACTGCTCATGTCTATAGGCGACGGTTACCACTTTCCATCAGATGGGCCGTCAGCTTGTTTGCCATTCTATGTCGTATAAAGAAAAAACCTAATATATTGTACAAACCATCATGCTGAATTCCAGATGTTCATTACGATGGCCTAACTGACCTGACTTTCCATTCTCACCTGTCATAGCTCACTGGTGCCCCGCCAGCCTATACCATTAGTGCAGGCGAGGTTACCATTCCATTATCATCCATTAAAAAAATATATTGTACAAAGATTTATAAAAGAAATTCAAAATAATACGACCCTCAGATGGCCAACCATCTTTGTTACGTACAAATCACCATCTGTCTTCGTATCTTCGTATTCCGTTTTACATTTTATATTCTTTTTGATTAAATTTGCTAAAGGAATGTATTCCATTATTCAATTCTTACGCAAAGCGTACAATGAAATTATGTAAAACAAGATCTTAAACTATTTCCTAACAAGCAGCGAGTACGACTGTATTGGATTTCACATTAGACAGTTGCGAACGAATTACCTTAATACTGCAACGGTGCAAAGGAAATTAGTATACGAGTACATACAGTGAGTGTTGTAAATCATCGAATATATGTATAAAGTGATTATTGGAAAGGAAAAATTTATTCAGAGAGAATTGTGCATTTTTATTACAACAACAAAGGACAAGACAAAAAGTAATGATGAACAGTAATTTTAAAATTATGTCAAAGTCTATATACCAAAGTATTTCCTAATACTTTTGGTTTTTTTTTTTATACAATTTAGAATGGCAAACAAGCTGACGGCCCACCTGATGGAAAGTGGTAACCGTCGCCTATAGACATGAGCAGTACCATGGATATAACAGAGTTACTGTTTCGTCCATGATACTCACCATGCGTTGCCATTTCTGAGGACTCAGGTGTTATTCCTCCGTACCCTGTAAATTCACGCCATATCCCACCCTTCAAACCGAAACACAGCCATGCAAACACAATTACTGAATATCTCCCATAAAGGAGGTTTTTCCAGTAGTAGCCACGCTTGGCAGGCGGATTAGCAATAAATATGTGGCGTATTACTGGCCATCACAATACGCCTTTTATATAACTGGCCATCATATTCCGTCTTTCATATTTTTATATTTTTATTGTTCTTATGTTTTTAGAATTCTGTCATTATTAATCTTTGTTTCCCTACCGATGGAGACGTGATAAAAGAGAACTACAATATTAAGCACTTTTATTATCAACCCATTTCTCTTAAAATATAACCGTGTAATAAATTGAAGGGTACACACAGGTAGGTAAGCTAAGGAATTTTTGATATATGATTTTTGACTTTTAGTTCTTTAGTGTTAGTACAACTTCTCAGTTCTCAAGTGTAGTAACTCACAAAAAGTGCATAAACTAATGATTGCAGAGAATCAATGACCTTGATATTCTATAATAAATCAACAGCGATTTCAATTATCTTAATACTAGATACAAATACACTTAAAGTAACATTTTAAAGAGTTAAATTTGCTGTTCTGAAGTAACGTTTAGAAAAAGTTTACATGTCTATTATGGGAATGGGCATTAAATATTATAACAGAATACCGAAGGATGTTTTAGATCAAAACTTTAACAAATTTTAAACTGTTATTCAGAATCATTTGTTGAACAAAGCCTATTAGATGCTAAATAGTTACTTGAAGGACAAACGTATGTGGCGTTACATACACGAGCTAAATAACTATGTTATTTTAGTCATTTAAATAAACACAAATATTGTTAACTGAGATTTAAAAGAATAATTGTTGAGTTTTTTTTTGCTTCTTTTTCTCAGATAATAATAACATTCTGAATCCAGCGGTAGAATCATAAAAAATGATGATTTAAAAGCGCTCGTAAACAAGTCTTTTTGAATTTTTAAATTCAAAAAGATTGAATTGCTTCGTTTAAAAATGCCAGCTTTTCTTCAATGAAAGTTTGTTCGGCTAAATAATACAATATACTTAGTTATATTGGTAGTTTAAACACAACTTACTTTAACGAAATTATTTATTTATATATACTTTTGCACATATTGAAATATGTCTAAATATGTCTGATGGCATTCTCTACCAGTCAACCGCCACGCTAAACAGAGAGAGCAAATGGCGGTGCACAGATTTAAAAAAAATGTAAATTAAATAAACATTTTAAAAAGTAACAATTTATGATAAATAAACATACAAACATATAGAATAATATACTTACAAAAATATATACACACATAAATCACATACAATACATATATAAATAACCATGCATAGTATAGACTTAATTAATAAATATATAAATAATAACTAATTATATAACAGATTAAGGCTTTTTATTGTTGTGATAAATTGAGGTAATGTTCACGAAGGGACTTATCGAAGGAAAATTTGATTAAGGACTTTTTGATATCAATAGGCAGTGCATTAATTAATGTATTTTTCAAGCAATTTTAAATAGGAAGAGGTTTTCAAATTTCACGAATGTTCAGGTCAAGGAATGAGATCACTGTCAAGGTTCTTCCAAGAGACTACAGCATGATGTTCTTCAAAGAAAGGATAATAAGGTTTCTTCAAGGTTGGCAACACACGCCTAATTCATTCATTCAAAATTTAAAGAAATTTTCATAGTGATTAATAGAAGCCGTTAAGACGCTAAAAAGCAAAGAAAAAACAAACTCTGTTTTACATATATTTATATTAGTATGGACTCACGTGGGCAAAGTCGATTGCTTGGGTACCTCTATCCCATTCGTGTTTCAACCGTGAAGCAGTTGTGTTTGCATGGCTGTGTATCGGTTTGAAGGGTGGCATATGGCGTGAATTTACTGGGTACAGAGGAATAACATCTGAGTCCTCAGGAATGGCAACGCATGGGGGTGTCATGGGCGAAACAGTATACTCTATTACGTCCATGGTGCTGCTCATGTCTATAATCTATAAACAACTTTTATGATACTGTCATTGTAAAGTGCGATAATTTATTCAGATTTTGTTCTTTTCAGTTTTTGTTTTAATGTTTTATGTATTTGTTGTTAAGCGTATTGAGAAATAGGTATTGGCGACCCGCACGCATGCTAAAGGTAAAGGAGTTAAGGGGCCGCCTGAAAGTCAGCGCTATATAGGTACTTCTCGCTGGAGCTCTACATATATAGCAACAGCTGAGGCGGCTCCTATTACCAGCAACATTAATTGTTTTTTTTTTTATTATTGATTTTTTTATATTTATTACTGGTAATAAAGATTATCTATCTAACTGTTACCACTTTCAATCAGGTGAGCCATCAGCTTGTTTGTTATTATAAGTTGCTTAAAAAAAGTTAACGGCTGATAAAATGATAATATTGGTGATTTATTATCAACATTACTTCAGAACCGGCAACGCGCATGTGACACCCCTAGTATTGCATACGTTCAGAGGCTACAGTGACCGTTTACCATCCTAACCTTCAAGAAAAGAGCATGCTCCATTTTAAAACGCCACCAGCACACTTGCAATGCCTCTGGTGTTGCGAGTGATCATGGGCGGCGGTAGTCACTTACCATCAAGTGAGCCGCTTGCTCGTTTGCCCTCTGTGTTATAAAAAAAATATGGCTGTATGCTTTTTCACCACATTTTTTTATTTTTTTTTATTTATTCATTAGTACATATAAGTGTACATGGTGGCCTTAATACTAAAAGCATTCTCTTTCAGTCAATCAGAGGGAAGTGTCAGAATACTGAATTTTTTTTTTTTTTTACAACACAGGGGGCAAACGAGCATGCGGCTCACCTGATGGTAAGTGACTACCGCCGCCCATGATCACCCACAACACCAGCGGCATTGCAGGTGTGCTGCCGGCCTTTTAAATGCGGTACTACTAATTATTGATATACATACATACTAAAATTACATATATAAACGAATAAATATATATAAATAACAAATATACTTACACATATATAACATATACTATATAATACACGAAACTGAGAATAATATAAAGTACTTACTGTTCGGATAAAGTAAAAAAGTGAGCGTGAACGTTATCTTTGAAAGACGCTATAGTCGGTAGTCTCTTAATGGCATCAGAAAGCACGTTCCAGAGTCGTGAAGAATGTAGGAGAATGAATTTGAAGCGAAACCAGTACGGTGAGAGGGGATAGATAATTGGAGAGTATTACTGGAACGATTCGTAGTATAAAAAATCTATTGCACAGTCAAACAAGTAGAGCTAAAAACGGCGGCATAAAACTAAATGAGACAAAGGTACCTCTCAAAATGACTTACAACAAAGCCACCGCTGTCTGAACGGATTGAGATATTACGATCCCAAATACAATTAGAATAAGGGCAAACGTCGTGTTTGTGGAATGAAATATTGTACATTTAACTCAGTTGCCCTTTGCACCTTGAATGTCTTAAATATAACTGAACAAGGCACAGTCAAGGCTTGGGTTCGTCACATGAATTTAATACTGACACGAGAATCTACTTATCTATATGAACTTACAAGGCCGGTCGCAAAGTTATTGTTTAAGCCATTATTAGCATTGATCAGTATTGCAAATGTAAAGTGCAGGCAATCGTCATTGGTGTGTCGGAATTTGCTACTCAAAACTCTGCAAGTTATTCATCATTGATGGTTTACTGACGATGTTTGCGGGATCAATCTTCGTACAATACAAAAATATGTATTAATGAGTATTTTGTTTGTACTTGCCTGAGCTTTTTCTGTATATTATGTGTATTTATACAAAATATATTTACCTATTAAGTAGTAGTAAACGATGGACTGTGGCCGTGTGGTCCCGGCATAGAATAGGCATCCCGTGGATGTAGTAAGAGATAACTAAAGGAGAGCAGCAGCGTCCCTCTCAAAACATTTCTAAAGCCTAACTGCGATTGCCAATCCGCCCGCCAAGCGTAGCAATTACAGGAAAACATAAGCCTCCCAAGGAGAAGGCTTATGTTCAGCAGTGGACAGATAAAAGCTGAAATAATGATGATGATGATACGTTGGACTTAGTTTAGGAATAGATGTCACTGTCTGACACACTGAGGATATATATATATATATATATATATATATATATATATATATATATATATATATATATATATATATAATAGACTATATTATATTATATAGTATAAACGATAAATCTACAGGAGAATTAAGAAACCCCCCTTTATTGAAGTTGGTAAATACTAATCAAAACGATGTTTAAACTGTTAATAAATTTTCCTTAACCACCAAACTCCAGACTGCCACACTTAACTTTATCGATCAACCGTCAACACCCGCTTAACCAGAGCTTGGAACAGTGCCAAAGCTTAGATTAACTTGTGCGGTGGCACCGGCCTTCAGAATTATTGAATTAGTCTTCATAATTACTTAGATCTAGAATCGATATATGCAACCTTTATTTACTTAAGTTCATAATTTGAATTAAAATTATATATATAATATAATTATTAAAAGCAAATGTAAATTTAGTTCATTTTAAATAATTAATTTTAAACTTTTGTGTTGTTGTTTAAAATTTTGGCAATAAAGAAGCAGGTATGTAGGTACTATTTACCTGCAAAAGCTTTTACATCGTGTTAAGTACCGATAGTATATTTAAAATAAGTCGCGAACATTGTTTACCTATGATTATTTTTTACACATTCTGTCCTTATCAGTGAAAAATATTATTTTATATATATATTAGGAACAACAGAGTGGTCAGAGGTCAATGGACCTAAGAAAACTTAGGTTTGACAATGAAAAAGGTAAAAAAAGGTGAAATATCAAAAAATTAGGCACAAAGACGCTATGGGATAACAATTCGTACCTTATCTAGGCGTCTTAGTACTGGCAACACTGCACCTTCAAAGATTCTAGAGATAACGAACCTAATACCAAAATTATCACGATCAACTGTGAAGAGAAAACTATTTGCCTGTGTTAACATCTTCAGATAACGTCCACAAAAAACAGCTAATATTAAATTAATAAAAGGAGAAGCAAAAGTGCAAGCTGGCTGATGCATCTGCATCATCATTCTTACAACGAAATGCATCCAACCCGATTGAAAACGATAATAATGTATGCACTGAGTGCTGAAAAATTATTTCCTAACGAAAAAAAAAGTTGATTCAATGTTCTTCTTATCAAAAATGGCTTCATGAGTCATGCACAATGTACTCTTCGCATTGGGAGAGATGGCCAGTTCCTAATTTAAATTTTTCATTTATTATTATTTTCAAATATAGTCCAAACCAAAAAGTATTGCTATGACTATAAGCGAAATAGCCTTGAGAATTAAAAATAAACAATTATAGGTTTTAATTTATTTTTTGTAACCCTTTTTTCAAAAAGTATGGCATCTCTCCCACTTTTACCCTATACATTCATACTAAAATTATATATATAAACTAATAAATATATATAAATAACAAATATACTTACACATATATAAAATATACTATATTATACTTACTCGAAATTGAGAATAATATAAAGTACTTACTGCTCAGACAAAGGAAAAAAAGTGAACTTTTTTTGAAAGACAGTTTAGTCGGTAGTCTCTTAATGGTTATTGTCACATATTGTATCTCTTTCTTCAATAAATTACATAATAATAAATTACGTTATTTAACATACTCTATATATTATTCCGATCAGTTTTTTTTTCCTACATCGTATATTTAAGTAGCTTTACATTCTCGAGTTATTTCCCCTTTATTTTAAAATTTTCAATATTTTACCTTAGTAGATACTATTATAAACCTGTTTCAAATTTCAGCTTTCTAGGCTTGATAATTAGTAAGGACCAACAATTTTATATGTAATTATAACAGTTGGTGATAATTTAGCTAAATTACATAATTTAAGTCGATTGCTTGAGTACCTCTGTCCCATTCGTGTTTCAATCGTGAAGCAGTTGTGTTTGCATGGCTGTGTTTCAGTTTGAAGTGTGGGATGTGGTAGTGAATTTACTGGGTACAGAGGAATAACACCTGAGTCCTCAGGAATGGCAACGCATGGGGGGTATCATGGGCGAAACAGTATACTCTGTTATGTCCATGGTTATGTCTATAACCCACGCGTGCGAAGTCGCAGGCAAAGCTTACTCGTAGTACACACAAGTTATAAGATATTTCAGAAATTGCCATTTCATCACAGAACACCTAGGCTGCTTTCTCGTAAAATGTATTGGATTTGAATAATTCAATTATTTGACGCTACACGTATCGTGTAGGATTTTGACTTAAATTGATTTAACTTATATGTAAAAAGTTTGCCAACGACACTTGCTCGTATCACTTTACGACACAAGTGTGTATCGACGCCCTATAGGCATAATGTTGTAAGTGCCAATATTAAGATGTATCTAATATGTTAATTAAGGTAATCCATCTCATTCTTTAAAACTTGTGTTAGTATTCATTAATGTGGTTTGAGAAAATATATTTTTTTTATTTCATTGAAGGATATTTTTATTAGATATTAAAGAGATTTATGGAGCAAGAATGAATGGAGATATCGGTAGGGGCCGCCCTAGACGGACGCATGTTGACCAAATAGGCGACGTGCTGAAGAAGGGCCAAATTAATAGTACCCGTAACCGGCGAGCGTGTATGAAAAGATTGATGGATGTGGAAGAAGCAAAAGAGGTTTGTTTGAATCGAAGCATTTGACGTTCCATTGTTTCTGCCTACCCTAATGGGAGATTATCGTGACAGATATGTATGTATGTATGTATGATATTTTTACCAAAAATTAAAATATAAATTAAAGTTCCCGAAAAAAGAATAAAATGTATCTGTACCAATGACAAAACATAGTACAAAGTATTATACACCTATTATTATGTAGTGCTATTGATAAAACTACAGACTGTTCTTTTTTTGAAATTTACAATTAATTTTTTTAATTATTGGCAAAAAAAATTGTAGTAAAAAAGAAATTTTGAAAATCCTATTAATGAATACTAACACCAGTTTTAAGGAATGAGTTACGTTAATTAACATACTGTATACATTATATATCATTACAACCAGTTTTTTTCTGCATCTTATATTTAACTAGCTGTTGCCTATTGTTACATGCGTCGAATCATATTTTACCTTTAAGTTAAAATTTACAACGATTTTTCTTAGTGGATGCTATTGTTCAATAAACCTATGTTTTAAATTTCAGCTTTCTAGACTTAATCCATTTAACTATGCGTTGTTACTTAGTAAGGATAATAAAAAAAAAATATAAGTAATCAGAACAGTTGATGGTAATTTAGCTAAGTTACATAATTTAAACTTCAATTGTGCCAAATTCAATTATTTTGGTTTAGAAATAAACAGCTGGACCAATTTTTCAAAATTTTCTACGGAAGTAATCTTAAGGGATAACGTTTTAAACAAAAAAGTAAGATTTTTTAAATGGATTTCTAAATAACGGATTTATGAGATAAAAAATAATAAAAAAAATATAACCGAATCGATTAATTCCTGTTTTATTCGAAGTTAAATGGGAATGGCCAACTTTATAAATATTTTTAAGTCTTAATAAATAACTTTTGATTGTTGTTCGAGCTTAATCATGCTGTAACACTGAGAGCTTAAACAATTACTAAAGTTATTAGTAGACTAGTAAAGGCCTAAGCAGTTGTTTTATATTTTTTATTGAAATAAAACATGTCATTTTATCTGTTATATTACATTAACTTTACTAGTTATTATCATTAATTTTGTCTTTTCATTTCATGTTTCTGCTCTCCTATTGTTATTCACTAAATGTCGCTTAACACGTTTTTCCTTTCAAGCGTCGATATAATCTGTCTGATGACATGAATAAATTGAACGGGCGCACTAAAAACTAAAACAGTTTAAACATTTGTAAAAATATATTTTACGGTCGAGGTGATAAATTTCAAAAGGAAAAAATAAAAACTTGAATGTTTGTTTGCTTTTTTATAATAGATGATACCAGAGGGAGACTGTACAAAAGTCGTTTGCTTGAGTACCTCTGTCCCATTCGTGTTTCAACTGTAAAGCAGTTGTGTTTGCATGACTGTGTTTCGGTATGAAGGGTGGGATATGGCGTGAATTTACTGGATACAGAGGAATAACACCTAAGTCCTCAGGAATGGCAACGCATGGGGGGTATCATGGGCGTAACAGTATACTCTGTTTTGTCCATGGTACTGCTCATGTCTATAGGCGACGGTTACCACTTTCCAAAAGGTGGGTTGTCAGCTTGTCTGCCATTCTAAGTTGTATATTAAATAAAGATATAATGTAGCGATAAAACCTAAATCACTCAGCAAAGCAGCTCATTATTGCTTCAGACGCCAATCGATTCGGACGTGCCTAACTAGTACAGCAATGTTCTATCTCCACTTATTAGTGAAGTGAAGTGATTACGGTCTAATGGTATTGCCTAATTCGTTCGGTGTTAAGCATAAATTGACTTTTAGCAGTTTTCTGAAATTAATGTAAATTATCTAATGTATGATATACATTCTTGAATATATTTTAATTTAGAATAACAAACAAACTGACGGTCTACCTAATAGAAAATAGTAAAGTTTGCCTATTAACGTGAACAGTGCTATGGACGTAACCGAATTTTTATTTTTTTATACAAATGGACACAGGTACCAAGGTACCAACAAAGGGACAAAGGTACCTTTTTAAGTTGTATAAAAAAAAATATGGTAATGTTTGACATTTAGTACAACTATAGACAAATAATATTAAAGATGAACAATGCTAATCTATTCTTAATTTGAACAGACTTTAAAAATAAACAAAAGAATGTATATGCGTGTGTATGTCAAATACATGGTAGGGTGTATATTTTTTTTTTATTTAAAAAATACATTTATATGCATATTAAAAAAAAAAACAATATTATCATTTTGTATTCCTTCTCTATATAAAATATAAGTGTGCGAAATTTCATACACCTCCGTTTACGCAATTTTCATAAAAAGGGGTACAAAGTTTTTGCGTATTAATATATAGATTAAAAAGTAAATAAATAAAATATGTCAGTCATAATTTAATATTGGCATTTAGGTATTCAGTCACGTTGTAAAAAGGATGTTGCTCAAAAATGTCTCTATTTCATTTTTTTTTAATTATTTATGCTAAGTTACAAGTCCATTTTTTGTTTATAAAAAAATCTATTAATTCTCTTATTAAACAAACAAAAGCATTAGTTTTATTCTAACAATTTTCTATCAATCTTGAGTTTTCCTAACATTTCATGGAATAAATTAAATTTGTGTAGAAACAAAAATGATTCACTGTACAAGAACAAATAGAACAAAACTGAAATACAATTCATTAATCCCAAAGCGAGTCTATGAAAAGCCATTCATCCACTTTTGTTTACAGGAATAAACTCTTTAGAACGGCGACATTGTACTGTAAGAGGCTTCTATTTGATAAAATAAACACTCCTCTTTATTTTCTAATACTCGTGAGTTTATAGTACTCGTATAATTACCAGATTGTGATTTATTTTTTTAATTCTTTTTTTTTATACAACTTAGAATGGCAAACAAGCTGACGGTCCACCAGATGGAAAGTGGCAACCGTCGCCTACAGACATGAGCAGCACCATGAACATAACAGAGTATACTGTTTCTCCATGCATTGCTATTCCCGAGGACTCATAGTGTTATTCCTCTGTACAGACTTAAGGGTACAGACCCTGTGAATTCACGCCATATCCCACCCTTCAAACCGAATTCTAAGTAAAATTTCTCAATTCTGAGAAACATGGTCCTACACGATCGCCCGTTTCATGTTATTCAGCGAGCTATTTGAAAAGGCTATGCTTCATGTATCTTTGCATGATTAAAATCCGAAATGAGGATATCCGCAGAAGAACCAATGTAGCTGATATAGCCCAAAGGATAAACAAATTTAATACCTGCGGGCCTACAATGAAATGTTTTCCAAAATTTCGGAGCCAATCGAAACTTTGGAAATATTAAAAATGTTAAAATATTGTTCCTTTGGATTTTTATGATAGGATGTATGACGAACGAAATGTTAAACTGCATTTATTGGTCCGATTTTGGTACAAACAAAAACACGAAATCGAGTCCAAAATTTCGGAATTTCATTTCATGGTAGACCCGCTGATCACCCGTCCATGAGCATCCGCAAAACTAGAGAAATAAAAGGTGCTTTAAATAATTAAGTAATCTTTTTTTGTGGAACATTAATTCCACAAAAACTACTTCAATTGTGTCAGAATCACTTATTTTAATTTCAGGACCTTAACTGAACCGATTTTGATGTAGTTTCTATGAAAAGTATCTAAAAGTTTTCATTTAAAAAAAGAAAATACTCGTATTTCAAATCGGTTTATAAATAACGGAGATTTGCGTTAATAAACATAAAAATAATGCAACCGAACTAAGAACTTCGTCCTTCTTTGAGGTCAATGGAATATAGCTATCTACAGAATTACGCGCATTCGCAAACTAAAGAACTGTGGTTAAATTTCTTGTTCAAATACTCCAACTGCCCCACTGAATACTGAAAAAGCAACGGAGACTGACTAGATTTATAGGTAAAACGGACGATCCTAGACATAGATTCAGTGCCAATTTACGCTTCTATTATTCTATTATGGAAGTCCATCGGAGGGCACTAGCTTTATTGATTATTTAAATAGAATTATTAGCCGACTATCGAAAACAGAGGATAATGCTTTTCTGATGTAGCCTTAATTGATTTCATATAACTAATGCTGGTAAATATTTCATGAATAAAAAATTACTGAAATTGTCTGAAATTGTTAAACATTCTGATTTGTCAAAATGATGTAAAATTATTTGATTTAGAAATTTAACTATCATTATTCTATATAACACGATGGTAGCAAACAAACATACAGCCCGTCTGATAGTAAACATTGGCTATGAGCTACTTTTTACGTCTACTTGTTTTTTATGACTTAATCATGTCTAATAAGCGAATGTGACGAACTTATTAATAAAAGTTGCTTTGTTTCGTCGTAATGTTGATGTGACAAACTTGCTAATACGAACACTTTTTATAGTCACTATCTCTTTTATGACTTTGTCACATCTAATAAATCGATGTGACATACTTGCTAACGAATATTATTATTGTAATATTAGTCGTTATTTTTTTTTACTTTGTCATGTGTAATAAGTGAATATGTATCATAAAATAATTTAATTGTAAAATTTAACTATATTTTTTTTATACACCAATGACATGGTTTGCTGATAAACAAACATACAGTCCATCTAATGGTAAACTGTAGTTGTAGCCTATGGGCTACTTCTTATGTCTACTTGTTTTTTATGACTTAGGTTTAATAAGTGAATGTGACGAACTTGTTAATAAAAAATACTTTTTAGTCATTATTGATGTGACAAACTTGCTAATACGAGAACTTTTTTTATAATCATCATCTCTTTTATGACTTTGTCATGTCTAATAAGTGAATGTATACCACAAAATATTCACCTAACCAACGACTATCTAACTTTAAAGGATAAAATCAAAATGCTTAGTTGAAATGTTTAGTTTCACCATCTTAAAAGGATGCAATCCTTTTAAGACGGTGAAACTAAACATTTTTCACAAAGGTAAGAAACTTACATGGGTTATATATATATATATATATATATATATATATATATATATATATATATATATATATATATATATATAAACGAAAAATAAATTTTAAACCTCCCCTATTTTGTTTAACTTCTTGACGGGTCTGTTAATATTATATTGACAGGTGTGTCAAGCGGAGTTAGTAAGTGGCTCATTTTTTTTTGTTGTGTTTAAAATTTTGTTTCACAAAGTTTCTACCCTAATTATATAATTATAAAACACTAGCAATCCACACCGGCTTTACACGAGTATCTACCCTGTCTTTTATGAAGACTATACCCATAGATTGCCATAAGAACCTCCCCCCTTCCTTTCCCATAGGTATCGTAAGAATCGACTAAGGGAGGGCAAGGGAATGGACAGCAGTATTCCTCTTAGAACCTCTCTAAAGCATAACTGCGGTTGCCAACTCGCCTGCCAAGCGTAGCAACTACTGGCAAACCCCTCCCCCCCCCCTAAATAGGGAGGCTTATGTTCAGCAGTGGACAGTTAAAGGTTGATATGGTGATAACGATACATACACTTTAAAGATTTACAAAATTCAGTCTCGCTCTTACACTAACCTGCCAAATTCCATTTGAATAATAATGTAAACTATTTTTCCATTAACAAAATTTGACTAATTAAATTCTTAAGAGGCAATATTAAATAAACTCCCTCACATTTATAGGCGGTTTACACATGAGCAAACTTGTGGGTATTACTTCAAGAGTAACTGTACTGTGAAAACTTCACGAGCTGGCAACACTCGATTTAAATTTATTTATTTATTTAATTAAATCAACGGTTTATGTTTTAATCATAATATCGGATTCAATGGATTTTTGTTTCATAGTCACTACTGCGAAATATTACGAGTACATATTCTAGAGGGGAAAGGGATTGTTAATAATGGAGACTGAGAATCCCATTGCTAGCAATATACCCAACCAGGTCGACCTCCTCGCGGTTCCCCCTGGAAACTATCATGGTTTATTCCTGATGAATTCATTATGATGGGCTAACTGGCCTGTTTTCATTCTCATCTATCACCCTTCACTGGTGCTCCGCCAGCGTATCCCGTTAGCGCAGGCGGGGTTACCGTACCATACCATTTTCACCCATAAAAAAAAAGTACATATTCTATTAAAGTGCGCACAAGTTTGTTACGCTGTGGAATTGTTGATAAGCTTATATGGTCGAATTTCGGTTACTATCATCAGTTGAACGAAGTTAGTTACGTTGATGGGGTCATCCACAAATCAGCGTTTAAATAATATTTATTTATTTCTCATGCGTTGCCATTCCTAAGGACTCAAGTGTTATTCCTCTGTACCCTGTAAATTCACGCCATATCCCACCCTTCAAACCGAAACACAGCCATGCAAACACAACTGCTTCACGGTTGAAACACGAATGGGACAGAGGTACTCAAGCAATCGACTTTTGTACAAAGTCTTCCTCTGGCTTATGTTCATCAGTAGACAGTTAAAGGCTGATATGATGATGATGATGAAAAATGATAAAATAATAATATTTTATGATTATATCATTATAAACAAGTTGCGCTTCAAAAACATCATATCGTTTATCGATCTCACTCTATTTCGAAGTATATACTTGATTGGCACTTCAAGTAGTTATTAGTTAGTTCGAAAGAATCTGTTGCAATATGACTAGCATTATAGTTCTTATTTGCTAACATTTAAAGTTAACTTTCAATTGAACTATACAATATGTTATAACAATATTTTATTGGACGGTTAGAAAATTGTTTCCAAATTGTTACTAGTGTCAGTATCAGAAATTGTTCTTAGCTTATAATAAATTACACGAATTGACCGATTAATAATTAATTATATTATATTACCAGAGGGAGACTTTGTACAAAAGTCGTTTGCTTGGCCACCTCTGTCCCATTCGTGTTTCTACCGTGAAGCAGCTGTGTTTGCATGGCTGTGTTTCGCTTTGAAGGGTGGGATATGGCAGTGAATTTACTGGGCACCGAGGGATAACACCTAAGTTCTCAAGAATGGCAACGCAATGGGGTATCATAGGCGAAACAGTATACTCTGTTATGTCCATGGTACTGCTCATGTCTATAGGCGACGGTTACTACTTTCCATCAAGTGGGCCGTCAGCTTGTTTGCCATTTTAAGTTGCGCTAAAAAAAAAATTTAACTCGATAATTTCAGCCGGTTTTTGTGTGTGTAAAATATATACCAACATCTTGTTTAGTGTCTTTCTTTAATTCTTAATAATAATAATATAATAATAAAGCCTTTATTCTCTGACCACAATTTTACTTTAACTTACATACTACTTATTACTAAGCTAGCTTAGTAGCAACCATTATGTTGGTCAGGTTGTCTGTCGACATAGGTCTTACCCCATTGCTTCCACTTTCCTCTGTCCCTGGCTGACTTTTTTCTTATTTTTTTTTTCTTTAATTCTTATTGCAATTTAATAATCATTAATTATTTACTCAAACAATGAAATAAATCTTTATAAGTTAATACATTGTAATACTTCCACAAACTTTTATTTTACTATATTATTTGCACGGTGGTCCGTTCCTTATGGCAGTCTATGGGGAAGGCCTATGTTCAGCAGTGGACAGATAATGGCTGAGATGATGATGATATGATTTTTAACCGACTTCAAAAAGAAGAAACTCAATCGACTTTTTTAGTCGGTTGAGTTACTTCTATTAGCGTCCCTGACACTACAACTGCTGACTACGGACCTCATTTTGACAAATATTGCTACGCACGCATACACACACATACTTTCTGGCTGAAGCTACTATAATATGTTTTTTTTTTTGCTATGTATTTACTTGACTTTGTAGTTATTTTTTTATTATATTTTTTTGTCATTTTTTACACGTTTGTGGGTGCTGTCGTATATTTTGTAAAATAAAATTTATTTCTTTTCAATACAATACGCAAGGGCGTCGCAATATTCATTAAAATAAAGTTTCATTCTTTATTTGCGTCGTAATTTTTATCAAAATAAAGTTTCTTTCTTTCTCATTTCTTTCTTTCTTTATTTATTTATTACTTTCTTTGCGCCGCAATATTTATCAAAATAAAGTTTCTTTCTTCCTTTATTTATTTCTTTCTTTTATTCTTTCTGTTTTGTTTTTCTAATTAAATTTAACAGAAAATTTAAAAAATTAATTTTTTGTTATTTTTTTCTAATTCCAGGACCAACATAATAAAATAAATAAATATACTTATCACAACAGTAGTCGTTAAAGTGGTAGTTGAGGCAATTGTCGACAGTCGTCATTAAATGAGCATCATTTTAAAAGTAAAAATTTAAAAAAAAATGCATAAAACTTGCATCTATTTCATCTTGCTTGCGACATTCCTCCCAGATGCCGTGTTACTTGAGTACGCTGCTCTCGAATATTTAAATAAGAAAATTGCCAATGAAAGTCCTTATTTAATGCATTCCATTCAGCGTTGCACTTTATAAAGCAAATCCAATTTTAAAATAGTGAAATTTAAACGTTCAGCTCGTCACACCTGCATGTAGAATACTTTCCAATCTTGGCGATATTGGATACTAAAGCTCTTGCTTCTTAGCGTTTCTATATGAAGTTGAGTCTCTAGCTATCTGCAAGCTCATTTCCTCTAGCGACTTCGTGTAGCGCAGTACTTAATATTGTATTGTATTAGTGATTACTTCAATTTATCCTCACCCTTGCCATGATAATATTATACCAATCCTGACTTCAAAGAGGTGTACTTATTTGAAATATTATTCAAATATATGTATGAATGAATGAATACACTTTATTTGCATTATACAATATAGGGAATAAGCAAGACAATTAATAAATGTATCGATACAGGTGTATAAGTACAGTAAAGTGGTCTTATTGCCGTACAAGTATATTATATATATATATATATATATATATATATATATATATATAAAATAAAATACACAAATGAATGTAAACTAATGGTACACATCTAAAATAAAAAGTTTTTATTTATTTATATAACTCCTTATTACACTAAAAACAAAAATATACATAGACAATTAGAAAATTCTAGTAAAATACAGTAGCATAAAGTACGGATAAAAAAACCAGTCCGGGAGTACCGACAGAAGTGAAAACTTGAACAATTACGTTTGTATTTTTGAATCGTCAGAGGTGTCGATTACGAAACGGTAACAGTGTCGCAAATTCAATGGTTTATCCTATCTCAAAAAATGCCCAAAACGCCTAAAGAAGTTTTCACTTCAAAAAAATTATATAAAAGTACAAAAGGCGGTCTTATCGCTATGGTAATCTCTTACAGACAACCTCTGGTTAAAGAATAAAAGATAAAAGTGGGTAGGTGATATTTTATTTATTTGTTTAAACATTTTCTTGTCCTGACAATTATAAACAAAACAAAAAGTAATGCCGTTGTTTTGTGATGCACTTAGATACAGTCACCAGTTAATTTTTATTTATACAGATATAAAAATGAATTTGTTTACTTCTAACCACCTTAATGACTTAACTAATTATCATGAAATTTGGCATATTCGAGTTCAAATCATTTCTTTATTCAAATAGTCTTGTTTACAGGCACTTTCAAATCGTATTTTTTTATGTACATATGCAAGGATCGGAAAGCTGTTATCTGTTGAGAAGTAAGAAAGTAAAAGCAAGAAACTCATGTACTGTATGGAATGGAGAATCAATTGACATATCCTGGTCATTGGTGGTCGAAGCTGCGAATTAAAACTTTACATATAAAGTAAAAAAGTACATTATCATCCGAATAATATTAAATTAAAATATAAAATTTTATTTATACTTTTTTTACAACACAGGGGGCAAACGAGCATGCGGCTCACCTGATGGTAAGTACAACACCAACGGCATTGCAGGTGTGCTACTGGTCTTTTAAAAAGGAATATGCCCTTTTCTTGGAAGTTGATTCCAAAGAATGGTTGTGCGTGGAAGAAAGTGCCTTGAAAAACGCATGGTGGAAGACCGCCACTCGTCCAGATGGTTGGGATGAAACTTTAGTTTGTGGCGGGTTGTGCGGTGGTGAAAATCAGCAGCAGGTATCAATCCGAACAATTCGTCCGATCTCAACCCTTGCAAACAATAACTTCCGTTTACTTGCAGATTACCAATATTCCCAATACTCTTGAGAAGTTTCCCCTTTTTTTTAATTGTTCATCGTATAGTAGGATAAGTTATAAACTGTTTACGGAGGGAAGTAGTTCGCCTATTGGTATAGTTTTTCCTGATTAAAGGTTCTTGTTTTCTCCGAAGATAAATATTTTCTTTTATTTTATTATTGTATTGTATTTTATATTCATTTTAATATACATTTTTTTTGTGCAACTTAGAATAGCAAATAAGTTGATGGCCCACCTGATGGAAAGTGGTAACCGTTGCCTATAGACATGAGCAGTACCATGGACATAACAGAGTATACTGTTTCGCCCATGGTACTCCGCATGCGTTGCTATACCTGAGGATTCAGGTTTTATTCCTCTGTACCCTGTAAATTCACTGACATATCCCACCCTTTAAAACTGAAATACAGCCATGCAAACACAACTGCTTCACGGTAGAAACAATAATGGGACAGAGGTGCTCAAGCAAACAACTTTTGTATAAAGTCTCCTTCTGGTAAAGAAGGTGAGTTTGTTATGTTATAGCGCCTTAACTACTAAACCAATCACTATGAAATTTGGTATACACACATCCTGGTTACGCAAACAAAATCGCGGGTAAAAGCTAGTAAATAATAAATATTTGTGGAAATTCTAATTCAGCGGACAAAATATGATGGTTAAAAATGTATAATGGAGAGAATATATACAAAACTCATATTTTTGTAGGTATCTGTATTTATAAAAAAAAAATTCGTAGAATCAAATTTAATTTCTGTTCCCCGAAAGAAACTCAACTGTAACGGAATTTATATTAATTTATTCGGAAAAGTTAAACTTGCAAAAACATATTTAAAAAATATAGAAGTATCTAAGTCAATATTTGAAGACAAAACAAAAATTCCTATTTCATCATTATAGTGATCACCATGGGTTAATAATTAATTGTTTTCTAATATAGGTACCTAGGGGGAGAAGGAATTCTTTGTAATGGAAACTGAGGACCCCATTGCTAGCAAAATGGGTATATTGCTAGCAATGGTTCCCCCTGGAAACCGTCGTGCTAAATTCCAAGTTTATTCATCCTATTCCATGTGTGGCATGAGTGGCCTATTCCATGCCGGGACTACACAGCCACAAGAAATAATTCGGGAATGATTTTCGTAATACTATTTGCAACCAATATAATTTTTTTTGATGGGTGAAAATGGTATGATAACACCGCCTGCGCTAACGGGATACGCTGGCGGAGCACCAGTGAAGGGTGATAGATGAGAATGAAAACAGGCCAGTTAGCCTATCATGATGAATTCATCAGGTATTAACCATGATAGTTTCCAGGAGGAACCGCGAGGAGGTCCACCTGGTTGGGTATATTGCTAGCAATGGGATCCTATCTCCATCAATAACAATCTCTTCCTCCCACCAATATAATTTACTCCTGTGTTGATTTTTCGTTATACACCGATACAGTATCGAATAACGTTTTTGTACGATCCCGTATCGGAATTTCACTAAGTTGATGTTTCCCAGAAACATAAACGTTACATTTGAAAATTGCTTTGCTTCGATGTAAAGAAATTATATATTCAGCAAAGAGTTCGTGGAACGCTGTATTCTTTCTAATAAGATTTTCTATTGAAAATCACAGATTAGTTCGACGCTCTCCCATTTGCCTTATGTAAAGCAAATAAATACCCTCTTACTATGACCACGACCTTTACTATAAAAATAATATAAAATATTTCCTGTCTATTAATAGTTTATTGCAAAATTAAAGTTACTTAACATTGTTTTTTTACTTATTTATTTATTTACGCTGTAATTTGCTGTACCTGGGACACATAATACGGTACAGAAAATACAGTTTTTTTTTTTATACAACTTAGAATGACAAACAAGCTGACGGCCCACCTGATGGAAAATGGTTACCATTGCCTAAAGACATGAGCAGTACCATGGGCATAACAGCGTCTTCTGCAGCTTATAATACAGGGAAAGGTCAAAAGTTGCTGAAGACAAGCAAGACGCCGAACAGCCACTCTTTGGAATCAACTTCCAGCAGCAGTATTTCCGAACCGATACGACTTCATATACTTAAAATTGCTTAAATGCCTTTTTAAAAGACCAGCAACACACCTGCAATGCCTTTGGTGTTGCAGGTGATCATGGGCGGTGGTAGTCACTTACCATTAGGTGCGCCGCAGGCTCGTTCGCCTCTTTGCAAAATTGTATGAAAAACTTGAACTGCTTTTCTCGAAGCATTTGTATGGAAACACTCTATCTATAGGTATATAATTTGAACTTTTAGTTAACTGGAACATATTTTTTTCTAAGAAAAATTTGAGTACCTTGAAAATTCTTTCAGTTTTCTTGTTCGGGTACAATACAACAAAGATTAAACAAACAAAGAAAAAACAAAAGAAAACTTAATACAAAAGTCGGCTCGTTGAGTATATCTGCCCATTTTTGTTTCTACCGTGAAACAGTTGTGTTTGCAAAACTGTGTTTCGATTTGAAAGGTGGAAAACGGCAATAAAATTACAGGGTACAGCGGCATAACACCTTAGTCCTCAGGAATGGCAACGCATGAAGGGTATCATGGGCGACACAGTAGACTCTGTTATGGCCATGCCACTGTTTCTTTCTATAGGCGACGATTACCACTTTCCACTTACACATTTCACACTATCCACAGGTAGCTTGTTTGCCATTCTAAATTGCATAAAAAAAGATAAGACAAAAATTCAACGGATCTAAATTCATTCATCATTAAATACAAATTAATCGAATTTCAATTTACTGCTTTGTTCTGAAATGAGCAAAACATATTATAGATACCTATAATTTTTTTTTTCTTACAAAACTAATAAGTGAAGTCAATTAGAAACTAAACAAAACAGAAATTTGCACAATAATAAAGTAAAAATACTCATTAAATAAACTTTAAAAAAAAACATAATGTGACACAGAAATAATATGGAAAAATATTTGAATAACAAAGATGTCTCTCTGTAACAAACTGTATGCGTTAATGTTAAACCAAATTATACATAATGTTACTCATTTCGTATGCTAATATCTGAGTCATCTTTTTGCCACTAAGTGGAAAGCTTTTATATTCATACAAACGAGACCATTTTTCATGGCCGCATTTGTAAGTGGGAGGGATATTTATGAGTTTACTTTAAAATATTTTCAAGTTCCATTTTGAGTTGTTAAGTATAATTTCTTTCTTTCATCTCGTTTCTTTGTGTGAAACAGCCGGCGCACTTTAGCTTAAATAAGGTAGAAGTAAACCAGGTTGTCTACACATAGTGTTGCCAGATGCGATTGTAGATTTTTGCCAAATGTTCATTTCTTTTTTCTCTAAATAGATCGCTTTCCTTTACTCTAAAAAATGTGTATGTATTTACTACATTAACCATGAATCACAAAATGAACGACGCCATAAAAATCTGTACTTCTGTATAATCGTACTATATATTTTTTACCACTAAGGTGGAAAATCAGCATACGGCCCACTTGATGGTAGGTACTGTACCTTATGAACGCCTGCAATATCTAGGGTATTACGCGCGCCACACCGACCCTTATGAAACCTCTTTACCACTTTTTTGAAGAACCCTTGGTAAAATCTCGTCAAGGAGCTCATTCCGTAACCTGAGCGTTCGTTGGAGGGAACAACTCTGAAACCGCGCTGTACCTGATAATCCAGGCTCTATGATATGAGAGTGAACTCCCTGTCGATGGCGAGCTGTACTATAATAGAAAGTGGCCGTAGACGTCATATTAAATAATTCCTCCGAATACAATCTTTTGTATAAGGGATAGAATACAGAGTGAAGCAAAATCTCTCCTTAGACTTGAAGATTATCGAATACTTGTAAAACTGAGCTCATCGACAAATTTCGTAGCTCGTTGTCCTCTTCATTATCTCTTTCAAACTTCTGTTATTCTATCTTTATTAATGTATTCAAATAATTTACCCAAATTTCTCAATCTCCATTTCACTTTCCTCCAAGAATTTCATTTCTCTAAAATTTCGTAAACAAAAAATTTTTTACCCGAAATTGCGAAAAAATACCTAATCTGGCAACACTGCCTGTAAACATGTTAATATTGTACGTTTTAAATATTTGTTATGCTTGTTAGTCATTTTGTTATATTGACTTCAATAAGTAAGAAGTGGAATAGTAAAAAAGAATAGAATTTAAAAGCAACAAGTACCTTAAGTAGAGGTACAATTGTTATTATATTTGAATGATGAATCAAGCATACTATTCTTTCTTACGTCGTATAAGTTCTGTACATTTACACGAAGCTATTTGCCTCTTTTTTCTAATGCAAACTACTAAAAATGAATAGAGTAATCCTTATCCAAATAGACTTATTTACAACCTTTTTTAAATAGTATTTTTTTTATAATTGTATTGCTAAGTTCAGAAAGTTATTCTCTGCTGATTAGAACCCGCTAGAAACTCAACAGTTACAGAATTTCACATTTTCATGGGTTCTGTGACTAAATTTAACATTAAGTCCTATTTGTATGTATTACATATTAAATAGAAAATAAACAAGCAAATACGAGCAGATCAATTTACGGAATCAGCACCCGTTCACGAGTATGATGGATAAGTCAGCCATGATTACACTCAAACATATTTTAGGGACCTAAAGGAAAAGGCCCATCTTGCTGCCACCAGTTAGAGCCTCATGATGAGTAATAAAATACATTTCCTTTTAAATACAATCTGGTTCTCTTCAAGTCGATGATGAAGAAGTATGTTATGAGTAAGCGCGATCTTAGATCTTATCATCACTAACCGTCAGGTGAGGTAAGATCAAGCGCAATAACCGTCGCCTATAGACATGAACAGTAGCATAAACATAACAGAGTGTAGTTTTGCCCATGACACCCTTCATGCGTTGCCACTCCTAAGAACTTAAATTGTATGCCTCCGTACCTTGTAATTTAACTGGCATTTTTCTTGTATCGTTTTCACAAACAGGCTTAGATTTTCTCACGATTTTTATTTAATGAAATACACACTTCGATGGACGAAGAGAAATGTCGCAAACATATCTGTCATTAACTTTTTATTACTGAAGATATGCCTGCCCCTATTGGGTAGCTTTGCCAGTAGTTGCCACGCTTGGCAGGCGGGTTGCCAGCATTACAAAAACAAATAAACATACATACGAGAAAAGAAAATATTTTCTAATTTTAATACTAATATAGACAAATATCATTAATAAATAGGAGAAATTTTAAATATAACGTGTATGTTTGAGCCGTCTCCAGCTTTCCACGAACAGGTTCTTGCAAAACCCGATCAGCCGCCAACGATTGCAGAAACTGACATGCATCTCACGTGTTGACGTGTTCAGAGGTCACTATTTGTGCTGCTTGAGGAAAGCCAATACTGTTTATTGTCGAGGCAAATGGTACATTGCGGTTTGGTAGTAAGGTAGTAGGAAACAGTATATGTATTTAATTATAGCTTCAATTTTCATCGTCCTGTAACCTGAGTGCATAACATTTATGCCCGTATTGGTGTGACCAATAGTACAATAATAAAATAATATATATATATATATATATATATAACTAGCAACCCGCCTTCTTCTTCTTCTTCGCACGGGTGGACATTCATTACATTGATTTTTTTATTTTTATTTTTAAACCGATTGAAATAAAACAAACACTAAATATTAAGTGGAGCCAATCGCAATGCATAAGTGAAAACCAGAGCCGTTTCTGAGATTACCATGCATAAACGTACAGACAAATAGACATACAGACAAACACAAAAATTCTGTAACTAATTGTTTTGGGTTCTATTGCGTTCATGTAGCCTCTCTGTGATAGTTTTTCTTATATATCTACCAGGTACAGACAGCGACCAGTTACGATTATATTATATGTATGATAGATATAGATAATGTAAGTATAATAAGTACATAATACTTAGTTTATATAAGCGGTGTGTTTCCATACAAATGCTACACCAAAAACAAATCAACTTATTTATCTATGTATACCTACGTTAATCAGGATACTAGAATATGTTACTGAGTACATATATAGGAGAAATTTATAATATAAAAAAAAACAATGTAAACGGGGCTTAATGATTTAAAATGATGTTTATCTTCACTGGTTACTGTTATATACATACATACATATCTGTCACGCCTGTCTCCCATTAGGGTAGGAAAAAACAATGGAACGCCAAATGCTTCGATTCAAACAAAAGTCATTCGCTTTTATATCTATCTGCGAATAGACTTAATTTATTTTTTAAATCATTGAAAGTACCTAACAATTTAATTACTACATATTTAATAATTTGTAAATAATATGTACATATGAATATTAATATTATATAAAAAAGATTTCTCAATTAAAATTAAAAATTATCCGAATAATTTTTAATTAAATTATTTGAACTGAAACTGAAAAAGTGGTGTCTTCGTTATGATTTAAAAAAAAAACTTCATAATTTAAGTTTGGACTCCACAAGAAAACCTATTTAATTTGTGCTAAAATCTTGATTAAAAAAGAACAGATATTTTGATTTCAAAACGATACCACTAAATCGGTTTTGATAACATTTCTATAGGACCAATCTGAAAGTATGTATGTCGTTTTATAACTGACGGAATTATGAGTTAACTAACTTAAAAAATATCACTGAAATTGAAAAGCTCTATTGTAAATTCAGTCAACCAGTGTGATATTTAAAAGACAAAATTTTGACTTGGTTTTTATATTATGTTATTATGTTTGAAGCTCCACAAAATACCAACTGCTTGTTTTAACGCAATATCTACTCGTATATAGAATTTTGAAGATCGCCAAAAACCAAAGCGAAATAAGAATTACTTCCATTTGTAAATTGCTCAAAAACTGCAAAGAAGTCCCACAAATAGAATGAAGTAACTCAATAAATCGCTAGAGGTTTTTCAAAAGAAATCTTTTATACTTCTTTCGGTAATAATGCCATGAGTAAATTTCCAAGTGAATTCGAATTCCCGCTATGTTCCCCATAAAAGCTGTAAGGGGATAGCGGTTGTTTTCAGCCTCACGGCAAATTTAATAAAAGATCTAGTGAATGAAGGAGGGGAAGTCGGAAAAGTAATATAAAGAAAAAATACACAAAACATAGAAGGCACTGTATATCATTCTATAGAGATATAAGATTAGGCGGTTATTTATAAATACGTAATACCTTTATTAGGTGGAAAATTCATATTACGTAGTACACCAGCACGTAGTAAATCCATAGTACGCTAGTTTCTCTCCTTGAGCCCCTGAAAACCTCAGCCGACTGTGCTTTTACCGGGGTTTATTTTTTTGTGAAATGATAATGGAATGGTAACCCCGCCCGCGCTATCAGTATACGCTGGCGAAGTATAATAGTTCAGGGTTAGCAGGTCATTTGTACCAATACTTCTAATTTAGTACTGATATGACTCTTTGATATTTTATATTGATAACCATATCATTTCGGACATTACCATAACTGAACTTATGTCTCCCAAAAGTTTTGAAAGGAAGGTATCAGTAGATATTATATGCAGTTTTTTTCACTACCCCATGCATAAGACAAAGGAAGCAACGTCTTATCTCTCTTGTTCTTTCTAACACATCACTACCAACAGATTCCTTTGTCAATTGCATTCTCTTTTTAAGTAACAATGTGGAGAAAATAAAAAATGTTTTTTTTTATTATTATTTTAGCCATTAACTGTCCACTGCTGGGCATAAGCCTTCTTCATAAGAGAGGTTTTGCCAGTAGTTACCACGCTTGGCAGAAGGGTTGGCAACCACAGTTAGGCCTTGAGGATGTTTTAAGAGAGACGCCGCTGTTTGTCCCTCGACCATTAAGTTCCCTTAATCGTCTCCTACGACACTCACGGGAAAGGAAGTGTTGCCCCATAGTATGACGGGACACACACGGCGGTTTTTTTTTTATTAATTAAGAATTAATTCCAAGAGATGTCAAAGAGCCAAGCGTCCCGTAATGTTAATAGGACGAATAAATCAAAGCTAACACAATATGCCGGGAAAAGTATGAGGCCGGAATTCTTTGCATACAACTCCACAAAGAGCTAGGCCATTAAGGTATCAAGAAGCACTTTTTCATTGTTATGAGAAAGTTAGAAATATTGCTTTCGGCGGAACACAATGAGATACTCGGTGTACAAGCTGAGGTTTTATTCAAGACGTAACACAATACTCGTATTCATTTCTTGTATCATCCGAGATATTTATTAGATAATTCACTTGTCTGAATTTGAGTTTATTTGTATTAAAATTTACATTTCACAGAATAGAGACGTAGTGCAAAAGTAGTCGGTATAGTTATAGATTGTCTACGTAGATATGGCAACCCCAAAATCCAAAGTCACAAAAATGTGTGAGTAAAAATATTTACAAGGTTTTGACCACTACTGAAGACGTTTCCTCATAAACACAAACATAAATATAAATAAATAAATAAATAAATAATCTGTATATGAATAAATGAAAAGTCTTTTTTATTCCCTTCAAAGAGTGTTACAGACTATAAAAATTAACAATATGAAGACAAACAAAATTAATATATAATTGCATAAGCTTAATTACATAAAAGCAAGACAAAGAGGCAACAATGGATGGCCTTATCGCTTAATAGTGATCTCTTCCAGGCAACCTTAGGATGGAAAGGAATAATTAAAACTTGGCCAGTAATGGTCAAGGCGAAAAATAATAAGGCTAAAATGGAAGAAAAAAAGGGCTAATAATAAATTTATAATTTATATGGTCACACACATAGAAGTAATAAGTTGGAGGGGCGTGCAATTGTCATTTATAAATGGATTTGGAAAAATATTTTTTTTTTACGAATGAATGAATGAGTATACTTTATTTGCATTATACAATATAGGAAATAAGCGAGACAATTTACAAACACAACGATACAATTGTATAAGTACAGTAAGGCGGTCTTATTGCTAGAGCAATCTTTTCAAGACAACCTTAGGGTAATGGACTAATTGTTGTACAAGTAGGTATTACAATAATGTATAATTTTTATCTAAAAAAAATAATAAATAATAAAAATAATAATTATCTAATAAAAATAATATTATATATTCTATAGTATAAACACGAGAACGAGCTTAGAATCCACCTACGTGAATTCACAATATGAATATTTAATATACCATTCCTTTAACAGTACCTGAAAACCTATGAGCTGTTTTACATAGCTATTTATATTTGTGTTTATTTGTTTGATGAGCAATAAAATGTTATTTAACTTGCTTATTCTAAGAATCTAATTATTTTTACATTAACGAAATGTAACCTTCATTTATTATCATGTCCAAAAAATTTTAACTAAAAATGTATAAATATCTGCTTTCCAAGAATATTCCGAGCTTTTAAGTGACGTGTTTAATAATTTCTCAAATTTTATACATTGGAATATAATAGTCTTAATTAGCTAAAGAAAAATAAACATCTTTCAATATGCGAACAATTAATCTGAATTCTTAATTAGTAAAATTTTATTACTATTAAACCTAATGTTAAAATACAGATAATGTAAATTTACACACACAAATACATGCAACTTCCTAGATATTTTCTTCTTTTTGCTAATTACATTTTATATTGATTTATATAACATTCTAAAGACAACCTTGACGTTTAATAAATATATTAAATGATCTTGTTTATTTATTACAAAAATTTACAATTTCATATATTTTAATTTATTTTTCTAATATATGTAATTTATATAAATAATGCGCATAAAAACAGCTAATTCTATCATAATTTGTAACAAAATTAATAATATATTTCATACAGTAACGTTAATATTTGTTAAATATTTCATACTAGTGATTCGTTTAGACTTCGTATAGTATTTTTAATAATTAAAAAAATAATACAGAAATAAATACATGGTTAAAATCAGTTAAATAATTTGTTAAGTTTATTATTATTAATTAATAATAAAATCTATCCTCTTTATAATTGTTTTCCAAAATCAAACCGACTTCGTTTTTAACAAACAAGATAATTCAATGTTGCTGTGTGATCCCGGTACAGAACGCGCCACCCCCTGTGGGTGTCGTAAAAGGCGACTAAAGGAACTGAAATATCACCAAACTATAACTGTGGTTGCCAACCCGCCTGCTAAGCGTGGCAACTATTGGCAAAAATCCTACTTATGGGGAGATCTATGTTCAGCAGTAGACAGCTAACGGCCGATATGTTGATACTAATGTAGTCAAGAGGAAGAATTTATTTGAAAAATTTCAAAATCCTTTTGCATTTGATAGCTGGTTTATAAGCTATTTGACATCATGATTAGAATACGGACAAAGCCGCGAGATTCAGCTAGTTCGGTATAAGGCCTTGTGAAAACAATTTCAATTAAAAATACAAATAAAAGGTTTTCGTCTAAAAATATATTAAAATTGAAAACCTCCTTTTCAAAGTCGGCTATAAAGAAAAAGTTATAAAGAACCTTTACATACTTCTTTGCGGATTAATCTTATGGAAAACTTGCGGCTTCCCTCTTCAATCCGAAATTTGTTTACAAGCTGCTTAGTATAATGTGAATTTATTTTTGATGTAAACAGCAGAATACAGTAATAAGACGTTTATATGTATACATATATTTGTAATAAATATATTCTGGATTTAGTGAAAAAATATAAGATATATTTTATAAATGCCTAGTGGCTCTGGCATAGAATGGGCCACCCCTTTCTTTCCCATGGGTGTCGTAAGACAAAAGGAAAGAACAATTAAAGGAACTTAATTGTCGAGGGACGTGCAACAGTGTTCCTCTTAAAACATCACTAAAACATGCTGTTGCCAACTCGCCTGCCAAGACTGGCAACGACCAACATAACACTACAATAGGTGGAGGCCTATGTTCAGCAGTAAATAATTAATGGCTGATATAATAAAATATATAAAAGACTATGACAAAACAAAATTAAGAAAACAATACATAAATAAAAAATATAAAATGTTGAAAATTTAAAAAAAGAGCCTGCACGATTGTATGCAAAAGCTTCAAGTTACTCAGCGATATCTGGAGAGGGCTATGCTCAAAGGGAATGAGGATATCCACAAAACAACCAGACTGACCAATATATCCCGAAGAATAAACAAATTAAAATAGCAATAGGCTGGTCACATAACTTGAAAAAGTGGCAGCCGATGGGGTAGAAAGGTTCTTACGTACGTACTTGGTGGTGCGCAATTTAGGACGATCTCCACTAGATGAAGCAACGACCACAAATTGCATTGCAAGGAGTCAGTTGATGCAGGTGGCTCAGGACTGTTCCTTATGGCAGTTTATCGATAAGTCCTATGTTCAGCAGTGGACAAATAACATCTAATATGATGATGATGATGAATCTACTAAAAACAGAGGAAAAATTATGTATAATCTATATTTACCATATCATATACAGAAATTTGGTAAAAAAGTTGATTAAGTGGGTAGGTACCTCTGACCAACTTGTGTGTTTGCCGTGAAGCAACTATACAAGTATAACCGTATTTAGACATGAAGAATGTAGTCTGGCAGCGATATTTAGCAATAAGAAGGCAAAACAATCCTCAGGAATGGCAACGGGTGGACGGCATCATAGGAATATTCCGTTATCTCTATGGTGCTATTCATGTCTATAGGCCATGGTTACCACTTTCTATCAGGTATGCCATTGTAGATTGCATAAACAAGTCCTTAATTTCAAGTACCTCAATTAGTACATAGATTACTATTTTAATATAAAAAAAAAAAAACTAAGAAACACGAAAATTCAAAACCAATTCATATTTATAAGTGACGGTTACCACTTTGTGCCAAATGGTCCAACGATTTGTCAGCCATTTCCGGTTACACAAAGAATACAAACATTATTTTTTTCCCCCATAAACCAGACGAATTAATCTGAGAGTAGATCTATTGTTTATGGTGCGTTCAAATTTTGTTTATATCGGAGGGTTTGTGTTCGTCCCCGCAGCTTCCTAAATGTCTTTTGGGAATGAGGTGATTTACTTCAAGGAAATTGAATCGTTTAGAGATGCTACTTTCAATGTGAGAGTTATTTGTTATCCGTTGAAAGTTCTGTAAACTGTGTATTTGTTAGAGTGCATAATCTATTTATTAAAGAGACTCACATATTTATATAGTTAATTTTAACTTCACAAAAATACATACACTTTATTAATAAGTAAACAGGAAAATCGTTTACTTTTTTTTTGTGCGTTTGAGATTTGGTGCTGATTTTTTTTTTTATAACTGATTCCATTTTTATTTCTTAAAATAGTTACGGATATAACTAATTCAGATACTTGAAATTAATGACTTTTTTTATGCAACTAGTAATGATTTATCATGTTTTAATACAGTCAACACATTTATTTTATATAATCGACAAAACACATGTATGGAATATTACATGACGAATATTTTTTTTTTTATTTCAAATAAAAATTGTTAAATTTAACAGCTTACCACTACCCATCAGATGGGCCGTCAGATTGTTTGCCATTCTAAGTTGTGTAAAAAAAAAAGCTTAGATTTAGTACAAATTCCACGATTCAGCAATGTCATCGCACCGAGACGGCATCCATTTGCACGCGCTTAAAATCGTCACTTTGAAGTGGTAGAGTGCTTTTCATTGTATGCAATCTATAAAACATACAGCAAAATGGTTATTTGCTGTTCGTATGCATTTATTTATTTTCTATCTTCACGCCAGATAAACGCCGGTTACAATGAAAAACTCGAGTGTCAAATGTCTCTATTTTTATATATATAACTTACTTAAATAACATACCTAACTCGTTCTATGAATACGGGTCAGTTTCTAAAAATTTCGATTTTAACTTAAGACAGTAAATATATATTAATACTAGCTAACCCGACAAACGTTGTTTTGCCATATACATTATTTTTAGAATTATACATGAAAATTCATCGTACTGCAATTATTATATTCGATTGTTATCTTTCAACCCTATTGGAGAATATAAAAATTGCGATTAACAGGTGGGTGGTGGTAATCGTAAATGGGTGAAAATTTTAAGTTGTATGTACTTTTCAATGCTAAATCATAAAAAAATAAAAATTAAAAAAAAATCATCAAAAAAATGTAAAAAATATATTATATAACACCACACCTTTGGGTGTTCAAATTCAAATCAGTTTTTATTTAAATAGACTTGTTTACAAGCACTTTTAAATTGTCATTTTTTTTAACCTACTGCAAGGTTCGGAAAATTGACAAATCTATGGAGAAGAGTCCGCAAGAAACTCAACAGTTACTCTTTTATATCTCTGTTAACATTATGTTTATTTATTTCAATGAACTATATCTAAATTACATGGTCGTTAACAACCCATGCATGATCGACTAACATCATGCACTTTTGTCATTAAAGCAATAGTTTAGTGTGTGTGGCTTTGTTCAATAGGTGTTTTTTAATAACAGTTTTAAACTTATTAAAAGGCAGATCCAAAATAACCTTCGGTATCTTATTATAACATTTAATGCCCATTCCCATAAAAGACCTATTAACTTTTTTTAAACGATACTTCGGAACAGCAAGTTTATATTTATATCTAGTGTTAAGATAATTGAGATCGCTGTTTTTAAGAAACAATTGAAGATTTCTGCGTATGTACAAAATATTTGCGTATATGTATTGTCAAGCAAAATGGTGAGGACACCTAGTTCGACTAAGTGTAGTATCAAACTAGGAATAACAATATTACAAAAAAAACTGAGGCAACCACTGTCAAATTTTGTATATTCCGTCTATTGGTGAAAACCTATAAGTGACTTCATTGTTGTTATATAATATTTTTTTTTTATGCAAATAAGTATTGGTTTTGTTTTCACATATAAATAAATAAATAAACCACTTACCAGAGGGAGACTTTGTACAAAAGTCGATTGCTTCACCTCTGTCCCATTCGTGTTTCAACCGTGAAGCAGTTGTGTCTGCATGGCTGTGTTTCGGTTTAAAGGGTGAGATATGGCGTGAATTTACTGGGTACAGAGGAATAACACCTGAGTCCTCAGGAATGGCAACGCATGGGGGGTATCATGGGCGAAACAGTATACTCTGTTATGTCCATGGTACTCCTCATGTCTATAGGCGACGGTTACCACTTTCCATCAGGTGGGCCGTCAGCTTGTTTGCCATTCTAAATTGTAAAAAAAAAATGTTTCTTAATAATACCTAGGTTTTAATGTCAGACATCTTTCGATACTTGCATTTTTCTAAAATTATTTTTTAATAAATATTTAATGATCAATTGATCGAAGCAAATGTATTACGACTATTAATTATACAAAGTACTTAATGGTCCAAAGCTTTGTAAGGGCCATTTAAAATTTTAATGAGGGTTTAAAGAAAAGGCTTTACTGTTCCATAAAGGCTTAAAATCACTTCGCACTCGCCAAGTAGCTTTTAAGGTTTTGACAATTAAAACGTTAAATTCATACCAAGAAAATATGTTAATTTAGTCTCTACAAACTACCTGTTGATATTTTGTCTACAGACTTATTGTAGTTTTTTTTATGCAACTTAGAATGACAAACAAGCTGACGACTCACCTGATAAAAAGTGGTAACAACCTATAGACATGAGCAGTACCACGGACATAACGGAGTATACTGTTTCGCCCATAATACCCCCCATGCGTTACACTCCTTAGTCGCCTCACTCAAAAGAAGCTTAGAGCCAGTGAACTGTGGCCAGTTGCCCCAGAGTTGAAGCCGAAGCAAAAGGGTTCACTCCGAGGCCCATACATAGCCCTCCTAACAAGGAATGTTTAGAAGAGCCCGTTGATTGAATTTTACAATATATACCAAAGGTGGCCGACTTGACTAGATTCAAGATCTACTGTTTACTGACGAAACCCTGTGCGATCAATTATATACTTTTTGAAATCTCAAATGAAACAACATAGTTCACTACACAATAATAATAATAATAATTCTTATTATTCCACCACAACCATATTATACACTAATTGGCAACAATAATATAAAACTACACACAGTTGTGGGAGACTGGCGTCTAAATTGGGCAGCGAGCTGCCTGTGTCTTAGATCACCAGGCCCCCCTCCACAGAAACAAACATCAGTAATATATTACTAACTGCCATCATGATAAGGAACAAAGAAAATCTATTATGTAGTGTTGTAGTATTTTTTATTTTATTAAGAGGGAAAATATAAAACTAAAAATTATTCTTAGTAACTACTTATTTATATCAGTGTGATCATTGCGTCTGATCACCTTCCGCTAGGTTAGCAAAATATTATATTTTTGGCCATTGCTACGATCGACTAGACTTATAGTCACGATCGACCGGTCGATCACCATTGACAGGTTGGCCACCCCTGGTATATACAGTACAGGATAAATATTTTGGGGGAAAGGGACTATTAGTCTATTATTAGGCTCTAAAGAAGTATTATTAGTGGGGTCTAATGAATTCATTGCTAGCAATACATCCTATCAGGTCGACCTCCACGCGGTTCTCCCTGGAAACTATCATGGTTAATTCCTGATGAATTCATCATGATGGGCTAACTGGCTGTTTTCATTCTCATCTATCACCCTTCACTGGTGCTCCGCCAGCGTATCCCGTTAGCGCAGGCGGGGTTACCATACCATTTTCACCCATCAAAAAAAAAATACAGTATAAATATTTTGGGGGAAAGGAAGTATTAGTAATGGGGTCTAATGAATTCATTACTAGCAATACACCCTATCAGGTCGACCTCCACGCGGTTACCCCTGGAAACGATCGTGGTTAATTCTAGTGAAATTTGTCATGATAGGTTAACTGACCTGCTTTTATCGTCACCTATCATCTCTTACTGGTGCCTCGCCAGCGTATACCGTTAGCGCAGGCGGGGTTACAATTCCATTTTCACCAATTAAAAAAATGTATCAATATACTATATAATTGATATACATACATAAGTACTTTTTCGTAAATACATATGTACATAGAAAGCATTCAAAGCAATACAAATAGATTCACTCGTGAATACAAATGTTTGTATTGTACGAAAATCGAATCAGCGACCATCGGAAAGTAATACGATGTAATAAGCCGAAGAAAGTTAATATGCTTTTTGCTTTTTTTCTTTTTTTATCTCATTTTATTTAAGGATAATATCTTCGAATCAGTGATACGAGTTGAACTAGAGGGAGACTTTGTACAAAAGTCGATTGCTTGGTTACCTCTGTCCCATTCGTGTTTCTACCGTGAAGCAGTTGTGTTTGCATGGCTGTGTTTCATTTTAAAGGGTGGGATATGGCGTGAATTTACTGGGTACAGAGGAATAACACCTGAGTACTCAGGAATGGCAACGCATGGAGGATATCATGGGTGAAACAGTATACTCTATTATGTCCATGCTCATGTCTATAGGCGACGGTTACCACTTTCCATCAGGTGGGTTGTCAGCTTGTTTGCCATTCTAAGTTGTATAAAAAAAACATTTCTTAACGATATCTTCTTTAAAGAACGTCAAAATCAAAGAGTCTCGTCGTACACTGCGGGCTGCAGCTCGAAACCCTGTAGAAGTCCAGACGAAGTCGAAACAATTGACAACACAATCCAAAAAAATTCGCGTCACGCTAACACAAACACAGTAGAGATTTCTAAGAAAAACACAAAATTATAGTTCGTGACACAAGAAATTTTTCACGGCCATATAAAATGGACGATTCCGAGAAGTTCCACGAACTTGTATTATTCCTATAAAATCTCATATATCATGACAAATACAATACATTTACGTAACAAACACGAGTACACTTTTTAGATGTTTTACGAAAATTTGCGAGTTAAAATTTATTTTATTTTTGTTACTATATCAACCATTTACTGTCCACTGCTGAACACAGCCTCTAAAAGGGGAATTTTGCCAGTAGTTGCCACGTTTGGCAGGCGAATTAACAAGCGTAGTTAGGCTTTTGGTGACGTTTTATGAGGGATGCTACTGCCCATTCCTAGACCATTTACTTTATCACCTGTTACAAAATATACAAAAAATACACACGGCACATTTATATATTTTATTCACTATATACAAACAATTTGCCTCGGCTTTGCACGGCTACACAGATAGAAAAATAATCGTATAATAATAGTATTTTATATTAGCTTTAATACGGCAAAATTTTTGATACTTTAGATAAAAATAAGATTTTTCCAAATTGGCTTATAAATGGCTGAGTTATGAAGTGACAAACATACTCGTAAAAATAATATAACCGAATTACGAACTTTTTTTAATTCGCTTCAAAATAAACAAATTGAAATCTTCATTCTTTTGATAATAATTTAAAACAAAAAGAGAACTCAAAAATATTTCTATTTCCTTTTATTATAATAATTATTGTCCAATAAATCATTTTTGTTTCACTATACAATATCTGTTACCTACATTACCTTATCACAGCATGAAATAATAAAAATCGGTAAAAAAACTTTTAAGTTAAACGGTTTTATTTTATGTGCACTGAAAACTACAAAATAAATAAATAGTTACTTACCTATCAACCTACGTAGGTGATCTCGGTCATTAATATCTCTGATGGTAGTGGTTGTCATAACATGAACCATGTCAGCGGCCGAAAGGCAGTTCATGAGAGAACACTAACACCAGGGTTTGCTTGGTAGGTAAACTAAGCAGCCCGCACTATAACAAGTAGGTATTTTGACCTTCTAGTTCAGAAATATTTTAGTACTAGGCAGAATAGCTTTTAGGCATATTAGACTAAAATAAAAACGTGGGGCCCATTAACTATTTCTGTATTACTTTCTACTATACTAAGTGTGGATTGCATCGACTTATTATAATCGTCATCATCATCATCCTAGCGGTTTATCCCGGTCGCATCCGAAACCTCATAGCTCCGGAGTCCAGGGTCCGCTGAATCGACTTACTATAATCGTAACTGGAGGTTTTGACCATCAATAACCAGCCGTTACGGCTTCACCAGCGAACGCCGAGCTCATGATCTACCAAAGTATAAGATATGCTCTGCTATAGGTATGATTTCAGAGGGGCCCCACGTTTTTATTTTAGTCTAATATGCCTAAAAGCTATTCTGCCTAGTACTAAAATATTTCTGAACTAGAAGGTCAAAATACCTACTTGTTATAGTGCGGGCTGCTTAGTTTACCTACCAAGCAAACCCTGGTGTTAGTGTTCTCTCATGAACTGCCTTTCGGCCGCTGACATGGTTCATGTTATGACAACCACTACCATCAGAGATATTAATGACCGAGATCGCCTACGTAGGTTGATAGGTAAGTAACTATTTATTTATTTTGTAGTTTTCAGTGCACATAAAATAAAACCGTTTAACTTAAAAGTTTTTTTACCGATTTTTATTTTCTTGTTTTTAGTATTTAGTGAAATTGTTTACCGAATATTCCTCATTTTATTTAATTCATTCAGTGCATCATCATTACATGGTTTCTTACCTGATAATTTAGTACAATCTAATTCCTCAATACATAGCCCTTCCAGAGACTTGACTCGACTTAGAGCCACGTATGCTTGTCCTTCCTCAAACCATTTTGAGCCCAAATATACTACTGCATGGTCGACGGTGCTGCCCTGCATTTTATGGACGGTGAATGCTCATGACAAAACTAAGGGCAACATCCTTTTTTCAGCCGTACCATAATTGAATTTTGCTGGAAACTGTATGGCTTTAGGGTAAATAACGTGCATGCCGTCTGTGCCAAAGTCAATTAAAACTGATGATATATCTGTTTCGTACATTTGGGTTCGACGGAACTGAGGCCAAAAAATTTCTGTAATGTGGCCTATAGCGTCATTTACCAATCCTTTTGTAACGTCAATGTTGGACCGCAACACTACTTTTGCACCTATAAATATTTCAAGTACTGATGGTAAGCCTCCAGTCTTATTTATATTTGTTGGTATTTTTTGTTTATTGTTACCATGTTGTTCCCACGATTAAGGGGCATTTTGACGGTCGACCCCCCCCCCCCCCCCCGCAGTCCAGTAAAGGGGCAAGGCTTAATATACAACAAGATGCGCCCAATCTTGAGGGGGAAGCGCTTGCGACATTACATTTTTATCCACCCTAATGCCATACAGTCCTCGGCACGTTTTAACCTATTACCTTAACTTGGGTGGTATAACTACCGCTTACTAACGAGGTATCTAATTACCTATTTTTTTTTATCTGCCCCTCTAACGTCACACAATCTTAGACGCAACTGTTCTCGATACGACTAATCATGCCTCCACCTAATACGCCATTTTGTAACAGCGTCCATCTTGAATTTGAAATTTTGACATAATGACAGTATTCTGCAGTGTAGTCCTATTATTTGATACCCATATTGTGGTGGTTATGGAAAAATATGTACCTAGTCCGCCATATTGGAACGGCGTCCATCTTGAATTTTAAATTTTGACATAATCATCGTGTTTTACTAGTGTAGCCCTTGCATTTGATATCCATATTGCGGGGGTTAAGGAAAAATATGTAATCCGCCATTTTGTATCGGTGGCCATCTTAGATTTATAATGTTATTGATTTTATTATATTGTATTGTCATCTAAATTAAATATATGTACCAAATTTCAGATCAATCTGACAACGGGAAGATGCTTAAATTCCAATTTCTAATTTTGACCCAAATAAATAAATACCGTACAGGTCGAGCTAAATAAAACCGTTTAAAAACCGTTTAAAAAACCGTTTAATAATAATAATAAAAACCGTTTAAAAAATAATCACAACTAATTTAAAGCAATTGTGAATAGGCTATTCTCGGGTCCACAAGCTTCGTCTAAGACCACATCATCACCATCCATCTGGTGAGATGTGTGTCTAGTGTCTGAGTGTCTTGTGTCTGAGTGTCTTGTGTCTGAGTGTCTTGTGTCTGAGTGTCTTGTGTCTGAGTGTCTTGTGTCTGAGTGTCTTGTGTCTGAGTGTCTTGTGTCTGAGTGTCTTGTGTCTGAGTGTCTAGTGTTTAGTGTCTGAGTGTCGAGTGTCGTGTGTCGAGTGTCCGAGTGTGTAGTGTCTAGGTGTCTGAGAGTCTAGTGTCTAAGTGTCTTGTATCCGAGTGTCTGAGTGTCTTGTATCCGAGTGTCTAGTGTCTGTATGTCTAGTGTCTGGGTGTCTGATTGTCTAGTGTCTGAGTGTCTAGTGTCTGAGTGTCTAGTGTCTGAGTGTCTAGTGTCTGAGTGTCTGAGTGTCTGAGTGTCTAGTGTCGAGTGTCTGAGTGTCTAGTGTCTGAGTGTCTGAGTGTCGAGTGTCGAGTGTCTGAGTGTCTGTGTCTGAGTGTCTAGTGTCTGAGTGTCTAGTGTCTGAGTGTATAGTGTCTGAGTGTCTGAGTGTTGAGTGTCGAGTGTCGAGTGTCGAGTGTCGAGTGTCGAGTGTCGAGTGTCAAGTGTCTAGTGTCGAGTGTCTAGTGTCAGAGTGTCTAGTGTCTGGGTGTCTGAGTGTCAAGTGTCTGAGAGTCTAGTGTCTGAGTGTCTTGTATCCGAGTGTCTAGTGTTTGGGTGTCTGAGTGTCTAGTGTCTAAGTGTCGAGCATCGAGTGTCGAGTGTCGAGTGTCGAGTGTCAAGTGTCGAGTGTCGAGTGTCGAGTGTCGAGTGTCGAGTGTCTAGTGTCTGAGTGTCTAACGTCTGGGTGTCTGAGTGTCAAGTGTCTGAGAGTCTAGTGTCTGAGTGTCTTGTATCCGAGTGTCTAGTGTCTGAGTATCTTGTATCCGAGTATCGGAGTGTCTAGTGTTTAGTATCTGAGTGTCGAGTGTCGAGTGTCGAGTGTCGAGTGTCGAGTGTCGAGTGTCGAGTGTCTAGTGTCTGAGTGTCGAGTGTCTGAGTGTCTAGTGTCTAGTGTCTAGTGTCTAGTGTCTAGTGTTTAGTGTCTGAGTGTCGAGTGTCAGAGTGTCGAGTGTCAAGTGTCGAGTGTCGAGTGTCTGTCTAGTGTCTGAGTGTCTAACGTCTGGGTGTCTGAGTGTCAAGTGTCTGAGAGTCTAGTGTCTGAGTGTCTTGTATCCGAGTGTCTAGTGTCTGAGTGTCTAGTGTCTGGGTGTCTGTGTCTAGTGTCTAAGTGTCGAGTGTCGAGTGTCGAGTGTCGAGTGTCGAGTGTCGAGTGTCGAGTGTCGAGTGTCGAGTGTCGAGGGTCAAGTGTCGAGTGTCGAGTTTCGAGTGTCTAGTGTCTGAGTGTCTAGTGTCTGAGTGTCTAGTGTCTGAGTGTCTAGTGTCTGAGTGTCTAGTGTCTGAGTGTCTAGTATCTGGGTGTCTGAGTGTCAAGTGTCTGAGTGTCAAGTGTCTGAGTGTCAAGTGTCTGAGTGTCTAGTGTCTGAGTATCTTGTATCCGAGTATCGGAGTGTCTAGTGTCTAGTGTTTAGTATCTGAGTGTCGAGTGTCGAGTGTCGAGTGTCTAGTGTCTGAGTGTCGAGTGTCGAGTGTCTGAGTGTCTAGTGTCTAGTGTCTAGTGTTTAGTGTCTGAGTGTCGAGTGTCAGAGTGTCGAGTGTCGAGAGTCGAGTGTCGAGTGTCGAGTGTCGAGTGTCAAGTGTCAAGTGTCGAGTGTCGAGTGTCGTGTGTCGAGTGTCGAGTGTCGAGTGTCGAGTGTTGAGTGTCGAGTGTCGAGTATCGTCGAGTGTCGAGTGTCTGAGTGTCTAGTGTCTGGTGTTTAGTGTCTGAGTGTCGAGTGTCGAGTGTCGAGTGTCAGAGTGTCTAGTGTCTGGGTGTCTGAGTGTCCAGTGTCTGAGAGTCTAGTGTCTGGGTGTCTGAGTGTCTAGTGTCTAGTGTTTAGTATCTGAGTGTCGAGTGTCGAGTGTCTAGTGTCTGAGTGTCGAGTGTCTAGTGTTTAGTGTCTGATATCGAGTGTCGAGTGTCGAGTGTCGAGTGTCGAGTGTCGAGTGTCGAGTGTCTAGTGTCTAGTGACGAGTGTCTAGTGTCTAGTGTCTGAGTGTCGAGTGTCTGAGTGTCTTGTGTCTGGTGTTTAGTGTCTGAGTGTCGAGTGTCGAGTGTCGAGTGTCGAGTGTCGAGTGTCGAGTGTCGAGTGTCGAGTGTCTAATGTCAGAGTGTCTAGTGTCCGAGTGTCTAGTGTCTGAGTGTCTTGTATCCGAGTGTCTAGTGTCTGTGTGTCTAGGGTCTGAGTGTCTGAGTGTCTAGTGTCTGAGGGTCTAGCGTCTGAGTGTCTAGTGTCCGAGTGTCTAGTGTCTGGGTGTCTCAGTGTAGTCCTATTATTTGATACCCATATTGTGGTGGTTGTGGAAAAATATGTACCTAGTCCGCCATATTGGAACGGCGTCCATCTTGAATTTTAAATTTTGACATAATCATCGTGTTTTACTAGTGTAGCCCTTTCATTTGATACCCATATTGCGGGGGTTAAGGAAAAATATGTAATCCGCCATTTTGTATCGGCGGCCATCTTAGATTTATAATGTTATTGATTTTATTATATTGTATTGTCATCTAAATTAAATGTGTGTACCAAATTTCAGATCAATCTGACAACGGGAAGGTGCTTAAATTCCAATTTCTAATTTTGACCCAAATAAATAAATACCGTACAGGTCGAGCTAAATAAAACCGTTTAAAAACAAATTGTCCGCCATTCTAAGTGTCATAAAAACAAAAAAAAACACTATTTGCACACCAATTAAATAAAATTAAAAATCTATAAAACAACACGTGAGCCGGTTTAATTGTTCCATCCCATGAACAATGGTGCGTGTTTAATGAAAACATAATCATTCTATAATTGACAACGATGATGGCTTTTGTTTCTATACAATGATTATAAATCTGATTATAATAATGACCGAGTCAATTTTCTTTACACACAGTTCTGTATTGATTAAAATCTTGTTGAAACGAAAATCTCTTCCAGATTATCATTTCCATGGTAATTACTGTAATAATTGTTTTTTTGCAATTTTTGCAAAATTTAAGCAACTTAGAAGGGCAAACAAGCTGACGGCCCACCTGATGGAAAGTGGTAACCGTCGCCTATAGACATGGGCAGTACCATGGACATAACAGAGTATACTGTTTCGCCCATGATACCCCCCATGCGTTGCCATTCCTGAGGACTCAGGTGTTATTCCTTTGTACCCTGTAAATTCACGCCATATCCCCACCCTTCAAACTGAAACACTGCTATGCAAACACAGCTGCTTCAAGGTTGAAACACGAATGGGACAGAGGTACCCAAGCAATCGACTTTTGTACAAAGTCTCCCTCTAGTGAAACCTCTTTTTTGAGAGGACACAATCTTTATTTTTTATAAATTCTATTGTAAAACAAATCATAGTATGTATGACTAACAATTTTGTATGAACAATATGTTGTATTAATTTTTATTATTATGGCAAGTATGACCATTGACCTGTCATACAATAGACAACTATCGTTTGCTTTACAATTAGATACATTAGGGCCGAGCAAACTAGCGCTGAATTTTAATTACATTGTACAAAACAAAAGGGATTACCGAGTCATTGTGTTGTTTTAAGCAAAGTCTAGAGACTGTACGTATGTATGTATATAGTTGATAGTTGAACGGATTAGAGCGTTACAAACAATAGAAATGGTGAGTGTTATCGACTATCTATCAATCGATTTCTCAGTACTGATACCCTAATTTTGAAACGTAGCACAAACATGAGTCTCTCCCCATCATATATATAAAATAGCCGTGTAGTCTCGGCGTTCCATAGAATTGGCCACCCCTTCCTTTCCCGTGGGTGTCGTAAGAATCGACTAAGGGAGGGCGAGGGATGGGCAGCAGCGTCCCTCTTAAAACATCACCTAACCGCAAAACCCCCCTTTATAGGAGAGACCTATATTCAGATGTGGACAGTTAATGGCTCATATGATGGTACTAATGTAATGAAACGGAAGAGTTTGTTGTTAAAATGCATCAATCTCTGAAATTATTAAGTGATGATGATGATGATGAAGCGAAATTTTTGGAAACAAAACGAAATATCAATTATAGCAAAATTTATATAAAATCGAAACAGTAGTTAAAGCAACATTTCTGAATAAGGTATTTTTTGTTCTGGTATGTAAGTGTGTTACGTATATGTATACGCAAGAATATAGATACTAGATAAAATTAGCACTGTGTTCCACAAAAAAAAAACTTTAATCGTGCCAAACGTAGTTATTTTGTTTTTAAAACTAAACCACTAAACCGATTTTAATAAAATTTCTCTAACTTCACTTTTAAGGTATATACTTTCAGATAATTAAAATTCAATTCTGTTTATAAATAAAGATCTATGAGATAACAGCATTAAAAAAAAAATACACCCGAATTCAGAACATCTGGAAATAAAGTCGAATCAAGAATATTTAAAAAGTTTTCTCAAAAATATTTTTTATGTAGAGCAAATCTAAAATATTTTGTCGACTGTACAACCACAATATATGCACTCAGCACAGCAATAAAAATAATGCCGTGTCATCGCATGATCGCTTCACATTTTAAATTGAAATTTTAAGCAAATATAGATGTTGCATGCTGGGAGGCAAACTCGGAAACCTATTTCGAGTAAACTTCATGCGATTTTAGACTATTTCAAATACTTGCAAGTAATTTTATACCCTATTAACGTACGGTTAAAGTTTATATTTCAACGCATACATTCAGCGAAGTCGTGCATGTGACATCTGAGTTATTATCCTTTTCGTGTCGTGATTTTATAAGCAATCCTACTAGTATACAGTCACGTACAATAATATGTTACGGTTTAGTTTTTGCCTGGAATAACTCCAGCTAAACGTTGCAAACGGATATTTGAAATAAAAGCTAGATAATCATACACAGTGCTGTCTTGCAGAGAAATTTCCTCTCGGATCATTATATGAGCTTCCTACTAAGATTTTCCCTGGATACTACAATATAGTAATTTACAGAAGGTGTATGACCTTCTGTAAAGGGCATCACACTCTCAAGTCAAAGTAATTTCTTTTTTTTTAAATCTTGCTATTTGTCGGTACATTTTATTAATTTCAAATTTAGAATAATATAGCTGGCAACTTAAATAGCCTGCCGTTTTTAAACGGTTTTATTTAGCTCGACCTGTACGGTATTTATTTATTTGGGTCAAAATTAGAAATTGGAATTTAAGCACCTTCCCGTTGTCAGATTGATCTGAAATTTGGTACACACATTTAATTTAGATGACAATACAATATAATAAAATCAATAACATTATAAATCTAAGATGGCCGCCGATACAAAATGGCGGATTACATATTTTTCCTTAACCCCCGCAATATGGGTATCAAATGAAAGGGCTACACTAGTAAAACACGATGATTATGTCAAAATTTAAAATTCAAGATGGACGCCGTTCCAATATGGCGGACTAGGTACATATTTTTCCACAACCACCACAATATGGGTATCAAATAATAGGACTACACTGAGACACCCAGACACTAGACACTCGGACACTAGACACTCAGACGCTAGACCCTCAGACACTAGACACTCAGACACTCAGACCCTAGACACACAGACACTAGACACTCGGATACAAGACACTCAGACACTAGACACTCGGACACTAGACACTCAGACACTAGACACTCGACACTCAACACTCGACACTCAGACACTAAACACCAGACACAAGACACTCAGACACTCGACACTCAGACACTAGACACTAGACACTCGACACTCGACACTCGACACCCGACACCCGACACTCGACACTTGACACTCGACACTCAGACACTAAACACTAGACACTAGACACTCAGACACTCGACACTCAGACACTAGACACTCGACACTCGACACTCGACACTCAAATACTAAACACTAGACACTAGACACTCCGACACTCGGATATAAGACACTCAGACACTAGACTCTCAGACACTTGACACTCAGACACCCAGACACTAGACACTCAGACACTAGACACTAAGACACTAGACACTCGAAACTCGACACTCGACACTTGACACTCGACACTCGACACTCGACACTAGACACTCAGACGCTAGACCCTCAGACACTAGACACTCAGACACTCAGACCCTAGACACACAGACACTAGACACTCGGATACAAGACACTCAGACACTAGACAATCGGACACTAGACACTCAGACACTAGACACTCGACACTCGACACTCGACACTCGACACTCGACACTCGACACTCGACACTCAGACACTAAACACTAGACACTAGACACTCAGACACTCGACACTCAGACACTCGACACTCGACACTCGACACTCAAATACTAAACACTAGACACTAGACACTCCGACACTCGGATATAAGACACTCAGACACTAGACTCTTAGACACTTGACACTCAGACACCTAGACACTAGAGACTCAGACACTAGACAGTCGAAACTCGACACTCGACACTTGACACTCGACACTCGACACTTAGACACAAGACACTCAGACACTCGACACTCAGACACTAGACACTAGACACTCGTCACTAGACACTCGACACTCAGATACTAAACACTAGACACTAGATACTCAGACATCCAGACACTAGACACTCAGACACTGGACACTCGGATACAAGACATTCAGACACTAGACTCTCAGACACTTGACACTCAGACACCCAGACACTAGACACTCTGACACTCGACACTCAGACACTAAACACCAGACACTAGACACTCAGACACTCGACACTCGACACTCGACACTAAACACTAGACACTAGACACTAGACACTCAGACACTCGACACTCAGACACTAGACACTCGACACTCGACACTCGACACTCAAATACTAAACACTAGACACTAGACACTCCGACACTCGGATATAAGACACTCAGACACTAGACTCTCAGACACTTGACACTCAGACACCCAGACACTTGACACTCAGACACTAGACACTCGAAACTCGACACTCGACACTTGACACTCGACACTCGACACTCGACACTCGACACTCGACACTTAGACACAAGACACTCAGACACTCGACACTCAGACACTAGACACTAGACACTTGTCACTAGACACTCGACACTCGACACTCGACTCTCGACACTCGACACTCGACACCTAGACACTCCGACACTCGGATATAAGACACTCAGACACTAGACTCTCAGACACTTGACACTCAGACACCCAGACACTAGACACTCAGACACTAGACACTCGAAACTCGACACTCGACACTTGACACTCGACACTCGACACTCGACACTCGACACTCGACACTTAGACACAAGACACTCAGACACTCGACACTCAGACACTAGACACTAGACACTTGTCACTAGACACTCGACACTCGACACTCGACTCTCGACACTCGACACTCGACACTCGACACTCGACACTCAGACACTAAACACTAGACACTAGACACTCAGACACTGGACACTCGGATACAAGACACTCAGACACTAGACTCTCAGACATTTGACACTCAGACACCCAGACACTAGACACTCTGACACTCGACACTAAGACACTAGACACTCGAAACTCGAAACTCGACACTCGACACTCGACACTCGACACTTGACACTCGACACTCGACACTCGACACTAGACACTCAGACGCTAGACCCTCAGATACTAGACACTCAGACACTCAGACCCTAGACACACAGACACTAGACACTCGGATACAAGACACTCAGACACTAGACAATCGGACACTAGACACTCAGACACTAGACACTCGACACTCGACACTCGACACTCGACACTCAGACACTAAACACCAACACAAGACACTCAGACACTCGACACTCGACGTCACTCGACACTCGACACTCAACACTCGACACTCGACACTCGACACTCGACACTCGACACTCAGACACTAAACACTAAACACTAGACACTAGACACTCAGACACTGGACACTCGGATACAAGACACTCAGACACTAGACTCTCAGACACTTGACACTCAGACACCCAGACACTAGACACTCTGACACTCGACACTCGACACTCAGACACTAAACACCGGACACTAGACACTAGACACTCAGACACTCGACACTCAGACACTAGACACTCGACACTCGACACTCAGATACTAAACACTAGACACTAGACACTCAGACACTGGACACTCGGATACAAGATACTCAGACACTAGACTCTCAGACACTTGACACTCAGACACCTTTTTGGCCTCAGTTCCGTCGAACCCAAATGTACGAAACAGATATATCATCAGTTTTAATTCACTTTGGCACAGACGGCATGCACGTTATTTACCCTAAAGCCATACAGTTTCCAGCAAAATTCAATTATGGTACGGCTGAAAAAAGGATGTTGCCCTTAGTTTTGTCATGAGCATTCACCGTCCATAAAATGCAGGGCAGCACCGTCGACCATGCAGTAGTATATTTGGGCTCAAAATGGTTTGAGGAAGGACAAGCATACGTGGCTCTAAGTCGAGTCAAGTCTCTGGAAGGGCTATGTATTGAGGAATTAGATTGTACTAAATTATCAGGTAAGAAACCATGTAATGATGATGCACTGAATGAATTAAATAAAATGAGGAATATTCGGTAAACAATTTCACTAAATACTAAAAACAAGAAAATAAAAATCGGTAAAAAAACTTTTAAGTTAAACGGTTTTATTTTATGTGCACTGAAAACTACAAAATAAATAAATAGTTACTTACCTATCAACCTACGTAGGTGATCTCGGTCATTAATATCTCTGATGGTAGTGGTTGTCATAACATGAACCATGTCAGCGGCCGAAAGGCAGTTCATGAGAGAACACTAACACCAGGGTTTGCTTGGTAGGTAAACTAAGCAGCCCGCACTATAACAAGTAGGTATTTTGACCTTCTAGTTCAGAAATATTTTAGTACTAGGCAGAATAGCTTTTAGGCATATTAGACTAAAATAAAAACGTGGGGCCCCTCTGAAATCATACCTATAGCAGAGCATATCTTATACTTTGCTAGATCATGAGCTCGGCGTTCGCTGGTGAAGCCGTAACGGCTGGTTATTGATGGTCAAAACCTCCAGTTACGATTATAGTAAGTCGATTCAGCGGACCCTGGACTCCGGAGCTATGAGGTTTCGGATGCGACCGGGATAAACCACTAGGATGATGATGATGACGATTATAATAAGTCGATGCAATCCACACTTAGTATAGTAGAAAGTAATACAGAAATAGTTAATGGGCCCCACGTTTTTATTTTAGTCTAATATGCCTAAAAGCTATTCTGCCTAGTACTAAAATATTTCTGAACTAGAAGGTCAAAATACCTACTTGTTATAGTGCGGGCTGCTTAGTTTACCTACCAAGCAAACCCTGGTGTTAGTGTTCTCTCATGAACTGCCTTTCGGCCGCTGACATGGTTCATGTTATGACAACCACTACCATCAGAGATATTAATGACCGAGATCACCTACGTAGGTTGATAGGTAAGTAACTATTTATTTATTTTGTAGTTTTCAGTGCACATAAAATAAAACCGTTTAACTTAAAAGTTTTTTTACCGATTTTTATTTCTTTTAATATTCGATTTGATACTCGTATATATTTTTTTTTTAAATAACTTTTAAAAAAGGAGTAGGTACTCAATTCGATGGTATCTTTTTGTTACCTCATTACTTCGTCAATTATAAACCGATTTGGGTTTTTTTTATCTATTACAGATTAGTACCAAAAATTTTTTAACAGTTTTCTTTTTAAATTTAAATAACTAATTTCGACACAATTGAAGTCAGTTCTTTTCTTATCCTAAATTATTTACATTTGATGGAATAACACCTGAGTCCTCAGGAATGGCAACGCATGGGGGGTATCATGGGCGAAACAGTATACTCTGTTATGTCCATGGCACTGCTCATGTCTATAGGCGACGGTAACCACTTTCCATCAGGTGGGCCGTCAGGTCATTTGCCATTCTAAGTTGTATAAAAAATATATATAAAAAAAAATCATCTAAATACACTATTTACAAAGACGCATTATTTTTTATTTGTTCCCTAGTCACATCTACATATATACTATAATGATAAACATAAGGTTCCCCTATAACGGGATTTTGCCAACAAAACAGTTGCCATATTTGATAACTACTGGCATATGGATGGAAGGGGGGTATCCCTCAATAGGGAAAGCTTATTTTTAGCAGTGAACAGTTAACGGTTAATATAATAATGATGCTATGTTTGGCATTCGAATTGGCAACCGCAGTTATGTTTTTGATAATGTTTTGAGAGGGACGCTGCTGCCCATGCCTTAACTATTCAGTTCCCTTTGGCTCATTTTCCCAGTGGCTCATTAATAACCTCATGTCCTACAGCCTCAATAGTCGCGTACAGTGCGATTTCAGAGACGTTTCCTCCCACGAACACTCAGGTTATGGAATGAGTTCCCTGCTGAGGTTTTCCCAAGAGACTACAGCATGGGGTTCTTCAAAAGTGGGGTAAAGAGGTTTCTTCAGGTTCGGCAACGCACGTGTAATACCTCTGGTATTACAGGTGTTCATAGGGTACGGTAACCACTTACCATCAAGTGGGCCGTATTCTTGTTTGCAACCACAGTGGTATAAAAATATATGATTTAAGATGCATTTTTTAAGCCAAACTTGCTTATAGCAAATAATAGGTTTGAATCAAGTATACTGATGGCCTGAGCCCTCGATATAGATGTATCTACATAATCAGCAAATAGATAGCGAACATTTCGAAGCAATTTTAAAGTTTGCTCCCTAAGTTGGACCTATCGGGAATCGATCGAGCTATTCCTTATCCAGTGTAGTCCACCATAAAATGTTTAAAGAACTATAATTCTACTATTTTCTACCATTTGATATCAAAATTTTTACCAAAGAGAGACTGTAAAAAGTCTGCTACTTAGATATCTTTGCCCCATTGTTTATGCTGTCGTGAAGTAGTGGTATTTGCATGATTATGTTTCAGTTTGGAGGATGAAATTTGGCAGTGAAATTATAAAGTACAGACGCACAATACCTCAGTCCTCAGGAATGGTAACAGATGAAAGATATCATGGGCGACACAGTATACTCTCCATGTCCATGCCACTTTCATTCAGGTGAGTCGTCGGATGTTTTTCATTCTATGTCGCTGTTATAAGGCTGAAGTAGCTAAGGTAATGAAATTACTGGGTACAAAGTTATACCATGGCTGTGGAGGTCCCAGAATAGAATAAGCCACCCCTTCCTTTTCTGTGGGTGGCGTGAAAGGTAACTAAGAGAACTTTATGGTCGAGATATGGGCAGCAGCATCCCTCTTAAAACAACACCAAAGCACTGCAACTGCCAACCTGCATACCAAGCATGGTAGCTACTGACAAAGCTCTCCCCCCCCCCCTCCCACCTGGAGAGGCTTATGTTCAGCAGATGACATTTAATATCTGACATGATGATGATGATGATAATGATAATTATTAGCAATCCCTCCCCCCCTTACCGTTGACATAAAATTTAATAAACAAATAATAAACAACAAACAAATAATAAGTAGGAATAAACAAATTGATATTAATTTCAAAGTACAGTATCTACTGCATAATAGAATAATGCTATAAATAGGTAAAGATTATTTTAATATGTATGATGATGCACTGCTATGAATAATACTCAATTATACTTATAGACATACCATACATCACGAAGATTTCTCGTGAAACGTTCCATGCGAAACGGGTATTTTAGAGATCCACGCGGTCGTACAGTGATACGAGTATTTACAACGTATCATTTTGTCTTATTCCAGTTATTTAGGGTCGGCGTAATATGTTTTTTTTTTCCTATATTACTTAAGGTTTTCGCTTTTGATTTTACGACCAGCTACCTGCCTGTCGTCAACCCTCCTTGGGAATATATTTGTTGGTGGTATCTGTCACCTACGATATGAAGAAAAAAGGAAGGGGACATTGGAATGCGTAAAGAAAGCTGGTAATAAAAATTAATTGAGAACATTGTAGTTGCTTTTAGGGTACTAACCCAATCAGAAACTGCAGTTGTTCGTGGGGCCGGGTTCATATACCTGTATATCTAAAACTACATTTATTTATATTTAAGTGTTCGCGTGTGCGTGCGTGGGGCTATGCGTGCATTCGTGCGTGCATGGAACACGCGCGTGCATGCGTACGTAGGTGCGCGTACGTGTGTGCGTGTGTGCATGTCTGCATACGTGTGAGTGTGTGTGTGCAAAGGGATATTTATAAACTCGATATGTTTGTGGTTCCCGACTATTATTTCGACTTTATTCTGAATTCTTGAAGTGAACGAAATAAAAATGTCTCTAATTAAAAGGAACTAGCCCACTATCATCTAGGGATCCAAGCTAGAACACATAGATCAGAGTCTATCCAAAAAGTTCTTTTTTTTTTATACAAATTAGAATGGCAAACAAGCTGACGGCCCACCTGATGGAAAGTGGTAACCGTCACCTATAGACGTGAGCAGTAACATAAACATAACAGAGTATACTGTTTCGCCCATAATACCCCCTATGCGCTGCCATTCCTGAGGACTCATATATTATTTCTCTGTACCCTGTAAATTCACGCCGCCCACCCTCAAACCAAAACACAGCCACGCAAACACAACTGCTTCACGGTAGAAACACAAATGGGGCAGAGGTGCCCAAGCAAACGACTTTTGTACAAAGTCTCCCTCTGGTAAAAAAACAAAAAGTTCGTTTCTTAAAATGCCCCAAACGGAAATCGAAACCGATTCCTCTTTTACACATACCATGACCTAATGCAAAATCACCTGTTTTATCTATAAATTTGGCGCCAAATTACAGGGCAGCTCAATTTAATCTATAAAACATTTTTAGGGCTCCCTATAATGAGTCCCTAGACGTGTATACGGTCTATCATTATGGAATATTGGAATATAGTTATTTTATGGGAAGTGCCCCATAAAAGGAAGATATAGCCTACTATTACCACATCGGCTAGACGAAGTGTTATATCGATAAGGTTATCATGCCTTTCCATGATTGAAACCGCTATTTATTGGGGTAAGGAATTGTTAGTAACGCGGACTTCCAACCCCCTTTTTTTATGGGTGAAAATGGAATGGGAGCCCCGACGGCGCTAACAGTATACGCTGGCGGGGCATCAGTGAAGGGTGATCGATGAGAATGAAAACAGGCCAGATAGCCCATTATGATGAATTCATCAGGATTTTTTTTTCAATAAACAGCTTTCTATTTGCAAACCAGTTCGAAATTTAAATAAAATCTTTTATCAGTTACCTCCTTGGTAGCCATGTTTTGAACTAAAAGGTCATTCCATTTTTAATTTACAGGACAGATATGAGTTTACATAGTAATTTATCTAGCCGCAAAACACGACAGATATGGATTTTCATACAACTTTTGCCGGCCGCTGCCCGCATGTATCTGGCCAGTACGGCAATTTTGATTTATCTCGAAGAAGATTGTCAAAATAATGCTCACATATCCAAGCATGTTTGAGAAAAATAATATTATACATTTGTATAGCCTTAACATTTAGCCAGCGTGGCATGCAACATTTTTATATGTATAATTATTGCTTACTATTAATTAAGTAATAGAGTACAGAACCCGAATAAGTTATAAGAATTTAGTTTAAGTACTACGTAGGTTTTTGTTGAGAAAAATAAGACAAAATATGAGTATGTATGTGCCTATCTATTTATATAAAAATATACAGTATATTTATATAGTGTGTATACTCGTATACATGTACACACGAATTATGAGACCAAGTTGAAGGTAAACAGTTTTTTCTCAATCCATTTTTGTTGATACAACTTATTTTTAAGCAGCCATCATTATCGTGACGACATTGTTACAGCCGTAAACTTTCCACTGCTGAACGTAGGCCGTCCTCTTGGGGGTTTTGTCAGTAGTTGCCATGTTTGGCAAGCAGAGTAGCAACCGCAAGCAGGCTTTGGTGATGTTATAAAAGGGACGTAACTACCCATCCTTCGACCATAAAGTTCCTTAGTCGCCTTTTAAGATACCCACGGGAAGGGAAGAAGTTACCTATACTACGGCGGAATCACAAGTAAAATCATATATAGTAAGTATCAGGTATCATTAGGGTTGCCAACTTTCAAAAGGACCAACCCGGAGAATTTTATGTGTAAGAATTTCATAGAAGAAAAGGAGGGAGTTATTAAAAGAAAATCATTAATTAATTTTAAAATTTATATTTATTTTGTTATCGGGCAGCATCTAAAATATTTGTTAGTTTTTCACTATCATATAAAAATTTACATGTAAAATCGAAGTTTGTCAGTACATACTTGTAACTAACTACTAGTAAAAGCAGAGCTTTTTTAAATGCATGATTAATGCAATGGTAACCCCGCCTGTGTTAACGGTATACGCTGGCGGAGCACCAGTGAGGGATGATAGGTAAATAATGAAAAAAGCAGGTCAGACAGCCCATCGTGATGAATACACCTGGAACTCAGCACGATGGTTTCCAGGGGGAACCGCGTGGAGGTCGACCTGACAGGGTATATTGCTAGCAATGGGACTGGTAGCTCGCATTACTAACGATCCCTTCCCCCCAGTAAAAGGAGAGTTACTACACTCTGCTTTTATTAAAGAAACACCTAATCGGTTTCTTTCCTTGCTCCATCACGCTAAATACGCGCTCGCATGAGGCATGAGAGACAGGAATGAAAAGAACAAACCAGACCACAGTTTTCAATTTACGACAGGGACTTCTGTCTTTTGATTTCGTAAAGACTTCGTCAACCTAGCATAAATCCACTCGATTTTCTTCACCGAGAAGTGGTTACATCTCACACAATTCCAACCTCATCGTACAATTTATCACTGTCTAAGTCAATATATATTTTTAGAAAAACTGGGAAAAAAACAAAAAAATGCAATTCGGGATGTTAAACATTATTACCGGAATCTCCCGGACAATCCGGGAGATTTGGCAACCCTAGGTATAGAGGCACATATATAGTAGGTACTAATTTCACCTACATATGTGTACGTAAGTTATATCAAGTAATAAACATCAAAACCAATACGAGGGCATCTCAAACCGTACTCAGAACATCATTCGTACGTCAAAGTACACATAAGCTTTGACTTGTATCAAATCCTGAAGTCAGTGTTAGCGTTCCGTTTGCTAAATCCTGCGGTGTTATCGACGGGAACAGTCTAGTCTACAAACTAATCCCGCTGTTTAATTTAACTGCTTCGCAAACTTTGAACTAACCGACTGTAATCAGTGCTGTGTACGAATGATGTGTATTGGGTTATTTTAAACTGACATCAAAAAAGGAGAAGTTTGTCATTTCGTCAGAATTATTATTATTTTTTATATACATTTCCTGATTACTCGAAAACGATCGGACCTATGAGAATTGTCGATGATCCCAGGCTCATAAGCGGTATTGAACCCTTAAGTCTTAGGAGAGATTTTGCCTCACTCTGCGTGTTCTACCGCCTGTACAATGGACTGTGCTTAGAGGAATTGTTCCATAAGATGTCCACAGCCACTTTCTACCATCGTACGGCTCGCCATCGACAGGGAGTTCATCCTCATGTCCTACAGCCTCAATGGTTGCGTACTGCGTAGTTTCAGAGATTTTTCCTCCCACGAACACTCAGGTTGTGTAACGAGCTCCCTACTGAGGTTTTCCCAAAAGACTACAGCATGGGGTTCTTCAAAAATGGGGTAAAGAGGTTTCTTCAGGGTCGGCAACGCACGCGTAACACCTCTGGTATTGCAGGTGTTCATAGGCTACGGTAACCACTTACCATCAGGTGGGCCGTATGCTTGTTTGCCACCTCAGTGGTATAAAAAAAACCAATTCGGTAGAATCTTTTTTTTTTGTCTGAAAGCATATATTGGTCTCATATAAATTACAACAAAATCGTCTCATTAGTTTAGTATTTAAATCAACATAACTGAATTTTTTAAATAAAAGATCGAATTCGGTTTTCCGGTCGGTTTGTCGATGTTCCAAAAAACCATCAACTTTGTTGCAAATCATTTGTTAAGATTTAAAAATAACTAAAGCGATTTTGAAAAAAGAAATATTATCTTTCAGATAACAAAAAAATTAAACTAGATTATAACTGACGGAGTTATAAACATAAAAAAAAAAGTTGAATCGATAACCACCATCTTTTTGAAGACAATTGACAAAAAAGCGACGTCAGTTATTGATAAATAATGTTTGAAAAATTAATTACTGCATATTCTATAATAACTAATGCAAAAAAGAATATAAAAATAAATAAATAAACAAGTAATCTTGATACTGTTATTTTAAAACAAATAAAAGGCATCGACGATCGACGGGTTGCTAGTAAAAATTTGTACAAATTTTAATGTGCAATAAAAAATAAATGAACAAATATTAAATTTTATTTAAAATGCGTATTTACGCATAATTTAAAATTTTTTATTCGAATTTCAAATGCGAAATCGCTTCTCAAAAATACGGCGATAGTTGCACGATTGTAAATTAAAAATAAATTGTAAAACTCATGAACACTTATTCGTCGTGTAATTAAATTTACAATCAATATAAATACAATACAAACAAAAAAATGTAACAATTAATGTTATTCCGGATTTAAATAGAATTACAATTATACGAAGATTGTCAAGCCTGTACCGGACGGCGAGCTATTCACTCCGGTTGACTACTCCTCAGTCAACAGTCTGTAATTAATTTTTTTTTTTGCTTTTGTCTCTCAATTACACATTAGTCGAGCTACTCCGTGTCCTGGAACAAGTGAAGCGATCAGTATTAGGAATGTACTTTTAACCGACTTAAAAAATTATGTTCTCAACTCGTTTTATACTATTGACCGATAAGCATATATTGTTAGCGCATGCGGGTTTCATTTGTTTATTTGTATACAAAAACAGTTTATAATATTTTAGTCAAGAATTTTTCGTATAGTTGTTTTTTATAAAGAAATTTTATGCCTAAACTCAATACAGATAATTTAGTAATACTATAAAACGGCACATTCTGAGGAAAATTCCTAATTCAATACGTAAACAGAATAGTAATTTATGAGTATTCACCACTCACGGTTTACTGCCTATAAACTTGCTAAACAAACGACAACAAACTATTTGACAAACAATCACACATACGTACATATATATAAGACATTGTAGTACAGGCAATTTCTCCATTATACATACAATTTCCAAAAGGGCTTTAGCACCATAAACTACATACATACGCTATGGCAGATTATACAGAAGACCAAAGAGTATAATTTGCCACTATGTCTGTTTTTAGTAAATTTAGTGAACTCACCATCCTTTTTAATAAGATTTACTGTTTTATATTGGCTATTATGTTTTTTTTTTTTATACGACTTAGAATGGCAAACAAGCTGACGGTCCACCTGATGGAAAGTGGCAATCGTCGCCTATAGACATGAGCAGTACCATGGACATAACAGAGTATACTGTTTCGCCCATGATACTCCCCATGCGTTGTCATTCCTGAGGACTCAGGTGTTATTCCTCTGTACCCAGTAAATTCACGCCATATCCCACCCTTCAAACTGAAACACAGCCATGCAAACACAACTGCTTCACGGTTGACACACGAGTGGGACAGAGGTACCCAAGCAATCGACTTTTGTACAAAGTCTCCCTCTGATACATAAATACATATATTTTTTAATTCGTAACTTTTAAGAAACATTTTCTGTATAAATACTAAGACTGCCTATTAATTGACCTAAATAAACCGATGTCCCGTTTTCAGTTATAGTTAAATAGTTACGTTAGATTTAACTAGCTATCGTATTTATCTACCGCAGTAAAATACAATAGTTACATCAACAATAAACAATATAATCGTATCAATACTGTTGAATGTTGATTCAAATCAAATACACAGTTTACAATGTGGTAATAAATATGATATGATAATATTATGTTTGCAGTTGTGTACGTTATGTACACAGACAGATGTTATATGCAATATAATGATATATATATATATATATATATATATATATGTTACCGGCCAAACCCGATTTCAGGACAAACTAGTATTTTTAATGAGTGAAAATGGAATGATAATTCCGCCTGCGCTATCGGTATACTAACATATCTCCAATATTCATCTTTTGTTTTATATTTGAAAAAATGTAAATAATCAGATTGTATAAATTTATTTATTAATTTACGTGTGTCACAAATGGCTCAAATAAAGTGTTTATCTATCTATCTATCTATACACTGGCGGAGCACCAGTGATGAGGTGATGGGTGAGGGTGAAAGCAGGTCAGTTAGCCCATCGTGAAAAATTCCGTAAGAATTAACCACTTCTAGATCTTATTACTAACAATTCCTTTCCCCACTCAGGCTAAACTAGTTCTTCCTATACATGATAGGATTAACTAGTATAGCCTAGTTCAAACTAATTTGTCCTAAGCCCGTTAGGATAAACCAGTTTAGGCTAGACTAACCAAAGGTTGTCTGTAAGAGATTGCCCTAGCGATAAGACCGCCTTTTGTATCACTTCTCAATAAAATTTACTGTATTACTTATTTTATAAATAATGCAATAAAGTGTAAAATAAACAAATATTTCTCGAAATTATTTATATATTAATAACATCAATGCATAAGGGGTACTATGGGAAGCATAGTGTAAGAGAACACAGGGAGACTTTGTACAAAAGTCGATTGCTTGAGTACTTCTGTCCCATTCGTGTTTCAACCGTGAAGCAGTTGTGTTTGCATGGCTGTGTTTCGGTTTGAAGGGTGTGATATGGCGTGAATTTACTGGGTACGGAGGAATAACACCTGTCCTCAGCATGAGGGGTATCATGGGTGAAACAGTATACTCTGTTATGTCTATGGTACTGCTCATGTCTATAGGCGACAGTTACTACTTTCCATCAGGTGGGCCGTCAGCTTGTTTGCCATTCTAAGTTGTATAAAAGAAAAAAGATAGAATAATACTAAAATTAATACATTACTGTACAATTTATTTCTTGCTTTAACTTGTAACCTTGTAAAACTAACATAGATCCACATTTAATAGTTCTTCCAACATACATACCTATCAATAATGACACGTACATAATATATTGCACATTTGTGACATATTGCCATAATCGGCGCGCGCGCACGAGGTCAACTCGACACTATTAGCTATTGTGATCAAAGGTCACTTTTACCTTGCCCTGTTATTGTAAATTATACCATAATAATGCCATTATAAAATCAGACACATTTTTTTTTATATAGTTAGACAGATAGGTACTTTTTTATTGATTCCTCCAATAGATTACAATAGTAAACTTATTATAGATACAAACAATTATAAGAAATTATCGCACAATAGGCAAACTTCTTCAGGCTTTAACCTTTGGATGAAGAGAAGTGATTATAAACAATTTGATTGGAGACACAAAACTCTGTTCGCTTTCAAATATATATAGAGATATAATAAATGAAATAGAGAAGGGAAGGATGAAAATTATTATTTTTATCCGAAAGTATTTCCATCAGGTGGGCCGTCAGCTTGATTGCCATTCTAAGTTGCATAAAAAAAAATACAACCGAATTGTAAAACTCCTGTCTGACGTCGTTTAAAAAGAAACAATATCTTCCACTTAACAATAAAATATTTATTGATATTGCACATGTTTTTCTAGAACAATTTAATAAGGTTATTGTACTCGTATGTGTAAATATTGATTATTTGCACAATACATTACACACCTGTTCACACATGTAACACATTTATACCTATATTAATTACTCAAGTCAATTATCTATATTATTAATCACTCAAGTGCTTATTTCTAGCTATTTCTAGTGAGGTGACTAGCGAAACAAATGTCGAAATAGGAACAAAAATCAATACTTGTGGCGTAACTGTACAGTTTTCCGTCTGATTCCGGTATAGAATGGGTCAATCCTTCCTTTCCCAGGGTGTCGCAGGAGGTGACTTTTTTTTATTATTATTTCAGCCGTTGACTGTCCATTGATGGACATAAGCCTTTCCCATTAGTGAAGTTTTGCTAGTAGTGGTAACGCTTGGCAGGCGGGTTGGCGACCGCAGTTAGGTCTTTGAGGATGTTTTAAGAGGGACGCTGTTGCCAATCCCTCGTCCTCCCTTAGTCGCCTCTTACGACACCTACGGGAAAGGAAGGGTTGGCACATACTATGTTGGGAAACACACGGCAAAAGAGGTGAGAGACTAAGGGAACTTAAAAGTCGAGGGACGGGCAGCAGCATGCCTGTTAAAATATGTCCAAAGCCTAACTATGGTTGCCAACCAACCTGCCAAACGTGACCACTACTAGTGAGACCCTCAAAGGAGGAGGCCTATGTTCACTAATATTTTTTTGATGAATGCTAATGGAATGGCAACCCCGCCTGCGCTAACGGGATACGTTGACGGGGCACCAGTGTCTCTATTTTCATTTAAGAGTTTCCTCTTGTCGGCACAACTAATTCATTCATACTGTACCAGGTAGTTCTATCCCATGCCATATCTTTGTCTTCCCTATACGACATAACACCTAATGTTTCCTTTATCTGTCCCATGTAGTTATTCCTGGGTCCCCTTTCTCTATTGCCCTCTATTTATTCTTTTACTATGCTCTTTAAAAATCGTCATTTCGAATAAGATAGGCCAGCATTTTGCATCTTCTATTCTCTATTGTTTTCTTCTCATTCTCCTTTTTTAAGATTTCTTGTTAGACTTATATGTTGCTTTTTCCGTCCAGCTTATCCTTTCCATTCTCCTCCATGTCCACATTTCAAATGCCTCAAGCATCTTTCCTTCCTTTTGCGTAATTTTTATGATGTATGTAGTTATAATGCAACAAACATAAAAAATATAACCAAAATGAAAACTTTCTTTTTAAAGTCGGTTTAAAAATACATGAGCGTCGTTACTATTGTTTATTATCCTTCGACCTCGTTACGCTTCGAGTACTATATTTTCTTATATGGCCAATACGATTCGCCAACGAAACCGGGTTAACTGGGGAAATTATTGCTTTCATTTTTATATGTGTTATTTATACTTACGCTAATATGTGTAAATAGGGGGAGGAAGGGATTGTTAGTAATACAAGATACAGTTTTATATTTATTGATGGACTCACGTATGTGTGCCTCGGCTACACCTCGGCCCACATTTGCACGTTCGTCCATCAATGCCTCAGTTGCTGGCCGCTGCAGTAATGTACTATTAAAAAGAAACTAAAAAGGTGGCTGATAGAAAAATGTTTTTACTCGGTTAATGAATATTTTAATCATTGTAAAGCTTAAATATGTGACTCAATTAATTAATTATTATTACTAACCAATATAATTATTAATATGTAAATATGTTGACATTTATATAATACGTATATATTATATAAATGTCTTTATGTAGTAGTATAGCACAGTAGCACAATTAAATTAATTTTGTACGCCAAATTCTGGTGAAAAGTGTGAACAATATTTAAATATTATGTACAAACCTTTATACCACTTTTCAAACAAAGCTATTTGTATTCGTATTTGTACAACAACTCTAGTAACTACTAGACTATACTCATTTTATGAGGATTAAAGCCGCTATTTTTTTCTTAGCAAAATCTTTAAGGTCATATCGACACATCTATATTTCTTGAAAGTTTTCACGACATATAAATACCGCGTGTATTTTTTTAATGGATGATAACCCCACCCGCGCTATCGGTATACACCGGCGGGGCATCAGTGAAGGATGATAGGTGAGGATAAAGTAGGTCAGTTAGCCCATCGTGACGAATTCAACAAGAATTGTTCACGATGGTTTCCAGGGGGAACCACGTGGAGGTCGACCTAATAAGGCATATTGCAATGGGGCTGTCAAACTCCAATGCTTACAATCCCTTTCCACCCTACCGCGTGTATTAAAAATTGAAATGTATTTTTTTTATGATATAACGGTAAAGAAGCTAACGGCCCTTCTTATGGAAAGTGGTAACCGTCGCCTATAAACATGAACAACACTAGATATGTTACAAAATACACTATTACGCCTAGTACAGGGTGCGTTGCTGTTGAGGTTTACGATGTTATATCTCTGTACCCTGTAAATTAAATATCAACAATTATTAAATCCGAAGATATCGCCTAACATATGAACAAAACAAATCAAACAATTCGAAAAACTCCTCTCTTTTCAATTCGCGTAAAAACACATAGAAGACTACCAGAGGGAGACTTTGTACAAAAGTCGTTTGCTTGGGTACCTCTGTCCCATTCATGTTTCAACCGTGAAGCAGTTGTGTTTGCATGGCTGTGTTTCGGTTTCAAGGGTGGGATATGGCGTGAATTTACTGGGTACAGAGCAATAAAACCTGAGTCTTCAGGAATTGCAACGCATGGGGGTATCGTGGGCGAAACAGTATACTCTATTATGTCCATGGTACTGCTCATGTCTATAGGCGACGGTTACCAATTTCCATCAGGTGGGCCGTCAGCTTGTTTGCCATTCTGAGTTGTATGAAAAAAAAAGAAACAAAAAACTGCAGTAGCTACAAGGCCGGACCTTAGAGGCATGAAGGAGGTACAACTTACTTAATCATGAAAAGAGGAAAGATAATAGATGCTTGTAATTATTTTACCTAATGTTTTACTTTCTTAATTATACAGCACTATCATACCTACTTGTACTCGTACAACAATTAGTCCATTACCTTAAGGTTGCCTTGAAAAGATTGCGCTCAGTAATAAGACCGCCTTACTGTACTTACACAACTGTATCGTTACATTTATTAATTGTCTTGCTTATTCCCTATATCCTATACGGCAAATAAAGTATACTCATTCATCCATTTTTACCTACCTCAATAAGAAACAAGCATGTGAATAAAAATATGTATGTATGTATTACTCGGTCAAAAGAGCGAGGTAGAAAACATAACCTTTTATCATTCCTACAGTTGTAAATAAGCAAAGAAATGCTGTTCACAGAGGCAGCCATGTTAGATACAGATATAATTCAAGGAAATGTAAGATATTCATCATAAAAGAATGTTATAGTAAGGCAGAGGGTCCGGGATTGTTCCCAGAGGTGAAATATCTTTCCATTGATAGACTATGCGACATATGTATGTACGACAAGTATAATTTATTTTCAGAGAACATTTTATTTTACTAATATAATAAAATTGTATTTACATGGGAGATATTTGAGAAAAATTAATATAAAGGTATTTGACCACACGGCCAAAAGGCTTTGGCCGTGTGGTCCACATAGAATACGCCACCTCATCATTTCCCGTGGGTATCTTATAATGGATGATAATGGAATACGCTGGCGAGGCACCAGTGAGGGATGATAGATGAAGATGAAAGAGCAGGTCAGTTAGCCCATCGTGGTGATTACACCTGGAATTCAGCACAATGGTTTCCAGGGGGACCACGGGGAAGTCGACCTGATAGGGTATATTGCTATGAATAGGACTGGTAGGCCGCATTATGAACAATCTCTTTCCCCGCCCCCCCCCCTCTCGCCCGTGGTATCGACAGCAGCGTTTCTCTTAAAACATCTCCAAAGCCTAACTGCAGTTTGGCTTTAAATGATATTTTAAGAAGAATGTTGTTGCCCTCCGGAGTCCAAGATCCAAGAGGGCGACCAAGGGAGCTTGGTCGCTTCGGGAAATATGCTATGCCGGCCATATTAATCATCAATCTTCGACTGCCATTTTGTTTGCAGACATTTTATGATATGTGTTTCACCTCTAAAGGTTTTATTTTTATTTAATACCTAATGAAAAATGACTACCACCGCCCATAATGACAGGTGCTGAGAGCCCACTCTCAGCACTGGAGAAATTATGAGTGTGCCTTACCCTTTTAGAAAGAAATATGCACTCTTCTTAAAGATGCTGTATCGATCCGGAAATACAGTTGATGGAAGTTGATTACAAAGCGTTGTAGTGCGTAGAGGAAAGTGCCTTGAAAAACGCATAATGGAGAACCGCCACTCTTCCAGATGGTTGAGATGAAACTTTAGTTCATGGCGTATTGTATAATGATGTAATTCAACATTACCAAAATTCCAAAATAATAAAATCCAAATCCAAAATGGCCGCAATGGTTTGACGTTACGAAGCTCTGGATTGCCTTTAAATCGTAGAGATGTAAAATTTTATATATATTTTTTATAAATAGATTTTTTTATACAACTTAGAATGGCAAACAAGCTGACGGCCACCTGATGGAAAGCGGTAATCGTCGCCTATAGACATGAGCAGTGCCATGGACATAACAGAGTATACTGTTTCGCCCATGATACCCCCATGCGTTGCCTTTCCTAAGGACTCAGGTGTTATTCCTCTGTATCCAGTAAATTCACGCCATACCCCACTTTTCAAACCGAAACACAGCCATGCAAACACAACTGCTTCACGGTTGAAACACGAATAGGACAGAGGTACCCAAGCAATCGACTTTTGTACAAAGTCTCCCTCTGATATATCAGAGGGAGATATATTATTGAATTTTTACAATTCATGTAAATAACTGTACAATTTTTATCCAGCACATGATTTTGTATAATTAAAAATATAAATTTGGTAGGCGTTAATTCAGAAAACAATCTTTACTAAATTGCCTTCAGTCTGAGTAGTCTGGGAGGTTCTAGCTTATCTTATACAATATCTCACTACTGTATCCACAACATAAACACAATAGAGAAACGACTTATTGTGATAGACAATTGTCTAGTCTTGTTATCTGTCTATCTTTACGCCGAATCCTTTGCTGTGTAGGTAGAGAATTGAGTGCCAAAGATCTCTTAAAGACGTCAGTACATTGGTTCCTGAACTTTTATATTTAATAGGTATTTGAGTTCTCTCTCACACAGACCACGGTCTATCTGCTCAGAATATGTTAGTCTAAGTCTTTCACTTTATCTACATCCACTGTAAACTCCTAAAGGAACATGGAAGTAGTATATATATCTAGTTACTTGCACGGGAGGGGGGCGGGGTAGGGAATGTATTGTTAGTACTGTAATCTACATTCCTAACAGTATACAATAGTCTCATCGCTAGCAATATACCCAGTCAGATCAACATCCACGTGATCCTCTCTGGAAACCATCATGTTGAATTCCAGGTGAATTCATCATGATGGGCTAATGACCTACCTTTTCATTCTCACCTATCATCCCTAGCTGGTGCCCCACCAGCGTATACCGTTAACGCAGGCAGGGTTACCATTTCATTATTATCCGTAAAAAAGAAAACTCACCTTTACATTGCATAATTTATGGTTTATACATTGGCACCATTTGTGTGATATGGGACAATCAGTGGGTAGATGTAAAAATTTCTGCCTAGAAAATGAAGATATAACAGCGCTACATCAGTCTACTCGTGACCACAGCCGGCGTAAGACGGCCAAATTGTAACGACGGTATTTCAACTAAATTATCATAGTTACCTAAATGATGGCGTTCATTACCGTTTCTTTTTATGTGTTCTCGTACAGTTCTGTATTAAAATTGATATTATATTCAAGTTAATTATAAATCATACATTATTTGTGTCTGCATAATATAATATTTTTAATACATACATACATATCTGTCACGCCTGTCTCCCATTAGGGTAGGCAGAAACAATGGAACGCCAAATGCTTCGATTCAAACAAACCTCTTTCGCTTATTCCACATTTCATCAACCTTTTCACACACGCTCGCCGGTTACGGGTACTTTTAATTTGGCCCTTCTTCAGCACGTCGCGTATTTGGTCGACATACGTCCGTCTAGGGCGGCCCCTACCGACATCTCCATTCATTCTTGCTCGATAAATCTCTTTCGTAATTTTTCTTTCATCCATCCTCTCCAAATGACCAAACCAACGCAACATTCCTTTTTCGATTTTTGTCACTATATCGTCTTTCAGTCCACACTTCTCTCTAATCACACTGTTTCTTACTCTATCTTTTTAATACAGTTTTATTTTTATAATATACAAATATTATAAAAAAAAACATTATACATTGCTTCTTGACAATCCCTAAAAGAGGTCTATATTTTTAATATAGTATCTATAAATATAGATTAGTATACCATACTATACCATACCATCATCATATCAGCCATTAATTGTTCACTACTAAACATAGGTCTCCCCCTATTGGCGGATTTTGCCAGTAGTTGCCATGCTTAGCAAACGGGTTGGCAACCGCAATTAGGTCTCGGTGATGTTTTAAGAGGAACGTTTCTACCCATTCTTCGAAGTACATATACATGCGTGTATATTAGTATAAAATATTTAAAATTTTCTCTCACTAATTATTCTGAAACGATTCAGAATTGACCAAACTATACAAAAACAATCGAAATAAGAATTTTCCCTCCATTCGGAAGTCACTTAAAAAGATAACCTACAAAACTCATCTCGGTATCTTCCACTGGCCACAACGTTACGAGCGGCAACAATTCCAGTGCACGCTCAATTTAATACAATTTCCGTTCGACCGTGATGTTTTTGCCCGACATCCGCGGTCACGCCATTGTATCGATTAAAAAACTATCGAATCCGGATCGTGGTACACGAGCGTCGATTGCGATTAATCTTTTTATAGCTTTATATATTATTTTTTTCTTTAGCTCTTTATTGCACCAAAAACATAAAAATAAACAATGACATATAAACAATTCAACAGAAATACAGTAACATTAAGTACAGATTAAAATATACATATAAAGGTACAAAAGGCGGTCTTATCGCTAGGGTAATCTCTTACAGACAACCTTTGGTTATTCATTTAACTTATTCATTGTCCACTTTTACTATAAATCTCCTTCACAGGTAATGAAATATTTTATTACTTTAGATAACTTCGATCAAAGGAGAGTTAGAATGGTCCTACTTGACTTTTCCTTCTTATTTCCTGGTAATTTTTGGGCTAGGCATCCTTTAGCTATAAGTGAATCTACCATATTCGTATTAGTACAGCAAGCAACCAATAGATGGTGTTAAAATTTCTATTATCACAGATAGTGTATACTGTACATCAGTGTTTCCCAACCTTTTTTGTACCATGCCCCACTTGAACATTTTTTTAATTTTTATGTCCCCATACATAATTTTCCCCCAAAAAGATTACTTGACGACTCTAATCGCCCAGTTGATATTTTGGTAATGTGAAACGAAATTATACCTACCTAATAAATATGTACAGCATTTTTTCTTAATTTACTTTTTTTGTTAAATTTGGGACCGATATCCACTTGTAGCATTGCATTTAAATGGCCCGGAGCAAAAGGATTAAATTCTTCGAGTCCATTTTTTAAATCCCCCCCTCCCCCATAACTATCTAATTGCCCCCCTGTGGGCACCACGTTGGGAAACACCGCTATACATACTATACCACCTTCATATTTCACCATGAAATACGATCCTGCGCAACTTGCATTTAGCAACTTCCTGCAACATTTTTGAGATAGTCACTCCATCTCGCGGAGAATCACCTCACACTATATTTACCTGTATAATATACAGTATACATCATCTTGCATTTTATCTAAGTAGTAACTGGCATTATTAAAACAGCCCATTTCTGTCCCACAACTAAGTCTTGATATATAAGACGTTTGTGTTTTTATGAATTTGGATGGAATGTTAAAACGTCTATACTAATACTAATCTATACTTTATTTATTTATTAACATTTAGTGCACCATTTATAAAAATAAAAAATACAGTCAATTTTAATAAGAAGTGATACAAAATATAGACTAAAACAATGTCGTAGAAATCCGGTTAGATAGCCCATCTATTTTAGCGGAAGTATTTTTACGTTAAAAAACTCTTTGATTTTTTAACGTAAAAATATACAAACTGGCAACAAGATGGAAATTTAATTAACCTTACATCGCGGAAAATAATGATACGCATTATTCAAATTTAGAAATTAATTTAAAAAAAATTAAAAACAAAAAACGCCTCGTATTGCTCATATCGCTCATCTACGGCAAGCCGTTAACCACGACCGACCATTTGATTCGGAGATTTTAATTGAAACAATCGCATGGTTATAAAACACACATCGATTCAACGTTTATATCGGTGTCTCGTATTTTTGTCACCATTTGCGATATCATATTTATTTTACAGTGACTTCATTCACCTATCTACATCATCTTATCATCCGTCGTCTGTTCACAGCTGAACACAGTTCACCAGAGGGAGACTTTGTACAAAAGTCGATTGCTTGAGTACCTCTGTTCTATTCGTGTTTCAACCGTGAAGCAGTTGTGTTTGCATGGCTGTGGTTCGGTTTGAAGGGTGGGATATGGCGTGAATTTACTGGGTAGAGAGAAATAACACCTGAGTGGAATAATACCGCATGGGGGGTATCATAGGCGAAACAGTATACTCTGTTATGGCCATGGTACTGGTCATGTCTATAGGCGACGGTTACCACTTTCCATCAGTTGAGCCGTCAGCTTGTTTGCCATTCTAAGTTGTATATAAAAAAAGAACATATATGGGAGATATATGTTCTTTTTTTATATAATAGACTGCCGTAAGGAACGGTCCAGAGCCACCTGCATCCACTGACTCCCTGCAATGCATGTAAGGTCGTTACTCCATCTAATGAGGGGTCATTCACCTAAAAATCTGTTTTCATTAACTAAATTTAATGATGCTATAAATTAATGATTAATTAACCAGACTGTAAAACAGTCCGTTGATATTCAATAATAGAACAATTTAAAAATTCATTAATTGATCGAAAGTTTCCATTTGTTGTTAATTTAATTCTTTGTTAAATTTTCATTATCTTCTTAAAGTCATAAGATATTCATAAGATACATACATATTAATATAAAATATATATAATAATATAAAATTATATATAAAATACATAATAATATAAAATTATAACTGGATGGTGTCTGTACATTGGTAATTTTTGCCCAATTACTATTTGAGATCGGCGTAATATGTTATTTTCTTTCATTCTTCTCTCATCATATCAGTCTTAAAATGTCCACTGATGAACAAAAGACACCCATTTGAGGGGTTTTGCCAGTAGTTGCCAAACTTGGCAGACAGATTGGCAACCGCAGTTAGGCTTTAAAGACGTTTTAAGAGGGATTCTGCTACCCATCCTTTGCCCTCCTTAGCCGTCTCTTACGACACGCACGAGAAAGGAAGGGGTGGCCTATTCTATGCCGTGACCAGACAGGACTATTTTTATCTACTCGCAGTCATTTGCACATACACTCCAATTCTGATCATACCATCTTTCATACAATTCATACATGTATTTTTAGGTCTTCTTCAGCCTTTATAGCCATTCATATACTTATCCCTTCTTTGCGTAATGGTGGAAATTTCCATCATAACATTGAATGCCCAAAAATTATGTAAAAGAACAAGTTCACTTTAAGTTGATCGTGTCTGGATACCTTTTTAATGTCCATTGCAGAAAAAAAAACCATAGCTGTCAAATTTATTTTTTAACCATTTTTCCTTTAATTTTGAATATGAATTATATCACCTTGATTTATTTCACCAATAAAAAAATCATGCAAAGAAGGGTTAATATCTTTCTTAAAATATATTCTTCATCCCTGCACATCACGTATCCTTACCTGGCCCTCTAGACGAGTGGCAAGCGAATTCGTCGATGGAAACGACATCGCTAGCAAGTCCGTGAGACAGAATAAGATAGCAACGCCGGATGACTCATTCCAAGTCACGCACTCGCTAGCGATGTCGATTCCATCGACGAATTCGCTTGCTACTTGTCTAGAGGGCCAGATTAGACAGTTACTCCTTAACATTTCCATCACTGGCGCTACTTTCATACTTCTTCCAAATCATTCTTAATTTTGTCCATTCTTGTCACACCACACTCCCATCTTAACATTCAAATCTCAGCTACAGACTTTGTACAAAAGTCTTTTGTTTAGCCACCTCTGTCCCATTCGTGTTTCTACCGTGAAGCAGTTATGTTTGCATGGCTGTGTTTCAGTTTAAAGGGTGGGATATGACAGTGAATTTACAGAGTACAGAGGAATAACACCTGAGTCCTCAGGAATGACAACGCATGGGGAGTATCATGGGCGAAACAGTATACTTTGTTATGTCCATGGTACTGGTCATGTCTATAGGCGATGACTACCACTTTCCATCAGGTGGACCGTCAGCTTGTTTACCATTCTGAGTTACATGAAAAAAAAGAAACATGCAGTCACCTTTCATCCAACATCTTTGCTAGCCAACACTTCGATCCGTAAAAGACAGCAGGCTGGATTATGCCTTTATAAATTTGTAAATAACTGTACAAAGAAGATATTTAAGGTATATTGTTACGAGAAGTAAGCCAAAAGAACAATTATTAGAATTATTATTGCCTATCAGTATTTTTGTTCCGGCGTTACGCATAAACTGCTGGAACGAATTGGAGGCAGTTAGCATAATTGTGTTGATCATTTGACTTAAAATCCGGTGTATGTTTCATTCAAGAATTTCCTTTTTCATTGATTTTCTTATTTCTAAAATCTAAGGGTACAAAGTTACTGTTAAATAAATTTTAATACCTTCATAAAATTAGTAACCACGGAAATTTGTCAAAACTTATTATAACTTTAAGCGGAAACTTTATACTTTAAGGCTATGTCTTCTCTAATTTTAACTGGGACTGATCTATTTTCAACCGACTTCATAAAGAATGAGGTTCTAAATTATGTTGTAGATATAAACAGAACTTATTGCTAATTTTCGCCGTGTCTACTCCCGTATAGAATGGGCTACCCCTTCTATAGCCTTTCCCGTGGGTATCTTGAAAGGCGACTAAGGGAGAGCGAGGGATGGACAACAGCGTCCCTCGGAGCGAATGGGATTGTTAGTAATGGAGACTGAGAATCTCATTACTAGCAATATAGCCAACCAGGTCGACTTCCACGCGGTTCCCCCTGGAATCTATCATGGTTAATTCCTGATGAGTTCATCATGATGGGCTAACTGGCCTGTTTACATTCTCATTGATCACCCTTTACTGGTGCTCCGCCAGCGTGTCCCGTTAGCGCAAGCGGGGTTACCATTTCATTCTCATCCATCAAAAAAAAAGCAGCGTCCCTCTGGGGGGAAAGGGACTGTTGACAGTCCCATTGTTAGCAATATGATCAATCAAGTTGACCTTCACGTGGTTCCCCCTGGAAACCATCGTGAACAATTCTTGTTGAATTCGTCACGATGGGCTAACTGACTTGCTTCATCCTCACCTACCATCCTTCACTGGTGCCCCGCCGGTGTATACCGATAACGCAGGTGGGGTTACTATTTCATTATCACCCATAAAAAAAAGACCTGTTACTATCGTCACCTATCATACCTTACTGGTGCCTCGCCAGCATACACCACTAGTACAAGTATAGTTACTATTCCATTTTCACCCTTAAAAAGAACATCATAGTGTTGGCAATCAAAATACCGCGTACCGATAGCAGAACAAGAAACAACGGCCCCTCTATTGTCGGGTCTCTAAATTGGGTCCCGATAATGGCAAGATGTTTAAACTACAGAAACAATGACAAGTATTTTGTTACCAGAGGGAGACTTTATATAAAAGTCGTTTGCTTGAACACCTCTGTCCCATTCGTGTTTCAATCGTAAAACAGTTGTGTTTGCATGGCCGTGTTTCGGTTTGAAGGGTGGGATAAGGCGTGAATTTACAGGGTAAAGAGGAATAACACCTCAGGTGGTATTCCTCAGTACTGCTCATGTCTATAGGCGACGGTTACCACTTTCCATCAGGTGGGCCGTCAGCTTGTTTGCCATTCTATTTGTTACCATTCGTTTGTTTATGTGTATTGATCATCTAGAATTGTTGTCTAGTTAATAAATTAGTACTTTAAAGACTCTTGTCTCTTGATCTCAATTAATGGTTTGCTACATAGAAAAAAAACCCGTTGGACTATTCACACCTCGATCCAAAATATCCTATCGATAAACAGCGAGCAGCGTGGTGTGAATCGCCCATATATCCAAACACCATAAGCTACTTTCACTAACAAGCAGTAAAATAAATTGACGTGTTTGTCGGTTGCATTATCATAGGCAGCACACTATTATCTAGGTCACCGGTGTTTGTTTGTTTTGCCACGGTGACTGGAGATCAAATCAATTGCGTGTAACTATAAGGTCAGTGCACTTACCACTTACATGGATGGCAGGCAGTCGGTACGTGGAAATATTTGGATTTGACTTGTTTTGATACTACATACATAATCGTAAAAGTGTTTTTTTTTTTTTTTACTATTTGGGAGACAAACTATTTCTTATTACACTTTATAAATAACATACAAATCAGCAAAAAATCTACAATTAAATAAAACATATTTAACATTGATTTTTCTTTTTATACCACTAAGGTGGTAAACAAGCATACGGCCCATCTGATGGTAAGCGGTTACCGTAGCCTATGGACGCCTGCAATATCAGGGGTATTACGCGCGCGTTGCCGACCCTGAAGAAACCTCTTTACCCCCCTTTTGAAGAACCCCATGCTGTAGTCTCTTGAAAAAACCTCGGCAGGGAGCTCATTCCATAATCTGAATGTTCGTGGGAGAAAACATCTCTGAGACCGCTGAAACGATCTTCATCGCGCCTCCAATAAAACTGTTTATTGTCTAAAAAAATTCTAGTAATTATCACCCGATAAGCTATATCGCAATCATCACGTAGGTCCCAGTATAGAATAGGCAACCTCAACTGAGGGAGATTATGGTAGGGGATTAGGCAGGAGCGTCCCTATTATATCTCGTCCCTCAGCAACAAAAGCTAAAATGCCGTTGCTAACCCCAAGCGGGTTCGTGGCAGCTACAGGCATCCTGGCAAACCTCTTATGGAGAAGGCTATGTTTAGCAGTGGATAATAAACGACATACACAACAAGCCATATCACAAGCCTTCCTATATTACAAAGGTGATCTAGAAACTGTTAACTTTAGAAGGTATTTAATCTATTTGTGTGTAAATAGTATGGATAAATTACTTGAAATCAAAACTGACTATTAGCTACAACAATAGTTTTCCTCAATTTGAAACTAGATGGCGGTACTTGCAATACCTATGACAAGGACGTTTAAAAATCAATTAATATTTTATAAAGACAATGGAATTCTCATATATTTCACGTGCACACCTTGTATTCAAATTATCTCGTTTTGTATTCTCGACAATACATATACAAATAGTATTTTAATCTTTTAAATGTAAATACGCAATTACATCAACCTTGCGTGAAGGTTTGGTGCCAGTACAATGTACCAATGTTCTTTGCTCTAATAACCATTGATTATCCTTTTCCCCTTCATCATCATCATCATCATCATCATCATCATCAATCAGTCGTTATCTGTGAACAGTTGAGCATAGGCCTCCTTCAAAGACTGTCTTAAGGAACAGGACTATTTCTTATGTCAATCTACCATTGGGGGAATTGGGGCAGTTGTTACCACGCTTGGCAGGTGGATAGGCAACTGTAGTTTAGCTTTTGGTGATGTTTTGAGACGAACTCTGTAGAACGTCAAATGCATTACAGGGAGTGAATGCAGGTGGCTCAGAACCGTTTTTTTTATACAACTTAGAACCATTTGTATACAATAACACCCATCTGTACCGACGTCTTAACGGGCTCTACCGTGAAGCAATTATGTTTGCATGGCTGTGTTTCGGTTTGAAGGGTGGGATTTACTGGGATTTAATGGCACTGAATTTACTGGATACAGATGAATGATTCCTGAGTCCTCAGGAATGGCAACGCAATTGAGGGTATCATGGGCGAAACAGTATACTCTGTTATGTCCATGGTACTGCTCATGTCTATAGGCGACGATTACCACTTTCCATCTGATGGGCCGTCAGCTTGTTTGCCATTCTAAGTTGTATAAAAAAATTTAAAATACAAGTAACTAAGATCAGTAATAGTAATTAGTAAAGTAGATTAACTAAAATCCAATCCAGTTGTTACGTCCATCCAATACGATAAGTTTTATAGTTTTGTGAAAATAGCACGTTGTACAAGACGTGACTACATGAATAATGTAAAAATACCTAGAGATGAAGTCACGTAAATACGCCATGAAGGTTTCTTTGTTGAAACACGAAAAACGTTTCAACTGTGGAAATTGATTGGTTGAATAATGTTATAAAACCTTATCTTACTAATATAACAAAACTAGTCTTCACCCGCGGCTTCGTATAACTGGGATATGTTCACTGACAAAAAAAAAAACAACACCAGAGGGAGACTTTGTACAAAAGTTGTTTGCTTGGACACCTCTGTCTCATTTGTGTTTCTACCGTGAAGCAGTCAGCATGGCTGTATTTCAGCTTGAAAGGTGGGTTATGGCAGTGAATTTACAGGGTACAGAGGAATAACACCTGAGTCCTCAGGAATAGCAACGCATGGTGGGTTATCATGGGTGAAACAGTATACTCTGTTATTTCCATAGTACTGCTCATGTCTATAGGCGACGGTCACCACTTGCCGTCAGGTGCGCCGTCTCTAGAAGGGTGGGGTATGGCAGCGAATTTACAGGGTACAGAGGAATAACACCTTAGTCCTCAGGAATGGCAACCCATGGGAGATATCATGGGTGAAACAGTATACTCTGTTATTTCCATAGTACTGCTCATGTCTATAGGCGACGGTTACCACTTGCCATCAGGTGGGCCGTCTCTGGAAGGGTGGGGTATGGCAGCGAATTTACAGGGTACAGAGGAATAACACCCGAGTCCTCAGGAATGGTAACGCATGGGAATAATCATGGTCGAAACAGTATACTAACTGAAGTAACTGTTGTGTCCACGGCACTGCTCATGTCTATAGGCGACGGTTACCACTTTCCATCAGGTGGGCCGTCAGCTTGTTTGCCACTGTAAGTTACATAAACAAAAATACCCCATGCGAAACCGGAGCGAGTCGTATAGTCTCAATGATACAGAAAATCACGTGAAAAGTCAACCTGTTGTTTAGTTAACTCGAACGGGAATCGAAACCGACTCACCAATTCATCTTTGTGATTACTGTACTACAAAGGTAGTCATTAAAACTTGTTATCAGGTAAACTGGAGGCAACTGTGAGTCATTAAACTCGTCGTGTTCAGGGTTTGGTCGTTGTCATCTATTCTGATAAGGGTACTTGACGTGGCCGCTGATAAAACTAGGTTAGTGTCATAATACACGGTGATTAAACAGATATGAATCACGACTGTTAGCTTGATGGGATGCTTTGATTAAATTTGTGTATTGTTTGACATTAGTTCCCATTTGCGACTTTGTTTTCGCGATCGGAATATGTAGCCTATATCTATTTATCTGTATATATACAACTCTGTACCCTGTAAATATATATATACGTATATTATACCACAATAAATATTATGTAATTCGTTAATTTTATTCGCGCATTGTCCGGGATCAAAAGTAACCTAACTCTTTCTGTGTTCCAAATAATAAGTCTATAGCAAATTCTGTTTTAATTGCTTGAGCTAATACTCAAATACTAACAAACTCACTTTCACATTTATAATCACCATCAAGATCATCATCATTTCAGCGATTATGCGTCCACTGCTGGAAACAGACTGCCATATGGAACGGTCCTGAGCCACTTGCATCCACTGCTAGACATAGACTGCCACATGGACCGATCCTGAGCCACTTGCATCCACTGACTCCCTACAATGCATTTTAAGTCGTCGCTCCATTTAATAGAGAGGGGGTCGTCCCACACTGCGTTTGCCCGTACAGGGTCGCCATTTAAACACCTTTCTTCCTCATCGATTGTCGGTTCTTCAAGCTATGTAACCAACCCATTGCCATTTATAATAATAGTAAGGAATAATACTATTTTAACTTGTGTGCTGTATTTGACAGCAAATAATGTGTTGTAGCATTCATAGCACCAATATGGGGGCTTTATCGTGGCTATATACGGGTAATGGTGACACATGAAAGTTGGAAACATATTTATGGGCTTTTTATAACAAGAATTAAAATGATACTTGCTTTTACACACGACATCGGCCGGAGTATGTACACTGAAATCATTACATGCAATAAAAATTTGTCCCACCAAAAAACTGACTTCATTTTTTTTTATGCAACTTACCTTAACTATGCCTATAGACATGAGCAGTACCGTGGACATAACAGAGAATACTGTTTCGCCCATGATACCCTCCATGCGTTGCCATTCCTGAGGACTGTTATTCTATTGTACCCTGTAAATTCACTGCCATATCCCACCCTCCAAATCGTAACACAACTGCTCCACGGTAGAAACACGAATGGGACAGAGGTGCCCAAGCAAACAACTTTTGTACGAAGTCTCCCTCTGGTAAAATACGAATGATTATTGAATAATTCAGACATGCATTAATACTCCGACGAAAGTATACCGTAACTTCTTATATGACAGGAACTTTTCAATACGGGGTAAACAAAAACTGATTTATTCTGTACACGCGTATATTTAATGGGGGGGATAATGGTGGGGTAATCCGTTTGAGCCCTTTTACTGCAGAATATTATTATGCATTGTACAATATAAGGAAAAAGAAAAAAAAAACAATGATTGGAAAGTTGGACCTCTTGTGCACACAAGAGATTAATAGGAAATAATATTGGATTATTCTTTTCTTGTATCATTACAATTAATGTAATTAATTTTGATTGATTATTACAAAAATATTATTTCGGAATTAATCTTTTCCTTATCGATATTATAAATGTGAAAGAGAGTTTGTTTGTTACCTTATAACGCCTAAACTGCTTTACTAATAACTATGAAATTTGGTATATTCGTACACGTATTAGATAGAGGATTAGACGAAGTTGCAGGTAAAAGTTAGTTTAATACTAAGTTAATCTTAGTAATATAATAAAATTGCTTTTAGACGAAGTTTGTACATAGAAGGTATTTAAGATAAATTGATATGACGGATTTAATAATATAATCTAAGAGTAACGGAAACCAGAGGTACCAGAGGGAGACTTTGTACAAAAGTGGATTGCTTGGGTACCTCTGTCCCATTCGTGTTTCAACCGTGAAGCAGTTGTGTTTGCATGGCTGTGTTTCGGTTTGAAGGGTGAGATATCGCGTAAATTTACTGGGTACAGAGGAATAACACCTGAGTCCTCAGGAATGGCAACGCATGGGGGGTATCATGGGCGAAACAGTATACTCTGTTATGTCCATGGTACTGCTCATGTCTATAGGCGACGGTTACCGGTTTCCATCAGGTGGGCCGTCAGCTTGTTTGCCATTCTAAGTTGTATAAAAAAAAAAACCAAAATAATAATTTTTGGGAATCTTGTCTATTGTATTTTCTTTATTTTTATTTTATTTATTTAGCGCACATGACAGAAGTTTACAAATACAAACTTAAGCTATAACATGCAAGTATATTTATGTATTGATCAGGTAAACTTGCCACAACATGTGCACACAGCATGATCCAATAATAAATGCGACTGCAACAAAACCATTCGGTTGCAACTATTAGTGACAGATAGATAGATAGATACTCTTTATTGTTTCCTCCAAAAGATTACAATAGTAAACTTATTATAGATATAAATAATTACAAGAAATAATCACAATGAGAAAACAATGGGCGGCCTTATCGCTAAGAGCGATATCTTCCAAGCAACCTGACTAAAATGAAACATAAAAATGTAAGTTAAATAAAAAACAAAACAAAAGTTAATTATGACGCTTTTAAACTTTATTCAAATAATTTAATACAATTGTCTACGATATTGATACTCAGTCCAAATATATCAAGGTCTGCTTGATGAGCGTATATTTATCTGTACATTTTATTTTGGTGTCACGCATAATTACTGCACGAAATTGGATGAGGTTTTTATAGATTTATACCTAAAGGTATAATTTAAAATATAGTATATTTTGTTATCTTAATACGTTATTTGAAGGCTCTACTACAGTAACAAGCAATCGTTTTCATACCAGCCTTGATCATAAACCACCCCTTTGGGGGTTTCGCTGTAGTTGGCATTTTTGGCAGGCGAAATGGCAAAAGCAGTTAGGCTTTGGAGATGTTTTAAGAGGAACCATCCAGAGGGAGACTTTGTACAAAAGTCGTTTGCTTGGATACCTCTGTCTTATTCGTGTTTCAATCGTGAAGCAGTTGTGTTTGCATGGCTGTGTTTCGGTTTGAAGGGTGAGATATGGCGTGAATTTACAGGGCACAGAGGAATAACACCTGAGTCCTCAGGAATTGCAACGCATAGAAGGTATCATGGGCGAAACAGTAAACTCTGTTATGTCCATGGTACTGTTCATGTCTATAGGCGACGGTTACCACATTTCCAACAGGTGGGCGGTCAGTTTATTTGCCATTCTAAGTTGTATAAAAAAAAGGAACACTGCTGCCCTCGCTCACCTTAGTCGCCTCTTACGACACCCACGGGAAAGGAAGAGGTGGCCTCTTCTATGCCGAGTATAAAATTTAATATTTTTAAATGATTTAAAATTATATATACGTCACATTTTTAAGCAGTCTACACGCATGTCCAATATTCGTTCACGTGTAGTTACAATAGGATAATTAAATTCCTATAGATGACTGAATAGATATTGAGATATTGCGTATGCATTACAACCATACATATTCAATATTCACTGACATGCAATAATAAACCTACATACATAAAATTGATTTTACGGTGCTTTGCATTTGATATCGCAGTATTATTTTATTGGATGCAATGAACTTGCGTCTAGTGGAGAAATTTTGATAGCTGGTTTGAAATATAAAATTAATAAATTTAATACCACGATATAAACAATGAAAAGCGAAGCGAGCGTGTATGAAAAGATTGATGAATGTGGAAGAAGCGAATGAGGTTTGTTTGAATCGAAGCATTTGGCGTTCCATTGTTTCTGTCTACCCTAATGGGAGACAGGCGTGACAGATATATATATATATATATATATATATATATATATATATATAGTATAAACAATTGTACTAAAGTGAAGTAAAATATACAGTATGGACACTGCCTGCCTACCGCTGCGATCTCACCTCACTCCCTTCAAACACGCGTCAGCACCCAAATTCTATTTTCACGCACTAATCGTAAGTACTCAAGGGGGAGGGGATTGTTAGTAATGCGAACTACCAGTCCCATTGCTAACAATATACCCTGTCAGGTCTACCACGTGGTTTCCCCTGAAAACCATCGTGCTGAATTCCAGGTGGTCTACCATGAAACGAAAATCCGAATTTTCGGACTCAATTTCGTGTTTTCATTCGTACCAAAATCGACCCAGTAAATGAAGCTTAACATTTCGTTCATCATAAATCCTATCCTAATAGTCCAGAGGAATGATATTTTAACATTTTTAATAATTTTAAACGGCATGTATTATGTAATTTTAACATCAAACTTCTGTTTGGTTCGTGCCCGAAATTTCGGAAAATATTTCATGGTAGGCCCTCAGGTGTATTTATCACGATGGGCTAACTGACCTGCTATCATCCCCCACTGGTGCTCCACCGGCGTATAACCAATAGCGCAGGCGGGGTTAACATTCCACTATTATCTATTTAAAAAAAAGTACTCACGCACACATTTCCACCTGTACAGACGTTAATTGTCTCTGTAATTATGATAAGAACAGATGTCGGCGTTAAAAAAATATGTAATACTTTTTTTTTTATTTTATATAAATTAAAATGAAAATAATAGGCATTTTTTACTTATAAGAAGCTGGACATATTTTACAAGGAATATTTAATAGAAGTCTAGAAGATATTTTTTAAAACTAGGTGTTATCCTGCAGAAGTCCATATCACTAGTTCTTAAAATTTCGTAGTTTAGACGCCGAACGGTTAACTAGGCTCTAAGCAGTGGCTAATATGAAAGGTTGTGGAACTTCTGGTAGTAATAGTGGTGGTCAATCTTCAAGTGTTGGCAGTCGAACACATACTAATGGTAGCGGAGTTAAACAAAATAATTCTGAACAAATAGCAAGAAATATGGACTTCTGCAAGGTAGCACCTACTTCAGTAAAAGTATGGTTTTTGTCATGTCGAATATTTATAATCCGGCTCGAAGGACCACACACGCATGTTTTTTTTTATTGATGGGTGAAAATGGTATGGTAACCCTACCTGCGCTAACGGGATACGCTAGCGGGGCACCGGTAAAGGGTGATCGATGAGAATTAAAACAGGTCAGTTAGCCCATCAGGAATTAACCATGATAGTTTCCAGGGGGAACCGCGAGGAGGTCGACCTGGTTGGGTATATTGCTAGCAATGGGATTCTCAGTCTCCATTACTAACAATCCGTTCCCCCCCCACACACACACACACGCATGTTGGAATCAAAATGCGCTGAAATTATTTTAATTATTTATTTATTCTACAAGAATGAGAAATTCACAGTGACCCGTATGAAAGTTGATGGAGGAAGAAGGAACGGAAACAGATCGCCGTGTTACAGTGGTATTATTCAGTTTCCATATACAAAATTTACATTGTTACTTTATGGTTTTAGAATAAAAAATATTTTATGTTAAGAGATAATATTGGATCTTAAGAAATTCAAAGCCTTACATACTACTATAAAGAGTCTTTAAAACAAAAGTCGTCTGCTTGGACACCTCTAGTATCAAATTAATTAGGTATCGTTTAACAGTAAATGATACCAGGTCCGCTCGTATTTCATTAAAAAACATTTGTTTTCACAGAGAAACCACTTATAAAATAGAGAGAAAACAAAACTAATTAAGTGGATACCTATTATCCGAGAGATGCTTCAAAGTTAGGCCCTGTTTACACTACGCAGGACCGACTGATCCGGCGATTAGTAAAGCAGCCGGATTTTCAGTAGCTACTTCTACTAAATATAATATATACAATATTGCCCAAACCTTTCTCAACGGATGCTTACATTATAAAATAAACCTGTTATATGTTATGTTCCAACTTAAAAAAACTTAAAAAATTAACGTGCATTTGGCAGAACAGAAAGATCTCAAATGTCACCAAGACAAGACTAGTCCGTACTCTGATTTTTTCGATATTTTTGTATGGAGTCAAGTCATAGATAATAAGAGCAAAGGAGCGAAAAAAACTTGATGCTCTCGAGATGTGGTGTTGGCGAAGGATGCTGAGAATTCACTGGACAGCAAAGCGCACGATATATATATTATGACGTAACTAACGGCTCGATAGGCTCTCGACAGTCTGCTATCGGAGGATTATTGGATACTTCGGTCACGTTGCTCGACGACAGTCCGACAATCTGGACAAACTAATGGTTGTAGGCAAGATAGAGGGAAAAAGACCACACGGACGATCGCCTAATCGATGGTCGGACCAAGTTATCGCCGTTACGGGACTGTCAATTGCAGCTGCCCTGTGAGAAGCTGAAGACCGTACAAAATGGAATAACATCATAAGAGAGGCAACAGACACCTTTCAAGGACACGACCTTCAGTAATGAAGAGGACGAAGAGAGAGAGATATATTCCAGCATGCAACTGTCTTGACTTAATAGTTTTAACTGTGTGTTAATAGTGAATTAGTACAAACGATTTTACTTATAAAAATAATACTCGTAAAGACAATAAAAGTAAAAAAAATTGTCTGTCTATATTATTTATTGTGACATCACACTAAAGCTATCTGCTGTACCGAATTAAATGCAGTTGATATATTCCTAAAAATTTAACTTAAAATCAAATCTAATAAATTTTAATACACCATCTAGTTATTATTACCCATTGCCAAAATCCACACGTATAAAGTTACGGGAATAAATAATAATAATTTATTTATTAATTAATGTTGGAAGTACTATATAAAACCAATGCCATCAAGCCAAACTAAACAGTGCCTCTACAATATTGAAACTTATTTGCAGTCATTACGTAAATTTAAGTCTGGCCACATCTATAAGTAGATATTATTTTACTTTATATTAAACTTTATTTCTATTCAAATGCTTGTCTTGTGCTGTACCTATACGTCTGTATATACAAAATATATTTACTATACAAATGTTCATTTCCACTGTGACTCTCTACCTACGATGGATATTAGGTAGCTAATAAAATATGAAACGGTAATAAAATTATATATATATATTAATTAAGCCGTGTAGTTCCAGCATAGAATAGGTCACCTCTTTCTTTCCCGTGAGTGTCTAAGAGTAAGAGGTGACTAAGGGAACGCAATGGTTAAGAGATAGGTAACAGCGTCCATCTTAAAAGATCACCAAAGACTAACTGTGGTTGCCTAATTACCTACCAAGCATGGCAATTACTTGCAAAACCTAGGAGAGGCTTATATTAAATAGTAAAGAGGTAATGGCTATGATGACGATGATGATAATAATGATGGATTAAACACTATGTAAAAGTAGTCACACCATATTTATACCATTTAGCGATGTTAATGTACGAAAAACTAAAAATAAACTTAGTTTTCACATCTATAATATTAAATAACAATTTTGTATTAATAATATAAAACTGTATAAAATTAATAATTGAATCTATTCCTGTTTTTGACGAAAATGCAAAAAGTCTGAGCTCCAAAACTTTAACAGCCGTTAATCCGGACTTTTTCCGGTAATAATCAGACCGGAGCAGTGTGAATAGGGTTTTAGCAATGATGTTGTGAATTACTACCAACGAAACAGAGAGGTGACCTTGAGAGGGGTACAAGGTCAGCTAGAATGAATACAATACCTACTTAATAAAATACTTTTGTCAGAATAATTGTACTATAATGGCAAGTAAGCAATCCATTTATTTACCTCGGTATTTTGTTTTATTACTATAATAATAATAATTGGTATTTATTGTAACTGAAAAATCATGTAACTACTACGCATTTAGATCCCAAAACTGTACAATAGGACTCCCTGTGTTATTAATTCAGTAATCATACAACAACACAATATTATTGTAGAAAAGAAGCAAGAAACAAGGCACGAAAAAATGTTGAAATAATCCCGGAATAACATCTGTTCAAAATGAACCTTTTTTTACATATACTGACAATTATAATTTTTTTTTTTTTTTTATAAAAAAGAATATTTATAAACAATTGAAAATAAAAAACAAAATATACAATACTTCAAGTCAACAGACGGCATTTTATTTTACAACTAATGTAATTAATAAATAACATATACAAAACAAGAACCGGCATATTTTACAAACAATATCTTCTACCGGTGTTATCCCAATACTTCTACACGATTCATTAAATAAACTGCACCTTAATAAAACACTCTTCATTGAACTCCAGAAATCAACAGCATTTTTTTTTATGAATGAAAATGTAATGGTAACCCCGCCTGCGCTATCGGTATACGCTGGCGGGGCACCAGTGCACCACTCATTGAACCAGCAACCTAAGTGTGAGAGGAAATAGGTGATGAAAGTCAACATTCCACCGAAATTCCTTTATATAACAGTAACCATTATAATTCCTCGATATTTTCATAAGACTAGAATATTCCAAAACATGTGATTAATATAATAAATAATTAATAACCATAATATTTTTTTTTATTAAATAAACTGTAAAAACCTCTCCGAAATTAATTTTAATTACAAAATTTAATTTTCTACCGCGAACGCTGTAGCTATGGAATGAGCTCCCTGCCGAGGTTTTCCCAAGAGATTACAGTATGAGATTCTTCAAAAAAGGTATATTAAAGTTTCTTCAGGGTCGGCAACGCGCACGTGACACCCCTAGTGTTGCAGGCGTCCATAGTGACCGTTTACCATCAGACGGCCTATATGTTTGGCACCTCTGTGGTTAAAAAGAAGGAATTTAAAACAATAATACTATGTAAACAAATTACACAGAAAAACGATATACGTAGAAAAAAAATCCAATTACGTCAAATACAAAATTTCCTTTTTTTTATAAAGCGGATTAAAAACAAAAATCTAATGAAAAATTAAACAACTAATAATATTATTAATTAAATTGTTTTCTTCCACAAATTCTACAAAAAAAAAAAATCGAGTTCAATTGTGACAAAATCAGTTTTTTTAATCTAAATACTGAAGTGCTGGACCCATTTTAGTAAGATTTCTGTAGAATCAATCTGTAAGTATAGCCTTTCAGAAAAGGAAAGAATTTTTTAAATCGATATACAATTAAAAAAAAAGTTATAAACATTAAAAAGAATTAATAACCTCCCTCTTTTTAAAGTCGATTAAAATGACGATGTAGTGGCAAAATACGAAAATATTAACACTATAAATAATATAAATTATATAATATTATATATATATATATATATATATATATATATGTTAATATTATAAGTACAACATCTCAGACGGTTGGGATTCCGAGGCGGCTCACACCCGGGGAAAATGCAGAAAGCGGTGTTCTTAGATTCTGCCCGCATTGTATGCCGGTTTCTCTCCCTGGGGCCATGAACCCCGGCCGACTGTGCTTCTGCCGGAGGTTAGTCGCTATCTCCTCTCCTTAAATATAAGATGTGACTATTATAAAAATTAAAAAAATAATATTACAAGTATATAGTAAGTACGTTTTATATAATAGAACATAGAGATGACATAGCAGATTTCAATTTGACGCTAAAGAACTCTTTTTAAGTTCTCTCTCTGTGACGGACATTGCATGATATCGGATACTCTCTAAAATTGCAACACCCAAACAAGTTTCATTTCTTTCGTTTATAACTCGAATGCAGAGGATAAAGTATCGTTTCTTTAAATACCACATGATGCTACCGACCTTGGGAAACTGGTTATCGGTCACTGCCGAAAATATTGTACCAATTTGTTTCATTTTTGGACTTCAAATACTTATTTCTTGCTTGCTTTTAATAATCTTATCCTTACTTATATTAGCTTTGCCAGTGACTTGGAGTATGGCATTCGTAATATGGATACCGGTCCGATATTTATATATTGGGTTCCTCTGGACACTGATGGCTGAACAAGTTGTCACCCATTTCGATATCGCCCATTAGGGGCAGTTATCCATTTTCGAATATGACAACTTTTAACATATTCGTTATTGGACCAGTATAAAGATATTTAAAGATATTGTAATTGAAATATATATGTAGATATTGCAATATTACCCACCCATACTTGGAGTGAGTTATTCAGTTTTCGGATTAGTATAATCGACAACCCGAAAACTGAACAATTTTCTTTAAAGAACATAGATCAAAATATTATTAAATACTAGTTGATCCGACAAATGTCATTGTACTAAAAGATATTAATTAACGTGTTTGAAATCCACATTTGATTCAAATATTTGAATTGCCAGTTAGGAATAGTTTAGACAAAAGAAAAACTGTATTGTTTCAGACAATTTTCTCATCACAATTCAGTTTCTCAGAATTCCGCGAATGTTTGAAAAAAAAATTGCTAAACTGACATAGTCGTCTTGCACTTTACAACAAATTTAGCGAATTAATTTTATTTCAAAAATTACAAAATTTATTTCCATACTTCGAGTTTTGTATTGTTCATCATCATATCAGCTTATAACTGTCCACTGGTGGACATTAGCCTCCCCTTTGGGGGATTTTGCCAGTAGTTGCTACACTTGACAGACGTATTAGCAACCGCAGTTAGGCTTTAGATATGTTTTACGAGGGACGCTGCTGCCTATCTCTCGCCTTCTCTTAGTCGACACCCACGGGATAATGAGAGATGGCCTATTCTATGCCGGACCACACGGCCATTTGTTCCTTCGAGATAATTATTCGTTCAGTTTTAGACCCAAAAACAAAAAGTAATAAAAAACTTAAAACAAATCGTATAGATACTAAAACAAGTTTTTTAACCTCTCTGTCCAAATATATGTATTTAAACATTTTACACTCGATCTACCTAAATCATTCCTATGTCATTAGAATAATGAATAAATGGGTATATTTACTATAAGTAAGTACCGTAAATTTACTTAACACGAATCTCATTAGCACTTTATTTAACACCGATCTCGTTTTAGCACAAACGTGCTGCTTGAAGACTTCAAGACTTGATAACAAGCTCATCCATCAAGGCTAGCAGACATAATAGTGTTTTGTATTCGTAACTGGGTAACAGGCTGGTAGTTGCATACGGAAGTAAATTTATATATAAACTTGTACACGGTAAATTGTGACTCTATCTGTTTGTTTTAAGATTTAAATTGCCCTGTCTATAGTTCTTGGTTGTGATTCAGCTGTATACTCATCATTATCGCCATCTTTCTAACCTTATCTTAATTATTAGGGGTTTTTTTTTTAATGGATGATAATGGAATGGTAACCCCACCCGCGCTATCGGTATACACCGGCGGGGCACCAGTGAAGGGTGAAATACGTGAATACGTGACTACCCATTCTTCCTCTTTCTACTCCAAATCCTTTTCCGTGCAAGCAGTTCGTTTGTGGAACTCACTCCCTACCTCTATACGGTGCGCTCAATCGTTGCCCATTTTTAAAAACTTAGTTAAAGCCCACTACCTATCCTTATAATCACTTAGTCCTACGTATTTCCAGTTTTATGTGTGTTATATATATGTGTATTAATATGGTATATTTGTATGTATTTATGCGTATATATGTATATGTATGTATATATATTTATATGTGTATGTATATATATGTATATGTTTGGTTGTATGTGTTTATTTATGTATGTATATGTATTTGACTATGCTGTCACAAATATTATTTTTTACAAATCTATCTTTTTTAACGCGCCACCTACCTACTTATGCTTTAATCCTTTCTACCCAAAGGTTGTCTGGAAGAGATTGCTTAGCAATAAGACCGCCTTTTGTACTACACTATACGTATTGTAAATTGTTTTAACAAATCATGTTATGTTGGTGCAATAAAGTGTTAAATAAATAAAAATAAAATAAAAATACGTGAGGATGAAGTAGGTCAGTTAGCCCATTGTGACGAATTCAACAAGAATTGTTCACGATGGTCTCCAGGGGGAACCACATGGAGGTCGACCTAATAAGGCATATTGCTAGCAATGGGGCTGCCAACTCCATTGCTAACAATCCCTTTTCCTTCTAATTATTAGGGTTGAGATCATATGAGTTTATTCATACTGCACCAGATTTTGGATTTTAGTTTTACGACCGGCCTGATGACAACCCTATTTGGGAATATATTTGTTGGAGGTATCCACCACCTACAGTACAGTAAAAGGAAAAACAATATATGGAATGGATTGACGAAAAGGTTCAACTATATATTTCATTTTAATATAAAAAACCACCGGTTTTGTCTTCCGTATAATTAGATTGAAAAATCTCAAGTAGTTTCATGACTATTCGGGACCATCAGTGTTAGCGGCTTTGATGCGAGCATGAGCTTGACATTAGAGTTTATTTCGATGTTCAAATGTTATTTTTTAATAAACATCTAGTCATTAATTACGCAGTTTCTGCTTATTCAGAATGCCGCATCATTTAGTAGTTAAATTTTTATGACATTTTCCTTAAAGAATCCAAACATTACTTATACTATATTGAGAAGTCAAAATGCTCTGCTCTGCTCTGAGAAAAAACATTGAGGAACTAATATTTCTAAAAGCAAATCTGTACCCTAATTTGAAGACTATATCACGCCATATTAGTCGCTAATTGTCCAACACTGAATCCAATCCTTGTCCTATCAGGAGAGGAGTATTGGGAACTCTATTACTGAATAAAATAGATATAAAATTACAAGTAAAAATATTATAACCAAGTACCTACTAAGTTAAGCTACTCATTTTTATGAGAAATTAAACAATGAACACATGGGACCAAAAGAACATCCTTATCTTAGTCAATTTAGAAAATATAATTTCCTAAATTGACTCATCATAGACCTTAGACTTCATTCAAAACCTACCACGCATTAGGGAGGTAATCAAAACAATGTAATTTGAAACTAATGTCTATTTTATTAATTCTAATGTTCTTTGCTTCATCGGAGTTAGTTGATTTACATCTACATTGCACTTATACAAAAATGATGTGCGATTTTGAACTGTATTTCAAAGTGATAAGGACAAATGATTACTAATTCTACAATTGTACCATCATTGCAATTTCTAACACCTACGACGTCCTGTGGCTGATGACTGTGTCACTTCCGTACAGTCTTATTAACATGGCATTTACATTATCAATGTCAGCACTTGATCAGTATTTTTTGCTTCATATCAGCGGTTTACTGTCCACTGCTGAGCATAGGCCTCCTCCTATTCTTGGAGGGTTTTGTCAGTAATTGCCAAGCTTGGCAGGAGTATTGGCAACTGCAATTAGGCTTTTGGTAATATTTTAAAATGTTACTTCTTAAACCCTCAGCCTTTAAGTATTTTTTTCTTGTCAACCTTTAATACGCGATAATTATAGATAATTCATTTGTCTTTACGCCAGATCACTGGCAGGATAAATAGAGAAAACCAAATGCCAATGATCTTAATCCTTACACACATGTCTTGCTATATGCATTTTGATAATTATCATATAATACATGCACATCAGTTCCGAAGACTTTTGACTTCTTTCTCAGATAGAATTCGTATTAAATTGAGAAAGAGCAAGTTACGTTAGTTCAGGTATGTAGAAAGAAAGTTCAATAAAGAGGTATACAATGCGAATGAATGTGGGTACTAGGGAAGACTTTACCTTTCTTTGCATAATGGTGGAAATTTCCATCATAACATTGAATGCCCAAAAATTATATAAAAGAACAAGTTCACTTTTAGTAGATCGTGTCTGGATACCTTTTTAATGTTCATTGCAGAAAAAAAAAACATAGCTGTCAAATTTATTTTTTTAACCATTTTTCTTTTAATTTTGAACATGAATTATATCACCTTGATTTATTTCACCAATAAAAAAAATCATGCAAAGAAAGGTTACACTAACCTATTACAGATAATAATAACTAGGGGGAAGGGATTGTTAGTAATGCGGACTACCAGTCTCATTTCTAACAATGACCTTTTCAGGTCTACCTCCCCGTGATCCCCCTGGAAACCATCACGCTGAATTCCAGGTGTATTCACCACAACTGACCTGCGACTTATTCTTACTTGTCATCCCTCACTGGTGCACCGTCAACGTTCACCGTTAGTGCGGGGTTACCATTCTATTATTATTTATTAATAAAATATAATAAATACAGATTATTTTTAATTTTATATACATATACTTTATTAATATTATAAATGTAAAAGTGAGTTTGTTTGTTACCTTATACCGTCTTAATAGCATAACTAACCACTATGGAATTTACTATACACGTAATATATGGGATGGAGAAGAATATAGGATATATATTTTTCATCCCGGTGAGTAACTATAACTCGGTTACGCGGACGAAGTCGCGTGTATAAACCAGTTATAAGTAAATTAACATGTTCATCTTCAGTGTCCAAGGGATTGCGTCCTACTTCAAGGTGAACAAGTCTGTTTCATCACCTCTCTACCTGTATAATGGACAATCTTGTACAATGCGTGCGATGATCTTGGGATATATGACATAACAAGCTCCAATTAAGATTTATGAAATCTAAAACATCATAATCATTTTATGGAAGGGAGGGAGGGAGACTTTGTACAAAAGTCGATTGCTTTAGTCGATTGAGGTACCCAACCTCTGTTCCATTCGTGTTTCTACCGTGAAGCAGTTGCGTTTGCATGGCTATGTTTCGGTTTGAAGGGTGGGATATGGCGTGAATTTATAGGGTACAGAGAAACAACATCTGAGTTCTCGAGAATGGCAATGCATGGGAGGGGGTATCATGGGCGAAACAGTATACTCTGTTATGTCCATGGTACTGCTCATGTCTATAGGCGACAGTTATCACTTCAACTTGTTTGCCATTCTAAGTGGTATAAAAAAAAAGTGGGTGTGTTCTATCGATGAAACTAAATAAAATTAAAAAATAACTGAGTCTCTCACGACGGCGTGTTCGACAGTTGAGTGCCTGTTTCGAAATGTTCACGTCAAAAATTTCAGAGACGTCAAGTGGTCCTTGTATTTGATATTTATTCGATGTAATTTTCATTTGATCCCAGTGCAGTTGCACCAAAATACATTAATATTATAAATGTAAAAGTTTGTTTACATATTTATTACTCAATCATGCTTAAATGACTGAGTGGATTTTAATGAAAATTGACACACGGAGAGATTATATCCTAATTTAATACATAAGATATATACTGATTCACGCAGGAAAAGCTGCGAAATACAGCTAGTATACTATGATGATATCATCATCATCTCAGCAATTATCTGTCCACTGCTGGACATAAGCCTCCCCCATAGGCTGTCATAAGGAAAGGTCCTGAGCCACCTGCATTTACTGACTCCCTACAATGCATTTGAGGTCGTCACTTCATTATGTGGATGATGATCTTACACAGCGTTTGCCAATACGGGATTGCCACTAAAAGAACCTTTCTATATATCAGTATACCCTATAGAAATCCATTTTAAACCAAGCATACTGTATTTTTAACCAAACTTAAAAAGAAGGACAATTAGAGGCACATACAGCATAAAACATGAAAGAATTAAAACATTTTGACATGTTGAAACTCGGCGCCACCCATTCGTTCTTCCAAGATAAATAAAATGCACAATTTTGCGAGGAAACAACAGGAAATAATCAGTATTGTTTTTTTTTTTTTTAAATAATAAAATAAAAAGGCAATTAAATCGCGTGATTAAACAAATAGAACAAAATGACAGACTCCTAAATGCAGCCGAGGAAGAATATATAGGAATAATGGCTAATAATAAGACGCGTAAGCTGTGGGTGACAAAGGAAACCAGGAATGGAAATTGGAAATATGTATATAATAGTCAAAGGAACTTAGAAGACTAGGGCCGTAAAGGAAAGCCAAAAGGAAAACAATACATATGCGTGTCAATTTCGAATTTGGTAAATAATAATATATAGCTATAAATAATATATGTGGCCTGTACTCCACATAAGCTATTCCTAGAATACGCTATAAAAATAGTAAATAGAAATTATGTTAGTAAATAAGTTATATTGAAGAAGTTTACTGAGTATACTCAGGCAATATAAATGTTAATGTAATCAACTAGAAATAAGGAAATAGAAATAAGTAAAATGTAATAAGTCAGTTAGAATATCAACAAAATAACAGTAAATAAATAGTACCCAAAAATCCTGAAATCCTACCTAAATCTGAAAGGTGCCTGTAAGGAAAAGTATGTATGAAATAAATGTCAAAATCCTGGAAATCAATATCCGGGCATATACATAATTAAAAAAAAAATGCAGCCCTCAAAATATCCTAAGTAAATGCGCGTTCATGAGTGCTAAGTAGACCGCAAATTATGTTAACACGCTACCCCAATGCCACGCTAGTAGAAATATGTTTTAAAGCGACTTTAAAAAGAAGGAGGTACTTAATTCTAGTGTATTTTATTTCTTTATGCCACGAAGGTGGCAAACAAGCATATAGCTCATTTGCTCGTAAATGGTCACTGTAGCATATGAACACCTGCAGTAATAGGGGTGTCTGGGGGAAAGGGGTTATTGGTAATGAGGAGGTTAGTCCCCATTGCAATCAATATACCCTATCAGGTCGACCTCCACGCGATTCCCTCTAAAAACCATCGTGACTAATTTATCGTAGAATTCGTGACGATGGGCTAATTAACCTGCCTTTTCATTCTCACCTATCACCTCTCACTGGTACCGCGCCAGTGTATACCGATAGCACAGGCGGGGTTACGATGGTATTTTCACCAATTAAAAAAAATAGGGGTGTCACGTGCTCTTTGCCGGCCCTGTGAAAATCCCCATACTGTAGTGTTTAGGTATGTAATTTAAATGGATGGTGCCTATGGACAACTGTAATACTAGGGGTGTCACGTGATCGTTGCCGACCCTGTAGATACATACCCTTTTTTAAGAAACCCCATACTGTAGTCTCTAGGTATGTAATTTTAATGAGTAAAAAAGGAATGATATCTCTGCCTACATTATTGGTATACGCTGGTGGGCTACCAGTGGGTGATGATAGGTGAAGATGAAGACAGGTCAGTTAACCCATCGTGAACAATTCAACGATAAATAAGTCACGTTGGTTTCCAGAGGGAACTGTGTGGAGATCGACCTGATATATATACCTGTTAATTGCAAAGGGACTTTGAGACCCCATAATAAACAATCTCTTTCCCTTTGGAGATAGATTCTCAGTTCGACTCTGTTTTTTATTCCTATGGATAATAATGGAATGGTAACACTGCCTGCGCTATCGTAATATACTGGCGAGGAAACAGTAAAAGATGTTAGATGAGGATGAAGCAGATCAGTTAGCCCATCATGACGAATTCAATAATAAATTAATCGCGATGGTTTCCAGGGGAAACCACGAGGATGTCGTGATGAGGTTTATTTCTAGGAATAGGATTGCTAATCCCCATTACTAACAATCCCTTTTCCTATATTTCCTGTATTGTAGTTGTACCAACAGAGTCGAACTAGGATTCGACTCTGTTGTTACATGACCATCACTGCAGGCTGCCGACATCCGACCGGTACCGGCTTGGCATAAATACCTACTACAGTCTACACTTTAGCCAATTTTCGTTTTTCTGTTATTTTTACTAACTACATTTCGCTACTACAGTTTGCTTCATTAATTAAGCATACCAGGACCCTAACAGACGGACGGACGTATGTTGACTAAATAGGCGACGTGCTGAAGAAGGGCCAAATTAAAAGTACCCGTAACCGGCGAGCGTGAATGTGGAAGAAGCGAAAGAGGTTTGTTTCAATCGAAGCATTTGGCGTTCCATTGTTTCTGCGTACCCTAATGGGAGACAGGCGTGACAGATATGTATGTAAGTATGTATTAATATATATGGAGAAATAAAAACACATTTTCAATATTTTCAGAATAATCACGATTAGTTGGTATATTATGAACACCTTCGATTCGAAACAGCTATACAAGCACAATTGCTTACATACACGACAATACAACTTGTACAATGGTATCCATACAAATGGTATTGAATAAATCAATGAAATATCCAGTTGTTAATACATTTATTTTATCACAACATCTTTGTCAATAATGTAGTTTCTTTTTACAATCGATAGAAAACTAGATAAAACCGTATTAGTCCTATCAGAGAATGGGCCGCCCCTTCCATTCCTGTTGGTGTCGTAAAAGGACTTAATGGTCGAGAAATGTGCAGCTGCGTCTCTCTTAAAATATCTCTAAGGCCTAACTGCGGTTGCCAACCCGCCTGCCAAGCGTGACAACTATTGGCAAAACCTCTGTTATGGGGGAATCCTATGTTTAGCAACACTTAACGACTGATATAACAATAAACATATCGTAAAAATTGTATAACTTACCAGAGCGAGACTTTGTACAAAAGTCGTTTGCTTGAACACCTCTGTCCCATTCGTGCTTCTACCGTGAAGCAGTTGTGTTTGCATAGTTGTGGCTTTCGGTTTGAAGGGTGGAATATGGCAGTGAATTTACAGGGTACAGAGGAATAATACCTGAGTCCTCAGAAGTGGCAACGCATGGAGTTTTTTTTTTAATGGATGATAATGAAATGGTAACCCCACCCGCGCTATCGGTATACACCGGCGGGGATGGTGAAGGATGTGAAGTGAAGGATGATAGAAGAGGATGAAGTAGGTCAGTTAGCCCATCGTGACGAATTCAACAAGAATTGTTCACGATGGTTTCCAGGGGGAACCACGTGGAGGTCGACCTAATAAGGCATATTGCTAGCAATGGGGCTGTCAAACCCCATTGCTAACAATCCCTTTCCCCCCACGCATAGGGGTTATCATGGGTGAGACAGTATACTCTGTTATGTCCACGGTATTGCTCATGTCTATAGGCGACGATTACCACTTTCCATCGAGTGAGCCATCAGCTTGTTTGCCATTCTAAGATGCATAGAAAAACTCCAATACTAATTCTGTTAAAATTTAAGTAGATTTTTCTCATTTTAATAAAATAATTATACATAATATTATAAGAATCTTTACAAACGTATTCTTGTAAAAATACTTATAATGGCGACACAAAATGCATTATTCTCGTGATGTGATTTACAATTTCCTTATAATATGAAGAGTGCATTTGCATGTTTTTTTTTTAATGATTGATAATGGTATGGTAACCCCGCCTGCGCTAACGGTATACGCTGGCGGGGCACCAGTGAGGGATGATAGATGAGGATGAAGAGGCAGGTCAGTTAGCCCATCGTGATAAATACACTTGGAATTCAGCACGATGGTTTCCAGGAGGGACCACGGGGAGGTCGACCTGTTAGGGTATATTGTTAGCAATAGGACTGATAATCCGTATTACTACCAAACCATCCCCCCCCCCCCGCTGCAGTTGCATGTTACCATAACAGAGGTTCGACAACTCAAAACAAACATTGTTCAATTTAACAACGGTTATTATGTAGCGTACAATGAATCGTATGGATCGGTCTTTATGTTGAATGTAGCACGAAGGTGGATAAATAGAATGGTTAGCATTATATTATTATTAGCTTTTACCCGCGGTTTCGTCCGCGAAGCTAGGATATGTTGATAACCAGGATTTCCTTTTTAAAAGGCCAGCAGCGCGCCTGCAATGCCGTTGGTGTTGTGGGTGATCATGGGCGGCGGTAGTCACTTAGCTTTAGGTGAGCTGCATGCTCGTTTGCCACCTGTGTTGTAAAAAAAAATAGTTTTTTTACAAGCTTTTATTACCTTTCACCTGTCCCGTTGTCTGTCTGTCGGTCTGTAATCAAATCTTAAAAGTTAAATTTGATCCACTTTCCGGTTTCCGATTGAGCTGAAATTTTGTTTTAATGGATGATAATGCAATGGTGACCCCGCCTGCGCTGACGGTATACTCTGAAGGAGAATCATTGTTAGTAATGGGGACGTTAATCCCCATTGTTAGCAATATACCCTGTCAGATCGACCTCCACGCGGTTCCCCCCGGAAACTATCATGATTAATTGCTGTCAAATTCGTCAAAATGGGCCAACTGATCTGACTTCATCCTCACCTGTCATCCCTCACTGGTGCTTTGTCAGTGTAAACCAATAGCACGGGCATAGTTAACATTTCATTATCATCCATTAAAAAAATAGCATATACTGCGGGGCATCAGTGAGGGATGATAGGTGAAAATGAAAAGACAGGTCAGTTATCCCATCGTGATGAATACAGCCGGAATTAGCACGATGGTTTCCAGGGAGGACTGCATAGAGATAAACCTGACAGGGTGCATTTTTAGGAATGGGCTACTAGATCCCATTACTAATATAAGTTTTGGTAAAAAATCTCATGTACTTATATATCTATTATGTGAGAGAAAAGGATTGTTAGTATTACTAGAAATATAACCTATCAGGTCGACCTCCACGCGCTTCCCCCTGGAAAACATCTTTGTAAATTCTTTATAAATTCGTCAGTATGGGCCAACTGGTCTGTTTCTTCTTCATCTATCACTCCTCACTAGTGCCCCGCCAGCGTATACCGATAGAGTAGGGGGTTACCATTCCAATATCATCCATAAATAATGAGGGAGTGACAACACTATCCTTAAAATGATAGCTGAGGATATCCATGCCCCTGTGATAGGGCATTTCGTCAGGACGATGACTGAAACACAAAATAACTATGCCCTGGTTTGTTGCCGTCCTGACCGAATCCCTCTCAGGTATATAGTTTTTTTTTAATGTGTGAAAATGGTATAGTAACCCCGCCTGCGCTAACGGGATACGCTGGCGGAGCAACAGTGAAGGGTGATGACATGAGAATGAAAACAAGCCAGTTAGCCCATCATGATAAATTCATCAGGAATTAACCATGATAGTTTCCAGGGAGAACCGCGAGCAGGTCGACCTGGTTAGGTATATTGCTAGCAATGGAATTCTCAGTCTCCGTTACTAACAATCCCTTTCCCCCCCAGGTATATAGTTTATTAAATTATAACCTTTTTTACTAACATAATTTTAAGTCTAGTATTAACAAAATAGATCTTGTCGTTTGGCATTAAATGGATTAGAATTTGAATTAAAGAAATTCTCTCTCTCTCTCTTTCTTTCTCCCTCTCTCTCTTTCTCTCTCTCTCTTTGTCCACTTAATTACTGAAGGTCCTTGAAAGGTGTCTGTTGCTTCACTTATGATGTTACTCCATTTCGCACGTTCTTCAGCTTCTCGCAGGGCAGCTTCATCCCAACCATCTGGACGAGTGGCGGTCCTCCACCGTGCGTTTTTCAAGGCACTTTCTCCCACGCACAACCACTCTTTGGAATCAACTTCCAGCAGCAGTATTTCCGAACCGATACGACAACATAACCTTCAAGAAAAGAGCATATTCCTTTTTAAAAGGCCGGCAGCACACTTGCAATGCCGTAGGTGTTGTGGGTGATTATGGGCGGCGGTAGTCACTTACCATCAGGTGAGCCGCATGCTCGTTTGCCCCCTGTGTTGTAAAAAAAAAAAAAAAGCTGCAATTGACAGTCCCATAACGGTAGTTAATTGGTCCGACCATCGACTAGGTGATCATCTTTTGGTCTTTTCCTCTCTATCTTGCCTACAAACATTAGCTTGTCCAGATTGTCGGACTATCGTCGAGCAACGTGACCGAAGTATCCAATAATCCTCCGATAGCAGACTGTCGAGAGCCTACCTTTTATGCGGAGTTGCGCCAGGATAGATATGTTCCTATGCTTTGCTGTCCAGGGAATTCTCAGCATCCTTCGCCAGCACCACATCTCGAGAGCATCAATCTTTTTCCGCTTCTTTGCTCTTATTGTCCATGACTGGACTCCATACTAAAATACTTATCCATACAAAAGAAACTCTATCTATTGTGAAAACTAACATTCAAAATAATAAGTCATAACAAATATATCTGTAGTTTATTTTTAGCAATATACGATTTAGTAAACATTATTCTAGAAAACGCAAATACGATACGATATTTCCTAACATAAAATGATAAAAGTCGAAATGTCTGAATATTCAATTGTTTTTGTAAAATGTAACTAACGAGACTAGGAATAAGGATGGTATTTTGGATTCCAATTATCAGAATTGATATTTACCTATTTGTTACATTTTCGTTCGCCGTGTGGGCTTTTAGAGATGTTTTAAGAGGGACGCTGCTGCCCATCCCTCGCCCTCCTTTGGTCACCTCTTACGGCACTTACGGGAAAGGAAGGGGTGACCCATTTTTTACCAGGAACACACGGTATTAAGGTAAGGAGAAATACAAAAAAGTCGAATAAAGTAGTGAAATTATAAAAAGGAGACATTATAATTCATCATTGTCATAATTTTTTTTTATACAACTTAGAATGGCAAACAAGCTGACGGCCCACCTGACGGAAAGTGGTAACCGTCGCCTTTAGACATGAGCAGTACCATGGACATAACAGTGTACTGTTTCGTCCATGATACCTCCCATGCGTTGCCATTCCTCAGGACTCAGGTGTTATTCCTCTGTACCCGGTAAATTCACGCCATATCCAACCCTTCAAACCGAAACACAGCCATGCAAACACAACTGCTTCACGGTAAAAACACGAATGGGACAGAGGTGCCCAAGCAATCGACTTTTGTACAAAGTCTCCCTTTTAGCTACTCAAAGGTTGACTGTAAGAGATCCCTTTATGGGATAAGTCCGCCATTGTACATTAAATCTTTTAATATGTACAATAAAGATTTTACAGTACAATAATTTATATTTTTTTGTACATGCACAGTGGCACGAGTTCTTTAAAATTCTAAACCTATCGCCCGTAAGACGACATAAACAAGCACCGCGACATTTAGTGTGCGTTGACTCACGAACAATTCGATCTTGACCAATTATCTAAGTGCGAGTGTAATTAATACGTATTTATTTCGTACTAAGAAAATTTTCCAGATGTCAACATTTTATACAGTTAACTAATATGGCTGTTCGACTCAATATAACTGCGTGGCGTGCATCTAGAACGATTTGCGTCAACAATAACGGTTTCGTATAATGCACTCGTGAAACGACCGTCATGCCTTCCCGCACACACCTGACGAGACGTCCACTTGTTGTGCGGAGTTGGGCAAATTTTTGTTTGTTTTCGACTTTAAGAAAAATTTTCACTTAACTTTTAACAATTTTGGAAAAAAATATTATATGACTATAGGATAGACTTTAGATAGTCGATTTACATATGTATGTAAACCGACTTAAAAAAAAAAGAATTATTCAATTATGTATGTCTATTTTACCATTTCTAAATATATTATAATATTTGTTTTTAAAATCATAATAGTTTCCTCCCGTGTTAGTTATGCAACATACCATGGACATAACAGTGTATACTGTGTCGTCCATGATACTTATTAATGTATACTCATTAAAAAAATAGAATTTTTTCTTACACAAAATCAAATAATAATTAAAGGGAATAAGAATAACAACGCTTGAAGGGTTTCATGGGCGACACAGTATACTCTGTTATGTCCGTGGTACTGTTCACGTCTATAGGCAACGGTTCAACACATTGTTTGCCATTCGAATTAAATATATAATATATAAATACATAAAAAAAAAACTAGTTTTACCCGCGACTTTGCGCGTAGACCGGGATATTATTATATTTATTTACCAGGATAAAAATTATTGTGCTCTTCTCTAATTCAATTATCAAACCCCATGATAATTGGTCGAATAGTTAAAAATAAATGGGTAACAAACAAATTCAAAGTACTAATACCATTTTGATAAAATATCTATACTTATAATAAATCTGTAGAGAGGTCAATTCTGTACATGAAATATATTTCCAAAATAACTATCAGGGGGTGATTAGTGATCGATACTGATGCCAAAAATGCAATCAGTAAAATTTTTGTCTGTGTGTATGTTCGTTATAGAAACAAACTCTACTCGACGGATTTTAACGAAACTTGATACAATTATTCTTCATACTCCTGGGCAGGTTATAGTATACTTTTCATCACGCTACGATCAATAGTAGCAGAGCAGTGAAGGGAAATGTTAAAAATGTCCACCCGTGGGACGCCGCCAGTCTATAATAAAATCCCTTCGAATGAAAAAGAATTTTCCAAAATCTGTTTCACAACTGACAAAATTATGAAGTTACAAACATAAAAAAAAATACAGCCGATTTGAGAGTCACCTTCTTTTTAAAGTCATTTGATAATCATCTCACGATGAGCAAAGACGGTAAATATTAATTAAATATAATTTTTTAATGGCGTAGGATGCGACTAAGAGAGCTCAATAGTCCAAGGATGGGCAGCAGATGGCCCCCTTAATATATCACCAAAAGTCTAACTGCCAAGACCTTTAAAAGCTGATATAATGTTATCACTAAATACACGTGTGATACAGGTGCAAACATTCTTAAGCGTTTCGAAATCTAAAAAAACAATGTCCCTTACATTGTTCTTCTTTATTTGTTTTTAATTGCCTTTACCTCTGTCCCATTCGTGTTTCAACCGTGAAACAGTTGTGTTTGCATTACTGTGTTTCGGTTTGAAGGGTGGGATATGGCGTGAATTTACTGGGTACAGAGGCATAACACCTGAGTCCTCAGTAATGGCAACGTATGGGGGGTATCATGGGCGCAACAGTATACTCTGTTATGTCCATGGCACTGCTCATGTCTATACGCGACGGTTACCACTTTCCATCAGGTGGGCCGTCAGCTTGTTTGTTATTCTAAGTTGTATAAAAAAACCTACAAAATTAAACTCCAAGCATAACAACATTCCACTCAGTCTTTGACCTCTCGATGACATTGAACCCCTCTGGTGACATAAAATATACAGACTGTATTAGAATATTATTGAAAACGTAAATAAATATGAGTCATTATTTTTAATTTAAGTAAGTTTTTTTATACAACTTAGAATGGCAAACAAGCTGACGACCCACCTGATGGAGAGTGGTAACCGTCGCCTATAGACATAAGCAGTAGAAACACGAATGGCAAGTTGTACTAGCATCTATCAGAACAATATGTAACCATTATGTCGTCAATACTGCAAATTCGAGAGAGCAAAACATCTCAATTTTATTGTATAAGAATTTATTTCAAGAGTTTAACATTTCAAGAGAATTTATTACCAGATGGGAGACTTTGTACAAAAGTCGTTTGCTTGGACACCTCTGACCCATTCGTGTTTCTACCATGAAGCAGTTGTGTTTGCATGGATGTGTTTCGGTTTGAAGGGTGGGATAAGGAAGTGAATTTACACCCTTCATACCGAATATCCCACCCTTCAAACCGAAACACAGCTATGCAAACACAACTATTACACGGTAAAAACACGAATGGGATAGAGGTACCCAAGCAATCGACTTTTGTACAAAGTCTTCCTCTGGTAGCTCTCTCCATAGCCTGCTCCATCCATCCATACATACATCGTATTAATATTATTAATATAAGCATACGAAATTTAATTATTATCTGTCCAACCAACATGCTAATTTTCACCTTGGTGTCTGTTTTTTATTTCTTTATTATTGCAAAGAAAATAAAAGTACCTACATATAGTAATTATTATGTTTTAACCCATATAAAATTGTTAAATTAATAAAGATGCTAGCTAACTCCTATCATATCCCTAATATAAACATACAGAGAATAACGTGCATAATTATATATATATATATATATATAAAATGTGTATTTTTTATACACTGTGGATTTATATAAGTTACAGAGAATAACTTACATGGAATTTATTATTATCAATTCCAATAAATCTTCTAATCTCAACAGCTAACCGATGAACATGTGTTATGATTAAAATAAACTGTAATAATGCGTTAATTGAATCTAACATTCAAATATTATGTCTAAAATTATTATATTGATTGAAGTTTCATTAATTACTTCAATAAATACATACGAGTATAATCAATAAAATTTATTATAGATTCATTGGAATAGTTCCAAAAATGTTGACTGTTATTTTATTAAGACTACTATTGTATTACATATTTTTAATTAATTTTTAATCAGTTTAATTAGTATAGTAGTATAATATTTGTGGTTTAGTCGACAGACAACACAATTAATTTTTTTATTAAGACTACTATTGTATTACGTATTCTTAATTAGTTTTTAATCAGTTTAATTAGTATAGTAGTCTGTAGTTTAGTCGACAGACAACACAAACTATTATAAAGTCATGAATACTAATTATCTCCAATAAATTCAGTAAGTAATCGCAAACGCCTTAAAAAAAGATAAGTACATTTTAACAAAGACATGACTTGTTTGTTAACAAGTTCCGGTTTTTTATCACATTTACAAAAAAAATACCTATACCTACCTAAGTCAAAAAACCATTGAAAATCTATAACTTTATTTAGTCTTCTTCCTAATAATAAGAGCACCTTGCACTATTTCATAGATTTATAGCTATAAAATAGTGAAAGTAGTACTATAAAAAATTTATTCTAAATTCTACCTAGTGTCAACAATCACCTGCATCGAAATGTTTAGTTTTAAATCGTAATTTTATTGCTATTAGGTTCAAAATTAAATCAGTCCACAGTTATCATGGTCGCCCACACACGTCTCGCACATCTGTATTCATACTCACAAGTCGACCATTAGAAACGAACGATGGTCGCATACCAACATGCAAAACAAAACACTGACTTTAAATACAAAAATATTTATTTTAATACGTAGTTATAATTAAGACCTTAAATATTATATCACTTTAGACAGGTATTTCGTTTCCATGGGGGATGACGTTGTCCTTCTCCGTTACTTCCTCGCGTTCCGCTAGTGTTGTTGGTTCTTTCCTGTCATCTGACACCGGCTGGACTGTCGTTGTTGGTACATTTTTCTCTTCTTTCTGGTAAGGTGTTCCAGTCTCAACAATAGAAACATCGCGATCTGCACTGGCCTTCTTTTCACCAGTGGATTTTAAGGGAGCACTCACGATGAGGTAACCATCGCTGGATAGCTCAGCAGTCACATCAGACCCACTGCAATTGGCCGGCAGGCTGTAAGTATGGAAGAACTGGCTTGCGAACACATCGCGGTCGTCTTGTTTCGCCTCGTGAGAGCCTTGAACGAAGATGAAGTCTCCTTTCACTTTAACCTTCAGATCTTCCTTTTTGTAATCCTTCACGTTCACGATGACTTGGAATTTGTTGTCGTCAGTAACGATTCTTGGGCCGATATCGGCGAAACTGGGGAAGAGCCTCCAGAGCGGTGCGAAAAGGTTTCCGAAGAGGGGAAAACTGAACCATGGACTGTCGTCGAATTCTTCATCGGTAATGGTGGTGACGGGTCGTGGTACCGGTTTATCAGCTGGCAATGCAGCTACAGCTGCCAAAACAGCAAAAGCTACTAGAACTCGCGTCGAGAACATTTTTTACGTGCACACCGTTTGATTACAGTATATGAACTGAGTGCCGCGCCGGTGCCGAAGGCTATATAGATGAGGTGGGGACGCGGGGTGCGTAAGCGCATCGCGACGTTCGTGACGTTTATAGAGTTATAACGCAGAAGGGCAAATAGGTACTTGTAAACTTTTCTGTCTCACAGATGTTCAATTAAATATAATACTAAATTCTAGATTGAATGCTGTCAAAATACATTTGTAACTACATATCTAACAACTGTGCGTGACAAAAAAAATTATGTTTTCAAAATATGATATCAAGAGAATATTAAAAAATCTTAATATAATTGATATCCAAATATGTAATATACATCTACAGCGTATCTAAAACAGCCCTAATCTTCTTCGACCACATTATGCGTTTACCAAATCATTGTCTTCTTAAAGATAGTGTAACTAATGCTTCTATAAGGGCATACTACCTACAAATTATACGAGATGTACAAAATAAAAAGAGTTCTTTAATCCCAATTTATAAATAAATTAAAAGAAAACAAGTAACTAAAAGTGTACTATGGCAGGTAGAAAGTACATTAATATATAAGGAAAACTTGATATAATATTTAATTTGACACGTTTATTGTTTCCTTTATTCTGTAATATCTCTAAATGTTTCTTCGTTTAATTTGCCGTTAATATTTATTGTTACCTTACATTAAAATACTATATTGGAGTCAAATACATTATGAATCTTAACTAATGTAAAATAAGTTTATCTGTACTTGTATTTTGGATAGAAAAGGACATTTTTTTATCAAATCAGATAATATTATAAAATGTTAGGTAAAATATATCAATATTAAAAAATAATATAAATCTGCGGTTAAAATGAAAAGATTTTTAGTCGTTTGTTACCTTTTCGGTTGCCCTTGTGACTGCCGACCATATATCATCGAAAATGTTTAGGATTTAATTTTTATTCATTTATTTTTTTAATATAATAGAACAAAATGGAGATCTTTATTCAAATTGACATATTTACAAGTTCTTTTTAATCTTCGCTTTTTATAATTCTACTGTTGTAAGTTATTATCTACTAAGTAAAACCCGAAAAAAAAACTAACATTTTCTTTTTTCATCTTGCTCATGTATATGACAATTTTACATTTCTGTAATTACTGTGACTAGAATTAGCTTTTTCATTCTATTTATATATATTATGTGAAATAAACTAGTAAACATTAAAAGCTCAGTTCCCAGAAGCAATACCCTTTTACAAGTATGACTAATAAGCCAGCCATCATTACGCTCAACCATATTTTAGGGAACTCAACGATCCGGCCACACTGGTGTTGAGCAATCAAGAATTTATAGTAAGCACCTTCTGTTTTCTCAATAACGTAAACATCATAATCTTTGCCATCGATGTTTGACCTTGAAAGGCCGGCTTCTAGAGTTCTCGCTGAATTATCTCATTTTCTTCCTCGCTAGTTTTACTACGTGAATCAGGCTTATTATGTCTTCCGAGGGTACGTGGCTGAGTCAGCTGATGTTTGGAGTACGTGACAATTGTCTAACAGTATGAATAATAATTGTTGAAAGCGAGTGTTCTATCGCATAATTGTGTTAATCACGTTGTCACATTGTTTGAAAGAAATAGTTTTAGTCATGTAGGAATGTCCTTTAATGTTATTGTTCACTCATATATTTTTTTTTAACACCTTATGAAAATTGGTAACAGTTTCCTGAAAACCATACCATACAATATCATATCCGTCGTTATCAGTCCACTGCTTAAAATGAAAAAAAAAAGCTGCTTAAATTGAATAACAAAAATTATGTATTCAGCTAAATAAAAGCTACATCATTATCATTCCAGCCATTGTCTGTCCACTACCAGACAATGGCCTCGCCCATAGGCTGCCATAAGAAACGGTCCTGAGCCACTTGCATACACGACTCCTTGTAATGCATTTGAGAATTGAGAATCTCCTTTATGGAATCGATTTAAGACAATGAAACTGAAATCTTTCCGCTCTTTTTGAAGACGGCTAAAAAAAAGTTGAACATTGCTTTCAAAAAAACATTTCGGAGACAAAACAAAGATTTTAATAAAAGGAAACCCTTTGAGTGACTTTGTTATAATATATTTGAATGAATTTGTTTGGCCGGCCCGACCCTCTTTCCCTGAAATAAATAGAAGCATCATCTAAAATTAATTAAAAATTCCAAAATCTACAATTTCAGTATAATGAAATAAATAAATGCCTTTAATTCCAGGACTTGTTGTTGATTCGAAACATATATTTACAAAAAAAAATTAATTATTTATCATAAATAAATAAATTATTAATTATATAATATATTGTTATCTTGGTTTTTTTATACAACTTAGTATGGCAAACAAGCTGACGGCCCACCTGATGGAAAGTGGTAACCGTCGCCTATAGACATGAGCAGTACAATGGACACAACAGAGTTTTTTGCCCATGCGTTGGCATTCCTGTGGACTCAGGTGTTATTCCTCTGTACCCTATAAATTCACTGCCATATCCCACCTTTCAAACCGAAATATAGCCATGCGAACACAACTGCTGCACGGTTGAAACACGAACGGGACAGAGGTGCCCAAGCAAACAACTTTTGTACAAAGTCTCCCTCTGGTGGGTGGGTTTGGTGGAAAATAACTATTTTAGAGTTAAACTCGCCTTTGTGCATTTGTTTACCTCTGTCATATTTGTTATATATTACTAGTGTGTTACAATAAAGTATAAATAAATACAGTATTTTTATAAATATTGCAAAAAAGTATAAAATAAATAAATAATTTTCAAAGATTCTCAATTGGTCGCAGTTAATTTTTTATATATCATTAATAAAATTCTAAAAATGCATTTTTTTAATAAGCGAGAATGGCATGGTAACCCCGCTTGCGCTATCGGTATACACTGTCGAGGCACTAGTGAGAGATGACAGGTGAGGATAAAAGCGACGAATTTGACAATAATTAATCAAGATGGTTTCCAGGGGGAACCACGTGGAGGTCGACCTGACTCTAACAGTGCGTTAGACATTTGACACTTTACGGGACAGCGAATAAAACTGAATATAAGTCTATTTTTTTCTATTATTTTTTTACAATTCAATTCTATGTAAGAAAATTGTTTGAAATGAAGACTTCTGATTGGTTCAGACGATATGCACTACTCTGAACAATCGAATCAGATCAAAACATGAAGGTTACAAAAAAATATGTACTCATTGTTAGAACTTCACTGACAATGTTCTGAATGGACTTTAGAACGTAGTATAACATACGTTTCACAATCGATTGGATGACTCTTATATAGCGTTGCACAATCTACTTTTATAAGACACATAATTTCGTACTCTGAAATTAAAATGCATGTTTATTTTAATAATAGTAAGAATTATTATAAATATTAATAAGAATTGTTTTACCAGAGGGAGACTTTGTACAAAAGTCGATTACTTAGACACCTCTGTCCCATTCGTGTTTCTACCGTGAAACAGTTGTGTTTGCATGGCTGTGTTTCGGTTTGAAGTGTGGGATATAGCGTGTATTTACTGGGTACAGAGGAATAACACCTGAGTCCTCAGGAATGGCAACGCATGGACGGGTGTCATGGGCGAAACAGTATACTCTATTATGTCCATGGTACTGCTCATGTCTATAGGCGACGGTTATCACTTTCCATCAGGTGGGCCGTCAGCTTGTTTGTCATTCTAAGTTGTATAAAAAAAAAAAAGTAGGAAATATTTAGGTGATTAGAGAAGTATTTTTGTTGAGTAAAATCACCATTCCGCCTGTTGGTCAGTTGGACTTTGGTGATGTTATAAGAAAGACACTGTGCCCATTTCTACCTTTAAGTTCTCTTAATTGCCTTTTACAACACTCACGAGAAAGGAAGGGGTTGCTTATTCTATGCTAGGAGCACACGTCCATTTGTATGTTTATTATTCAATAATCAATTCCAAAACGAGACGAAATATATCAGTTAAAACAAATTTAGCCATTAAATTTGAGATTTTATGAATAGGATGACGTACCGCACGGTATTTTTAGATCTGTTTAAAATATTAGAATACATTAGACACAATATAGTGCGGGGACAAGAATACCAAATGAGGAAATACATTTGCCAATGAGCGGTCTCGCTACTATATATTATAGCTGCCTCAAAGTAATTAATGTGCCCGATGTGAAAGATTAATCGCCACTTGTTTAGTTAATTGCATTCCAACATTTCATCTGCTGTATGCCTCGTTCACCTAATTGGCTAATTCCTTTCGTGTTCCTAGTACAATATATATATTTTTTAAATTTTATTATCATAGATAGATACTCTTTATTGTTTTCTCTAAAAGATTACAATTTTTTTTTTATATACAACTTAGAATGGTAAAGAAGCTGACGGTCTACCTGATGGAAAGTGGTAACCGTCGCCTATAGACGTGAGCAGTACTATGGACATAACAGAGTATACTGTTTCGCCCATGATACCCCCCATGCGTTGCCATTCCTGAGGACTCAGATGTTATTCCTCTGTACTCTATAAATTCACGCCATATTCCACCCTTCAAACCGAAACACAGCCATGCACACACAACTGCTTTACTATAACAAACTTATCATAAATATAAACAATTATATAAAATATTCACAATATGAAAACAATTGGCGACCTTATCGCTAAAAGCGATCTCATCCAGGCAACCTTTGGATGGAGAGGAGTAATTATAAACAAATTATATCGAAGGCGCGATGAAAAATTCTGTTAATTTTAAATATGGGGATGAGATACATATAATAATGTAAATATATCATATTTATTAAACACAGAAAGATACATTATTATAAAATATTTTTTAAATTTTTGTTTGTCTTTATCACAACGAGTAGTCAATTTCATTTCAGCCATTACCTGTCCACTGCTGAACATAAGCCTTCCTTATAAGGGGTGTTTTGTCAGTAGTTGCCACGTTTGGCAGGCGGGTTGGCAAACGCAGTTCGGCTTTTAGAGATGTTTAAAGAGAGACGCTGCTGCCTATCCATTTATCATTAAGGACCTTTAATCGCTTCTTACAACACGCACAGGTAAAGAAAGGCTGGCCTATTCTATGCTGAAACCACACAGTCAGTAGGTGTCCACGAGTAATCTATTATTAAAGTCTATTATATTACACTAGCGGCCCGTCCCGGCGTCGCACGGGTGGACATTTTTAACATTTCCCTTCATTGCTCTGCTCCTATTGATCGTATCGTGATGAAAAGTATACTATAACCTGCCCAGGAGTATGAATAACAATTGTACCAAGTTTCGTTAAAATCCATCGAGTAGTTTTTGTTTCTATAACGAACATACAGACAGACAGACAAAAATTTTACTGATTATATTTTTGGTATCAGTATCGATCACTAATCACCCCCTGATAGTTATTTTGGAAATATATTTCATGTACAGAATTGACCTCTCTACAGATTTATTATAAGTATAGATAGATTACATTATATTATATTACAGTGTGTCATAGCAAGCAATGTAGATTAGTAGTGTCAGCAAATCTGCATACATATTTCATATCTTAATTGATTGTCCAAGTCAGTAAGGTAACGGTCATCAAAGACGCCGCTCCTACCCACTAATTACTTTATTTTAACAAATATTTTTTACATAAATATTGTTATTTTAGTACATTTTGGTTCCGATATACCCCGAGCATTGGTCCTTCGAGCCGGACATTATATTTGTTAGTTATGTTTAATTTATATGTTTAACCAATTATCAATTGAACAAGATTATTAATTCATCTGTTTTTTTTGTGGCTGCATTACCAGGTGTACCATTACGTAAATTCTGATCCGATTTCGATAATTATTGTTTTCAATCTATAGGAGTTAATCCTTTGTTGGTTCGGTATTGATTGAAGCAGTTATTTTTATTTACTAAACAAAATAATGGTTGCTGTATTTTTTTTTTTTGTAATTCTAATATGTATTTAAAAGATTACTCTCGTATTCTTCATCATCATCATATCAGCCTTTAACTGTCCACTGCTGAACATAAGCCTCCCCTTCAGAGGTTTCTTCTAGTAGTTACCATACTTGGCAGGCGGATTGGCAACCGTAGTTAAGCTTTGGAGATGTTTTAAGAGAAACGCTGCTGCACATCCCTCGACCCTTTTAGTCGCCTCTTACGACAGCCACGAGAGAGGAAGGGGTGGTCTATCCTATGCCGGGACCACACGATCTCTCTCTCACTCCCGTGTTGATTCATATTAATTTTAATGCGAGATTGTTTTTTTTAACCAACTTCAAAAAGAAGGGGATTCAATTCGGTAGTAATATATTTTATATTCATTACCTCATAACTCCGTCAGTAATGACCGATTTGAAAAAATATTTTTTATATGTAAATATATATTCGGTTATATAGTTTCGTTTTAAAGTCAAAATAAGTGGTTTTACCGCAAATGAAACCGGTTTTTTTAATACAATCCTAATTCTATACAAAGCAATGACAACTTGTTGCAGAGTTGAATCTACTTGTGGACATATTCCACGTAGTAAATTAAAATAATTTTAGTCCAATGTTTCTACAAAATATTTCGTCGACCATGGACTTTATTATTTATTTTTTTATACAACTTAGAATGGCAAACAAGTTGACGACCCACCTGATAGAAAATTGTAACCGTCGTCTATAGACATGAGCAGTACCATGGACATAACAGAGTAATTCCTCTGTACCCTGTAAATTCACGCCATATCCCACCTTTCAAACTGAAACACAGCCATGCAAACACAATTGCTTCACGGTAGAAACACGAATGGGACAGAGGTACCCAAGCAATTGACTTTTGTACAAAGTTTTTTTTTAATTATTCAGTTTTAATTATATTTTCTATTCCATCCTGTTTAAATAACAAATATATGTAAAACTTACTCGTATGAAAGACTTTATTAACAATCAAACAAAATTAAAAAATAACATGCTAAGTCTCTTATGAATACAGCCAATACAGCCAATAACGGATTTTATTTATACAAACAAAAATTTGTTTGTATAAACTCATTTGTAAATTTACGTGTGTCATAAATGGCTCAAATAAAAAGTTTATCTATCTATCTATGTACTCGTATCTATGTTTAACGAATTCTGAAATGAACCATTACAAACATTATTCCCCAGACAGGCCGACATTCCACTAAATATTTGACAATAACTATGCATACTGATCAAACTTGAGATTGGTTCTCAAGTTATGATTATACACAAACAAACTTCGATAGAAGTCCGGTTGACGGGGCAAGACAAATAGAGGCTCACGAACTTGCTAATGATTCACACTGAAAGCATTGAACGATTTTCGAAATTTCTAAATATTTATATTTTTTAATTATATATATATATATATATATATATATATATATATATATATACCATCTTCTATCTACCATCGTACGGCTCGCCATCGACAGGGAGTTTATCCTCATGTCCTACAGCCTCAATGATCGCGTACTGCGCGGTTTCAGAGATGTTTCCTCCCACGAACATTCAGGTTGTGGAATGAGCTCCCTGCCGATGTTTTCCCAAGAGACTACAGCATGGGGTTCTTTAAAAGGGGGGTAAAGAGGTTTCTTCAGGGTCGGCAACGCACACGTAATACCTCTGGTATCGCAGGTGTTCATAGGCTACGGTAACCACTTACCATCAGGTGGGCCGTATGCTTGTTTGCCACCTCAGTATATATATATATATATATATATATATATATATATATATATATATATATATATATATATATATATATATATATAAAAGAAAACACAATAGTTTCCTAATCAATAATATTAAAACGAAATTGAAAAAATATAATGATTTTAATCTTTTTTTGAAGAAACTGCTAGACTCGCTATTCGGAAGTTTATTCCACAGCTGTGCAGCACGGAATGCAAATTAATTGCCCACGAAATGGGCTTTACAGCTGGGAAGCTTCGCCTGAATGAAGAATTTTTGCCTTCATTCGGCATTTTAAATACACCACAGGACTTTGATTGGACTACAGGATTACAGGAAGTTATTGCAATAAAAATCAGGTATGTAATATTGACACCTACATCATCATATCAGCCTTTAACTGTCCACTTCTGAACATATGCCTCTCCTTAGTGGGTTTTGCCAGTAGTTGCCATGCTTGGCAACAATTGCAGTTAGGCTTTGATGATATTTTAAGAAGGACGCTGCTGCCCATTCCTCATCCTTCGTTTGTCGCCTATTTATGCCGGGACCGCACCTATCTTTATACCTGTTTTTTATTGCAATTGCATCGCGGTAAGTTCCGAATATTCTCAGTACATATTAAACAAAATTATTCGAAATAATTAATATTTTGAATCGACTTAAAAAAAGGAGGTTATATTTTTTTATGTTTGTTTCTTTATAAATTCCCTTAATTGTTAACCGATTTGAAAAATAAGTTTTTTTTTTTTTTATACAACTTAGAATGGCAAAAAAGCTGACGGCCCACCTGATGGAAAGTGGTAACCGTCGCCTATAGATATGAGCAGTGCCATGGACATAACAAAGTATACTGTTTCGCCCATAACACCCCCACATGCGTTGCCATTCCTGAGGACTCAGGTGTTATTCCTCTGTACCCAGTAAATTCAGAAGTTACTTATATATTGGTCCTATTTTGTTCCCATTAATTATTTTATGAAATACGATGCAGTAGTTTAATTTTTTTATTTATGATAACTAATTTTATAACAGCTGAAGTTTTTTGTAGAACTATACTGTCAGTGTGAATGAGGCGTGTAGTAAAATTAATTCCGAAATAGTTTTACCATTAAAATATAACAACATACCCTATAACTAGATAGTAAATATGGTAAATAGTCACGGTACCTTTCGACGTGTACTGCCAAGACTAGCGGACTGTTAATAATTGATTTGGAACAACTATTTAATGAGTTTTGTAATAACATTTGTTAAGTTATTTCAGGCATTAAATATTAGAGCAATCGTAGTTTGTATTCGTATCTATAATTCGTCACTATAATAGTGATATTTATCAAAAAGAATTCCCACCAAAATGCAGTATTTTTTCTTGCTTAAATTCCTCTTTTCTATTCCATTACCATCGTTCTTCCTTTATTTTATTTGTTTGTTCGTTCGTTTGTTACCTTTTAACGCATTCAACTTACATTCATTCTTTTAACAACTCAACCAATGGACATAAGGGAAAGGATTGCTAGTAATAAGGACTAAATTACCCTGAAATGAGGAGTAAATTAAACTAATTTTTTTTTGGTGGATGAAAATGGAATGGTAACCCCGCCTGCGCTAACGGGATACACTGGTGGAGCACCATTGAAGGGTGATCGATGAGAATGAAAACAGGCCAGTTAACCCATCATGATAAATTCATCAAGAATTAACCATGATAGTTTCCATGGGGAACCACGAGGAGGTCGACCTGGTTGGGTATATTGCTAGCAATGGGATTTTTAGTCTCCATTACTAACAATCCCTTTCCCCCCAAATTACCCTATTAGGTCATGCGATCCCCATGGAAACCATGATTCATCGCCTATCATCACTCATTAGTGCCTTGCTAACGTATACAAAAAACGCATTAGGGTTTCCCTAGCTTATCATTCCATTTGGGGCGTGGGGAGAAGAGATTGTTAAAGTGTTTTGTTAAGAGAGGGACTGGCTGAAAACCAGCGCTGTGCAGCTGTTCACATTGCGCTGGAACACTCACAGCATCCTCCTCGCAGTTGCCCCTGAAAACTATCATGTTCTATTGCAAATGAATAGGAATGGATTAACTGACCTGTTTATATTCTTACCTACCATCCCTCACTGGTGCCCCGCCAGTGTATAATGATAGCGCAGGTGTGTGTGTGTGGGGGGGGGGGGGTTACCATTCCATTTTCACTCACAGAAAGACCATTCCATTTATATCTCTTAAAAACTGTCGCCATGAAATTTGATAAGTACATATCGTTTTGGATAGAAACGGACGGGTTTTTTTTTTAATGGATGATAATGGAATGGTAACCCCACCTGCGCTAACGGTATACGCTGACGGGACACCATTGAGGGATGATACGTGAGAATGAAAACAGGTCAGTTAGCCCATCGTGATGAATTCACCACGATGGTTTCCAGGGGGACCACGGGGCGCTCGGCCTATTAGGGTATATTGTGAGCAATGGGACTGATAATCCTCATTGGTAACTATCTCTTCCCCCACAGCAAACGGTATATTACGTTAAATCATGATCAATAAATATCACGCAGACCGAGCCGCGGATAAAAACTAGTAGAATTTGTTTCACAAAAAAATCCCCTTCAATCGTGACAAAATGCTTAATGGCCAATGATCTCGGTTCTTATTTGAAATATTCATTATAAACATAGATAAAGCATGCACCGGCAAACGCTGATATGTGTCTTATTGTAAATTCATTACATTTACAAAAATTTGAATTTAAAATGCTGAATTCTATGTCTAATAGATTTTGCATAGCAACATACAATATCCTATTAATATTATAAATGCGATTATTTGTATTTGTCACTCTTTCACGCAAAAACTACTGAACGGATTTGAATTATTTCATATATTTCATATTTCTTTATTAACCAATGTAACAATTTTCGTCACACAATGGCAAGTCAATATTTACATTATAATTTTGAAATTAATAAAATAAATAATAACAATAAGATTTAAATTATAAAATAAAATTACAAATGAATTATAGTTAACATTATAAATTAGTTACTACATGTCAATATAAAGGTAACCATATAACAATAATGATGATTTCAAGTTATAAAATTTTTACTGTCATACTTCTTACAGTTAAACCTAAATAAATAATAATGCTATAATTCAATATTGGCATTTAGGTATTCGGTCACGTTGTAAAAAGGATGTTCTTCAAAATATGTCTTTATTTTATTTTTAAATTCATTTCGCGGCAATTGCGTTGCTGTATTGGGTAATTTATCGTACATTTTTATTTTTAGATATATGCCTTGTTTCATAGTTTTTGAATTAAATTTAATACACGGGTAGGTTATACCCTCACTTAGCATATAGGATACTTTATGCTCTAATTCACGCGGCCGAAACCGCGAGATACATCTAGTTTTGTAATAAAATCACAATATACTAAAGCTTCTGCCAAGCATGCCATCTATTGTCAAAACCCCCTCTTATGGTGAGGCCTATTTCCGACAAAGAACAGTAAATGTCTAATATGATGATGATGGTGATGGTGATGATGATGATGATGATACTAGTTTTTTTTCTAACTAAAAATACTATCTCGAAATATCTTTAACTTTAAAATTGTTCTACCACGGAATCCAACCATATCGCTTGTTATAATACTACAGTAGATAAGTAAACATTTTTTGGGTTTAAGTGCTTCATCTTAGTCATCACTTAACATCACGTAAAACTGTGTTCAAACACGCTCAGATTTAACATAAAAAATATCATTATGGAATCTGAATTAGAGATATAATTACGCTATTCAGACATAAGTGAATTTACTGGGTACAGAGGAATAACATCTGAGTCCTCAGGAATGGCAACGCATGGGGGGTATCATGGTGAAACAGTATACTCTGTTATGTCCATGGTACTGCTCATGTCTATAGGTGACGGTTACCACTTTCCATCAGGTGGGCCTTCAGCTTGTTTGCCATTCTACGTTGTATAAAAAAAAAGAAATAAAAATTTAAAATTGTATTTCACTAAAAAAACCGTCTTCAAATCCATTTAACCGAATTTAAAAAATATATCCTATGAAACTAATCTGTAAGTATACCCTTTCAAGTAAAAAAGAATTATCCAAATCGGTTTACAATTTGACAGAGTTATGAGGTAACAAATATAAAAGAAAAAAAACTTTAATTAAGAAGCTCCTTCTTTGTAAAATCGGCGATAAAATACATGACAACTGATCAATCAAATATTTTTATACTTTCTCTACTGCTTTATTAAAATATATCAAATATTTATTTTATTTATTTATTTAAACTTTAATGCACAGTGAAGCTGTGTACATAAGGTGGACTTAACACCGGACGTTGTTCTCTACCAGTCAACCATTGGGCAAACCAAGAAATAAGTAGGCGGTTAATGAATTGAAGGAATATAAAAATTATTAATTATTACAGTTTTTTTTTTAAACAACTTAGAATGGCAGACAAGCTGACGGCCCACCTGATGAAAAGTGGTAACCGTCGCCTATAGACATGAGCATTACCATAGACATAACAGAGTATACTGTTTCGCCCATGATACCCCCCATGCGTTGCCATTCCTGAGGACTCAGGTGTTATTCCTCTGTACCCAGTAAATTCACGCCATATGCCACCCTTCAAACCGAAACACAGCCACGCAAACACAACTGCTTCACGGTTGATACACGAATGGGACAGAGGTACCCAGGCAAACGACTTTTGTACAAAGTCTCTCTCTCAAATATCTATTGATATGATCACTAACTCAAAACATTTTATTTCTGGACATATGCTTCTACTAAGACAAGAGACATTTCACGGTCCTGCGTCATTAATATGTCACCTAGATGGAAAACACCTAACAATATGTTTACCCAGGTGCGATCGCCACTCTACAAAACATGGACAGATTGGATATTTTTCACAATTTTCGGTACAAATTTTTGCCTTGGAGATTTTGGAGAAATAGAATAGTAAGAGAAATATTTACAAAAAAATAGAATCTCTATTTAGAATTTTGGCTGTGTGACCCCAACATAGAATAGGCCACTGCTTCCTTTCCCGTCTTGCCGTAAGAGGCAACTAAAGGAACTTAATGGGCGAGGAATAGGCAGCAGCGTCCCTCTTAAAACATTACTAAAGCCTAACCTACCAATCAGCCTGCCAAGTGTGGCAACTACAGGCGAAACTCGCCTGTAGTTGTAAAAGGCGAAGGCGAAAATAGAGGAGACTTAATCCAGCAGCAGACAGTTAATGGCTGATGTGATAAAGTATATTAGGTATTTTTTTCAAAGTTTCATTATTTGTAAAGCATCTTATCTATATATCTTATATATAAGCCACCTTATAAGACTCGACTATTTTTTAAGAGCATAGTCGAAGGAAAAATAGAGGGCAAAAGAGGAAGAGGAAGACCGAGGAATAACTACATGGGACAGATAAAGGAAATACTAGGTGTCATGTTGTATAGGGAGATCAAGGATATGGCCTGGGATAGAGCTGGCTGGAAGAAGATGCATGAATTAGTTGCACCGACAAGTCTTAAACGATTATATATATATATATATATATATATATATATATGTATCACATCTCCCATATTTAGAACTAACAAAATTTTCCATCGTGCCTCCTGCCAAATTATTTATAATTACTCCTCTCCATCCAAAGGTTGCCTGGCAGAGATCGCTCTTAGCGATAAGGTCGCCCATTGTTATCTCATTGTGATTATGAGTTTACTATTGTAATCTTTTGGAGGAGACAATAAAGAGTATCTATCTATCTATCTACATTCACCACAGGAAGAGTCGACGAATATCTCTAACTACCCTATAAGGGATTAATATCAGCACATTTTTTATTTTTACCCAACAAATTAACAGTTTTCAAATTAAAAATTGAGCCACCAATGCTTTTACTTTTAGTGATTCTAAGTACTAAATCGTCAGACAGAGATGCGGTGACTTTTTGTCCGTTCTGAAACCCAACCAAAAATTGCAATTGGGTGATGAGTATCGAATCATTTTGGACTCAATTGTACATTTGAAATTTGGAGAGAAATTAAAAATCGGATTTGGCAACGCTGCCACTCCAGAAGATGTTTACGCGAACTATTATCGCTTCAGTCAGAGTTGTGACCAGGTAATTGCCACATCGGACTGTTGACAATATGAATTATATCAGAAAAACCTGTTCTAACGAATTACCTACCTCGTTTTAAGTCCAATCTTCAAGTTTTTATAATATAAGAAAGTCTCACCTTTTTCGTCTTTAATTTTACTAGAGAATTTTTTTATAAAGATGTCATCTGCTTGTTTACATGCAGATGACTTCTTTAGATTATAAAAGTGAAATGTTAGTTGAAACACGAATGCGACAGAGGTACCCAAGCAAACGACTTGTACAAAGTCTTCCTCTGGTAAATTGGTATTCTAACCTGTTCTATTCTATTCTATTCTAAATATAGTATTTCTAACTGAAATTCTTATATTTTAAAGTGTTCCCATCGATTATTAATGAGACAGTGGAATACCTATTCGATATTACCTTCAATGACCTTCAATTAAATTTCTCATCAGTTGCCTTCATGTTGAGTAAACGATCAGTGTCTGTCAATCTAGTAAAATTGACGATTGATCATTAAGTGGATCAGCAAGCATACCTCTGTCCCTGTGGAGGGAAAGGGATTGTTAGCAATGGAATTTGATAGCCCCATTGCTAGCAATATGCTCTATTAGGTCGACCTCCACGTGGTTCCCCCAGGAAACCATCCTGAACAATTCTTGTTGAATACGTCACGATGGGCTAACTGACCTGCTTCATCCTCACCTATCATCCTTCACTTCAACATTCCATTATCACTCATTAAAAAAAAACCTCTGTCCTTGTCTATTGACATAATTAGTACATAGCTATATCCAGAAAGTATTAGAAACGCTAACGAACCTAACAATTGAATGTACTAAAAAAATATTTTTGTACCTGTAAAGTACCTACATTCATCGCATATATGGTTTTTCCAAAATACGATAATGTACATTGACATATGCTAATTTGAATTTTATTGTGTGCGTTTAAGAGTTATAATCGGGTGGATGTGACCGACAGGAAGGTGACAATACCAAATAATAACTATACTTATTGTAAGAGGCTAATGTTGATATCGTGCAACGACATACAATTGTATTTTCGTTTACTGCGCAGTTTTACTCAGCTGTGATAGGTACACGTCATTATTTAGCATTTTATGCCTAACTACTTATGACTCATAAATCACAAGTTTTACCCCGCGCCTTTGCCTGCGTGTATTTTTGATAACACTTGTAATTTAAGAAAACGTGTCTGCTTAGGCACCTTTGTCCCTCCTCATGCTTCGGCACTAGATGGCCGCGGGGGCAAAGAGACGATGAACACCTAGCGACGCTTTCTAGCGCCGTTGGGTGTCCCTCGGCTCTGAATTGGATCTCCGGGCTGCGGATGGCGGGATGCATCCAAAGCCCACACGAGACTGGAGATCCGAGAGGGGTGCGCTGCGTATTTCCGGCACACCACTCGGAGTGGTCCTGTACCATTACTAACAATCCCCTTCCCTCCTGGTTTGAAAGATGGGATATAGCAATGAAATAACAGTGTACGTAAACATAACACCTTAGTCTTCAGAAATCAACGAATGAAAGATATCATGGATGAAACGGTATACTCTGTTATTTCCCTGATACTGTTCATGTCTATAGGCGACAGTTACCACTTACTATCAAGTGGATCCTCAGCTTGTTTGCCATTCTAAATTGCATAAAAAACAGTATAATAGCAAACAAGCCAACGGATCACCTGAATGGAAAGTACTTTCTTTCAGCCTCACCTATTATACCTCACTGGTGCCTCGTCAAGATTTTTTTTTTTAACAGATTATAATGGAATTGTCATGGAATGCGTCATCAGGTCCCAGCATAGAATAGACCACTCCTTCCTTTCCAGTGGATGTCGCTTAGTTACCTCTTAAGGTAACTAAGTGGACTTAATAGTGAAAGGATCCCTCTTAAAGCATCTGTAAAAGCCTAACTGCGATTTCCAAACCCATGATTAAGTGAGATGATGAAGATGAATGGAATGACAACATCGCTTGTGCTAACGGTATACGCTGGCGAGGCACCAGTGAAGAATGAGGAGAGAATGAAAATACAGGTCAGTTAGCCCATCGTGACGATTACACGTGGATTTCAGTACGATGGTTTCCAGGACCACGTGAAGGTCAACCTTTTTTTATAACGTCTGGAAAATCCTTTATGCAGACCCATACACCTTGTGGGAGGTGAATGGGTACTGTGGGAATCCCCCCGTAAGGCGGGGGTGTACCCACCAAAAACCAGACGATATATCCTCGAAGTGCCATATGTTGGAGACATGGGTTAACTTTCGCACTCACTACATCTCCGACGGCAGCGACCCGCCCCTGATGATAAGAGCAGGTCTCCTCTCTCAAGATAGGGTGGCTGGCGTGCTCACCCTATCACTCGGGGAATGCGCCGGTATATAAGCACATCCCCCAGGACCATTGGGACAATACCTTCCCACAGGTATCACCCCGGCCCCAGTGGGGAAAGAAGAGGGGCGGAACTGAGCACGCCCCTTCTGCGTCTGACTCGTCTGCGGCGGATTGACGGTGCAAGAGTGGCACTCTCCCGCTCCCTTTCCGCCGCCTCCTTCTGCGACATGACGGCATCGCAGAAGGCGAGCATCGCTTCCCACGATCTCTCACTGCTCACCATCCGCCGAACCACGACGGGCAGCGAACGTAAAGGTCGACCTGACAGGGTATATTGCTAGTAATGAAATTGGTAGCCCGCATTACTAACAAACCCTTCCCCCTACCATATACCGGTTTACCGAGATAACCATTCCATTATCATTCTAAAAAAAACCGTCGTCTGTATAAATAACACCATGGATATCCCTTACCCTACCTTTTAAACAGTAGCACAGCCTATAAAGCATGTTACTTGATATTAAATCTTGAACGGTATAAGGTTACACAGTTTACATTTCTCTCTTCAAGCTCAACTTGCGCTCCAAGGATACATACCGGAAAAAAATAGTTTCAAGTTGGATTTTCCAATTAATCCCATATAGAAAATTAGCATTTTCCACCAATAAAACTAAATATATTTCCCTGAAGAAAAAAATTAATGGAAAACGAAAAAAAAATTTACCGCCCATACACGTCGAGTTAGTATGTACTGTGCGTCCACTTAACAAGTTATAACTTGACATCCAGACGCGCTGTACATACTAACTTGGCACATCGTATTATTAGTATCAGAGAATCCGAATATTTCATTGTTTTAGACTCGTGTTTCTTAAAAAAAATAGTTTAATGTCATTGGTTGGACAGCATTTTAAAAAGGTGCTAAAGTTTTCGGTATTAAATTGTATAGTTTAATTCAGTAATATTAAAAAATATATATAAGTAAACAAACAGTTTACAAGAGGGAGATTTTGTACAAAAGTCGTTTGCTTGGGCACCACTGTCCCATTTGTGTTTCTACCGTGAAGCAGTTGTGTTTGCATGGCTGTGTTTCGGTTTGAAGGATACGATATGGCAGTGAATTTACAGGGTATAGAGGAATAACACCTGAGTCCTCAGGAATGGCAACGCATGGGGGGTATCATGGGCGAAACAGTATACTTTGTTATGTCCATGGTACTGCTCATGTCTATAGGTGACGGTTACCACTTTCTATTAAACTTGTATAAAAAAACAACACGACCATAGAAAAAAACCACTGACTTCAATCGTAGCAAAATAAATAATTTTGATTTTAATCCAAATTGCTGAACCTATTTTGATGGTGTTTCTATGCGACTGATCTGAAAGTATAACCTTTTAGAAACGAGATTTTTTTCAAATTACTTTTTAGTTGACGTAGTTCTAAGATACGTATATTAAAAAAAAAACTGAATTAAGAAAACTATCTATTTTAAAGTCGATTAAAAGTCAATTAGTTGATAAAATATTTCGACTTTTGTTACAAATTTCGTTAAGAGAATATTAAAATTTTCAAAATACTCGGTTATCTTTTTATACTGGTAAAATTCCATCTGAGTCGAGTCATTCCTCTCATCCACCCAGCCTCTCGAAATCCGGACATTGCGCAGTATCAGTTTCATTTATCCGGTTATGTTTTTAATTTTCATTAGCCACATAAATAAAAGGAAATACTCATTATTTCCAACGAAATGACCTTAATTACGATTTACCTCGGCCATCTCACGGTTGCGGGCGATTAGTTAAATTTATTCACGTTATCTTCGCGCATTAGATGAGACTATAAGCTGAAATAACCATAGCTGTTACAAAATACAGGGTTATTTGTGTTTTATAATAGAATTATGTACTTACTACTGTAAGAAAACTAAAATAGATTTTCTTGAACAAGAAAAAAACACCGACTCCAATAGTGTTAAAATTAATTATTTTAATTAAAAACTAAACCACTGAGCCGATATTAATGAAATTTCTGTAGAACCAATCTCAAAATATATCCTTTCTGATAACAAAAAAAATAAATTTACCAAATTAGTTTATATATAGACTGAGTTCTGAGGTACGAGTAACGATATAAAAAAAATACAACCGTCAATACGGTTGTATTTTTTTTATATCGTTTTTTTTTTATCATTTCTCAATAGAAACCTCCACTTTTTTACATCATGTTTTATTATTTATTTATATTTTGTGATACAAACATAAATAACAATGGATGGTAAAACAAGATAAGTCCTCTATGATCAACATCATCTATATCATGATTTATCATATATATATATATATATATATATATATATATATATATCCCTTTTTCTCCGAATTCACTATAATCCTAGTAAGACAAATTTTCCATTTCTATTTATTATAATATATCTCTCAATTCAGTGTGCCTCATATATAGATATCATAGATATCTATATTATATCTATCTATCTATATATATATATATATATATATATATATATATATATATATATATATATATATATATATCAATCGCTTACATAAACATTTTCAAATACTAACAGCGGGGTGGGGAAGGGATTGTTAATAATGGGGTCAAATAGCCCCATTACTAGCAATATATTCTGTCAGGTCGGCCTCTACCTGGTTCCCCCTGGAAACCATCGTGGTTAATTCTAGTTGAATTTGTCAGAATGGGCTAACTGGCCTGTTTTCATTCTCATCTATCACCCTTCACTGGTGCTCCGCCAGCGTATCCCATTAGCGCAGGTGGAGCTACCATACCATTTTCACTCATCAAAAAAAATACCCGCTTACCAAAGTTGGCAAAACCCCCCAAAGGGGAAGGCCTATCTTCAACAGTGGACAGAACGACTGATATCAACAATCCAGCGATATTTTTTGTATATAATATGATTTTACAAAAAATATTGGTAGCACAAACCTGATAAATCGATTCCAGTAACCGATAATTCGATCCAAATAGTGAGAGACGTTTTATAATGGACAGTGACGAGTATTCGATTATTAATTGAATTTATTCGATAATGCATTCGATCCATCAATACATTTATATATGCACGGTGTTTTTTGTTCCTAAACGAGTGATAATAATTATAACGATATATTATATAATATATTTATTTTTATTTCCTCATAAAAAGTGTTTTAATATAATCATCATCATTCCATCCATTAACTGTCCACTGCTGAACATAAGCCTCTCCTATAATAGGAGTTTTGCCAGTAGTTGCCACGCTTGGCAGTCGGGTTAGCAACTGCAGTTAGACTTTGGTGATGCTTTAAGAGGGCAGCTGCTGCCCATCCTTCAGCACGTCGCCAGTTCAGTCGACATATGTTCATCCCCTTTGTTATTGTCTTTTTTATTTTTTTTTTCTCACTTTCCTTTTACACTCAATCTTGCTGATTACTTACATGATTGATTACGACATCTCCATGCAATCTTATTATTATATATTAAGACTAAAGAAAAATATATCTACATGTGAATTTAGAACCATATTATAAACTTGTAACGCACAACCACACTTTGGAATCAACTTCCAGCAGCACAATTTCTGAACCGATACGACAACATAACCTTCAAGAAAATAGCATATTCCTTTTTAAAAGGCCGGCAGCACACCTGCAATGCCGTTGGTGTTGTGGTGATTATGGGCGGCGATACCAACAGGTGAGCCGCATACTTGTTTGCCCCCTGTGTTGTAAAAAAAAAATTCACACATAAATATAGCTTTATAGGTCTCGATAGATTGGCAATGATCTGCATCTAGTAAATAATACTGATGGAGTGTTACCGCAGCTAGAAAGCGAAGGCATGATGACCTAGATGCATTTAAAAGGGACTTTTTTGTGATAGGTGAAAATGGAATGGTAACCCCGCCTGTGCTAACGCTGTGCACCGGCGGGGCACCAGTGAAGGGTGATCGATGAAAATGAAAACAGGCCAGTTAGCCCATCATGATGAATTCATCAGGAATTCACCATGATATTTTCTAGGGGGAACCGCGTGGAGGTCGACCTGGTTAGATATATTTCTAGCAATGGGATTCTCAGTCTCCATTACTAACAATCCCTTTCATCCCATTTAAAAGGGACTGATCTGAGGTGGTACAGAACAGGAAGCTTTGGAAGGAGATGGGGGAGACCTTTGCCTTTGCCCAGCAGTGGGACATGGTGGGTTAATAATAGAATAGAATAGAGTTTTATATTTATTTCGCCCAACTCGTGCCTCCATTACATTACGTACATCATTGATATTTTTATACTTCGTCATGGAATGACTGATTGTTGAGCGCCTGTCCGCTATCCATCAGTATTAGTTCCGGATAATTGAATTATACACTTTATTATACATAAATAGTACGACTTCCTGTAAATATAAATACTTTATTACTATATTTTGTATTTCAACTTTTAAATTTTTTGCTTAATCAAAATCTAATGTAAATCTTTCTGTTATGAAAGTAATTAGTTGTATGAAATAATATTAGTAATAAAAATCAAGGTTTAATAATAAACTCCTATATTTTCTTTGCTATGCTATTATGTTATGGATTGTTTTTTAATAAAATATTAAAACTATTTCAAAAAAACCTGCCGTTCTCAATTCGGTTTTATTAATGTTTTATTTTGATCCTTCATATTTTTTTATACAACTTAGAATGGCAAACAAGCTGACGATCCACCTGATGGTAAGTGGTAACCGTCGCCTATAGACATGAGCAGTACCATGGACATAACAGAGTATAATATTTCGCCCATGATACCCCCCATGCCTTGTCATCCTTGAGGAATTAGGTGTTATTCCTCTGTACCCTGTAAATTCACTGCCATATCCCACCTTTCAAACTGAAACACAGCTATGCAAACACAACTGCTTCACGGTAGAAACACGAATGGAGCAGTGGTACCCAAGCAAACGAGTTTTGTACAAAGTCCCTCTGGTAAATCCTTGTAATCTGGTAAAACTGTTATATCCTTCTCTTGTCCACATAGACTAAATGTAAACTAAATTTCATAGTAATCAGTTAAGCCGTTAAAAGAGTATAGGAAACAAACAAACTCTCAAAAATGTTATTAGTAAGGATAAGTTAACATATTTTAAATTTTATTTTGCACCCATACATGTTTTTAAAATACCCATTAGTTATATAGGTTTTGTGGTATTTATTATACATTTAACGATAACACATAATTCATTATAATTTATTGCCTAAATCATTAACAATAACTATTATAAAGGAATGAATTATTTTAAACGTTTCATGTCCAACTAACACAATAGCTATTCACACAAGTGTGTTTTAATTGCTAGCAATAACATAATGAATGGGTTTTTGTATGGAAACGTTTCACTCTGTGGTCTGTGAGTCTGGATGATGTCATGTTTAATATCTTTTAGCTAATTTGTCAAAGAGCAGATAACTATTTTTTTCTCAAACATGCTTGGAGCATTTGAGCATTATTTTGGCAATCTTCTTTGAGATAAATCAAAATTGCCGTACTGGCCAGATACATGCGGGCAGCGGCCGGCAAAAATTGTATGAAAATCCATATCTGTCGTGTTTTGCGGCTAGATAAATTACTATGTAAACTCATATCTGTCCTGTAAATTAAAAATGGAATGACCTTTTACTTCGAAATATGGCTACCAAGGAGGTAACTAATAATAGGTTTTATTTAAATTTCGAACTGGCTTGCAAATAGAAAGCTGTTTATTTAAAAAAAAACAAAGGAACATTATGGCGCGTGAAAAATTATTATTGTTCGTTATTCGTCATTGAACTTAAAAAGTAAAATTGTGTTTTTGATTTCCGCGCATTGTTTGAGAAAAGTATAGTACTTACAAGCCTTGGCCACAACTAGGCATTAATGGACTCACGTATGTGTGCCTCGGCCCACATTTGCACGTTCGTCCAGCAAAGCCTCAGTTGCTGGCCGCTGCAGTAATGTACTATAACTGAATATAAAAAAAAAGAGTTTAGATAGATAGATCAGCCTTTAACTGTCCACTGCTGAACATAAGCCTACGCCTTGAAAAGTTTTGCCAATAGTTGCCACGCCTGGCAGACGGGATGACACACGCAGTTAGGCTTTAGTGATGTTTCAAGAGAGACACTGGCGATGGCTCAACCATTAATTTCCCTTAGTCGCCTCTTGTGACACCCACAGGAAAAGAAAGGGTGGCCTATTCTTTGAAAACCTTTTCATTTAGGAATTTCCTCTTGTCGGTGCAACTAATTCATGCATCTTCCTCCAGCCAGCTCTATCCCAGGCCATATCCTTGATCTTCCTATACGACATGACACCTAGTGTTTCCTTTATCTGTCCTATGTAGTTATTCCTCGGTCTCCCTCTTCCTCTTTTGCCCTCTATTTTTCCATCTACTATGCTCTTAAAAAAATCGTCATGTCGTATAAGGTGGCCCAGCATTTTGCCCCTTCTATTCTCTATTATTTTAATTAATGTTCTTTTCTCGTTCACTCTTTTCAGGACTTCCTTATTTGTTAGTTTTTCTGTGCAGCTTCTCCTTTCCATTCTCCTCCATGTCCACATTTCGAATGCCTCAAGCATCTTTCTAAACCCTTACTAATATTATAAAAGTAAAAGTGACTTTGTTTGTTTGTGACCTTATAGCGCCTTAACAAATCACCATGAAACTTGGTATACACGTACCGTTTAGAATGGTGAAGTTATTTTTATTCCGGATAGTAAACATATCCCGGTCACGTGGACGAAGCCGCGAGTAAAAGCTAGTAATACAATAAATGTGAAATTGAGTTTGTTTATTACATTATAGCGATTTAAAGGCTTAATAGATTAGTGTGAAAATGTAGGTACTATATGCGATGGAGGTTTTTTTTTGATGGGTGAAAACGGAATAGTAACCCTGCCTGCGCTAACGGGATACGCTGGCGGGGCACCAGTGAAGGGTGATCGATGAGAATGAAGACGGGCCAGTTAGCCCATCATGATGAATCCATCAGGAATTAACCATGATAGTTTCCAGGGGGTACCGCGAGGAGGGCGACCTGGTTGGGTATATTGCTAGTAATGGGATTCTTAGTCTCCATTACTAACAATCCCTTTCCCCCCATGCGATGGAGGTTATAGGCTACATTTTATACTAGTCAATTAATATCTATATCCCAGTCATGTGAAAGAAGTCACGTTTTTTTTTTTTTTTTAATGAGTGATAATGGAATGATAACCCCGCCAACGCTATCGGTATACGCTGGCCTGTAAATTCACTGCCAAACACAACTGCTTCACGGTAGAAACACGAATGTAATAGAGGTGCCCAAGAAAACGACTTTTGTACAAAGTCACCCTCTGGTAAGTCCAACTATGTCTACGTTATAACAAAACGAAAACTAAAATTGCATAAACGGGGAATTAAATTTTACAACACCCGTACATCCTCTGTACACTTGATGAGGAAAGATTCAAGTTATTAACGCATACAATTAACCCTTACAGTTCCCTTATTCAATAACGCCGTAATTGTACTGTGTTTGTGTTCAAAGTCATCTCGTTCCAACATCAGACTTAACATTTAATTGGCTATTGACTGAAATTAGATGGCTCATCATAATTTGTGTCGTGTCAAAGAGATTTGAATGACATTAATTTACTCTTAATGTGAAGGAACTTATGAACAAAGGTTAGTCAGATGCATTAAAATGTTAGTTACGTTTAAAGTGAAAAACGTCGTAGACGACTTATGGAATTCGCCACATTATTTATTTATTTACTTATTTATATATCAATTTATTTATTTATTTACTTATTTATTTACTAATTTAAGAACAGCCAACAGAATATAGATTATTGTCAACTTAAAATACGTAATAAATAGTATAAGTATTTATCATGTATTTTAATTAATTGGACTAGGGTCCAGCCATAAGTTCTGTTCGATAATATTTTTTTTTATACAACTTAGAATGGCAAACAAGCTGACGACCCACCTGATGGAAAGTGATAACCGTCGCCTATAGACATGAGCAGTACCATGGACATAACAGAGTATACTGTTTCGCCCATGACACCCCCCATGCGTTGCCATTCCTGACAACTCAGGTGTTATCCCTCTGTACCCAGTAAATTCACGCCATATCCCACCCTTCAAACCGAAACACAACCATGCAAACAAAAGTGCTTCACGGTTGAAACACGAATGGGGCAGAGGTACCCAAGCAATCGACTTTTATACAAAGTCTCCCTCTGGACTTTGGAGCAACATTGAAACAAAACTATTTCACTGGTTATTCGATTAGAATTATTTTGTTTAATTCCGCTACCATTAGTATATATGTGACTGCCAATACTTGATCATTAACTACCACTATTACTACTAGAAGTTCCACAATCTTCCATATTAGCCGTCAATCTCCGACTGCCATTTTGTTCACGCACCTATTGCGTGAATTTACAGGGTACGAAGGAATAACACCTGAGTCCTCAGGAATGGCAACGCATGGGGGGTATCATTGGCGAATCAGTATACTCTGTTATGTCCACGGTACTGCTCATGTCTATAGGCGACGGATACCACTTTCCATCAGGTGGGCCGTCAGCTCGTTTGCCATTCTAAGTTGCATAAAAAAAATATTGAATATTTGACAGTCGTAATATAATAAGTTGCTGTTTGATTCCAGAATAGAACATGCCACCCCTTCCTTTCTCGTGGGGGCCGTAAGAGGCAATTAAGGTACACAAGTAAGTTATATCCTAACAGACAAGATTCTTTGGGTACTTACTGGTTCACGTAGACAAAGCTACAGCATATAGCTAGGTACATATATATGAATTTTATTTCAAAGTTTCGTTTTCTCAATTTCTGTCTCGCTCTCGCCTAACTTGTTGTTAAAAACACTTTCGCCTCTCGGAACGAAGTTACCTGCCTAACTAGATCAGGTAGGGTCAAACTTTCCGGCCCTCGCGATAAACTTCTACCCTTTTTCATATTCAACTCTCGCTGATCAGTTTAAAAAGTTGTATAAATAAATCTGTGTATTCTATACAATATAATGTAAGTTAATTTGCAAAATATATACTACTTAGAGACCCTATTTAGTGCCTGATGAAGTTTTGTCGAGTTTTCTCTTTTTAGGGTCCCATACTAAAAAGGTAAAAAGGAACCCTTTTAGTGCGACTTTGTCACAGCTATATACTACCGTCTTGGCAACTGTTAATGTCGAGTGGGGAAGCAACTGTTAGTATTGGGATCTCACAGCTCCATTGTGTTTTGCTCTGGAAACCACCGTTTCAGTAATGGGGTCAAATAGCCCCATTACTAGCAATATATACTGTCAGGTCGACCTCCACTTGGTTCCCCTTGGAAAACATCGTAGTTTATTCTAATGGAATTCGTCACGATGGGCTAACTGACCTGCTTTCATCGTCACCTATCATCACTCACTGATGCCCACATAAAAAAAAGAAAACAGAAGTTTCTTTTCTTTTATGTGGGAGGGCGATAAAGAGTATGCGATTCACCTGATAGTAAGTGATCACCGCAGCCCATGGACCCTGATGACATACATTGCAGAACTTTCATATAAAAGGATTTTATTTATACATTTAAAACTATTTTTTATTTATTTGTATGCTGTTTAATTATTTTAGTTATGATAAAATATGTAAGAAATCGCCTCACTTTATCTCTGAAAGTTGTAAAGCAAAAAATCAGAAATAATATACTTAATAATGCAGTTTATAAAGGTATTTATTTATTTTTATGTATTTATACTTTATTGTACACAAAAATTATATTGTAATAACTTATTTCAAATAAATAGTACAAAAGGCGAGTTTTACTCTGTAAGAGTTCTTATATTCATTATGCATATTCGCGAAAACATATTTACAGTTATTTAAAAAGAAAAGTGATTTCTGTTATTTTACCTTATAAAACTTCCTACATACTACTACCTACATGCCTACTATATGACAATACACATTTATAATAAACATATATATATATATATATATATATATATATATATATATATATATATATATATATATATATATATATATATATATATATATATATAACGCAAAGTTTTCTGTAATATTACTACCTTACCTAATTTCTGTAAATGGACTATTACTATTTTCCATCATGCGGACTCTCAGCTTATTTGCCGTTATATATAAAAAAGGCGTTTTACATTTGCAAACCTAGGTAGTATAAACAGCTCGGTAACAGTGAATCCATCTGAAACTATTATTAATTACTTTATCTCGAACCTCTCTAAATTGAGGCTCGCTACCGAATTTTACGCTCTGTTAATCAAAGATCTGTATGGCGGAACACTTAAAGAACTTGTTCATCTTCAGCCTGATCGGCTAGATACGTGCACAGAATTCAATCTGATGTAAACATTGATTAGTTATATGGAACGGATTCCATTATAATTCTGCCTTTTTTAAATATACTAGCGAAAGAGTACGAGAGTCGTTTAGAATGTCCTATTCCCTTTATGTCCTAATCGATCAATATTTAAGATTATTTATACTTTTTTTTATACAACTTAGAATGGCAAACAAGCTGACGGCCCACCTGATGGAAAGTTGTAACCGTCGCCTATAGACATGAGCAGTACCGTGGACATAACAAAGTATACCGTTTCACGCCATATCCCACCCTTCAAACCGAAACACAGCTATGCAAACACAACTGCTTCACGGTTGAAACACGAATAAGACAGAGGTACCCAAGCAATCGACTTTTGTACAAAATCTCCCTCTGGTGTGAGTATGCTAATCTGTCACAAATTAGAAATATGACAACTTCTTCAGATAGAAGTCCTAAACTTTTGTTTTCAAACTAGGTAGATAATTGTATACTTCATACAAAGGTTGGTAGACTATTCTATAGTTTCTTATTTAAAAAAAAAAACCCTGAAACAACTATAATATATTTATTATATCTATATTTCACGGAGAACGGAGGATGAAAACAATAGCAGGTGGCGCAATGTCCTTCTCATTCTTATTGATTCGTATTTAATTTGACAGTAGCCAACCCATCCAATATTTTATTTGTTTTAATATTTATTTGGGATACCTCCATATTTTAATTACTTTACTTACTTTACTTGTTTTATTTTTATTACCTCCATTTACCCTAATGGGAGACAGGCGTGACAGATAGGTATGTATGCACCTCCATATTTTATATATGTATAATGTTGGTATATTTTTTATATAAGTACCTACGAGAAATCTGGTCCGGCTTTATGCGGTTAGTTAAGAGTTTTCAGACATAATATAAAGTCTATATTACTGGCTGATAATATAGCTTTTTATAAGTGAAAGATTTTTTTAAAAACCCGGTTGAGTAGTTCTTGAGTTTATTACATTATCATTTGAGCCATTATCCGTCCACTGCTGGGCATAAGCCGCCCCCATAGACTGCCATAAAGAACAGTCTTGAGCTACCTGCATCCACTGACTCCCTGCAATGCATTTCAGCTCGTCACTCCATCTAGTGGGGGCTCGTTCTACACTACATTTGCACATACGAGGTCGCCAATCAAGAACCTTTCTTTCCCATCAGTGAATTCCCCATAATGAATGACGATACAACGGAGAGAATGGTGAAGGAAAACGAAGAGAGAACAAAGGGAAATGGTACTTAAAGCAGAGAGAGTAGGATCTAACAGAGATTTAATATGTTTCATTACCTACTTACGTCTGTTATGTCTCAATTTTGTTGCAATTATTTATATCGGTTTCACTTACGTTTTAAATTCAGGGATACCTGAGTAATTTAGAACTCGATAGGAGCCCTTAATCATGAGCGCAGTCCACATCTGCGTCACGACTCTACGACCTTTCCAACACAGTATGGCTACTATTGGGGGGAAGGGATTATTAATAATGGGGACTACTAATCCCATTGTTAGCAATATAACCTGCAGGTCGACCTCCACGTGGTCCCCCCTAGAAACCATCGTGCTGAATTCCAAATGTATTCATCACGATGGACTAACAAACCCGCCTTTTCAATCTCATTTATCACCCCTCACTGGTACCCCGCCAGCGTATACCGTTAGCTCAGGCCGAACTACCATTCCATTATCATCCATCAGAAAAAACAATACAGTACAACTCACGATAGTTATTATTAAACGACATTTTATTCTTTTACGAAAATTATTAAAAGAATCCTTGAGAAATTGGCAAACACGTGGAGGCGCCGAGGATGCTAATTTAAATTTCACTTGTATACAAAAGCTTAGCTTTATTTACCGCAAGCTTCGATATACGAAATATTGTTTTATCATTATCTATGTAACTAGTAATGACGAAAACAATAATAATGGCCGTTACATTCATTATTTCGGTATTATACGGTAGCGTTTACGTAATCTGTACTGATAATTGCACAGAGTAATATGTTCTGGGACGTCTATGTAGTAGGGTGGGGATAATGGGTAATATCGATACCATACCGATATATAGATATCGGGTACAGATATTTTTTTTTTTGTACAACTTAGAATGGCAAACAAGCTGACGGCCCACCTGATGGAAAGTGGTAACTGTCGCCTATAGACATGAGCAGTACCGTGGACATAACAGAGTATACTGTTTCGCCCATGATACCCCCCGTGCGTTGCCATTCCTGAGGACTCAGGTGTTATTCCTCTGTACCCAGTAAATTTACGGCATATCCCACCCTTCAAACCGAAACACAGCCATGCAAACACAACTGTTTCACGGTAGAAACACGAATAGGACAGAGGTGCCTAAGCAATATATAATATTGAAATGAAAAACTTAATTGAAATCACCTTTTTACTATCATCAATGTTTACAGGAACCCAATATCTGTATACCAGAGAGAGACTTTGTATAAAAGTCGATTGCTGTGTTTCAAATTTAAAGGGTGAAATATGACGCGAATTTACAGGGTACAGAGAAACACCTGAGTCCTCAGGAATGGCAACGCATAGGGTGTATCATGGGCGAAACAGTATACTCTGTTATGTCCATGGTACTGTTCATGTCTATTGGCGACGGTTACTACTTTCCATCAGGTGGGCCGACAGCTTGTTTGCCATTCTAAGTTGTATAAAAAAAGAACTTTTAAAAATAGGCTTACTGGGTGCTCTACATAGATCAATGGGAATTTTATTCTAAAGCCTTACAACAGTGACAGTAAAAGAATCTATGATCTCTTATTGATGCTGCAACAGTTTATATCGATAGCGCAAGCGGAGTTACCATTCCATTATCACCCATTAAATAAAAAAAATAGACTTGATTATAACTTTGACTTCTTTTACCAAACACACGTACTATGTAAAAGGGCATATGCTACTTATTAATGCGGTCACGCAAACGAAGTCGTGTGTAAAAGCTAGTGTATATGTAGTGTAGTCTATTAATTGTGTGAATACGGAAATCTAATATTCAAAACTGTATTTAGACCCAAAGCTATAAATACCAAATCAAAAACCTATTTGCAACACAGGCCGCAATCTCTACTGCCAAATAACGGAAAACGTAACCTAACCTCCGAATAGCTATTGATGAAACGGCTAGTCTGGCCGGACGATGGGTACACACGATTTTTCATCTTCTGACAAGACAATAAAGTTTAAAATTCATTTCCTACATATTTGTAGGGTTGTGGTTACGTTTGTTTCATGAGATACACTTGTAAATAGTATTTAAAATACAAGAGAACGCGTTCGGTTTCTCTTATTGCACATAAATTGGAGTGAGTGACTACAAATTTTCATTTTTTATAATATTTCCATTTAATAATTAAAGTTAAATTACTCCAAAACGATTAATTATTCATGTAATTATGTAATATTGAAAAAATATTTCCGTCTTTACGTCATATAATTAAAAAAAAAGAATATATTTAAATATTTACACTTTTCGAACTAATAAATAAATAATTTAACACATACCATCGTATCAACCGTCTACTGTCCACTGCTGAACATAGGGCTCCCCAAAAAGAGGAATTCTGCCAGTAGTTGTCACTCTTGGCAGGCTGCTGTTGCCAGTCTGCCTGAGATTGGCAACAGCAGTTAAACTTTGTTGATGTTTTACTCTTAAATGAGTCAAGGGATAGGCAGCAGCGTCCAGAGGGATCCCTCGACCATTAAGTTCCCTTAGTCGCCTCTTACGACATCTACGCGAAAAGAAGGGATGAACCCATTCTAAACCGGGACCATACGGCTATTTACAAATTGTTTCCTTTTTTTATACAACTGAGAATGGCAAACAAGCTGACGGCCCACATGATGGAAAGTGGTAACCGTCGCCTATAGACATGAGCAGTACCATGGACATAACAGAGTATACTGTTTCGCTCATGATACTCCCCATGCGTTGCCATTCCTGAGGACTCAGGCGTTATTCCTCCGTATCCAGTAAATTTACACTATATTCCACCCTTCAAACCGAAACACAGCCATGCAAACATATTTACTTTACGGTTTCTCTCTCGATGTCTTAATGACAAACAACATATACCGGTTGGGGTCTAATTGACCTATTGCTAGCAATACACCCTATTAGGTCGACCTCCATGCCACGTTCCCCTTGGAAACCATCATGGTTAATTCTAGTGTAAGTCATCACGATGGGCTAACTGACCTGCTTACATCGTCATCTACCATCTCTCACTGGTGCCCCACCAGCGTATACCGATAGCGCAGGCGGGGCTACCATTCCATTATCACCCATTAGAAAAAAAAACATATACCGGTCATACAAATAGAATCACGTGTAGAAACTAGTTCTTTATATTTTTCTCTTTTCCTTTATTTCTCCTATTAATATTTCCACGCGAAAGTTTCTAAGGATGAATAAATAAATAGATGTTTGTTACTCTTTCACGCAAAAGCTACTGAATATATTCGAATAAAATTTTGCACCGAATACATACATATCTGTCACGCCTGCCTCCCATTAGAGTAGGCAAAAACAATGGAACGCCAAATGCTTCGATTCAAACAAACCTCTTTCGCTTCCTCCACATTCATCAATCTTTTCATACACGCTCACCGGTTATGTTATATTCCAACTTAACACATAGAAAACTTTATGTACCAACTCAAGAGAGCAAAGCCGTGAAAAACAGCTAGTGTTAAATAAATTACATCCGAAAGGGTCATATCACCTGTACATTGGACCATTTAGATTATTGATACCTTCGTGAAACTGTGATTTATCTAGTAAACTGTAGCCTGTCCTTACACAAGTGATGTTTGGTTTCACATAGAATAATGGCCTTTAGTGCCAAGCGGACCATAATCGAGGGCCACTGGAAATAAATGGTTCCGTTCTCTGAATCGATTTTATGATTAAAGTTGGGATCGCTCTATAAAGCTGAAAAGATGTTCGGATGATATTTATGGTTTCTATCGTGGGACTAATCGTAGCTTTACCTACTGGTGATTTCAGTTTTGATCCCCACTTAGTCTTGTATTAGTAAGTATGTTTGTTTGCACTAGTTAGATAGATAGATAGATAATTTATTTGCATTACTTACAGCACACAAACAGCAAAAGGCACAAATGCAAAGGATAAGAGATAAAAAAAGATACATGTATAAAAAATAAAAAAAAAAAAACAAAATCAGAATGCATAAAATTAGTAACATTTTTTTTTTGCTTCATGCGTGTGCCGCAGTAATACAAAATGGCCACAACTCAGCTTTTTGCTTTGCCCTAAAAAGAGTAGAATACTGATGTTCTGTTGTGGCCAAAAGTGAGCCGCGAAATACCTACTTTGAGAGAGAGAGAGCACACCTGCAATGCCGTAGGTGTTGTGGGTGACCATGGGCGGCGGTAGTCACTTACCATCAGGTGAGCCGCATGCTCGTTTGCCCCCTGTGTTGTAAAAAAAAAAAAAAAAAAAAACTGTGTAATAATCTGTATAATTATAATAATGTTATAAATGCGACAGTTTGTAACGATGGATAGATGGATTTTTTTTTTGATGGACGAAAATGGTATGGTAACGCCGCCTGCGCTAACGGGATACGCTGGCGGAGCACCAGTGAAGGGTGATAGATGAGAATGAAAACAGGTCAGTTAGCCCATCATGATGAATTCATCAGGAATTAACCATGATAGTTTCCAGAGGGAACCGCGAGGAGGTCGACCTGGTTGGGTATATTGCTAGCAATGGGATTCTCTGTCTATATTACTAACAATCCCTCCCCCCCCCCCCAATAGATGGATATTTGTTACTCTTTTATTCAAAAACAAAATCAACGGATTAGAAAGAAATTTGGTATATATATGTATCATATCTTAACTTGTTGCATAGGATTCTTTATATATTTCCGATTTATGCGAACGAAGCAGTGGAATATGGCTTATAAATAAATAATAATAACTTTTAATCAAGTAAATTATAATTAAAAATTAATTTTGCCTTATTCGTAATACAATTTCAGCTAAGCACTAAACACAGCTGTTGTTTTTTTTTATCTATAAAGAAAAAAATTCTAATAATGTAATGTTCTTCACATGCACTTTCTTAGGGCTTACCATGAAATATTTTCCGAAATTTCGGGCACGAACGAAACAGAAATTTCATGTTAAAATTACATAATACATGCCGTTTAAAATTATTAAAAATGTTAAAATATCGTTCTTCTGGACTATCAGGATAGGATTTATGATGAGCAAAATGTTAAGCTTCATTTACTGGGTCGATTTCGGTACGAACAAAAACACGAAATTGAGCCCGAAAATTCGGATTTTCGTTTCATGGTAGACCACCTTGTCTCATCCTTTTATATCCGTTAAAGTGTCTAGAAATAACAAACTTACTTTCAAGTTTATTGTGTTAGTAAAAACTGTATTGTTTCATTATTGTACTTTTTTTTTTATAATTTTTTGTTTATTGTTAAATGTTTTTTTTTTATTATTATTATTATATGTTTTTTAATGTGAAATTAAACACTAAATAAATATTTCTTTTATTCTATTTTTCTATTGTCGTCTCATTATTATATATTATATATGCAAAATTCCAACACAAACAAACTCCAGTAAGTATTTAAAAAATTTACCAAATAGACCAAAAGATTTAGAGAACACTGGGAGAGCAGTATGAAATAAGTCAAATAACATTTTGTAAAACAATTCTGAATATGCTCCTTTCCGTCTTTATTACAACAGCTTCCTTGAGCCGAACATAACCAATACTCCAAATTAATTACAGCAATATCGACAGCCATGAACTATTTATTTGCTCTATGAGATTAAATAAATACAAGGCAATAGGAGCAAGCAATAATTAAACTTGTAATTTATAAGGAAACGGTACAGACTGTAACGTTTCCAAGAAATTTGTTGTTTCACGTTGTAATAACAATAATAAGTCGACTTTCCTCGTGTTATAAACAAGCAATATTAGCAAACTAAAGCAATTATTATTTTGTAATTTACACTAATGAACTTACATTTACGTGTTGCGCGGATCCGATGATTAAAACCACGTGTATGATAGTTGTATTACTCGATTTCCTTCATTCTAAAATTAATTAAAATTAAAATTTACTAAATTGTATTGAATAAAGCGCTTTTTTTTTCAGTATTGCAAGTAACTGCATTAAAAATTTCCCTGCATATTATACCTAAAAATTAACCTGCATACTATATTTAATTTGAAGAAATTAGATTACTTCATCAAGATAGGAAATAACTTTGTTATTCATCTTTAACTAATGTCTATAAAGGTTAACCATACCAAATGACACCAAGCTATACTGAGTTTTAAATATCTTGCAACAAAATTGTTAATGACTTGCTCATGAAATATTCAAATCGGCAACCACTATAAATGCTGTCGTGGCATTAAATTAAGTCGAAATAAACGTAAAGAATGCATTTCGGTTGACGTTGTAGAAACTTACAGATACATTTTCACTTCTGCATGCATTTTGGGTGAGGAAACCATATAATACTGTCCACTATTGAATATAAGCGTCCCACTTAGGGGGTTGCCGGTAGTTGCCACGCTCGATAGGTGAATTGGCAACCGCAGATAGGCTTTAGAGATGTTTTAAGAGGGATGGTGCTGCCCATTCATCGCACTCCCTTCATCGCCTCTTACGACATCCACAGGAAAGGAAGGCATGGCCTATTCTATGCCAAAACCTACGCAGCTAAGTGAAAACTAGTAGTAAAATAAATTCGTGCGGTTTCAGAGATGTTTCCTCCCACGAACACTTAGGTTGTGGAATGAACTCCCTGCCGAGGTTTTCCCAAGAGACTACAGCATGGGGTTCTTCAAAAGGGGGGTAAAGAGGTTTCTTCAGGGTCGGCAACGCACACGTAATACCTCTGGTATTGCAGGTGTTCATAGGCTACGGTAACCACTTACCATCAGGTGGGCCGTATGCTTGCCACCTCAGTGGTATAAAAAAAATGACAGTTTTTGCCATAAAAGCTATCAATTAAAAGATCAACACGACAGTCATTAATATAATCTTAGTTAAAATTAACACACAAACGTTCCTCGATCGCGATGAAATACCATTATTCAAACTTGAACGTCAAGCTCTTGTTTGCGGTAGTTCCAAGTTTATTGTATACATGGAGCAGTATACTAAGGATCATCAATTATAATGATATGTTGTTTGGCCCCCTACTGCCACCTACCGGATCTATTTCTTCTTATCATCCTGATAAGAAGTAAACTTCCTTATATATGTATAAAGAAAAAAAAAACAAAAAAATACTTAAGCAATAGCCCGGTGTAGGTATTTATTTATTATATAAAAAAAGGAGCTCATGCCCACCATAACCACCAAAAATATCAATTAGAAGACCACGTCTCACCCATTTGGGAACAGCTTAAAACCAGTGGCTCGGGCGTAGTCGCCCCCGGAGCTAAAGCCGGGGCAAAAGGGTCCGCCCCAAAACCCCCATCTAACCCTCCCACCAGAACGGTCGAAGACCTGTCATCATCGGCATTAGAAGTAAAGTAAAAGTATCCTGTCACTTTAAAATTGAAGCAAAGAGTATATGTTCAGAGGATTTCAATAAATTCGATTGAGCAGTTTCGGAGATTAGCGTGAACGAATGTTTGCAGGCGCGTCTTGATTACTTTTATGCAACGATGCCCAAAAGACGTGTGTCTTTGAAGCGCAGGATCTGGGCCAGTCCCTATTATATTCTGAAAATTATACGGGACAGAGTAAATTGTATCTAAATTTTCAGCTACCGCAAACTGTACTTATGCAAATGTTTTTTTTTTATTTTTTTTATACAGTTTAAAATGGCAAACAAGCTGACAGCCCACCTGATGGAAAGTGGTAACCGTCGCCTATAGACATGAGCAGTACCATGGACATAACAGAGTATACTGTTTCGCCCATGATACCCCCCCATGCGTTGCCATTCCTGAGAACTCGGCTGTTATTCCTCTGGAAGTGCTTCATTAACACATTAAAATAAGTCCTTCACATAATGACTCGCTGTAATTTGAAATAATAAATAATAATAGAATAATCACAATCTACGAATGGTCCAGCATAGAATAGGCCACCCCTTCCTATCTCGTGGGTGTCCTAAGAGCCGACTAAGGAGGGCGAGGGATGGGCAGCAGCGTCCCTCTTAAAACATCTCTAAAGCCTAACTGCGGTTTCCAACTCACCTGCCAAGCGTGGCAACTCAAGATAAAGATAAGATAAAGATATATTTATTTAACAAAATATGTTTGTATTAGCACAGAATTTATCATTGATTCCTACACTAGGCTGAGCCTGTCCTGTAGGAAGCAGTACTCCTGTTATCATATACATGCATATAGATATTAAACATAGACTTTTTATCTACTAGCAAAATTTCCCTTATGGGGAAGGCTTATGTCCAGTAGTGGACAGTTAATGGCTGAAATCATAAAATATAAAAAATCACAATCTTATTACATTATAATTATAGTTTATCAATGTTTAATAAATGGTCCAAAACATTAATTTAAAAATTCAGTGGTTCAGATTGAAAGCAAATATTGCACTCCTCGGCTGCAATCAAGCATTTGAATCGTCTTAACATAATAATATAAGCTTTTACTTTTAAACCCTTATTCTAAACGAAATTAAGTTTGTTTATAACTTTATAACACCTAAATAATCACTGTGAAATTTGGTATACAAGTACTATATGTAAATATTTATTTTAATTTCTGTCTTGCACTACTACTGCCCACTTACTACTTCCTACGCCACTGTGTTAAGTTGACTGGAAGAAATCTCTTTTAGCAATAAGTTCGTCTTTGCTAACATTGTTATTAACTTATTGTTGTTACTGTATATTTTAGTGAAATAAAGAATATATATACATATATAGGATGGAGGAGAATATGGGCTATTTTTTATCCGGTCACGCGGACGAAGTCGTGAGTAAAAACTAGTAAACAATAATTATTTATTTGTTATAATAATTGTAATATATTATAGAAATAAATGAGTCCATAATAATAAAAAACGTTACTTTAAAAGACGTAGATTTCACTGCAGGGTGACATCTACGCATGAGTTATTCAACGAGCAATGTAGGTTCCTTGAATTTATTACGTCTTCTTTGCTAAAATCTTACACAAGCGTGAATTTACGCACCGTGTATGCTGAATATGCTATTTAAAATGAATATAATGTACCGAATGATGAACAGGGACGCGCGTGACGTTATCACATTCTCGTTACGTCTTGTTAAAATGGCTATGGGTGAGGAACGGGCAATTTTCCAAAGCATTTTTATGGTTTTATACCAAGCTCGTAGTTACACCTGTATTGAGCAATTCAATGTAAATAAATGTTCGACAGAAAAACTTCAATCAGAGCAGAATTCATATGAATTTATATCAAATAACAAATACAAAGAAGAATGAAATGGAAAATTTGTTTTTTTGAAATTAGACTCGATACTTCTTTTACATAGGCCTTTTTTAATTATTCTTGTTTTCTTACGGTACAATCACATACGTATTTAAACGTGAAAGGGCCAGATGTTTCGTGCCCATCCCAGTGAGCATCGACAGGAAGTTCACTCTCATATCTTACAGCCTAAATGGTCGCGTACAACGCGGTTTCAGAGATGTTTTCTCCCACGAACACTCAGGTTATGGAATGAGCTCTCTGCCGAGGTTTTCCCAAGAAACTAGAGCATGGGGTTCTTCAAAAGAGGGGTAAAGAGGTTTCTTCAGGGGCGGCAACGCGCGCGTAATGCCTCTGGTATTGCAGGCGTTCCTAGACTACCGTAACCACTTACCATCAGATGGACCGTATGCTTGTTTACCACCTCAGTGGTATAAAAAAAAGACAACTGCCTTTACGACATATGTAGGATTATTATCAATTTACCAAAAGAAATATGAACCTAAAAACTGTAAAATTATTATTTCAGCCGTTAACTGTCCACTGCTGAACATAAGCCTTCCCCATAAGAGGAGTATTGCCCGTAGTTGCCAAGCTTGGCAGGCGCGTTAGCAACCGCAGTTAGACTTTGGTGACGTTTTAAAAGGGACGCTACTACCCATTCCTCAACCATAAATTTCCCTTAGTTGCCTCTTACGACACCCACGGGAAAGGAGGGGGTGGCCTATTCTATGCCGGGACCACACGGCGTCTTCCCAAACTTACATAATGACAATAGACAACGCGTATATACTACTAACATTTAATTAATGTTCTTTCTTTGATACAAATGTTCATTATTGCTGGTAGAACCGTCCGTGTCAACCATATGGTCCCGGTACAGAATAGGCCAGTCCTGCCTGTCCTGAGGGTATCGTGTCCACTAAAGTAACTTAATGGGTGTCTCTCCTAAAACATCAGCTAAGCCTAACTACGGTTGCTAACCCTACCAGGGGGGAAAGGGATTGTTAGTAATGGTGTCTCACTGGCCCATTGCCAGCAATACACCCATATCAGGTCGACCTCCCCCTGGAAACCGTCGTGGTTAATTCTATCAGAATTGCTCACAAAGGGCTAACTGACCTGCTTTCATCATCACCTATCATCCCTCACTGGTGTCCCGCCAGCGTATAGCGATAGCGCAGGCGGGGTTACCATTCCATTATCATCCATTAAAAAAAACCTACCTACCAAACTTGACAACTAATAGCAAAATCCTTCAAGGTGGACACCTATGTTCAGCAGTGGACAGTTAACGGCTGACATCATCATCATCACTGATAGAAGACACCCTTGAAAAGATAAAAATATAATGTATCCTTTAGTAAAACAGTCGTTATAAACTCGGCTTCATAAGTGTTGTGTTTCTTGTTATTGTTGAGTTTCTTGCGGATTCTTCTCAACAGATACCAACATCCTGAACCCAACAGTAGAATATAAAAAGAATACAATTTAAAAGAGTTTGTAAACAAGTCTATTTGATTAAAGATTATTTCTATTCTATTCTATTCCGATACAACAGTAACACAATAGGTATCTTCAAAAACATTCATACATACATACATATCTGTCACGCTTGTCTCCCATTAGGGTAGACAGAAACAATGGAACGCCAAATGCTTCGATTCAAACAAACCTCAAAAACATTATCATGATTTTTTCAAAAATGTTTTATCTCACAGAATGTATGTACACATTTATTCGAACACAGTCTAGAGAATAAATTTAGGAAATAGCATACCCTTAACACCGGTTAAAAGAAAACCTACTTTAAATATTGTTGGATAAGAACGAATACGACTTGAAGTTTTATATAGGATAGGTACCACTAAAGATAAATGTCTAAGATTGCTTTTATGACAAAATGCATGTAAGTTCGAAGTAATTTTATCTTTATGGCAGAGTTTTGACGATGCATACTTACGGCCTTTGGAAGGGTTTAGTTATAGTATCTTCATACTAGATACACTTGACCTACTGGGTAGACAGAAAAATCCGAATGGCAAATCTTAGAAGGAAGGAAAAGGATTGTTAAATTCAGCTACTGGCTCATTGCAATCAGTATACAGTCTCAGATCGAACTCCAATTGGTTCCTCCAAGTAAACCATCATATTTGATTAGAAATTAATAAATGAATGAATGAACAAATGATTTAATGAATAAATGAAAGAATAAATAAATTAATGAATAAATGAATGGATGAATAAATTTAGAATGAATGCAATTTATTGCTAAATATGTAGTACATTAAATGATGTCGTCATAGTCGTAGAATACTAACGGATCTATATATGTAATATTTGTCAGATCCGTCAGTATTCTACGACTATGACGATATAGTAATATTGCAAAATTGGGGGGAAAGGGATTGTTAGTAATGGAGACTAAGAATCCCATTGCTAGCAATATACCCAACCAAGTCGACCTCCTCGTGATTCCCCCTGGAAACTATCATGATTAATTCCAAATGAATTCATCATGATGGGCTAGCTGGCCTGTTTTCATTCTCATCGATCACCCTTCACTGGTGCCCCGCCAGCGCATCCCATTAGCGCAGGCGAGGTTACTAATCCATTTTCACCCAATAAAAAAATTGCAAAATTTAATTTTACACATTTTTTCATTACTGACATGCAACAGTCATTACAAAGTTATGACAAAGTAAATCTATATAATAAAATTTGTTAAATATATATATATATATATATATATATATATATATATATATATATATATATATATATATATATATAATCACGAGGAACCAACTAACATGCCTTCATTCTCAACTATCCTCCCTTACTAATATTCAGCCAACATATTCCATTAGCGCAGGCGGGGTTACCATTCCATTAGCATCCTTTTAAAAAGTTATTCGCTGGAGCTCTATTTTCGACTACTTTCTTAATACGTCTAATGCATATATGTCTTAAATTTTAATTATCCTTATTCAAATAAACTTGTTTTCAAGCACTTTTAAATATTCATTTTTTTTAATCCACTGCAGGGTTCGAAAAGTTTTTATCTCTAGAGATGAACCTACAAGAAATTCAACAGCTACTCTTTTAAATAATAATAATAATAACTTATACATCTAATAACTAACTTATAATACTTATAAATCTCTGTTAACATTATGTGTATTTATTTAAATGTACTATGTTTAAACTTACATATTTGTTAAAAGAACGTGCATGTTCGATTTACACCATGCACATTGGTCGTTCAAGTAATCGTTTAGTCTGTAATAGGCTTTGTTCAATAAGTGTTTTTAACAACAGTTTTAAGTTTATTGAAAGACAGATCCAAAATATCCTTCGGTATCTTATTATAACATTTAATGCCATTCCCATAAAAGACCTAATAAACTTTTTCTGAACGATACTTCGGAACAGCAAGTTTATATTTGTATCTAGTGTTAAGATTATTGAGATCGCTGTTTTTAAGAAACAGTTGGAGATTCCTGCGTATATACAAAATGTTCTTAACTCTACACTTAGAATAAAATATGAGTGTAGGATTTGTACTCGCAATTACTACAAGTTTATGAAAGGAAGGAACGAATGGCTCTTCACTGTTCCTTATGTCTACCTATAAAGGAGAGATGCTCAACAATAATTAGTTGAAATAATGATGCTATCTTGAGATGATTTTGCAGGTAGGTAAAATTTTTGACCAGAGGGCGACTTTGTACAAAAGTCGATTGCTTGGGTACCTCTGTCCCATGTGTGTTTGCATGACTGTGTTTCGGTTTGAAGGGTGGGATATGGCGTAAATTTACAGGGTACGGAGGAATAACACCTGAGTCCTCAGGAATGGCAACGCATGGGGGGTATCATGGGCGAAACAGTATACTCTGTTATATCCATGGTACTGCTCATGTCTATAGGCGACGGTTACCACTTTCCATCAGGTGGGCCATCAGCTTGTTTACCATTCTAAGTTGTATAAAAAAAAGTAAACTTATACAGCAAAATCGTGCTTGTTTATTAATGTAGCCAAACGAAATATTTTATTACAATATAATATTAAAATTGGAAGAGAATTATTGGCCGACAACATATTTCATGGTTAAATTTAACATCGTAATAAGTATCGGCGCAGAAGCGGCTTAAAGGTTATTAAGTTGTGATAGGCGAGGCCTCTAGGTAAGCGCCTTAACAACTTACCTCGCAATCTGTCTATTTTATACTTCGTGTACTCTGTAATTTTAACTTTTATATTTTCAGACGTTTTTTTTTATTATTTTTTTCTTTTAGTTTACCATCCCAATGTGCCTCACTATGAATTGGGATTCGATTAGAAGCCGAGACAGATTCATTGTCATCACCAACATATTAGCCATTCTCCTTCCATTGCTGGACATAGACTGCCATAAGGAACAGTCCTGAATCATCTGTGGCCACTGTCTTGCTGCAATGCAATTAGGGTCGTCATTCCATCTAGAGAAAGGTCGTTCTGCGTTTTCCCGTACAGAGTCGCCACTCAAAAACCTTTTTTCCGGAATGGATTGCTAGTTTAAAATACATATAAAGATAAGATAAAGAAATATTTATTTAACAAAGTATGTTTGTATTAGCACAGAATTTATCATTGCTTCCTACACTAGGCTGAGCCTGTCCTGCAGGAAGCAAAACTCGTGTTATCATGTACATGCATATAGATATTAAACATAGGCTTTTTAGCATTTTATATATGAAATAACTAGCTATATTTATAATTGTTTTTGTCTGTGAAGCAGCAGTGTACTGTAAATGGTTATAATATAAATTTGAACGTACAAATAACTATGTACTTATAAAGATAGATAGATAGGTAAATAAACACTTTATTTCTTGGTACCCCCCCCCCAACCCGCCGTACCGCGCGACCGCAATTTACGTGACTACGATATTTCTTTTTTTTTATAGGTTATAAAATAATCATAATTTAACTGAAAATTCGTGGAACATAATTCACGTTGCTGTAGTAGATCCATTATCTATATGAAATGGCAAACTATTTAGTTTACGACTGTTTCGAAATATATTTCGATTTGTGCTGAGAATACGTGATTCGAAAAAATTACTTCGAATTTTGAAATTTTATTTGGAGAAAGGATTCGAATCACTATCTCGATTTCGAGATTATGTAGAATAGACTTAATGTAGAAAGAAACGAGATTTGGCCAATAACAAAAATTTTCTATGTCAATTTTATTTTCTACTAACTCTCTGGTTATGAAGGAAACTGTACAAAAGTCGTTTGCTTGGGTACCGCTGTCCTATTCGTATTCCTACCGTGAAGCAGTTGTGTTTGCATGGCTGTGTTTCGGTTTGAAGGGTGGGATATGGCAGTGAATTTACAGGTTACAGAGGAATAATACCTGAGTCCTCAGGAATGCATGGGGGGTATCATTGGGGAAACACTATATTTTGTTATGCCCATGGTACTGCTAATATCCAAAGGCAACGTTTACCACTTTCCATCAAGTGGGCCGTCAATTTGTTTGCCATTCTATGTTGCAAAAAAAATTAAAAAGCAAAATTATCCAAGGACAATGATAGGATCGTTACCATTCACGTTGGATTTGGGTGTGTTTAGCGAAATGCAGGTACATCAAACTAAACATTCTAAATATAAAAGTAATAGTCGAAAAATGTTTATAGTAAACTCATTAAAAATTATACTTTATATTTTTTTTATTCTATCACACATCCGGCTTTGTTAATTATATTTTTTAACATATATGAAAATCATGAAAATCAATTATCAAGAGGTGAAGAGACTCGCTGAAAATCGTAGTGAGTGGCAAGAGCTCCACCGACAAGAGCGCAGCTCTTAAATGGATAGATATATGAAAATCATATTCTAGTATAAAAAAAAAAATGTCTTGTGAAATAGACAAACAATTTTTATAAAAGTATGAAAAAAATTAAAAAGATCTATTAGTCTGAGCAGTATTCTGTTTATGATTAAAATATTGCCGTGATAGTGAAAGTTTTGTTCTTTTATTTATTCTCTATTTCTTATTGCCTCCCAATAAAAATATCTTGATTTTAAAATAAACAACAAAATTATGTAACACAACTCTTTTTATAAATACAATCTTCTTTATGTATCTTCTTCTTTAGTAATTAAAACAATTATATGTCACTATTTGGCATTTTAGTATTCAGATAAAAATTCTATATTATACTCATAACAATATTAAAAAATTATGGATGAAAATGATTGTTCAAGTCTTGATATTGAATTTAAACGATATTTGCAAATATTGCGCCCCTATTTGAGCCAACTGAGAGATCAATATGTGATCGACGTTTGTAATGCCTGGATTCAAAGGCTTTCGAACTGTAACGAAAAGGAAAAAAGCCATCGAAATAAGTATATATTTGCGTTATGTTATCAGTTAGCTAGAGGTGAACTGGAGGAGCCATTTTTTAAATATCCTGTGAATAATAGCCCACTACCACAACTGCCTGATGAAACATACAGCGACGATTCATCGAGTGAAATAGAATATGTTGATATTAATGGAGATAAAGATAATGCAAAAACTTTATTTAATAATGAAAAGACTCTTATGTCGGATACAGAAAATCCTTCCCAAGACAACGATATTAAAGATTTAGATAAAAACAAAGATAAAGATGTTGGAAATAAATTAGTCGATAAAAAATGCAATATACCAATACAAAATCAAACTATTCTTTGTTATAGTTGTCCAGAAAGTTTAAAGAAACATACTTATTTCAATTTTCCAGAAGACGACTATGAATATAGAACTCAAAATTTAATAAAGAAATTAAGAGAAATAAAAACAGAAAATATGCTTTTACATAATGAATTAATAGCTCTGAAAAAAGAATCTAAAATGAAATCTGATTTTAAAGAATCAGATGATAATATAACTAGAATAGATAATGCAACAAGTGCTTACTTTCATATTAATGAAAGCAATTCAACACTAATGTCAATTAAATTAAAACTACAAGAAGTTCAAGATTCTAGAAAAAATCTTATTCAAAGTATAGAAATACTACAAGAAAAATTAGATAACTACGATGATATGAAAAATCATGAGATCGAAGACATAGAAACTAGACATAAATTGGAAATAATAGCAGTTAAATCTGCAATTAAAGAAGAAATTACAGAAACGTACAAAAAGAAATTTGAGGAATTAAGATATGAATATGAAACTAAAATCGAAGATGTTGAAAATAAAATTATATCTGAAAAACTTAATATCTCCTTCGACAAAGACAATATCATTGCTGAGAAAGATAGTTTAATTAGAAAAAAAGATGCTGAAATTAATCAACTACAGTATTTAACAGAAGAACAAAAGAAGCAATTAGAAAACATTTTAAATAAGTGTTCAGAAAATTCAAAAGACCTCTCTACGGAAAATCTAAAATTTAAAATGGAAGAATTAGAAAAACGATTAAGCAAAGCAGAGAAATCTAAAACCAAATGCATTAAGCTATATGAAGCAAAACTAGCCCAATTACAAAAAGAGAAGCATATGACTGAAAGCTCATTACAGCTCCAACTAGCCGCACAGAGAGCCCAAACTATTAATGAGATTTCTGACGAAAACCAATCTGATTTGATTACAGCTTTAAACAAATTGGAAGTTAAATATAAAAATATCGTTGCTAACGTTCAAGCTACCACTATTCAAAGGAGATTGCATGACCAGGCAGCGTTAGATTCTTTAATTAAAAAATCATGCGGAATTCAAAGTGAAAATATGTGTGGAAATTATACGCCGGGAACAAACCATACCCAATCTTCAGGTAGACCATCGCAAAATCAGGGCAGAGACGAGAATCAAAGCTACGATAGTGAGATATCATCCCTAATGCGAGGTAATAGAGTTGGTAATGTTGTTGTAGGTAATAAATCATTCGGGGAAGATAGCATAATAGCCGGATATTGTCTCGATGGGGAAAGGATGGGTCAACTATTCGAGAGAGTATGCATTCCTCAAAGGGACATTGGAGATGGGTCTCTGAAGAAGTAGTTAAACAATCCGCTAACTATTTCGAGAATGCTTTGTAAATAAACTTGTTATATTATAACAAAGTGAAAAGTTAAAACATAGGCTTAAAATAGCGTTGCTAATGTGGTACCTAACGTATGTAGTGTGTTTAAAGTATCCAATTCAAATACATATTATAAATAATGTAAATAAATTATTTGGGAAATAATATAATAAAATTTAAGCGGTTGACGGTCTTATTTGTTTTTATTTTAAAAATGTTTATATCTAAATACTTACACTATATTGTCTGCTTACTTTGCTGGGTTATTAAATGAGATAATAATTTCTGCAGAATCCAGAATATACTAAATCCCATTAAAGTTCAGCTGTTTAAGTACAACGAACGTCTAAACATCGAAACATCCTTACAATTTTCACATTATTTTACAATACTAATATGCAAATCGACCCTGTGGTCCCGGCATAGAATAGGTCACCCCTTCTTTCCCGTAGGTGTCGTAAGAGCAACTAAGGAATGGCGGGGAATGAAGAACGGGACACTGTTCCTAAAACATCTCCAAATCCTAACTGCGGTTGCCATTCCGCCTGCCAAGTACGCCAACTACGAACAAATCCCAAATCCCCTTATTGTGGAGACTTATGTTCAGCAGTGGACAGTTAAAGGCTGAAATGACGATGATGAGACTTTGGAACTCAGTTCTCTCTACCAACTCCAAAAGATTTTACAAGTAACGTAATTTTTATAAGCTCTTAATATACATATAAAACAATGTTGAAGGTGGTGAGTTCACGGTAATACATACAGATGGTTTTGCTTCGAGACACGTTCTACAAACAACTCTGGGATTCGCTCAACTTTTGTTTTGTGTTTGTTTCTTAGTACTACATTACAATTATCGATCGAAATTAAGTTTACCTGTTGATCTTTTGTTTGTATTCGTATTTTGGTGTTAACGATCAGTCTTATTTCTTTACATTAAAAATAATTCGTCTTCATCTCGTGAAAATTTGTTTATTTGTATTAAACAGTCTTAAAATTAATTTAGGTTAATTATTTTAACACTATTTAATAGTTTTAACACTGTTAAATATAATAGTTTCTGCACTTAGCTTATCTATAAGAGATAGCTATTTTTTTAATAACTAGTTTAAATTATTTGCGCTCTTTTATTCTCTCTGTTGGAAAATGCAAATAAAGTGTACTTTTATTCACTCATTCATTATACCAAACGTTCGTACTATGTAACAATTTTAACTAGTACGTAACGATTAGGCATGGACATTATCGCTAAATTTCATTCGTTATCATTTAGTGAAATTATTATTTTTATTCACAGTGAAATTAACTGTGAAATGTGATAATGTGATTTGCGCTCACAATGATTTATTGCCACTCGCTATTATTTGCTATTAAAGATGATATTTAAATTATGATTTATATGATACGAGCGAGCGAATAGAGATTTAAAAGCATTGTAATAAAGACGCTCGCTCTGCACGGCCCAGTCAGCTGTATGCTGTGATTTCACATCACCACTAACCGAGCGTAGCCGATGACACACGAATGATTCCGAACGCAGCAAGTATCTTCGATTTCCTTAAAGAGTGATTTGTAGCATTCTGTACAAAGTAACATAGCATGAGTGACGTATGATTGTATATAGCATATGATATTTCACATGATACACGTGAAATATTCCAAGCCTAGTAATGGTATACCGCACCGTCCGCGCTCTAACAGCTGTGCACTCTAATCTGAATTAAAATGGACCACCGCAACTAGTTAGTGCGAGCTGTTGCGAAATTGACTGCGGTGGATCTATTCAACGAAATGGATGAATATTTTAAACACAATGTCCCTGAATTACTATTGTAGTTTTGTTTTGGATATCCATTTGTTCAAATACAACAGAGTAGTACAGAAGTGTTTGCTAATTCTGTCCCACTCGTATTTTTGCCGCAAAGCAATTTTGCTTATCATCAATATCGTTATTTCAACCGTTATCTGAGGGCCTACCATGAGTGTTTTCCGAAATTTCGGAGCCGAACGTAACACAAATTTGATGTTAAAATTACATAATATTTACCGTTTATAAACATTAATAATATTAAAATATGATTCCTTTTGACTTTTATGGTAGGATTTATGACGAACGAAATGCTAAGCTCCATTTACTGGGCCAATTTATGTATAAACGAGAACACGGAATTGAGTCCGAAACTTCGGAATTTCATTTCATGGTAGGCCCCCTGTCCTCTGCTGAACAGAAACCTCCCCCATACTACAATTTTTTTTTATGCAACTTAGAACTTTAGACTTTACCCAGTAAATTCACGCCATATCCCATAACACTAGTACCCATAGACTAGTACCCATAGACTGCTATAACTATTGGACGCATGAGAAGTATTATAGGCGAAACAGTATGTTATGTCCATGGTACTGCTCATATCTATAGGCGACGGTTACCATTTTCCATCAGGTGGGCCATCAACTTGTTTGCCATTCCAAGTTGCCAAAAAAAGGAACGTAATGATGAAGATTGCTAGTCATGGCCAAGAATACACTCAATGTCAGGCCTATCTCCCCGGAAACCTTGGTTTATTCCTGTCGAATTCGTCACACATAGATAGATAGATAATTTATTTGCATTACTTAGAGCACACAAATTACAACATATATAGATATACATATATCAAGATAACGTAAATGATTAAAAAAAAATACTAAATGCTAAATAAAATTTTTCATATGTGCGTGTGCCATAACAATACAAAATGGTCACAACACAGTTTATTGCTTCGCCCTCAAAAGAGCAAAGCACTGATATTCTGTTGCGGCCAAAGGGAATAGGGTAACAATAAAACAATACTACCAGATTATCCGTACAATAAAAAGATAGATAGATATACAGTAAACAGACAGATATGACAGTTTATCTAGCAGACAAATGGAACATAGAACAGAACTTCATCCATTTCTACTTCTCTCTCGTACAACGAATACATTAAGAATTAACCACGATGATTACCGAGGGAACAGCATTGGATACTGACACGACAGAATACGATTCCCACCTGCCAGAACTCTGGAAGCAAAATTTTATTTTTACACATTACTTTACTACAAATTTCACAGTCGTCCATATAGTGGAGTTCAGTATAAACCGAAATATCTCTTATCCAATTCCCTAGTTAACGTGTTGACACTCCTAATTCTCATTTATCAAAGTTGTTAACGCCGTCATCAATTACGCGTTATCCAATCGAGTTTGAACTGCAGGGCAGCAGTTTGGGAACACTATCGATAAATAATTGACTTGTTCACAAATGCTTCGTAACGCAAGTTCACTAATCAATTTCAGTCTAGTCACATTTTATCATAATATTGTATGTTAGAAATAAAGTTAAAACATACATTGCGAAATCCGATAAATATATTCTAAGATTGCCTGTAAGAGATGGATATTTAACGATAAAGAAACAGTATACTCTGTTATGTCCATGGTACTGCTCATGTCTATAGACGGTTACCACTTTCCATCAGGTGGGCCGTCAGCTTGTTTGCTATTTTAAATTGTATAAAAAGAAAAAATGCCACCTATTTTTGCCTCTTTGTCTTTATTTTATGTATTGAAGTTTATGTAATTAAGTATACATTTTGTTTTTATATACATTGTTAATCTTTATAACCTGTATCATTCTTTGAACAATAGTTTTCATTCATTCGTTCATTCTATCATCGAATCATTAATTCATTCTTAATTCATTTATTCTTCATTCATTCATTCATTCATTCATTCTTTTTTCATTCATTCATTTATCCAGTCATACGTTCATTCATAGATATGGGAGGAGACCTACACTGACCTATTACTGACCTAACTTTATTATTATAGGTCCAGTATGATTCCGATCAACGTGTATCAAAAACAAAATATTAAAACTCTAGTTCTACAACAGGAGAGAAATTACTTAATTAGTTTTTCAACAATCCTTGCAATGTTACATTAAGGCTGCCAATTTGTTATTTTAAATTTATAGCCGTCATTCTTTTAATGTTTCTAATATCGAATGTTATGCAGATCAGTTATTGGAGTGCCAATTTAATGCTGTTTTATGCAATATTTATTTTATTAATATATTAATTTGTAATCTGTTGCCTTGCTATAAATAAATAAATATGTATATAATCCATCACTTTCATTAAAAATATTTTCAACCTCGTCTCACTTCAAACTATTGTATATGACCTCCCCGCAGCTCCATTCTTCAAAGTAACATACGATTCTGCGGCCCATCCTTCAAGTGACATGGGGTTGTCACTTTGATAGATATTCACTTAGCAGTTTAGCAGCGATCCCTCTTCAAGCTGGGAGGAAGCAAATGCTACCATCACAGTATATAAAACATATACATACATACAAAGTGAAAGGAGCAGGTTGGCCAAAATGTAAACAGTTGATTCAGATGAACGGTCTGAATTAGATAGTAGATTATTTTCCCACAGAAAATGCAACACAGTTATATAATTAACGATTCTTAGACTTGACGTCGCACAATGACCACCTGATCCAGAAATATGGAATATCATATTTTTTTATTTTTATTAACACGTAGCGCCTGGCTAAATTATAATAGCAAAACTTTTATATGTTTTAAGCATTTTGCTTAGAATTAGGTGTAATTAATTATTATTTTTTAAATTTCTAGAAAATTCACATCTCCCCTCTTAAGGAGAGGAGATGGCAAACTAACCCCCGGCAGAAGCACAGTCGGCCCGGGTTCAGGGCCCCAGGGAGAGAACCCGGCGTACAATGCGGGCAGAATCTAACAGCTCCGCTTTCTGCATCTTTCCCGGGAGTGAGCCGCCTCGGAATCCCAACCGTCTGAGATGTTGTTATTATTATTATTATAGTCGTGGACATCAGCTGCATTGGCAGTTTCTAAATTATACTGGCTCAATTCGAGTCCCGACGACTAGCACATGCGTCCGCATCTCTCACGTTGCATTTGGGACACAAGAGTAGAGTCCGGAAGGTAAAGGGAGACATTGTACAAAAGTCGATTGCTTGGGTACCTCTGTCCCATTCGTATTTCTACCGTGAAACAATTGTATTTGCATGGCTGTGTTTCGGTTTGAAGGGTGGCATATGGCAGTGAATTTACTGGGTACAGAGGAATAACACCTGAGTCCTCAGGAATGGCAACGCATGGGGGGTATCATGGGCGAATCAGTATTCTCTGTTATGTCCATGGTACTGCTCATGTCTATAGGCGACGGTTACCACTTTCCATCAGGTGGGCCGTCAGCTTGTTTGTCATTCTAAGTTGTATAAAAAAAAGTTACGTACCCCGCGCTTACGAGATCAAGCGTCCTCAATTGACTTTTTAAACTTCATCTGTATATGTCTTATACTAATCCAATTTAATAAGTTCTTAAGTTTTTGAATAGCAAATTGCTATTAAATTGGATTAGTTTAATTATATAGTCAAAGCCGATAACCTAGAATAAATTAAAGGTTAAGATTTGACTTGGCATAAACCGCATCCTACATATATATATATATATATATATATATATATATATATATATATATATATATATATGTATGTGTGTGTTTGTAATTACTCCTCTCCATCCAAAGGTTGCCTGGCAGAGAACACACACATACATACATATATATATATATACATATATATATATATATATATATATGTATGTGTGTGTTTGTGTGTGTGCGTGCGTGCGAGCGTGCGTGCCTGCGTGCGTAAGTGCATTCATTCTCACGTATCATCTTCCACTGGTGCCTCGTCGGTGTATACCGATAGCGCGGGCGGGGTTACCAATCCATTTTCACACATTAAAAAAAAAAGGTATATTGCTATTGCTAACAATGAGTACCTATATTAGACCCCATTACTAACAACGCCTTACCCCCTAAAATGAACTCTTTGCACGTTTACAATTAGCAAATATGAGGTACATAATAATATATCTGATTCACAAACGCCCACATTTTCCGTAAATTTCAAGCGATGTTGCAAACATACCTGTTCAAGATTAGACATTATAGTTGTTTTAATAAAAGTTAAATTTTTCGCACTTGCAATATTAGAACCATAGATATAGACCGTTTAACCGCTAGAAGGTCAAACATTCAAATTTTGTTAACGGATAGAACTACACGCACTTTTGTATTTATTTTAATTTATTATAAAACTTGAGGCACGGACAAGCATTTCATTTCAACCAAGAGCTTCTCACCTTCAAGCGCAAACATACGTGTTTTGGTCCTTCGAGCCGGATAATAATACGCAAAGTACGAGTCAGCGACCATTGGACTCATCGTATGCCAATTCATCGCACAAGTTTTGGACTACGAGAAGTGAGAAGACATCTAGTAAGGATCGAGGTTAAGGCGTCGGAGGAGCAGCAGCAGACAGCAATCGTCCATAAACGCATTCCGGAACGGTCTGCCATCCTCCCTAACCCCATCTCCTTCGCTTCAATTGTGTCACACCGTGCCTTTAGTCACGTTACAATTCTTGTGTTCAGCAATAAGAAGCAGCTTTGTGTCGCAGCTAGCACAGGCTGATCTTACAGACCAAGAATCAAACGTAAGTACCTTCATAATTTGCCAAAATGAGTATAAATGAGGCTAGTGTTAAAATAAATCGTGAAAGATCCCCTAATAGGCTAGTCGCTAATAATGAAAACGATAATGAATTGCTAAAGGATCTAGTCAAGACGCGTGGCATATTAAAAAGCAGGCTTACTAAATTTTCTAATGCCGTTAGTGATATTACCCTCGAACAATTAACTAATCAAAAATGTGCCGATGTAAAATTACGCATGCAAGGTATTACAAGCTTATTTGCAGAGTTTAGCGATGTTCAAACAAAAATCGAAAAAACTGTACGAGATTCAGATTTAGATTCACAGCTGACGCAAAGAGAATTGTTTGAAGATTGTTATTATCATGCACTAGCTCAAGCTGAATGTTTGCTCAAATCGGTAGAGGTCACTAGCGCGTCCAGTAAGGGCAGTAATAGGGCGTCACAGTCTATAAAACTTCCGACCATCTCCCTACCTGTATATGATGGAACGTATGAGCATTGGATCGAATACAGAGACATTTTTCTATCTCTAGTACACAATTCCGATGAAATTAGCGATATTCAGAAATTCCACTACCTAAAATCGTCACTAAAGGGAAGCGCGGAGTTAGTTATCGATTCCTTAGAATTCTCTGCTAGTAACTATGTGGTAGCATGGGAACTACTTCTCAACAGATACAACAATAGCAGTCTGTTGGTGCATAACCACGTTAAGGCCTTATTTACTATTCAAAAACTTTCTAAGGAATCACCACATGCACTCAGAAAACTAACAGACATTATTCTAAGAAATTTACGCGCATTAAAAATATTAGGTGAGCCTACTGAGTACTGGGATACTTTAATCATATTTATTATAACGTCTAAGTTAGATGAAACCACCGAACGTGAATGGGAACAATTTAAATGCACCACACGAAAATATATTAATGATAATTCTTCACTGAAGGTAGATGATTTACTTATGTTCCTCAGAGACAGGGCTGACATGTTGGAAACATTGCTAGTTTCACACAGGGTTAACAGTGACGTTAAAACTCAAAACGCGACTTCACAACAATCGTCATATTATCCGTTACATAAAAAATCACAACATAAAGTGCACTGCAATGTTTCCACCAATAAGTCACAGCAAGGTCGAATCACGTCTACTAAGAAATCGTGTTTAATGTGTAACGCTGATCATCCACTTTATTCATGTCAAACATTTTTGGACACTAACTTAGACGCTAAACTGCAATTTATAACCGCAAATAAATTATGTGAGAACTGTTTACGTCCAGGGCATTCAGTTAGTATGTGCAAATTTGGACCTTGCAGACTGTGTTTTAAAAAACACAACACGCTTATTCATAATAACGTGACTGATCGAGTAGCGGTCGTATCAATGCATCTAGCCGACAACGAAACCCCGGGTTCTAGTCAAATGACCCCCGCGACCGTCGCACCGCCCGCGCAGTCCATCCCCGAGCAAATTCATTCGTCTCGAGTAAACAGTACACACATAGATAATTTTAATTTAATTCACAAACAATCTACTATGCGACCCGTTTTATTGTCTACAGCTATAGTCGAGATAGCCGATAGGTACAATAAGTTTCACTTAGCACGCGCGCTTCTCGACTGTGGTAGTCAACATTGTTTTATTTCTAAACCACTATGCGATTTAATTAATATAAATTTAATACAGTCCACTTGCGAAATTCGAGGTGTCGGCAACACAGTAACAACGTCATCACAGATATGTGATATCGAGATCAAATCACGCATTGACAATTACTCCGCACGCATTAAATGTTTTGTGTTGCCGAACATTACATCTACGCTATCTACTGCTATGTATAGTCAACGCGCGCAGTCTTTTATGATACCTGACTATATACAGCTGGCTGATCCACAATATTATGAATCTCAAAATATTGATATTTTAATAGGCGCAGACTTATTTTGGGACTTATTATGCGAAGGTAAAATGAGATTACCCAATGGACCCTTTTTACAAAATACAAGGTTAGGTTGGATTATTTCAGGGCCTATTGAGTTTAACACGCACAATATCAATACGTCTGTCCAATGTAACTTCACTCAATCCATTGACACTCAGTTACGACGGTTTTGGGAGTTAGAAGAGGTGCCTAAAACTAGTGACATACAGACTGACGAAGAACGCTCTTGTGAGGAAGCTTTCATTCGTACTACCACGCGCAATAGTGACGGAAGGTTTTGCGTCAGCTTGCCACTGAAACAGTCGCCATCTGTTTTGGGTGAATCTTTGTCACAAGCTGAACGTCGTTTTTTGGCACTAGAGAGGCGATTAGAACGTAATTCTAACTATAAAAAATTATATATTGAATTTATACACGAATACATCGAATTAGGTCATATGACGCGAGTAACTTCATATGGAACCCCACACTATTTCTTACCTCATCACGGCGTGTATCGTGAGCACAGCAGCACAACAAAACTTCGCGTGGTGTTCGATGCAAGTGCCGCCACAAGTAGTGGAGTGTCTTTAAATGACATTCAACAAGTCGGACCTCCTTTGCAGCGTGATTTAGTTGACATTTTGCTTCGTTTCAGACAACATAGGTACACTGCTTGTGCAGACGTCGAAAAGATGTACAGGCAGAGTCTCCTAAACGAATTACAACGCGATCTCCAGTTGATTGTGTGGCGTGACAATCCATCTGAACCGTTAGGTATTTATCAATTAAACACGGTAACGTATGGGACAGCCTCCGCACCGTTTCTTATTGTTAGGTGTCTAAAGCAGCTGGCACTCGAATGCAAGGTCTCAGAAGAAGGACTCTTCTATTTAGTACAAAAAACTTTTGTACAAAATAGAACGGCAGAAATATATGAGTTGGGGAAGGAACTTCCATGGCGTCATGTCAGAGAGAAGGAAAACCCAGCTGATCTGATCTCGCGCGGTATTCAGATGGAGGATCTCTCATCTTCTACTTTATGGTGGGAAGGCCCATCTTTTCTTCGTTACACTAACTTCAGTTGCAATAATGTATCATTAAATTCACTTGACTCTCAGCAACTATTGCCTGAGTTGAAATCCAGTGTGACGCATTCCTACGCTACTGATCAAGACTGCGAACGTACATTCTTTCCATTTGTTGGATTTTCTCAATATAGTCGCATGAGAAGAACTGTCGCATATATGCAACGTTTTATTCATAATACGCGCAATAAAAATACTCAACGGTCAGGTACTCTCACTGTCAATTAATTGAGGGAATCTGATATAACTTTGGCTCGACTGTCTCAACTAGAATCGTTTTCAGATGAGTATAGGTTACTCACAAATAATAGTACTCTAGTTAATAAGCATAATTTGTGTAAATTAAATTTATTTATTGATAAAAATAAGCTAATTCGTGTTGGTGGTCGGATTGTAAATTCTCCCGACTTTAATTTTGATAAAAAACATCCGATTTTAATTTCATCTAAACATATTTTCTCCCTACTACTATTCAGACACGAACACAAGCAGTTGTTGCACGCAGCTCCACAGGCGCTTCTTTATAACTTACGTGAAACGTGGTGGCCAATTGGCGGTAGAAACTTAGCAAGGAAGGTTGTTTATGATTGCATTATTTGTAAACGCTTGAGAGGTATGACCCCTACTCCCCTTATGGGAGATTTACCAAAGGAACGCTTAACTTCGGGCTTTCCTTTTATGCGTTCTGGGGTGGACTACGCTGGACCAATGCTCATACTTAATCGTAAGGGTAAAGGTGCTAGGACGACAAAATGCTATGTGTGCTTATTTATTTGTTTTGTAACGCGCGCTGTTCATTTAGAACTTGTCAGTGACTTGTCAACAGATGCATATTTATTAGCATTAAAGAGATTTATATCTAGGCGTGGCAAACCATGTGAGATTTTTTCTGATAATGGTAGAAATTTTGTTGGATTGATGAATGACTTTAAACATTTTTTAGCTAATTGTTCGTCACAGATTATAGAATATGCCACGGCTCAGAATATTCAATTCACATTCATACCGCCTTATGCGCCTCATTTTGGCGGATTATGGGAAGCTGGAATTCGGTCCTGTAAGAATATTTTACGTCGTATAGTAGGAAACGCGCACTTAACCTACGAGGAGTTTAGTACAGTGTTGACACAAATTGAAGCGGTCCTGAACTCCCGTCCTTTAAGCCCTATGTCCTCAGATCCACAAGATTTGTCGCCTCTTAGTCCAGGCCATTTTCTGGTGGGACGTCCACTTACTGCGCCTGCTAGTGATGACTTCACTGAGACGCCTGTTCATCGACTGACACGTTATCAACGAGTTGAGCAGATTCGACAGCAATTTTGGTCCCGTTGGGCGAAGGAATACGTGTCAGAACTTCAAATAAGGACTAAAGGAAGGAAGAACACACTTCAACTGCAGCCTGATATGCTAGTAGTTATTAAGGACGACAACCTACCGCCGCTAAAATGGCATATCGGTCGAATAGTGAAGATCTTCCCTGGCAAAGACGGCATCACTAGAGTAGCCGATATTCGCACATCGTCAGGTGTCGTGAGACGCGCTTACAGCAAGATATGTCCCTTACTTGATGACTAATTCTAGTTTTGAAGTTTTAAAATTGAAAGCTGAAGCTTCCAAGGCCGGGGGCATGTTCAAGATTAGACATTATAGTTGTTTTAATAAAAGTTAAATTTTTCGCACTTGCAATATTAGAACCATAGATATAGACCGTTTAACCGCTAGAAGGTCAAACATTCAAATTTTGTTAACGGATAGAACTACACGCACTTTTGTATTTATTTTAATTTATTATAAAACTTGAGGCACGGACAAGCATTTCATTTCAACCAAGAGCTTCTCACCTTCAAGCGCAAACATACCGTTTTAGAATGGAAAATGAGACTACATAAGTACTGCTTTTGTTACTTCCTCTAGTCCTTTGTTATGAGTCATGTTTTAGAGATAATTTCTGTTATTTCATGTCATCACCATCAAGGGACTGTTCCTTATGGCAGTCTATGGGGGAGGCCTATATCCAGCAGTGGACAGTTAACGGCTACAATGATGGTGATGGGAAAAGCAATTTCTTTTACTTGTTTTGTTTTTGGAAAAAAATATCCACTTAACAATGATGCACATAATTTATTTATTTTGATGCAATTTTGAATGGCAAATAAGCTAACGGCTCATCTGATGGACAGCAGTAACCGTCTCCTATAGACATAAATAGTGTCATGGACTCTATAGTATACTGTGTTGCCCACTGTGTCCTTCATGCGTTGCTATTCCTGAGGGCTAAGGTGTTATGCCTCCATGCTCTATTATTTCACTGCCGTATCGCGACCACATGCCAAGACCGGAACACAATTTCAATTTTTTTTTTAATTACAGTAATGTCACTTTTTTTAATTGTACTTTTTACCAGAACCCCGTTATGTAAAATTTTATGTTGGTATGTTTGACTTAAACATACAATAAACATCCGTTCCGCGAATTCTTCACAGTTTTATCACAGTTTATGGAATTAATAAAAATGAAAAGTATACCATAGACAAATATAGATGCAGATGAGATTTTTTTTATGTACATATTGTTAACACGTATGCAATCTGTATCATATTTCTGAGTAGAACAATAGTTTTTTTTAATGCAACTTAGAATGACAAACAAGCTGACGGCCCACCTGATGGAAAGTGGTAACCGTGGCCTATAGACATGAGCAGTACCATGGACATAACAGAGTATACTGTTTCGCGCATGATACCCCCCATGCCTTGCCATTCCTGAGGACTCAGGTGTTATTTCTCTGTACCCTGTAAATTCACATCCATATCCCCATATCCCACCCACCATACCGAAACAACTAGTTCACGGTAGAAAAACGAATGGGACAGAGGTACGACTTTAGTACAAAGTCTCCCTCTAATATTAATTGACACTTACAACGTATAACAGCAAACAGTAAACGAGTCAAATGGAAATTGTGCAAATGCAAAATTATAACATCGAATTGTAATTTTAAGAAGGAACCGTTCTAGTATTCTCCTGCGAATAAATTCGGTGTCGTTTAAATGCGACGAGTGGGACAGACGAGCAGACAGCAACATAAACGAGCCATCAAATGGAGGAGCTCTTAAATTTCTCGGCCCTCGACGGAAAAATGGGCGTTCGACATCGGAAATCAATTAATGTCTAACCAGTCGAACAACGTAGCCTCCGGGACTGGGTACTGCATTATAATTTTGTACTTGCAAATTATATATCATAAAAATAAACCCATGAGCATAATCACTAATGGGGTAATCAGAGGTAATTTGTACATAGCACATCTCTATAATAGCCAGAGAAATCTAAAATCCCAGAGGGAGACTTTGTACAAAAGTCGATTGCTTAGGTACCTCTGTCCCATTCGTGATTCTACCGTGAAGCAGTTATGTTTGCATGGCTGTGTTTCGGTTTGAAGGGTGGGATATGGCGTGAATTTACAGGTTACAGAGGAATAACACCTGAGTCCTCAAGAATGGCAACGCATGGGGAGTATCATGGGCGAAACAGTATACTTTGTTATGTCCATGGTACTGCTCATGTCTATAGGCGACGGTTACCACTTTCCATCAGGTGGACCGTCAGCTTGTTTGCCTATTTTTTACAATTATTTACCATGGAAATGTATTGCTTGGTCATTCCCATGGATATCTGAACTGCAGCAACATAGATGACATTGATGCTCCTTTCCACTTTGGGTGTTGCTGGAAGAAAACTCTATTAGAGTTAAGCTCGCCTTTGTACATTCGATTACCTCTGTCATATTCTTATTACTGGTGTGTACAGTAAAGAATTAAATAAATTAATAAATAGATTTTATTTAGTTTACATATTAATCAACCTGACTTAATGGACACTCATTGTTATTGTTTCTTTCATACATACACTTACATTACTTACATATACTCACTTTAACTTGCCTACCTTGCTTTAGAATTATAATTTTTGTTTGTACCAGTATAATTAAAATCCATTCTTAGCTGTATTTATAAGAGATTTAGCATGTAAGTTATTTTTTAAGAGCTGTGGATTTTTGTATTAAATAAATAAATAAAATAAATCTATCGATTGTTCCTATCGAGATAAACATACCACTCGACATGTCCACATATCACAACATATTAGGATCGAACGTGACAGACGCCGAGCCTATCGAAAAGACTCGATGTACTTGTATTTTTTTTAGATATTTTTATTTGATCTAGCCCATAGTTTTCCGTCCAATATATAATATGCGTGTTTATAAAACTGAAGAAAATGCAATCGTATTATTATACGTATTCTTTTTTTAAAACTATCTTTTTTTTAAGTTTCCCTTACCATACTTTTTCATCATCTTCCTACCCTTATCCCAATCATTTGGGGTCGGCATAATATGATTTTATCCATATTACAAAAATAATTGGTTTTTAGTTTAACGACCGGCCACCTGCCTGACGTCAACCCTCTTTGGGAATTACTATACTGTTTACCATACTTTTTATTCGTCTTAATTTAAAGGTACGCCTTACTACTGAAATTTATCGAAGAGTGACAACATCTGAATTGTTTGTTTCCAAAAGCAATTCTACAATTTTTAAATATTTAATAGTTTTTAATAATAATTATGTAAATAATAAATCGTCCATAGGCTACGGTATTCCCGTTTACCATCATACGGGTCGTATGTTTGCTGCCATAGTTGTATAAAAAAATAGACTAAAAACTGCGCATACTCACTCAGATAAAATCGTTAAAAATGACTATTAAAAATGCTCGTAAATAAGTTTACTTGAATAAAATATTATTATTATTAAATATAAATGATAATACCACAAAATATTTTACACATAGTTATTTAATATTTTGCTCCGGACATTTACAAATATTTTTTTACCCTCACATTACGTAATAGATTCATAAGAATCTTATTACTTGAATAACACTTTGGTTCACTAACAAAGAATTTTTAATTTTATTATTACATCACTCATTAACAGTCTACTGCTTTTTTTTTAATGGCTGAAAATTGTATAGTAACCCCGCCTGCGCTAACGGGATACGCTGGCGGAGCACCAATGAAGGGTGATAGATGAGAATGAAAACAGACCAGTTAGCCCATCATGATGAATTCATCAGGAATTAACCATGATAGTTTCCAGGGAGAACCGCGAGGAGATCGACCTGGTTGGGTATATTGCTAGCAATGGGATTCTCAGTCTCCATTACTAACAATCCCTTTCCCCAACAGTCTACTGTTGACCATAGGCCTCCTTTTGGGAGGTTTTAACAGTGCTTCCTGTGCTTGGGAAACAGGTTGACAACCGCAGACTTTGGTGACATTTTAAGAGGGACTCTGCTGCCCATCTATCTACTATGAAGCTCACTTAATCGCCTCTTACGACACTCACGGGAAAACAAAGGGTAGCCTATTTTATGCATTTTTTTAATTAATCAATTGGAAATTTTGAAAATTGTCAATTACTATTTTTTTTTTCTAATAGGCAGTAACTTTTGATGTTGCTACACTTAATAAACATCATACACTGATCATTTTATTTAATATAATAAATTACAGATTGAAAAGTGACTCATGCAAATTAAATTTAGTACACGTTTCCTCAGTGAACTCCCCCAGTTGTGTTATCCTTTACACCATTAGAGCCTGATGGCTCGTATCGGATTTTGTATCCACTCACCAATCGTTTAATGAAGCTAGCTGTTACTCGCAGCTACGTTTACACGGAAACCGTTAATTCACGTTTCCGTGTGTATTTTTGGAAGTCCCTTCTTCGGCCTATATTGAAATACCATCGCTGAATTTCAGGTTGTTCCTCGTATTTCCGTTCAGTTGTATATTGTATATTTATTATAAAACAATAACATTGTATTCCACGAGTAAAACCGACTTCAAATGTGGTAAAACCAGTTTTTTTATTTAAAAACAAAAGTATCATACTGTTAACGTAATATTTTTATGCTATTTAGAATGGCAAACAAGCTGACGGTCCAACTGATGGAAAGCGGTAACCGTCGCCTATAGACATGAACAGTACCATGGACATAACAGAGTATACTGTTTTGCCCATGATACCCCCCATGCGTTGCCATTCCCGAGGACTCAGGTGTTATTCCTCTGTACCCTGTAAATTCACGCCATATCCCATATCCCACGCCATATACTTATAATATTATTAATAGAAACAAACACTTGTTAGCTACGATGTCTATATCTAATTCTATTACAAATAGACTCGTCGCCGTAGATTTAAAAGCAACAATGTTATTAAATTTAAGTTAGCTGAAAATATATCCACTCCAGTAAAGACGTGTGCTTTCTTGCACCTTAAATTGATATTCGAAAATGAACCTTAATACAATAAATATATACCAATTTTGATAAAATTTCTATGGAACCAGTCTGGAAGTATATCCATAATATAATAGGGGTTATCATAGTCGAAACAGTATACTCTGTTACGTCCATGGTACTGCTCATGTCTATAGGCGACGGTTACCACTTTCCATCAGGTGGGCCGTCAGCTTGTTTGCCATTCTATGTTGTATAAAAAAATTACACTAATGATTTCAATTAAAGCGTGCGAATGATATTTTGAACTAATCCCATTTCAAGCCAATCGCCGGTCGACGCGCAAAACAGATGTCGGTCCCTAGCACTGTTTGATCGAACAGTCCAAGCGGTAAAAGTCAATTATTTGAGATGTGAATAGACGCCGATCAGCGCCAATGAAAAGGGTTCCGTCGTTAATCCGAAAGTGTTTGCCTAATTGAACGCCTCTTATATCGGGGCCTTCGTAACGTAAATTGGAAACGTCAATTTTGCCGCAGCCAGGTATAGTCGGGTCGGAAAATGGCCGGCCGAACTTGTCATTTGCATTAACAAGTTCACTATTTTATTTCATTTTAACTATAATAATAATAAAGAAAAAGAAAAGAAGAATCCGCAAAATGACCAAAATAATAAATAGGAGTCACAGACAGTCCTCTATGTCGAGGCTGTTTCGACGCCGAAGAAACGACTGCTCACGCAATCCTGGAATGTGAAGCTGTGGCCCATCAACGTTTAGAAACGGAACGGTGTGGTTGCTCCGTGGGGCCTGTGAAGATCCCAGGAAGCTTCTGTGCTTCTGGACGGAGCTAGGTTGGCGGTACTAGCCACGACTCATACGCACAACGGCCCAAATGAGAGGCTAAGCGCGGAAAATAGAGTCCTATTCATATTCACACATACACAAGGACATAGCCCGAAGGATAAGCACAGTGAAATGACAATGAGCTGGTCACATAGCTCGAAGAACCGACAACCGATGAGGAATAAAGATTCTTGAGTGGCGTACGGGCATATACAGTGTAGGACAACCCCCCACTAGATGGAGTAACGACCTGAAATACATTGCAGGGAGTCAATGGATGCAGGTGGCTCGGGACCGTTCTTTATGGCAGTCTTTGGAGGAGGCTTGCTGTCCAGCAGTGGACAGCGCTGCTGGGCATATTTGCTGGACATGGTTCACAATTCGTAAACAGAAGGCCATGATAATCAATCATATTACAATGTAATATTATAACAATAATAATTAATAATGTAATAATAATTATGTATTTGAATAAATACAACACAAAAAAATATCATATTTTTTAGTCTACCGGAAGCAGCTAATTTTTGTAAGTGGCCTATGAGAAAAAAGTCTGGGAATCTCTGTTCTAACCGTTTTACCAGGGAGGAAGAGACTGTTAGTAATGGGGAGGTTAGTCCCCATCGCTATCAATATACCTTATGAGGTTGACCTCTATGCGATTCCCCCTGGAAACCATCGTGACTAATTTATCGTTGAATTCGTCACGATGAGCTAACTGACCTGCCTTTTCATCCTCACCAATCACCTCTCACGGGTGCCCCGCTGGTGTATACCGATAGCACAGGCAGGGTTACCATTCCATTATCATCCATAAAAAAAAAGGTTTTACCACAAAAATGTTAAACAGGCAATGGACAGGTGTTCAATACATGTTTAGATATACTTACTACATAAACGTGCGTTACGAAAACATAATTCACGGAAAGCACTGCACAAGCAGCGGTTCCCACACGTTGCATAACATCAGTTGCACGTGACGCCAAGTCGGCGTCACGCCGGTGGATTTACATGGAAACTCCAATTGTTCACAGCGCCAATTTCGATTTCCACTTTCCCAAATCAACACCTTGTAACTAGTAATTAAAATATCAATTTTATAATATTAAAGTTATTATGTAAACACTTATATCTGGCCATACAACTTGTCATACGTATAGTATGTATTAATTCTGTTAAATATCGTAGTAAACCTGTTTTGTGTATCTTTTTTTTCTATCTATGTTTGCTGTTGGCCGCAGATGGCCTTTACATCTTGTGTATTTCATAAATAAATATATATTTTTTATACATTTATAGTTTTTGTTTTTGCATCCTTCAACTGTAATCTTTTTACTTTCACCGTAGTGTTTAACGTATGTTTATGTCAGAAATGCAAATATGTTAAAATTAAAAATATGTTAAAATTAATATAATAATAAACAAAGTTTTAGACTATTTAAACAACATTTTATCACTTAGATTGCAGGGAATCAGTGGATGCAAGTGGCTCAGGACCTTTCCTTATGGCAGCGTATGGGGGAAGCTTATGTCCAGTAGTGGACGGATAATGATTGAAATAACGCCGATGATGATGAATCACTTAGACAGAGAATTGTTAAGCACAGTTTAGATAAATAGTGTTTTAATTTTTTGTAGTACACTGTAATAATAAAATTGATTTACGTCTATTTTTATAATATTGTTTTGTTTAGTTGTCTTGAATGCTCAACTCGTTTAGTCAAGGTCGCGCCCGCATCATAATCATTCATGATTAAGAATCCCAGATGACATGAGATTGTTCTCGAAAAAATATACGTATCTAATTTAATCCGGTTAGGGGGAAAGGGATTGTTAGTAGTGGAGATCTAACAGCCCCATTGCTAGTAATATATTTACATTGGTCTACCTGTGGTCATCCCTGGAAACCATCTTGCTGAATTTCAGGTGTATTCAACTGACTTGCCTTTTCATTCTCACCTATCATCTCTCACTGGTGCTCCGCCAGCGTATACCGGTTGCGCAGACGACGTTACCACTCCATTTTCATCCATTAAAAAAATAGCTAAAATATGTTTATATGCAAATTAGAGGGGCAAACAAGCTGACAACCTACCTGATGGAAAGTGGTAACCGTCGCCTATAGACATGTACAGTACCATGGACATAACAGAGTATACTGTTTCGCCCATGTTACCCCCCATGCGTTGCCATTCCTAAAGACTCAGGTGTTATTCCTCTGTACCCAATAAATTCACGCCATATCCCACCCTTCAAACTGAAACACAGCCATGCAAACACAACTGCTGCACGGTAGAAACACGAATGGGATAGATTTTTTGAGAAGTTTGACATTTTTATTAATAAGGGCCTTAGTACATAGCGCTAACGATATCAATTTCACTTTATAAACTACCCACAAAAAAAGAAAATACACTAAATATATGGCTGAGTGTACAAATCGTCCATTGTAACTGAAAGGAGAAAAAGGGGCACGACACTTCACTTAGGTATTATTATAGTTCAATTTCCATTATTGTTACACTAGATGTATTCCACGGCTTTGCTCACTCGAATTAGGATGACATGTTTCTTATAAACCAACTTCAAAATAAAGGAGGGTTTTTTTTGTTTGTCATTTCGAACTCCTTCAATTCTATACCGATTTGGAATATTCTTTTTTTATCTGAAAGGATATACTTACAAATTAGCGCAGTGGAAATTTTATAAAAATAGATCCAGCAGTAGTTTTTACATCAAATTAACTGGTTTTATCACATTTGTCAATAACACACGCGTGACATCCACGATGTTACAGGCCTCCGTAGGATACGGTTAAACCGTTTACCATCAGACCAGCCGTATGCCTGTTTGCCACCATAGTAGTGTACGAAAATTGGAGTCGATTTTCTTTTATGGCACACAATCTTTAATTATGTCTAAAACCAAACAACATAAAAAACATTGAAACAATATACTCTGTTATGTCCATGGTACTGCCTATAGGCATGTCTATAGGCGACGGTTACCACTTTCCATCAGGTGGGCCATCAGCTTGTTTGTCATTCTAAGTTGTATAAAAAAAAAGAAAAATACACTTACTCCTTTATCCATAAAAACGTGAAACCTCTAATAAACCTATTTTAGCTATTACTCTGTTTTGTCACTTCCTTTCAAATTAGAAATTTAAGATAAAAGAGAGTGACAAAACAGGTCAACAGCTAAACCAGGTTAACGAGAAATTTGACGTTTTTATGAATAAGGGGTTTATACACAATAGAAACCACAGACAGCCCTCTACGTCAAGGCTGTTTTGACGCCGAAGAAATAGCTGCTCACGTAATTCTGAAATGTAGAGCTGTTGCGTCTCAACTTCATAAATCCTCAGAACAGGTAAGTCACTCCGTGAGGCCTGTGAAGATCTCAGCAAGCTTCTGTGCTTCTGAGCGGAGCTTGACTCTATGTACTAGCCACGACTCACACATACAATGGCCCAAATGAGACGCTTAGCGCGGAAAAGAGAGTCCAATTTCAACTTACATTTTAGAATCTTTACATTCAGTATATGAAACTTTTTATTAATCTTTATAAGATCAAAAGATGTCAAAGATATGGCCTGGAATAGAGCTGGCTGGAAGAGAATTCATGAATTAGTCGTACAACAGGTACCTTTTAAATAAAGAAAAAAGTAACTTTTGATCAAATCAAAGATTCTTTGTGCTTAGGGTCTAATGCCACACCATTGTTTATTTGATTAGACTTAAAAATAATATTTTGACATTTAATCAATATTTGTTTCCCCACTAAATATCTAATAAAAGAGGGAAGCAACACCCAATGGTTGACAGTTGTTGATCGAACGTCGACCAGTAAGGACGTGCGAATTAATAAGTGGCGTTAATAAAAATACATTGAATCTGTTAAAACATAACAGTCGAATTTTCCTATAACAACACGTGTTTTATTCCATACCGATGATACCTTAAAATGTTTTGAGCCTCCCTTTATATTATTGAACATAGAATAGTAAATAATTAATAATAAATGGGACAGATAAAAGAAACACTAGTTGTCATGTCGTATAGGGAGGCCAAGGATATGGTCTGGGATAGAACTGGCTAGAATAAGATGCATGAATTAGTTACAAGAGGAAACTCTTAAATGAAAAGAAGAAGAAGAAGAATGGTAAATAAGCGGACGAAACCAAGCAAAGCGACGTAACTAGCACCATAAGTATCACCTGAATACACTATGATATCCGTGGTACCCTTGGGCGTTGCCATTCCTAAAAACTTTCTTTTGCAAGCATTTGATGGCCCATCTGATAGAAAGTGATAACCGTCGTCTATAGACATGAGCAGTACCATGGACATAACAGAGTATACTGTGTCAACCATGATACCCTTCATACGTTGCCATTTCTGAGGAACAAGGTGTTATGCCTCTGTATCCTGTAATTTCATTGTCATATCCCATCCTTCAAAACGTAACACAGCCATACAAACACAACTGCTTCACGGCAGAAACACGAATGGCACAAAGATACAGTTTCACTGTGATATTGTGTTTTGCCTCCGTACCCTGTAATTTCACAATCATTTACCAAACACAGCGATGAGGAAAAGGGATTATTAGTAATGGAGTCTAAAAACCCCATTGCTGGTCATATACCCTATCAGATTGATCACGCGGTTCCCCTTGAAAAACATCGTGATTAATTCTTGTGGAATTCGTCACGATGGGCTAACTGATCTGTTTTCATCGTCACTCATTACATCTCACTGGTACCCCGCCAGCATATACCGATAGCACAGGTGCAGGAATTCTCATTCCATTCTCACCTATTAAAAAAACACAGCTGTTTAGCGCCATAAACACGAGTGGGACAGAAGTATCCACGCAGACGATTTCTGTGCCTGAAAAATAAATGATATTCCATGAGTGCTAGTAATTTATAATATTTGAAAAGACTTCTTTCTCATTCTGATTCCTTTTCAGATTGTCAATGAATAAAATTTAATTAATCCTTAAATACCTAGAGATTCGAATCAATTTAATACTTTCATCAGAAAATATATTTCAATTTAAAAACCTTCGCTTTAATAAAAAAAAAACTTGGGAACCGTGATAATTGGAATGATTTGGCAATTTAACGTTTCCCGCAAAATGATCCTCAAGTAATAAGCGCAAGAGAGAGCGGATAGATGAGCGATTTACAATCAACTGCAATAAAAACTTTGTTTCAAAAAGAAGTTTGTTGCCTCATATCTCTGTCAGTTCTGAACCGATTTGGAAAATTATTTTTTTATCCTAAAAGATATACTTACAGTTTGGTCCAATAGAAATTTTATAAAAATCGATTCAGGGTTTAATTTTTAAAACAAAGTAACTGGTTTTGTAACAATCGAAGTCGATTGTTTTTGTAAGACACGTTCTTTAATTATTGTTTTAAACAGATTCTATCTCCGTGTGATAATAACTTAATCTAAACTCTCTTCAATATTCCTAGGATAAAAAAAGTATACATAGGCTATGGCTAGAAATTTCATAGGTTGTAACATATTATGGACTAATAATTGCGACTTTGCTCAAGTAACTCAATATTTAGTATAGCCTATCTGTTTAGTTAGAATATTAACGTAAGCGTAATTAATTAACAAACGTACAAACATCTTTAAAACTTTCACATTTATAATAAAAATTGATATTCAAAAGAATAATTTTTATATTTATTTTTGCTTGACTGTCTATCTGTTTGTTTTGTCATCACGCAAAAGTTAAATTACATTATCGCTTATAAATTGTACCAAATACAATAACATTATCGCTTATAAATTGGGCCACAGGATGTTCCGATGAGGGTCTGATTGATATTTGTGGGTACAAGCCCAAGTTGATAACATTTTTCACAGAAAGGATTCACAATTTGAAAGGGTTATACACCACGTGCCGTCTCCAAGCTCCTTACTTTTCGAATCCTGATATAATATCTATAAATAAACAAATGGGCATCTGTTTGTAATTCTATTGTTGGAATTGAGTAAGTATATATTATGTTTTAATTATAAAATAACCGAATCGGCCTACGTGTATTATAATAGAGAATGTTCGACTAGTTTTGGGACCACACGTAACCCTTATTTATAAGGTCAAAATCACTTGTTATTTCTTTATCAAGAATTTTTTTTTGTAATAGCAAAAAAAGTATCACATCATCTTAAACGAACATAGGGGCAATCATCATCATCATCATCATCACCATATCAGCTGTTAACTGTCCACTGCTGAACATAGGCCACCCCCTTGGAGGGTTTTACCAGTAGTTGGCACGTATTTGCTTTGTAGTTGGCAGACGCATTTTACGATACCCACGGGAAAGGAAGGGGTGGTCCATTCTATGCCAGGACCACACGGCGATGAAATATCAATGTCAAATGTTAACAAATATTAATGGTAGTACGTAAGTACTGGTTCTTGGAGTTAAGAGTACTGGTATTTTTTTATATAACTTAGAATAGCAAATAAGCTGACGGCATGATGATGATGGAAAGTGGTAACCGTCGCCTATAGACATGAGCAGTACCATGGACATAACAGAGTATACTGTTTCGCCCATGTTACCCCCCATGCGTTGCCATTCCTGAGAACTCAGGTGCTATTCCTCTATACCCTGTAAATTCACGCGTATCTCACCCTTCAAACCGAAATACAGCCATGCAAGCACAACTGCTTTACGGTTGAAATATGAATGAGACAGAGGTACCCAAGAAAACGACTTTTGTACAAAGTCTCCCTGTGGTAAAAGTGTAACAAATTATTGTCAAATACTAACGTTTAACGACGCAAAGTGTCTATAATTGAACGGGATATCCGACAAAACCCGTACCCTGTGGCCACACTACTCACACATGTCTTCAACCAAATAATTTCCAAGAAAATTAACGTATTAAGTGTTATGGACAGCGGTCTAGGATCTCGACCGGTCCCGGAGGCGGTAAAACGTTTCGCATTAGTACAATTAAGCCGGTTATCGGCTATGTACGGCCATCAAAACCTATTTTGGCACACATACACATTTGTTATGTAAATGTGTTCTAAAAATAGGGATAAATAAAATTATGCCTACAGTTACAGGGAAACTATAGAGCTAAGAAATACAGTATCGGGACTTAACGCAATGGAAATTGCAAATACATACACACTGGATTTTTATTGCCAACATTTCGACGTAGATTGCATCACGTCGTGGTCACGACAGGACTGAAGTAAGCGGCGACATGCAGAACACAAACGTGTGTGTATGTGTGTGTATATGTGCGTGCGTTCGTGCGTGCGTGCGTGCGTGCGTGCGTGCGTGCGTGCATGCATGCGTGCGTGCTTGCGAGCGTGCGTGCGTGTGTGCGTGCTTGCGGGCAAGCGTGTGTGCATGCGTGCGTGCGTGCATGCGTGCTTGCGTGTGTGGGTGCGTGCATGCGTGCGTGCGTGCATGCGTGCTTGCGTGTGTGGGTGCGTGCATGCATGCGTGCGTGCATGTGTGCGTGCGTGGATGCATGCGTGCGTGCATGCATGCATGCGTGCGTGCGTACGTGCGAGCGTGCGTGCGTGCGTGCGTGGGTGCATGCGTGCGTGCGTGCGTTACATATCCTTTCAGATAAAAAAACAAAATTCCGAAATCGATTTACAATGGACGGAGTTATGAGGTGACAAACATAGAAAAAAATACAACCGATTTGCGAACCTCTTTCTTTTTGAAGTCGGTTGATAATCTAGTTATAAATCTCTTCCTCCATCTTTATGGCCCCAATGTAAATAAACATCAAGCAATTTGCTATAACTGCAGCAGACAATAGTTAGGTGTTGCTACACACACACATAGGTCTATTAGGTAATGATAGAAACGACGTTTGTGTGTATCAATAAAAAAAAAATTATTCATATTTCCAACAATACGCTAATATTTAATTTTTATTTATTGGCTCATTACCACTCTTTTTCAATTCAAGCATTATTGTTATTTCAGCAGTAAACAGTCCACATAGTCTTCCCCGTAAGAGTTTTGCCAGTATTTGCCGCGCTTGGCAGGCGGGTTGGCAACCGCAGTTAGGGTTTTAGAGATGTTTTAAGAAGGACGCTTCTATCCATCTCTCGCCCTCCCTTAGTCTACTCTTATGACACCCACGGGAAAGCATAGGTTGGTATATTCTATGCCAGGGTACTCACGGCGAATTCAGAGCATACTTTTTTATTGAGTTTAAAATGGTATGTTAACCTCGGTATATTTTCCACCAGAGGGAGACTTTATACAAAAGTCATTTGCATGGGCGCCTCTGTTCCATTCGTGTTTCTACCGTGAAGCAGTTGTGTTTGCATGGCTGTGTTCTGGTTTGAAGGGTGGGATATGGCGTGAATTTACTGGGTACGGAGAAATAACACCTGAGTCCTCAGGAATGGCAACGCACGGGAAGTATCATGGGCGAAACAGTATACTCTGTTATGTCCATGGTACTGCTCATGTCTATAGGTGATGGTTACCACTTTTCATCAGGTGGGCCGTCAGCTTGTTTGCCATTCTAAATATACCGATAGAGCATCGGTGAGGAATGATAGGTAAGGATGAAGCAGATCAGTTGGCTCGTTGTGACGATTCAACAATAACAAAGCCGATGGTTTCTAGAGGGAATGGCGTAGATATCGACCTGATAGAGTATATTGCTAGCAATAGGGCAGTTAGACTGCATTACTAATCCTTTCCCCCCGGAGGAAAGGAATTGTTAGTAATGGGATATATTATATGTGGCATATTATATGTTAGTATGGGATATAATAGCCTCATTACTAGCAATATATCCTATCAGGTCGACCTCCACGTGGTTCCCCCTGGAAACCATCGTGTTTAATTCTAGTTGACTTCGTCAGGACGGGCTAACTGACCTGCTTTCATCCTCATCTGTCATCTCTCACTGGTGCCCCGCCAGTGTATACCGATAGCGCCAGCGGGGTTACCATACCATTATCATCCATTAAAAAAAATCCTTTCTCCCCTCCTTCCAATTCAGTATATTGTCAGAGGCGACTAAGGGAACCTAATAGTCGAGAGATGGGGGGAAAGGGATTGTTAGTAATGAAGACTGAGAATCCTATTGCTAGCAATATACCCAACCAGGTCGACCTCCTCGCGGTTCTCCCTGGAGCTAACTGGCCTGTTTTCATTCTCATCGATCACCCTTCACTGGTGCTCCACCAGCATATCCCGTTAGCGCAGGCGGGGTTACCATACCATTTTCACCCATAAAAAAAAATAGTCGAGAGATAGGTATCATCGTCCCTCTTAAAACATTACGAGAGCGTAAATGTTAACCTGCCTGCCAAGTGTGGCAACTACTGGCCATGCCTATGCCTAGGGTGGCCTATGTTCAGCAGTGGGCAGTTAATGGCTGATATCATGATGGTGATGACATATTGTCAAAACAGCAAGATCCTATTCGAATATATAATTCCATTCCATTTTAATGTTTATCAAACACAAAGCATGCTGCGATTACCTATAAGTATATAAGCAGGGATATATATTTACATTGTTACATGTATCACATCTCTATATTTTTGAAATAATGAAATTTCATCGTGCCTCCGATCAAACTGTTTATAATTACTCCTCTCCATCCAAAGGTTGCCTGGAAGAGATCGCTTTTACCCATAAGGTCGCCCATTGTTTTCTCATTGTGATTATTTCTTGTAATTGTTTATATTTATAATAAGTTTACTATTGTAATCTTTTGGAGGAAACAATAAAGAGTATCTATCTATCTATAAATGTAAGAACAGTTAGATCTAATCTACCAGTGTATTGTATTGAAATGTTTCGCTGTATCTTATGTTGGTGATCCTACAAATAAATATGTTTCATGTTATAAACGCTAGACAGTTTTCAGTTACAGAACTGTTAAAGGTAAATAAAAATGTCACTTGCTTCATGCTTTAGAGAGCACGTAAAGTCTAGGACCGGTATTCCACGTCGGAGACATCTCTGCACATTAGAATAAAAGTAGTATAAAACAGTCGGCTCCCGCCGTCTGTTCATTTAGCTCTTTCAAATTACTTTGAAAAATTTACAGTGATCCAAATGGAATATTTATACATATACATTAATATAATCATCATCATCACCATTTCGGCCGTTAACTGTCCACTGCTGAACATTGGCTTTCTTCTTGGAGGGTTTTGCCAGTAGTTGCCACGCTTGGCAGGCGGGTTAGCAACTGTCGTTAGGCTTTAGTGATGTTTTAAGAAAGATGCTGATGCCCATCCCTTGACTAGAGTTCTGTATCTCAGGAATCCAGGCCCCCAACTCAGACACCATGTACAGCTTGCATTGAGTAAGGCTATTCTTCCCTATCGATTGTCGATGTTTCAAGCTATGTGACCAGCTCTTTGCCAATTCTACTTGTTTATCCTTCGCGCTATGTCGGTTACTTGGGTTCCTTTGTGGATATCCTCGTTTCGGATTCTATCAAGCAAAGAGACTCCGAGCATAGCCCTCTCCATAGCCCGCTGAGTTATCTGAGTATTAAATATCATTTAAATAGGTATGTTCAGTCATTTAAGTGTAACTTAATAAGAGAGAAAAAACTATTTTTGATGTTTTATTATCCAATTCATAATAATCCAAATATTTAAAACAAGTTATACACCTAGGATTTTTTTTTTATAAAACTTAGAATGGCAAACAAGCTGACAGCCCACCTGATGGAAAGTGGTAACCGTCGCCTATACACATGAACAGTACCATGGACATAACAGAGTATACTGTTTTGCACATGATACCCCCCATGTGTTGCCATTCCTGAGGACTCAGGTGTTATTCCTCTGTACTCAGTAAAGTCACGCCATATCCCACCCTTCAAACCGAAACACAGCCATGCAAACACAACTGCTTCACGGTTGAAACACGAATGAGACAGAGGTACCCAAACAATCGACTTTCGTACAAAGTCTCCCTCTGGTGTGTGTGTGTGTGTGTGTGTAGGACATACAAACAACACACATATAACATCCCGAAATTGAAGGCGAACCAACAATTTCCAACGAGACATTTCTGTGTCCCATTTCTCTTGAATTCGAGTACGTAATAACTCTTTTTGGGACAACGTTGAGTTTCAACAAAAATGCAATAGTTGCGTTCGTATTTCAAGCTACTAAACAGTCAAAGCGGCCGCTGCTGTCTAACTTCCAGCGCTGTAAACTACTAGGCACATGGATAAAGTAATTTCGTACGATGACCACATCCCGCGTCCGTACGACATTTGTGCGATGTACTGAAGAACTTTTTTAATTCATTTTAAACTTTCCAAAAACAAAAATGAATAAAAATAAAAAAAATATATAGAACTATGAATAAATATTGTGTCCTACAGAACAAAAGACTTCAGTTGTGACAAAACCAGAGATATTGATCTAAAAACTAAAGTACTCAACTGATTTTGAAAAAAATTCTATTGGACCTATTTATAAGTATTACCTATCGGATAAAAAAAGAATTTTGCAAATTAGTTTCAAATTAGTTATAGCATAACAATAATAATAATAAAAATCGGTAAAAAAACTTTTAAGTTAAACGGTTTTATTTTATGTGCACTGAAAACTACAAAATAAATAAATAGTTACTTACCTATCAACCTACGTAGGTGATCTCGGTCATTAATATCTCTGATGGTAGTGGTTGTCATAACATGAACCATGTCAGCGGCCGAAAGGCAGTTCATGAGAGAACACTAACACCACGGTTTGCTTGGTAGGTAAACTAAGCAGCCCGCACTATAACAAGTAGGTATTTTGACCTTCTAGTTCAGAAATATTTTAGTACTAGGCAGAATAGCTTTTAGGCATATTAGACTAAAATAAAAACGTGGGGCCCATTAACTATTTCTGTATTACTTTCTACTATACTAAGTGTGGATTGCATCGACTTATTATAATCGTCATCATCATCATCCTAGCGGTTTATCCCGGTCGCATCCGAAACCTCATAGCTCCGGAGTCCAGGGTCCGCTGAATCGACTTACTATAATCGTAACTGGAGGTTTTGACCATCAATAACCAGCCGTTACGGCTTCACCAGCGAACGCCGAGCTCATGATCTACCAAAGTATAAGATATGCTCTGCTATAGGTATGATTTCAGAGGGGCCCCACGTTTTTATTTTAGTCTAATATGCCTAAAAGCTATTCTGCCTAGTACTAAAATATTTCTGAACTAGAAGGTCAAAATACCTACTTGTTAAAGTGCGGGCTGCTTAGTTTACCTACCAAGCAAACCCTGGTGTTAGTGTTCTCTCATGAACTGCCTTTCGGCCGCTGACATGGTTCATGTTATGACAACCACTACCATCAGAGATATTAATGACCGAGATCACCTACGTAGGTTGATAGGTAAGTAACTATTTATTTATTTTGTAGTTTTCAGTGCACATAAAATAAAACCGTTTAACTTAAAAGTTTTTTTACCGATTTTTATTTTCTTGTTTTTAGTATTTAGTGAAATTGTTTACCGAATATTCCTCATTTTATTTAATTCATTCAGTGCATCATCATTACATGGTTTCTTACCTGATAATTTAGTACAATCTAATTCCTCAATACATAGCCCTTCCAGAGACTTGACTCGACTTAGAGCCACGTATGCTTGTCCTTCCTCAAACCATTTTGAGCCCAAATATACTACTGCATGGTCGACGGTGCTGCCCTGCATTTTATGGACGGTGAATGCTCATGACAAAACTAAGGGCACCATCCTTTTTTCAGCCGTACCATAATTGAATTTTGCTGGAAACTGTATGGCTTTAGAGTAAATAACGTGCATGCCGTCTGTGCCAAAGTCAATTAAAACTGATGATATATCTGTTTCGTACATTTGGGTTCGACGGAACTGAGGCCAAAAAGGTGTCTGAGTGTCAAGTGTCTGAGAGTCTAGTGTCTGAGTGTCTTGTATCCGAGTGTCCAGTGTCTGAGTGTCTAGTGTCTAGTGTTTAGTATCTGAGTGTCGAGTGTCGAGTGTCGAGTGTCGAGTGTCGAGTGTCGAGTGTCGAGTGTCGAGTGTCGAGTGTCTAGTGTCTGAGTGTCGAGTGTCGAGTGTCTGAGTGTCTGGTGTCTAGTGTCTAGTGTTTAGTGTCTGAGTGTCGAGTGTCGAGTGTCGACTGTCGAGTGTCGAGTGTCGAGTGTCTAGTGTCTGAGTGTCTAGTGTCTGAGTGTCTAGTGTCTGAGTGTCTGAGTGTCTAGTGTCTGAGTGTCTGAGTGTCTGAGTGTCTAGTGTCGAGTGTCTGAGTGTCTAGTGTCTGAGTGTCTGAGTGTCGAGTGTCGAGTGTCGAGTGTCGAGTGTCGAGTGTCGAGTGTCGAGTAACGAGTGTCGAGTATCGAGTGTCGAGTGTCTAGTGTCAGAGTGTCTAGTGTCTGGGTGTCTGAGTGTCAAGTGTCAGAGTGTCTTGTATCCGAGGGTCTAGTGTCTGAGTGTCTTGTGTTGGTGTTTAGTGTCTGAGTGTCGAATGTCGAGTGTCGAGTGTCTAGTATCTGAGTGTCTAGTGTCCGAGTGTCTAGTGTCTGAGTGTCTTGTATCCGAGTGTCTAGTGTCTGTGTGTCTAGGGTCTGAGTGTCTGAGTGTCTAGTGTCTGAGGGTCTAGCGTCTGAGTGTCTAGTGTCTGAGTGTCTGAGTGTCTGAGTGTCTAGTGTCGAGTGTCTGAGTGTCTAGTGTCTGAGTGTCTGAGTGTCGAGTGTCTGAGAGTCTAGTGTCTGAGTGTCTTGTATCCGAGTGTCCAGTGTCTGAGTGTCTAGTGTCTGGATGTCTGAGTGTCTAGTGTCTAGTGTTTAGTATCTGAGTGTCGAGTGTCGAGTGTCGAGTGTCTAGTGTCTGAGTGTCGAGTGTCTGAGTGTCTAGTGTCTAGTGTCTAGTGTTTAGTGTCTGAGTGTAGAGTGTCGAGTGTCGAGTGTCGAGTGTCGAGTGTCTAGTGACGAGTGTCTAGTGTCTAGTGTCTGAGTGTCGAGTGTCTGAGTGTCTTGTGTCTGGTGTTTAGTGTCTGAGTGTCGAGTGTCGAGTGTCGAGTGTCTAGTGTCTGAGTGTCTAGTGTCCGAGTGTTTAGTGTCTGAGTGTCTTGTATCCGAGTGTCTAGTGTCTGTGTGTCTAGGGTCTGAGTGTCTGAGTGTCTAGTGTCTGAGGGTCTAGCGTCTGAGTGTCTAGTGTCCGAGTGTCTAGTGTCTGGGTGTCTCAGTGTAGTCCTATTATTTGATACCCATATTGTGGTGGTTGTGGAAAAATATGTACCTAGTCCGCCATATTGGAACGGCGTCCATCTTGAATTTTAAATTTTGACATAATCATCGTGTTTTACTAGTGTAGCCCTTTCATTTGATACCCATATTGCGGGGGTTAAGGAAAAATATGTAATCCGCCATTTTGTATCGGCGGCCATCTTAGATTTACAATGTTATTGATTTTATTATATTGTATTGTCATCTAAATTAAATGTGTGTACCAAATTTCAGATCAATCTGACAACGGGAAGGTGCTTAAATTCCAATTTCTAATTTTGACCCAAATAAATAAATACCGTACAGGTCGAGCTAAATAAAACCGTTTAAAAAACCGTTTAAAAATACAACCATATCGGTTGAAAATGACGTTTCATGAGCCATGAGTATAACTCTGTGAAGACAAGAAGTACAATAGTCGTTTGCTTGGGTACCTCTGTCCCATTCATGTTTCTACCGTGAAGCGATTGTCTGTACATGGCTGTGTTTTTATTTAAAGGGTGGGATATGGCAGTGAATTTACAGAGTACAGAGGAATAACATCTGAGTCCCCAGGAATGGCAACATACGGGAGGTATCATGGGCGAAACGATATACTCTGTCATGACCATGATACTATTCACATTTTTTTATACCACTGAGGTGCCAAACAAGCATACGGCCCACCTGATGGTAAGCGGTTACCGTAGCCTATGCACGCCTGCAATACCAGAGGTATTACACGCACCTTGCCGACCCTGAAGAAACCTCTTTACCCCCCTTTTGTAGACATCTATAGGCGACAGCTACCACTTTCCATCAGGTGGACCTTCAGCTTGTTTGCCATTCTAAGTTACATAAAGAAAAATTAATAATCAAATTATATCATTATTTTCTTTCGATAAAAGTCTGCTTCGTCCGATCCACTATTTGCGTATATGTATTTGCGTTTTTTCGTATGACCTTTGCAACGCAAAGGTACACTGGGTACAATGGGTACCTACCATCAATCCAGCAAAACCACAGCGAGACAAGAATGTCAAATGGTACATTATTTTTTATGTTATCCGCTAACAGGCGACGGTGCCCCGTCTGCTATACCGGCCAACAATCATAACTATTACAGCGCGCCACTGCGATACAATTTTAGAGATGACATCAGTATGTTAGTACCTCTTGTGCTTGTTATTTAGTCAATTGTAAAGCATCACTTATCCAATTTATTTCGAGTAGACAATGTCATTACGCATTACAGAGTCGCAGCAGGTCTTCTAGAACTTTATTAGCATCGTTTTTGTCGTTTGACTGTTGTAAATAATTCGCGTAGCTTACCAGAGGGGGACTTTGTACAAAAGTCGTTTGCTTGTATACCTCTATCCCATTCGTGTTTCAACCGTAAAGCAGTTGTGTTTGCATGGCTGTGTTTCAGTTTGAAGGGTGGGATATGGCGTGAATTTACAGGGTACAGAGGAATAACACCTGAGTCCTCAGGAATGGCAACGCATGGGGGTATCATGGGCGAAACAGTATACTCTGTTATGTCCATGATATTGCTCATGTCTATAGGCGGCGGTTAAAGCTTTCTATCAGGTGAGCCGTCAGCTTGATTGCTAAGTTGTATAAAAAAAATGGATTACTTAAGGTTATGTATAAAAAAGTTGCACTGTCAAGAAGAGAAGGGTATGTGTACTCGTTCACAGGTATAAAAAGGGATTTTTGTGCGTAATATTAAAGATTAATACAAATGTGCTTACGACTGTAATTTCTGATGAGGTAGTTAGAGGCATTTTTCGACAGTTATCATAGTGGTAAACATAACATTCTTATGGTGGAGGGATGGGCAGCAGGGTCCCTCTTAAAACATCTGTAAAAGCCTAACTGCGCTTGCCTGCCTGCCTGCCAAACATGGCAACTACTGGCAAAGCGTCGCTTAAGAGGAAGGCTTATATTCAACAATAGATAGTTAAGGGCTGATATAAAAACATAACAATCGCCTTGGCAACGTTTTACCGATCATATATATTTTTCCTATGGTAAGATAACTTCGCCTACGCTATCAGTATATACAAGCGAGGCAATAATGAGGGATAATAGTTGAAGATGAAAGAGGGCAGTGAGCGTATCGTGATAAATTCAACAAGAATTAAACACAAAGTTTTTTAAAGAAAACCGCATGGAGGTCTGACCTAGGGTATGGGTAGGGGTAGCAATAGGGTTGTTAAACACTATTACTACTAGTCTTTTACCTCCCCACCGATCATATTTAATGCTAAGATAGCAGGTGATAAACGACTTGAAAAGAAAAAGGGTCTTAATTCAGGTATATATATATTTTTTTTTATTTTCAGTATTTAGAAATTCTTTTTATATGAAAGGATATACTTACAGATTGGTCCTATAGAAGCTATCAAAATCAATTCAGTAAATTAGTTTAAAATAAAAATAACTGGTATTGCCACAACTAAAGTCGGTTTTCTTGTAGATCACAATGTTAATAATATAAATATCCGCTCCATTTTATATACATAAGTGGTACACAATTGTCCCACGATAATACAGTTAAGGGGGAGCCCGGAGACCTTTGTGGGACATTTGCGGGCCAAAATTGGAGACGAAATTTCAACCTTAACATGACGGCATTGACCTTCAATTATAAGGTAGAGTAAATATTTTAAATGTCACGTGATTATTAGCTCTGACCCGCGGCTTTGCACGTGTTAGATTTAAGTAAATAAGAAGATGAATATTTTTAAAGATTTAACTAAATATATACTGAGTGATATAACTAAAAAATACTAGTGAAATGTATTTAACTGGAGGTCAACAACAGTCAAATCAATACTTATTAACAATACTGTCGCAGTTCACTTTCTTCCACGCTTTAAGTCTTAAAAGTATATTAATAACTAGGTTACGACCGCGGCTTCGACCGCGCGGATCTCGGTTATTGCAATATGCAATTTTTGGAAATAACTCGATCGATTTATTTGGATAAGGATTAATACTGGAGTATGAAAACACCACCCAGACGGCGACAAACGTGGTTATTCGTAATTTTAGAAAGAAAAGTGATTATTGTGATCTAACCGTAATAGTTAGACATATGCTATCGCGGACTTATTTGTAGATCTCAATGAGCACTTTAAATACGTAGAACATTGTTTTTCATTATAAGCAACTATTTAATCAGTGCGCGCAAGATAAGCGAATTTTATACAATTTTTCTTGCGACTTGCTCGACATAAATGGTCACAGTTTGGTAAATATAACATATAGATATAATATATAGCCTATGGCACTCACAAAAGATGCAGCTATCGATTGGTGAAAGAATTTTTGAAATCGGTCTAGTAGTTTCGACACCTATTCGTTACAAACAAAAAACAAATGTTTTCTCTTTATAATATTAGTGTAGATTATAGCAACCTGCCCCAGCTTCGTATTAATAATTTTAATGTATTGGTATTATTAACACGTATTTTGAGGGGGCGCTCACCCCAAAATTGACTGGTGCCCCTTCTTTCTTAGATGGAATGAAGCTTCACAATGAGGAAAAAAAGAAATACATTTATTCAAGTAAGCTTTGATTTAAGCATTTATTAAAAGTCATTTTTTTTATTACTGCCACTTTTTTTTTAAGAGTTTAGTATTGCCTCTTGAAAATCGAGTAAAAAAAAGGAATTAATTAAGGAATTATATTCAAATTCAATTATAAATCATCCTTATTCAAATAAACTTGTTTACAAACACTTTTAATTTTCTTTTTTTTTTGAATCTACTGCTGTGTTCGGAAAGTTGTTATCTGTTGAGATGAGTCCGCAAGAAACTCAACAGTTACTTTTTTAAAGTTCTGTTAACATTACGTGTATTTAAATGTACTATGTCTAAAATTACATGGTCGTTAAAAGCCCATATATAATCGACTAACACCATGCACATTTGTCATACAAGTAATCGTTTAGTGTGTAATAGGCTTTGTTCATAATAGAATTATGAACCTCTTATCTTACCAGAGGGAGACTTTGTACAAAAGTCGTTTGTTTGGATACCTCTGTTCCATTCGTGTTTGAACACTAAAGCAGTTGTTTGCATGGCTGTGTTTAGGTTTGAAGGGTGGGATATGGCGTGAATTTACAGGGTACAGAGGAATAACATGTGAGTCCTCGGGAATGACAACGCATGAGAGGTATCATGGGCGAAACAGTATACTCTGTTATGTCCATGGTAGTGCTCATGTCAATAGGCGACGGTTACCACTTTCCATCAGGTGGGCCGTCAGCTTGTTTGCCATTCTAAGTTGTATAAAAAAAAAGAATAATTCCAATATTTTAGTAAAATATTGGTTATATTGCGTAGTTATACACACAAAACATATAGAATGCAATTTAAAACGTTCTAAATTTAAAAATTGAAAAACGAAAACTTGGAAATATTTTAAATTGAAAATAAAATACCGATATATTTTAATTAACTCCCTGTAGTATTAAATATAGAAACCCTTTTTCGTGCTTCCTAATTATTTTGGAGCGTAATATTTGCCGTGTTAAATTGAGATCGACGAATAACACGCCTGATTGGACAAACTACATACAGTACTACCAACATCACAATTTGTATTTTCTGCTTAAAAAAACACTACAGTTGTTTTACCCAACTAAAAGATTAAAAAACCTGGGTAGAAGTGACACTAATATAATTGCTGTTACGCAAGAGACGACGGTATGACGGTACGACGGACGAGACAGGACGGTAGAGAGAAGCCGTAATCTACATTTACATATATGTACTAAGGTTGCCATTTATAAATCTTTTTTATGCTTTTTCAATATGATAACTGTAATATATAGGGGGGGGGGGGGTGGAAGGGATTATTAGTAATGTTTACTGGCACTGGTAGTTACCATCAAGTTGACCTCCACGTGGGGACCACTTGAAAACCAACGTGCTGAACTCCAGGTGTATTCATCACGGTGGACTAACTGACCTGCCTCTTAATTCTCATACAAATATATTAATGCGCCGATATACTTAATTATTATTATTGAATTTAAATTTTTTGTTGTATCTAGTTATTTATATTTTAATATAACATGGAATATCAAGCTGATAGTCCACCTTAAGGTTTGTGCACAAATTACATGAACATTTTACAGGTGGCAGATTTTCAGTTCATGCAAGTTTGTTTTCAAGAACATTTTGCTCCACAAAAAACTTGACTTTTATAAATCAATTTTCACAAAATACAACAATAAATAACGAGATAAATAAATAAACAAAATTCTTAAATACATAAAATTGAAAGGATTGGAATTTCGAATTTCCGATCGTGTTCTTTGTTTCAAAAATCGTTCGAAAATTGTTCGAAAAATCCGCTTTAATTGGCACAAATTATTGATTTATTTTACAGTTTATTATACCAGTTACAAAATTAATAAATTAATTATTAATTTGCTTCCTATCCCGTGGGAGTCGTAAGAGGCGACTGATGGCACTTAATAGCTGTCCTTAACAGCGTCCTTCTTAAAACATCATCAAAATGTAGCTGCAGTTGCCAATCCGCTTGCCAAGTGTGGCAACTAGCAAAACTTTCCCTTATGGTTGAGGCCTATTTAAGCAGTGGACAGTTAACGAACGAGAGTAAAATAAACTCAATTATCAAAATCGGTTCAGAATCGGTTCAAAATAAACCTTCGTCTTTTGGAGCACCATTACAAAACTTGTAAAAATAAAAAAAAAAAATATGAACATTAAAAATAATAGTTATGTCTTATATATCTTTATAGAATATTAGTCTAAAGAAAATAACAGATAAACCAAAAAACATAGTCACGCTCACCACGCCACCTCATAAATCATGGCGTCCTTCAGATATTGACGTATCTCTCGGGTTTTCCTCGCAATCGTAAGGGACAGCAGGATGGCTGGCGTTCACAAGTGGCCGCCTGTGTACGCTTGATAAGCTTTTAATAGGATTTTTTCATTCATGATATTGTTTGTTTAAAGCGGGATTTAAAAAAGATACGAATAAAATACGAATTTGGCCCCCTTTTCAACTGTCTTCTAAAAGAAGATTCTCGATTCGCTTGTATTTTTTTTATGTTAAAATTACCTCATAACTCTGTCAGTTATGAACCGATTTGGATTTTTTTATACAACTTAGAATGGCAAACAAGCTGACGGCCCACTTGATGGAAAGTGGTAACCGTCGACTATAGACATGAGCAGTACCATGGACATAACAGAGTATACTGTTTCGCCCATGATACCCCCCATGCGACATGGAGTCCTTAGGAATGGCAACGCCGTCATGGCCGTCAGCTTGTTTGCCATTCTAAGTTGTATAAAAAAAAATCTATTCTTTGCCATACGTAATAAATGTATTACAAGTTACATAGAATACAGGGATAGGCAGCAGCGGCCTTCTTAAAACATCATTAAAAGCCTAACTACGGTTGCCAACCCGTCTGCCAAGCGTGACAACTACTAACAAAATCTCCTTTATGTTATCGTATATACAGTATAGTATTACAATTATCGTGAGTATCATTTTTGAAGTCGGTTAGAGATACAAATGCCCGCAGCAATTAGATTTTCACGGCAACTTAATGACTGTTAGCAAAGAGTTTGCTAAACCTAAAATGTCGAATACTAACGAGCTAGAACCATAATGGCGATTAAATTTCCATTTAGAATCGGAAATAACTTTAACTCTTCACGTTTGACTAATACAACATTAATAATAGAATAATAAAAGGTTTATTTCGTTTGCGTAAATTTATTTTTTGATATATAGATAGATGTTACCAGATGGGGGACTTTGTATAAAAGTCGTTTGCTTGAGTACCTCTGTCCCATTCGTGTTTCAACCGTGAAGCAGTTGTGTTCGCATGGCTGTGTTTCGGTTTGAAGGGTGAGAAGATATGGCAGTGAATTTACAGGGTACAGAGGAATAACAATGATCATGAGCGAAACAGTGAACTCTGTTATGTCCATGGTACTCATGTCTATAGGCGACAGTTACTACTTTCAATCAGGTGGACCGGTCAGCTTGTTCGCCATTCTAAGTTGCATAAAAATATATTTTTTTTTAAGATAAATTACTGTAATTTATAAGAGGATATAGGATAACTATTGAGGCCAGAAGGGGAAAAATGTTAGGACACTTGATACGACACGACGAACTTATGAACATTATAATAGAAGGTAAGATAGAAGGAAGAAGGGGGAGAGGGAGACCGAGACATAGTTACATCAGGCAGATCAAGGAAGGAGTTGGTGTCGTGTCGTATCAAGAGGTGAAGAGACTCGCTGAAAATCGTAGTGAGTGGCAAGAGCTCCATCGACAAGAGCGCAGCTCTTAAATGGATAGATAGATAGATAGATAGGATAAAATGCTATTGTTTGGGAAAACTATAATAATTTACCTGAGTTAACTCTATAATTCGATCGATGATTCGATTATCTGTTATAAACCATTCAATGCAAAAGTCTAAAAGTTAAATTATTGTAGGTTATGAGCAATATATTTTTTTAACGTCACCATGTCAGCCTTTATCTGTCCACTGCTGAACATAAGCCTTCGTCTTGAAGGGTTTTGCCAGTACTTACAACTGTTGCCAGACAGGTTGGCAACCGCAGTTAGGCTTTAGAGATGTTTTAAGAGGGACGCTGCTGCCCATCTTTCGACCCCCTTAGTCGCCTCTTACGACACCCACGGGAAAGGAAGGGGTGACCTATTCTATGCCGGGAGCATACGGCTATATATTTGCAAGCCACATGGTAAATACATAAGACATATGACACCTCGAACGATCATCGCAATTTACAAAGAGAAAACCATCCATTTTTAAAATTAAATAACAATTGAAAACAATAAAGGAAAAAGATTTAAACGCCATGTTATTTGTTACGCCCTGAACAGCGATCAGACAATAGTCAAATGTGCCACAGTATTTTTTTTTTACAACTTAGAATGGCAAACAAGCTGACGGCCCACCTGATGGAAAGTGGTAACCGTCGACTATAGACATAAGCAGTACCATGGACATAACAGAGTATACTGTTTCGCCCATGATACCCCCATGCGTTGCCATTCCTGAGGACTCAGGTGTTATTCCTCTGTACCCAGTAAATTCACGCCATATCCCACCCTTCAAACCGAAACACAGCTATGAAAACACAACTGCTTCACGGTTGAAACACGAATAGGACACAGGTACCCAAGCAATCGACTTATGTTAGAACTAGACATTATTCCAAACTATATGAAATCTATACAGATTTCATTGGACTCACTGGAGTCTTTAATACTAGGTGGCGTATTCGGAGATACTTTCACCGAGTGCAATAATAACACCCATTCTTCGTCTGGGACTTTCCTTTTATTTTCCTTATATCTGACCAGTACCGAGAATCGAACTGTGGACGATTGCTTTCACAATATTTACTTTCTCCTCTGATTCACTGGGTACGATCACGAACAAAAGTTTTATATAGTCTTCAAATAAATTTTAATTTAAAATTAAAAATAATGCGATTTCAGAGGTTCTCAATTCGACTGTGTATTTGTGTGTTCATTTTACGCAATATCTTAACCAAACTTAGTTTATATCCAATTTTGATGATTCTTTTTACAGTTGATAGATATCTATATTACTTTCATGTCGATTATACATTAATGTAGTCTACAGGGGGAAAGGGATTGTTAGCAATAGAGTTTGATAGCCCCATTGCCAGCAATATGCCCTATTAGGTCGACCTCCACGTGGTTCCCCTGGAAACCATCGTGAACAATTCTTGTTGAATTCGTCACGATGGGCAAACTGACCTGCTTCATCCACACCTATCATCCTTCACTGGTGCCCCGCCGGTGTATACCGATAGCACCTGTGGGGTTACCATTCCGGTATCACCCATTAAAAAAAAATTATCTACATATAAGTAGTTTTATGTTTATAACACAGAGGGCAGTAGTTACGTTTGTAAATAAAATGTTAAATAAATTCAATACTCCACTTTTCAACGGGTGCACCGTCAATTTTGTTGCTATCTACAGTTTCATAAAAGAATATATTTAGAAAAAATATAAATTAGAGAACTAAAAAATTTTAATAAAAGGAGTAAAGCGTAAATGGTCGCGTACAACGCGGTTTCAGAGATGTTTTCTCCCACGAACACTCAGGTTATGGATTGAGCTCCCTGCCGAGGTTTTCCCAAGAGACTACTGTTCAGACTATTCTTCAAAAGGGAGATAAAGAGGTTTCTTCAGGGTCGGCAACGCGCGCGTAATACCTTTGGTATTGCAGGCGTTCATAGGCTACGGTAACCGCTTACCATCAGGTGGGCCGTATGCTTGTTTGCCACCTCAGTGGTATAAAAAAAAACCTTTAAATGTGTATTTTAATCTGTACTTCATGCTACTGTATTTCAGTTGAATTGTTTATATGTCATTGTTTATTTTTAGAATAAATAAAGAATTAAATAAATAAATAAATCTCGGCCGTGGCTAATGTACCAGAAACGAGTGGCGCGTCCCAATTGCTGACAATATATTACGCGATGTCACTGAAAACCGTCGCAGTTCATTCCCAGAGAATTCGTCGTGGACCACCTGCCTTTTACTTGCTATTTTCAACCGACTTAAAAAAAAGGAGGTTCCCAAGTCTGTTTTATTTATCTTATGTTTGTTACCTCATAACTCCGTCAGTTCTAAATCGATTTGAAAAATTCTTATTTTTATCTGAAAGGATATATTTAGAGATTAGTCGCACAGAAATTTTATCAAAATCTGTTCAGTAGTTTATTTTTTAAATTAAATTAACTTTCCTTGTCGGGTTTTTTGGGGGACACAATTATAAACTATTTAACTAACAAAAATAAAATATCGAATCCTCTTTTCCAAACTCTCCCTTATCTAAAGGTAAGCAAGAAATGTGGCAATACAAACTGATCATCATCTCGACAGCGTGCAAATATGTTCTAACTTCACATACTCTTTTTTTTTTTGTTGCAGTATCCGGCCGTAGTACCTTCCTAATGCTCCTCAAATATTGCGTCTAAACTGCGCCCACCATGTACCCTCTTGTATAGGCATTCTGTCACCCGTATCCAATAGCGAGGACGGGATGCCTTAAATACTGTACCGCAAACTATAAAAAAAAAACTTCACATAATCATTTTTAGGTATTGACACTTTTGTTTGCGAATGTATCTAGACGACATTGTACCGATTGTATTTTTCTTAATTTACTTTTTTTTTCAAAACAAAAACGAGCAATACAATTGTGTGAGATCGTTAGTTAAACTTAATTTCTACCGACTTAAAAATTGTTCCTTTTAAGTTTCTTATCTTAATCATCTACACGCTTAGATAAATAACAAAGAAATCTCCTTTTAGACACGTTATCGCTACCACGTACTTGAAATAGAATGAGACAGCACCGTTCTACATCTTATTTTTTCTTAAAAAATGGGGTTACCATTCCATTATCATCCATCAAAATAAAAAAGAAAACAGCATATATATATATATATATATATATATATATATATATATATATATATATATATATATATATATATATATATATATATATATAAACAGGTATATGATAAGTAAATCAGCCTGTTTGCCATTCTAAGTTGTATAAAACAAAACAATGATATCTACGGTAAGAAACAAATATATAAAATTTGTGTGTATGTACTCGTACGTATGAATTTTTTTATATATCACAGAAATTTAAACACGCTGTATAAAACAAGTATATATTGTATACACTACGTTTAAAAAAGTAATCGCACACTGCAATGATCTGCAATCATTCAATTCTTCAACTCTCATTCCCCTCTTGAGGAGGTAGGGGATACAACTTAAAATGGCAAACCAATTTAATATAATATAATAATATTATGTTTTTTTTTACAACACAGGGGTCAAACGAGCATGCGGCTCACCTGATGGTAAGTGACTACCGCCGCCTATGGTCACCCACAACACCAACAGCATTGCAGGAGTGTTGCCGGCCTTTTAAAAAGGAACATGCTCTTCTCTTGAAGGTTATGTTGTCGTATCGGTTCGGAAATACTGCTGCTGGAAGTTGATTCCAAAGAGTGGTTGTGCGTGGTTGTTTCGTTTACTTGTATTTTATTTTGTGCAAATTCTAGTGGCTACCAAATTTCTATTTAAGTATATAATTATGTATTGTTTTAGCCGTTTGTTTGCCTGAAATAAATGAATAAATAATAATTCCAGGTTGCTGTTGCGGCTCCCGCGCTTTTGTAGCGCCTCAGCGATGTTTGCCGACGCTCGCACAGATAGTTTTGACGCAGTCTGACGTAAAAAGACAGCTTCGTTTTTACGTCGAATACGCGGGCGTAGCAACAGTACCCTGAACATGTTTGTTAATAAATTGGATAGTCCTCTCGTGAGAATGCTCGCCGAGAGGACTAGATCATTATTAGTGATTAAGTATTAACATAGTTTTTAAGTACAAAAATGGATCCAAGTTATCTAAAAATAAAAATAAATAAAAAAATATTATGACTGTAAATCTTAAATATACACTCTTGAGTAGTTGAGTGACAGATGACAAACTGTCACTCAACTACTACCGTCACTCGCATTAAGGCAATATGTTAACGGTGTTTTCAGCAATTAATATGTACAGAAAAATAGTTAATGCGATTAAAGGAAGAACATGATGAGTTAATAAAATTTCCACTGTTTAAAATCAGTCTTATTCTTTACGTAAAGCACCATCCACACAATTCCGAGCCCAAATTCTATTAGTGCTCAAAAGGGATGTACAAAACATTTTTTACGTGTATTTTCCTATGCCATCGGAACGACGTCACGTGAAATCTCTGTACTTATTCTTTTATATATAAATTAAATTTTACAAAAAGTTTATTAAATTTGTAAATTATATTCCCGCCATTTACAATAGTGTATAAATGCCTCTGATTACCCCGTCAGATTGTACTAGTATACATTTGTATTTAATTATTTATACTTTTGCCCACATTGAAAAATGTCTACAGGGCAAACTTAATGCCTGATGGCATTCTCTACCAGTCAACCGTCACGCCGAACAGAGAGAGCAAATGGCGGTGCACAGATTTAAGAAAATAGCAAATTAAATAAACATTTTAAGAGATAACAATTTATAATAAATAAACATACAAACATATAGAATAATATCCTTACAAAAAATATATACACATAAATTACATACAATACATATATAAATAACCATACATAGTTTATATTTTTTTATAATTAGTAATAATTGTCATTTCTTCTGTATTAGACAAAAACGTAACTATGTAAGCACACTACAATGCCATAGTAATGTGATATGAAAACGGGTATTTTTTTATACAACTTAGAATGGCAAACAAGCTGACGGCCCACCTGATGGAAAGTAGTAACCGTCGCCTATAGACATGAGTAGTACCATGGACATAACAGAGTATACTGTTTCACCCATGATACCCCCCCCGCGTTGCCATTCCTGAGGATTCAGGTGTTATTCCTCTGTACCCTGTAAATTCACGCCATATCCTACTCTTCATACCGAAACACAGTCATGCAAACACAACTGCTTCACGGTAGAAACACGAATGGGACAGAGGTATCCAAGCAATCAACTTTTGTACAAAGTCTCCCTCTGGTATAAGACAGTTATAATTATTTGCCGTCAGAGTAATGAACCTGAACGACCTAAAGACTAAAAACCCTTGATCCGGAGTTGTGTGAATATTGCTTTACTCATTTTAATCTTATACTTCAAAAACAAATATACTCGGACAATTTTATATAGAAAAAAAAAATTTGCAATCACAAGCTTATTATAACGTCCCATCTCATTTCTCTTATCCCAACGTTCCTTCGCCATGACAGGCCGACGTGCCCCAACCTACTGCCATAAATTAAATTCCCCTATCCCCTACCTGTTGCGTACATTTGTTTACTGTTTCACTGGCTTCAAAACGGATGGAATATTCACGAAAAATCGTAACGCACACAGCTTCCTTTGAACGAATTCCAACTATATTCTCAACGGCCAAGAGACTAAATTTCCATGACTATTAATGGCGCTTATTACTGTTCGCTGATATGCTTTGATAATTTTATGTAAAAGATTGGAACTTATATTTGATCTTGGCAGTGTAATATATGTTTTATAAAGTTTAATATAAAGATTTGTTTTGTTTGTTACGTTATATGCAGTTACAATGTTGTATGACGGAATCTAAAACATAGTATATGCATGTAACGTTCGCATATAAAATTTATTCATATATACCAAAAATAAATATCAAAAACAAAAAAAAATGTGACAAATTTTCATTATAAAAATACTTTTTTTTTCAAGCCGCTGATGCTGGCAATGTATGGATTCATATAAATCCAAAATCAATGGAACATCTAATGTACAGCTGTGATTCGTTGACAAATATGCGTATGAGTCTACCGGGAACGGCTTATCCTACTGTATTTCAGTTGAATTGTTTATATTACATTGTTTATTTTTATGTTTTTGACACAATAAAGAGTTAAATAAATAAATAAATAAAAGATCTAAATGGGTCGACGTGCAACGACTTAGCTGACCTCATCAAAAGATAAAATGGATTCATACATGAAAAATATAGACGAATATAATGACCATATGAAGGTGCCGCCTGAAAATCAGCGCTATATAGGTACATCTCGCTGGAGCTGTACATATATAGCAACAGCTAAGGCGGCTCCTATTACCAGCAACATTAATTGTTTTTTTTTTTTCTTTTTGTTGTTTTATTTTTTTGTTTTCTTAATACTGGTAATAAAGGTTATCTTTCTATCTATCTATCTATCTATGAATAATCTATCCAAAGGTACATAGTCTGGAAAAATGAAAGAATGACAGAAATTGCTTTAGTGATAAGAGCGCCATTTGTACTCCATAAGTGTATTATATATTTATCTTTGTATTATTCTTTAAATGGTTTTTTTATACAACTTAGAATGGCAAACAAGCTGGCGGCCCACCTGATGGAAAGTGAGTGGTAAAGACATGAGCAGTACCGTGGATATAACAGAGTATACTGTTTCGCCCATGGTACCTCCCTATGCGTTGCCATTCCTGAGGACTCAGGTGTTATACCTCTATACCCTGTAAATTCACTGCCATACCTCACCCTTCAAACTGAAACACAGCCATGCAAATACAACTGCTTCACGGTAGAAACACGAATGGGACAGAGGTGCTCAAGCAAACGACTTTAGTACAAAGTCTCATTCTGGTAAATTTATATACTTATGGTGCAGTAAAGAGTAAAGAAATAAATAACTTTATGACTAATAACCGGTTTTAAAAGTTATGTTTTATAACAATACCTTTCCAATTACTTACTTTTGGCATTTTCTCTGAACTCTGAACCTCTTAACCTAGTTAGTATTAAACCAAACAATACCACAGTTATACACACTTATAGTTATGCAAAAACAAATAACACGCTGTTCTGACTCGGATCATTAACTTCATAATGTATTTTAACCATAAATTAAAATTGTATTACACAAAAAAAAATTTCAATTGTGGCAATTTGAAAATTTTTTATTTAAAAAAAAAACAGTTGTTTTGATTTAAAAACTACACTACTACTACATACAATTTTGATAAAATTTCTGTAGAACTAAACCGTAAGAATATTCTTTTAATTCAAAAAATCCAAATTAGTTTTTTTTTATACCACTGAGGTGGAAAACAAGCATACGGCCCACCCGATGGCAAGTGGTTACCGTAGCCTATGAACACCTGCAATACCAGAGGTATTACGCGTGCGTTGCCGACCCTAAAGAAACCCCTTTACCCCCCTTTTGAAGAACCCCATGCTGTAGTCTCTTGGGAAAACCTCGGCAGGGAGCTCATTCCACAATCTGAGTGTTCGTGGGAGGAAACAGACATTATAAATAATAGAGTTCTGAGGTAAACATAAAAATGAAATATAACTATTATAAAAACTGATTCTGCTACTATCGAAGACATTTTATATATATATTTTTTTTGTCAAGTTTTATCATTATTTGAGGTTACCACGTCATATTTTTATTTCTATTGTGATCTTGATTTCCTTTCTCTTCATAATTAACCTTTCTCCCCACATAAGAAAAAAAAAAATGTCTTTTTAAATAATCATCGTCATCATCTATTGTCCACTGCTGAACGTAAGCCTTCCCAACAGGAGGATTTTGCCAGTAGTTGCCACGCTTGGCAGGCGGATTGGCAATCGCAGTGAGACTTTAGGGGATGTTCTATGAGGGACGCTGCTGTCCATAGCTCGACCGTTAAATTCCTTTTTCAAATAATTTTTAACTAATAACTTAAAATAATTTCTAATTCAATTACATATCCTTAAATTCTATAGTAAGCTTTCTTTTATTTTATCAGACAGTAATATCCATTAAGGAAGATTAAGGAACGGAAACAAAATATTACATCACGTCCCCAATCCGCTGATACCTTATCACCGCATACCGATTGAATCTCATTCTAATTATGACACAGAATTAGTTCATCACAAACAATTATTTGGCATGTGTCTGATTATCTCGCTTTGACTTATAAATAGATAGTAAATACTAATAGATTACATATTATACAGCGCCATCTAACGACCAACTAAACAAAGTATTTACAGCGAGTATTAGACAATGACTAAATATTTTCCCCCCGTGTGGTCCCGGCATAAAATAGGCCATCCCTTACTTTCACGTGAGCGTCATAAGAGGAGACTAAAGGAGGGCAAAACATTTCCGAATAACAATTAATGAATTGTTTTTTAAAAAACCAATTGAAAACTCGTGTAAATTGAATTATAAGATACGACTTCAAAACTTCAATTACATTTTAACCAAAACAAACATTTTGCCATGACACACACATCTCATGACACGACAGAATTAAAATTGCTTATGAATACAAATACTTCTATTTTGCGGACATCGAACCCGTCAGTACTGTAAGACGAGGCAGTATAGTAAACCGCTATACCACCAATATCGTCTACATATTACTTTCATTTATCCTCTTAAATGCGTGAATTTACTGGGTACAGAGGAATAACACCTGAGTCCTCAGGAATGGCAACACATGGGGGGTATCATGGGCGAAACAGTACACTCTGTTATGTCCATGGTACTGCTCATGTCTATAGACGACGGTTACCACTTTCCACCAGGTGGACCATCAGCTTGTTTGCCATTCTAAGTAGCATAAACAAAAAACTTAAATTATTAATACATAAAAATTGAATTATCATTCTATTATTATTAAAAACAAATAAAAGCAAAAGTTATAACTGTGACCCACAAATGAGAGTCATTTTCTGCTAACTGTACACGCACACAGTGTCACACGTAACGTACATCAACGGGACTCACGTATGTCTGCGAATTTAAACAGGGGCGCAGGAGTCGACAGCTAGTGGTGCATTTTTAATTCAAATAAATTTATGACAAAATAATCTTTGACTATTTTATTATTATTTATATGCGGCGGCACTTATCAAAAGGCGAGCCACATGCTCGTTTGTTCCTGTATTTTAAAAGAAAACTTTTTTTTTATACAACTTAGAATGGCAATATATACATGAGCAGTACCATGGACATAACAGAGTATACTGTTTTGCCCATGATACCCCCCATGCGTTGCCATTCCTGAGGAATCAGGTGTTATTCCTCTGTACCCAGTAAATTCACGTCATGTCACACCTTTCAAACCGAAACACAGCTATGCAAACACAACTGCTTCACGGCTGAAACATGAATGGGACAGAGGTACCCAAGTAATCGACTTTTGTACAAAATCTCCCTATTTTAAAGCCGGCAACAAAAACACGTGACAGCCCTGGTGTTGCAGGAGTACATAGACTACAATGACCGTTTACCATCAGACGGACTGTATGCTTGTTTGCCATCTTAGTTGTATAAAAAAGAACTTCAAAAGAAGCATATGGATTACGTATTTATTTATTTATACATGTTACGCAATTTTTGTTTGTCTTCTGCAATTGTAGATTATTTAATGGCTAATAATGAAAAAAAACTGTGATACGATGATAAATATCATACATTATTATCATAATATACCAAAATTATCATTACAATATAACAAAATAATTTCTTTAACAAAAAAATACATTATATTTTTTTTTTCAATTTGGAAAATTTTAATTAGTACGCTTATAAAGCTTTGAAAGTAATCATAAAATAGCCGTGAATAAAATAACTAATTCTGGCCATTTTATAATAAGACTAGATAAACATTAATATTTCAAAGGAAAACAGTACACTTTTTTATTCTACATAAAATATTGCAACAACAACGTAAATTAACATATAACAGGTTGCTTATGTTTGAAGGTAAACAAACACCCACTTAACGTGTGAATCAAGCATGAATCACATTTACATAACAAACTACGAGCCACCATACTTTCTCGTGCCGACAGTTGCGCGCGCCTGGCCGGTACCGGTGCACTCCTCACATTAATGAAGCACACGCCGTATATTCTCGAACAATCGCCCCACACCAACCAAGCCTATATAAGCATTCGAAACAACTCCGCAACCGGCATAAGATATTTCGAAAGCGCGCTACCGATAAGGAAATCAAAACAAACGACATGATCAAATACGTCGTGCTCATATTTGGAGTTATCAGTGTTGCGTCCAGTAATGAACTAAGGAGACACAGGTTCAGAGACTCGCTTGAGGAACTGGACCGTTACATCAGTCACGCACTTTCCCATCACTATTTGTGGCCGTGGAGTCAGATTGTTAGAACAGCAGCCGCGATTGATTCTGAAGTGAACTTCGAAGGCTCAAGAATAATATCGAACGATAAAAAGTTTGAAATAAACCTGAACGTCAAGAGATTCAAACCGGACGAGTTAAACGTGACGGTAAACAAACATAACATTGTGGTGAAAGGGAATCATAAAGTAAGCGATGATGAAGGACAGATATTCATAAAGAATCGTATGTTCCAACGATTCGATTTACCTTTGGAATGTAAACCTGAAGAGGTCAAAGCGGTTTTGAATGAAAACGGCATCCTGAGTATTTGGGCACCGAAACATAAATTGCCTCCACCACCGCCCGAAAGACAAGTACCTATTGAAGTTAGGTTACCAGTAGAGAAAACAGAAAACCCGGTGGACATAATAGAAGAAGTTTCAACCGAAAAATATGAAGCGGAGTTGGTAAAAAATAAAACTAACAAGAAGAAGGAAACGTTGCTAGAAAAGGTGGATCCGGCCAAACTATCAACCGAGTCGCCGATTTGGCAACAAGAAGACACAACGACCCACATTGGGAAGATAAGGAAGAAGGAATTAAAAACAACAACAAAAACAGTGAAAGAGAACGAAGTGACAAAGGGCGGGGAAGGCAATGGATTGGATTATTTGCTCGTAGACGGAGAAGTTGAAGAGTGAAGAATGAAGATTGAAAATGTGTCAAAGACTGAATGAAGCTTTAAGTTTCGAGTGAAAAATATGGTAGAAATCTGTCTAGAGGGTTATCAGCCAAAAAAAGATAGCGTGCTGATTCCAGTGATTTATTAAAGTTGTTTGTTTAATAAATAAAGATATTATTTATTGTAAGTAATATTTTTTTTTTATTTCATTTCGCTCTAGGTACTCCGTAATGCGTAATAATATTTTATGGTACAGTACTCTTTATGTTAATAGCTAAAATGGCGTAGATTTCTTTATTATGATACACGTATTTCATCTAAATGTTGACATTGTAAACATTTGTAAATCAAAAGTTTTTAATAGTTTTGTTGTATCCAAAATAATTCTAAAGAATTCTTCAGGTTTCTTTGCCTCCATTTATTACGAAAAAAAATTATTAGAACAAAATTCGCTCGCGAATTCACGAACATTATCATTATTATCATTATTTCAGCCATTATTAATTTCATAACAATAATAATAAAATCTTTAATCAGGTTACCAGGGCCCACGCAATTTTTATTTTATTTAACAGCAATAAAATGAACTAATTGAATGAATTTTGATCAAATTCTCTGCAATTATATTTTATTATCAGAGGCGAAATATTATAAAATACTGTTTCCTGCAGTAACATATCCCAAATTAAACAATTTTTTTTTTATTCGTTAATTTTAAAACCTTTGTGTTGTTTAAACATATAATATTACGTACCTGCAAAATTTTTTCATCACATTATGTCCTGATAGTGTATTTATTTTATTTTTTTTTTTATTTCTCATAAAGATGAAGAATATATTAAGTAAAAAATAAAAAACAAATGCATGCAAATGAGTGTTTTTAATCTTACAATTAACTTTTAATCGCCTTTATTTATGAATAATAATAAATCAATTCTTTTACGTAACGCCCAAATTTATTTTAAACAAACGCCAATTCAATTTTCTGGTTCATTGACCTTTTCAATTATTTCCATAAAATTTCTTTTTATATCAAATAATTTTCGCTTTTAGCACGAATTTATTGATTATGTTTCAATCAATTTAGCGGTTTGATTGTTCTCTTATCACTAATCACGACTGTGGTCATAAACTGCCAATTGCAAATATTAACCGGGAAATTTTGTCCATTGTAAATAATTACATACATTCGCTTAACTTTGATCTTATGTAATGAGCTTATATGCTTATCTCCTTAATTAAAATTAAGTAATTCTTATTAAGCAAACAATGTTTTCTAATATAATATATTAGAATAAATACCAGAGGGAGACTTTGTACAAAAGTCGTTTGCTTGAGTACCTCTGTCCCATTCGTGTTTCAATCGTAAAGCAGTTGTGTTCGCATGGCTGTGTTTCGGTTTGAAGGGTGGGGTATGGCGTGAATTTACTGGGTACGGACGAATAACACCTGAGTCCTTAGGAATTGCAACGCATGGGTGGTATCATGGGCGAAACAGTATACTCTGTTATGTCCATAGTACTGCTCGTGTCTATAGGCGACGGTTACCACTTTCCATCAGGTGGGCCGTCAGTTTGTTTGTCATTCTAAGTTGTATAAAAAAAAACATGAACATAAATAGTATTTTAATCATCACTATCATCTGTTGCTGAATACAGGCCACTCCTTATTGGCGGCGGGGGGAGGGGTTGCCAGTAGTTGCCATGCTTGGCAGGCAGATCAGCAACCGCAGTTTTGGTAATATTTTAAGAGAAACGCTGCTGCCCATCCGTCGATCTTTAAGTTCTCTTACTCACCTCTTACGACACCAACGGGTAAGGAAGGGGCAGTATCTTATTGGTCAGCTTTTACCAATTCAAAATAAGGTACTTCCCAAAATCACTTTTTTAAGAGATTGCACCCTGTTCATTTCGCTAGTCAATAGTACTTTTGACTGGTTAAAAGTTGACTGCAATATAAGCATTGCACGTGTAAGTTGATAAATTAAATATTAAATATTAATAACCTTCCATCGTCTAATGAAATATTCTATTTAAGTTACATTCAAGAATCGTAATAGGAAGGTATTAAATGAACCAACACTCGGCATCCCGAGGCGTTAATTGTACAGTAATTTCAATGAAAAATGCCTCAATCGAGTTAATTAAATGGTGCTGTGTAATTATTTATTACAAATTGTTTAACTAAAAGTTCAATACAATAATGTTTTCAGGTGTTGTTACGGTTGCCACGTTTTTGTAATGCATCCACAATGTTTGCAGCGGCATGGACAGATGACTTCTATGCCATCAAACGCAAACGGATCGCATCTCTTTTACACCGACTGCGTGGCAGCAGTAACAGCATTCTGTGGGCATTGTGTAATAAATACGATAGCCCGATCCTCTCATTGTGGATCAAAATTATTATAGGGGCCATAAAATGAATTTTGTATTTGTTTTTTTTTCTACTAACATAGTTTAAGTCAATTGTTACTAATAAAAATGGATCTTTGTAATCTATAATAAAGAAAATATATAAAAAAAAAAGGGGTTCCCACTAGAAAATATGATGATTAATTTCTGGTGAATTTGTCACGATGTACCTATTGATCTGTATTCATCCTCACCTATTATCATTCACTTGTACCCTTCTACTACAGTGTAATAGAGCGTTTAGGGTACTGTTAGGGCTGTCCCGGTTTTGTAGTGCGTCGGGAATGTTCGCCGAGGTGCGTGTTGATTGTTTCTACGCTACTATGCGAAAGCGGTGCACATCTCTGATGCGTAGTGTCCGGGACAGCTCTAGCGCTATCCTAAGGATATTTGCGGACCATATAGACTGCCAGTATTTATATCGTTGCAGAATGATTCATATACTGGCTAACATACAAAAAAAAGTAAGTTAAGTTAATGTTATTTATTTATAAATGTATTTTTTTTTATACGATCTAGAATGGCAAACAAGCTGCCGGCCCACCTGATGGAAAGTGGTAACCGTCCCCTATAGACATGAGCAGTACCATGGACATAACATAATATTTTGAAGCATTTATTGTGAAGCAGTTGTGTTTGCATAGCTGTGTTTTGGTTTGACGGGTGGGATATGGCGTGAATTTACTAGGTATAGAGGAATAACATCTAAATCCTCAGGAATGGCAACGCATGAGGGGTATCATGGGCGAAACAGTATAATACTCTGTTATGTCCATGGTACTGCTCATGTCTACAGGCGACGGTTACCACTTTCCATCAGGCGGGCCGTCAGCTTGTTTGCCATTCTAAGTAGAATAAAAAACAATAGATATTGCTATGTATTACCTACCCTAAATTAAGAGATAAGTTCAGAAAAACGGCGCCTCAGAATCGACCCCCAATAATTTGTAAAAGCAAGAAACAATGTTGTTTGTTATAAATGATCAGGTATGACAAAATGTTTATACCAGGTGTTACTAGACGGTTGAGTGTAGAGCGAGGAGAAGCGACACAGGAGCAATTCAATGCTCAGTATGTTAAGTAACTGTGGGATCTATCTATAGTTAGTGAAATGAAATGAATTTATTTTGCTAGAATGCAGGTAATTTTAGTAGATAGAGGTTTATATTTCCCGTGTACATTCTGCCTCTATGTCGGCGTGCTAATTTTTAACACATATATATATATATATATATATATATATATATATATATATATATATATATATATATTATATTATATTTTTTTCCTTTGTGATACAATATATTATTATTATTTATAACAGTAAACGAAAAATAAAAGCCTGTACAATAGTTGTCGAAATTAATAAAAACCATCTCTGGAAACTATCGTGAACAATTCTTGTTGAATTCGTCACGATGGACTAACTGACCTACTTCATCCTCACCTATCCTATCCTTCGCCGGTGTATACTGATAGCGCGGGTGGGGTTACCATTCCATTATCACTCATAAAAAAAACTTATTTTCTTCTTTTCGAAGTCGGTTAAAAACATTCTTATCATGCTGAAGTTCAGATGCATCCATCATGGTGGACTAACTGACCGTTTCATTCTCACCTATCATCCCTCACTGGTGCCCCGCCGGTGTATACAGTTGGCGCAGGCGGTGTTACCATTCCATTATCACCCATAAAAAAAAAACCATATAACTCGCTGATAATGTAACTTTCTGCAGGTAAGAGAATTATTAAAATCTCTTAAGTATTTTTCGAGTATATCCATTACAGACAAACAAAAAACATAAAATGTTTCCTCTTTATAATACGAGTATTACACAAATGAAAGTCCCTGAAATTTATTAAAAGAAAAACATCTTTGAGAAGTCTTTTGAACAGAAATGAATGCAAGAAAATACATGTTTTCCCCGTTTGTAACATAATAAATCGAGAAAATGCGAAATCCGCCGGAGACCTTCGAGCTGGAGGCCTATTCTAAGAAGAAGTACAGGTCATCACCTTGATTCGTATTGATGATTCAATAAGGCTGGTATACGTTGCCAGTCCAAATAGATCTCCTATAAATATTGTTACTGATTTCTGTTTTTGGACTTTACATATAATAACTTATTTATTTACAGTCTATTTTCAACCAACTTCAAATAAAAGGAAGTTTTTTTTTTTATGTTTGTTTTTTTTATACAACTTAGAATGGCAAACAAGCTAACGGGCCACCTGATGGAAAGTGGTAACCGTCGCCTATAGACATGAGCAGTACCATGGACATAACAGAGTATACTGTTTCGCCCATGATACCACCCATGCGTTGCCATTCCTGAGGACTCTGGTGTTATTTCTCTGTACCCAGTAAATTCACGCCATATCCCACCCTTCAAACCGAAACACAGCCATGCAAACAACTGTTTCACGGTTGAAACACGAATGGGATAGAGGTACCCAAGCAATTGACTTTTGTACAAAGTCTCCCTCTGGGGGGAAAGGGATTGTTAGTAATGGGGACTGAGAATCCCATTGCTAGCAATATACCCAACCCGGTCGACTTCCTCGCGGTTCTCCCTGAAAACTATCATGGTTAATTCCCGATGAATTTATCATGATGGGCTAACTGGCCTGTTTTCATTCTCATCTATCACCCTTCACTGGTGCCCCGCCAGCGTATCCCGTTACCGCAGGCGGGGTTACCATACCATTTTCACCCATCAAAAAAAAAGTCTCCCTCTGATTTTACCTTATAAATTACAAATTTAATTGTGATATTAAATATGATTTATTATTTATACCTACGGAATATACCTATGTTCTATACTGGACAAATAACAGCTGAGATGACGATGATGATGTAAATGACAATGATAATGATCCACTTTCTATGCAGTGATTCATCTTTTGAATTCAATTGTTTTAAATAAAATATTTTTTATTCATATTACTCGAGTATTATGGAGCGTTCATTGACATATTCCTAATTAACTGTCAAGGGAGTCCATGTATACCTGCGTATATATGAATGTATATTATGCCTCATAGCGAATCCGCTGACGCCTGACGTGCTTTGACATATGAACGTGTTAATCCCGTATATCCGACATACTACGACACTACATACGACAATGCGGACCCCATAAATCCTCCGTGGATTTATGGGGTCCGCATTTTTTATCCAACATGTAATGGTAAACAAGTTAATGGCCCACCAGATGTAAAGTGGTAATTGTCGTGTATAAACGTAAAAAGAACTATGGGCTTCACAAAATAGGAATTACATTGTAAAAAATTTTAGAAGTTTCTAATGTGGTGTAATGTAATGTGCACCCGTGCGAAGCCGGGGCGGGTCGCTAGTATTTGTATAAAAAAAAAATTAAAACTTAACCTTATTCTTTTCTTGTTATTTTAAAATGTATTTTTCCTATTTGTAACCCTGACTATAGTTCTGGTGACAGCGGTTCAAACTATATCATTTAATATCACGTTTCGACTGTAAAAATACATTGTTAGCGGCCTGGCGTTGCTCACACCCGCTTTTATGGCTCCCGAACCGAATGATAGGCACTTGTTTGCAATTTATTTTACAACTTAATAGAGAAAGCTTTATCTTTGTCTGTATCTTTATTTATAACTTTATTGCTATTAATATGTTGCCTACATTTTTTTAGACTTTAATGCACCATTTATAAAAAAATAAATACAGTTAATTTTAATGAAAAGTGATACAAAAGGCGGCCTTATCGACTAGCCATCTGTTACAGACGACCTTTGGGTAGAGGAATTAAGAACATAAGAAATACTTAAACATTAAGAAAAAAAAAGAGGGAAGGTGGCACACTATTATATATATACTAATATATACATACATATATATTTTGTTTTATTTTTTTAATTTAGACTTCAATTAAGCAGAAATTGGTATACCATGAAAGCAGATCATTTGAATCCTCGTGACAACGTAAAGAGATGGCTTCTGGCATAGAGTCGACCTAACTATATATTTTGCTAGCAAAATACTACTTTCTACTTTTGCAATAACAGTGAACATAATGCTCGAAATGGTCTACCATTATTTGAGAGTTAATAGAAAATTTTATTTTACTTATTTTTAGTGTCAGCCAAATTTGAACCTACGACCTTTGTAGTCTATTAGTCAGAGAAGTATACCACTGGACCATGACGTTAGATGAACCTGTTGTATCGTCCGTTTCCACGTAGTCCCGGCATAAAATAGGCCGCCCGTTCCTTTCCCGTCGGCGTCATAAGAGGCAACTAAGGGAGAGCAAGGAATGGGCAGCAGCCTCCCTCTTAATACATCCCCAAAAACTAACTGTGTGCTAAATAAATGGGGCAACTACTGGCAAACCCCTCTTATAAGAGAGGCCTATGTTTAGCAGTGGGCAGTTTTTTTTTAATGGATAATAATGAAATGATATCCCAGCCTGCACTAACGGTATACGCTGACGGGGCACCAGCGAGGGGTGATAGATAGGTGATAATAGAAAGGAAGGTCAGTTAGACCATTGTGATGTATACACATAGAATTTAGCACGATGGTTTCCAGGGGGATCACGTGACAAGGTATATTGCTAACAATGGGACTGGAAGTCCGCATTATTAGCAAATTACTCTTTTAAATCACTACTGGACAGATTTGAATGAAATTTGGTATATGGGTAGGTTATATCCTAACTTAGCATATAGGACAATTTATATAATGATCCAGACGGACAAAGCGGCGGGAAACAGCTTGTAAGTATTACAACATACCTTTATATAGCAATTTTACTAATTAAACACATCAATTACGCTACATAACTATGCCAAAATTCTATAGGATTTCATTAAATCGTTGGCAACAAGTAGATATATGTACAATACAACATATACAGATATATGACGTCAATAACAGCCGAGTCTCGTCTGAACAATTCGAGATTATCGCTGTATCGATTGAATATCAATTAATTATACTATTGTCGAGTTAATTTATTACGCTTTAATTTATTTGGATTTACAATAAATCTTACCTACTCATCAAATTTTAAAAAAGAGCTACTAAATTTGTCTGTGTGCTGTAAAAAATTTTAGATTTGAAAAAATAAAAGAAATTACAAATACATTTCGAATATTATATTCAAAATAATTATGATTTACAATAATTAGTTTATTTTACTTAATAATATTGAAATTGAGTATTTTCTTAAGTTAATAGAGGTACAAATGTTAAAATTTAAATATATTCATTAAATGCTTATTACTACTAATATGATGTGCAGAGGGAGACTTTGTACAAAAGTCGATTGCTTGGGTACCTTTGTCCCATTCGTGTTTCTACCGTGAAGCAGTTGTGTTTGCATGGCTGTGTTTCGGTTTGAAGAGTGGGGTATGGCGTGAATTTACAGGGTACAGAGGAATAACATCTGAGTCCTCAGGAATGGCAACGCATGGGGGGTATCATTTGCGTAACAGTATACTCTGTTATGTCCATGGTACTGCTCATGTCTATAGGCGACGGTTACCACTTTCCATCAGGTGGGCCGTCAGCTTGTTTGCCGTTCTAAGTTGTATAAAAAAATATGTAAAATAAATTATTTAAACCAATTAAATTATAAAGTTAGCCATTTACAGCACATCAACCATGATTACAATCTATTCGAAATATGAAAAATACATAAAATTAAACCAAAATTTGTATAACAAATGAAAAATCACAGATCTAAAAAATGTCTGCACAAGTGCCTTAACTTACAGAAAAAATATTTGAATTAATGAGTATACTGTCGGCGACAAAGGAAACCAGGAATGGAAATTGGAAATATATGTATAATAGTCAAAGGAACTTAGAAGACTAGGGCCGTAAAGGGAAGCCAAAAGGAAAACAATACATATGCGTGTCAATTTCGAATTTGGTAAATAATAATATATAGCTATAAATAATATATGTGGCCTGTACTCCACATATACTTTATTTGCATTATACAAATCTTAAAGCAATCTTTTCAAGACAACCTTAGAGTAGTGGATTAATTGTTATACAAGTACATATGAGAATATTGTATCATATATAAATATATCCTTTTAATTATGTATATTATTCCTTTTTATATATGTTATTGTACTAATGCTTACCTGGGTGATCTTATTGGAAGACTGTAAAGCTCATCCAGTTGATAAAATAAATCAATTAATTAACCTATAATCCAATTTAAGTAATAAAATTATTAACTATTTACAATTATTTTATTTTACCTTTTTTTTTATACAACTTAGAATGACAAACAAGCTGACGGCCCACCTGATGGTAAGTGGTAACCGTCGCCTTTAGACATGAGCAGTACCATGGACATAATAGAGTATACTGTTTCGCCCATGATACCTCCCATGCGTTACCATTCTTGAGGAGTCAGGTGTTATTCCTCTGTACCCAGTAAATTCACGCCATATCCCACCCTTCAAACCGAAACACAGCTATGCAAACACAACTGTTTTACGGTTGAAACACGAATGGGACAGAGGTACCCAACCAATCGACTTATGTACAAAGTCTCCCTCTGGTAAAATTAAAACTACACCCGTAAGTATAACAAATAAATAAAAAGAAATAAAAAAATATATCTATAATACTGTTTATAAATACTTGGACCAATCTGTAAACAATCTATATTTTTAATGCGAATTTAATTCTTTAAAAACAAAACGAAAATACAAAAATGTAATATTTAACTATCATGTCAATTAAATAAATGCATTGTTACATATAATGCCTTAGAATACAACATATAATACATATAAACATGGTAATATATGTACACCAGTTGAAGATTAATTTACGTCAAAATATATATTAAATAGAAATAAATAATTGCAAGTATATAAATAAAAAATAAAATAAAAACTATTTTTAAATAACTCTACCCACGTAATATTCAAACTCCGTCATCATTCGCAGAATTAAAATGGAAAACTCATTACCGGCCTCACTGCGGACTCATATTCCTCATTACCTAATGCGGAAATTATGTATTTACTTACATTTTAATGGGAAAACTTTTATTTAGAGAAACGAGTAAAAAAAAAATAACAACCTTATAAGAAATTTAAAAGCATTTTAAAAGTCATATAATTTATTTCCTTAGTACTTGAATTCGGTAATCCGGGTACAAAATCGGGATTAATATGTTTTCAATTAGGTGACATGATTATAAAATATAAATGATTATTTTATTTAATATACAAAACAATTTACACTCAATAATAACTACATTACATTAGATTAAAATAGTAAAATTAATTATTGTATAAATAATTATGTAAAAATTATGTATAAATAATTAATTAATATATAATTTAAATATGCAGAATAAAAAAAAAATATGGTTACTGCATATCTCTGTATGTATGTATTTTGCATATATAAAAACCGATCATTGTCATCACGCAAATGTGAAAACGATTCATGGCTTAACATAGATATAAATTTGATTATGTATTGACTGTAATTTAGCTGTATGTTTTCCAAAAAATAAATAAATAAATAAACAATATTAATTTAATATAGTATTTTTTTTCGTGTTGCCAGTGCTGACTTATGAAACCGAAACATAATCTTACACGATTACCCATGTGCAAAAACTTTAAATGCATACATAATTACTAAGTAATTAATACATAGCTTACTAAGTAATTTGAAGCCTTTGGAATATTTCTTTGTGTGGCAGAATCCGAAATGAAAATATCCACAAAAGAATCAAAGTAACCGACATAGTCCGAAGGATAAGAAAGCTGAAGTGGTTGGCGTTTTCTTCTGTCTTTATTCTTATAGTTTAAGTTATTTATTTTCTTAAAGAAATACAACTCATTTATACAAACGTGAGAAAATACAAAATTTTACAAATACATTACAAGTGAAGGTAGAACAGAAGTTCTTCAGATTTTGTTAACGCTTTCTATAAGACGGACTGTACGCCTTTAAAAAAAACTATATATATATATATATATATATATATATATATATATATATATATATATATATATATATATATATATATATAAAGGTGGTAAACAAACATACAGCTCGTCTGATGATAAACTTACTGTAGATTATAAACACCTGCATCACTAGAGATTAATTATTAAAACTAAGAAATCTAACTTTTTACAGCGTACGATCCATCAGAGTCGTAAATTCTCTTCTTATAAAAACCATGATCCACTTCGCCATAGCTCAATTTACTATAACCATGATACGGCTGATAGTCGTGATCGTAAGAACTGTGATAATTATCATAAGGCTCGTGATCGTGCTCGATGTAATGCGGGTGCTTCTTCTCCTTCAAATAATGTATAAACCATATAAAAAAGTGCCAGCCCTTTGTTAGCAGCGCATAAAATATAATCCCGTACACGACCTTCAGTATAAACAGCTTTATCGCCACAACGTAGAAGAAGTGAACTGTGAACAATAAAAGTCAATTGTTGAAAAAAATCTACGTTTAAACATCTCGTAAAATGAAAAACAAATATTTAAAAAAAAACACTTTTAAGAGTATTTAAAAAGGAGGTGGTTCGAATAGAATTTTTTGAATGGATATCATATCATTATATCACCCTTTAACTGTCCACTGCTGAACTTAACTCTCCCCCTTGGGGGGTTTTGCCAGTAGTTGCCATACTTGGCAGGCGGATTAACAACCGCAGTAAGGTTTTCGAAATGTTTTAATAGGGACGCTAATTACATATTATTCTTACTTGCCTGTATAGTCTAGAATGAATAAACAGTATAGAATGGGCCATCCCTTCCTTTCCCGTGGGTGTCGTAAGAGGCAACTAAGGGAGGGCGAGGGAAGGGCAACAGCGTTCCTCTTAAAACATCTCTAAAGCCTAACTCTTATTGCAAACTTGCCTGTCAAGCTAACTACTACCAAAATTCCCCTTAAGGATTTTTTTATACAACTTAGAATGGCAAACAACCTGACGGCCCGCCTGATGGAAAGTGATAACCGTCGCCTATAGACATGAGCAGTACCATGGACATAACATATACTGTATAGTATACTGTTATACTGAGTATACTGTTTCGCCCATGATACCCCCCATGCGTTGCCATTCCTGAGGACTCAAGTGTTATTCCTCTGTACCCTGTGAATTCACGCCATATCGCACCCTTCAAACCGAAACACGGATGACGCCTGTGTTTGGCAGTGGACCCTTAACGGCCGATATAATGATCACGGATCAGATTTGACCATCACAAAATTGAAATATTACTAACACGGAAGTAAACGTCGTCGATTGCAAAAATATTTGTGAAAATCAGATTCTAATTGGCTACTTAATCGCAAAAAAAACAACGCTAATTGAGAATATCCTTTCTTTGGAATTCGCTTAAAAGTAAAAGCCAATAAATAGAACTTGGTTTTCACAGCCGACCTCGTGAATAAATAAACTGTAGTTTTAGGATAGATTTCTAGTGACTGCAATGTGAATATGTTATATTACGACATTTGTTATGCAACTGGCAATGCAATCGCGGATATTACATGCAACGATTGTAAGTCAAATGACGAGAGTCTATCCATAGGTTACTCCCATTTAGTACCGAATGCATTTCTCGATTCAAATTTATCTTTAATCCTTAATGTTTACTATGTGTGATTTTCCTTGATCTATTTAATATATTTATATATTTATGTTTATGCACTATTATTTATATTATATTTGTATGTTTATATAATTTAATCTTATTTTTATATAAATGATATTTAGAGTAATATGCATTTCATTAGGTTACTTTTTTTGTATTGATTGTGTCTGACTTCCTTGCATTTGCAGACGAAGTTGCGCGGGTCAACTAGTCTGTATGCAACAATTATTGTATATATAATACAACTATTATATTGTTCTACAATATTGTAAATGTGAAAATTTATAAGGATTTCACTCATTCCCACTTAAACAAGCTATTTTACAATTACGTTATACTAGCAGGAAAGAAGTTTTTGGTGTCGATCAAATTTTAATTCACAACCATTGGGATTTTATGAATCATAGTATGTAGTTTACTTCTAATAAATACTCGAAGCATTAAGACCTGACCTCAATACAGACATTATATTCATATAAATAAAAATTATCGCTAAAAAGTACGAAAAAAATACCTACTCATTGTTTAAAAAAATTAAAAGCCCAGTCAATACTTGGAGGTCCATATGGAACAGTTTTCGAATAAAAGTTGTAGTTTTCTGTACTGTGGGCGTTTTTGTAACTTGTCCACACGTCTGGAACATATTTGGAGATAGCCAACGCCCAGGTCAACAGTACTAAGGCCTTCATTCCAGCTAGAACCACAGCTATACCTAGTACTATCTTGTACAGTCCACATTTTACGGCCAGCAATATCGCTAGGTTGGCTGCAACAGATAAATTACAATCTCATTTTGCTGATTGCCTAAATTTAGCCTAAATTTAGCTCCTACTCATAAAATTCGGAATATATACGTATACCCGAAAATACTATAAAAAATTATGTCTGGAACTATTACAGTCATATTTTAAAAATGATAAAACTAAAGCCACAAGTAAACTTTGTTCCAAAAAAAAAAAACTATATCAATTGTAACATAATGTAGAAATAACACGAGAACACTGTAAACAAATTTATATAAAATGTTCCCTTTATAATGAGATTAGTCCAAAAATAAAGGACATCGATATTTTCCATAATTCACAGCGTACCTTCATGTATAAACTACTATATCACATTAAGAGCCATGACACAATCTAAACATATTCTTTTCTTTCCTTGCAATATTAAGTACATAATAAAAAGTTCAAATAGTTTAAGTAAATAGATAGAAAGATACTCTTTATTATTTCCTCCAAAAGATTACAATAGTAAACTTATTACAAATATAAACAATAACAAGAAATAATCACAATGAGATAACAATAACCTTATTGCAAAAGGCGATCTCTTCCAAGCAATCTTTGGATGGAGAATTAACGTTCCATTATCACCCATTGAGAAAACCAAACCTAATTATTTAATTTTTAATAAATCGTATTTTGAACTTAAAAATCTAACATATATACCGATAAACTGGATAACCGATAAACCGATATTTATAAACATCACTAGCATTATCTTAGCCATTATCTTTCCAGAGCTGAACATAGGCCTCCCCCATAGACTGTCATAAGGAAAGATGCTGAGCCATCTGCATCCACTGACTCCCTGCAATGTATTTGAAGCGATTACTCCATCAAGTGTGAGATCGTCCTACACTACGTTTGCCCGTACGGGGTCGCCACTCAAGAACCTTTCTTTTCCATTGACTATCGGTTTTCCGAGCTATTTATTTATGACTATGCCGTCCCGGCTTCGCACGAGTAGACATTTTTACAATATTTTAAAACGTGGTTATTATGACATAACGATAACAGTTGGACATATAGTGTCGCTAAGTTTTTTATAGTTATTAATATTTTCTTCGATATTGTAGAACATACTTTTGTTCTATCACCAATAGTTTCCGCAGCGCACGCGACGAAAGATATTTTATAGCATTTTTTTTACACCTTGAGTTAATGTACTAAAGTTTTAGTAAGGATCCCTAATCTTTTCTAGCAATAAATATAACCTATGTTACTCAGGGTGAATGTAGCTTTCTAATGGTGAAAGAATTTTTTAAATCAGCAAAGTAGTTTTTGAGTTTATTCATTACAAACATACATATACACAAAAATACAAATCTTTCCTCTTTATAATATATATCTATATTATTAATACTAACTTAATTGTTATTTGCAGTCTACAAACTGCGATACCGTAAAACCATATAATCTCCACCCACAGCTCCGTGCAACGTCATTAAATATTTTACAGCATAAAATGTTTTCGCTGCTTCCCACGCACTCTCGTACATCTTTTTATTAAAGCCTTTAGCAGACTTTTCAATGTTCAACTATTCTCTTTCAGAGGCGTTGAGAATTCCCATTTAGTTCTGTAAGTGCTCAGTGAATAAGTAGATACGCACGGTAAACGTTTTCCTTTCATACAGTTTGTAATTTAATGTATACCATTCAATATTTATAAAAGGAATATTTAAAAGTTCGCATTAATAAAAAGTCACTTACTTATTTATTTTATAAAATATTTATTTAAACATTCAAAAATATATTTTTTTTATACCACTGAGGTGGCAAATAGGCATACTGCCCACTTGATGGTAAGCGGTTACCGTAGCCTATAAACGCCTGCAATACCAGAGTAACCTCTTTACCCCCTTTTTGAAGAACCCCATGCTGTAGTCTCTTGGGAAAACCTCGGCAGGGAGCTCATTCCATAACCTGAGTGTTCGTGGGAGAAAACATCTCTGAAACCGCGTTGTACGCGACCATTTAGGCTGAACTTCCCGTCGATGGCGAGCCGTACTATAATAACACAAAAAGTGGCCGTGGGCATCATATTGAATAATTCCTGTGAGCACAATCCGTTGTACAAACGGTAGAACACGCAGAGTGAGATAAATACTGCAATTTTAATTCAATGTTACGACGCCATTTTGTCCAATCAGGAGGATCTCTTATTTTTTATGGGAATTTTGGGAAATAGGTACTTTCTTAGAATACCTTAATTACAAAAGGAAATTTTAAGTCGCCCATTATATTCAATATTTATATTAAAAACTAGTCTTTAACCGCGACTTTGTTCGCGTCACAAGGATATTGTGATGACCAGAACAAAAATTAGCCTATGCCTCCTTTCCTTTCTATCCTAAAAATACGATATGTATGCCAAATTTCTTGATTAGTTGAGTCGCAAAAATGATTTAGAAAAGGTTATTATGTCTTTTATAAAAATAGGCATTGGAGGTTACAATAAAATACCGAAGGATGTTTTGGATCTACCTTTTAATAAGTTTAAAACTGTTATTAAAAAACACTTATTGAACAAAGCCTATTACACAATAAACGATTACTTAAATGGCAAATGTGCATGGTGTTAGTCGATCATGCATGGGCTTTTAACGACCATGTAATTTCAAACGTAATACATTTCAATAAATAATGTTAACAGAGATTTAAAAGTGTAATTATTAAGTTTTTTGCTGACGCTTTTCAACAGATAATAACTTTCCGAAGCTTGTATTCATAAAAAAAAAAGCACGATTTAAAAGTGCTTGTAAACAATAGTCTATTTAAATAAAGACGATTTGAATTTAAAATCAAACAAATAAATGTACAAACTGATATTCACATTTACGAGTTTATATTTATATTCAGTGAAATTTTATATTTATATTCATTATTTTATATTAATATTCAGTGGCATTAAAATATTCCAATAAAATACATATTCATGGATTACAAATGGCACTGTGCTTCAAAACATAAAATTGAGTACTTAGTTTCCTGTTCATATGTTCATATTGAAACTAAGAATTAATTTCAAACCACAATTTATACTATTTTTTTTTTACAACACAGGGGGCAAACGAGCATGCGGCTCTCCTGATGGTAAGTGACTACCGCCGCCCATGATCAACCACAACACGAAAGACATTGCAGCTGTGCTGTTAGCCTTTTAAAAAGGAATATGCTCTTTTCTTTTATTTATTTATTTAGGACAACCAACAAAGCATACATTTATATCTACTTAAAATACATTATAATAAGGTTACATTATAAAATGCTGCCTAAATTAAAGGCCGTCACGACATGCGTATTCATAATATATTATTATTAGTATGAAAATTTATAAAAACTACAATACTAGTTATACAATAAATAGACTACAGTAATATTTTAAATTTTAAAGATTTGTACACTTATAATCTGTACATATGTGCAATGATACATTCCATGCTGTTATTAAGCTGAATAAATTAATAACAGCATAGCATGTATCATTCTTGAAAGTTATGATGTCGTATGGGTTGGAAAATACTGCCGCTGGAAGTTGATTCCAAAGAATGCTTGCTTTAATTAATGTTAGTTTAATCAATTTATACTAAATTATTTAATTTATAATTAAGCTGTTATTCTAGTGAGCTTGGGTGTATTCTCTATATCAAACTAGTATGTCGTTTATATATATATATATATATATATATATATATATATATATATATATATATATATATATATATATATATATATATATATATATATATATATATATATATATATATATATATATATATATATATATATATATATATATATATATATACTAAATTTCATTTAAATAAATAAATTTATTTATTTATTTATTTTTCACTTAAAACATGAGACACACGGTATTATATATAAAAAGCATAAGTAAATCTTTCACCATACATAGACATGCAAATGTTATTTCAATATTCAGCCATTTAATTACTTTCTTAGTAACGAACGTCTAAACACACAAACATTTCTATTAACTTTGACTTTAATAACATTAGTACTCTTAGGAAGCAGCTTAATTATTCAAATAAATCCGTTATCTTAATTAAACCTTATGTAATTAAAAATAATTAAAAAAGGAACACGATGGAAAAAAAAAATCCTGTCATTTTAATTTCTTCATTCCTGTAATTTAGCCGCGTACTTCCTGCTCTCGATGCTTCCAAATTTAAAGTTATCTTTTAATTTTTTCGCCACTTATTTTTTTTTTTTTTCTATTATTATTAAGCTTTCAACGTTAATACGATAAAGCAAATTACAAGTATGATGTCCGCTCTATAAGTTGTATGACGAGCAAATAACACGACGACTTTTATGAGAAACTTCTATTTATATCTTCCATTAATATCTAAATCCTGAGAATTAATAATTTTTAATTACAATATATAATAAGAATTTTTATTAAGCATTTTTTTTATTTTGAAAATAAAAATGTCTTACGTCCGATACTTGAATCAATACATATATAATAAAATCGTAACTAGTATCTGTCTGTACATGGAAGATATAAAAGACTATTAATAATAGGGGGGTTTTATGAACGCAATAGAATACAAAACAATGATTTTTAGAATTTTTATCTATTTGTCTGTAGGTTTGTGCGCGCTAAACTCAGAAACGGTTCAATCGATTTGAATGCAGTTTTCACTAATGCGTTGCAGTTCATAAATAAGAAAATTATATCAATCTAAGGAAGCACCTATAAAATGCCATAAAACAACCGATCAGTTGAATTGGCTGAAACTTTATGAAGGTATTATGTATGTAATTATCACTTAAGTATATAATACAATATAAAACCGGATTCATAGAGAGTTCCAATGGGAATGATATACGGAAACTATCATTAAAATTGTGTTCCACAAGGAAACGGACCTTAATTATGGGAAAACTAGTTATTTTTATTTAAAAACTAAACCACTTAACTGATGTTGATATTATTTCTATAGAATCAATTTATAATATATACTTTATTTTATATACTTACTTATTTTAGACAAAAAAATAATTTGTCTAAAATAAGTAAAGACACACATGCACCTACAGACACACGCATATATACACGCACACATACTCGCACACACACACATGTGCGCGCACACACACACGCACACACACGCATGCACACACACACAACTTCCAGATTAAATTATAAATTATTATCTCTTCCTATAAATTATATTTTTTACATTGAATTCACTTATTATATTACAAGTGCTTAGTAAGTAACCCTGCGGAGTGAGGCCCTGGTGACCTGTAATACAGGTAATCTTATACCTATCTCAGGCACCAGTCTCTCACGATTATATTTATAATTTGATTACTTTAATATAAGCACGTCTCATTGTATTTCACTGCAATGAATTGTGAAGAGAAAATAAATCTGTTTATTATTATTATTAATAATTTTTAAATCGGTTTACAACTGACGGAGTTACGAAGTACCAAACATTAAAAGAAAACATATGTATAACCGAATCGAGAATCTTTTTGGAATCAATATAACATATATATATATATTATATATGTAAGTTTACGTCGTAATTGTTAACTTTTAGATTTATTTTGTAATAAAAAATAAAACAAAATTGTAAAAGAAGATGTGTAAAATTAAAATTTGTTATATGCCTACCCTATTTTTTAAACCATATATGTATTAATTCAGTTCGAATTTTAAACAATCCTGAAGAATATCAACCTAAACTCAAAATTTGCAATAACATTTATAGTGAAGTGACTACCACTTAAAATAACCTATTTGAGGAAAAAGATTTTCTTAACATTTATATATATATATTTTTACAACACAGGGGGCAAACGAGCATGCGGCTCACCTGATGGTAAGTGACTACCGCCGCCCATGGTCACCCACAACACCAACGGCATTGCAGGTGTGCTGCCGGCCTTTTAAAAAGGAATATGCTCGTTTCTTGAAGGTTATGTATACTTATAAATGTTTATATTATCCAAGAAAAAGGGACTTTTTTTAAATTAGGTCGATAGAAATAGTTTTTATTTAAATAGACTTGTCTTTTAAATCGTCAGTTTTTTTATGATTCTACAGCAGTGTTTGGGTGCTGCTGTGAATCATAAGAGAATCATAAGAATGTTGTCATCTGCTGAGAAGAACCCGCAAGAAACTCGACAGTTACTCCTTTCAAATTATTATGTACAAGATAATTTTACATTTGCATAGAAACCGTAACTGGTATTAATTAAAATCAAGTTAAATAAAAAAAATCAAATCAATATATATGTATTTCTGTGTATTATATTATTTTACTAAAGTTACGAAACTTCCCTTTCATTTATAATACCTATAAAATAAAGGTTCGTGTTTCAACCGTGAAGCAGTTGTGTTTGCATGGCTGTGTTTCGGTTTGAAGGGTGGGATACGACAGTGAATTTACTGGGCACAGAGGAATAATACCTGAGTCCTCAGGAATGGCAACGCATGGGGGATATCATGGACGAAACATTATACTCTGTTATGTGCATGGTACTGCTCATGTCTGTAGGCGACGGTTACCACTTTCCATCAGGTGGGCCATCAGCTCGTTTGCCATTCTCAGTTGCATAAAAAAAAGAAAAAATCTAGGTACTTACTGAATAATGCATATTTTCCTTTTCCACGCGCTTCGGCCAATTCCTTAACTTCTTCATCCTGGCTTTTCACAACACATACAAATGACACAAATAAAAAAATTACAAATGTGCTCGTATTCATTTTTTTTATTTTTATTTTTAAACACAATTTTATTGGATTATACTATACGGTAATCCTCGGCCAAAAGTGGGCGTGTAATGGCTGTAAAAATTTTACAGAACCCGTAGTTCTGAAGTGTTAATTACATGATAAATATAGCGTGAAAGTACTCAGCGACTGTTTAGAAATCATGTAACATATTGTAGTGAAAATGTTTGCGTTACATTTTGTAACCAATTTGTATAGATTTGGAAATTTTTATACAAATGTCTCTGTACAGTGCTATATTATATTTCATAGCATATGAGTAATATAAAACAAAGTCGCATCCCGCCCTCTGTATGCTTAGATTTTTTAAACTACGCAATAGATTTTAATGCGGTTTTTATCAATGGATAGTGATTTAAGAGAAAGATATAATATATATGTAGAAGGCATTTAAATAGTGGCAATGGGCTGGTCACATAGCTCGAAGAACCAACAACCGATGGGAAAAAAGGTTCTTGAGTGGCGACCTGAAATGCGTTGCAGGGAGTCAATGGATGCAGGTGGCTCAGGACCGTTCTTTATGGCAGTCTATGGGGGCGGCTCATGTCCAGCAGTGGACAGGTAATGGCTGAAATAATGATAATAATATAAATAGATAGATTTTCAAGTTAAATTCATTATCAATAAAACCAGCTCTTGCCCGTAGTTTTACCCACGTGTATCAACAGACATTAAACGTATCCTGTATTGAGTTATTGTTACTGATGCCCGGGCAGCTACCACTTTGCACTACTTTTTTATACTTCTATTTATTTTGTATTTTACATTTCACTGTTCTAATAAACGCCATAGAAATAATTATATAGAATATAACTTACTATTACAATCGTTGAACTGCTTTAAATTTAAAAATAAAATGATATTTATTTTATACAACTTAAAATGGCAAAAAAGCTGACGGCCCATCTGATGGAAAGTGGTAACCGTCGCCTATAGACATGAGCAGTACCATGGACATAACAGAGTATACTGTTTCGCCCAGATTATGATACCCCCCATGCGTTGCCATTCCTGAGGACTCAGGTGTTATTCCTCTGTACCCTGTAAATTCACGCCATATCCTATCCTTCAAACCGAAACACAGCCATGCAAATACAGCTGGCAATAAGAGATTTTTCATTTTTATTCTTTAACAAACAATTAGAAAAAAAATCTAAAAGTTTCTTGTTTCTATTACTCTCATTACAATGCCCCATATAAATTTTTCTTAAACGTCTCGCATGCACAGCCATTGTCTATTTACAATTTTATTATATTAGTAAATTTAGTAAAATAATATGATAATTTGTTAAAAGTATCGATATATATATATATATATATATATATATATATATATATATATATATATATATATATATATATATATATATATATATATATATATATATCGCTTATATAAAACCTTTGCACAAATTTTTCAACATTACCCCTTAAAGCAACTAATAACGGAAAATTGCTCTGTACGTGTGGAGCAATCATCGTTAAATTTGGAAATAATGAGCAGATCCCGTTTACGAGTTAGGAAATATAGCCGAGATAGTAATGGCTAGTTCTAATATCGATATTAGAAAATATATCGACACTGCAGCGGAAAGGAGGTAATCGACGGTTACCACTTTCCATTAGACGAGAGAACAGCTTGTTTGTTATCTATACTTATAATAAATCTATAGAATGGTCAATTCTGTACATGAAATATATTTCCAAAATAACTATCAGGGGGTGATTAGTGATCAATACTGATGCCAAAAATGGAATCAGTAAAATTTTTGTCTGTCTGTATGTTCGTTATAGAAACAAAAACTGCTCGAGGGATTTTACCAAATTTTGGTACAATTATTTTTCTTACTCCTGGGCAAGTTATAGTATACTTTTCATCACGCTTCGATCAATAGGAGAAGAGCAGTGAAGGGAAATGTTGGGAAAACGGGAGATGTTACTCCATTTTTAAGCTTCCATCGCATGTGCAGCCTTAATGGCCACTTTTTAAAATGTAAAAATGTTCACCCGTGCGAAGCCGGGACGGATCGCTAGTTTCGAATAAATAAATAAATCTTGGGGTCTTCAAAAGACACTTGAAAAAGCAACTACTAAGCCGACATAGCGAGATCATGCGTTAAATTAGGTTACCTAATTCATAAATTGATTCTGTTTATGTATTGTGCACTAAATCTTGCTTCTGCTAAGCAACAAACGCACCATTTCGTGTCGAGCTATTATAAAGAAATAGGCTTCTTTAAATAAATATTTTAACAATAATAAGAACGGAAGAGAATAAGATCATGACAAACAGCCATTGCTTGTCCACTGCTGAACATAGCCCTCCCCTAAACTAGTATAAGGTACAGTCCTGAGCCACCTGCATCTACTGACTCCCTGCAGCGCATTTGAGATCTTCACTCCATCTAGTGGACAGGCCGTCCTGCTGTGTGTGCTGCCGGCCTTTTAAAACGGAGTATGCTCTTTTCTTGAAGGTTATGATGTCGTATCGGTTCGGAAATACTGCTACTGGAAATTAATTCCAAAGAGTGGTTGTGTGTGTGCGTGCGAGCGAACGTGCGTGCGTGCGTGCGTGCGTGCGTGCGTGTGTGGAAGAAAATACACTATTTACATAGTATTAACATATAATAATCAACATAGTTACACTATTGCATTAGGATTATTTATTTACATGTAAAAATAGTGTAAATGTAAAATAAATAAATAAATATTGTAAACGCAAAAGTTAGTAAGAATGTATTTTGTTAAAAAGATTTAAATGAAATTTGGTACATAGACGGTTTTAAACCTTAACATATAGTATATAGCTAATATCACCAGAGGGAGACTTCGTACAAAAGTCGTTTGCTTGAGCACCTCTGTCCCATTCGTGTTCCTACCGTGAAGCAGTTGAGGTTGCATGTGTGTGGTGAGATATGGCAGTGAATTAACATAGTACAAAGGAACAGCACCTGAGTCCTCAGGAATAGCAACGCATAAGGGGGGGGGGGCATAAGGGGAGGGGGCGTATCATGGACGGAACAGTATACTCTGTTACGTCCATGTTACTGCTCATGTCTATAGGCGACGGTTACCACTTTCCATCAGGTGGGCCGTCAGTTTGTCATTCTAAGTTGCATAAAAAAAAATCAACATAAATGAAAACAATATAAAATATTTTATCGAACATTTCCCCTCACTAGTCAAATGACGTTCTCAAGAGCCATAACGCCTGTTCCTCTTTGATGGCAGATGAACTCGTACTGATAGCTCGCGTGATTAAGAAAATTAATACTCTACCATTAATATAATGCTCCCAAAATGGAAAGCACACTATGTCTATACACGTCATAAATATTTTTTTTTCAATGGATAATAATGGAATGGTAACCCCACCCCGCCTACGCTAACAGTATGCGCTAGCGGGGCACCAGTGAGGGATGATTGGTGAGAATGAAAAGGCAAGTGAGTTAGCCCATCGTGATGAATACACCTGGAATTCAGCACGATGGTTTCCAGGGAGGACCACGTGGAGGTCGACCTTGCTAGCAATGGAACTGATAATCCGCATTACTAACACGTAGGTACCTATCGGAAAAGATTACCTAGTTTGCTGAAAATGAGTTACCTTAATCAAAATGAGTTTGTATGTTACCGGCCAAACCCAATTACCAATTGGGTGTAAACCAAGGCTCTGAAACATCGTTAAGGACTGCAGCTACGAAACAAACAATTGGATAAGACTAAGGATTATGGTTTTAATAAAAACTAGCGGCCCATCCCGGCGTCGCACGGGTGGGCACATTTTTAACATTTCCCTTCACTGCTCTGCTCTTATTAATTGTAGCGTGATGAAAAGTATACTATAACCTGCCCAGGAGTATGAAGAATAATTGTACCAAGTTTCGTTAAAATTCATCTAGTATTTTTTTTATACCACTAAGGTGGCAAACAAGCAGTAGCAGTTTTTGTTTCTATAACGAACATACAGACAGACAGACAAAAATTTTACTGATTGCATTTTTGGCATCAGTATCGATCACTAATCACAACCTGATATCTTCAAAGCTAAGATATCAAGTTAAAATATCTTCAAAGCCTAATCGCGGTTGCCAATCCCCCTGCCAAGCATGGCAACTACTGGCAAACCCCCCAAGGGGGAGGCTTATGTTCAGCAGTGGACAGTTAAAGGCTGATTTTCATACCATATGATGACTTAATCTTAATTATAGTAAGTATACATGTTTTGTTGTAGATACGTAAAATTCAGGCAATGAAATTCAGATCGCTTACATAAGAACGAAGCTCTGTTTTCCAATATCGGAGCAATTTTAGGAATATCGTGTTCAGTAGTCAGGTAGATCTCGTTTTCTAGGAATATTCTTGCTTCCATTCAAAAATTTTACCTGCATTTTGTTATTATCCTATTACTTGCATATATGTGGAAATTCGCAAAGGCCTTTCGATGTTTATTATTCAATTACAGTCAAACGGGTTATAGTTATACCAGAGGGAGACTTTGTACAAAAGTCGATTGCTTGGGTACCTCTGTCCCATTCGTGTTTCAACCGTGAAGCAGTTGTGTTTGCATGGCTGTGTTTCGATTTGAAGAGTGGGATATGGCGTGAATTTACAGGGTACAGAGGAATAACACCTGAGTCCTCAGGAATGGCAACGCATGGGGGGTATCATGGGCGAAACAGTATACTCTGTTATGTCCATGATACTGCTCATGTTTATAGGCGACAGTTACCACTTTCTCTCAGGTGGGCCGTCAGCTTGTTTGCCATTGTAAGTTGTATAAAAAAAATATTGAACCAGTAAGTATATAGATACTGTAACTAAAATATTTATTTATTTATTTTACACTTTATTGCAAGAAGTAAAAAAAATAAAATAATTATTACAGTAAATATTAATGAGAAGTGATACAAAAGGCGGCCTTATCGCTATATATATATATATATATATATATATATATATATATATATATATATATATATATATATATATATATATATATATATATATATATATATATATATATATATTGCTGTATCATACCCACCTCTGTTACACACAATATAGTTATTATAATTCAAGTTAACGTGTGTATTAAATTATAAAACTCGTGTAGAGCAGACGGCGGCATATAGGTAACTAAGTAATAATGAAATTTGTGAACGCGCAGGTACCGCGCGCTGCACCGTAACTTTAACTTACTTATTTCAGGTTACGCAACCGTAAAATAAGAGAAACAGTTAATAAAGAACGGCCTTAATATATTTTTCTACTATACGCTTCGTAATTTTTTTTTTACAACACAGGGGGCAAACGATCATGCGGCTCACCTGATGGTAAGTGACTACCGCCGCCCACGGTCACCCACAACACCTACGGCATTGCAGGTGTGCTGCCGTATAAAATTTGCAATCCGGCTCGACTTCGCTCTAGATAATATAGATAGCCTATGTTGCTAAATGAATTTTCTTGTCCTTGAGTGGCCACCTATACTATACCATAAGCTTTTTTTTTTTTATACAACTTAGAATGGCAAACAAGCTGACGGCCCACCTGATGGAAAGTGGTAACCGTCGCCTATAGACATGAGCAGTACCATGGACATAACAGAGTATACTGTTTCGCCCATGATACCCCCCATGCGTTGCCATTCCTGAGGACTCAGGTGTTGTTCCTCCGTACCCAGTAAATTCACGCCATATCCCACCCTTCAAACCGAAACACAGCCGTCCACTGCTGAACATAAGCCTCCCCCATAGGCTGCCATAAAGAACGGTCTTAAGCCACCTGCATCCACTGACTCCGTGCAATGCATTTCAGGTCGTCATTCCATCTAGTGGGGGGTCATCCTACACTGCGTTTACCCGTACGCAGTCGCCACTCAAGAACCTTTCTTCCCCATCGGTTGTCGGTTCTTCCAGCTATGTGACCAGCCCATTGCCACTTCAACTTGCTATCCTTCGAGCTATGTCGGTTATTTTGGTTCTTTTGCGGATATCCTCGTTACCGATTCTTTCACGCAAAGAGACTCCGAGCGTAGCCCTCTCCATAGGGGGGAAAGGGATTGTTAGTAATAGAGACTCAGATCCTATTGCTAGCAATATACCCAACCAGGTCGACCTCCTCACAGTTCTCCCTGGAAATCATGGTTAATTCCTGATGAATTCATCATGATGGGCTAACTGGCCTGTTTTCATTCTCACCTATCACCCTTCACTGGTGCTCCGCCAGCGTATCCCATTAGCGCAGGCGGGGTTACCATACCATTATCACTCATAAAAAGAAAGCCCTCTCCGTTGCCCACTGAGTAACTTGTAGTTTTTGTATACAGGCAATCGTGTAGGACCACGTTTCGGTTCCATGAATCATAACCTATAATAAATCGTTATTAATAAGAACAGACTAATACCTTCAAAATACACAGTCCACGAGTATGACGGATGAGCAATTCATCATTACGATTAACCAAATTAATTGTTTCTGAATCATTTTTATTAAAAAAAAATATGTGAAAAAAAAAAATAAAAGGCATTTCCCACTTAACTCGTCGTCTGAAGTAGACCTTTTAACTTCCGCAATTTCGTGATTTCAGTGTGTTGCCTGCAAGTTTACCGGTTTTTGCGACTTAACCGGGATTCCCTAGATAATGACACTGGTTTTGCGTGCAGCGCCGCACTAATTTTGTTTTGCATTTTAATTAGCTATGTATCTCTCAAGTAGTTTATCCAAGTGAATAGATAGAGAAACTCACATATCCTTTATATATATATGGCAGTGAATTTACAGGGTACAGAGTAATAACATCTGAGTCCTCAGGAATGGCAACGCATGGGGGGTATCATGGGTGAAACAGTATACTCTGTTATGTCCATAGTACTGCTCATGTCTATAGGCGATCGTTACCACTTTCCATCAGGTGGGCCGTCAGCTTGTTTGCCATTCTAAGTTGCCTAAAAACACTTGTTTGTATTGTATTGTTAACTGGCATCATAAAGGCGGGATAATTTTTTTTATTTTATGTGTATATTTCACTATTTTTAGGGTTCCGTACACCAAAAATAAAAACGGAATCCTTATAGGATCACCACCACAGCTGTCCACCCTACAACAAAGTGATCTTATGGTATACGATGTGACAGTCTGTCTGACCGTCTGTCAAGACCCTTTTTCTCAGGAACGTATGGAGATATCAAGCTGAAATTTATAATTTGAGTATATTTGATAGTTACCTTTGAAGCTGTGAAATAATCAAACTTTCAAATTAACCCAAATGAAAAGTATGGCCGTTTGTTGTGTATATTTTAACATTTAAAAACCTATAGGATTCATTCCATTCACTAATCATGAAATTGGGCTAAAAGCAATGTCATACAGCACAAACAAGTGAAATAAATCGACAACCATAAATTTATATGCACATCATAATTTTTTTTTTAATATTTTTTATCACGTAACTATAAATTTGTAAGGAATCCTCGGTGCGCGAGTCCGACTCGCACTTAGCCGGTTTTCTTTATATTCACTGGCAAATACATATACATTATTATATTTGAAAAATTCTTTTATATCTAAAAAGATATACATACAGATAGGTTCCATAGAAATTTTATCAAAATCGGTTCAGTAATTTAGTTTTTAAATCAAAATAAATGGTTTTGTCACAATTTAAGTCGGTTTTTTTTTTATGGAACACAATTTTAACTGTTTGCTATTTCGAGTTACATAAAACAATCAATTTCATTATTCAAACACTTCAAATTTCGAAACGTTAAATTTTAAATTTCGAATAGTGCCGGATATTCAAAGAGGGCGTTGCCGTTTTTACATATCCGACCGTGTTGTAGGTACGTATTACAAGAAGTATGCCCTAACCCTTCCTACGTTAAATTACAAAGTCGGTAACCGTACTATCGGCTTTACCTCTAATGAATTAACATAGCCACCAATTCTCCACAATTTGCAAGCCAAACTATGTTAACCATTTCTTAGGAAACTTACTACATGTATTATTCAGGGTACAAGATGAAATTTGATAGTTAAAATCTTTACTACTTAACGTTATAAATGTTAAAATGAGTTTGTTTATTTGTTTGTTACTACTTGGCGACTTTACGATTCAACCAGTAGTATTTGGCATAGCATACACGTACCTATATTACATTTTTTTAATGGATGAGAATGGAATGACAACCCCGCCTGCGCTATCGATATATGCTAGCGAGACACCAGCGAGGGTTGATAGGAGAGGATGAATTCAGTTCCGTGGACCTATCGTAATGAATTCAACAAAAATTAACCACGATGGTTTCAGGGGGAATCACTTATAAATATATATATATATATATATATATATATATATATATATATATATATATATATATATATACCTCAGTGGTATAAAAAAAAAAAAACTAACAATCTCTTTGATAGATTAAAATGGTTAAAGAAATATACTACTTAATATTCCGTTCAATAAATTGTATATTATATTTAAACGAAGTCATAGTTTGAAGCTAGTATTATCACAGATAATATAATACTATACTAGGTATTATTTATTTATTTATTTTATTTACCAAATAAAGGAACTTGGCAGTTTCCCAATTCGTTCCCTTAGGAATCACAAATAATAAAATATAATTTTAAACTCATAACTAATATGTGGAATATAAAATAGTGCGCCCACATATTTGTAATGGGTCCCAAAGATGGGTTCGTTCTGAGGAGGTTTCCAATAAGTCTACCACTGAGGTGGCAAACAAGTATACGGTCCACCTGATGGTAAGCGGTTACCGTAGCCTATGAACGCCTGCAATACCAGAGGTATTACGCGCGCGTTGTCGACCCTGAAGAAACCTCTTTACCCCCCTTTTGAAGAAATCCATGCTGTAGTCTCTTGGGAAAACCTCGGCTGGGAGCTCACTCCACAACCTGAGTGTTCGTGGGAGGAAACATCTCTGAAACCACGCAGTACGCGACCATTGAGGCTGTAGGACATGAGGATGAACTCCCTGTCGATGGCGAGCCGTACGATGATAGAAAGTGGCTGTGGGCATCATATTGAACAATTCGTCTGAGCACAATCCATTGTACAGGCGGTAGAACACGCAGAGTGAGGCAAAATCTCTCCTAAGACTTAAGGGTTTTTTAGTACCTCGGTATTATTGTTATTCATATTTTAATTTCATATTCTCTTTTAGCAGCAGTTATATAAGAAAAACCATAGCAAATTATTCATCGAGTGATTTCAATGATTTTTAACTTGAGTTTGCACACTTATTAATTTTTTTTAATGGTATACACCAGCGGGGCACCAGTGGAAGATGATAGGTGAGAATGAATGCAGGTCAGTTGGCCCTCCATGATGACATCGACAAGAATTAACCATGATAGTTTCCAGAGGAACCGCGTGGATGTCGACCTAAAAGAGTATATTGCTAGCAATGGGGCTATTGGACCACTTAACTGGCGTATATCCCGATGAACTAAAGATTGGTTGTGTTAGACCGGTATTTAAGAAAGGGTTAAGAAATAATTATTTAGACTATCGTCCCATTACCTTACTTTCTACAATAGACAAAATAGTTGAAAAATATGTTTGCGAACAAATTCATAAATTTTATCGTAAGCAAGATGTAATTTACCAAAATCAATTTGGTTTTCAATCGGGTAAAAGTACTAGTCAGCTGTTATCTAAATTTACAGATGAGATTAATGAACATCTCAATAAAAAACAATACGTGTTGGCTTTATTCATAGACTTTTCCCGTGCTTTTGATACCCTAAAACATGCACAAATAATTATTAAACTTGATGAGTCTGGTGTATGTGGGCCTTTACTCAACTGGTGCAAGAACTATTTACAAAATCGTAAATTCACCGTTAAAATAGATGATGTATACAGTGATCATGTACCAGTAACTGAAGGTACGGCACAAGGATCTGTATTAGGTCCGCTACATTTTTTGTCTTATGTTAATAATATGCATAATATCTTGAAACACAGTTCATGTTACCAATTTGCAGATGATACGTGTCTAGTATTGTCTGACAAAAATATTCAAAAAGCACGAGACCTTCTACAATCTGATGTCAATGTCCTTCTTGAATGGTGTCATGATGCCGGATTGGTATTAAATCCAATTAAAACACAACTTTTGATCATAAAATCACCCTATTTAAAATTTCGTCCTCTATATAAACCTATCATTGCTCACAACCACAAGTGTCTACATATAACTAATGAAAGGAACTTTTGCAGCTGCCCCGCTATAACGGTCAAGGACAGCCAAACATATCTTGGCTTAACTATAGATAGTAAGTTTAATTGGAGTAAACACATCGAAAAAATTTGTAACAAATTAAGACAATTTTTAGCTAATATAGTCATCCTTAGACACCGAATTCCCTTTAAAGTAAAACTGATGCTGTATAATTCATTGGTCGAATCTTATGTTCAATATGGGTTGTCAAGTTATGGCCGCACTTATAAAACATATTTAAATGATATTTTTAAACTTCAACGTAGAATTTTAAGAACTATTGTATCTCCCAAAATTAAGATGCAGTATTATGACGATGATACTGGTCTTTTTCGACATTGCAATATTTTACCTGTACATCTACAATTTAAATACACATTTCTTAAGGAAAACTTTTTTAACAATAAATATTGGAACGAAATTAATCATGCTGTATATACGAGGGCGGTCGCACGGAAGCAACTTTGTACCAATAGCGCTCGCGTAAATAACTGTTATGGTGAGCGTACGGCTGACTACCTGGTTCCTCGATTTATTAATGAACTACCCACCGATGTACGAGATAATATTACTATTAGCAACATCAAGTGTAAATAAAAATCGGTAAAAAAACTTTTAAGTTAAACGGTTTTATTTTATGTGCACTGAAAACTACAAAATAAATAAATAGTTACTTACCTATCAACCTACGTAGGTGATCTCGGTCATTAATGTCTCTGATGGTAGTGGTTGTCATAACATGAACCATGTCAGCGGCCGAAAGGCAGTTCATGAGAGAACACTAACACCAGGGTTTGCTTGGTAGGTAAACTAAGCAGCCCGCACTATAACAAGTAGGTATTTTGACCTTCTAGTTCAGAAATATTTTAGTACTAGGCAGAATAGCTTTTAGGCATATTAGACTAAAATAAAAACGTGGGGCCCCTCTGAAATCATACCTATAGCAGAGCATATCTTATACTTTGGTAGATCATGAGCTCGGCGTTCGCTGGTGAAGCCGTAACGGCTGGTTATTGATGGTCAAAACCTCCAGTTACGATTATAGTAAGTCGATTCAGCGGACCCTGGACTCCGGAGCTATGAGGTTTCGGATGCGACCGGGATAAACCGCTAGGATGATGATGATGACGATTATAATAAGTCGATGCAATCCACACTTAGTATAGTAGAAAGTAATACAGAAATAGTTAATGGGCCCCACGTTTTTATTTTAGTCTAATATGCCTAAAAGCTATTCTGCCTAGTACTAAAATATTTCTGAACTAGAAGGTCAAAATACCTACTTGTTATAGTGCGGGCTGCTTAGTTTACCTACCAAGCAAACCCTGGTGTTAGTGTTCTCTCATGAACTGCCTTTCGGCCGCTGACATGGTTCATGTTATGACAACCACTACCATCAGAGACATTAATGACCGAGATCACCTACGTAGGTTGATAGGTAAGTAACTATTTATTTATTTTGTAGTTTTCAGTGCACATAAAATAAAACCGTTTAACTTAAAAGTTTTTTTACCGATTTTTATTTTCTTGTTTTTAGTATTTAGTGAAATTGTTTACCGAATATTCCTCATTCTATTTAATTCATTCAGTGCATCATTATTATATGGTTTCTTACCTGATAATTTAGTACAATCTAATTCCTCAATACATAGCCCTTCCAGAGACTTGACTCGACTTAGAGCCACGTATGCTTGTCCTTCCTCAAACCATTTTGAGCCCAAATATACTACTGCATGGTCGACGGTGCTGCCCTGCATTTTATGGACGGTGAATGCTCATGACAAAACTAAGGGCAACATCCTTTTTTCAGCCGTACCATAATTGAATTTTGCTGGAAACTGTATGGCTTTAGGGTAAATAACGTGCATGCCGTCTGTGCCAAAGTCAATTAAAACTGATGATATATCTGTTTCGTACATTTGGGTTCGACGGAACTGAGTGTCAAGTGTCTGAGAGTCTAGTGTCTGAGTGTCTTGTATCCGAGTGTCCAGTGTCTGAGTGTCTAGTGTCTGGATGTCTGAGTGTCTAGTGTCTAGTGTTTAGTATCTGAGTGTCGAGTGTCGAGTGTCTAGTGTCTGAGTGTCGAGTGTCTGAGTGTCGAGTGTCTGAGTGTCTAGTGTCTAGTGTCTAGTGTCTAGTGTCTAGTGTCTAGTGTCTAGTGTTTAGTGTCTGAGTGTCGAGTGTCGAGTGTCGAGTGTCGAGTGTCGAGTGTCGAGTGTCGAGTGTCGAGTGTCTAGTGACGAGTGTCTAGTGTCTAGTGTCTGAGTGTCGAGTGTCTGAGTGTCTTGTGTCTGAGTGTCGAGTGTCTGTGTCGAGTGTCGAGTGTCGCGTGTCGAGTGTCGAGTGTCGAGTGTCGAGTGTCGAGTGTCGAGTGTCGAGTGTCGACTGTCGAGTGTCGAGTGTCGAGTGTCTAGTGTCTAGTGTCTAGTGTCTGAGTGTCTAGTGTCTGAGTGTCTAGTGTCTGAGTGTCTAGTGTCTGAGTGTCTGAGTGTCTGAGTGTCTAGTGTCGAGTGTCTGAGTGTCGAGTGTCTAGTGTCTGAGTGTCTGAGTGTCGAGTGTCGAGTGTCGAGTGTCGAGTGTCAAGTGTCGAGTGTCGAGTGTCGAGTGTCGAGTATCGAGTGTCGAGTGTCTAGTGTCAGAGTGTCTAGTGTCTGGGTGTCTGAGTGTCAAGTGTCTGAGAGTCTAGTGTCTGAGTGTCTTGTATCCGAGGGTCTAGTGTCTGAGTGTCTAGTGTCTGGGTGTCTGAGTGTCTAGTGTCTAAGTGTCGAGTATCGAGTGTCGAGTGTCAAGTGTCGAGTGTCGAGTTTCGAGTGTCTAATGTCTGAGTGTCTAGTGTCTGGGGTGTCTGAGTGTCAAGTGTCTGAGAGTCTAGTGACTGAGTGTCTTATATCCGAGTGTCGGAGTGTCTAGTGTCTAGTGTCTGAGTGTCGAGTGTCTGAGTGTCTAGTGTCTAGTGTCTAGTGTTTAGTGTCTGATTGTCGAGTGTCGAGTGTCGAGTGTCGGGTGTCGAGTGTCGAGTGTCGAGTGACGTCGAGTGTCGAGTGTCTGAGTGTCTAGTGTCTGGTGTTTAGTGTCTGAGTGTCGAGTGTCGAGTGTCGAGTGTCAGAGTGTCTAGTGTCTGGGTGTCTGAGTGTCAAGTGTCTGAGAGTCTAGTGTCTGAGTGTCTTGTATCCGAGTGTCCAGTGTCTGAGTGTCTAGTGTCTGGATGTCTGAGTGTCTAGTGTCTAGTGTTTAGTATCTGAGTGTCGAGTGTCGAGTGTCTAGTGTCTGAGTGTCGAGTGTCTGAGTGTCTAGTGTTTAGTGTCTGAGTGTCGAGTGTCGAGTGTCGAGTGTCGAGTGTCGAGTGTCGAGTGTCGAGTGTCGAGTGTCGAGTGTCGAGTGTCGAGTGTCTAGTGTCTGAGTGTCGAGTGTCTGAGTGTCTGAGTGTCTTGTGTCTAAGTGTCTAGTGTCTGAGTGTCTAGTGTCCGAGTGTCTAGTGTCTGAGTGTCTTGTATCCGAGTGTCTAGTAAACCCTGGTGTTAGTGTTCTCTCATGAACTGCCTTTCGGCCGCTGACATGGTTCATGTTATGACAACCACTACCATCAGAGACATTAATGACCGAGATCACCTACGTAGGTTGATAGGTAAGTAACTATTTATTTATTTTGTAGTTTTCAGTGCACATAAAATAAAACCGTTTAACTTAAAAGTTTTTTTACCGATTTTTATTTTCTTGTTTTTAGTATTTAGTGAAATTGTTTACCGAATATTCCTCATTCTATTTAATTCATTCAGTGCATCATTATTATATGGTTTCTTACCTGATAATTTAGTACAATCTAATTCCTCAATACATAGCCCTTCCAGAGACTTGACTCGACTTAGAGCCACGTATGCTTGTCCTTCCTCAAACCATTTTGAGCCCAAATATACTACTGCATGGTCGACGGTGCTGCCCTGCATTTTATGGACGGTGAATGCTCATGACAAAACTAAGGGCAACATCCTTTTTTCAGCCGTACCATAATTGAATTTTGCTGGAAACTGTATGGCTTTAGGGTAAATAACGTGCATGCCGTCTGTGCCAAAGTCAATTAAAACTGATGATATATCTGTTTCGTACATTTGGGTTCGACGGAACTGAGTGTCGAGTGTCTGAGAGTCTAGTGTCTGAGTGTCTTGTATCCGAGTGTCCAGTGTCTGAGTGTCTAGTGTCTGGATGTCTGAGTGTCTAGTGTCTAGTGTTTAGTATCTGAGTGTCGAGTGTCGAGTGTCTAGTGTCTGAGTGTCGAGTGTCTGAGTGTCGAGTGTCTGAGTGTCTAGTGTCTAGTGTCTAGTGACTAGTGTCTAGTGTCTAGTGTTTAGTGTCTGAGTGTCGAGTGTCGAGTGTCGAGTGTCGAGTGTCGAGTGTCGAGTGTCGAGTGTCGAGTGTCGAGTGTCTAGTGACGAGTGTCTAGTGTCTAGTGTCTGAGTGTCGAGTGTCTGAGTGTCTTGTGTCTAAATGTCGAGTGTCGAGTGTCGAGTGTCGAGTGTCGAGTGTCGAGTGTCGAGTGTCGAGTGTCGACTGTCGAGTGTCGAGTGTCGAGTGTCGACTGTCGAGTGTCGAGTGTCGAGTGTCGAGTGTCTAGTGTCTAGTGTCTAGTGTCTGAGTGTCTAGTGTCTGAGTGTCTAGTGTCTGAGTGTCTAGTGTCTGAGTGTCTGAGTGTCTGAGTGTCTAGTGTCGAGTGTCTGAGTGTCGAGTGTCTAGTGTCTGAGTGTCTGAGTGTCGAGTGTCGAGTGTCGAGTGTCGAGTGTCAAGTGTCGAGTGTCGAGTGTCGAGTGTCGAGTATCGAGTGTCGAGTGTCTAGTGTCAGAGTGTCTAGTGTCTGGGTGTCTGAGTGTCAAGTGTCTGAGAGTCTAGTGTCTGAGTGTCTTGTATCCGAGGGTCTAGTGTCTGAGTGTCTAGTGTCTGGGTGTCTGAGTGTCTAGTGTCTAAGTGTCGAGTATCGAGTGTCGAGTGTCAAGTGTCGAGTGTCGAGTTTCGAGTGTCTAATGTCTGAGTGTCTAGTGTCTGGGGTGTCTGAGTGTCAAGTGTCTATGAGTCTAGTGACTGAGTGTCTTATATCCGAGTGTCGGAGTGTCTAGTGTCTAGTGTCTGAGTGTCGAGTGTCTGAGTGTCTAGTGTCTAGTGTCTAGTGTTTAGTGTCTGATTGTCGAGTGTCGAGTGTCGAGTGTCGGGTGTCGAGTGTCGAGTGTCGAGTGACGTCGAGTGTCGAGTGTCTGAGTGTCTAGTGTCTGGTGTTTAGTGTCTGAGTGTCGAGTGTCGAGTGTCGAGTGTCAGAGTGTCTAGTGTCTGGGTGTCTGAGTGTCAAGTGTCTGAGAGTCTAGTGTCTGAGTGTCTTGTATCCGAGTGTCCAGTGTCTGAGTGTCTAGTGTCTGGATGTCTGAGTGTCTAGTGTCTAGTGTTTAGTATCTGAGTGTCGAGTGTCGAGTGTCTAGTGTCTGAGTGTCGAGTGTCTGAGTGTCTAGTGTTTAGTGTCTGAGTGTCGAGTGTCGAGTGTCGAGTGTCGAGTGTCGAGTGTCGAGTGTCGAGTGTCGAGTGTCGAGTGTCTAGTGTCTGAGTGTCGAGTGTCTGAGTGTCTGAGTGTCTTGTGTCTAAGTGTCTAGTGTCTGAGTGTCTAGTGTCCGAGTGTCTAGTGTCTGAGTGTCTTGTATCCGAGTGTCTAGTGTCTGTGTGTCTAGGGTCTGAGTGTCTGAGTGTCTAGTGTCTGAGGGTCTAGCGTCTGAGTGTCTAGTGTCGAGTGTCGAGTGTCAAGTTTCGAGTGTCTAGTGTCTGAGTGTCTAGTGTCTGGGTGTCTGAGTGTCAAGTGTCTGAGAGTCTAGTGTCTGAGTGTCTTATATCCGAGTGTCGGAGTGTCTAGTGTCTAGTGTTTAGTATTTAAGTGTCGAGTGTCGAGTGTCGAGTGTCTAGTGTCTGAGTGTCGAGTGTCTGAGTGTCTAGTGTCTAGTGTCTAGTGTTTAGTGTCTGAGTGTCGAGTGTCAAGTGTCGAGTGTCGGGTGTCGAGTGTCGAGTGACGTCGAGTGTCGAGTGTCTGAGTGTCTAGTGTCTGAGTGTCGAGTGTCTGAGTGTCTAGTGTCTAGTGTCTAGTGTTTAGTGTCTGAGTGTCGAGTGTCAAGTGTCGAGTGTCGGGTGTCGAGTGTCGAGTGACGTCGAGTGTCGAGTGTCTGAGTGTCTAGTGTCTGGTGTTTAGTGTCTGTGTCTGAGTGTCGAGTGTCGAGTGTCTAGTGTCTGAGTGTCTAACGTCTGGGTGTCTGTGTCAAGTGTCTGAGAGTCTAGTGTCTGAGTATCTTGTATCCGAGTGTCCAGTGTCTGAGTGTCTAGTGTCTGGATGTCTGAGTGTCTAGTGTCTAGTGTTTAGTATCTGAGTGTCGAGTGTCGAGTGTCGAGTGTCTAGTGTCTGAGTGTCGAGGGTCTGAGTGTCTAGTGTCTAGTGTCTAGTGTCTAGTGTTTAGTGTCTGAGTGTCGAGTGTCGAGTGTCGAGTGTCGAGTGTCGAGTGTCGAGTGTCGAGTGTCTAGTGTCTAGTGTCTGAGTGTCGAGTGTCTGAGTGTCTTGTGTCTGGTGTTTAGTGTCTGAGTGTCTTGTGTCTGGTGTTTAGTGTCTGAGTGTCGAGTGTCGATTGTCGAGTGTCGAGTGTCTAGTGTCTGAGTGTCTAGTGTCCGAGTGTCTAGTGTCTGAGTGTCTTGTATCCGAGTGTCTAGTGTCCGTGTGTCTAGGGTCTGAGTGTCTGAGTGTCTAGTGTCTGAGGGTCTAGCGTCTGAGTGTCTAGTGTCCGAGTGTCTAGTGTCTGGGTGTCTCAGTGTAGTCCTATTATTTGATACCCATATTGTGGTGGTTGTGGAAAAATATGTACCTAGTCCGCCATATTGGAACGGCGTCCATCTTTAATTTTAAATTTTGACATAATCATCGTGTTTTATTAGTGTAGCCCTTTCATTTGATACCCATATTGCGGGGGTTAAGGAAAAATATGTAATCCGCCATTTTGTATCGGCGGCCATCTTAGATTTATAATGTTATTGATTTTATTATATTGTATTGTCATCTAAATTAAATGTGTGTACCAAATTTCAGATCAATTTGACAACGGGAAGCTGCTTAAATTCCAATTTCTAATTTTGACCCAAATAAATAAATACCGTACAGGTCGAGCTAAATAAAACCGTTTAATTAAAACGATACTTCTTGCATGGTTTTAATACAATCTAAATAATTTTAATGTATTTAGTATTAATATAAACCTACGTGGTTTCTAAATGCTAATGGAACATAAATTCTGTAACTTGTATTTTTATTGATAATAAAATAAAAAAAAAAAAAAAAAAAAAAAAACTAACAATGCCTTTCCCCCCGCCCCCCACTTATTAGTTACCTAGACTGTGACTAATTCAATTTTCTTTAACTATATATGTTTTTTTTAATTAACTTATTGTTGTCATATATACTTGGCATAGCATACGCGTAGCCGTGTGGTCCCGGCATAGAATAGGCCACCCCTTCCTTTTCCGTGGGTGTCTTAAGAGGCGACTAAGGAAGGGCGAGGGATGGGCAGCGGCGTCCCTCTTTATACATCCCTAAAGCCTGACTGCATTTGTCAATCCACTTGTCAAGCGTGGCAACTATTGGCAATACCCCCCAAAGGGGAAGGGGGAGGCTTATGTTCACCAGTGAATAGATAAAGGCTGATATGGTTATGATGATGTCTTATATATTTAATTGTTAAGTTATTATAACTTGAAGCTTCTCTCAAAAATAATAAATAAATAAATATTGATATATGTTATTATTACTTGATTATATGTTAATATTTAATTATTATATAATAATTTAATGACATTTAATAATTAAATTCCATTTTAATGTTTATCAAACTCATGTTGTGGTTTGCCTATAAATGTAAGAACAGTTAGATCTAATCTACCAGTGTATTTTAATGAAATGTTTCGCTGTATCTTATGTTGGTGATCCTATAAATAAATAAATATATTACGGTGTTAACACTAACAAAAATTTTTACTGAATTCACGTAATCTGTTTGCTCCCCGTTAAATATATTATAACAATGTGTTTAGAGAATGTAATCATTGTAAACAATATGATAAATAACATAACAGTCGTATGTATATCCACTTATCCTGTGAGCCCGCCTTCCCGGAACTGCTACATCTTTATATGTACATACATCACACATGATCCGGTCCACCACAATTATGTTATGGACCACTGAGAACTAAATATAAAGTGGGATGGTACTCAATCCTACTTCTTAGTACTAAATTATATATATATATATATATACATGTATGTAATAAACGTGATTATTGTGAGTATATATAAGGTGTTACCATTATCTGCATTCCCTTTAAGGGGATATAGTATTAACCATACCTATACGTTACAATAATGATAGAATTTGTGTCTCAAATGTCATAAAATATTTCATACATAAAGAAATATCTTTAATAAATGTACAATGTACTTTAATAATGAACCAATTACGACGTAGTTTTTTATTTGTGTCGGACGCAGCCAAAAGTTTAATAATCTATACTGTGTCAATGGAACTTAATAATAATATAAATAAATTATAGATAAACTATAAGACGATCTGATGATATCCAAACAAGGGCTCAAATGGGAAATCGATTAATTTACTGAAAATTTCGATTCGTTCCTAATTTAATTTAAAAAATGTTTCTGTGATAATTTCCACAAAACTTGGTTCAAACTTTACTAAGTTCCGTAGACTATAACTACATTTTCTGTAATCCGACCACCGTCTATAAACATCTGTTACAGCATTATAAGTAACAGCACAGTAACTTTGGAACGCGCATAAATTATGTATTTATAAGTTACTAGTAGTGGTCACTAACAAAACTTGACTACCAGTGACCGTAACTTAGTAACCCTAGTTAGAAATGAGGGGAACTATAAATTAACCTGTTTTGTATCCGGGAGTTAAACGAAACTGGCTACCGCCTGTCACTTTCGCATAGACACATCAGTTTATATAACGCATAAAATTTTTAATTATACTTATTATAAATTGTCGTTTTTATATGCCATACCAGAGGGAGCCTTTGTACAAAAGTCGATTGCTTGGGTACCTCTGTCCCATTCGTGTTTCTACCGTGAAGCAGTTGTGTTTGCATGGGTGTGTTTCGGTTTAAAAGGTGGGATATGGCGTGAATTTACTGGGTACAGAGAAATAACATGGGCGAAACAGTATACTTTGTTATGTCCATGGTACTGCTCATGTCTATAGGCGACGGTTACCACTTTCCATCAGGTGGGCCGTCAGCTTGTTTGCCATTCTAAGTTACATAAAAAAAAATCACCAAAGCCTAATTACGATTGCCAACCAACCTGAGAAGCGTGAAGACTATCGACAAAACCCTCCATTAGTGGGAGGCCCATGTCCAGCAGTGGACAGCTAACGGCTGATAGGTACTGTTAGACATTAATACATTGTATTATGATCAATTATTCGATTGTTTACATTTTTTTTTACAACACAGGGGGCAAACGAGCATACAGCTCACCTGATGGTAAGTGACTACCGCCGCCCTTGATCACCCACAACACATACGGCATTGCAGGTATGCTGCCGGCCGTTTCATTGAATTATATTGTAACATATCGTACCTACTGTCAATCACTGACCTCGTATTTGGAGCCAAAGAACAATTAAATTGGCAATCGTGATTATCAATTTATCATGCAAATTTAATATGGGATCGATAACAAAAACTGTAGACACGTCAACGCACGTAATGACGTGTTATTTAGAGAAAAAAAAAAAAGTTCATCATTTCTGTGCCCCTTTTTCTGTACACGTAACCCAATAGAGGTACGTATGTTTTGTTCAAACAATAAATCCTTTTTATCATAGACAGGTAGATTCTGCTTAGTACAGACGATTGCGTTTTTCACAAAATGAATCCAATTACATACAGAGAGGTCGCTTATAGGATGTATGGAAGGTTGTGGAGCTCCCCTCTCTACAGGTTCAAGGGATAAATTTCAAAATATAAAAGAAATATCAATCATTTGTATCAAGTTTTTTTTTATGACTAGACCTTGAAAGTAAACAGCTACAATTGAATTACTTGGAAAACCGTTGATCATATGTTTCTAGATGGAGTATAGAATGAAAATGGTCTCAAAAATGAACGTTTTAGATGGAGCATCGAATAATATTGGTTTCAAATTTTGTTTTTTCGCGTCCGTTTCTCTTTATGGCAAGTAATAATTATAATATTTTAGTATACCTATTTATTAAGCATACAGACTATATTAACTAAAGTTAATACTTTAGTTTCAATTTAAATCGATATAAATAGTTTGCTTGTGTTGTGACTTCTTGCCAATCCTGGGTCCTCAGGAATGGCAACGCATGGGGGGTATCATGGGCGAAACAGTATACTCTGTTATGTCCATGCTACTGCTCATGTGTATAGGCGACGGTTACCGCTTTCCATCAGGTGGGCAGTCAGCTTGTTTACCATTCTAAGTTGTATAAAAAAAAAGATAACTTTCGAGTTCGATCTTATCGGATGAAATGAAGAATCTTATACGATTTGAAGTAGGATCAATTCTCAGTAATTCTGTCGTAATTCCTTTGAAGGAATTACCGAAATATTTCCGTGTAATTTAAACAAAGTGAACTCTTTTATCAAATGTTCGAAGTTAAACCTCGCGAGTCCAAAGAGTACCCGTTGATTTTTACCTAAGAGTACTGATACTGTACGGTAGAATCGGAAAATATATTCCTTAGCGGTTCACGAGAGGAAATAAAATGCAAAACACTCCGTCCCAATAATTGGGATACCTATAACAGAGTGAACCCTCTCTCGCCAACTTGAGACACGTCACTATGTTAAGTTTGATTTCTCTTTTAACAGGATTCCTGTATATTTTTCTCGTATATCTATCCTTACTTCCTTATTGTTATGTGATCCCAGATACTTGGCACATGGGTCATCCCTTCCATAGTTATTGTCATGTGATCCCAGATACCATAGACTGTACTGGTTAGACAGACAAAGTCGCGGGTAAAATCTAGTGTCTTTATCTGTTGCAGTATTTGTTAAAGTGAGCATTTCTCTTTGCTAACACTGATTTCCTTGTCTGTGATGATTATAAGATAATCATTTCCATAATAAGACCTATCACTGTTTTATAGTATCAAGGAATATCTTGAGTGTTAAGCGTGACATTTTAATTATTTTTTACCCCCTTCTATTGACATTTTTCTATTTTGTAAATTTATTGTATTAGTTGTTATGTGTAGACATATGTATAAATGACATAATGTACTACAATCTAGACTTTTAATATGAAAGGTCAATTTAAATAATGTAATTGAATTATAATTTTGTTTACCGGTTTTTTTTATATAAAATGTAAAATATTTGCATGGCTACATCTTTTAAGGCAATTAAACAGGTGCCAAAATAATACCACGTGGCTTGTAATAACTTTAAACTATTTAATACAAATAAACTTATTTCATTACATTTCATTATACTATATCCAAAAAAAATATCAATATTTTTTAATTTTTTCCTCGAATTGAGTAATTTACGGTGTTTACAGCATATTTTTTATTATATATTTTCAATTAAAAAATATTTAATAAACTATTTCAAAGAAAACTATGTCTATTTTACCTATTTCTCATAGTGCTATTCAAAAGTCAGAAAATACAACACGCGTAGACGAAATATTGATAGCGGATAAATGAAAAATCCTACGTCATACTGTATTCATAACGGAAACCGTTAATATTAAACCGTTAAGGACTCGATGATGTAAAGGAACCCTACCTTTATATCGAGTCAAGGGTAGCTCGTGTCGTTTTTTGTTAAAACACATTTACTGGATCGATCAAATTCGCATCACTTTTTATATAAAATTTTTGTGTAATCTAATAAAGTATAAGGTTATTTATAATATAATTTTTAATACTTTATATTCTTTCATTCGTTTCAGCCGTTAACTGTCCACTGCTGAACATAAGCCTTCCCCAGAAGAGAATAAATTCGAAAATTCACCAGAGGGAGACTTTGTACAAAAGATTGCTTGGGTACCTCTATACCATTCGTGTTTCAACCGTAAAGCAGTTGTGTTTGCATGGCTGTGTTTCGGTTTGCAGGATGGGATGTGACGTGAGTTTACTGGGTACAGAGGAATAACACCTGAGTCCTCAGGAATGGCAACGCATGGGGGGTATCATGGGCGAAACAGTATACTCTGTTATATCCATGGTACTGCTCATGTCTATAGTTGACGGTTACCACTTTCCATCAGGTGGGCCGTCAGCTTGTTTGCCATTCTAAATTGTATAAAATAAATAAAAAAAAAGAAGTTTTGCATTTAATTGCCACGCTTGCCAGGCGAGTTGGCAACCACAGTTAAACTTTTAGAAATGTTTTAAGACGCTGCTGCTCATCCTTCTACCATTAAGTTACCACAGGAAAGTAAGAAGTGGTCCATTCTATGCCGGGACCATGCAAACTATACTATATATGGTTAAATAAAAATGGAAAACATTAAGAGAAATATACCTATTTAATATCGTGTCCTTGATACAACCCCGCCGATTTTAGGAGCAAAAATAAAACTTTTATCCGCAGGTTTGAGTGACGTGTTTATGACGTGCTAATAAAGGATCATCGCGGCGGACGGCGGCGTCAAATCCAATTAAAGTGATATTTTAGAACCAACCCCTAGTTGAGGTCTACGATAAACATATCTTGTAATAACTGAACTATTAATCAAATGGAAGATAAATCTAGAATCATTATAATGTTTATAAACATATTTGTAAATGTTTTTTTATAAAACTTTGTATGGCAAACAAGCTGACGGCCCACCTGATGGAAACTGTCGCCTATAGACACGAGCATAACAGAGTATACTGTTTTGCCCATGATACCCCCCAATGCGTTGCCATTCCTGAGGACTCAGATGTTATTCCCCTGTATCCTGTAAATTCACGCCTACCACCCTTCAAACCGAAACACAGCTATGCAAACACAACTGTTTTGTGGTTAAAACACGAAAGGGACAGAGATACCCAAGCAAACGACTTTTGTACAAAGTCTCCCTCTGGTAAATATGTTTGGATGTTGATTACTCGATCACTGAAAGAAATTTAATTCACTGATGAACCTTCTTTTTTTATTGTTAGGGAGGCAAACGAGCATACAGTCCACCTGATGGAAAGCGGCTACCGTCGCCCATGAACACTTGTAACACGAGAGGAGTTGCTTATCACTTGCCGGTATTTTAAATGTTTGTTAACACATTTTTTTTTAATTCTCCCTAATATATCGTAAAGGGAAAACTGTAGACGGGAGCTAATTCTAAAATCTAGATGGACGAGATAGAAATGAACGGGATGCAGGAACAATAGTACTATACCATGCACCCAAGAAATCAAGGTGAACTCCAGCTCTATGGAAAGAGGTATGATGATAAAAGAGTGACGATGGCATCAGGTCATATAATACCTTGGATTTTTCCCCATTGTTCAGCTGATAGAAAATTGATAAAGTGGCAACACCCCGCCTTGAACTCAGTAGAGTTTGCTGTTTATTATTTCTACCATATTGTATTCTTATTTTAAAATAAGAGTTATCAACGATCAATAGAATCTTGCGTTAACACATAAGTTGTTTTAAATTTAGAACACAAAAAGAACAAAATTATAAGAACGTGTAAAAATGGCTGCTTCAGTCACTATAACATAATGCAATATGATACGGTGAATACCTACTACCGATCGCAAAAAGAATTATCAAAATCGATTCAGCAGTAAAGATACCACGTTATATAGCCACAAGAATATACAGACAAAATTCGAGTGCCTTCCTTTTTAAAAATGATTTAAATGTGTAAAACAAAACTTCAAAGGTAAATTAAAAACGAAGGTATAATTTAATAAATAATTTAATAATCGTATTTAATACTATTTTTTTATCTATGGATTTTTATTAAGCAACCAATTTAAAGAGCCGCCAAGTTCCGAAATGCCGGGCAATCCTGGCTCCTGAGATGGGAAGGTCTCTTCTGGAGGACCGTAGCTATAACCCACTGTATTGTAATCTTGGGGTGCCCCGTAAACCGGCTGCGGTTTAGATGCTTTACTCTTCAAGAAGTAATTGAGCAGTAAACCCACAATATAGAAGACTTTCTGGAAGAACGCCATAAAGATGAAGAACGTTGCCACTTTAAGAGCTGCCACTTTTGAGAACGCGAAGAGAAGTATCATGGCTGCAACAGAAAGGAAAACGTAAGTAAATAAAAGATTCAATGATATAAACACTGAAACCAAACTAAACATGGTCTGTTTTATGAGCACTGAAGTCAATTGTGAAACCATTCTTTAAAATGATTATTCCAAAGGCAATTTTTTTTTATACAATTATCAAAACAGCTTCACATTTCTTTATTTTGAATTGTCCATACCTAGTTTTATTAAACGACCAAATTAAAATTATAATTTTAGAGATATGGTATATAAGAAGCGACTAGCGTACCAGATTGTTCTCTTTTTTTAAATATTGGGAAAAAAATTTCTGTACGCTTAATTTTTGAGAAATAAAAGTGAAGAAATTTAAGAATTTTTTTTTTGACATTTTTGGTACTTGTAAATTGTATTAAGGTGTATATATAAATACAAAATAAAGTAAAATATGACTGAAGATAGAAATACGAAGAATGGGATAAGAGAAGAAAAGGGTAGGTGAACTTTGTGGCACATGGCAAAACGTAGTGAAAAATGATACAATTTTGTGATTGAGTAAAAGTCTTAAATAATCATATTAATTAAAAAAAAAATTTGATGTTTTGGTAAAAATAAAAATTCACATTTGAATAAAAATCGGTAAAAAAACTTTTAAGTTAAACGGTTTTATTTTATGTGCACTGAAAACTACAAAATAAATAAATAGTTACTTACCTATCAACCTACGTAGGTGATCTCGGTCATTAATGTCTCTGATGGTAGTGGTTGTCATAACATGAACCATGTCAGCGGCCGAAAGGCAGTTCATGAGAGAACACTAACACCAGGGTTTGCTTGGTAGGTAAACTAAGCAGCCCGCACTATAACAAGTAGGTATTTTGACCTTCTAGTTCAGAAATATTTTAGTACTAGGCAGAATAGCTTTTAGGCATATTAGACTAAAATAAAAACGTGGGGCCCATTAACTATTTCTGTATTACTTTCTACTATACTAAGTGTGGATTGCATCGACTTATTATAATCGTCATCATCATCATCCTAGCGGTTTATCCCGGTCGCATCCGAAACCTCATAGCTCCGGAGTCCAGGGTCCGCTGAATCGACTTACTATAATCGTAACTGGAGGTTTTGACCATCAATAACCAGCCGTTACGGCTTCACCAGCGAACGCCGAGCTCATGATCTACCAAAGTATAAGATATGCTCTGCTATAGGTATGATTTCAGAGGGGCCCCACGTTTTTATTTTAGTCTAATATGCCTAAAAGCTATTCTGCCTAGTACTAAAATATTTCTGAACTAGAAGGTCAAAATACCTACTTGTTATAGTGCGGGCTGCTTAGTTTACCTACCAAGCAAACCCTGGTGTTAGTGTTCTCTCATGAACTGCCTTTCGGCCGCTGACATGGTTCATGTTATGACAACCACTACCATCAGAGACATTAATGACCGAGATCACCTACGTAGGTTGATAGGTAAGTAACTATTTATTTATTTTGTAGTTTTCAGTGCACATAAAATAAAACCGTTTAACTTAAAAGTTTTTTTACCGATTTTTATTTTCTTGTTTTTAGTATTTAGTGAAATTGTTTACCGAATATTCCTCATTTTATTTAATTCATTCAGTGCATCATTATTACATGGTTTCTTACCTGATAATTTAGTACAATCTAATTCCTCAATACATAGCCCTTCCAGAGACTTGACTCGACTTAGAGCCACGTATGCTTGTCCTTCCTCAAACCATTTTGAGCCCAAATATACTACTGCATGGTCGACGGTGCTGCCCTGCATTTTATGGACGGTGAATGCTCATGACAAAACTAAGGGCAACATTCTTTTTTCAGCCGTACCATAATTGAATTTTGCTGGAGACTGTATGGCTTTAGGGTAAATAACGTGCATGCCGTCTGTGCCAAAGTCAATTAAAACTGATGATATATCTGTTTCGTACATTTGGGTTCGACGGAACTGAGGCCAAAAAGGTGTCTGAATGTCAAGTGTCTGAGAGTCTAGTGTCTGAGTGTCTTGTATCCGAGTGTCCAGTGTCTGAGTGTCTAGTGTCTAGTGTTTAGTATCTGAGTGTCGAGTGTCGAGTGTCGAGTGTCTAGTGTCTAGTGTCTAGTGTCTAGTGTCTAGTGTCTAGTGTCTAGTGTCTAGTGTCTAGTGTTTAGTGTCTGAGTGTCGAGTGACGAGTGTCGACTGTCGAGTGTCGAGTGTCGAGTGTCTAGTGTCTAGTGTCTAGTGTCTGAGTGTCTAGTGTCTGAGTGTCTAGTGTCTGAGTGTCTAGTGTCTGAGTGTCTGAGTGTGAGTGTCTAGTGTCTGAGTGTCTGAGTGTCGAGTGTCGAGTGTCGAGTGTCGAGTGTCGAGTGTCAAGTGTCGAGTGTCGAGTGTCGAGTATCGAGTGTCGAGTGTCTAGTGTCAGAATGTCTAGTGTCTGGGTGTCTGAGTGTCAAGTGTCTGAGAGACTAATGTCTGAGTGTCTTGTATCCGAGGGTCTAGTGTCTGGGTGTCTGAGTGTCTAGTGTCTAAGTGTCGAGTGTCGAGTGTCAAGTGTCGAGTGTTTAGTGTCGAGTGTCTAGTGTCTGAGTGTCTAACGTCTGGGTGTCTGAGTGTCAAGTGTCTGAGAGTCTAGTGTCAGAGTGTCTTGTATCCGAGTGTCTAGTGTCTGAGTGTCTAGTGTCTGGGTGTCTGACTGTCTAGTGTCTAAGTGTCGAGTGTCGAGTGTCGAGTGTCGAGTGTCGAGTGTCGAGTGTCGAGTGTCGAGTGTCAAGTGTCGAGTGTCGAGTTTCGAGTGTCTAGTGTCTGAGTGTCTAGTGTCTGGGTGTCTGAGTGTCAAGTGTCTGAGAGTCTAGTGTCTGAGTGTCTTATATCCGAGTGTCGGAGTGTCTAGTGTCTAGTGTTTAGTATTTGAGTGTCGAGTGTCGAGTGTCTAGTGTCTGAGTGTCGAGTGTCTGAGTGTCTAGTGTCTAGTGTCTAGTGTTTAGTGTCTGATTGTCGAGTGTCGAGTGTCGAGTGTCGGGTGTCGAGTGTCGAGTGTCGAGTGTCGAGTGACGTCGAGTGTCGAGTGTCTAAGTGTCTAGTGTCTGGTGTTTAGTGTCTGAGTGTCGAGTGTCGAGTGTCAGAGTGTCTAGTGTCTGGGTGTCTGAGTGTCAAGTGTCTGAGAGTCTAGTGTCTGAGTGTCTTGTATCCGAGTGTCCAGTGTCTGAGTGTCTAGTGTCTGGATGTCTGAGTGTCTAGTGTCTAGTGTTTAGTATCTGAGTGTCGAGTGTCGAGTGTCGAGTGTCTAGTGTCTGAGTGTCGAGTGTCTGAGTGTCTAGTGTCTAGTGTCTAGTGTCTAGTGTTTAGTGTCTGAGTGTCGAGTGTCGAGTGTCGAGTGTCTAGTGACGAGTGTCTAGTGTCGAGTGTCGAGTGTCTAGTGTCTGAGTGTCTAGTGTCCGAGTGTCTAGTGTCTGAGTGTCTTGTATCCGAGTGTCTAGTGTCTGTGTGTCTAGGGTCTGAGTGTCTGAGTGTCTAGTGTCTGAGGGTCTAGCGTCTGAGTGTCTAGTGTCCGAGTGTCTAGTGTCTGGGTGTCTCAGTGTAGTCCTATTATTTGATACCCATATTGTGGTGGTTGTGGAAAAATATGTACCTAGTCCGCCATATTGGAACGGCGTCCATCTTGAATTTTAAATTTTGACATAATCATCGTGTTTTACTAGTGTAGCCCTTTCATTTGATACCCATATTGCGGGGGTTAAGGAAAAATATGTAATCCGCCATTTTGTATCGGCGGCCATCTTAGATTTATAATGTTATTGATTTTATTATATTGTATTGTCATCTAAATTAAATGTGTGTACCAAATTTCAGATCAATCTGACAACGGGAAGGTGCTTAAATTCCAATTTCTAATTTTGACCCAAATAAATAAATACCGTACGGGTCGAGCTAAATAAAACCGTTTAATAATAAAAATAATCACAACTAATTTAAAGCAATTGTGAATAGGCTATTCTCGGGTCCACAAGCTTCGTCTAAGACCACATCATCACCATCCATCTGGTGAGATGTGTGTCTAGTGTCTGAGTGTCTTGTGTCTGAGTGTCTAGTGTCTAGTGTTTAGTGTCTGAGTGTCGAGTGTCGAGTGTCGAGTGTCCGAGTGTCTAGTGTCTGGGTGTCTGAGAGTCTAGTGTCTGAGTGTCTTGTATCCGAGTGTCTAGTGTCTGTATGTCTAGTGTCTGAGTGTCTGATTGTCTAGTGTCTGAGTGTCTAGTGTCTGAGTGTCTAGTGTCTGAGTGTCTAGTATCTGAGTGTCTTGTGTCTGAGTGTCTAGTGTTTAGTGTCTGAGTGTCTAGTGTCGAGTGTCGAGTGTCCGAGTGTCTAGTGTCTGGGTGTCTGAGAGTCTAGTGTCTGAGTGTCTTGTATCCGAGTGTCTAGTGTCTGTATGTCTAGTGGTCGAGTGTCGAGTGTCTAGTGTCAGAGTATCTGAGTGTCGAGTGTCGAGTGTCTAGTGTCGAGTGTCTAGTGTCTAGTGTCTGGTGTTTAGTGTCTGAGTGTCGAGTGTCAAGTGTCGAGTGTCTAGTGTCTGAGTGTCTAGTGTCCGAGTGTCTAGTTTCTGAGTGTCTTGTATCCGAGTGTCTAGTGTCTATGTGTCTAGGGTCTGGGTGTCTGAGTTTCTAGTGTCTGAGGGTCTAGCGTCTGAGTGTCTAGTGTCCGAGTGTCTAGTGTCTGGGTGTCTCAGTGTAGTCCTATTATTTGATACCCATATTGTGGTGGTTGTGGAAAAATATGTACCTAGTCCGCCATATTGGAACGGCGTCCATCTTGAATTTTAAATTTTGACATAATCATCGTGTTTTACTAGTGTAGCCCTTTCATTTGATACCCATATTGCGGGGGTTAAGGAAAAATATGTAATCCGCCATTTTGTATCCGCGGCCATCTTAGATTTATAATGTTATTGATTTTATTATATTGTATTGTATTTAATGTTATATTAAATGTGTGTACCAAATTTCAGATCAATCTGACAACGGGAAGGTGCTTAAATTCCAATTTCTAATTTTGACCCAAATAAATAAATACCGTACAGGTCGAGCTAAATAAAACCGTTTAAAAAACAAAATCATCATTATCACATCAGCTGTTAACTATCCACTGCTAAACATAGGTCTTCCCCTATTGGGGGTTTTTGCCAGTAGTTGCCACGCTTGGCAGGCGGGTTGGCAACTGCAGTTAGGCTTTTAGTGATGTTTTAAAAGAGACGCTGCTGCCCATCCCTCGACGATTAAGGTGCCTAAGTCGCCTCTTACGACATCCACGCGAAAGGAAGAGATAGCCCATTCTATGCCAGGACGCGGTTTATAAATAATTAAAGATAAAAAAATGCATTATTCCTCTTATTAATCTCTTTTTTATGCAACTTAGAATGGCAAACAAGCTGACGGCCCACCTGATGGGAAATGGTAACCGTCGCCTATAGTGAGCAGTACCATGGACATAACAGAGTACACTATTTCGCTCATGATTCCTCCATGCGTTACCATTCCTGAGGATTGACAACCTAAGGTGTTATACCTTCTTTCAAGTGATTATTACCTACTATTATACAATATTTAACCGTCTTGTAATTTCTTATAAGTACCTTCTTATAAGTTCTTATAAGTATTTCTTATAAGTATTAATTTTCATTGTTGTTTGAACAATAAATAGATATTTCGGATAATTTCTAGTTCAATGTCAAATGCTTTCTTATTTCTTTGTTTGTCACAGAAAGATTGATAGATACACGTGAACACTTACATTTCGTTTCTCCCTTTGGTTGCCTATAAAACTTAAATTTTCTCCGCAATATATACGTAGTTCCTAAAAAACATTATTCATTATAAAATTAATACACATTTACCAGAGGGAGACTTTGTACAAATGTACAAAAATACGATTGCTTGGGTACCTCTGTCCCATTCGTGTTTCAACCGTGAAGCAGCTGTGTTTGCATGGCTGTGTTTTGGTTTGAAGGGTGGGATATGGCGTGAATTTACTGAGTACAGAGGAATAACACTTGAGTCCTCAGGAATGGCAACGCATGGGGGGTATCATGGGCGAAACAGTATACTCTGTTATGTTCATGGTACTGCTCATGTCTATAGGCGACGATTACCACTTTCCATCAGGTGGGCCGTCAGCTTATTTGCCATTCTAAGTTTAAAAAAAAACAAAACACTCACCCCATAATCTAGCAGTGTTCCTTTTCTTCTTTGCCCTTGATTCTGTCGCCACCAAATCATTATTCTCCAAGCAATAACAGTACACAATCATCATGAACATTATTGTAATAACCTTGAACATTTTAAAAAAATATTTATATTTCCCGCCTTTTTAAACTGTCACTTAATTTTTTTTTACTTTGGTCACCAGCCTCGTCCCGTCCGCGGCTAGTTCACGTCAATAAATAAGAATTCATCTCAAAGGTACACCATGTAAATTGTTAAAAAGAAGAAAGTTGTCCTTTGTTTTCAGCAGTTGAACAAATTCGTGTCGGCGTTTCCATTTCTGTGACTAATGTACGTGTTAGGGAACAGTTATTGGGTTCTTTGTGAAGCAACGCGTTCCGCGCATTTCAACTTAAAATTTTACGTGCACAAAAATTTCACCATTTCTCTACAAAAGCGCTCATTTACATCAAAAATGTATACATACACGTTGAGTACACTAATAAAACGAGTGAAAGCCTTAAGAGTTTAAGGATGATTTTATTAACATTACATCTCAACGAAATAAATTAGGACTGATACCGTATTTCCTTTGAGATTACGATCAGAGAAACATTTGAATCGGACCTCGTCTAAAGGATCCCATCTTAATGGATTAAATAAAAAATAAAACGGAATACTCTTTTATATTTGTAAAATGGAAGATATCTTTCGAAGGTATTCCCTTAGATATTTAGATTTTTCTTTCCAAATAATCTTGTAACTACTTAATCATTTGAGCGGCTGGGTTAGTGGAAGCCATTACAAATTGATGTAAATAAAAACTTGGTGAATATTTTTTATCAAAAATCTTAAGTCTGAATTAATCTTTACATTAGACTAGCGAATCAATTATCAATTTAATACATTTTAAATAAGAAAACTGTATTAAATACAAATGTTAAACCAAACAAAACAATAGACATAGGTAAATAACTCTACAAAGTACCTATTCAATTTATTACTGTTAGCAGTAGCTAACACAAAAGTTTTAAAGTATTAAAACTTTTGTGTTCAGTCCATTGAAGGAATTCCCAGGAGAACTAAACACTCACATATAGATAAACAATGTAACCTAGTTTTACCAAAGCATTTGTAATGAGACACTTTATGTATATAATCTATGCCATCATCATCCTATCAGATCACAACTGTCCATTGCTGAACATATTCCTCCAGCATCTATGGGGGAGGCATGCCATAAGGATGGCCTCAAGCCACTTGTAAAATCGAAGACTGTGGACCATTTCTTCTTGGAATTTTGAGGATGTTTCCAGTAGTTACGCTTAGCAGGCGGAATGTCAAGCGCAATTAAGTTTTGGTTATGTTTTAAGAGAGGCGCTTCTGGATTATTAAATTCCCCTAGTCGCCTCTTACGATGTCTAAAGAAAAGAAAGGGATAATCCATTCTACGTCTGGACCACACGGCAACATAATCTATCTGTATAGGGTAAAATCTAAACTTTTTGCTAACTTTTAAGGGAGAATTTTAATGACAAAACTGAATATGTTTTAAAAGAAGAAGAGTAAAAGAACATGAGTTAATACGTGACAATTTGAACTTACCACACTGAAATGATGTTTCCAGCCGCTGAATTAGTATGGGAGACTTAAAAAATTTGCCTAAAAATGCCTCGTTTAAAGATAAAACACGTGTTGCAAAACATACATAAACAAAATGGTAGTCTCTTTTTTTAAACTTTGTTTTCTGTCGCTATGTTTTTTGCGACAACCTTCTAATCTGTATTTTTGATATAGCTGTGTATACATCTGAGGATTTTTTTTACAAAATTGTAGTCAGAGATTATTGGCTAATATGGAAGGTTGTGGAACTTCTGCTAGTAACAGTGGTGGTCAATCTTCGAGTGTTGGCAGTCACACACATACTAATGTTAGCGGAATTAAACAAAACAATTCTATTTAAATAACCAGTAAAAAAAATGTATCGTACAACGACCCATATTTTATAAAGATAAATATTAGAATTGAGAACACTTAAAAAAAGTGCTTATAATTTTTATTTCAACCTGTATACACAGGCTCATAAAAAAAATCTACAATATTATTTGTGAAGTGAAAAACCTAACTGCACTTTTAAATGACTTCGATGTGCAAGTATCTGCAAAGTATTGCACATATAGCTGCGAATACCTTACGTTTAGCAGTAGAATGCAAACGGTGTCGTGGCTCTAGCGATTTTCACTTAATTTCCTTCAGCGAGCGCTCGTTTCTTACTCGTTTAGCTCTCATAACCGCCCTGCTGTTTCTATATGAAAATTCTTAAAATATTTCTTCTAATATATTTTTTTATGCAAATTAGAATGGCAAACAAGCTAACGGTCCACGTGATGGAAAGTGGTAACGGTCAACTATAGACATGAGCAGTACCATGGATCAAACAGAGTATACTGTTTCGCCCATGATACCCCCATGCGTTGCCATTCCTGAAAACTAAGGTGTTATTCCTCTGTAAACTGTAAATTTACCGTCATATCCTACCCTTCAAACCGAAACACAGCCATACAAACACAACTGCTTCACAGTAGAAACATAAATAGGACAGAAGTACCCAAGCAAACTACTTTTGTAGTTTATACAATTCTCCCTCCGATACATTTACTATATCTATAAAAAAATGTGTAAAAAAAATCTGTGTTTTAAAAAAAGAAATACACAACTAATATTTAGTAATAGGCATACGTAAAGAGATTTTATTGGGTGATAATCAAATGGTAACCCCGCATACGGTATCGATAAACGCTGACGGGCCAAACTGTAACGTACCGGGGGGAAAAGGATAGTAGAAGTTAGTAATGGAGACTGAGAATCCCATTGCTAGCAATATACCCAATCAGGTCGACCTCCTTGCGGTTCTCCCTGGAAACTATCATGGTTAATTTCTGATGAATTCATCATGATGGGCTGACTGGTCTGTTTTCATTCTTATCTATCACCCTTCACTGGTGCTCCGCCAGCGTATCTCGTTAGCGCAGGCGGGGTTAACATACCATTTTCACTCATAAAAAAAAAACTGTAACGTACCTATCACAAAAGGGAAGAAGGGATTGTTAGTAACGAAGACTACCAGTTCCATTGCTAGCAATATACCCTGTCAGATCAACCTTGACGTGGTCCCCCCTGGACTGTCTTTTTATTCCCACCTATCATTAGTCACTGGTGCCCCGTCAGCGTATACCGTTAGCGCAGGCAGGGCTACCATTTCATTATCATCCATCAAAAGAAAATTGCTTCGCGTTAAGTCCCGATAGTGTATTTAAAATATCATAACTGCCGCATTGCAACTTTCAACATAAAAATAGCTTCGCAATCGAGGCCCGAGACGGTATTCAATGACGTCCATTGGGGCCCAAGTGCAATACAAAGTTTCAAATAGGCTAACTTCCAGTCGGACGCTAGCCGGACTTCGAACTTTCTTTAAGTTTACACTTTAAACTTAACGGTACTTGAATTGTTGGAGTGATTTAGGAATTTATTTATTTATATACTTTATTGGCCGTGTGGTCCCGGCATAGAATAGGCCACCCCTTCCTTTGTCGTGAGTGTCGTAAAAAGCGACTAAAGAACATAATGGCCGCGGGATTGGCAGCAGCATCCCTCTTAAAACATCAACAAAAGCCTAACTGCGGTTGCCAACCCGCTTGCCAACCGTGGCAACTACTGGCAAAACCCTCCTTAGGCCTATGTTCAGCAGTGAACAGTTAACGGCTGGTATAAATAATAAAATGAGAATCGGACGTTTTGTTTATAGGTGCTATGTTTTTTTTTCTTCGGAATTGATTCAATTTCGTTTTTTTATAACACAAGAGGCAAACGAGCATGCAGCTCACCTGATAGTAAGTGACTACCGCTGCCTATGAGTACCCGCAATACTAGAGGACTTGCAGATATGCTGGCAGCCTTTTAAAAAGTAAATTGATCGTTTCTTTTAAGAAATCTTAAGAGACCTTCAGGTTACGATGTCGTATCAATTTTTTTTTCTATCTAATAATGAACTTGTGTCGATTTTCACTATGTTTTACTACGTAACTACTATGCGAACTACATAAAAAGAACAACCAATTGTACACGTTACTCCTTCACCTCATGTTGCTACCGTCATTGTCATTGTTTACTGAATTTATATACCGCCATACTAGTTACAAAAAAAAACGCCATTTATACTTAAAAGGAACTATCAATAATTAGATTACTAACAATTACTGAAATACTTTTTATTTTATTTTAATTTCCCCTACGATTTTATTTCGCGAATACAACGAAATTTTTATCGAAAAAACCACCCAGTCTGGCAACACTGACGAAAGCGAACTCTATCGATTGAAATAATCAGGTCTACGCTTAAATCTAATATTAATATCAATCCAATCTACAGCTAATGATAATTTTATACTGCACACATTTTTTCTACAACACAGGGGGCAAACGAGCATGCGGCTCACCTGATGGTAAGTGACTACCGCCGCCCATGATCACCCACAACAACATTGCAGGTGTGCTGCCGGCCTTTTAAAAAGGAATATGCTCTTTTCTTGAAGGTTATGTTGTCGTATCGGTTCGGAAATACTGCTGCTGGAAGTTGATTCCTAAGAGTGGTTGTGCGTGGGAGAAAGTGCCTTGAAAAACGTACGGTGGAGGACCGCCACTCGTCCAGATGTTCGGAATGAAATTTTAGTTTATGGCGGGTAGTACGATGGTGAAAATCAGCAGCAGTTATCAATTCGAACAATTCTTCAGAGCACTCCCCATGATAAATTCGATAGAAGATGCACAGAGATGTAACATCTCTACGCAGTTTCAGTGAGTCGAGCCGCACAGTAAGGCGGCAATCGTCAACAATTCGAGCTGCCCGACTTTGAATGCGGTCTAACGGAAGGTTACACCAGTTAAGAATTAAATTATCATTGAGATCGGTTTACAATAGTTTGCACTGGCAAGTTAAACTAATATGCATCTACTAAAACAATATGTAGCCATTATGTCACTAGTATTGCAATTCGAGAATGTGAAACGTCTTAATTTCAATATCGATTTATTCTAATTTATTTCAAGAGTAACCCCAAAGAATTTTCAAAATAACGTCTGCATTAGCGACGTAATCACTTAAATACAAAATTTACAAACAAATTGAAAAATTCTCCTGTCTTCGAAAATCGTTTAAAAAAAAGGATTATGCTAAATCCCACCCACGTCTCGCTCCATAGCAACCCCTGTTACGTGTTTTTATAAATCGATGTGCGAATAGGGCGACCTCTTTAGAACTGGTGGGCGTAATAATGTTATACCAACGGAGTGCCGCAGTAACGGCCGCTACAAAAGCTTCGGGCAATCATCATTAAATTAAGTCACCGTATCAATATCGAGTGAGTAGTGATGGCGCAGACGCGACGCACGTCTGCATGGGCGTGTTTAAAGACGGGCCCAATGGAAGCAAAATAGGTCCAACCTCAAGATCAAAGCGAATGTCTAACCTTTGGGCAAAGCAATGTCCAAGTACATTATGTGTCTTCTTTAAGAGACCAAGTCGCCAAAGAAAAACCGCTTTCTGCATCTTACCCGGGAGTGAGCCGCCTCGGAATTATTATTAATGAGATATTTTAATCATGTTAATTGAATTATCATAAAGTTTTCCAGAAGAATGCAATGCTTAGTGGACTCTGGGACGTCCTTTTGTAAACTAGAAAGAGAAAAAAAATTTTTTTTTTCTTAAAGGAGCATTTGGACAAGCTGTTTGGAAACCACCAAACTGTAACGTTCCTATCACACAAGGGGGAAGGGATTGTTAGTAATGAGGACTACCAGTTGCATTGCTAGCAATATACCCTGTGAGGACGAGGAGATCTCTACGTGGTGCCTCCTGGAAACCATCGTACTGAATTCCACCTAAATTCATTACGATGGGCTAAGCTGCCTTTTCATTCTTACCTATCATCCCTCACTAGTATCCCGCCAGCGTATACCGTTAGCGCAGACAGGATTACCATTCCATTATCATCCTTTAAAAAAAACCACTACATAGATTAAGTTACACACAGAAATAAATAATAATGAACACGAGTCCGCAGATTTTACCTATTGTCACATTTACATCCGTCACCTCACTGATCTTTGCGCGCAGCCATGTCATTTTATGATACGCGTAAATGGTTTATAATCGCGAAGCTACAAGCTCGGATTTATAGCGAATTCGTTAACTCGCTTTATACAGCGACGGAACGACAACGGATCCAGTTAACAACAAAACTGATGCAATGTTAAAATATAATTCAAACGGGCCAGAGGTCGTATTCGCCTCTCGTGGGCATATTCTGTAATACATTATTACCCGAATGATATATCGATACAATATTATATGCAAGCAAACATATTGGTAATTGATCGACTTCACCTAAGGGAATAAGTCGGAATACAAAAGAATATTATACATCTAATAAAACACGCTCGCATGACTTGGCTCAATATGAAAGATTAAAAAATTCCTTGATGTACGTGTATTATGTATATAGTTATTTCTTTGAAATATTAATGATAGCAAACGCTTTGCACTTTATTAAAGGGAGACTTTGTACAAAAGTCGTTTGCTTGGCCACCTCTGTCCTATTCATGTTTCTACCATGAAGCAGTTGTGTTTTCATGGCTGTGTTTCCGTTTGAAGGGTGGGATATGGCAGTGACTTTACGGAGTACAAAGGAATAACATCCGAGTCCTCAAGAATGGCATTTCACGGCAGGGGTAACACGGGCGTAACAGTATACTGTGTTATATCCATGGTACTTGGTTCCATCAAGTGGGTCGTCAGCTTGTTTATTATTCTATAAAAAAAGAATGTCAAAAAAAGAATATTATTCCGAATTTTGTCGCTCGTTATCGTTATCAGACTCCAAAAGTCCAACTTCGACCAACGAATTCAACTCGGCTGGACAGCGTTCGGAAAACTATGCCACATCCTCACATCTAATACATTTCAAAGTTTGAAGATGAAGATCTTTAACCAGCGCGTGTTGCCAGTGATGACTTATGGAACCGAAACATGGTACTCAGAGAAGGATGTGCTCGGAATTTCTTTGCATGATAGAATCCGAAATGAAAATATCCGCAGAAAAACTAAAGTCACCGACATAGCCCGAAGGACGAGAAAGAAGGAAGCAAGCTAAACTGGTAATGGGCTGGTCACCTAGCTCGAAGAACTGACAAGCGGTGGAAAAGAAAGATTTTTGTGTTACGACTGACAAACGCAATGTAGAACGTCTCCTCCACTGAATAGAGTGATGACCTCAAACGTATTGCAGGGTGTCAACGGATACAGGTTGAGACCGTTCCTTATAGGAGAGGCCCACATTCAACACTGAACAGTTAACGGTTGAAGTAATGATAACGATGCATCGCTTTTCATTAACAACCTTCATGATCAAACACATAAAATCCTTAAAATATCTTACGTTGTCTTATTAGAAAATATAAATCTTTTTAAAAAGAACAATAACACACACACTTTCAATACGAGTAAAAAACAAATTGAATGTTCCTTGTTATCGCCTTAGAAAAGTTAGTACATCTTTCATGGGGCACTGTATACATTTTTATAATAAACTTCCAGATGACGTTTTACATTTAAATGAAAGAAAATTTAAGATATATGTATATAAAAAGGACTCTCTGTACTAAAGCATGTTATAAAATAAATGGTTATTTAAATGACAAAAATTCATGGACTTGAATATAGATTAATGTGAAGTGTATTGTAATTTTTTTTAAACAATATCATTATAATACAGTAATTATTATAATTATAAAGTGACGTGTCATAAGAGTCCATAACAGATGTATATGAATAAAAATGTTTTCATTGATTAATTACTTAATTTTAACATTTTTAAGAGACAAAATAAACGAGTTTTTATCATTGATACATACCTGTTTTTTTAATGGGTGATAATAGAATGGTAACCCCACCCGCGCTAACGGTATACACCGGTGAGAAATGATAGGTGAGGATGAAGCAGGTCAGTTAGCTCATCGTGACGAATTCAACAAGAATTGTTCACGATGGTTTCCAGAGGGAACCACGTGGAGGTCGACCTAATAGGGCAAATTGCTAACAATGGGGCTGTCAAACTCCATTGCTAACAATCCCTTTCCCCCCGGTACATACCTGTTAGTAGCAGGTATGTATCCAAATTATTACTGTCCAAAGGTTTCTATACATTTTAAAAGAAATTTTGAGTCTAATCAATGCATAAATTAGAGAAGAACATGAAAATGATGTTCGACAATTTAGTTATACTATTATACATACAATAATAAATGTTACGCAACATTTATTATTAAAACTGAATCCACTAATGGATCGAAAAGCGATCGGATTAATGTAATTTATTCAGGAATATTTAACGGTCATGCAAAACAGACGACAATAAATACTCCATTTTCCGTATCACATTCCCGCGGGCCGCTCGTCCAAATGAATAATATCATTAACTCATCATATTTTTACATGTATCTATATATATATATATATATATATACATATATATATATATATATATATATATATAAATTAATCCCACTTTTAGTTGTAATTTTATAACTCAATAACGGGCTCACCTAACTAAACCAAATGATTAGGCTTTGTACGGACTATTTAGTAGATGGTTTATGTGAAGTTTGCACAAAATCGTTCGATCGGTTCTTCATTTATCATATTTTTTGTAATAAATGAATTCAATAAATGGCGGATCATTTTGTTAATGGGGATTTTTGTGTCAAATTCAAACTTCTTAAGATGGGGATTGAAACTTTTTTCAGTGTTGACAGTACAAGCATGTTGTTATGTCACTCATGCGGTCATTTCATTTTGGACATGCTTCGATTAAAGCAAATTGTCAGCGATATTCATGTTAAAATTTTGTTTTTTATTATTTCACTTTATACGTAGCGAAGCACGTACCGGACTGCTAGTACTCGTATTTTATATATTCCTGGCGTTCCCGTCTAGTCCCGACATAGAATAGGCCACCCCTTTCCTTTCCCGTGAGTATCGTTAAGAGCTGATTAAGGGAAGGCGAGGGATAAGCAGCAGGGTCCCTGTTAAAACATCTCCAAAGCCTATTTTTTTTTTGATGGGTGAAAATATGGTATGGTAACCCCGCCTGCGCTAACGGGATACGCTGGCGGAGCACCAGTGAAGGGTGATCGATGAGAATGAAAACAGGCCAGTTAGCCCATCATGATGAATTCATTGGGAATTAACCATGATAGTTTCCAGAGAGAACCGCGAGGAGGTCAACCTGGTTGGGTATATTGCTAGCAATAGGATTCTCAGTCTCCATTACCAACAATCCCTTTCCCCCCTCCAAAGCCTAATTGCGGTTGCCAATCCGTCTGCTAAGCGAGCCAGAACCCCCCTAGGGAGAGGCTTATGTTTCTATTGGCATTTCTTTCCATGCACAACCAAAGTATGCCCCCAATTCCTAGTAACAGTATTTCCGAACAGATACGACACTGAAATCTTTAAGAAAAGATCACATTCTTTCATAACAGTTCGGTAATCACATCTGAAATTTCTCTGATTGTTGCTGGTACCTATGGGCAATAGTAATCAGTTGGGGGGAAAGGGATTGTTAGCAATCGGGTTTAACTGCCCCATTGCTAGCATTATACTCTAGCAAGTCGACCTCAAAGTGGTTCTCCCTGAAAACCATCATGGTTAATTCTAGTAAAATTATCACGACGGGCTAACTGACCTGCTTAGGGGGAAAAGGATTGTTAGCAATGGAGTTTGACAGCCCCATTGCTAGCAATATACCTTATTAGGTCGACCTCCACGTGGTTCCCCCTGGAAACCATCGTGAACAATTCTTGTTGAATTCGTCACGATGGGCTAACTGACCTACTTCATCCTCACCTATTATTCTTCACTGGTGCCCCGCCGGTGTATACCTATAGCGCGGGTGGGGTTACCATTCCATTATCATCCATTTACAAAACTGACCTGCCTTTTCATCCTCACCAATCATCCTTCACTGGTGCCCTGCCAGTGTATACCTTTAGCGTGGGCAGGGTTACCATTTCATTATCATCCATTAAAAAAAAAACGGTAATCACTTACCATCAAATGAGCCGTATGCTCTTTTGCCCCTTATGTCATAAAAATACGTAATACGTAAGAAGGTCAAGGTCAAAATTTAAGGGTATGGTTATTGTTATAAAAATGGCTGTATCCGACTGTTCAAATACCGCTTACAGTCGTTCGTCGTAATGAGACCACGAAATAAGCGTACAATTGTAAGTGTCGAGTCGTATATGAAGTAAAATTCTAACTGCTCACACTCGAGTACCGGCTAATATCATTGTAAAATGGGTGTACCAGTGAAATTGCGGCGTAAACGGTGTTTAGGCGTATTTTACTGATATAGTACAATTGTAACGACCACGTCTGTACGTGGGAGATATAAGAATTTTTTTTTATACAACTTAGAATGGCAAAGAAGCTGACGGTCCACCTGATGGAAAGTGGTAACCGTCGCCTATAAACATTCCTCAAAGAAGTTTGAGAACCCCTGAGCTAAACTCTTAAGGACTGTGAAACTTCGTTGCCAGGGTAATTTTACGTAATTTAAAAAAAAAAAAGAAATGTTTCTATTCACGAATTTTTTGAAAAATTAAATTCTTTGTAAAATTTATGCAGAGAAGTAGAATGGGTATAGTAATTGGAATAATTTTGGGTAATAATTAGCACTTGATGAAAAGTAGATACAGAAGGAGAGGAAGAGGATTTGCTGGTAGAGAACTCTTACAGAGTTAAGCTTGCCTGTTGTACATCTTTATTTAAAACTAGCGGCCTATCCCGGCGTCGCACGGGTGGACATTTTTACATAATAAAAAGTGACCATTAAAGTTGCACACGCGACGGAATTTTAAAAATGGGATAACTTCTCCCGTTTTCCCAACATTTCCCTTCACTGCTCTGCTCTTATTGATCGTAGCTTGATGAAATGTATACTATAACCCAGGAGTATGAAGAATAATTGTACCAAGTTTCGTTAAAATCCGTCGAGTAGTTTTTGTTTCTATAACGATCATACAGACAGACACACAAAAATTTTACTGATTGCATTTTTGGCATCAGTATCGATCACTAATCGCCCCCTGATAGTTATTTTGGAAATATATTTCATGTACAGAATTGACCTCTCTACAGATTTATTATAAGTATATAGACATATAATATGTTTGTAATTTTTTGTGTACAATAAAGAATAAATAAATAATACAAAAGGTACAGAATCCTTTATTTATTTATTTTTTTGTTTTTGTTCATTTTGTGATACATGACAAAGCGAAATGGAAAAACGATACAACTTTGTCATATGGCAAAAAATCTTAAAAATCATATCATCAATTTGGTGAAAAAATATTTTACGTTTTAGTTAGAAATCTAAATTAACTTCAGGCAACACTGAGTCGCCGATAAAGTTTAGCACTATAAAATCGTACCATCATTTTATTACTGGGTACGGAGGAATAACACCCGAGTCCTCAGGAATGGCAACGCATGGGGGGTATCATGGGCGAAACAGTATACTCTGTTATGTCCATGATACTGCTCGTATCTATAGGCGACGGTTACCACTTTTCATCAGGTGAGCCGTCAGCTTGTTTGCCATTTTAAGTTGTATAAAAAAAACTTTAAAAAATTTGTTATTTATTGATTTTTTAACATACTATTATAATTTTATTATTATTAATTGAATAAATAGTTAATGTAATGTTAATTCACTTATTACGTATGTGTTAAATGTAATATATCTTGTACCCAATAATAATTTTGCATGCTTTAATATATAAGGCGAACATTTGTACTTCACAATAGAATCAATATCTGTAAAAACGATGTTGTGGCAAATAAACAAATCTAACAAGTCTAAAATTAACGAAAATTCAATTAGTCCTCAAACTAATTATTTTAATACGCCTCTACCGCCCCGTTTATAATATAACAACGTTCCTAAGAAGTTTACTCCCTCCCTTTACATTCGCCTTATGCTGCGTTTAATAACGTATAATCATATTGCTGTTAATTAATAATTATATTTATGTATTCCGTTAATATTTCCGCTCTCACTGAACTGCTCGTAAGATTCCCTTATCAAAAATTTGGCAAGGAGCGTTTAGACCGGCTAAACGGTACGACCTTTGGCCAGCGTTCTCAGGCAAGTGCTGCCAAAACAACCTCAGGGGACTTTTCACAGTAAATGTTCACATAATTTTATATATACGGGTCCCAACTCGAAGCGTAATGATTAAGAAAACAAATTTGTAACATCAAATATTTTTTTAATGGCTCAATAATTGAATAGTGACTCCGCCCGCGCTATCGGTATACGCTGGCGGGGCACCAGTGAGAAATGGTAGATGAAGATGAAGCAGGTCAGTTGGCATAACGTGACGGATTCAACAATAAATCAATCTCGATGTTTTACAGGAGGAACCGCATGGAGGTCGACCTGATAAGGTATATTGCTAACAATAAGATTGTTTATCCCCATTACTAACGATTCCTTCTCCCCCAAAAGATCACAAGTCTTTACAAGAAATAAATTTTATATTGGTGATTGTTATCTATATATTTTTTCACATTAATGCTTAAAAATTGAATAAATTTTTTTATACATTTTTAATTATATATTCTTTATTACATTTGTAAATTACATGTAATATAATGCATTTTTAAATGTTGTTAACAAGGGTGGACTTATTTCTGACAGAGATCTCTTCCAATCAACCCAATACAGTTAGAAAGCATTTTGTTAGCGGGTAGCTGATGTGCTACAACTATTAATATTTAGAGTACATAAACAAATATACAGTTAAATGAAATATTAAAATATATAATAATATATTACATAAATACATACACTATAAATAAATATAATACCTACCTACTTATATAATAAATGTAATTTAAATATATCTTTACTTATCATATATTTTTTAGTTACCATAACAATAAAAACTAATACTTATTTTATTTTCTGTTTTAAATGTAACAAAAGCACAAATAAGGTTATGTGTAAGGGCTAAAGGGTCCGTGCCTAACCCATAATTACCTGATGACCACTCCAGGATGCAAACGGAGTTTCACAAAGACAGAGTACATATGCACCTTGCCTTAGAAAAGAATCCTAAAAACGCGAATGGCAAAAATAAAAATATGCAATCAAACACATAATCTCCTCCTTTATTGAAATCGTTTAAAAACGGGTCTGATCATGTCAAATAAACTTAAATAAATCTCAAATTTACAGGGCAATTCTCATGGGATAATTTAAGATCACTAACTCTCCAGTGTATATCAAGTCTGGGCATCTGTTTCAGACATTCCATGCTGATACGAGCATCTCATATCTACCGAGATTGGTTTTGACGTTTGTTTAGATTGATATTCGACTCAATGATGCTTGGCTCGCAATATATCTGTTACAATCTAAAAACAAGAAATTATATAGGAATGATAAAATTGTCAATTCATAGCAGGCCAATGTATAGAAAATGTTATATGGCCGTATAACCCTACCAAATTCAGATACAACCTGCTTGCATACTTTCTACATAAACTGTGTCCAATATATAATCTAGTAAGGTAAAATTTGTCATTGACAAATAATTGACATATCAAACATTTTTTATACACTAGCATGCCAATAATTGAGAAAAATTACAACTGATGGTGTATCTTTCGTCCTCTTTTTACTGATTATATTTGCATAAGAAGAAAGGAGGTAACCAGTAGATTTACAGTTTTTATTTTATCATTCCTTCTATGTAAGTCCTTGTTCTTAGATTACAGTAATTAAAACTGTCAAAAATAATTGTTTTTAAAATAAATAACAAACGATCACAACATTAGTTTTTAATTCCAAATTCAAATTTATTTAAAAATAAACGTTTTATGCTACTGCAAAAGGCCTCGCCTTTAAGAAAGGAGTATAAATAGATATTATATCATTATTAGAAATTAGAACTGTCTAAAATAATTATTTTTAAAATAAACAACAAAAGATGTGGTGGTCTTACTGAAATATCTTTAATTCCTATACAACATTTTAAAATATTTGCTGTACTTGCCGTATGGTTCCGGCATAGAATAGGCCACCCCTTCCTCTCCCGTGGGTGACGTAAGAGGCAACTAAGGGTAGGCGAGGGATGGTCAGCAGCGTCCCTCTTAAAACAATTCTAAAGCCTAACTGCAGTTGCAAATTCGCCTGCCAAGCATGACAACTGCTGGCAAAACCTCACCCAAAGAAGAAGCTTATGTTCAGCAGTGGACAGTTAAAGCCTGATATGATGTTGATGATTTTAAAATAAATTTTAAAACATCAGACCTTTTATTTTACTGTAAAAGGCACGTTTTTAGTAAAGGAGCGTGTAAATGGATAATAAATGTATTTGGAATTATTATATACCTAATCTGAATATATTTAATTTATACATTTAAATAGCAATTATCAAATGTATTCTAATAGCATGGTGTACAAGAGCCTTAAAACGATATTTTACCTTAAAATTACAACTAATTACCTATGTTTATCTTAAACCAGATTACATTTAAATTTCTATACTATGTTCGAATAATATAAAAAAGGTATTAACATATATAATTTAATAATAGTAACTACTAGTACCATACTGTTTCCACTTCTCATTGTACGCACACTGCGTGCTGGTCATTTATACTCCTTTCCACTCAAGGTTTGCTGGAAGAGAACTCTTACAGAGTTAAACTCGCCTTTTGTACCTTTTTATCTGATATAAATTATAATAATGTAATATTTACCAGAAGGAGACTTTGTACAAAAGTCGATTGCTTGGATACCTCTGTCCCATTCTTGTTTCTACCGTGAAGCAGTTGTGTTTGCATGGCTGTGTTTCGGTTTGAAGGGTGGGATATGGCGTACGAATTTACAGGGTACGGAGGAATAACATCTGAGTCCTCAGGAATGGCAACGCGTGGGGGGTATCATGGGCGAAACAGTATACTCTGTTATGTCCGTGGTACTGCTCATGTCTATAGGCGACGGTTACCACTTTCCATCAGGTGGGCCGTCAGCTTGTTTGCCATTCTAAGTTGTATAAAAAAAAGTATTAATTGTAGTAGAAAACTGTACTATTTAAATTTCACTATTATTTATCGTACTATATACATAGGGTTCAGCTTTCCTTCTGTAAGGGACATAAGGCGGTTCGTAGTGATGATGATGGCCGTAATGATGGTGGTCGTCCTCCTTCTTCTCCTTGAGGTAGCTCGCGAACCATCCGAGGAAGTAGCCAGCCTTGTGCAACACCACCCAAAACACGAACGCGTATATCAGTTTCAATATGAAAATCTTCTTTATGACCAAGTCTGCGAAGTATACTGGAACAAAATAAAATCATTTACAATTTGGCCCATAAAAAACCGACTTCAATTTTATTTATTTATACTTTTACACACATTAAAATATGTCTACAGGGCGGACTTAATGCCTGATGACATTCCCTACCAGTCAATTGTTACGCTAAACGGAGAGAGCAAATGGCGGTGCATAGATTTAACAAAAACAATTTGTAAAAGAAATAAATATTTTGAGAGAAAACATCATGTTGTTAGTTCTCAAAATATTTTACTTGTATTGTTGTTGTTAGTTCTCAAAATAATTTGCTTGTATTGTTGTTGTTAGTTCTCAAATTATTTTACTTGTATTGTTGTTATTAGTTCTCAAAATATTTTATTTGTATTATTGTTAGTTCTCAAAATTTTTTACTTGTATTGTTGTTGTTAGTTCTCAAAATAATTTGCTTGTATTGTTGTTGTTAGTTCTCAAATTATTTTACTTGTATTGTTGTTATTAGTTCTCAAAATATTTTACTTGTATTATTGTTAGTTCTCAAAATATTTTACTTGTATTGTTGTTGTTAGTTCTCAAAATATGTTACTTTATTGTAACACATTTTAACAATTTAAGATGAACATACAAACATATAGAATAAGATACTTACAAAAAATTTACATACATAAATCACATACAATACAATACATATATGAAATAATAATAAATTAACACAAGCAGGACAACATCTGTCTTGTTTTAATAGATATAATAAATTAGAAAGAAATTAGATGATTAACATATAAGTTTTCCATAACAAAAAAAAAACACAAAAAACTAATTTTCAATAACAACAAATCAATTTTAGGTAAAAAGTGTACATAGACAAAAGAGTGTACGTCGTGACACGTCCTACAAAAGTTTCCCTATCTTTTTTTATCCAGGGAGCTATGCTCATACAGCCGTATCTGTCATTCTATTCCCCAAATGCGTAATGCAGGCCCGTATTTTTTATCTTTAGTGCCCCAAACAGAAACATTACGGGAAGGTTTATGCAATAAACTGTGGATACTAAACTCAGCGTACAAGTGATATTTCCACTACATTACATGCATACCCGTGGAACTTTCGCGAGCATGATTTGTCTTTGTAGAAATATATATTACAATAGCTTTAACCCGCGACTTTGTCCGCATAAGCGAACTATGTTGATTGCGGCGATAATACTGTCGAGTATTTTTTTTAATAGATAACACTCGACCAGACGGAGACTTTGTACAAAAGTTGTTTGCTTGGGCACCTCTGTCCCATTCGTGTTTCTACCGAGAAGCAGTTGTGTTTGCATGGCTGTGTTTCAGTTTGAAGGGTTGGATATGGCGTGAATTTACAGGGTACAAAGGCATAACACCTGAGTCCTCAGAAATGGCAACGCATGGGGGTATCATGGGCGAAACAGTATACTCTGTTATGCTCGTGTCTATAGGCGACGGTTAACACTTTCCATTAGGTGGGCCGTCAGCTTGTTTGTCATTCTAAGTTGTATAAAAAAACATTGGAATGAACCCCCTGTGTTAGCGGTTTACGCTGAGGCACCAGTGAGGGATGATAGGTGAAATGAAAAGGCAGGTCAGTTAGCCCATTGAGATGAATACACCTGGAAATCAGCACGATGGTTACCAGGGCGAACCACGTGGAGGTCGACCTGACAGGATATATTGCTAGCCATGGGACTGGTAGTTCGCATCACTAATAATAATCGCTTCCCACCGCTGTATTACACAGCGACATGTCCAATATTATGCCAAGTCGGTTTCTACATACGTTTTATATTTCTATGTACAGACAGTAACCAGTTACGATTTTATTATATGTACATATATATATTTATTAATAGAAAACACCCAGACCAATACAAATAAGTATACACATAACTACAAATGTTTGTATTGTACGGGAATCGAACCCACAACCAGCAGTGAGGCGATGTGTTAAACCACTACACCACCACAGATATAAAATATTATAATATATAATTAATGTATCTACCAATTAAGACATATAGTGTACTTAACCGATATTGATATTTTATGAAGTCGGGTAATATGTAATACTTTTGTAAATATCTTACAAAGTATTTATATTTTTACCTTAAAAGGTAATCCAAATTATATCAAAAAAAATCTTGCCATTAGGTAGGTATTATAAATGCTCCAAACGTAACAATATATCAGAAAACTTTAGCATAAATCTGACAAAAATACGTACAGACCGTTAGCATCACGGCAAAAATACAGTGCCGGTTTTCACGATTTACGAACGCGGCGAAATTCGTTGTATACATGTTACATGTTGAAAATTTGTCACGAGTGAACGCACGCATTGAAAGAAGGTCCTTGACCTTCGGCACGCGAGGATGAAATATAGATCATAATTGAACCATAGAGAAAGTCATCGTTAAATTATTTAAGAGTCGGTACTAACTCTATATTGATAAAACTAGAAGATTAATCTATGCAACCACCTAGCGCCAAAATATATAATATATATATATTATATATATTATTTAGAATTTAAAATCTAAAAAGATTGCTCTCAGCAATAAGACCGTCTTACTGTACTTATACAATTGTATTGTTGTTTGTAAATTGTCTCGCTTATTTCCTATAACGTATAATGCATATAAAGTATACTCATTCTTTCATTCATTCAATAATAGCAGTAAGTATCAAAAATTATATCAGTTTTTTATAAGTGAAAATGGAATTGTAACCGCGACTACGCTATTGACAACTATAATATAATATAATGAAGGTATGTATATATATAATAATTACTTTCTCCTGATGTATTATAGTTACATAGTTATATATTTCGCAGTTTTAATTGGTTGCACAGATTTCATACAGACGTTTTTTATTCAAAGTAATGCGGCCCTAAATCGAACAACTTATAACGGACGCGACACGTAGTGATTACTTGCTCTGTAGACGCGACCATCTTAATAAATCCAGATCCAAAGCCAAATACGTGTCCAATATGTGGCCTTGGTCAGATAACATGCTGTAATATATCGTTATTGTGACAAAAGAATATAATATAAGACAAATTTCCGATAGCGCTAAAATTACGCGAGTCCCATAGAAACTCAGAAAAAGCAATATTGTCACCCGATTTTGAACACACGACTATTTGGACAATTTTCAATGTGAGGAACTATCTTTATATTATTATTGTCATAAAAAAAATTATACATTAACACATAATAATTATAATAAAATTATAGAAATATGTTTTATCAATTAGACCTAATTATAAACATTTGTAGTGTTTTTTTTTTAATCCACCATCCAGTTCAGAATGCTATTATTTATATATTATGTAATTATTGATATGTTTTGTCCTTTACTTTTGTACAATTTTTTCAATTTGAAAGACAGTGACAATACTAACAGCTAATATAGATTTACAGGGCGTTTTAGTTTTTAGGAATAAGGGGTTTAGCTTTTTTTTGATGGGTGAAAATGGTATGGTAACCCCGCCTGCACTAACGGGATACGCTAGCGGAGCACCAGTGAAGGGTGATAGATGAGAATGAAAACAGGCCAGTTAGCCCATCATGATGAATTAACCATGATAGTTTCCAGGAAGAACCGCGAGAAGGTCGACCCGGTTGGATATATTGCTAGCAATGGGATTCTCAGTCTCCATTACTAACAATCCCTTTCCCCCCAAGGGGTTTAAATTATAATTATTATGAAAAAAAAGTAATCAATAGGGAGTTGTTGAAAACTTGTATACGAGTAGATTCTACGCATGTACTTTATTTAGAATAAAAATCATCTGCATTCAAATAGACTTATTTACAGCACTTTTAAATCATTTTAAAGATTCTACAGCTGAGCTCGGAATGTTCTTATATGCCGGGTAGAACCCGTAAGAAACTTAACAGTTACACTTTTTCGTTTATATACATATTTTTACATATGTATGGGTATTGTGGCTATAAATAGTAACATACCTATGACATTAGAGCGGTGTTTCCCAACGTGGGGCCCACGCCCCACAGGTGGGCAATTTGATAGTTAACGGGAGGCAATTGAAAAATGGACTCGAAGCATGTTAATGCTCTTGCTCCAGGCCATTTAAATGCAATGCTACGAGTAATTAACGGTGCCAAATTTAACAAAAAAAAGTAAATTAAAAAAATTGCTGTACATATTTATTAGGTATAATTTCGTTTGACGTTACCAAAATATCAACTGAGCAATAAGAGTCGTCGAGTAAACTTTGTCGGGAAAAATTATGTATGGGGGCATAAAAATTTTAAAAATATTCAAGTGAGGCATGGCACAAAAAATGTTGGAAAACACTGCATTAGAGTAACTGTATCCCGTAACTCTACTTATTTATTATAAAAAATATATATATATCAAGTAAATTAATCTAAAAAATAAATTTTATTGCTGTTTCTTATTGTTTCTAAACAAATAAATTCATAATTTCATAATTAACGCGCCACCTACCTACTTATGCTTTAATCCTTTCTACCCAAAGGTTGTCTGGAAGAGATTGCTTAGCAATAAGACCGCCTTTGGTACTACACTATACGTATTGAAAATTGTTTTAACAAATCATGTTATGTTGGTGCAATAAAGTGTTAAATAAATAAATAAATAAATAAATAATTATATTTCTAAATATAACTTAAATATTTCTATATATAACTTTAATGTTATCTGATTACAATGGATAATTTATATAATAACTTACCAAATAATGCTATTTTCTTTTTCTTCCCTCTGGCTTCTATATCATTTTGTTCAGCTATTGTGAAAACAAATGCCACAGATAATAAAAACAAAACTATAACAGTTCTGGAACACATTTTTATTTTTTTTTCTTTTTTACTTTTACGTCACTTTGAATTCCAGACAAAGGAATCAAGTTTAGTCAGCCATAAAATAGAGACCTTTTTTTCTTTTTTTAAACTTTTTTTTTTTTAAGATTGATAATATTATTTCGATGTTTTCTGTTCCCTACAGTATGATATTATGAGCAATATTCGTAACATACTGAATTCGTGACCTAACGTGAAACAGTCTGACAGTTGAAAGTTACATCGCTTTCTGTAATCAAATGTCACTAAATGTGTTAAATAAGTTACAATGAACTTGACAACGATGATAATTGTGACTCGAAAGTATATACTAAATAGATATTGCGACAGAACTTTCATACATACGTGTATTACATATACACAAAATATTATTTTCTCCTATTTATTCAGAAATTACTTTTTATTTAATTGTTTTATTTTTTATTTTTTTTTAATAATAGTTTCAACCGACTACAAAATGAAGAAGGTTCTCGATTCGGTTATATTTTTTTAAACTTTTTTTCCTCATAATTCTGTCAGTCGTAAACCGATTTGGAAAATTCTTTTTTTTTTTAATTTAAATGGATATACTTATAGTTTGGTCTCACAGAGAGACGAAGAAGAAGATTTTTGAAATGAAAATAACTAGTTTTGCTACAATTGAAGTCAGTTTTTTTTTTATTTTTGGAACACAATTTAATTTATATACTCATGTTACGGCCGAATCAATAACTATGAAATTTGGTATACACTACTAAGTACATAGGATAAAGAAAGACATAGGATAGACAAAGACTAGGCTACATTTTATCCCGGTCCGTGACATATCCCGGTCACGCGGATAAAGTCGGAGGTAAAGTACTATATATTATTGTCATCTTCGTGTATAATATAGTATATCTTATATATGTAATTTTAGTATGTATGTATATCAATAATTACTAGTACCACATTCGAGTATTCTGACACTTCCCTATGGTTGACTGGGAGAGAATGCTTTTAGCATTAAGTCCGCCATGTACACATATTTGTACTGATGAATAAATAAATAAATAAATAAAACTTCTTTTTGTTAAAACAATTTTTATTCTTACCAAATTTGCGTAAAGCCAAAACGAGATAACGAAGATATAGAATTAGCGACGAATTGAGAACTTTCCTCCTTTATGTAGAAATCGGTTAAATCTATTAAATATTAATTTCAAAAACTCCACTAAAACTTGTTAATATTTAAAGAAATACAAAAAAAAAAGAAATCCAGTAAATTAGAAATTCATAAATTCAAATCTCATTTAAATAAATGGCATTCATGGAGCCACAAATAAACGTAAGCAATAAAACGAAATAAGTACAGTCATTTGAAATCTGTAATAGTGAGAAAAAAAAAGCAATTTCGCCATCGACGAGTAATATCAGACGACAATAAAAATGGCGGGAAAATTATGAGAATAATAATATAAAAGTCGTCAATATCAATTTGCCGTTACTGTTCGCCCTTTAAATATCGCATTTCGACGGAACGGCAACAATAAAATTTCTCGACGATTTCACCACACCGATGTAAATATAGCCATTGGATACAGCGACAAAATATAAACGAACATCCTATGATGATCTTTACGAGGGACACTTTGTACTACTATAGAGGGAGACTTTGTACAAAAGGCGATTGCTTGGTCACCTCTGTCCCGTTCGTGTTTCTATCGTGAAACAGTTGTGTTTGCATGGCTGTGTTTCGGCTTGAAGGGTCGGATATGGCGTGAATTTACAGGGTACAGAGGAATAACATTGAGTCCTCAGGAATGGCAACACATGGGGGGTATCATGGGTGAAACAGTATACTCTGTTATGCTCGTGTCTATAGGCGACGGTTACCACTTTCCATCAGGTGGACCGTCAGCTTGTTTGCCATTCTAAGTTGTATAAAAAAAAGCAAGACATCTACTGTCAAAACCCCCCAATGAGGAGGCTTATGTTCAACAGTGGATGGTTAAAATCTGATATGATTAAACTGTTGATGATTAGTCATTTATATGTCTTCATGACTGTAGTAAAGGAAAACATTTTACAAGTGTAATTTTGTAATAGTTGCGCTTCTAAAACGCCGGCTCTTCTTTGCCGCGAGTACCTTATTTATGATTACACTAAACTTTCAAATTAGATAAGTTTAAAGTTTCATATTTGGGAAGATAAATTACAACTTTATATTAGGTAGTTAAAAATAGAATTAACAAAGAATGAGCTCGAGATAGGCAGTTAACATACTTCAAATAAAATACATTAATTTTATCATATATTCAATTTTTTACTGGATATTTTTTAGTTTAGCTGTACGGTTATTACCCTTGTACATTCTACAGCTTTCTGTCAGCTTCTCAAAGGTTCACTGTAAGAGATCCCTTTTTTTTTATACAACTTAGAATGACAAACAAGCTGACGGCCCACCTGATGAAAAGTGGTAACCGTCGCCTATAGACATGAGCAGTACCATGGACATAACAGAGTATACGGTTTCGCCCATGATATCCCCCATGCGTTGCCATTCCTGAGGACTCAGGTGTTATTCCTCTGTACCCAGTAAATTCACGTCATATCCCCACCCCTCAAACTGAAACGCAGCCATGCAAATACAACCACTTTACGGATGAAACACGAATGGGACAGAGGTGCTCAAGCAAACGACTTTTGTACAAAGTCTCCCTCTGGTAACAATACAGTATTTTTAGCGTCCTAATATTAGTAAACTCTATAGAATTACGTACGCATTATGAAACCTAGGACACGAGAAGCCTTGGAATATAACTCACACATATAGCAAATAAGAAAAGATTATAATAGCTAATTTGACAGTATTAATACAAAATTGGATTATACAAATAATAGGTAAATAAGAGCTATCACAAATAGTTTACAAAAGTGTTTCCTTTGCCACAACAAATTTAACACTATAGTAAAAAAAACATATCACACACAAAAATAAGTTTATTCGAGATCTTTCGTGGCTGTATTTTCCACCAGTCTGTGAGGTGTGTGGGAGTTTATCGAATAAGGCAGACGTGATATAATATCGTAGGCTAGCCTTTTTTTAAAACAGTAAATGGAATAGAAACCTCGCTTGCGCTGTTTATATGCTAGCTAGGTACTAGTGGGGAACAATAGGTGATGAAGTGAACATGAAATCAAGTCAGTTGACCTATCATGACAAATTTGTAGTCAAATAGAGGTATATGGAAGTCAAACGAAGTTTTTTTTTTGATGGGTGAAAATGGTATGGTAACCCCGCCTGCGCTAACGGGATACGCTGGCGGGGCACCAGTGAAGGATGAAAGATGAGAATGAAAACAGGCCAGTTAGCCAATCATGATGAATTCATTAGGAATTAACCGTGATAGTTTCCGGGTGGAACTGCGAGGAAGTCGACCTGGTTGGGTATATTGCTAGCAATGGGATTTTCAATTTCCATTACTAACAATCCCTTTCCCCCCAGTCAAACGGAGTTATATACTCCGTTTGATAGTTTATTAGCTCCATTGCTTACAATATATTGTTAGCAATGGAGAGCTAATGAGAGTAACAATTCTCAACGTACTTTTTATTTATTTATTTTTTATTGACCATATTACAAAAAAATTACTAGTACAAAAGGCGGACTTAATACTATATAGCATTCTCTCCCAGTCAACCTTTGGCTAAACAGAAATTTTATTATGCAGTTATTATATTTAAGTATCACAACACATACAATGGAGAACTATTTCACGTTATGATTAAATAAATACACATACATGGATACATAAAACAAATATTGCATAAATATACAAATATATGTTATTAAAACATACTTACAAATATTAATATACATACATACTTGTAGATTACTAGCTGACTCGGCAAACGTTGTTTTACCAAATACATTATTTCGAGAACTATACATGAAAATTTATCGTACTACAATCATTATATTCGATTGTCATCTTGCAATCCTATCGTAGAATATAAAAAACGCTATTAAAAAACAGGGGTTGATCGTGAAAAGGTGAAAATTCGAAGCTGTACGTATTTTTCAATGCTAAATCATAATAAAATAAAAATAAACAATTTTGTCAAAAAAATAAAAAAATATATATTTAGAGGTGGATCACCCTTATTATCCGATTCTCAGACCTACCCGATATGCACACAGAATTTCATAAAAATCGGTGAAGTCGTTTCGGAGGAGTTTGGTAACAAACACCACGACACGAGAATTTTATATATTAGATATATAATACCGCAAATAAACAACGATAGAGATCAAAAGTGATGATGATGATGAAGATGATGAGCTATACTGTACTTGCGAATTTCTATCTTTTCTGTTTTATTATAATACCTTAACAATATTTTTTCAATGCGTTGGTAACCCCGCCCCCCTCCCCGGTATTAGGTAAAGGTATTGTTAGTAATGGAGACAGAATCCCATTGCTAGCAATATACCCAACCAGGTCGACCTCCTCGCGGTTTCCCCTGGAAACTATCATCGTTAATTCCTGATGAATTCATCATGATGGGCTAACTGGCCTATTTTCATTCTCATCTATCACCCTTCACTGATGCTCTGCCAGCGTATCCCATTAGCGCAGGCGGGGTTACCATTCCATTTTCATCCATAAAAAAAAATGCGTTGGTAACCTTACATTTTATAATAATAATTATTTTTTTTTTAAGTATATTTATTATATTCTATATCCCCTCGGTAATCCGTCGCCCATACGCACGAGGGCTTAGTGTCGTATTAAAAACAATCACCTCCGCCGCTGAGAAAATTAAAAACAAACATTCCAAATTAAGATGAAACATTATTTTTCTGCGGATGACAAGTAAACAAGAAAGAAAAAAGTAATTCAATAGGGGCGCCATAACTTCAAAAGCGCGTAACAAAAGAATAAAATATCTTTTTCGCTTAAATGTTTCGTTGTAGCGGGAAAATGAAGTTATCTGATTTTGTCCTGCGCTGGATTACCATCTCTGGTGTAGCGAATAATTTTTTTTTTTTCTATTTATACCAGACTTCTCGTTGCGGTGTGTTAAAAATAAGAGTCTGTACCATAGACATTTAAATAGACATAAATAATAGAGTAGGTTTTATGCAAAGTTTGAAATAGAATAGATGGAATGCATAATTCACATAGTGTTGCTTGTTTTGTTTATGACATTGCGAATGCGTTAGAGAGGGATGGACATATAAAAACGCATCTGATATGCCCACTATCTAATATGCCCACTTCAACCCACTTCTGGGCATAAGCCTCCGTTTTGTCGCGACATTATAAACTATTTTATTTAATTGTTGTTTAACTTATCACAATGGGGGTAAAGGGATTATTAGTAATGGAGACTGAGAATCCTATTGCTAGCAATATACCTAACCAGGTCGACCTCCTCGCGGTTCCCCCTGGAAACTATCATGATTAATTCCTGATGAATTCATCATGATTGGCTAACTGGCCTGTTTTCATTCTCATCTATCACCGTTCACTGGTGCTTCGCCAGCGTATCCTGTTAGCGCAGGCGGGGTTACCATACCATTTTCACCCATCAAAAAAAAATCCTTATCACAATCGGTCAACTGACCGACTTTCAACCCCATCTATCAGGGGGGGAAGGAATTGTTAGTAGTGGAGAATAAGTTCCCTACTGCTAGCATTCTTCTCTTATATTCTTATATTCTTCTCTTCACTCTTCCAGGTCAAAGTCAAACTATTCATCACAACGGGCTAACTTACCTGCTTTTTTCGTTCTCATCTATCATCTCTTACTGGTACCCCGCCAGCGTATACCGTAAGCGCAGGCGGGGTTATCATTCCATTGTCATCCTTTAAAGAAAATAAAAACCAGCTCTCATCATCTTTAGCATACCTGCAATGCCGCTGGTGTTGTGGGTGATCATGGGCGGCGGTAGTCACTTACCATCAGGTGAGCCGCATGCTCGTTTGCCCCTTGTGTTGTAAATAAACAAAAAATCTTTCACTGATACCCTGCCAGCGTAAACCGATAGAACAGACGGAGTTATAATTACATTTCATGTCATTAAAATAAATATATATAAAGAAAAATCACGTGCTACACTACGAGGACATTAGATATAATCAGTTTAGTTTGAGACTATTGCGTCCGAAGTAAACCCGTGTAGAATAATATTCCCATTACACGCAGCAATAAGGACAGTACCGGCAAAAGGCAAAATACGTGGTAGTATCCCCAGGTATAGGTACATAGAGATACCGATGTGAGGAGCAGGATGTAACAAAAATATAGAAATGCTTCGAAATGTGACTATTACTATTGGAAAACATCTATTTATTGTATTCTACTTGTGAAACTGAACTTTTTACGTATAGAAAATCCAAAAAATAATAATTCTTCCATATATCAGCCCTTACGACAAATTAAGTATAAAAAAATTTATAAAATATAATGGGTTAGTAAGTTTTGTACTTAGGTTATATAGACAAAGTGTCGAGTGTCAAAAACGTCAAAATTTATACAGCTGTTTTTTTTTTCATCTTTTGGCAACTGATTTTATGTATGACTAATTTTTTTTTTCGATATTGACAGTAATTGTATTAATAATTTCCAGATTTTTTAAATTTAAATTAGAAACTATTTTTTTTCTATTATAATGTAAATATATATATGAATATTAATTTAAATGGCGGTCATTTTACAATTATTTAACAATATAAATATATTTTATGTCTATATTATATTTACCAGAGGGAGACTTTGTACAAAAGTCGTTTGCTTGGCCACCTCTGTCCCATTCGTGTTTCAACCGTAAAGCAATTGTGTTTGCTGTGTTTCGGTTTGAAGGGTGGGGATATAGCGTGAATTTACAGGGTACAGAGGAATAACACCTGAGTCCTCAGGAATGGCAACGCATGGGGGGTATCATGGGCGAAACAGTATACTATGTTATGTCCATTGTATTGCTCATGTCTATAGGCGACAGTTACCACTTTTCATCAGGCGGGCCGTCAAATCGTTTGCTATTCTAAGTTGCATAAAAAAATCTTATTTCAATCAAAATATTTTGTAAACACTGTTAATCCTCTTCTTTCAAACATATGTTCAAGAATTTCGTATCAATTTTGTTTTTCGATTTAACCATATAGCATAGTTCCTCCCATATACTGTAATAATAAGTGACATTATGGTATACCTATTCACGCACACATTGATAAAAAATTTACTACCTTTTTGGACGAAACATTTGTATAGAGATACTTAATCTATATAATCTAAGATCTAATACTAATTTAATATATTATAAATTAGATATTTTGAGAGATTTTTTTATGCAACTTATTCCAAGTTGACTGATGTAGCGCTGTTAGGACTTCGCTTCCAAAGCTGACGTTTTTTTTTAAATAAAGAAGGGATTATTTTTTAATTTTCACGCAAATAATAATACTTAAAACTTTTTTTTTTTATACAACTTAGAATGGTAAGCAAGTTGACGGCCCACCTGATAGAAAGTGGTAACCGTCGCCTATAGACATGATAAGTACCGTGAACATAACATTCTTAACATGGAATTCTTAATTTACATAATTTAAAATTCTTAAATTCTAAATTTGAATATTTTACTTTCTTATAAACAGTGCCAAAGTCTAAACATTAGCTTCGAGGACACTTAGTACGTAAAAATACGTAATGTACACAAATTTTCCGCGCACGTAATTTTATCTTGCGTTCAGAAATGCTGGTTGCGTTCCAAGTAACCGAAATGTGGGCGGGGATTCACTTCCAAACTATTTGTATACCTATTTCGGATGGACGAGTCGCTACATGAAATTACAAAGACATTTTTCATTGTTTTCGAAAAGTTTTTGGATCCCTAAATCTAAACTTATAAAACTACACAGACTTCATGTTTATCTCTTATGATGAAATTTTAAGTGTTTCTACTATGAAGCAGTTGTGTTTGTATTGCTATGTTTCGGTTTGAAGGGTGGGGATATGGCGTGAATTTACTGGGTACAGAGGAATAACACCCGAGTCCTCAGGAATGGCAACGCATGGAGGGTATCAGGCGAAACAGTATCCTCTGTTATGTCCATGGTACTGCTCATGTCTATAGGCGACGGTTGCCACTTTTCATCAGGTGGGCCGTCAGCTTGATAGCCATTCTAAGTTGTATAAAAAAAAAAGTATTTAGGTATTATTTTTTACGTCAAAATGAGAAAATAATCCCTTCTTTATTTAAAAATAAACTCCAACTTTGGAAACGAAGCCGTAACAGCGCTACATCAGTCTACTCGTGACCACGATCTATACGACCTGGTCGAAAGGTCAACACAACCCAGGTAAAAAAGAACACAGGCCATCCCTTCCTTTCCTGTAGATATCATAATAGACGACTAAATAAACTTAATGGTAGAGGGATGAGAAGCAGCGTCTCTCTTAAATCATCACCAAAAGCTTAACTGCGGTGACCAATCCTGCCTGTCAAGCGTGCCAACTACTGGCAGAACTCCCCTATGGAGAAGGCTTCTATTCAACAGTGGACAATAAACTGCTGAAATGATGATGTACTCTCAGACATGGCTATGTGCATAATTAAAGGCCCCACTTCAAATTTGGGATGGATACAAGACAATTACGGGATGAACGCGATCCTCTGGGCCACAACGCGCCCAACCTTTAACCCGCTGCTCGTCAATAAATATTAAAATGCAAGCCTTGAATCATTACTAAATCCTATTGATCCTATTGTCCCGGATGAAGCTGATATAACCCTGTCCATACAATATGTGCATACTGTATGCATGTGGTCGATTCCCATATGATTATTTGTTCCATTAAACTCTAACAATGGGTACTTATCCATCTAGATTATTGATGATAGAAAGACATATATAAAAGACTTTATTATTATTACACGAAAGATATAATTGTATCGCTTTGTTTGGGGTTTATTTGAGAATTCCCATAATTTTTTTTATACAACTTAGAATGGTAAACAAGCTGACGGCCTACCTAATGGAAAGTGGTAACCGTCGCCTATAGACATGAGCAGTACCATGGACATAACAGAGTATACCGTTTCGCCCATGATACCCCCCATGCGTTGCCATTCCTGAGGACTCAGGTGTTATTCTTCCGTACCCAGTAAATTCATGCCATATCCCACCCATCAAACCGAAACACAGTCATGCAAACACGACTGCTTTACGGTTGAAACACGATTGGGACAGAGGTACCCAAGCAATCGACTTTTGTACAAATTCTCCTTCTGGTAGATCTGAACATACGTTGCTGTGTGGTCCCGGCATAGAATAGGCCACCCCTTTCTTTCCCGTGGAAGTCGTAAGAAGCGACTAAATGATCGAGAGATGGGCAGCAGCGTCCCTCTTAAAACATCACTAAAAGCCTAACTGCGATTGCCAATCCGCCTGCTAAGTGTGGCAACTACTGGCAAAATCCCCAAGAGGGAGACCTATGTTTAGCAGTGGACAGTTAAGTAGCAAGGCTGTGATAATATGATAATACCATTTGTGATGAAGAAAGGCATACGTTACTATTTTCTCCAGTAAATCAACTTATCCTGGTCACGTGAACAAAGTCATGCGTTAATGTTAGTGTGTAAATAATTGGTATTATTTAAAAAGCGAAGTCGTATCTTGAAAATCCTTATAATATTCGGCCCTTTTAAACCTAAAACAAAACTTTTAAACATAATCATAATGGTTTTGAAAATGGTTTATCGAAAATTGAGGAAAATACAACAGTGTTGTAAACTTTCTTATAACTAACTAGCGGCCCGTCCCTGCTTCGCACGGGTGGACATTTTTACAACATTTTAAAAAGTGGTTATTGTGACATAACGATAATAGTTGGACATATAGTGTCGCTAAGTTTTTTATAGTTATTGATATTTTCTTCAATATTGTAGAACATACTTTTGTTCTATCACCAATAGTTTCCGCAGCGCACGCGACAATAGATATTTTATAGCATTTTTTTACACCTTGAGTTAAATTAGTAAAGTTTTAGTAAGGACCCCTAATCTTTTCTAGCAATAAATATAGCCTATGTTACTCAGGGTGAATATAGCTTTCTAATGCTAAAAGAATTTTTGAAATCGGCTAAGTTTCGTCATTACAAGCATACACACAAAAATACAAGTCTTTCCTCTTTATAATATTAGCGTAGATGTAGATAGCATTAAGTAAATAACTGTTAAAGCCTTAGGCTGTTGAAAACGAGTTATTATACATAGTTTCCATAACGAATATTCCAGTTTAAATATCTACTTATTCGTCGGGGGCTCACTCAATTCCACCACTTGAGTAGATTTACATTGTTTGCACATGGAAATTGCCTTTTTTGCACATAAAATGTATTTATGTACCAAAATAAACACACCCATTTTATTATAATAGAAATAGGACCGCATAAATCCCATGAAATGACATTATTAAACTCCTTGATTTAATAATAATACTAACTAGCTTTTGCCTGTTACTTGGGGCGCGTGGATTTCAGAAGAAAAGAAAGAAAGAAATATTTTATTCAAGTAAACTTAGATTTAAACCTTACGTTATATAGATAAAGTGTCTCTGTAGAAATGCTTCGAGAAAAACGAATCAACTTTCGAATAGTGAGGAATGATTCCTTTTAACTTCTATATTTATTTTGTTTTATAATTTTTGCATCTTTTTAAATGCATAAACACTCATTTTACATCTATCTATCTATTCCATTTAAGAGCTGCGCCCTTGTCGGTGGAGCTCTTGCCACTCACTACGATTTTCAGCGAGTCTCTTCACCTCTTGATACGACACGACACCAACTCCTTCCTTGATCTGCCTGATGTAACTATGTCTCATTTTACATATTTATTAAATAGATAGATAGATAATTTATTTGCATCACTTGCAGCACACAAACAGCAAAAGATACAAAAGCAAAGTGAAAAAAAATAAAAAAAAAGATACATGTACAAAAGATTGGAAAAAAACCAAAAACAAAATCAGAATGCATAAAATTAATATTTTTTTTTATCTTCATGCGTGTGCCACAGTAATACAAAATGGCCACAATTCAGCTTTTTGCTTTGCCCTAAAAAGAGCAAAACACTGATATTCTGTTGTAATACATGAAAACAAATTTTATGCGTAAGTATATAGAACACTGATAAAAAAAAAACGAGTCAGCTAATTTGACAATTAGCTGACAAAAAGTTGACTCGTGTTTGAGGCTCGGTGATCTATCTATATAATCTAAGATTTAAGCATTTATGTACACTAATTTTTTTTTTTTCATTATCGCCCATTCGAAATGCAATTTCAGCCAAAAGAACAGGCAAGACTCTCAGCTGTTTCTTTTTCCAAAAAGTTTAATTATATAAAGATTAAAGTTGTGTGAAAATAGATAAATAATGAAATAGACTGCTTTTAGATAGCGTATCAAGGTCTGATGGTAAACAGTCACTGTAGCACTGATTAACCCTTCTTTGCATATTGGTGGAAATTTCCATTATAACACTGAATGCCCAAAAATTATATAAAAGAACAAGTTCACTTTAAGTTGATCGTGTCTGGATACCTTTTTAATGTTCATTGCAGAAAAAAAAACATAGCTGTCAAATTTATTTTCTTAACCATTTTTCCTTTAATTTTGAACATGAATTATAATCACCTTGATTTATTTCACCAATAAAAAAAATCATGCAAAGAAGGGTTAAATATCTAATTGAGAAATCGTATTCAGGGCTGGTACTGGAATTAATTTGATTTGTTACTGGCATTCATTATCACCGGAGGAATAATGAGAAAAATAAAATAGACAAACCTTTTTAGTGTCGACCAGATTTGAACTCACTACCCTTAGGCTCTAGGGTCACTACTCTCTCTTCATTTAAAATGTATATCCATTAGAATTATTAAAACATTAAAAAGTTTAATGCGCTTTTAACGTCCATAAAATTTTCAAAGTTTAAAAACACATAACCGAAGTCCCGTATAAGAAAGGATGCATTTCATTAGACCTGTGTTTCTCAAACTACGAGTATATATGTGCCTACACTTTGAGTGCCGCAAATATTATTTCTCTTTTAAAAGAATCTTTATAATTATTTATGATTTTTTCCATATTCTAATTTTAAATCGTCATTTTTTATGCGTCTACTGCAAGGTTTGACAAGTTGTTTATCTGCCGAGAAAAGCCTGCAAGAAACACAACAGTTACTCTTTTAAATCTCTGTTAACTTTATGTGTATTTATTTAAATGTACTATGTCTAATATTACATGGTCGTTAAAAAGCCCGTGCGTTATCGACCAACACCATGCACATTTGTCATTCAAATAATCGTTTAGTGTATTTTAAACTTATCAAAGAGTAGATCAAAAATAGAAACTATGAATGGTAAACAAGCTGACGGCTCACCCTATGGAAATCGGCAACCTCTGGCTACAGACATGAACAGCACCTCTCATGCGTTACCATTCCTGCAGCCTACGCTGTTGTCTTTATTTAATGGGTGATAATGGTATGGTAACCCCGTCTGGTATATACTGGCGGAGCACCAATAATAGATGACTGATGAGGATAAAAACAGGTCAGTTAGTCCATCCTGATGAATTCAAATAGAATTAGCCACAATAGTTTCCAGGGGTAAACACGTGGAGGTCGACCTGACCCTGACAATATACTCTCACAGTTCATTTAATTTAGATATCATACTATTAAACCATATATTTACTTATTTTACTTTGTATATGACATATAACAAACAATATAACATAAATACCCAACTTCTGTTAGTTCATTGACACTTATTTAACTATAGCTTCTTTAGGACTTCCGTCAACAATAATTGTGATATATTTTATATATTGGCCACGTGGTTTACTATACTTGTTCACTCTTGATACGTCAGGGAGCGCCGCTATGTTCAACGGTTGGACAAGAAGTGCCTTCCTATCCAAATAACAATTTTTATATCCACACGGCCGAATTCGAGTAAACAAGTCAGTGAGACCACGTGTTCTTACAATTTCATTACTTTTTATACTTAAGTATCATGATAATAAATAATTATAAAATCAATTAAAATATAAATTAGTGTTCTATATTATTATTATTATTATTTATATATACATTACAAGAATAATTTATTACCAAATTCAGTATAATAACAATTTTAATAATTTATTGTATTTAAAGTAGTTACTTTGATTTTTATTAATAAATGTAGGTACACATTTTGACATAAGATATTTAGGAAAATTAATATAATTTAAAATAAATATCTAACACATGCTTGTTTGCCCCCTGTGTTATAAAAAAAAAAGTAGAAAGTCTCCCTCTGGTAAGATAATGCTATTCACTAAAAATCAACCGATATATATATATGTACGTATCGTTTCAAATTATCCCATTCTTCAGAGAGCACGTAAACCTGTCATCTTGCAAGCAACGTCAGATGCTTTCATATATAACAAAAGTAGTCTAGAAACTTTTGATACCAGAGCGTGCCACCCTCGCAAGCACTAGTAGTAATTCAAAAAAGTTTGAGAAACACTGACCAAGATGGTAATAGCTTAGACGGCCAAGTTTCCCAAAGGAAATTGTTTCAGCTTTCCCGTCAAATAAGTGCATAAAAAGCTACCATAAAGGAGGGTCAGCGAGCCGGCATATAGCATTTAATTAAATAGTTTAATTAAATTTAAGAGAGGCCATCCAACTGTGTCGCGGCGTCCCCCGTGTCGACCGCGTGCTTCAAGTGTAGAGCGGCGAGCGAATTTTCATTTAATTGACTTTATTAATATTATACCCGTGAAATACAAGTAAATCTCCTGTTGTCGATTTCAAAAATAAGTTTTTAGGTAGACAGGCAACGTATCCGCTAATTGTAAACCTATTGAAATATTTTATATCTATGCAATTTTTTCCGGTGCAACACAAACGTTGCACGCAAAGGCTACAAGTTGCTCAGCGAGATAATCAGCAAATAACCCGTCGCTCAATAAAAAAAAAGAAATTGTATTGAGTTAGAAGCCTATATTTATTAATCAATAATGAATAAATGAATTAAAGTTTTATTATTATACATAAATTACCCCTGTATTTTTTTGTTTTTCCCCTATATTGTATAATGCAAATAAAGTATACTCATTCATTCATAAATTACCTTATTAATACTGTAAATGCGAAATTTTTTGTTTGTTTATTTGTTAGCTTATATCGCTTTAACGGCTTAACGAAGTACTATGAAATTTGGTATATAGGTAATGTATAGGATAAAGAAGAATACAGAGTTCTTTTTATCCCAGTAAATCTCACGGACGAAGCCGCAGGTAAAAAGCTAATAGAGAATATTTGTAAACAAAGAAAAATTAAGTATTTTTTTTTTCTTTTTTATTATAAATCCACATTTTTTAATGCAACTTAGAATGGTAAACAAGCTGACGGCCCACCTGATGGAAAGTGGTAACCTTTGCCTATAGATATAAGCAGTATCATGGACATAACAGAGTATACTATTTCGCCCATGACATAGAGGAATAACACCTGAAGTCTCAAGTGTTATTCCTCTATACCCAGTACATTCACGCCATATCCCACCCTTCAAACCGAAACAGCCATGCAAACACAACTGCTTCACGGTTGAAACACGAATGGGACAGAGGTGCCCAAGCAATCGACTTTTGTACAAAGTCTCCCTCTGGTAAATATCTGTATATTTTAATACCTAGATACTGATCCAATAAAGAATACGTTAAAAGTCTATTATAAAATAAAATTGGATAACAGGCTGTTAACATGTTCGAAAATAGATATCCGACCGCTATGGACGATATCAAAATGGGCGATGGTCTATTTTGCGTCATCAATGTCCAGTTGAAACCAATTATATATTGATATCAAATCGGTATCCATATTACCAATATCTAATTATGATTTTTTTTTTGTTAGATGAAAATGGTATGGTAACCCCGCCTGCGCTAACGGTATACGCTGGCGGAGCACCAGTGAAGGATGAAAGATGAGAATGAAAACAGGCCAGTTTTTTTTTTATGGATGAAAATGGTATGGTAACCCCACCTGCGCTAACGGGATACGCTGGCGGAGCACCAGTGAAGGGTAATTAATGAGAAAAAAAAATTATCATGAAGAATTAATCATGATAGTTTCCAGGGGGAACCGCGTGGAGGTCGACCTGGTTAGGTATATTGCTAGCAATGGGATTTTTAGTCTCCATCACTAACAATCCCTTTCCCTCCCTAATTATGATATTACATTTTAAGAAAACCCAATTCGGTCCTACATAAATATTTGCACAAACAATTGACATGTTATCACTTTAGGTTCCACTATATGGTAATAGAACCCAGTGTTGCCCCATGATAAGTCTAACATGAACATTTAATGATATCGAAATACTATAGGAATCATCTCACGTTATCTTAGCGCTGTAATTAATTAATTAAATCCGAAGCATTTGGAATAACAATGAGCGTTTAACTTTCGCAGTTGTGAACTGAAGCCTGCTGGAAATCACATTAACATTGCTGTGCTTAGAATACTACGCTCTGGAGTACTCTATTATTATTATTATTACTGAAAGACAAGCTTGTTTCAGACAGAAAAACCTGTGACACTGCGACCTTTCCATGATCTTTTGTGTGCGCCCTTTTTTTTTTAAAGTTCGCTGCTAATAACTATCAGTGATAGGAATTTTAAGATGTCTTTTGTAGCGATGTTTTTTATCTTCTCAGGGTACAGGGTGTGTTTTCCAAAGGAGATATATCGTTTATATATGCGTGGGCTACAGCGACATATTCAGTGCTGCGGCGTTTCTTCCTCTTTGGACAAAATATGCGAACACTTTTTGGGCATAAACCTAATCTTGGACAACTGTTAGTTTCGATTGATAATGCAATGAGAACTGTAATTAAATATAGCATATTTTGGGTTCTCAAGATTGACTGGGAGAAACTCCTTTCATGGGATAAGTCAGCCTATGCACATAATCTGAAATGAAGAAACTCAACTGAGAACTAAGTAACTTATTCTCCGTATTTATTATTTTAATATTTATAATACTTGTTACGAATTTATAGGGCATAATTGTTACAAAACTATTATATAATACTTTATGTTAACTGAAAGTTTATAACAATATGTCATATCTCGTCACATTACGTATTCCGCCTGGCCTCAGAGGATACCGAGGACACATTCATCAAAAGCCCTTCACTGACACAAAAATATAAATATATTATGTAAATATAATAACAAAATAAATTACAATAATAAACAAAATAACAAAATAATAACAATTATTAGGTAATATAAAAAATAACTATGAGATGATTTTATTATTATTAACCGAATGAATAATTGAAGTAATGTTGAAATAAATAGTTAAGTATAATAACTTACATTTACCCAACAATGAATTTGCATGCTTTAGACCAGTGTTTTTCAACCTTTTTCATGACACGACCCTTTAATAAATAATTTTAGAAACAATTTTGAAAAATTTGATTTTAAACTTCCATGAAACTAAAAAAGTTTACTTGATTCAAGAATTATTTTTGTTTATGCAAAAAAAAAAAATTGACAGAGTTACGAGGTAACGAACATTGAAAAAAAAAACGAATTGTGAACCTCCTTCTCATTAAAGTCGGTTGAAAATAATATCACCATCTAGAGAACTTATAGAAATTAATTTACTTAAAAATGTGTATCTTCAAAGGACGAAATAATCTTTGTAATGTACACAGATTTTTTGAGTAGACACTCGGGATCTAATTAGGTAATTTAAAGGTATCTTTAAATCTTTAAAGCAAAATTTTGATGCTTATATTAATTAATATACCTACAAGCTAGGTAAGTACAATAAATTAAAATTTTATTACTCATTAACAGCGACTTTTATCGTAACATGATTAATATTAACTACTAGCTAACATGGCAAAAGTAAAAGTCTATTAAATTTAACAAATACAGACGAATTGGGAATCTCCTCCTTTCTTTTTTCCTATTAAATGAATAAATGAAATTTATTCATTTTGTAAATTATATACTCAATCTGTGGTTGTTTGTTATTTCAAAACCACCAGAGGGAGACTTTGTACCAAAGTCGTTTGTTTGGGCACCTCTGTCCCATTCGTATTTCTACCGTGAAGCAGTTGTGTTTGCAGCATCGAGTCTCAAAAACGGGTAAATTTTTGTCAGCTAATTAGCAAATTAGCTGACTCGTTTTTTTATCAACGTTTACGCACGTAATGTCTCTTGACGTACCTATCTATATTTAATTATTTAATAAATAAAATTAATTTTTACGCATTAAAAAAAATGCATAAATTATAAATCATAAGCTATAAAGGAATCACTCATAATTATTTTACACGCAAAATTGTATGAAAAAGTTGACCCGCTTTTCTCGAAGCATTTGTATGAAGACACTCTATCTAAGAAACATACATACAAAAGATATATAGCTTGCTTTAATAAATCTTTTTATACACTCGCGTGTTAAAAGTTCAATATTTAGAAACAACAAACAATTCGAAGTTAAACACCGCTGTTTGGAAAATACAATCAGAACCAGTTGCCTACACTAAGCCTACAATTTATTCTTGAAACCGCTCTTCTCTTCTGTTCAAGTTTAGAACGTGGCTAATTACGATTATATCTTAAACGTTTAAATTTTCCCGGTTACAGTGTTGCCACCTTTACTACGGATTTAGTAGCCAAACTGTACTAAAGAAGTAGCTAGTTTGCAAGATCAAATAATTGCAATATTAAAGTGGTTTAACAAAAAAGGTAATATAAAAATTTATTACATTTATACAAAATTAGAAATTATAAAAGTTCAGAAATATTTAATCAAATATAATTCAAAATTAGGAATAACAGCTAAAACAGCTGTTTATAATTACTACTCTCCTTCCAAAGGTTACCTGGAAGAGATCGCTTTTAGCGATAAGGTCGTCCATTGTTTTTTCATTGTGATTATTTCTTGTAATTGTTTACTATTGTAATCTTTTGGAGGAAACAATAAAGTGTATCTATCTATATACTTAAATTTTTTAACTATCAATTATATTTTATAGATAGAGTTTAAAAATATTGGCGTATTTAGTCAAAACTAAAATGGCTACAAATATGTGCCACTCAAATTAACAGTCCTCTTTATAGCTCGATTTTCGTCGTAGTACTAAATTTATTCTATGAAGGACACAATTAGAGGCAAAGGCCGTGTACTACGAAGCCGGAAAAAGGATGTCCAATCAGCAGAACGGACGAGCAAGAATCCACGAGGGACGGCCATATTTTTTTTAGTTCTCGACCAAAATGAGATACTTGCAAAATTAAGAGTGTCTACCGAGGTTTTGCTGTTATGTGGTTGGGTAGCAATTTAGCCTTTTGAAATATTAAACGGTTTAGCTAGATTTATTACTATATACTGCCTTAAAAATAATAAAAATACGTAGTTTATAGGTACTATATTATTTTATTTTTATTAATACACACTCATTTTGGATGAAGTTGTTATAATACGAATTGTTTTTTTTTTCTTTAATACTCTTTATTTATATATAAATAATTTGTATGTTGTTTCGTTATTATAATTATTAATATTTTTTTTAACCCCTGTGTGGGTGCAGTCGCATATTTCTGTAAAATAAAGTTTCTTTCTTTTTTCTTTTCAATCAACCGTTAACTCTTCACTGTTGGACTCGTATGAGTAGGGACGATTACCACTTTCCATCAGACAAACGATCAGCTTGTTTTCCATTCTAAGTTTAAAAAAAAATACTTCCAATTCTTATTTTGAATATAGAAGACAGTCTCCAAACGAGTATAAAACTATGTTAAACTCTTAGATAACATAGATAGAGCCTCGAGCGTCGAAAATGGGTCAACTTTTTATCAGCTAATTGTCGAATTAGCTGACTTGTTTTTTTTATCAGTGTTACTTACACACATAATGTATTTTGACGTATTTATATTTAATTATTTAATAAATAAAATGGGTTGTTACCCAATAAAAAGGTGCAGAATTTAAAAGACAAAATAAATGTAGAAGTTATAAAGGATTCACTCATGACTATTTATCACGCAAAATTGTATAAAAAAATTGCCATGCTTCTCTCGAAGCATTTATATGGAGACACTCTATCTATATAATCTAAGGATAAACTATTAGATCACAATTATAGCATAAATATTTTTACACCTTGTTCGGTTGACTTGATACATTGTTTCTACCGAGAAACTAAAGGTGGATCGCCGCACAACAGAAACTACCTATTATCAAGAGACGTGAGTGGGTAAAGTTAAATTTTGGCCTAACCGTATGTAAGTTATATACATAAATTATGAATGGAGTATAACTAGTGATTCGGTGTGACTTGGCCCGTGGAATGCGGGTACTTTCGAGTTCGCTTGTCTATTATCGTTAACACTCAGCTATTGCATGTCAATGTTGCGGTTTGGATCGAACACCCACATGTGACGTAATGTCACACCTATTAACACCCTATATACACAACCCGCCATAAACTAAAGTTTCATCCCAACCATCTGGACGAGTGGCGGTCCTCCACCGTGCGTTTTTCAAGGCACTTTCTTCCACGCACAACCACTCTTTGGAATGAACTTCCAGCAGCAGTATTTCCGAACCGATACGATAACATAACCTTCAAGAAAAAAGCTTATTCCTTTTTAAAAGGCCGGCAGCACACCTGCAATGCCGTGAGTGTTGTGGGTGATCATGGGCGGCGGTAGTCACTTACCACCAGGTGAGCCGCATGCTCGTTTGCCGCCTGTGTTGTAAAAAAAAAACATTTCCTATTTTGTCAAAAGGAATTTTATAATAATTTTTCTATTATTTCATCGTTAAGGGAATTCATTCTCACACACTAGAATCTAAATGTTCGCATACAGTTTCAGAGAAGTCTTCTCCCGTGAACGATCAGGCCGTAGAATAAGCTTCCTGCCGAGGTTTTACCTAAAGATTATACACAATACAGAGTTCTTCTAAAAGGTTGTAGTGAGATTTCTTCAGGGTTTGGCAATGAGCACATGACACTCCTAATGTTTCAGGCGTCCATAGGTTACAGTGGCCGATTACCATTACATGGGTTATATGCTTGTTTGCCACCTTTGTGGTATAATCTTCATTCGGGTTACCATGACCCTGACTTTTATGTGGCAACTACTGGCAAAACTTCCCTTATGGGAAAGACTTATGTTCAACATTGGACAGTTAACAGCTGATGTGATGATGTATTTTACTATTAAAATGCCACGTGGCGGGGGCGACCTCACTATCGTCACCCGAATTATAAGAAACAGAGGGTCTACCATGAAAAGTTTGCCGAAATTTCGGGACTGACAAACATTTAATGTTAAAGTTACATAATACATACCGTTTTAAAATATTTAAAATGTTAAAATATCCATCCTTTGGACATTTATGGTAGAATTTATGACGTACGAAATGTTTAGCTCCATTTACTGGGCTGATTTCGGTATGAACGAAAACACGAAACTGAGTTCGAAATTTCGAACTTTCATGGTAGACCCCTAGATTTGAAATGCGAATGCTCAGAGTGCGCGAGTTACACGAAGATTTACATTATGTTCGCATTCAAGTTTACTCAAGAAGTTTGTATTGGAAACTTGACTACGTCAGTGGAGAATGATTTCATAAGTTCAGATTTCCATACACAAACTAGCACAGGCAGGGTTACCATTCTATTATCATGCATTGAAACCAAAGATTAAAACACTTTTTTATCCACAATTATAAAGAAAAAATATGCTTGTATTTAACTTCATATCCCAATCTTTTGATGATGGTCAAGCATGAGGATTATAGATACTGCAGTGATTCAGTATATATATATTTTTCTTCTTTGGGTTCCGCAAAACATCATCATCATCATCATATCGGCCATTTATCCACTGATGAACATAGGTCTTTCTCTTGAGAGGTTTTGTCAATAGTAGTGCTTGGCAATCGGATTGCAACCGCAGCTACGTTTTTGGCGATGATTTAAAAGTTACGCTGCTGTCATTTCTCAACCATTAAGTACCCAAAGTCTCTTAAGACGCCCTCAGGAAAAGAAAAGTATATAATTTATCGAATTTTTTTATACCACTGAGGTGGCAAACAAGCATACAGTCCACCTGATGGTAAGTGGTTACCATAGCCTTTGAACACCTGCAATACCAGAGGTATTACGCGTGCATTGCCGACCCTGAAGGAACCTCTTTACCCCCCTTTTGAAGAACCCCATGCTGTAGGCTCTTGGGAAAACCTCGGCAGGCAATTTAAAAACCATAATAAAACCTTTTTGGAAAAACTAATTGTGTAAAAGCATGGGGCCGATCGATTCGCTTAAAAAAGAATCGTACATCGAACGCCGACAACCGGTCCGGTAATCGGCCGAGAACATTGTAATTTTCACCTCATTAAATCCCAAATCACGCGATGGCGTCCCAAAATCAATTAGACGGAACCTCGCCATTTTCCAATAGCACTTTAGAAATCGGTCTATTCCACGTTTCGATTCAATTTGACTCGTAGATGTAAACCGATATTGAATGGACACTATACAAGTGAATCGATCGGGGGGAGAAGGGATTGTTAGTAATGGAGACTAGCAATCTCATTGCTAGCAATATACCCTTTCATGTAGACCTACACGTCGCGCATGATCAGGTTTGCGCCCGAGCGCATTCCAACGACTCAGAGTTCCCACTCATCACGACATACCGACCCTTCCCTTAACGGGGGTTGAAATGCGATGGCCTAAGCCGAGGTCTGAGCCACTCTGGCACCTTAAGCGGACGCCGCAGTCCATAAGTAAGAGTCAACGCCTCTGTCGCTCCCCTCTCGCGGGCTTAAATCTTTTATCTTAGTTGGACTAATAACTCATCACCTTCCTACTCTTATTCCAATTATTATTTGGGGTCGGCGAAATATGTTTCTCTTCCATTCATCTTTGTTAGCAGTCATTTCCGCATTCACTCTCATTCTGGCCATATCATCTTTCATACAGTCCATCCATCTCCTTTTAAATATTCTTCTATCTTTAGAACTATCTACATTCATGTTTTTTCATCTACATTCAAGACTTTGTTTGGGCTAATAACCAAAGTTGGTATAAGGATTTACATTAAGTACGTACTCAATTACTAAAATTTCTTATTTTCACGCAATAAGTCAAAAGGAGGTATGACAGACAGACATCAATTGGAATTATGTTATACTGATAGTTTGTTATGTTGTTTAAAACTAAATATATATACATCGTCACCTCTATGGCAAATTTACAAATCTGCAGTTTTTTCAAATTTGACATTTCTTTAAAAATCTACATTTTGCGCCATACTACTTATTGTGGCTTATTTTCAAATTTCTATCTCTAACGGTTAAAGGAATCGAGTAGCTCAAATCTCCATATTTTTGTGATATACCCAAAGTAAACTTACTTAGCATATTTTTATAGTATTTTCTATAATAAACACTTTAATTTGAAAATTTCAATAATTATTTTATCAATTTTTCAATCCTAATTTAGTTATTTTACATGAATGATTGCAATAAAGTTGTTATTTAAACTGGAGTTCTCGCCAAAACACGTGATTTATACCTTGGTATATTTACGAAAGTGGCACTTTCGTTAGTTTGGCAGATATTAAAATAAATTATTTTCTTTGGCAACTTTCGAAACTGCCACTTTCGTAGGAACTCTCATGTATGAAGGCGCGAAGACGAATATGCATTTATTTCTGAGACTTGTAATATAATTATAATTAATTAAACGCATTCAATAAATAACAGGATTTTAAAACTAAAATGTTAGCATGACCTTTTACAGTAGTCTTCTGTCAAAAGCTATTTGCATTCTAATGTTTCAAAACGTTCCCCTGTAAAATGTATCTTTTTCAGTTTCGTAAGTTTACCATAAAGGTGACGACATTATCACTGTCATTATAAAGCATCCATATAAAATCAAATCAAAAATTCATTTTGCGAAAACATAGGTTTATAAATTACATAAATGTTAATTGAATACATTTTATATACATTTATATACAACTATCATCTCATGATATACGAATTGTTATCATTATGGGATAAAATGTTAAAGAATGCATTGTAAATATTCTTCCATTATTTCCTGAAATACCTATAAAAACATCAGTGTTTTTTAATTTCGTTCAGAGAGTAGAAACATTTGTCAATGTAGCCAGTTATGTAGCCATAAGAAAATATAAACAAACTATAACCGTGCTAGAGCATGTTCATTACTTTTTTATGCAACTATAATGGTAAACAAATTGACGGCTTACCTGATGGGAAGTAGTAACTGTTGCCCATAGACATGAACGATACCATGATATCACAGAATACTCAGTAACGCCCTTTATTGAATATATCTGTGGCCATTCCATAAATAAAAAAAAAAGTAATGCGATGACAGATGAACTGTCAAAAGCGCTGGCGAGGTTAAGGCATTTAGAAAAGCCACGTACGCACAAAAGACCAATATCTCTGGAATTAATATTGTTATGTGGTTAGCTTTTTACAAATAAACATTCAAATAAATACAAAAGGCTTTGATTCAAAACACCCATGACCCCTCATGCGTTGCTATTCTTTTTGCATTTAGATTGTACCTCCATCGACAATAATTTCATTGCCAAATCCGAGCCAAAAATTAGCCAAGCAAACACAATAACATTACAATAAACACGAGTGCGACAGAGATACACAGATTTGTAGAGTTATGTACAGTCTCCGTCTGGTGGTAGTAATTTAATTTTTCTCTCAACTTTGCCCTTTCGAAAATCTACAAAGACTTTCACCTACAGAGCACCTTTACCTTTAATAGACAGAATGTCAATAAGGACGTTCACGCCGCATCTACACAAGGGTGTCTCTTCAATTCGCCTTACATCAACCGTCGACGTACTCGGAAAGCTAAAGCATGTCATTCATTAATGTCTGAGGGGCCCTTTCAGTGATTTACAATTGGGAACTTCGTTATTGATTTGAAACTCAAATTGAATTTCGGTTAATAAGAGTGACTCTATTATTAATGGAAGCAAGAATGAAGAACTCGAGCGTACATATATTTTTTTTTCTATACAAAATTCGTATGCACAAAACTCATCCAATTATACAAATTACGAATTTATTAGCATCAACTTTTCTTTATCTCATTACGATGGATCTCTACTATAATGCTGGGGGTCTATCATGAAATGAAATGCCGAATTTTCGGCCTCATCTCGGTTCAGTAAATGTAGCTTAATATTTCGTCGTCATATATTTTACCGTAATAGCCCAAAGGAACGATATTTTAACATTCTTAAACAATATGTATTATGTAATTTTAACATGTTTCGATTGATCCCGAAATTAAGGAAAATAATTCATGGTAGGCCCCAGAACGAGACTAGATTATAGTAATAAATTGTTTCTTATGTATTGATATTTTTAACCTCCAAAAACAGGGGTGTTATAAATTTTACGTGCATATGTCGTTTTGTGGTATCGTAGCTCCTAAACGAATGGAAGGATTATGATAGAACATTTTTTGTTTGGTTCTTAGCTACAATTTATGGAGATCTATTCAGGCGTTTTAAGGTCATCAGCTCTTTTTATAGGCATGTCTGTGTCGGGACTTTTTTAAAATTTTAATAAATTTATAATTATACCACACCGAGAGTGACATTGTAGTGTGAATCAAGCCTTATTTCTGGTCTGTGTAATATTTACCTTTTCTACTGATCCCTATTAGTCGTCACACCTGAGCACTCTTCTTTTTTGTTCGCATTATGTTTTACATAGTCCATGCATATTTTCTTTGGTCATTCCCAACCTTTAAAGCCCTTAATATATCAAACATGATTTTAATTTTTGTAAAATAATATGAATCAAATCTTTTTCTAATATGGAAAAAAACATATTCAAATTCAAATTCAAAAATCATTTATTCATGTAGGACATTTTAGCCGCTTATGAACGTCAAATTTTTTACGCCGACCCCTAATAATAATTGGGATAAGAACTAAGCATCGATCAAGAAAAAAGATCCAGTATTGTCATCCTCGTGTATATTTGTTATTTATCAATATTCAATCCGTGTATCCATGTAATTATTAGCTTGTACATCAAGTACAAGCTAATAATTACATGTATGTAGTACCTCGTTCTAGCATTCTGACATTCCCCTAAGATGGTAAGGACTAAAGGAAAATCCGCCATTTACATATTTCCTGTACTAAAGAATAAATAATTAAATTAAAACTTCGTTCCTTCCTTTACCAAGACAATAGGTTACTTCACATCTATACAATCTTTAAACAGTAAATCGATTTTGGGATATGTATATAAAATGTTAAAATTTATTTTTATTCTGACCTATGTTCATTGAGGAAAATTGGTCAGTTCGGATTCATGAATCATCATCATTGTTACCTCTTCACTATCCAATGCTGAACATAGGCTAACTTCCAGTCATTAAAAGCGATCTTCACTCCAGATACTACCAACCTATGTACATACTCGTTCCATTTAGGGGAAAAGACCCTGGTATCTCTGGAGCATTGCTATCAATATACTTACCAAGTTATGTGTACCATGAACCACGCGGTCCCTTAGAAACTCTCGTAATTAATGCTTATGGAATTCGTCACGATGGGCTAACTGACATACCTTCATCCTCACCTATCATACCTCACTGGTGCCCCGCCATCTTAAACAATAGCGAAGGCGAGATTACCATTCTATTTTTCACCCATTAAAAAACCCTAGAGCTAATACTACGTATGGTATATACCATGTTCCCATATAGTAACTTTTAAAATATCCCTTGCTCTCAATGATCAGGACTACTGTCCGCATAAGGCGAGTAATTTTAGAAAAAAAAAGCATTTATTATCATGTACAAATGTAACATCCGTCTCTTTATTAAAATATTCCACAGTTGGTAAACTCGTTGCATTTATTCCCACTGGTCGTTTTTATAATATACCATACTATGATACGATATCGTACAATTTTACCGTAACGATATAATAGGAGAGCAAAATATATGCAATTTTAACAAACGTTTTTAATCCCCGCAACGATACGTTGGACGTGCATGGAAATTTAAACACGCCTCTATACATTTGCATACATTCTGCTCTCCTATTATACCGTGACGGTACAATGGTACGATATTACGATATTGTACGATTATACATAATCGTAGTACGATATATTACGAAAATGACAATTACATAATTCACATTTGACATTTCATTTAGTCAATAACACTAATGAGGTTTACATTGCATTACACTATAAAATAAAAAATATATATATACTTAATATAAACCGAATTAAATAATTCTGTGATAGCTTGTTATCGCATTTTAAAAATTCCTTTTGATTAATTTAAATAAATACCTATTTATTTAATTACATTTTTAATATAATATACTAATACATATGCGGCAGTTGTTTAAAATTACATACTATTTAATATAATCACATAATGATATAGAAGCGACATCACAGAACTACAATATTCAGTAATCTGCAAATTTAAAAATAAAACTTTTACCTACGGACCAATTATTTCATAAATTATCGAAATATTGATTTATATAATTATATATTATTAAGCGTAATATAATAATAAATTTATATAAAATTAATAAAAATATTTTGCCAGCATTTTTTTTTATAATAATTATTTTTTTATGGATATAGGATTTATTGCTAAAAGGAATATCATCCACATCAACCTAGAGAATATAAAAAGTATTTTGATAATTACAAAATTGATAATTTTTTTTATAAAAATGTATGACATCACTGAAAGAAATTTTTTCGCCATTATTACGGGTAGGTTCAAGGATATAACGTAACATACGTACATTCAAAACGTCTTAAATAGCATTGACTGCAACAAGATATAAAAAATGCGAAAAACAAAACCTAAAATCCAAAATAAACTGTTACAAAAGAAAAAACTACCTATATCTCATTTTTGGGAAACGGAATTACGACCTTACTGTAAAAGTAATAAGGTTACCATTCCACTGTCGAAAATAAACTGGAACGTATGGAACAATTAGTCCGTAGATTACTTAGGTACTTATTACTTTTGAGCACACAACAGAACAGCACCCTGTAGCTAGAATACTAATAAAAAAACATAATTCACGACAATATTATTGATAGAGCTTATGTTATCATTTTTAACCATGTCTATATATATACGTATAATGGGAAATTTACACATGACGCTGCGACGCAAAGCGCCGTACGCCCCCTTACGAAGACATCCGGATAAAGACGAAGCAATTGTCGGAAACGACAACATAGTGACTTCATAAAATTCCCCCTTATACATATACAATGGCATATTCAATATTCACAAATATATCATGGCAATATTGATACATGAAACAAAAGAAATTTGAAATTTCATATCCATTTTTAACTAGAAAAGTACCAACTCGAAAACAAGGGGGCGGTCGATACATTTGCGTCCTTCCAGCATATTTGCATTAAGTGGCATTTGAAATGAAATTTATTACATATGCAATATGTACTTCTCGTGAAATATATTTATCTTTAAAACAACAATACAGCAGCGAATGCCTCTCATGTAAATAAATGAAAATCGGTCTCGGAATAACCGATGATATTCCATAGCGTAAAATAAAAAAAAAATATATACAATCCAATTGAGTGCCTCCTACGTTCATTCGTCACGCATATACCTTTGTATCCGTACAATTTGCGCTTAAAACAAAAATGCCAGAAGCCGTCACCGTTCGACTCCATCGAAATGTGTTTTCACATAAATAACATTGCATATTTCTCTACAAGGAAGCATCAATCACGGCGAATGCTCTTACAATGCGTATATTATAATTTGGTATACACGCATAGTTAAGTGCGTTCAAACCGAAGTGTTACAACGTCGGAATTATGTGTCAAAAGTTGATATATAGTTAAGTGCGTTCGTACCTAAGTGTTACAACGTCGGAATTATGTGTCAATTTACAGGAACAAGTGGAAAAATTTTTCAATATCTCTCATTTGTTTTTATTATTTTATCAATTTCATTTCATTGCATTTGCTATTAAAAAAAAAATGCTCTGATAGCAAACTAATAGATTATTAAAATAAATTCTGGTTAACGCTACACAAGATTTCTCTTTCAACAAACCCAAAGTAGAAAATATCAATTAATGTCAATTTAATCAATAAATACATTTTAATTACCAATCAGAACACTTTTTATATAATCAATTGCAAATATCTAATACTAATCAAATGTTCTTGAAAATCGACGTACAATTCCGACGTTATCACACTTTAGTAAGCTATAAAGTACTTACGCACTTAACACTTGCGTCGTATTCTACTTGATCAATGGTTGGACACGTACATATTTCAGTTTTATCATATTATATCATAATTAGTTTTTCATTTATATCAAAACTGGCACGTAAAGGCGACTTTATCGATCAAGGCATGATTTACATGTAAGCAAATCAAATCACAATATTTACCATTAACTAACACTAACAAATATATAACTACAGTGGCATAGTTGAATCATTCGTTTATTTACATAATGAAATATAACCTTTGAATCTATTTGTATTATTATTGTATATATATACAATAATTATGTATTTTTTTTATACAACTTAGAATGGCAAACAAGCTGACGGCCCACCTGATGTAAAGTGGTAACCGTCGCCTATAGACATGAGCAGTACCACGGACATAACAGATTATACTGTTTCGCCCACGATACCTCCCATGCGTTGCCATTCCTGAGGACTCGGGTGTTATTCCTCTGTACCCAGTAAATTTACGCCATATCCCACCCTTCAACCCGAAACATAGCCATGCAAACACAACTGCTTCACGGTTGAAACACGAATGGGACAGAAGTACCCAAGCAATCGACTTTTGTACAAAGTCTCCCTCTGGTAAATGTAATGGTAATGTTTATTAAAAGTAAATTAACTGTAATAGGCTTAGTTTGAAGAAAGTTTTTAAAGTGGCGACTTCATACAGGTAAACGCAGTGTGAAACTAGACTGAGCAACGATTTCAAATACCATAGTAGATAGTCAGTGGATGCAGGTGACTTGGGGTCAGTGTTTACGGCAGTATGGGAGAGGCCTATGTCCAGCGGTGGACAGGTAACGTCTGATGTAATGATGACGAAAATGATTGTAAAGACATTTGGATGTTTGTCATACAAACATGCTTAAACGACTGCTTAAATTGTTTTGAACTAAATTCACAGACGGACTATATCTTTATTTAATATCTAGGTTACGTTTTACCATTATTATTTTTTTTTAATTCACACGGATAAGACCATGGGAACAACTATTTCATAAAAATAAACATATATACCAAACCTATTACAGTACTTTTACATGTAAACATATTCTGAAATCTTTTGTAGTTTAAAAATAGTAGAAAGAGATGGCAACTGTATATAGCTATCTCTATATGCGCGTGTTGTATCTTAGGCTCATATTATAATATAAATCTATCACAAGATACTGTTTAAGATTAATAAAAGAAAATTAAGACGAAGTTAATCATAGGAGATGAAGTCACTCGAGAGATGAAAACGTGTTCTTTTAATTCATTGTTTAAATTCCAAATTTTAAATGTTTTAATCGATCGATTGATCGATTAAGTAATACAAGGAAAGTCGATACGCCCTTAAGATAGAAACTTGAGTATGAATTTTGAATACTAACCCAAGTTTAAATATTAAGGCGCTTCAAATAGCTTGTGTGTATGATAATGTACTGAGAGTTTAAAACTAAATTAATCGTTATATTAAAAGAATTGTACATTGAAAAATATGGTGATAACAACAGCATTATTTTACCAATAATTGTTTTACAACAAGCACTATCTAAAGAAGAAGAATAAGAAGAAAGAAAAAAGAGGAATAATAAGAAGAAAGAAAAAGAAGAATAAGAAGAAAGAAAAAGAAGAATAAGAAGAAAGAAAAAGAAGAAGGCGGCAGAATTATACAAGTTCCTTTTTTTAAGCTATTGTGATACAAGAGTCTATCTAACATTGCTTAGTAATAAAATAATTGTTGTGCGTTTAAAATACAGTGATTTATCCCTGAAATGCGAATCCCTCGGCAGATACGTTTTCGTTACCGCATGCATGAAATAGAACGAGACAGTAACGTCTTGCGCATTGGTCTTTCTCATGCATGTCTAGCGAATGATTCGTTTTCTATTTGTCTCGTGGCAAATTAGTTAACTGTCCATCGACTCAAAACCACGCAGTCCACGCTTCACACCATATGCATTAAATACTATAATTTCAAAAGACAACTCAGTTATTGGTCGCAAATATGTCCCATAATAAATATAAGATATTCACAAAAAAAAAAACCTAATGATAAAATTAGTACGAAACGTTATATACCACGAGGGTGACAAACTAGCGTACAGCCCATCAGCGGGTCTACCATGAAATCTAATTTCGAAATTTCGGACTCAATTTCGTGTTTTTGTTTATACCAAAATCTGACCAATAAATGGAGTATAACATTTTATCATAAAAGTCCAGAGAAACAATATTTTAACAAAATTTTTAATATTTCCAAACGGCTTGTATTATGTAATTTAAACAACAAATTTGTGTTCCGTTTGGCTCCAAAATTTCGGAAAACATTTCATGGTAGGCCCTCAGATAGTAAACGGTTACTGTAGCCTATGAACGTCTTTTTGTGGAAATTTCTACAAAAAAAAAACAAATAAAAAATTTGTATGAAAAGTCAATTCGTATGTCGAAAGTAAACAGTATCGATGGCCGAATCATCAAATATGACGAGCAAAAATAACGTCAGAACTGAGAACTTTTCTGACGTCATATATTAATATTTTTGTTTTACGTAATTCATCTATACTTAACGATATCGAATTTTATAAATATCCAATTAAGATTGTTTTACCGGTGATACTGAACGTATTTCTTAAAGAAACATATTGAAAAACAACAAACAAAACATTTGGAGCCTTCCATTTTAATGTATGCCAGCTGTATGTATATGTATGACAGTTGGTAGATGAACGAGTCATGGCAGTATGAATGGTTTAGGGGGAAAAGACTGTAAAGCAGATACAGTTTACAGCTGATCCCTCCATGCGGTTAATTCTTGTTGAATTCATCACGAAGAACTGACCTGCTCTCATCACCATTCACAAGTGTATCACCAGCGTATACCGATAACGTGGGCGTGGCTACCATACTATTGTTGTCCATTAAAAAATATGGGTGGCATATATTTTATATTTTTTTTTCTCGAATACTTTACGTTCGAATTAAAAAAAAAAGTGCTAAAGGTGGCTAAATCCTGGTCATAAAAATAAAAAAAAAAATTAAGTGTGAGACAGGTTTATATTTTTCTTTTCCTTTTCGAACACTTAACGTTCGAATTTTAAAAAAAGAAAAGACTGCTAAATATTGTTATTCCGCCTGCATAAATTCTCGTCATAAAAATAAAAAAAAAAATGTTTAAGTATAAAACAGGTTTATATTTTCTTTTTCGAATACTTATCATTCGAATTTTAAACAAAGGAAAAGAATGGATGAAGGATAAAGATTATTATTTCACCTGTATAAATCCACGTCATAAAAATAATTAAAAAAAAATGCTTAAGTCGTGTAAGATACGGTAAATAACTCATATATTAATATTGGTTTCATTTCATATAATATGAACAACCAGAAAATGCGTCATAAATGTATTAATTATAACTATAACACGATGTTTTACGTAATATCAACAATATTGCTATACTTAGACGTAATAATAGCGTCGAATCGTATCTATTATCTTGTTAACGCGAAACCAAGGGCAAAGCTGTACACTCTATACCTGACCATGCTCTGGTCGCGACCGCATCAACGAAGGTATATGAGATCAGCCGAGAATCGTATCTAGGACTAATTTATACTAATATAGTAATTACTGTGCCAGAACAGCATACTATACTGGTAATTACTGTACTAATATAGTGATTACTACTTATTAATTAGTACTAATTTTAAGTAGCAATTACTATTCTAGTACAGTAATTGTCGATATAGTAATTACTCTCGAATTGTGGATGGATGACTTTAGAGAAAATTTGAAAAAAAATTATACAGTAATAATTTATATCATAATTAAAAATTACTATACTAATACAGTAATTACTAATATAATAATTAGCGATTACTAATATGGTAATTAATAATTAGTAATCAGTAATATAATAATTAGTAATCGGTAATATAATAATTAGTAATCGGTAATATAATAATTAGTAATCGGTAATATAATAATTAGTAACCAGTAATATAATAATTAGTAACCAGTAATATAATAATTAGTAATGACTAATATAATAATAACTAATTATTATATTAGTAATCACCATACTAGTACTACGGTTACTAGTGTAGTAATTATTCCCGAATTGTCGGCGATTTCATATGAAATTTTAATAAAATACAAAACATTTTTATTATATAATCTCGATCAACGAACACTGTACCGCGTTCTCTACAAGCCATACGACAAACTATACATGTTCAAAACAAACAAATCGATTACACATTACCATTATGTATTAACATGTTTAAAATAAGTATCAGTACGTAAACATTATCCATCTAATTCCTAATTATAATATTTTTTTTTAACCACAGATTAAAAAAACTTAATTTTTTTCCTACCAGTCGTCCAGTGGACACGTCTAGACAAAGCGACGCGTCCCTTATTGCCATGCAGTCGTTCGTAACACGCCAAAGACGTTGAACCACTGGTTATTCGTTATACTGTGGTATTAGCATGATTTGTCACTTTGTCACAAAATAAAAATTAACCTAAAAACAAAAAGGACAAAACAAATTCAATCTATTGAATAACTTTATGGTTATCGAATAAGGGGGTAGTTATATAAAAAAAAAAAGTTCCAGAAATTTCGAACCCAACAATTTGTAGGTTCAAAACAACATGTTTCAATACCCTTTTTGTTGTCTGACAATGAGATAGGAAGTGTTATTCGTGCCTATTGCCTAAATCCGGTCACTACCACATCACGAGTCGATATCCGAAACGGTTAATGGATTGCGCGAACGACTTACATGTTGTCAAGCGGACAAAACTCCCTTTCAGGATGGACCAATTGAGCTCACCTATCATCACCTACTGGTACCTGAACAGCGTCAACCGATAACATAGCCCTTTCAGACCCAAGATTTTTTTTCTTTCAGATTAAATATATTTTCGTGTTTTGGCGCCAAGTCATCTTGCCGGCACGCACGAGACTACTGCACCACCTAACCGCTAAAATGATTTCTTATTGGCTGGTTTAAAATCTCACTATCATGTTATTTCAGCTTCGTGCGTAAAAATGAATTGCGCGCGGTTTTAGAATTTTTTAATGTTACAACCCACGCCCGTATCGTTCAGGTCTGAAAGGGATAGACAGGGCTTGTCAATGTCATCTATAAAAAAAAATCTAAAAAACACGTGTTACGTAATTACATGAAAGGGAAATTATGACAAAATGGCCGCCGCTTGCGCAGGCGCTTACCGCGCATGTATTAGTGATCGTCCACACACCCTCAGAAGGGTCGGTACGCCGAAGGGTACTTGATCGGTAACGACAACTGGGTAGTTTTCGCGAGGTAATTCCACCCCAACTGTTCGTACGCCTCGACGAGGCGTTCCTCCGCGTCCCTTGAAGGCCGCTCCTCTTGGATCTTGTTGAGCAGTTTGATCGCTCGCCCCCAATGTTTGTTGGTGAAGCAGTGCCATACGCCGTAGTGCATCACCTGTGAAGGGTACACTCTGAGTTTAGAATTCGTGATTTTTTTTTCAAATAATAAGAGGAATAAAGTAAGAGATGAATGCCCATGATGATGATGATGAATGATGAATCCCCGTATGAAGGAAGAAAGAATATACTAATGTAGGTAGTATTATTTTAAACAGGAGACATCTTTTTATCCACCAATGTCAGTTTTTTACCTCTGCCGCTCCCTCCCCCTCCCCTAGCCTCGCCCCTCTATCTTTTGTATGTATATCGTATACCACTAGATTGGATTGGTGAAGGGAATTGCTGTAGTTGTTGTGAAAGAAGAAGTGGAAGAGTATGGTGGATTTTGAAGGAAGTAACATGACTTTTTTATGATTAAAAATGGAATGGTAACTTTGGAGACGATAGTAGATGACCGTAGTGGAGGATGAGGATTTTTTTGGTGGGTGAAAATGGTATGGTAACCCCGCCTGCGCTAACGGGATACGCTGGCGGAGCACAAGTGAAGGGTGATTGATGAGAATGAAAACAGGCCAGTTAGCTCATCATGATGAATTCATCAGGAATTAACCATGATAGTTTCCAGGGGGAACCGCGAGGAAGTCGACTTGATTAAGTATATTGCTAGCAATTGGATTCCCAGTCTTTATTACTAACAATCCCTTTTCCCCCGGAAGGATGAGGATTATGCGGATACAGGGATGAGATGTGTACCGCACACCTTATTTCTTGCATTGTCGATATTAATCATTACCACCAGTCAATGGTATAGAAAAAATGTGCCATTATCTTAATTGGCCGTGTGGTCCCGGCATAAAATAGGCCACGCCTTCCTTTCCCGTGGGTGTCGTAAGAGACTACTAAAGGAGCTTAAAGTGGAGGGATGGGTAGTAGCGTTCTTCTTAAAACATCACCGAAAGCTCAACTGTGGTTGGCAACCCGCTTGGCGAGCGTGACAAGTGTGTTCAGCAGCGGACAGCTCAATAGATGATAATGGGTAAAGTAACCCCGCCTACTTTATCACTATACACTGGCGAGGCATCAGTGAGAAATGTCAGGTGAGGATGAAAGCAGGTCAGTTTTTTTTAATGGATGATAATGGAATGGCAACCCCACCCGCGTTATCGGTATACACCGGCTGGACACTAGTGAAGGATGATAGGTGAGGACGAAGTACATCAGTTAGCCCATCGTGACGAATTCAACAATTCACTATAGTTTCCAGGGGGAACCACGTGTAGGTCGACCTAATAGGGCATATTGGTAGCAATGGGGCTGTCAAACTCCATTGCTAACAATCCCTTTCCCCCCAAGCAGGTCAGTTAGCCCATCCGGACACGATAGTGGCACGGAGAGCGCGTGGCGTGGCGTGGCGTGGCGTGGCGTGGCGTGGCGTGGCGTGGCGTGGGACTCACCGCGGGCAGCTTGGGGTCGGCGGCGTCGGCGAACTTGAGCAGGTCGGCGTAGTTGTCGGCGGCGGCGGCGGCGAGCGCGGGCGCGGCGGGCGCCAGGCGGCGCAGGCGGCTGAGCGCGGCGCCGCGCCGGCACAGCGCCTCCGCCGCCCAGCCGCGCTGCCGCTCCTGCTCCCTGCCGCCACCACAACACAACACAACACTTCACATCACATCACGCCTCAACACTTCCGTTACAACCTCTCAACATATAACACAATATATACGCCTCAACACTTCATATAACACGAAATATACTGGGGAGAGCAAAAATTCCACCAGGTGGACCGTCAGCTTGTTTGCCATTCTAAGCTTCATAAAAAAAATCAATAATACATAATGAAGTGCTTTATATTATTCCCAAATTAGTGCACAATGTAGTATATATCATATATGTGTAAATATATTTGTTATTCATATATATTTATTTGTTTATATATGTAATTTTAGTATGTATGTATATCAATAATTAGTAGTACCGCATTCGTGTATTCTGACACTTGCCTATGGTTGACTGGGAGAGAATGCTTTTAGCATTAAGTCCACCATGTACACGTATTTGTACTAATGAATAAATAAATAAATGAAGTATCTACTCGCATAACAGAGATCGATTACATGTCTGTTTTAGATATTTTATTTTAATTATGTATTATTTATTTTACTTAATCGATACCTAACTGTGAATACAAATACAATATAAATATAATACATACATACATATATATATATATATATATATATATATATATATGAATGTTCGTGAATATGCGTGAATGTGTGTTGTATAATCCATGTAAAAGATGTGTTTTTTTTTTTTTATACAACTTAGAATAGCAAACAAACTGACAGCCCACTTGATGGAAAGCGGTAACCATCGCCTATAGACATGAGCAGTACCATGGACATAACAGAGTATACTGTTTCGCCCACGATACCCCCCATGCGTTACCATTCCTGAGAACTCAGATGTTATTCCTCTGTACCCAGTAAATTCACGCCATATCCCACCCTTCAAACCGAAACACAGCCATGCAAACACAACTGCTTCACGATTGAAACACAAATGGAACAGAGGTACCCAAGCAATCGACTTTTGTACAAAGTCTCCCTCTGTATTTATTTCAATATATTACAATTTTAATCAATTATAATGCTTGTTAAACGCTCACTGTTTGATTTTATTGGCGTCGCTGCGTATGTCATTCTTAATTCCGAGATTGGCGAGCAATTTGTCTTGATCTATCGCTTTGATCACCTGCAAACAAACATAAATTTAATTTATTAGTAATAACAGAATATAGGCATAGAGTGGGCGACCCCTTCCTTCCCCATGGGTATCGTAAGAGACAACCAAGGACATTAAATGGTCAAGGGACGGACAAGAACGTCCCTCTTAAAGCCTAACTACGGTTGCCAACTCCCCTGACAAGCGTGGCAACTACTAGCAAAACCCCCTTAAGTAGTGGCTCCCCCTGGAAACCATTATGGTTAATCTAGTGCAATTCATCACGATGGGCTAACTGACCTGCTTTAATCGTCACCTATCATCCCTCACTGGTGGCCCGCCAGCGTATACCGTTAGCGCAGGCGGTGTTACCATTCCATTATCTATAAAAAAAAAATGCCCATATCGGCGAGCAAGGGATTTTTTTTATTGGATGATGATAGAATGGTGACCATCCCCCAAAGCGCATATGGGTAAGGCAATAACGCTGGCAGGGAAGCAGTGAGAGATAATAAATAAGAATGAAACAGGTCAGTTGGCCCATAGTGACAAATTCATACAGAATGAGGTCTGATGGCCTTTATTTCTATCAATATACTCTCAATTCGACCTCCAAGCGGCCACGCAGCTTCAACAGGAAGAAAAAATACTGACGGTTGTACAATGATAAACTATCAGGATCAAAATCATATCACACAAACGTAAACTAATAGTGAATCTTTTAGAAGTGAATAACATATCTACATATATATTACAATATCTATATCTTGCAATATCTATATATCGCAATATTTATATATTGCAATATCTATTTATTGCAATACCAATATATATTTGTCCAATAACGGATATAATATCGCTGATCCATTATTATATAGTATCGAAATATAGAACGCAATCGGAATAAGTACGGATATCCAACTGGTACACGCGATATTAAAATTGATAATGATCTTTTTCCGCTACCAGTATCCAGAGGAATCTAATATATAGATATCAGAGCAGTAACCATCGATCTTTGTGGAAGAAGATTCTAGGCATGGGTAATAACCCTATAATCCTAGTAAAAGTGCCTAGAATCATCTTCCACAAATCCCTACATTATAAATTTGATAAATCAATCCAATTATACCTTATCTGATATAGCGATGAGCTGTTCACACCATGCTTTTGTAACATCTGGCTCTTCGTTGGCGTGAGGTAACCTAAAACAACAACAAACAATGATGGACTACTATCATGCACAATGGAAAACTTTGTTCAATATATACTCGTAATTTGTTAGTTATAACTGACTTTTAAATTATCATAAGTTCACTGGTTATTTGATTCGAATTATTTAGTTTAATCCCGCTACCATTAGTATGTGAGTGACTGCCGATGCCTTTTTCAAAAAAGAGCATGATAATGCCACTTTGCTGAAAGGGTAAAAATACGGCAACACAGTTGAAAATAAGTCATTCTCAATTTGGGCGTCGAACAGTGAAATATGTAACACAAAAGGTGCGTGAACAAAATGGCAGTCGGAGATTGATGACTAATATGAAAGGTTGTGGAACTTCTGCTAGTAATAGTGGTGGTCAATCTTCGAGCGTTGGCAGTCACACACATACTAATGTTAGAGGAATTAAACAAAATATTTGTAATCAAATAACCAAATACCCTTTATACTATAAATAAAGGATTTCTGCGAGCATGCATGAGACGCGATATGAAAGTGCAGGAAGTAAGAGATGTAAGGACTTAAGTTTTGATACTAGGTTCTCTGCCTACCTCGCTACATACATATAGTAAGGATTTACGAACATAAGTGACTCACTTCTTAGGATCCGTGGGGGGGTCCAGGGCATGTAGATAGGCGATATAAGTGCCCAGGTAGCCTGGGAACTTCTGCTGCATCTCCTCGTACAACTGCTCTAGTTTATCGCCTTCTGCAATCCGATAATACATTTGAAAACTGTGACAAGTACTCTATGACCTACCACATAAAGTCTATAAGAACTCATACATAGTCGTGCTATTAAATTATTGGGAGGGGAATTATTGCAAGTTTTTTTTTATACCACTGAGGTGGCAAACAAGCATACGACCCACCTGATGGTAAGTTGTTACCGTAGCCTACGAACACCTGCAATACCAGAGGCATTACGCGTGCGTTGCCGACCCTGAAGAAACCTCTTTACCCCCCTTTTGAAGAAGTGAAATAACATTTTTATAATTTTTTTTTTTTGTTAAATAGCGAGAAATGCAGTTATAATTGATTTCAATCAATCATTTCAATCGCCCTTGGTGACCCCCTGCTGGGTAAAGGTTCCTCTCAATTGCTTCCATACTACGTACCAGTCTTTGAGGAACCGGTCGTCATCGTCTCTCCATCACATAAAAGAGCTTCTGCAACTTTTTTTTTATTTATCAGGGAGCTAAGATGTGAATATTTTGGCCTACCTGTCGCTTACAATGCGACTTACATGTGTTGCCCACTCTCAGGAGTTTAATTCAGAATTGTCGTTTTTTAATTATTGTTAAAATTAATTAAGTATTTTTTATGGGTGATAATGGAATGGTAACCCCACATGCGCTATCGGTATACACCGGCGGGGCACCAGTGAAGGATGATAGGTGAGAATGAAAAGTAGGTCAGTTAGTCCATACATACATACATACATATCTGTCACGCCTGTCTCCCATTAGGGTAGGCAGAAACAATGGCACGCCAAATGCTTCGATTCAAACAAACCTCTTTCGCTTCTTCCACATTCATCAATCTTGTCATACACGTTCGTCGGTTACGGGTACTTTTAATTTGGTCCTTCTTCAGCACGTCGCCTATTTGGTCGACATACGTCCGTCTAGGGCGGCCCCTACCGACATCTCCATTCATTCTTGCTCAATAAATCTCTTTCGTAGTTCTTCTTTCATCCATCCTCTCCAAATGACCAAACCAGTTAGTCCATCGTGACGAATTCAATAAGAATTGTTCGCGATGGTTTCCAGAGGGGAATCAAGTGGAGGTCGATCTAATAGGGCATATTGCTAGCAATGGGACTGTCAAACTCTATTGCTAACAATCCATTTTCCTCCCAAGTGCGGGAGCGGCGTTAAGGCTAGAGCGACTGACCGAGCTTGGGCAGCCAGCCGGCAGCGAAGTCGCGGTAGGCGTCGGCGTAGTCGTCGGGCTTGGGCTTGTCCTTGGCGGCGCGGCGCGGCGGCTCGCAGGGCGCGTAGTGCAGCGCGTAGGTGTCGGCGCGGCGGCCCAGCTCGTCCTTGGCCAGGCTCAGCGACCCCGACAGCGCCTGCCCCACGCCCAGCTGCGACCGGCTCAGCCTGCGACACCACCCTCACAGTCACATCACGCTCATTACTATATACTTCAACCATGTACTTTCATGGTTATTTATACATATTTTTTTTAACGAGTGATGATGAAATTGTAATCCCACCCGCGCTATCGGTATACGTTGGCGGGGCACCAGTGAGGGATGATAGGTGACGATGAAAGCAGGTCAGTTAGCCCATCATGACGAATTCCACTAGAATTAACCACGATGGTTTCCAGGGGAAACTGCGTGGAGATCAACCTGATTGGGAGTATTGCTAGCAATGGGTCAATTAGACCCCATTACTAGCAATCTCATTCACACAAAAATACAAATCTTTCCTCTTTATAATATTAGTATAGATTGTTTTTTTAATACACTCACTTATCCGAAGGTAGAGCAGCTATGTACAATGGTAAGGTAGTCCCGTTGGACAGGGACGCTGTAACAAATTTCTTCCCTCCTGTTATCGCCTGCAAATACAAGAAGATGTTATATTAATCATTTGTAACAAATGATTAATTTTCATGATGATAGTGGTCTTGTTTCAGTAATAGCGTCTGCGCTAACGGTGTACGCTGGCGGAACAACAATGAGGGTAGGAATGATAGGTAAACATCGTGATGAATTCTACTAGAGTTAACCACGATGTTTTCAAGAGGGAATCGAGAAGAGGTCGATTTAATAAGAGTATATTACTAGTGATAAAGCTATTAGATGCCTGTTACTAAGAATCCCTTTCCCCCAGGGTGATAGTGGTTAGAAGGTAATGGTTTGGTTAATGTAATGATGAAATAGGGTGGTAGTATTTTAATGACAGAGATATGATAGAACTGGGTGGTGAGATGATAGTAATGGTTGAATGATAGTGAAGTAATATGAATGGTGGATATGATGATGATAGTGGGGTGGTGGTAATAGGGTGGTCTCAATGGGTTTGTGGTAGTGAGATAACAATGGTGAGGTGGTGCTTCAGTGGTAGTAGTAAAGTGGTGGTGGTAGTGATAGTAAAGTGTCGGTGGTAATGGTAGTGAGGTGGTGGTGGTGATCGTGAAGTGTCGGTGGTAATGGTAGTGAGGTGGTGGTGGTGATAGTAAAGTGTCGGTGGTAATGGTAGTGAGGTGGTGGTGGTTATAGTAAAGTGTCGGTGGTAATGGTAGTGAAGTGGTGGTGGTGGTGTTCGTGAGGAGGTGGTGGTGTAGCGGTGAGGGTGAGGCGGTGGCAGCACCTGCGAGTGCGAGCAGTAGACGTCGAGCGCGATGGTCTGCGCGAGGCGCTGCTGCACGAGCACGGGCAGCTCCTGCAGCCGCTCCAGCAGCGCGCGGTTGTCGTGCCGCACGTTCAGCCGCAGCACGTAGTCGCCCTTCTCCAACTTCACCGAGTACTGCACAGCGGAAGTGTTCAATTTAAACTGTTAATATGTTCTTTTTGAAGAGCCCATACTTCGATTTTATGATAAAAAGGATATGTCTGGGGAATACGAAGTTAGTATTTAGAGCGACTAATGTATGTAATATTATTTACTTAACACACAATTACATAATGGACAATTATAATCAAAGTTTTTTTTTTCTCTCGTATCATTTGTCTTATGTTTTTTCCGCTTATCTTTATCGAACATTGTCTAGGCACATTATTCTTTTATGCACATCACCTTTCAGCCGTCTGGTTAAAATAAGCCGCCTCTTCATTTCCCGTAGGTGTCGTAAGAGGCGACTATAAAGGAGCATAATGGCGGTTGCCAGCCCGCCTACCAATCGCAACAATTACTGGCAAAACCTCCCAAGGGGTAGGCCTATGTTCAACAGTGAACAGTTATCGTTTGATATCATCATCGCCATCATCAATACTACCTTTGGTAAAAAAACTAACGAACATCTGGCACCCACCTTGGACGGATATGCATCACCGACGGCCATCAACTGTTTACAGCTATTGTACAACATCCACATCTGAGACTCGAACTCCGACTCGTACAGTGTCTCAGACAACATCGTCACTATCGGCGTTACCTGTTGAAATACGTTTTTTTTTTATTCAACTTACTTTTTTTTTTTTTTTATACAACTTTATAACTATCAGGGGGCGATTAGTGATCGATACTGATGCCAAAAATGCAATCAGTAAAATTTTTGTCTGTCTGTCTGTATGTTCGTTATAGAAACAAAAACTACTCGACGAATTTTAACGAAACTTGGTACAATTATTCTTCATACTCCTGGGCAAGTTATAGTATACTTTTCATCACGCTACGATCAATAGGAGCAGAGCAGTGGAGGGAAATGTTGGGAAAACGGGAGAAGTTACTCTATTTTTAAGCTTCCGTCGCGTGCGCAGCCTTAATGGCTAATTTTTAAAATGTAAAAATGTCCACCCGTGCAAAGCCGGGACGGGCCGCTAGTATTTACATAAATTTGTTATTTACATAGTGTTTTCCATTTTACAAAATATATATAGTATTGTCTCACCTCAGTAGCTTTCGCAATATGGAAGTTGTACGTATTCAGAAGTTGGTATATCTGTCTGGCTGGCGGGATTACATCTCGCGCAGTCAACGATATTATTTTAGATTCCGTTGGCCTGCAAATAAAAAAAGTTTACATATTATTTCAGTACATAAAAGTATATATGAAAGTTTAAATGGCTATGTTTCGGTTTGAAGGGTGGAATATGGCGTGAATTTACTGGGTACAGAGAAATAACACCTGAGTCCTCAGGAATGGCAACGCATGGGGGTATCATGGGCGAAACAGTATACTCTGTTATGTCCATGGTACTGCTCATGTCTATAGGCGACGGTTACCACTTTACATCAAGTGGGCCGTCAGCTTGTTTACCATTCTAAGTTGATAAAAAAAATATATTTTGGTCATGTGGTCCCGGCATAGAATAGGCCACCCCTTCCTTTCCCGTGGGTGTCGTAAGAGGCGACTAAGGGAGGGCGAGGGATGGACAGCAGTGCCCCTCCTAAAACATCTCCAAAACCTAACTGCAATTGGCTTAGCAACTACTGACAACCCCCCCCCCCCCCTCGCCCCAAGGGGGAGGCTTAAGTTCAGCAGTGGACAGTTAAAGGCTGATATGATAATGACGATTATATTATCTGTAGTAAGGATTAATAACTGCCTCCATTTGGCAGTCGCTTAAAAACGTGGCTAAAGTTTAACCGCGGTTACCAATCCGCCTGCCAAGCCTGGCAACTACTGACAAACCCCCTCAAGGGCTTGGGGGAAAGGAATTGTTAGTAATGGAGACTGAGAATCCCATTGCTAGCAACATACCCAACCAGGCTGGCAACTCGACCTCCTCGTGATTCTCCCTGGAAACTATCATGGTTAATTCCTGATGAATTCATCATGACGGGCTAACTGGCCTGTTTTCTATCTCATCTATCACCCGTCACTGGTGCTCCGCCAGCGTATCCCGTTAGCACAAGCGGGGTACCATACCATTTTCAACCATCAAAAAAAAACCCCTCAAGGGGGAGGCTTATGTAGCAATGGACAGTTAAAAGCTAATATGATGACAATTTATTTACACTGTAATCCGCCTGTGGTTATAAAGTTACCATCTTTATCAAAATAGATATACATATGTTAGCATATTAAAAATGATTTATTTAATTTGTAAGATGCATGTCTTAGCCTATCTGATGACAGGCTCGGAATACTTGAACTGGGCAGTGGGCTGCGGCTCCTGAACCCGCAGGATAATTGGAACAGGCGAACTCACCTGACGACAGGCTCGGAGTACTTGAGCTGGGCGGTGGGCTGCAGCTCCTGCAGCCGCAGCGCGGAGACGTTAAAGGTGCGGATCCCCTCGCTGGCCGCGAACACCAGCCGCGATCCGAAATCCGGCTTCAGTCCGTGAAACTCGATTGTGTAGCTCATAATCAAGTCGCCAATATTAGCCCAATACTTCGCTATCACAACCTCTATTAGGACTCCGCCCTGAAACGTACATTATTATCTTTTGATCTCTGATCAATTGTGTGCATGACACTTAAAAATTAATACACAAGACGTATAGAGAGACAGTGTATTAAACTGAAGAGAAGAGAGACTACCAGAGGGAGACTTTGTACAAAAGTCGATTGCTTGGGTACCTCTGTTCCATTCCTGTTTCAACCGTGAAGCAGTTGTGTTTGCATGGCTGTGTTTCGGTTTGAAGGGTGGGATATGGCGTGAATTCGCTGGGTACAGAGTAATAACATCTAAGTCCTTAGGGATGTATTCCTAACACTCCAACACATGGGGGGTATCATGGGCGAAACAGTATACTCTGTTATGTCCATGGTACTGCTCATGTCTATAGGCGACGGTTATCACTTTCCATCAGGTGGGCCGTCAGCTTATTTGCCATTCTAAGTTGTATAAAAAAAAACTACCAAATTATATTTTCGAAATCCATTTAAACAAATGTCTACCACAGTCTTGGTCAGTTGTACCAAACCGCCACTGGCAACCTTCGCGCGGATACAAACTGTATCCATCAGTAGAAAACTAATCAAAGACCTATTAGAATATCCAATCCATTTAAAACTGTTCTACCACTAAAACTTGCTAAATTTTTAAAGTGCAGCAAAATATCTAGATCAGCACCTAAACTGATCTCATGATACTTACCACCACCTGAAAAGGCAGCAAAGTAGGTGCTTCCGATGAGACGTTGACCATTTTCTGCGTTTCGTGGCAACGGCAACTGCGGCGCGGCAGCAGCTGCATTGTATGCACCAGAAACCGGCCGCTATTGTTGTGGTCCGTCGTCCACATTTTCAGTACACCCCAAGTCGCTCCTTGTGGGGCTGGGAGCACAACAATCGTTGAATATCAAGTTTTGCTTCACGATACTAATAAGTAAATATGCAGGGAAGTGGTCAGTAACGAGGACTAACTGTCCTAAAACTAAGAATATACTTTATCTGGTCTACTTTCACGTGATCCCCTGAAAGATATCATGGTTAGACCCTAGTGAATTCGTTACAATAGATCAATTGATTTGTGAGGATATATCGTACCCTATTCCTCACTATTAACTTGCCAGTGTATACCTTTTTTTTTATACCACTGAGGTGGCAAACAAGCATACGGCTCACCTGATGGTAAGCGGTTACCGTAGCCTATGAACGCCTGCAATACCAGAGGTATTACGCGCGCGTTGCCGATAGTGCAGATAGGTTATTATTTCCTTATCATCCATTTTGGAACTCACGCATAAAAAAGTGCCTCTTGATATTCGCGGGCTTGAAGAGTACATCGGTGGCGGTGAATTGCGGCGCGGCGGGCGGCGGCGGCAGCGGCGTGGGCTGCAGCACCGTTACCGGCACGCGGAACACTGGGCCCTTCTCCGGGCACGTCACGTCGTAAGCGTTCAAGCTGCACAGGCACGGTATACACTCAGAACGAGACCCATATTAATAAACCAATCTTAAGCGTAGGAAAAGCGCAAGTCTTATAAAGATTCATGATTGTTTGGTGATATTTGGTGTAGTTGGTGTGTGAAGTGTGCGGATTATGTACTGTATGTGCACCCATATGTGTACGTTGTATGTATGTATGGGTTGTGAGGGACGGGCGTGCGCGTACGTTTGGCGGCGTGTGAGAGCGTGCGAGTAGCGACCTGGTGAAATGCGCGCCGGGCGGCAGCGCGGCGGTATCGAGGCGAAGCGCGATCGGGCGCGCGGCGTTCATGAGGTCGAGGTGCGCGGGCGCCGCCAGCCACGCCGCGCCGCACGACAGCGCCAGCCGCATGCCGAACGACAGCTGCTTCGACATCACCGCCTTGTCTGCAACGCACCGGACGCTACATAAGATTTTATTGGCATCCGCTCGTTACTCCCACACGCTCGTCTCGAGGGCACTCGTCTAATATCTCACGTAAGGCGACCGGTCGACCGTCGTGTTCAATACGAGTGTGGAGATTCGAGCAGGTAAATGAACGACAGATCTCTCGAGCCAATCGTATAACTAGCAATCTAGTTAGTTTAGATTTGTTTCAGTCGAATCTACTTATTTAAGTTATATTTAAATGTTTCCTTTAAAGTTAAATTATTTCTAATAGATGACATTAATAGTAACCGTTAACACTTTGTTTTACTACATGGCAAGGTCTGAGTAAGAATTTAACAACAATGCAGACTACAATAGCTACAAATATACCAATTCTAATTATGAACTATGAATGAACAACCAATGACTGTGCTTAGCAGCAGAGCGGTAATGGTAAGTAATAGAGTAATATCTTGAATTTATAACCAATTTTTTGACAAACAACATGTTAACAAACTTGTTTACAAACTCTTTTAATAATCATATTATATCTTTTCACTGCTAGGTTCCGAATATTGTTATCTATTGTATAGAATCCGCAAGAAACAAAACTTACTTTTTTTTTTATCCCCGTTCACATTATGTATATTAATATTTTTACAAATTTTACTTACAAGTTTTCAAGATAATCGAGTCCAGATTTTTCAAAATCACATTCAAAAGTTCATTATTGTCATTCGCAGATGCAGACACGATTGTTATATTTAATTGTCATGAAAACTTAAAAGACCTTTTTTCTATTAGCAGCATCCCTCTTAAAATACCACCAAAAGCCAAACTGCAGTTGCCAACCCATTTGTGAAGCGTAGCAACTACTTGCAATATAATGAGTGAGCTAAACATAGTCAATTACGTTATAGTGAACAATTAACGACTGGAATAATAACTATTTATGATAAAACAACATATTATTTGCTCTAGTAATAGTTCCGATATGTGTAGAGGTACTGCTACTATGAGATATTACGAGTGGTAATTTAGAATGGTAATTATCGTATCTACTGTCACTTGGCAACCCTAAATTGCAGCTAATTGAGAGCAGACGACCAGAGGGAGACTTTGTACAAAAGACGATTGCTTGGGTACCTCTGTCCGATTCGTGTTTCAACCGTGAAGCAGTTGTGTTTGCATGGCTGTGTTTCGGTTTGAAGGGTGGAATATGGCGTGAATTTACAGGGTACAGAGGAATAACACCTGAGTCCTCAGGAATGGCAACGCATTGGGGGTATCATGGGCGAAACAGTATATTCTGTTATGTCCATGGTACTGCTCATGTCTATAGACGACGGTTACCACTTTACATCAGGTGGGCCGTCAACTTGTCTGTCATTCTAAGTTGTATAAAAAAAAGACGACCCAGATTCATAGTAAATTTTCACTTTCCATTAATTTAAACCAAGTTTCATTGAAAAGCCTTCTATTTGTAGGGGTTAACAGAGGAATTTTAACCTAAAAACAGACTTACCGTGCTCGTCGTCGTGGTAGTGCAGGAATTTCGGCTCGATGGTGACGCCGATGTCCTTTTGAGGATCGTCGGGACGCGGCCGCAGCAGGATGCCTTTGGAGTTGGCGGGCCCGCACTGTATACTGAACGTTACGTCCCGCTCAAGGACATCGTGGTACGACGTCAGCAATTCGAATGCCTGCCCGGTATACCATTTGACATTACCACCTCCACAGATGAATGTGGATCTTAAATCAGAGGGTCTACCATGAAATGTTTTCCGAGATTTCGGGTCCGAACGAAATACAAATTTGATGTTAGAATTACATAATAGATACCGTTTAAAAATATTGAAAATACTAAAATTACATTCCCTTGGATTTTTATAGTAGGATTTATGACGAACGAAATATTAAATCGTTTTCGGTATGAATGTAATAAAGAAATTGAGTCTGAAAGTTTAAAATTTAATTTCATGGTAAACCCAAGCAAACGACTTTTGTACAAAGGCTCCCTCTGGTAAAATAGGCAATCCCTTCCTTTCCTGTGGGTGTCGTAAGAGGCAACTAAGGGAACTTAATGGAACATCAGTTAGCCCATCGAGTCGAATTGCACAAGAATAAACCACGATGGTTTAAAGAGGGAACCATGTGGAAGTCGACATGAGTATATTACTAGCAATAAGACTTAGACCCCATTACTAACAATCCCTTCCCCCCACCTGTTTACAAGTAAGGCGAAAAATATTTTCGGTTTGTACATTCATCACTTCAAGCATTATCCGTCCATTGCTGGACATAGGCCACCCCCAGACTGTCATAAGGAACAGTCTTAAACCACCTGCATCTATTAACTCCCTGCAATGCATTTGAGGTCGTCACTCCATCTAGTAGGGGCGTCACTGTTTTTACCCATACGTTTGTCGGTTCTTCGAGCTATGGTGACCAGTCCATTGCAACTTTTTTTTTTTTTTTATTTTTTTGTTTTTACAACACAGGGGGCAAACGAGCATGCGGCTCACCTGGTGGTAAGTGACTACCGCCGCCCATGATCACCCACAACACCAGCGGCGTTGCAGGTGTGCTGCCGGCCAACTTCAGCTTGCTCATCCTTCATGTCAGGTTTATCCATTCATTCACCTGCATTTCACAATTTTCCCAACCTAATATATTAACTTATTTATACATACATAACAATATTACCTTCTCTATGTTAACCAAGCCAGCACCTTGCGCCCACGGCTCCACATGGCTGAGATACGTGGCCGAGTTCTCCAGCATCCGTTTTATTGAGTACGGTGAATAAGGTATATCTTTGTCTTTTAGACCGGAAATTAAGGCCGCTAGGAGAAATAAAACAAATAATCAATACATACATTCATTATATTACTTGAACGATGTAATTTAGTCTTGATCCTAGTTACTTAAAAAAAAATACCGAATTTTTTAAACACAAGGAATATACCAAATGATATTTGTTTAAGGGAAAAACGGGACGCTGCTGCCCATCTCTCGGCTTCCCTTAGTCGCCTCTTACGACACCCACATGAAAGGAAAGGGCCTTCTATGCTGAATCTTCTTATTTCATCATTATTTGTCCACTGCTGGACATTAGCCTCCCCCATAGACTGTTTGATCGATCGAACGATCCTAAACCACCTGCATCCACTGACTTCCTGCAATGCATTTCAGGTCGTCACTCCATCTAATGGGGGTCGTCCTACACGGCATTTGCCCTTACTGGGTGTCCACTCAAAACCTTTTTTCCTCTTATTTACTTAACATAAATCCATGAATATACATAACATACGAATACAACCTGCTATAGTGCAATATTGTTATGTAAAATTATACTTATGTATAGATCAAATAAAGTGTCAACTGACCAACGACACCAGCAACGTGCGGAGCGGCCATTGATGTTCCATTCATCAGCTGGCAACTCCTCAATGTGAATCTGGGGACAAATCCAACTGTTTTATTACGAATTCTATTCACAGATTTAATAAAAAAAAATAGGAAGAGAATTTGTAAGACTGACATTCTATTGAAGTATCTGGTAACAATGGGACAGTGTAGAGCGCGGCGCAGTATACCTGATGGCATTGCAATGCGAAGTGTAGCGTACCTGACAACAGTGTAGTGTACGGTGCAACGTGCTTGATGACATTGTAGTGCGCAGTAACTGGCGATAGTGTGTTGCACGGTGCAACGTATCTGATGACATTGCAGTGCGTAGTGTAGCGTACCTGGCGATAGTGTAGTGCACGGTGCAATGTACCTAATGACATTGCAGTGCGTAGTGTAGCGTACCTGGTAATAGTGTAGTACACGGTGCAATGTACCTAATGACATCACAGTACGCAGTATAGCGTACCTGACAATAGTGGAGTGCACGATGCAGCATACCTGTTGATTTTACAGCGCGCAGTATAGCGTAACTGGTGATAGTGTGTTGCACGGTGCAACGTACCTGACGACATTGTAGTGCGCAGTGCAGTGTACCTGGCAACGGTATAGTGCGCGGTGTGGTGTAGTGTGGTGTAGTGTGGTGTAGTGTAGTGTAGTGTAGTGTAGTGTAGTGTAGTGTAGTGTACCTGGCGACGGAGGCGATGGCGCCGCCGGGCGCGCAGACGGCGAGCCCGAGCGCGCCGTCGGCGGCGGGCCCGCGCGAGCTCCAGCTGAACGCGCCGCCGCCCAGCCGCGCGCGCATAGAGTACGCCGCCGACATCATCTCGGGCGACACGTACGCGCCCACACCTGCCGACCGCCACCAGCCACCATATAGTCCAATACAATACAGTATATATTGCACTTGTAAGTTACATATACAATAATGTATTTATAAGTGTTGTGAACAAGGGTGGACTTGTCTCTGAAAAAAATCTCTTCCAGTCAACCCAATACAATTAGAAAGCATTTCGTTAGCGGACAGGTGAAGTGCTACAACTGTTAATAGCTGCCTACATGTAATATTGCACAATGATTATTCATAATTTCAAAGTGAACTTTGCTCCGTTCCCTAATTTGTAAGTGACCTAAATTAATCAACGTAACTTAAATGTTTTATCTTACACTCATTCGCGATACAACCTCTGTGCTAGGCATTCGATTCAATATACAAGTTTACATTTTATATCTTGAATTGTTCTCGTTATTTACGAGTACCGCCTCCACAAACCGCATCGAGTCTTCATAACAACTTCAGCCAAACTGGTGACCCCGACGTGATTTCCGTGAGCGCATATCTCTATCGGCTTTCCACAAGCGAATTTAACCGATTTGAGATTTCAAGAAGCGTATAGTCACGGGAATCCAATTCTCAACGTGATAGCTGTACCCGAATCATCATGACCACTCCAGTACCTTCCACATCATTGTTTCCTTGCACATCATCATCACTTGCCAAATTACAAGCACAGATAGCCGAATTAAGTTTACAAGTCGTCAAATTACAAAGGTCGAGATCAAGAAGTCGAAATTATTACGATTATCGCCCGCGGTTCAATAGCCGCTCTACGTCACGCGGTCCACATAGACACCGTTATGCTACTATCACAGCTGTTTTCGCCATAGAACTCAAAAATGCGCAGACACGTGCACCTGGAAAAACAATACTACGAATAAGGAAAACCAGAATCGGTGCAGTCAGAGGCAGATATCTGCACCATCTTGCCCACCCACCGCCTATGCGTGACCGACTTTCACAGTGGCCTACGTTTTTTGATGGACACAGGGACCAATGTATCCGTGTTACCCGCAATCAAGAAACCGTACGCAAATAATGAATGCGATAGTTACAAACTCTATGCCGCTAACGGCAGTGAAATCAAGACTTACGGAACTAAGAAGTTAGTCATAAATTTGAAATTACGAAGACCATATTCATGAACATTTATCATAGCTGATGTGAAACAGCCAATACTCGGTGCCGATTTCCTTAGTCATCATAAGCTGCTTGTAGACGTGAATGGACGAAAACTAATCGACGCAGTGACCAATCTGAACGTTGTTGGCTCTATGGTAATGAAAAGGGGCGCTACAATTAAGACTATCGACGCCACAAATCCATATTACGATCTGTTATCGACTTATCCTGATATGACGAAACCTGTGTGCTACAAAGACACTCCCAAACATAGCGTGATGCATCATATAGAGACTACTGGTCCAACTGTTTTCGCTCACGCTCGCACGCTTCTTCCTGAAAAGTACGAACGGGTAAAGACGGAATTGAATCGAATGATTACATGCAACAAATTGGTATATGTCAACCTTCCAAGAGTTGTTGGGCAAGCCCTCTGCACGTCGTGGCTAAAAAGAACGGAGATATACGGCCCTACGGTGATTATCGAAGTTTAAATGCCAAAACCAAACCAGATCATTATCCCATACCCAGAATTCACGATTTCACCTACCTTATGGCGGGAAAGAAAGTATTCTCAAGTGTCGATTTTCAACGAGCTTATCATTTCATACCGATAGCTCCAGAAGACCTAGAAAAACAGCTATAATTACTCCTTTCGGTCTCTATGAATTCCCACGAATGATGTTCGGATTACGTAACGATGCTCAGACTTTCCAGCGTTTTATGAACAATGTCGTATTCCAAGGACTAGGAAAAAAGCTGTGAGTAGTAGTAACAAGCAAAGACGGTTACGACACCTTGATTTTATAAGCCAATTTACTACGACCATAGAACAGATACAAGGATCTCAAAACATAGTCGCGGATTCCTTATCGAGAATCGAACAAATAGATATTCCATCGCGGATAAACTACTACACAGTTAAATAAAATATTAAAATATATAATACCTACCTACTTATACAGTATTAACAACATTGGGTTACTTTATGAACAATTAAACGTGAAGGTGAATATAGAGCTATAGGTGGGAACGAAAATGGAAATAGAAATGCTAAAATATGAAGCCATATCTATGTTCATGCGTGCTGCACTATAAAATTGTTGGTTTACTAAGAAATGTAATATATGTTAATTTAACACTACACGTACTAGGTCATTGTATCGTCTCACCAGTTTTGTATTAATTTCCTAAATTTGTACTTAATTTAGAAGATCATTTTTATTTCCCAATTTTGTCAGTTATAACCGAGCCATTTGAAATATACATTTCCACAAACCTCGTCTCAATACAACCTCAACACTGATGGATATGGAGAGTAATGGATAAAGATGAAGGTGGAAATAGAGAGACAGCGAAGGAAAAGATGGAAATGTTTATGATAAGGAGTACGTAGGGTAATGTACTGGTAGCGATGGTGGCATACGTACCGATCAGCACGGCCTGCTCAATGTCGGGCGGCGAGCCGACGGTGGCGAGCGCGGGCCCGTGGTTGCCGGCCGACACCACCCACGACACGCCGTACTCGTTCACCACCGAGCATATCGTCTCACCCACGCGCCTGCAACCAAACACATTACAAATACCTAACTTACACGCTTGTGTTGCAGTACAGTGAACGCTCTACATAAGCAACTCATTTGAACCACTTTCAATAAAAAGAAAATCTTATTGGGAAAAGTTACTTATAGAGGAAAAAATGAGTATAAAAATACTTACCGTCTGGAAAATATTTTTATTTATTTCTTTCACTAACTAAGCTGAGTAGAATAAATAAAAGATAAAGAATGTTGCATATAGAGAGGTTGCTTAAATAGAGCGTTCACTGTAATAATAATTTCACATTGTAGTAATTTACAAGAGAAATGAAAAACCTAATATTTTACTGAATCATATGTTATTCTGTGGAAGTCCATATCACTGCTCTCACGTCTCATGCTTTCTCTGATTTTTTTCTTTTACATTTCGATATGAGTTGCTTCAGGTAAGATTTTGACATTCTGCTATTAATTCATAAGTCTTTTTGCTGTATTTCTTTTTTTCCATGTTTTGCCTTCCTCTAGTCGATTCTTATATAAAAATAGTGGAATTTAAACAATTCCATACTTGACAATGTTTGAAATAGGTTATAGAGAAGCAAATAAAAAATATATACAACTCACCCGGCGTTGGACCAATGCGCGTGTTCGCCGTAACTCATATTGATCACGTCGATCTTCATCTTCTTGGATAACTCCATGATTTTGATACAAGCTCTGATTAATGCAGTGCCGGTCTCCATTGAACCGAGCCTGCTATCCCCGATCGTGAGTGAGATGATCTTGGCGCCGGGTGCCACGCCATTCTTCTCGGGCTCATCGGCAAAGTAGCCAGATGCAATCGCTGCTACATGCGTCCCATGGGTAGCTGTGTGGTAAAATTTTTCATTAAGAAATAATTGAAAAACATTTGCAAAATAACCTTTAGTTAGAATTATCATGTCAGAACCCAAATTCGTTATCAAATCCTGATCTAAGAGGACACTATAATTAAACTGTCTTATCACTGGCATCATTATAGGACATTATGCATTATATTAGTAAAATTCTCTAAAATTTTGTTTCCAAGATCAGATAAATATTGCTTACCAGAAATACTATAGCAATATAAATACAATAAATACATAAACAAACTTTATAAAAAAATATATAGACTTCAAAACAATAATGATAAAACCCAAAAATAAATTAATATTTGACTTCTAATTTCCAGAACAAAATCTGTTTAAATTTGATGCCAAGTCCAACGAGAACAAGAGCAATAGCTCACCATGTATTATATATTATCACTAGGTGAGCAATATATCACACTCAACTAAAAAAAATAACTTTATATATATATATATATATGAAGTAGGTTAAAAATTCAATTTATCAGCAAGGATTGGCATCTACAACAATAACTTACAGCACATGCCAACCACCTCGAGCGTTTGGCCCTCGTCATGTACATTGATGCTGATTGTCATCTCGTCAAGATCCGTCAAGTGGGCGTGCTCGTGCGTCACGCTGTACTCGCCCAGCAAAGGCCCTGATGCAAGGTCACCACACTCGGATGTATCGATGCATGCCCTGAAGTAACATATTCATGGCATCAATAGGGGGGAAGGGATTATTAGTAATGCAGACTACCAGTTATATTGCTAACAATATATGTTATCAGGTCGACCTCCACGTGTCTCCCCCTTGAAACCATCGTGAACAATTCTTGTTGAATTCGTCACGATGGGCTAACTGAACTACTTCATCCTCACCTATCATCCTTCACTAGTGTACCGCCGGTGTATACCGCTAGCGCAGGTGGGGTTACCACTCCATAAGGTCGAACTAATAGGGCATATCGCTAGCAACGGGGCTGTCAAACTCCATTCCTAACAATCTCTTCCCCCCCCCCCCTCATCAGGTGAATCGTCACCTAGTTTACCATTCTAAGTTGCATAAAGAAAAACAATCGAGGCTTAACGCCATAAAAAAAACTTCACAGGTTAATAGTACTTATAAACCTGCTTTTTTATTATTGTGTATTTAAAATTTCATATTGATCATTTAAGCTGATTTGGCACTATAAGTTAACAAAGAAGCAAAGGGGGGGGAAAGGGCTTGTTAGTAATGGAGACTGAGAATCCCATTGCTAGCAATATATTCAACCAGGTCGACCTCCTTGCGGTTCCCCCTGGAAACTATCATGATTAATTCCTGATGAATTCATCATAATGGGCTACCTGGCCTGTTTTCATCTTCATCCATCACCCTTCACTGGTGCCCCGCCAGCGTATCCCGTTAGCGCAGGCGAGGTTATCATTCCATTTTCATCCAATAAAAAAAAACAGATTCACATTTATAACATAGGGAAGGGTTGAACTTACCGCCACACATCACCGTCGTGAAAGAGGACACAGTCATATGTGGGACCGAGATCTGTGTATTTCTTTTCTGCATTTTGCAACACCTCCACTCTGGCCTCTAGCTCCTCCTTCATGAATTTGTCTTCAGAACTTAAAGTTGGATTTTTAGACACTGAAAGAATATAATTTTGGAATCAGCATACATCTTTTACAACTACTGCTGATCTTGAAAAATTTTGAGTAGCAATGACAATTATTGGCAATAGCCAATCATTGTTTAATAATAATATAAACAAATAAATAGATTTTTTTTTTTGATGGGTGTAAATGGAATGGTAACCCCGCCTGCGCTAACGGGATACGCTGGCGGAGCACCAGTGAAGGGTGATAGATGAGAATGAAAACAGGCCAGTTAGTCCATCATGATAAATTCATAAGAAATTAACCATGATAGTTTCCAGGCGGAACCGTGAGGAAGTTGACCTGGTTGGGTATATTGCTAGCAATGGGATTCTTAGTCTCCATTACTAACAATCCCTTTCCCTCCTCAAAATACATAGATGTTGATCACATTGTATGAGGCTTTTATACTCTCTAAAGTAAGACAGGAAAATCCTTTAAGTACCTTTGATACTTTTAAATTATTACTGCACAGTGAAGTCTGCTATCAGTTAACTGAGTCTTAGTGTATTGTGCTACATCATGCCAATTTTTATTTTAATGTTATTATATATCAAATAAGGAATAACACAAATTAATCATGTTTTTTATTGTGAATGGCGTATTGCAACTGATGATAGGTTATGCATTAGTACCCTACATAATAATAGCTTTTTCCATAAAAAGTTATAACTGTGAGGGTGGTTCTAGAAAAGCTCTGACACATTGAATTATTAATATACAACAAATGTAATAACTCTAGGTTTAACATGTTATTTGGTTAATAAAGCTCAACTAATTATGAATTCATTCCGACCCTTAGTCTTGAGAAACTGTGACACGAGTGTGAGTTTAACTGTGCACCTCGCCTCAAAGATAAAAAAAAAGGCTACAACTAAGGGTCCCGAATGAACCTGAAACTAGTTGAGTGTACTCAACCAAATAACATTTAAACCTATGGTTATTACATTAAAATACAATGTGTACATACAAAACTTTTAACAATAAAATGGCCAATTTTATTTACTACAAAATTACTCCATAGTCACCGGGGGGAAAGGGATTGTTAGTAATGGAGACTGAGAATTTCATTACTAGCAATATACCCAACCAGGTCAACTTCCTCGCGGTTCTCCCTGGAAACTATCATGGTTCATTCCTGATGAATTCATCGTAATGGGCTAACTAGCCTGTTTTCATTCTCATCTATCACCCTTCACTGGTGCTCCGCCAGCATATCCCATTAGCGCAGGTGGGGTTACCATACCATTTTCACCCATCAAAAAAAAAACTCCATAGTCACTCATAAATTATTACTATTTTATCATTATACCATAAGAGACTTGGCATTGGGAGAATAGAACTAATATTACAGTTTATATAGCTGATAAAAACAATAACTCTGTTAAAGCAATAAACAAAAAAATCTAAATTTACACTAACAACTTAATTCTGACTTAGCCCATATTGAGCTAAATTATAAATTTGCTGCTTATATTGCAGGTTTTCACTTTAAATTTATTTTACATATTTTTTTTTTTGTGATTTCTTAGCCATTCTAAAGTAGCTAGCCATTCTGATGATGTAAATCTCTATACTTACCAACTTCAGACTCAAACTCCTGTAATTTTTTATTAGCTTCTGCAAAAGCGGGCTTATGTCCTACATCCCATATGTGCTCTTTTCGGTACTCCTGTATCCTTTCTTTTACCTTTGAAGGGTACATTGAGAATGGGTACAGTACACCAATGCGATATTCACCACTCGGATTCTTCCATGTTTCTGGGACCTGTAGAAACATTAAAAATTAGTATTCATAGTCCAATATTCACATACAATTCTTTTGTGTACCAGATATTTTTAACAATTTATAAAGTGATTTCTCATTTGACTGTTTACATAGATAGACTTTTAAAATATTTACTTTATAACTTAAAATTTATAAATTTTTATTCCTATATATTCCTAACCCATTCATATTTCTATAAGCTCTCATGAGGAAGTATGTACATATTTCTAGTCATAACCTACTGTAACTGTTATTTTTATACAATATGTTTACAAGTAATATTGACCCAATCTCTAATTGAAAGTCCATAAATAGATATTCCAACAGTAAATTTATTGATGTTTTGTAAGTATACGTATTTTGAAACATATTCCGTAAAGAACAATAACTATAGGTACATACTACAATTTGTCAAATACAGCTGTACGCTTGACGTTTAAAAGATGTCAATGACCTTTTGGTAACAGCTGATAAGATAGCTTTGCGAGCCTGAACACCATGAAACAGAAAAGCTTTCGGCTGTCTCATGAGAAACATTAAATTTAATATTTACCGTATATTATAAATAATAATAGATAATTTACTTTCAGTTTTCGGCCTGTCAGGCCGGTAATGCATCCATCGGTATCTTTTTTTATAACCGTGCTTGTATCTACATCGCCGGAACCGCTACAGTCAAATCTCTCTATAACCTTTGTTTCTCCCGTACTAGTCACCTGAAATTACATAAAAAAACTATAATAATGCACTCAAAATAACAGATATTGCTAAACAAACCATGACAAGACAATTTTTTTACCTGCAAACCAGGGGCTGCTGGATCCACACCCGAGTCAAAAATAGCAATAACTGTACCTCTGCCATCGTATTTTGGATATTTATTTAAAAAGGAGACAACCCCTGTCTCTTTTTTCGGCAATAAACCCCAAACAGGAAAATCACAGTCGATCGGTACGTCTTCCATTTTTGATGATTCGATACCTAGTGTTATCATTATAAAAAAAAATATTGTATTTTAAAAAATATGATGTTGAAAACAAAAATATTTCAAAACGTAGCCGTTACGTAGGACTGAAACTTAAAATTAAAATTCTCTGTCTATTTGAACATTTGTAATTGACACTTTTTTATTTATTTTATCGCTGACATGACGACATTATTCTTATTTATTAGCTCTTTGATTATTGACTTTGGTTATTTTAATTACAGAGATAAATATATACTGCTACTATATAAAAAAAACAAAAATAGTTTGTTTATTTGTATATATGTAGTATTTTAGTATGGAGAAGAATATAGCAAAGACAGTATATATTTATCTCTCCAATTAAAGTAACTAAATCACGTATCAAATAGATAATTACGGACATAATCATTATATGCCTGTAATAGATAATTATACTAAAAAATAATAACAAATAAGTAACTAACAAGTTTTTAAACACGTGGAAAAATAATTTAAACAATTCTGTTTTTAAATTTAATTCGAGTTTCGAGTTGTTTGTAATATTATACCTACATAAGTACATAAAACTTTAGATTTATACAGTACAATAACAAGTATGTTGTAATCAAATTTACCATAGTGACGAAAATATAAAATTGTAAGTACTTATAATGAAATGCAGAAAATAATTAGATACCTATGTAATACTCAAGTACTAAAAATTTTCTTACTATTATTTTTTCTTTCATATAAATGTTGGAACATTTTTTCACTTTCTGGCAACACAGATACTACCGTCACAGTACTTGTCATTCTTTGGAGTGTAGTAGTTTTTGTGTATTTTGTTCTATATAATAAAATGTGGTACGAAATCCTGCCGAGTTTCTTCATTATCACAGCCGCAATAGGATTGCCCGGATGGGGTCTTTATCACATTCACAATTTAACTCTAGGAAACGTAAGTACAAATCACTAACCTGTTAGATAACACCCTCATCTGACTACAGACTGGAAGCTCAGAATACGTACGAGAAGAAACCACCACAGATAAAAATATGTCAGTGTTATCTTCCATTTATATTTAAAACTAACTTTTCGACCGCTACTTTATACGCGTGGATTTCAGAAGCAGAATATCCAATGAAATATAACATTTTTAGGTGGGGTATCAAAATAATACTCTATTTTTTATGTTACACCATTAGTAACACAACGGATGTCGGAACAAACATGCAAACAGAAAGAAAAGATTCTAAAAATTACCATCTTCATTTGCTCTTATGATCCCTTATATCATAATAATTATATCAGCCATTACATGCCCAATGCTGAGCATTAACCTTCCTCATAGATTGGCATAATAAATTGTCCAAAGCCACCTGCATTCACTGACTCCCTGCAATATATATCAGGTTGTTGCTCCATTTAGTATGGGCGTCTTCCCCATTGTTTATAGATTCTAAACTCATATTTTTTTTTTTTAATTACTTGCATGTATATATGAAATAATAAAATTTAAGAGCTTTCTCTTGTTGGTGTAACTAATTCATGCATTTTCTTAACCCACTCTATTCCAGGCCATATCTTTGACATCCCTATGTGATATGACACATAGTGTTGTAACTACACTATGTAGTTACAATTTTATTATTTTATTTTTTAATGTAAGAGCCATAATTAATGAACAGTATATATGAAACACAATTGTACAATATAGTAATTAATTATTATTAATATTGAATAATAATAATAAAATAATATATTATATATACAATTATGTTTACATTTATATTTTTCTTGCACATGTAAATTTTTCCCAATTATATCAGATATATATACATATCTGTTCTTAATTCATATGTTATAAGCTTCATCAAAAATTAAAAAAAAATACAATCAGAGCTGTCATAGGCAACATATTCATTATTAATAAGTTTTGTTTATTTTTTTTAAGCACTTCAGACGAACAATGACTGAGAGATGGGATCGAATTATGTACCAGCGTGATATGAGGCTTACAGGGGATGTGTATAAACCAAATGTAAGAAGACTTTCATTATCCCTGCGTAATGGTGTAAATTTCCATCATAACATTGAATGCCCAAAAATTATATAAAAGAACAAGTTCACTTTAAATTGGTTGTGTCTAGATACCCTTTTTAATGTCCATTGCAGAAAAAAAACATAGCTGTCAAATTTATTTATTAAAAATTTTTCCTTTTATTTTGATTATATCATCTTAAATTATTTCATCAATAAAGAAAAAACATGCAAAAAAGGGTTATTACTGATGGTTGAATTTCATATGACTTGATAGTAGGAGTAGCTTTTTTTCGATGGGTGATAAGGGCTTGGTAAATTGACAATATCAACATTATGAAATTAACCTCAATAATCTGCCCAAGGAGGACTGCACTATTTTTTTTATGCAACTTAGAATGGCAAACAAGCTGATGACCCACCTGATGGTAAGTGATAACTGTCGTCTATAGACATGAGCAGTACCACGGACATAACAGAGTATACTGTTTCGCCCATGATACCACCCATGCGTTGCCATTCCTGAGGACTCGGGTGTTATTCCTCTGTATCCTGGAAATTCTCTGCCATATCCCACCTTTCAAACTTAAACACAACTATGCAAACATAACTGCTTCATGATCAAAACATGAATGGGTAAGAGGTGCCCAAGCAAGTGACTTTTGTACAGTCTCCCTCTAGTAAAAGGTGCATGTGAAGGGTAACAGTTAAAGCTCATAATCTCATTTACTAACAACCCCTTCCCATAACTCTCACTTTGAACTTGAAAATGAGATTGTTAATTATAAAATATCTTTATTATTGTTACTAAAATACTTCTAATATTCTATTTAATGCTTTTTTTTTGTACAATCATATATTATTTCAGATATAATGTTCATTGGTTTTTTTAATAAATGCCTAATCACTGTCAACAGTTAAACTATACTTCCTATGTGATTTTTCACCTTATATTTAAAGGTATAATTTTTAAGAGATTACAGCTAATAAAGAATTTGATTATTTTCAGGGACTTGAAGCTATTCCAGATAAATGAACGCCATTGTAAAAATTGTAGCATTATCAATTATTTAAATAGACTTCTTTGTTAATAATAATAATAAAAATGTAAATAAGTTGTTGTTGTTTTATTAAAAACAATCAATTGTGGTCCAAATAACAATTTACAACAATATAATTTACAAGAACATTTAAATTTAAATTAGGGAATGCCAATGCAAGGTTATTTATTGTCTGTTGTTGTGATAATTATGAAAATGTATCTTTATTATCATTTATTTAATTTATAAGTAGTTAAAGCAAGAAATTTTATTATATCTTATTTTGAAGTATCCAAACCGACTTATTTAAGCCTTCCCTACACTGTGGCTTTTAATATGCATAAGTGTATATATCTATTAAAATATATACATATACTAATTAGAATTTCGTTCATTCATTACATCATGGTTTTTGACCAGAATGTATATGCAAATGTTATATTTTCTTTTCTGCGTCAAAGAGTATGATGAGCCTGTGTTCTGGGTAAACAATTTCCGATGGAAAAGTAACCCGTAAATAAATATAACCTAAACGAATATTAGTAAACAGGCAATCTCTATTATAGAGTCAACACTGTCTTTATTTTAACATAACAGGAAATTGTATGTATGCAACTATTTAGATGCATATATTTAACCAGGGAACCGTTTCGGTCGGCTCTTTAATTCTCATTCACACTTTTTCTTTTTAATAAAATATATCATATGTCACTTGCTGATAATTGGGTTAATTTTGAGGCACTATTTCGCCAAACTTAAAATTTAATTTGATAACACAGCGAAATCTTAATTGTAAGTAAAGTTGTAACAAATATAAATTAATTTTCTAATACATTTAAATCAAAATTATTATAATTTTAATTTATAAATTTATAAAATAGCAATTTAATGAAATTAAAATTTTAGTTTTAGAGAAATAGCGACTCAGAAAAAGCACTAATATAATTACAGCTATTGTGAAATTATTTTTAAAATCAGGTAAATCAAATATTTTGTGATTTTATCTATTATTGTCATATTAATTATGTGTCTATAATACCAATCCGTTCAAAATATCTATATCGATAGGTATTACAGAAAACCTATCTACTATAGCAGGTAGGTAGATTTTTTGTATTGGGAAAAAAATTTCAAATGATGAGGTTGCATAAAAATTATACAAATGTTTTTTGTTCGTAGTGACAAGAATCGGCAGACTAATTGTTATGTCATATCGATATAGACGACATAGAGGTCGATTCTGAGGCGCTTATTTTCTAACTATCACTAAAATTAAAATTTCAATTTGATGTTATAGTTAAATTTATATTATAAGGATTAATATGAATTTAATTTTTAATAGATATAAATCACGATTATTATAAACTTAATTATCTACAACTAATAATATTGCGAAATTATCACATTGAAATATTAGGTTTAAAGATAATTTAAAAAAATGGCACCTCAGAATCGGTTCATGTTTTGTTTATTTTTGTGTCTCTTTAATCTAATCTGTGATCTTTATTTTCATTTTTCAAATGATCATGTCTTTTAGTTCAAAGATATTTAATAAATTTTTTTGCATTTGTTGAAACTTTGCCAATTTATTGAATGGGATGAATACTTTCTAATACCATGCTTGCGTCAAGTAATTTAATATACAGAAAATAGTTATTCGAAAATATTAGACGCAGCAGATTACAATTCTTGTATAAAATTCTGAGAAAGTGACAAACTACTAATATTCGTGAGAACTCATTTAGTAATGGATATTTGTTTCATCGATTTAACAGTAGAATTCCTGGCTGTAGCTTTCCACAGTATCTTGTATTACGCAAATGTATACCCGAAGAGTATATTCGAAACTAGAAGGAAATACAGTATAGTAGTGTACCATTCCATTCATCCTGAAGTCAATCAATACATAGATATGTGTTTGCGAAGTATCTCTGAATGTTTTAAAACTGGACACCTAAGCCGTGTAGTATTTGCCATTACTGATGATGGTCATCATCCTTTACTTAAATTCGTGTTTGATTTTCATAAAAATGTATGTTTTGATGATGCAAAAGATGCATATTTAGTTCAAACTGAGCAGAACCTCCGTGCATTTTTACTTAAGCTGTCGTCGATAAGTGAGAAGTTTAATAAATTGCCAGAAGACATCAGTTTCACAGTATATCTTCACACCAATGAGTCTACAGCTGTTGCAATAACAACAAATCCAAGTTTGGAGGATTTCCCTTTGATTGAGAATGAAGAGAATACTGCAGAATCATCAGAGATTCTCCCTCTAAGAAGTTTTCCTGTAAGAAGTTATAATATGGATGTTTATATGGAAATGATGACTTTATAGTAAATCAGCAATTTTCCATAGTTTTGCCAACAGGAATTATATATATATATTCTATTCTATTCTATCCATTTAAGAGCTGCGCTCTTGTTGGTGGAGCTCTTGCCACTCACTACGATTTTCAGCGAGTCTCTTCACCTCTTGATATGACACGACACCAACTCCTTCCTTGAACTGCCTGATGTAACTATGTCTCGGTCTCCCTCTCCCCCTTGTTCCTTCTATCTTACCTTCTAATATAATGTTCATAAGTTCGTCGTGTCGTATCAAGTGTCCTAACATTTTTTTTTTTTTTATATATAGTATTTTATATTATGTTAGGATGTATATTGCCTATGTGACAGATATGTATGTATGTTTCAAATATAATTCAGATTTGTTCAGATGATGATTGTTCATGATTGAGCAACAAACATCCAAACATGTTTATAAATTTGCACATCTATAATATTAATAGGATTGAATACTGTTCAACAATATGTGTGTAATAATAGGTGATTAAGGGAACTTAATTCTAGAAAGATGGCCAGCAGTGTTCCTTTTAAAACATCTCTAAAAGCTCAACTGCGGTTGTCAACCTGCCTGCCAAGTGTGGCAACTACTGGCAGAACTCCCTTTATGTTCATCAGAGGTTGTTATTTACACAATTTTTTTGTTTGTATTATACAAAAGAAAAATAAATATATAAATATACATATATTTTTTTATTATTTTATGTATGGTATAGTGACAATGTTATTCTTATCAGTGTACTCGATCTTGTTTTTACATAAGTGTTTCATTTAAATTCTATATTGAGTTACAATTTACACTCATATTTTCGTAATTGGGAAACGGTGTGATAAGAGAGAAGTGTGGACTGAAAGATGATGTAGTGACAAAAATCGAAAAGAAATAGATAGATACTCTTTATTGTTTTCTCCAATTACAATACTAAATTTGTTATAAATATAAATAATTACAAGAAATAATCACAATGTTGCGTTGATTTGGCCATTTGGAGAGAATGGATGAAAGAATAATTTCGAAAGAGATTTATCGATCAGGAATGAATGGAGATATCGGTAGGGGCCGCCCTAGATGGACATTATGTCGATCAAATAGGCGACGTGCTGTAGAAGAGCGAAATTGAAAGTACCCATAACTGGCAAATATGTATGAAAAGAGTGATGAATGTGGAGGAAGCAAAAGAGGCTTTCTTGAATTGAATTTGGTGTTCCATTGTATTTGCCTACCCTAATGTGAGACAGGCGTGACAGATATGTATGTATGTATGTATTTTCGTTATTTCGGTATAGGCAGAAATTAATATTAATAAATTTTGCTAAATTACATGAAATGGAGGTCAAACTTCAAGTTATAATTATACTAAGTTACTTTAATACACAACATCATCTTTTTTTAACTTAACTTTCAAACACCGTAGCCTTGAATATATCTCATCCCAGTCAAGATAAGCTCCGATTAATTTTCTCACATTATTGTTATTGTCTTCATATGCATTTCTTCCATGTAATAGTCTGATATTATCAAACGCAAGAATATCACCTTCTTTAGTTTTAAATTTGGCTGAAAATTGATGGTTTAATGCCAAGAAGAGTCCATGAGCTTCATACCATGGTTTTACCATATCTATACTTCCAGGAAAATAGCTTCCTCTTTGTGGCACCGAAAAATTAATCCTGGTCACTGCACCGTATTTGTCAAGACATATTACTGGAGCTCTGTAGAGTTTGAAAAATTCATTGCTATCCTCTTCTCCAATGTCGCTCCATTCAACTTCTAGTTCAGTTAGTAACTTGTATTGGGCAGGGTAATTTTCTTTCATGTATTCAGCTATAAAATGACCGTCGGATAGTAAATTTTCCCCGCCAAAACTTTTAGTTTGCACCAAACAATGTAACAAGTTTGCTCCAGGACAATATTCATAATAAGGCAAATCAATGTGCATCTGCAAATTGCTGGACTGGTAAGCCACATTGCTCGTATTAGGCACGTGTTGAACCACAAATTTAACTCCGTAATGTGTTCTTCTGGTAAATCCTATCCTTTCCACGATAGCGTCAATAGCCGTTTCAGAATTCGGCGTGTTTTGTATCAGCGCTACACCATATCTCGATAGTTTCAGAAGCCAATCGTAAAGCCCTTGATCGGAATTCAAAATTTCATCATATTCGTGCTTGCTACATATTTCCTGGAATTGTTCTCCCTTCCAAGTGATCTTCTTAGGCTTGTAAATAGCCTCAATGTACCTCTGTTGATTTTCTGGAGTAAAACTTCTGAACTTCAACCAGCTTAGTTCAAATTTGGACGTGTGCCCATCGTTCCAGTTCACTTGCAGGGAATTTCCATTTCTAACGACGTCCTTGGGTTTTATATTGACATCGAATTTGCTCCAATCTAATATTCTACTTCTTGCTGATTGATGAAAACACTGTTCGCACTGGCAATTGTCACGAAGCCACACGTACGGAAAACTTAGATTTTCTCCAGATATCTCTAATGTTAAATAATCGTGCGTCCACCTTTTTAATTGAAAATGTTGACGATTGTTCTCTGTGATACTTTTTATTAAGTTAACTTGTTTTGTATTATGTAGTCGCCTTAGAACAAACATGATAGCTACTTGTATCTGTAATGACTAGTGAGATAATAACGGCTGTATTCTAGATAAAATTCTTATACATTGAACCGGCCAGATGTGAGTATCAACTATGACCCGGGGATTGTGTACGTATTATTTTAATAGCTTAATATTGTAGCGGCTTTAAGTTGAATTCCCAAATGATGATTAAAAATCAAATTCATAATGTTCGAAGTTTAAATATTAAGTATAATTAGCTCGATGCTATGCCCCATACCTCATTTGAGCTTGTCAAAAATGGTTGTAATGTTGAACCCTAATTGAAGTTATTTTATTATTAAATCAGCCATTGATTGTCCACTGCTGGATATAGGCCTTTCCCATAAGGGGAGTTTTGCCAGTAGTTGTCATGCTTGGTAAGCGGATTGGCTTTTGGTAATGTTGTAAGAGAGACGCTGCTGCCTATCCCTAGACGGTTAAATTCCCTTAGTAGCCTCTTACGACACTCACGGGAAAGGAAGAAATGGTCCAATATATGACGGGAGCAAACGGGAACCCAACTGAAGTAGAAGCTAATACTACTAATAATACTCTAGTAATAATAAAGTTTCATCAAATTCCCAAGAGCGCAAAGATTGGTACAGGCAAAAATTCTTCAATAGGATTGTAACCTTGTGTCTTGAAAGAATTTCTTTAAATGCTCCATGTAATTGCTGATTTGCCATAAGAAGAAAATTAGCATTTTAGGCTGTCTATAATACCTAAGCTGCTTTACACTGCTTGACAGTACAGCAATAGCTGAAGTTTCTGCTTTTGTAATATCTGTTATTGTAAAGGAACTCTTTTTTTTTGATGGGTGAAAATGGTATGGTAACCCCGCCTGCGCTAAAGGGATACGCCGGCGGAGCACCAGTGAAGGGTGATAAATGAGAATGAAAATAGGCCAGTTAGCCCATCATGATGAATTCATCAGGAATTAACCATGATAGTTTCCAGGGGGAATCGCGAGGAGGTCGACCTGGTTGGGTATATTGCTAGCAATGGGATTCTCAGTCTCCAACAATCCCTTTCCCCCCTAGGAACTCATTTGGAATTGTCTAAAATGTATAAAATACCGCCAAAATGGCATGTGACTATGACCATTTGACCGTATTCGTAACATTTTATACGCGATGGCGGGCAAAGAACAAATTATTGTAATGACGAACCTATATGACCTGTGACATTATATTATGAATGGCAATCGATAACGACGCTTGCTTTGATTGTATTGTATTGTATTAATAAATATACATAATACGATCATGCGTATTAAAAATTTATTTTCCTGACGTGTTCCTGGTGCCTTGAAAAATACGCCCATGTAATTTTTAGACATGTTTTATAGCTGCAATTTCTCGTATCCTAGTGTGGGCATGGCCGTAGCTGGGGGGGGGGGGGGGAGGCATTACCAGAGGGAGACTTTGTATAAAAGTCGTTTGCTTGGGTACCTCTTTCCATTCGTGTTTCAACCGTATAGCAGTTGTGTTTGCATGGCTGTGTTTCGGATTGAAGGGTGGAATATGGCGTGAATTTACAGGGTACAGAGGAATAACATCTGAGTCCTCAGGAATGGCAATGCATGGGGGTATCATGGGCGTAACAGTATACTCTGTTATGTCCATGATACTGCTCATGTTTATAGGCGACGGTTACCACTTTCCAATAGATGGGCCGTTAGCTTGTTTGCCATTCTAAGTTGTATAAAAAAAAATTGAGGGGCAATGCCCTACCTTAAAATGAAAGGCCCCAAGAAAATTAGACAGATTCCCATTTTTGAAGTTACATAATTATGACTTCTACCCTACCAAAAAGTTCTTTTGTGCTACCTTAAATTTGGGTTTAGCTATGGCCCTGAGTGTGGGCAACAGATAATTCTAGGATGCCCCCCCCCCCCCATTCCGCCTTAAATGTGCCTATGCAATTATGTTTAGTCTTTAAATCACTCGAGGAATACACAGAGACAATTGAGTTTCTTGCATGGTCTATCATTGAGACCAAGGTTTACGATTTCGAACATGTTTGTTCGGAAATTTTGAGCATAAAGCCTATTCTGAAATTTCACGTAAAAATTAAACATTCTAATATTTTTCATTTAAGTAACTTACTTAACAATGTCAATTCATTATTTATTATAAAAATATTTCATAGTTTCAATGCTTACATTATTCTAAGTGACTAATTGAATTAAAATATGCAATTTTTTGCAAATAAAAAAAAATATCTAATTTGTATGTAAAAATAAAAACTTTATTGAGAAAAATAATATAACAATTTATATAACAAAAATCAACCGCATGGTTTTGTAAAAGATATATTTTGTTTAACATTTAATATAATAAACATATATATTTAAAATTGTCAATTATGCTGTAACAAATAATACAGTAAAACATAAAAAAAAAACAGTGACCAATTTAATATAAATAATAAGTGCATGACCTGATTCACCCTTCACCCTTTTAACATCAGACGACCAGACGAGGCGAGTCTTCGCCTTTACGTCGTAGGCATACTAATTATAACGTACGAAGAACATTGCGTCTTCCTTCATCATGGGTATAGCCAACAAGTGGGAATCTTCATGCTTGTTTTTTTACCATATATAATTTAGACCAATATAAGGCAAATGTGAATAGACTATTCTTGGGCCTGCGAGCTCCATCTTAGACAACATCATCGCTTCACATCAGATTAGACCGTGATCAATCGCCGGACTCCCCAATGGCAAAAAAATAAACACTGTTTATTTCAACAAATTATTTTGTTTAATTCCGCTACCATTAATATGTGTGTGACTGCCAACATTAATGGTAGCGGAATTAAACAAAATAATTCTATTCAAACAGCCAGTGATATGGATTTCTGCATGTAAACACCTAGTTCAGTTAAAAAAAAAAGCATTTATCGACTATTGCCTATCGAGAATAAAGACAATAATAATAGTTATATGTAGGGGGGGGGGGGGGGTGACATCCACCGAAATCATTCCAATCGTTTTGTCGGTGAACGGTCTTATCCCAACCAGTCTGGAACAACATCTCAAACGGTTGGGATTCCGAGGCGGCTCACTCCCGGGAAAGATGCAGAAAGCGGTGCTCTTAGATTGTACGCCGGTTTCTCTCCCTGGGGCCCCGACCCCCGGCCGACTGTGCTTCTGCCGGGGGTTAGTTGCCATCTCCTCTCCTTAAGAGGGGAGATGAGAATTTTGGTAAAATTTAAAAATATTAATCAAAATATTAGTTCAGTTAAAATTTCAATATAGTATATTTTCAACTTTTTTTTCTCATTACAATATTGGAATGCCAAATAATATTTATGTACTTGTTATAGTAGATACCTATTAAGTATTACGACACACCCTCAACGTCGATCGGATCGTACCACCTAGCACGACGCAAGAAGGTGCGCTACCGAGAAAGACACCTGCGTCGAGTCAGCATTTCAATTCCCGCAGCAAAAATACCCATTTCCTTTATGTTTGATTTTATATAACTTCACTTACGGATCACACATCGATCTGAAGACATATTATTTTATAGTTTTTTTTGGTCTTCCGCCAGCGACTTCAATAACTTACTTTTCGACTAGATTAGTAAACAATATTATATACAAGGAAGTCTTTGCAAAATACATCCATGTTAACAGTCCGTAGTCGTGTCAATAAAACAAACTGGTCCCTTCTGAAAACCGTCGTGTTGAATTCCAGGTGTATTCATCATGATGGGCTAACTGACCTGCCTTTTCATTCTCACCTATTATCCCTCACTGGTGCCTTACTAGCGTATACCGTTAGCTAAGAACAAGGAATTACATAGAAGGAATAATAAAATAAAAACTGTAAATTATATGGTTGCCTTCTTTCTTCTTATCCAAATATAATTAGTAAAAAGAGGACGAAAGATACACCATCTGTTGCTATTTTTGTCAATTCTAGTAGGCTAATGTATGAAAATGTTATACGGCCATATAACCCTACCAAATTGAGATACAACCTGCTTGCATACTTTCTACATAAACTGTGTCGAATATATAATCTAGTAATGTAAAATTTGTCATTGACAAATAATTGACATATCAAACATTTTCTATACACTAGCCTACTGTGAATTGAGAAGAATGACAACTGATGGTGTATCTTTCGTCCTCTCTTTACTAATTGTATTTACATAAGAGAGGAAGCCACCATATGATTTGAAGGTTTTATTTTATCATTCCTTCTATGTTTTTCCTTGTTCTTAGACCGTTAGAGCAGGCGGGGTTACAACTTCATTGTCATCCATTAAAAAAATACAAACTATGTACTTATTGTTTACAAATTCAGTGATTTTTTACTAATTTGGTTATAAAATAAAGTTATTATATTACATATATATTCGTGTAATATTTTTTTCTTTTTCTTTTCAAATAAACTCAGTATAAAAGAGATAAATATCACTGGACATATCGCACGACGCCATCTAGTTTCAAAGAAAGTAGACTGCACTATGGATACTAGACAAGTGACAGATACTTTCTTTTTTATAAGACATACACATTTTGCATAGAAAACACCCAAACCATTATAAACAGATGTACTTATGAATACAAATATATATTTATAGTAAGTAGTTTAATAAATTATATGTATTTGATATTTTAGTGCATTATAGGTTTTTGTATTTTATGCACGAAAATTATCAATTCACTCTTGCGCCACCTGCCCACTTCTATCTGTTCTCCTTTAACTAAAGGTTGTCTGTAAGAAATCGCTCTAGCGATAAGACCGCCTTTGGTACCTTTATGCGTATATTTCAATCTGTATTTATGTTACTGTATTTCACTTGAATTATTCAATTGTCATTGTATATTTTTGTTTATGGTGTAATAAAGAATTAAATATAAAAAAATATAAACATAAATGTGTATTGTGCAGGGATCGAACCGGTAACAAAGCTGCTAGTCAAAAGCCGTCATTATGCGCCTAACGTTTAAGTTTAACATTGATCTTGTGGTATGCGTTGCTCAGTATACCGCGTATATTCCATATGTCTTCAAACTTCTCAGGCTGCGTGTTGAAGTTGCTGTCTGTGGCCTTCACTCGTATCTCCACCTGTATGTAATAAAGTTAATTGATGGTGAATAAAACGAAAAAAAACTAGCACTCCAGGAGTGCAGACAGAAGTGAAAACTTGAACAATTACGTGTGTATATTTAAATTCCAAGTGGTGTCAGTTACGGTGACAGTGTCGCGTCCCGAATTTAATAGTCTTTTCTCATTTCAAAAATCCCAAGATGCATGATGGATGAGCCAGCCATTTTTGCAGTTTGCCATATTTTAGACAACTCAACGATCTAGCCTATCACGCCGTTACCAGCCAGGATCTTATAGTGAGCACGACCAGTTTTAAATTACTTCAATTGCCTAGTTTTCAAGATAGAACATTGGGGGTGGGGGGGTGGGGGGATTCCTAGTAATGTAGAATGCCAATATACCTACCTACTTATCAGATCGACGTCTACGTGGGCTAACTGACCTGCTTTGGGGGAAAGGGATTGTTAGTAATGAAGACTGAGAATCCCATTGCTAGCAATATACCCAACCAGGTCGATCTCCTCACGATTCTGGAAACTATCACGGTTAATTCCTGATGAATTCATCATGACGGGCTAACTGGCCTGTTTTCATTCTCATCGATCACCCATCACTGGTGCTCCGCCAGCGTATCCCGTTAGCGCAGGCGGGGCTACCATTCCATTTTCACCCATTAAAAAAACTGACCTGCCTTTTCATTCTCCCTATCATCCCTCACTGGTGCCCCACCAGTGTATACCGTTAGCGCAGGCGGGGCTAACGGGCATTACGATCCATTAAAAAAAAGTTAGAACATCCTGTGTTCTAAGAAATTGGGTAATGAACTTCTGGAGGCATAAACTAGAACACCCAGACCCGAGCTAATTCGAAAATCAATTGTTCTTCATGGGCCAAGTTTAGGAACGAACCTGCTTAGCATTCTGGGGCACGAGCAGTCGCGCGCTCCACAGCGTCCAGGCGTAGTGGTCGCGCGGCGCCGCGCTGTCGCTGGTCAGCTGGGCTTCCGTCCACTGCGACCCTCCATTGATACTCACGTCTACCCGCAGGATCTTGGCGCCGCCGCCAGAATACGCATATCCTGCGCAGACGTGAATAAAAGAAATAAAAATTATTGCAACTTTTACTACCTAAACTGTTCATGTGAATGCACTGGTAAAAGTCTAGATCTACTGTGAAGCAGTTGTGTCTGCATGGCTGTGTTTCGGTTTGAAGGGTGGGATATGGCGTGAATTTACAGGGTACAGAGGAATAACATCTGAGTCCTCAGGAATGGCAACACATGGGGGGTATTCATGGGCGAAAATAGGCCATCCTTTCCTTTCCTACGAGTCTCCTAAGAGGTGACTAAGGGACGGCGATTGATGGGCAGCAATGTCTCTTTTAAAAGATCTTCAAAGCCTAACTGCGGTTGCCAATCCGTCTGCCAAGCGTGACAACTACTGGCAAAATCCCTCAAGGGGGAGGCTTGTGTTCAGCAGTGGACAGTTAAAGGCTGATATGATGATGATGAACAGCGTCGTCCCGTTCACACTCACCCCTGACCTCGATGCAGCCGTCCTTAACGGCGACAGTGTCGCCATCTTGCGGGTCGCACACCACGGACGTGACGGGCAGGCTGTACACGGGCGGCGCGCTACTGAAGTCCGCCGTCTCCCACGTCTTGGACGGGTTGAACGAGCGGTAGTCCTTCTGATGCCAGTGCGACTGGCTCTCATCCTCCGATATTGTTATCGACTCTGGGGTTAAAGTTTTTGTTGCTACATATGAGATTGTATGCTTTAATTGAAGTAAATGTGATCGCCGATCCCAAATAATTGGGATAAGGGCAGGAAATTAAATTTAGTAAATTCCTAAAACAAGCCGTTTATTAAGAAATTCCTATATGATGTGTTTAAAAATGTTCAACAATATACATACGGATATAAAGGTAGTTCCATTAAATCAATTTAAAATTGTATTACGTCAATGGTTACTTAGCAAAAGCTTTTACTCTCTTGACGAATTTTTCAAGAAATAATTGAAAAATATCTAATATAGTTGTCGATGCATAAATTAATCAGATCCTATCAAAACGGTACATTTGCATGCTATACTGTAATGGCTAAATAGGCATATATATATATATATATATATATATATATATATATATATATATATATATATATATATATATATATAATATATATAAAAGAAGTTCCCGGCGTAGAATAGATCATCCCTCCCTTTCCTATGGCATCGTAAGAGACGACTAAGAGAACTTAATTGCAAAACAACGTCAAAAGCCAAACTGTGGTTGCCAACTCGCTTGCCAAGAGTGGCAACTACGGCAACTAAGGTACGGCCCCGTTCCTTGTGACAGTCTATAGGGAGGCCTATGACCAGCAATAGACTTGTATGTTTTTCTTTATTGTTTTGTTGTTAATATGTAATCGATGACTTAAGGAAAATGTTGTGTACATCTGTAATTAGTGGAAATGCAAGATGCAAGCCCTATATATCAATTAAAATTTGGCTGTATTTACACTGTTGATGTACCTTTTAAATAAATAAATAGATAACGGCTTATATGATGAAACACAGCATATAAGTCCAGTTAGTTACCGAGCCACTTGACACTGCGGACGGCGGGCGCTCCGGGCACCACGACCCTGAGGGGGTACCCATGATCCGGCGGCAGCGGTTGACCGTTCATATGAGTGGCAAGCAGCACGCGGCTTCGAGGGTCCATAGCCATGTGCAGGGGTATCGACGTGCTGAAGTTCACTCCGGTCGCGTCGATGTCAGAACCTGTGAACTGAGTTGTGGCATACTGCAATGGTCATCATCGCTTCAGCCATTATCCGTCCACTGCTGGACATAAGCCTCCCTCATAGACTGTCATAAAGAACGGTCCCGAGCCACCTGCATCTACTGACTCCCTGCAATGCATTTCAGGTCGTCACTCCATATAGTGGGGAGTCGTCCTACACTGCGTTTGCCCGTACGCGGTCGCCACTTAAAAACCTTTCTTCCCGATACTGCAAAAGTAAATCTTATTAATATAGTAAAATTTTAACCAGCCATAAACTAAAATTTCATTCCAACCATCTGGACGAGTGGCGCTCCTTCACCGTGCGTTTTTCAAGGCACTTTCTCCCATGCACAACCACTCTTTGGAATCAACTTCCAGCTGCAGTATTTCCGAACCAATACGACAACATAACCTTCAAGAGAAGAGCATATTCCTTTTTAAAAGGCCGGCAGCACACCTGCAATGCCGTAAGTGTTGTGGGTGACCATGGGCGGCGGTAGTCAATTACCATCAGGTGAGCCGCATGCTCGTTTGCCCCCTGTATAGTAAAAAAAAAAAACTGAACGTTGTTTGTAGTACTAGCCGCATTTTCGAACCCCCCATATAACATATCGTAACGTTCCACAAGACCCTTCTTCCCAAATTGCGTGACGTAATGCTTGAACGAACGTCTTCTAAATTCAAATATTTTTATAAGAGGCTTCTATCTTTATGAATACAATCTTTATATCCATTGGTAATATTTTTTAATTCAATTCACTCATAATCGTATTTTCTGATATTGCTCATAACTTGGGTTACATGTTCGTTTTTATTATTTACTTCATTTTCTCGCACTGTATAATAATGTTAAAGTGAATGTTATGAATACCTATAATAGGCGTGTGCATTAATATTGTATTGTATTTAATGTTTGTTATACCTATATGTTATAATGCAATATGCTGTTAGTGTTCCTTAAATAAATAAAATAAATAAACGATATCTGGTAACAAAGAAACAAAGAAATTGCGAAGATATCTATATGCGTGCGGCGTTCGTGCGTGTATGCGTGTGCGTGCGTGCTAACGTGCGTATGTGCATGCGTGTGTATATATGTGTGTGTGTGTGTGTGAGTGTCTCACCACGACATGTTTCCCGTCGTGGTTGCGGTCGTCGACCCCGCAGTGCAGCAGTACATCGCGGAGCGCGACGCCCGTCCACAGCGCGTTGCTGATGGCGCCGCCCGCCCAGCTTATACCCTTCACCGGTTTCACCTGCTTATATTCATAATTGGATATTATGAGTGCCGCGTGCCTTTCAAAAGTAGGAAAATGAATAAAATATGTCGCTTCGACGTGGTGTAACAAGAAAAAAAAAACATACATAATTCACGAGAAATTAATGAATTCATCAAATAATTTCCCGTTGAATTCATTAAATTCTCGCGAATTATGTATAAAAAAAATATTATTTTTTGCACAGCTATTATTTGAAAAAAGCAACAGCTGTTTCTTGCCCGTTCTTCCCAGCTAAAGATGTATTTCGAACTGGGTGGTAGTTTCATAAAAAAAAAATACTATTCAAAAATGCTTATTATTAAGTTTACTTGAATAACAATTAAAGAAGAAACAGACAGACAGACAGACAGACAAAAATTCTAAATTTTTTTTATATATTTTATTTTATTGGCACATAAAACTGATCACAACCATAAAAAAAAAAAAAACTTAAATAAAAGTTACATTTGTGATTCGGCTAGGTTATAATCCAATCACATTACGTGCACAGCTTAAGTAATTCATGTAAAGCAAACACATGTAAAAAAGAAAATACATAAAATGTTATATAAATATATAAAAGATAAAACTATATAAAAAAGAAAAAAAACCATACTTTCAATCATATTACAAAATAGAAAACAAGTTCTTCCTAAAGAGCTTGTTTTAGCTTCTATTGCTATTTTTAATTTCGTTCATATAAATATTCCTTAAAAATCTATTTTAATTGTAATTAAAAATGTACAGCCATTATGTAGTTTTTTTGCTTTTTCTTTTTCTTATAGTACCTGTACAGTAAAAGTTCCTTATTCACGCTTTCTATATTCGCGACTTAAAAAATTGCGACCTAATTCCTATATTCGTGGTAAAACATTTCTTTATTCGAGGATCAAATCGGTACATATTAATACAAAAGATTCGGTATCCTTTGCAAACGCGTCGGCAAATGGGCTAATAATAATAATATTTATTTAATCAGACTACATAAGGCCCATTTTGTTAGTTATAAATTGACCTAACCTATGTTAGTAAATGAGCGGTCATAACATTCTTGCATTGATAACTTGTCCTACCCAATATTTTAGGATGGAACAGTCCATTTTATCAGCAATTGTCTTCAGGACACTGTTTGAGCTAACACGCACCCTACTCAACAGCGAAACAATTCGTTTGCATCGTATTACGTAAAAATCATCCGTACGCTCTCGTGCAAACATGTGTGACGCACTACAGCGACGAGGTAGCCCCAACAGTGCCCCGAAGGTATTATTATATTGGACTCGAAGAGCGTTGGAAGTTTTTTGGTTACAGTTTACCCACAAGCTATTCGTGTAGAACACCTGACAAAAAGCTTTAAACTTTATTTTTACTTGTTTTGTACACCTAGCAAACCTTAATAAAAAATTAAAACAAACCTACACAACTACACCTAAAGTATGTTGTCGAATGCTATCGCCACTGTAAAAGTGATTCGGCTTTCTATATTCACGGTTTCTGTATTCACGGCATATTCATGAAACATATACCCCGCGAATAACGAACTTTTACTGTATAAAAAATTCATAATAATTGATTAAACCGTCAAGGGTTACAAACAAACAAACTCTGAGGGAAAAGCATTGTTAGCAATGGAGTTTGACAGCCATATTGCTAGCAATATGCCGCCATATTAGGTCGACCGCCAAGTGGTTCCCCCAGAAAACCATCGTGAACAATTCTCGTTGAATTCGTCACGATGGGCTAACTGACCTGCTTCACCCTCACCTATCGTCCTTCACTGGTGCCACGCCGGTGTATACCGATAGCACGGGTGGGGTTACCATTCCATTATCATTCATTAAAAGTCTTACTTTGTCCATCTCGCTCCGCCTGTTGCCGGCGCACATGAGTGCGGCGCGAAGACTAGTGGTTGGAAACCGGTGTAAGTCTCGAAGAGAGAACTCGAAGGTTTTCGTCCTACTGGTGCCCCCTCGTACCACCACACGCAGGCGATGCTTGGAGGCGTCCAATTGTGGCACTGGCATATGTTGGCGCACGTAGAACAACTCACTGCGGACAAGCAGACAATCGTGTATAGTGTATAGTTATTTTTTATTGTATTACTAGCTGACCCCGCAAATGTTGTTTTGCCATATACATTATTTCTAGAAAATAGTTTTTTTTTTTGGGGTGGGTCACCCTTATTATTGAGGGGTATAAAAAATAGATGTTGGCCGATTCTCGGACCTATCGAATATGCATACAAAATTTCATGAAAATCGGTAATGCCGTTTCGGAGGAGTTTGGTAACAAACACCGTGACACGAGAATTTTATATATTAGATATGTTCAATTTTAAATAGGTATTATTGAGTTTAACTGTAACTGTATGGTTTTTACCTTTGAACATTGTAAAGTTTTCTTTCAGCTTTTCATATGTATGACTGTAAGAGATCCTTCTATGGGATAAGTACGTTTATTAATTTTTTTATTAATTTATTATTACAAAAATTTAGAATTACAGAAAACATTTATTTATTTATTTCATCAATTGAGTGAGCTTTACAGTTTTAAAATACGCTCACTCAGGCAAGCATCAGTACAGTAATAAATATGTATTATTAAATGTAATAATATTAATTAAATTTAAATCACATGTCTAATAATAATAATCTATAAGGGGGAAAGGGATTGTTAGTAATGGAGACTAAGAATCCCATTGCTAGCAATATACCCAACCAGGTCGACCTCGCGGTTCCCTCTGGAAACTATCATAGTTGATTCTAGATGAATTCATCATGATGGGTTAACTGGCCTGTTTTCATTCTCATCTATCACCCTTCACTGGTGCTCCGCCAGCGTATCCCTTTAGCGCAGGCGGGGTTACCATACCATTTTCACCCATCAAAAAAAAAAAAAACCAATAATCTATATCTTAAATCTCTGAAAACAAACACTTTGTGGTCATACGACGAAACTCCAACAAGTTGGAGGTAAACACGTCCAATTGCACGTTTCAATGCAAGAGAGACGGGAGCTTGCTTGGTTAATTCTGTTCTTCTTAATGTAATATTAAATAAGTAAGTACCTTTTACGTGCTCACACGTAGTTCTTTTAGCATTTAGAACATGTCGTCACCTCTATGGCAGATTTAAGTCTCTGCAGTTTTTTCAAATTTGACATTTCTTTAAAAATCTACATTTTGCGTCATACTACTTATTGTGGCTTATTTTCAAATTTCTCTAACGGTTAAAGGAATCGAGTAGCTCGAATCTCCTTATTTTTGTGATATACCCAAAGTAAACTTAGTTAGCATATTTTTATAGTATTTTCTATAATTAACACTTTAATTTGAAAATTTCAATAATTATTTTATCAATTTTTCAATTCTAATTTAGTTATTTTACATGAATGATTGCTATAACGTTGTTATTTAAACTGAAGTTTTCTCCAAAACACGTGATTTATACCTTGGTATACTTACGAAAGTGGCAGTTACGTACAATAAAGTTTTTACAATGAAATTGCGCTTTTTATTACGCATTCCCAACGCTCCTTTCCTTTTTTTCTCAATCATTTCCTCCATAAAAACTACCCTAATACCCCTGGTTACCTCCATTACTAACAATCCCTTTCCCCCCTGTATTGTTAGGGTGGGTATGGTATATGTTATGGCCAAACGGCTATCTTTTTAACATTACTATGAGGGATGAGATAGGTGACCTATATTTTCATCCTCATCTATCATCCCTCACTGGTGCCCCACCAATGTCGATCGATAGTACAGGCGGGGATACCATTGCATTATCATTCATTAAAAAAATCATCACTATGAAGTAGAGCGAGGGGGGGGGGGGGGGGGTTGTAAGTAATATGGACTAGAAGTCCACTTGCTAGCAATATACCATCAAACCAGGTCGACCTTTATGGGGTCCTCTCTAAAAATCAACGTATTGAACTGCACCGGCGCCCCGTAAACGTATACCGTTAGCGCAGGTATGGTAACTTCATTATTACCCATTAAAAAAAAACTAGGGGTAAATTATTTATTTAATAGATAATAAATATTCATATTTTGTACCGAACAATTTTAGATCAGAGGGCTTACCATGAAATATTTTCCAAAATTTCGGAGACAAACGAAACAAAAATTTGATGTTAAAATTACATAATACATGCCGTTTAAAATTATTAAAATATTGTTTGTCTGGACTATTAGGACAGGATTTATGATGAACGAAGTGTTAAGCTCCATTTACTGGATCGATTTTGGTTCGAACAAAAACACGAAATTGAGACCCAAAATTCGGATTTTCATTTCATGGTAGACCACCATGATACTTTTTTGTTTTATAATTTTTAAAACGTGATTTCGAAGTAAGTCTTAGTTTATAAAGTTAATTTTTACTTTACTTACCTGTTTCTATTTTCCTTCTCTAGGGAACACCTTGTGTTTATATGAATTTAGTGGAAGATAAGGATCGACTGAATACAGTACCAGGGTAAGTGACGATCAATGAATCCATAGTATTTCATTATAATGAAACAATTTATTATTTATCACTTTATACATATTTTAAATTTAACAGGTACATTTATTAAACTTTATTACATAGACAAGCTAAGTCTCTCACATAGAAGTTTATATCTTATTTTTAACAAAATTTTAGAAAAATAAACTTAAAATATATCTCGAATAATGCGTAGTGTAAGTACTTGTACTGTTATTTATGAAGGTTAAAATATAATTTAATATATTTATATATTTGCGGCGTTTGGAAGTGAAACTCTGGGCCCGTGGGGCCCCGAGGCCATGAATTTTTTCAAAGAGATTTCACGCCGGCTGGTGGAAACCTCTGGCGACCAGAAGGCTGGCCTATACTTTGGTCAACGCATTTCCATAGCTATTCAGCGTGGAAATGCAGCAAGTCTCCTAGATACCATACCAGTTGGCAGTGATCTTAAGGAAATTTTTTTATCTTTCACTATTTAAATTTATTCCATTAGAAATATTTACTTCGATAGGTATCTAGTAATATAATATTTAAATAATAAAAGATTGTGTCCAACAAAAAACAGACTTCAATTGTCTTAAAAACACTTATTTTGCTCTAAAAATCAAACTGCTGAGCCAATTTTCATAAAATTCCTATGGGAGCAATCTGTAAGTATAACCTTTCCAATAAAAAAGAATTCCCCAAATCGGTTCAGAACTAACGGAGTTATGAGGTAACAAACATAAATAAGAATACAACCGAATTGAGAACTTCTTTCTTTTTGTAGTCAGTTTTTTATACAACTTAGAATGGCAAAAAACAACTTTATGCGAAAACCAATTTATCTTGTTTTAAAAAACTAGTTTAGTTCAACCGATTTTGATAAAATTTCAATGAGACCAATCCCTAAGTATATCCTATCAGATAAAAAAAGAATACTTCAAATCAGTTTGAAACTGACAGAGTTATGAGGTAATAAACAATAAAATAAAAAAAAAAAATTGAGAATGCCCTCTTTGAAGTCAATTGAAAATTATGATAATTATATACATTTAAAAATGTAGTTAAAAGTGATAAGAAAAATATTGGCACACATTCATATTTATCTCTTATTTTATTTTATACAACTTAGAATGGCAAACAAGCCGACGGCCCACCTGATGGAAAGTGGTAACCGTCGCCTATAGACATGAGCAGTACCATGCACATAACAGAGTATACTGTTTCGCCCATGATACCCCCCATGCGTTGCCATTCCTGAGGACTCAGGTGTTATTCCTCTGTACCCAGTAATTTCACGCCATATCCCACCCTTCAAACCGAAACACAGCTATGCAAACACAACTGCTTCACGGTTGAAACACGAATGGGACAGAGGTACCCAAGCAATCGACTTTTGTACAAAGTCTCACTCTTATTATAATGCAATTACATTGAAATATACTTAATATTAACTCATCGAATGATCGTGTACTAAGAATTAAGCTTAAAACTAGCTTTATAAAAGCATATAATTTTGCACGTTACATTTTTACACTCCTTGTCAACAGTTCTCCCATTGATCATAGATTACTCATCATATTAGATTCAATAATTCCCATATTGAATCATTAGTATTACCATAACTTAAGGTTGTCTTGAAAAGATTGCTCTCAGCAATAAGACCGCCTTACATACAACAATGTACAATTACCGCCTTATTATACAATTGTATCGTTGAGTTTGTAAATTGTCTTGCTTATTTCCTATATTGTATAATGCAAATAAAGTATACTCATTCATGCATTAATTCACAATTCGCTTCTTTCAAGTATATTTCGCATCTCCTCTTCGCTACAAATCTGAAAGAAGACAGGTAGAATATTTTAAACTATGATACGAATACAATTCAGTTGGGCAGCGTCCGGGAAACTACATCACATCTCATCTAGAATACCTTAAAGTTTGAAGATGAAGAACTTCAACCACTGCGTGTTGTCAGTCATGACTTATCGAACCGAAACATGATCCTACATGGTTGCCCCTATGCAAAAGCTTCAAATTAATTCACAAGCTATATTGAAGGCTGCGTGACAGAATCCGAAACAAGGATAATAACCAAAGTCACTGACATAGCCCGAAGGATAAGCAAGCTATAGTGAAATATATGTGCTAGTCATATAGCTCAAAGAACTGACAACCGATGAGGAAGAAAGGTTCTTGAGTGGCGACTCCGTACGGCCAAACGCAGTGTAGGACGATCTTTAAATTGCATTGCAGGGAGTCAGTGAATGCTCAGGATTGTTCGTTATGGCAGTCTACGGGGGGGGGGGGGGGGGGGGGGGTTATCTATGTTCAGCTTTGGACAGATAATGGCTGATATTCTACGATATTCGATATGATAGTAATCATCATACAAATACTGAAACTGTATGTAATATACACTATCAGGACTTAACACGAAAAAAATTTAGAAGTAGGTACTATTTACTTTTACAAAACTTTCATTTCAGTCACTATCTGTCCACTGCTGAACATAGGCTTCCCCTATTCGTGGGCTTTGCCAGTAGTTGCCGTACTCGGCAACCGCAGTTAGGCTTTGGTGACATTTAAAGTAGGACGTTGCCACCCATCCCTGAAGCATTAAGTTCCCTTAATCACCTTAAGAGTTTGACTTCTGTAAATTTATTCTGCAATTAATATGAGGCCAAGGGAATAGTTACCATTTTCGTCTACTGTTGATAGCTCGAGCAATCATTTTCAAGCCTTGACCGATTGCGATCATTGCTTTAGCTTGTAGTACAGCAGCCTCTGCCTGCTTCTGAAGGGCTAGTGCCAACGTCCTGTCATTGGCCGCCCGTATTTCCTCAATTCGGAGTACTGTACTCTCTATGGACTCGTCATGCTGTGACTGTTCCTCATGCTTTATAGAGTTCCGTTGTGAAAATTCCTCTTGATGTAAAGATGTGTCTTCTTGAGGGAACATATCCTGTTCTTTGTATTGGTCTTGTAACACTTCCACCTGCTGTAACGGATCAGATTCCACATCTTGTGATTCGTCATCTGCAGACATTAATAACATTATTGCAGTTCACACACAAACTGAACAGCTTGCTTGATGTATATACTGATACCTAATAACGCAGGCTTTCTATCCCTTAGTCACCTTTTATGACAGCCAGGGGAACTAGCGGAGTGCTATGCGTATATTGCTCATTAGATTGCATCTCCTGTGACAGCTGCTGTGGGAATAGTGGTGTTCTTTCCTGTGATACAACAAATTTATACAATAAAACTACTTGTACTTATATATTTACAATGAAAATATGTTAAGAGCAAACTTTATTATATACATATGTTATTATATTATTTATTGATTTAATTCACTTGTAAATAACATATATAATACAGTTCTAAATATTGTAAGCAAGGATGGACCTACCTCTAAAAAAGATTTCTCAAGCTAACCCAATACAGCAAAAACACATGTAGTTAGCAGACAGCAAAAATGCAAGAATGCTGTAGGAATGACATCAATACTAATACAAATAAAGTTTTTTGACATATAAAATATATCTAGGGATAAATTTTTTGGGTTGGCCACCCTTACTTAGGAGTTAAAAAAAAGGTACAAACTTATTACTCAGACCTAAGAAGTAGGTACCTATGTACATATCTATATATATAATAATATACCTATATATTATATTTATATTATATATGATAATATAACAAAATACAAATAATAATTAAATAAGAATTGAGTTATTCAATTGTTATTGAAAAAAATTCACCTAATTTCAGGAATTTTAATTCAATTGTGGAGAATATTTTCAGATATTTACAACACTAAAAAATGGCGCAAATTGTTTTAAAAGAAATGTGAATAATAATAATTTTATTTATGTCTAAAATTAAATAAATAATTTAAAAATTGAATAAAATAATTTTAATAAACATAATCAGTCAATAATCAGTCATAAGCAGTACCTCATGAGAAAACATTTATTTACTTACATTTTGTACATGTAAAGTGTTAACTTCAATTCCCATAATGTTGGCTGCTTTTATTTCTATAGCCGTTAACAGTGGGGCCGGTGTACTGACATTACTCGAACTAGTTGTGGGTTTAACTGCCGTCTTAGTACGTACTTTCCATTTCAAATCGTGCCAATACTGGAACAATATTATTACATTAAAAATATTTTTTATTCACAAATAAAAATATACCTTCAGTATCTACCTTAGCAATTTTTATAAATGTTTGAACATACATATAAATAAGCTAAAGTTATTTGATCTGTTAGTCATTATTCACACTGCCATTGGTAATTAGGTATAGTAATGAGGGGCATAAACCTTGTTAATAAAAAGGCTATATCTTCTTTTACAAACTAAAAGATACACACTTGTTGAGATTGGAAGCAAAACTATTTTAATTGTCATAAGAATTATATATGTACCTAACATAAATCAACATAAAAGTAATTATATGACGTTTTAAATAATAAATAAATAAGAATTTAAATTAAAACATTTGGGAACCAGCAGTTGTCTATGAACATGTACATTGATCTCAATTGGAATACTACTTTATAGATTATTCTAATAAGAATCTATGTATATAAATCTACATAATATGGTGTACTGAAAATGTGTTAATTTTTTTACTTTTAGCCATTGTCTAGGCGTGCGCGGTGGTCCCTCGGAGTTGGCGAGACGAGCACACTTCTGCCACAGTAAGGCAGCGCGAGCTCTTCCTTCTTTGGACCGTTCCAGCCCCAAGGCTAAGTCTGGATGTTTCTGAAGGAAATTCAACATGATTTCCTGTTGCCGCACTGTGCAATAACGTCTTTTTACATCCATCTGCAAACAATTACCGATTTAGTCTATTAAGGAACGAGTCAAAACACAATGATATAACCATTATATCAATTTTTAATTGTTTCAAAATAATACTTACTTTAAAATAATAATTTAATTTGTAAATTTTAATTTTTTGCACTATTTTTTTTATCTAGACGCAAGCCGATATAAACCGCCGAAATGACAATGTCACATTGACACACTGACAGTTGTTGACAGTGACATTTATATAAATATTTTTTTAAATTCAATTCGTAATTTTTGGGAAAGGACGGATAGTTATTTTGCTTATCAGAAAATTTTACTTGGCAATACTAAGGTAACAAAACATTTGTTTTTCGAGTTCTTAAGTACACGATAACAATGGAGGAAATGTTTTCAATAAATTAATTATAAATTTAAAGCTGTTATATATTACTGATACTTAATGTGAATGAAGTGTATAAATCAGGACTTGATACGAAATATCTAATTAAAATCTATTCTTTTAATAATACTCTACTTACATGTCTTATTGGTCACTCAAATAAATAAATAAATTCCTAAAAAATGTTTACATACTTTGGTGTATCGAAATGTTCGATTTGGAGCTTCGGTGGTATTTCCGCATTAAACGGCCGCGCTGTTTTTACGATCAGCCGCTCGTCTCTGTACGGCTCTCTGACCCAGAGCTCTTCGTCTGTGTGGTCGACAATATCATCGTCATGCAGATTGCCTGTTAGAGATAAAAAAAAACTTCTTGGCATCAGGTCAATAATATAATTACAATTTTAATCACCCAATACATAAAAAAAATGTTTTAAATAAGGAGCATCGTGGATAAATTAAGATAATAAATATTCTGCTGGACAAAAATACCAGAGGGAGACTTTGTACAAAAGTCGATTACTTGGGTACCTCTGTCCCATTCGTGTTTCAATCGTGAAGCAGTTGTGTTTGCATGGCTGTGTTTCGGTTTGAAGTGTGGGATATAGCGTGAATTTACTGGGTACAGAGGAATAACACCCGAGTCCTCAGGAATGGCAATGCATGGGGGGTAACATGGGCGAAACAGTATACTCTGTTATGTCCATGGTACTGCTCATGTCTATAGGCGACGGTTACCACTTTCCATCAGGTTGGCCATCAGCTTGTTTGCCATTCTAAGTTGTATAAAAAAAATTTCAATAATAAATATTAATTACTTTAAAATACAGTTTACATGATAAATATTCTACCAATTCCTTTCAGCTTAAAATAAGCATGACTCACGAACACTTTTCTTAATAAACACTTCATTTATTTTTTCATTCATTCATTCTCATAATATTGTGGTATTTGATTACATTTTACTTTACGTTCATTAAACATCCAAAACTAACTTGAAGCCCTTCAACTACTCATATATTATCCACTATTTTTTTTTATTTGAAATATTATATTTTTAAACTTACCTATTCTATATTGCTCAAGGAGTTGATAAATTTCCCGTGTTTTATGCATACCGTATACATTCCAAAAGGGCTCTATACTCAGACCAGCTGCATTTAGGATTTGGTCGCCACCAGGGTGCGATGGTAGGAATTTAGTCACATCATACACTCCATGTCTGTATGTTACCCAGAAACTCTTTCTGGAAGAATAACATTATGTTATTATTATTATATATTTTTTTTGATGGGTGAAAATGGAATGGTAACCCCGCCTGCGCTAACGAGATACGCTGCCGGAGCTCCAGTGAAGGGTGATAGATGAGAATGAAAACAGGCCAGTTAGCCCATCATGATGAATTCATCAGGAAATAAACATGATAGTTTCCAGGGGGAACTGCGAGGAAGTCGGTTGGGTATATCGCTAGCAATGGGATTCCCAGTCTCCATCACTAACAATCCCTTTCCCCCTATTATTATTATATTGGGTTGAAGGGTGGGATATGACAGTGAATTTACAGGGTACAGAGGGCTAATACCTTAGTCCTGAGGAATGGCAACGCATGGGGGTATCATGGGTGAAACAGTATACTCTGTTGTGCCATGGGCACTGCTCATGTCTATAGGCGATGGTTACCACTTTCCATTGGGTGGGCCATCAACTTATTTCCATTCTAAGACGCATAAAAAAATGTAAGAAATTTATAAGGAAATTATAACAGACACAAATCCTATTTCAATGACTTGTGGGATTAAAAATACACTTAAAAATATAACTATGGGGACTCTAGAAACTTCTAATATAAAGATATAAATTATTATTGTACACATAAACATAATATGCTTTATACATTGTACTAAATTCTATAAATTATATTATGATTGGTCAATGAAGCTTTTTTTAAATGCAAGTTTGTGTCATAATACTGTATTATTATATTTAAACTTATGTTTGTTTTTAACTATGTCTCTATGTAATAGAATTTTTTTGAGACATTTCTGCAGTGCAAGGTAATATACAGCAATGTAAAGCATCATACTCAGCTTGAAGAAGCCATCCGGATGAAATTGAAGCAATTGTCGGAAATGATAAATATAGTAAGTTCATAAAATCCACATTACACATATATAGATATAGTATTATACTTGTTTATGTAATAAAAAAAATAGCATACACTGTTATTGCTTAAGGTCAGATACACTGATATTGCTCCTTAACCTTTACATGTGATTATCAAGAGTAAACAGTATTGATGATAAATATTGGTGGGTGAAATGCTTACAATGGTTAAATAATTATTAGATTATTAATGAAATTAATAATCTAATTAATAATTTCATTAAATTAAATCAAATGAAATTCTTCTATATTAACTTTAACATTTTCATGTTGCATGTTTTATGGTTTTTAAGAGATGGGAATGAATACAAATCATTTAGGTAAACTATGATAATTTACTTGAATTATGTAGACTATTATCTTGTTTTGATCAGGTTATACTAGCAGTGGTCATGAGTAGACCGATATGTGAGACCAGACCAGAGGGAGACTTTGTACAAAAGTCGATTGCTTGGGTACCTCTGTCCCATTCAAGTTTCAACCGTGAAGCAGTTGTGTTTACATGGCTGTGTATCAAATTCAAATTCAAATTCAAATTCAAAAATCATTTATTCATGTAGGACATTTTAGCCGCTTATGAACGTCAAATTTTTACATTATAATTTTAAATTTACCCTACCGTCCAGTTCGGTATATAGATCCAATTGAGAAGAACTGGCAAGAAACTCAATTGAATTACTTTTTTTTTTAAAGCCAGTTTATTTACAATGTATATTTATATAGGTGTCTATGTCTAACATTAAATGAAAATTCAGTGCATGAACAACTATTGCCATGCACACTCGTCATTCAAGTAATCGTTTAGTGAGTAATAGGCTTTGCTCAGTAAATATGATTTAACAGATGTTTTGAATTTATTTAAGGGTAATTCCAACATATCCTTTGGTATCTTATTGTAAATTTTTATACCTATTCCCATAAAAGACCTATTAACTTTTTCTAAACGATACTTGGGGACAGCAAGTTTGTCTTTAAATCTAGTATTAATATTATGAATATTGCTGTTTTTTGGAAATATCGGTTTGAAGGGTGGGATATAGCGTGAATTTACTGGGTACAGAGGAATAACACCTGAGTCCTCAGGAATGGCAACGCATGGGGGGTATCATGGGCGAAACAGTATACTCTGTTATGTCCATGGTACTGCTCATGTCTATAGGCGACGGTTACCACTTTCCATCAGGTGGCCAGAAATGTGACCAGATTATCATATCAGCTTATAACTGTCCACTGCTGGACATAAGCCTCCCCTTGAGGTTTTGCCAGTAGTTGTCATGCTTGGCAGGTGGACTGGCTAACTACAGTTAGGCTTTGGAGACGTTTTAAGAGGGACAATGCTGCCCATTCCTCGCCTTCCGTTAGTAGCCTCTTACGACACCCACGGGAAAGGAAGGGGCCTATTCTATGCCGGGACATGGTAAATAGAAACAGACATTTCAGGTAAATTACTACAGTTCACCTAGTTAATCGTGTTAATTCCTGTTTGTTATAAAATATGCAACTGCCCTGCCTTAAAATCATTGCAGATAATTATAAAATTTATAAAACTAACTTGTTATCATGTTTACTGACTTCTTCAGCTCTGTACACTGGCAGGTCTGGTCGTTTCTCACCTGCTACAACATCTGTTTGTTCATTCTCATGATTGTTCAATTTCTTCTTATTATTAAATTGTTCTGCAAGAATACATATTTGTAAAAATATTTTCTAATAAAAATATTAAGTTTGTAAATAAAATGGAACATACCTATTTTTTTTTTATACAACTTAGATTGGCAAACAAGCTGCCCACCTGATGGAAAGTGGTAACCGTCGCCTATAGACATGAGCAGTACCGTGGACATAACAGAGTATACTGTTTATACTATTACCTATATACATAAATATAGCTTTGATTCAAAATGTATGATTAACAAAATAACTTTTAACAAATTTGTGAATTGTTTTTTTTTAATAATATATACAGTTGAGACAGTAAGCGGTGCACAAATTAAATATAAGTGTAGGTTTTCTTTAAGAGCAATATATACCAGACGGAGACTTTGTACAAAAGTTGATTGCTTGGGTACCTCTGTCCCATTCGTGATTCAAGCATGAACCAGTTGTGTTTGCATAGCAGTGTTTCGGTTTGAAGGGTGGGATATGGCGTGAATTTACAGGGTACAGAGGAATAACACCTGAGTCCTCAGGAATGGCAACGCATGGGGGGTATCATGGGCGAAACAGTATACTCTGTTAAGTCCATGGTACTGCACATGTCTATAGGTGACGGTTACCACTTTCCATCAGGTGGACCGTCAGCTTGTTTGCCATTCTAAGTTGTTAAAATTTTTTTTTTTTAAATATAACCAAACCTGTAACAGCTGACCCAATCAGTACTGAACTGAATAATGCAAAAGCAAGATGTTTCCTATATTTCCACTGGTTTTGTTCTTCAACAATTAGTTTCTGCAGATCACTATGTTTGTTACAAAGATTCCTAGATACAATTCCAGCAAAATTTATATAATTACTTCTTTTTACAGATCTGAAAGCAGAAGACATAATTCCATTTAAAGGCAATATAATAATGTATATTTATTTATTAAAAAAGTACTCTTGTTGAACTATCTTAGGTGTTTTTTTTTTTATAGATGATAATGAAATGGTAACCCCACCTGCACTATAGTTATAAACTGGCAGGACACTAGTAAGTGATTTATTTTGTTAAGAGAGGGACTGGCTGAAAACCAGCACTGTGCAGCTGTTCACATTGCGCTGGGACACTCACAGCATCAGTTGAGCCAGTTCCTTTTGCCTAATATGGGACACTTTTTGTAAATGTTATTTATATTTTATATTGTAATTGTATATTTACTGGCAATAAATGTTTCTATTCTATTCTGTTCTATTACAGATGAAGAGGATGAAGCAAGACATTTGGTCATGATGAATTCAACAGTAAATCAAGTACAATGGTTCCTAAGGGAGCTGCGAGGTCAATCTGATAGGTTTTTTAATGTGTGAAAATGTAATGGTAACCCCGCTTATGCTATCAGTATACACTGGCAGAACACCAGTGAGTGATTATAGATAAGGATGAAGGCAGGTCAGTTGGCTCATCATGAAGAATTCGACTAGAGTTAACCATGATGCTTTTCAGAGAACCGCGTGGAGGTCGATCCGATAGGGTATACTTGTAGCAATGGGCCTCTTAGAACCCATTATTAACAAACCCTTACTTCCCAATAATAAAAATATTTTTTTTTATTCAGATTAGAATCTATGTTCATTAAATTGAAAATTAATCATGTTAGTTAAATTGAAAACTATATTAGTATATTGGTAACAATGGGGGTTGTTAATCCCCGTTATTAGCAATCTCTTCTCTTTCCCTATCTTACCTGTTGAGCATCTATTTTTATTATTTATATTTCTTGTTTTATCAATATACAAAGTAGAGAAATAAATATTAGTAAGTGGGTAAGTAGATCACTATCTCATTAAAATAAGTATTATTATTAAAGTCAATTTTATTGAGGAGAAATATGAATACACAAAAAGTAACTTTTTACAGCACTTGCAAACAAACTTTACTTACCTCAGTAACGTATTCGCTAGATAAACGTTGGCCATGTTTAATTCAAAGTTATTCTATCTATTAAAATTCACAATCATATTAAGTTGACAATCTCGAAGTCAAGATAAACAATAATTTTTAATTTTGATTTAATTATTTGACCCCTACAAGTAATGAAGAAATTATCAATTATAAAATGACTAATTAAACATTTAGGAGTCGGCATTCATGCAATACAAAAATATTGCTGTTTCTGAAAAATAAGCTAATACCTAGAAAAATCAGTATTATAAAAATAAATAAATTAATAACTGTAATATGCTTATGTTCAAAATATAGACACCGATAGATATTATTCAAGAATAGTATACTTTACAGCATATTATTTATAATTTAATTAATCGGTTGCTTAGATTTCATACAAGCTTTTTTAATGAAAGTGGCTTTGCAACAAGCACCAATTGCCTCACCAAATGTCATTCGCTCAGTACTACAGTGTTACCATATTTACAGCAATTCAGCCACCTTATAAACGCTTATTATTTGTTAAAAATATGGTATTATATAGAACAATTGTTTCTTAATAATTTAAATTCAATTCTGCGCGATAAATAGTGTTATTTGTTACTTAAAGTAAAATTAATGTAATACTTTTTTTAGTTTCAAGTGGGGTATATCCTAACCTTAGAATTCTAACACATAGGTTGTAGATAGATAGATATATAGTTTATTTGCATTACTTATAAATAACAACAGACATAGATAGATGGAAAGCAAAAAGAAAAAAAGAGTACCATAGATACTTTATAGCGGACAAAGCCGCGCAAATAGCAAGTATAGAATAAAATATCAGAAGCAATAAAAAAGCAATAGAAGCTAAAATATTAATTTTTAGAATTTTTGTCTGTTTGTTCAAATACTACCCATGGCTCCAAATTGAACACGTTTTTTTTTACATTTGTTTTCCTGCGCCGAACTTAAAATTTGGTGTGTTCCATTACTTATTTTCAAAATCCACGTGTAAATTGTTTACACAATTTTTACTTTAGTTACTAGGTACCATATTAAACAAATATATACCTGTTTGTACATATGTTATGTCCATATGTACAATAATATCTTATGTGCATATCCTTACTAATATTATAAATGTGAAAGTGAGTTTGTTTGTTGCCTTATAGCGCTTTAACTGTGTAACCAATTTCACTATAAAATTTGGTACATATGCACTGTATGGGATGGAGAAACGTATCCCGGTCACGCGGACGAAGTCGCAGGTAAAAACTAGTAATAAATAATTTTGTTTTACATATTAAACATGTAAAATTATATTGATAAATTTAATAAAAGAATAAGTGCTTAGGTATTTAATTAGTTTAATTTGTTCGGTCGTTTTGTTTTTTAAATCAGTTGCAGAGTGGTGAGGCTTGAGGCTTGAAATGCGCTGCATAAGACGAGTGTCTAACAGAATTACTTTTAAAAAAGAGTCTACATATCTTTTACGAAGAAGCTGTGAAAGCTGTACATCGTCATCGCCTTTGATCTCTATCGTTGCTTTAATCTATTTATATGTTTTACACTTTATAAGAGCCGGGAATTAATGCGGTCATTTAGGTACATTGTGATAATTTATCGGAGTTATCTCGATGTTTCGATCATGTTACATCGGTCGCGGTCACAAGTAGACTGATGTAGCGCTGTCGTGCCTCCGCTTTCGAGGCAGAAATTTTGCTTCTACCCACTCATTGTCCCACATGACCCAAATTGTGTTGCCACTATATTGAGGATTTCTGTACAAAACACAGATTGTGTCTTTAATAGATGCATTTACTGACTATACACTACTGTTGAGGGGTGGATTTAAATATTTTATAATTGTTACCAGTTGTTTTATTATTATTATTTATAATTTTACAGTATTTTAATTGAAATGTGACACAACATACTGGTTTTATTTTTAAGTGTTTTTTTTAACTAACCACAGAGGATTAACATAAGAATATGTTAATCCTCTGTGGTTCTGTCAGCATAGATTATACATATATATATATATTTTTAAATTACTAAACTATCTTTAACAACTACAACGAGTTAATGGTTTTTGTATTACTGAGTTACTAATATATAGATTACTCAGCAAAAACAAAGGCTGGGAGAGAATTCACCCTAAATGCACTTTATACTACATCTAGTCTAGCAAATGTGTAACGTAAGCGAATCGTTAGCTTCCTGCACGTTTTCTAATGAGTTTTTAAAGACATCATGCATTAGGCGTTGCTCAGTTTGCATAGCTAAATCTATTAATTCATGATTTTGTTGCTATTTTTTTTCTTAAAGAACTACTCTTTTTTTGAGTATCTGCCCATTTATGAAGTCGGTGAAAATGTTGTTTAATACTTAAAGAACTTTAAAAAGGCAGTATTTTTTTTATGCAACTTAGAATGGCAAACAAGCTGACGGTCCACCTGATGGAAAGTGGTAACCGTCGCCTATAGACATGAGCAGTACCATAGACATAACAGAGTATACTGTTACGCCCATGATACCCCCCATGCGTTGCCATTCCTGAGGACTCAGGTGTTAGTCCTCTGTACCTTGTAAATTCACGCCATATCCCACCCTTCAAACCGAAACACAGCTATGCAAACACAACTGCTTCACGGTTGAAACACGAATTCTTGTATAATTGAATTGGTTAGCCGCAAACGAGTAAGAAAATATTGAAATTTTTAAGTGATCAAATTCAAATTAAAAATAAAAAAAAAAACATCTTTATTTATATTTTGTTCACAACAAAATATTAGTGTTTTGCTCGTTTGTGTTTGGATAAAGCAATAAACTGTATTGTGGCCATTTTGTGTTGTTATGGCACACGCACGAAAGGAGAAATTATATTACTTTTTTACGTATTTTTTTTTTTATATCGGTTTTTGTATATGTCCATTTATGTCTGTTGTGATTTGTTTGTTTACAATGTAGATTTGTTTACAAGCACTTTTAAATCGTCATTTTTTTATGAATGCAGGGTTCAGAAAGTGGTTACCTGTTGAGAAGTATCTGCAATAAACTGCTAAGTTATTCTTTTTAATCTCTGTTAATATTATGTGTATTTGTTTATATCTATATAGGTAAACAGAATTCATGGTTGAATTCGGGCAGCAGCGTTCCTCTTAAAATATCACTAAAGCCTAACTGCGGTTGCCAACCCTCTCGCCAAGCGTAGCAACTTCCTTTGTGGGGGACGCTTATGTTCAGCTGTGGACAGTTAACGGCTAATACGATGGTGATGAATAAGAACTATAGGACTCAAATACAATTTTTATTTTTATTTTTCTTTATCTGTCTGTTTGTAAATTTATAATGATGATAATATTGTCTGTTCATGGGAGATCATTTCAGCTGGTAACTGTCCACTATTCAAGACAGCAACAAAGCTTTCACCAGGGGAGTTTTGGCAGTAGTTGTTACGCTTGACAAGCGGGGATTTTTTTTATGGATGATAATGGAATGGTAACTCCGCTTGCGCTAACGGTATACGCTGCCGGGGAACCAGTGAAGGATGATAGGTTACGATGAAAGAGCAGATCAGTTAGCCCACCATAATGAATACACCTGGAATTTAGCACGATGGTTTCCAGGGCGACCACGTGGAGGTCGACCTGATAGGGTATATTGCTAGCAATGGGACTGATAGTCCACATTACTAATAATCCCTTCCCCTCTCACAAGCGGGTTAGCAATCTCAGTTAGTTTTTTAGAGAAGCAATGCTGTCCATCCCTCTACTGTTAATTTCCCTTAGTCGCTTCATATGGCACTTATTACAGGAAAGGAAGGGGTAGCCTATTCTATGCCGGGACCACGTTGCCAACATGGGAGATTTTTAAGAAAAATTCATTCGAGAAGTCTTAATAAAAGCAAAAGAAGCCAAAACAAATAAATAGACCTGTCACAATTGAGATAAGAGTAATCTTGAGTGAAACGAATGAGGTATGTTGATAGACAGCAATTAAACACAATGCAAGCAAGTAAACAAGTCGTCAGATTTGCTAATCCGTGTCGTATGAAATGAATAAAATAATGAACTGTCTGGGACTAGTACGCCTATTGAAAGTGTCTATAGGGAGTAGAGGAAACAGCAATGAGAAACAACATTTAAACCTTTTGGCGTTTGTTCCAAAAATAAATCCCACTATAAAACACCAATATATAATACCTGTGTATAGTAACTAATATATATGTATATTACAGGGAGCACTAAAGATCCTTATCGTGTCTACAGTTATGATCGAGTGTAGATATTCTTGAATTCCTATCCTACCCACTGGAATGTAGTAATTGTCACCTATAAACATGAACAGCACTTAGATCATTACAGACTATACTTTGTAGGCATGGGTAAAATTTGGCACTGCTCCAATATCTATATATTGGGTCCTTTTGGATGTTGATGGCGGAAAAAGGTTTGTCACCCATTTCGATATCTAAATTAATTTTGATTAGGCTCTTCATTTCGACATGAAATATTGGATAACAGATATTTAACATATTCATTATTAGGCTAATATATAGATTACAATATCTACCAGAATATATAGATACTGCTATTACCCACTTTTATGCTTTGATGCCTATGAAATTCTTAATGTGTTTGCCATATATGAAGACTGCAGATTTTAGCCTCCGTACCTTGTAAAAAAATATCTCTAATGCTAAATAAAATTAAATTTATTGAAACGTTTTACGACTGCAGTTTACAAAAGATTACTAAGTGAATCTATATTGCAGGCATATTCACCAGTCTTCATAGTGGATAAAATGTCAGGAGCCACGTACTTGGCGAGGTTATCCGCATAGAGGAAATCCAAATGCCCGAAAGATTTATCTGCCAGGAGGCACATTTTAGCATCAGATCGAGTCAAAGCAGACACTAATGTCTTAACATCTTTCACATCAGATACATAATCGTTTTCACTCGCGAAAAATATCCACCGCATCGTCACCGGACTCAGATCAATGGTTGGCGGTTTTTCTTGGCCGTACAATTCCAAATTCTGTTTCGAACCGTAGTCATATTCCGAAAAGCCATTAGTTACCATTTGGCCCCAACGCAAAAAGTCTTTCAAAGATGTCCCTGCCGGCAAATGTCCAGGAAGAACAGGCAGAACGTCGGATGTGATTTGAAATTTGTTAAAGCCCAGAACTGAGAAGAGAAGAGCTGAACAGGCTAGATAAGATGCTTTACTTCCACATAATATTTTCCCCGCATTCTGAAAGAAGCCACCATATGGTAGAAATTCAATGTTCGTTTCATTATTTGCCGTTTTAAGAATTTCATTAGCCGCTGCTTCAACTTTTATGACGATGAATCGAGAATTTTCTAACCACGCCGTGGGTGACATACCAAAGCCTAATTTAATTTTGTCATTATATTGTGGCTTCTTTGCACAGAGAAGTAGCAGTGTGCCCACCGCCTGGCTATGTCCCACGTAGTACACCTGTTTTTTATTTGTTTTGTCCAATACATAATCAATAATTGCCGGTAGATCATGAAGAGCCATCTCGTCCATAGCAAAGTTCCAAAATTCGGGATCTTTGTCGGGATCCAATGATTTATGTTGTCTGCTGTACCTGTTACCTCTGTTATTCGGCACCCAAACATCATAACAGGCATCAGAATATATGTAGCAATGTGCTTTACCGGGTCCGGGTATGATACAGTCGTCTCCGCTTAGATATAAGCCATGCATGAAGATGATAGGCTCCAAATTGGAGCTGTCTTTGCAGGATTTGTTAACAGGTATTCGGAATACGGAAAGAATGTAGCCGTCATCAGTGGTAACTGTGTAAGTCTCGCTGTTGTAGCCATCGTAAGCCACTAATTCGGTGAAGTTCTTATCTCTTCTTTGCGATATAGTATCATCTCCTAGATTAGTTACATTGTCTAAGATATTGTCTTGACTAGTCGCATGTTTAAGGAAAGCACAAGTCACCGAAACGACTAACAGACTCCGCATAGTTGGATCTGGAAGTAAATATTAGTTGGACTTTTGAATTGAGTAACAGAACTAATACGTCTCAGGTTATAGTATAATTTTTAAACCTAAATTATTAAAACTTGCTGATACTTTCAGATAGTGCCACCATAAAAAAAATTGTCAAAATCGCTTCGCTAAAAGATAATTTTTTAAACAAAAAAGAGTTCTCCAAATTGGTCTAGACGCCTTCGAGTAATCGGGGAGCATACATAAAAAATCGTCGTATGATCTCGGCAAAGAATAGACTATTCTGTCCTTTCCCATGGGTGTCGTAAGAGGTGAATAAGGGAACTTAATGGTCTAGAGATAGGTAGCAGTGTTTGTCAAGTGTGGCAAATACTGGCAAAATTTCCTTGCTTCCTTGGCTTATGTTTAGCAGTGGACAGTTAAGAGTTGATATGATGATGAGACATAAAAAAAAAGATTCCGACGAATTTAAAATCTCCACAATGTCTTTGAAGTTATTTTTGGAAAATACAGTAAGTATACGATATGTATAAGAGTATAAGAGTTCAGATACAAAAGGCGATAGTTTATTTTACCTACCTATCAATTTTTGTCTCTCAACTCTTATGGTGTACCTATGCAGAGAGAAACATGTCAGAGAGATTCATACGTACATGGACATGTATAGATAAATACTATTCTTCCTGCTTAAATTTTTTTTTATTTCTTCACAGTAATGTCTTTTACTTTGTAATTCATTTAGATTCCATTATAATTAAGATTGTGTTGAACAAAAAAAAAAAAAAAGAAATTATTTAATTGCGGCAACACCAGGTATTTTGATTTAAAAACTAAACTAAGGAACGGAATTTTATAAAATTTCTATGCAACCAATCGGTAAGTATATCTTTTCATATAAAAATGAACTTTTCAGATCGGTTTATAACTGGTGGAGCAATGAGTAAACAAACATAAAATCTTTTTGAAGTTGGTAGGTTATATGAATAAATTTTATTAATAAATTTCATATGCACAGATCTAATTTCGAATTCTTTTTGGAACCATAATAAAAGCAAATAAATAGTAAGCTTATAATAATGATATTAAAGAACAAATTAAAAAACAAGTAACAAATAAATGCAAATACTTTTTAAAATACAATTTACTGGCAGTGCATTTATATGAATACTTTAAAAAATCTTACCTATTTATTTACAATATATTTTTATAATTTTAATAATCTTCATATTATTAAAAAATATTATTATCTACAAGGCTCTTAGAACATCAAGCACAGAGAATTCAGAAACAGCCTAATAAGTTGCGCTCTACAGGTACAATGCACGTGTACGGTATATTCGTTCGCTATATATACCATATAGTTATAATTTTAATACAAATAATATTATCATTTAAGAATAGACAGTAATTATCTGATATTAATATGGAAATGTTGTGCAAATATGACTGTACATCACCGAAATAAAAATATACCAATTATACATGCATCTCTATGTAGGTAACAATAAAGTAAAATTTTTAAAATGAATTGTATGGGTATATAATTGTATATTATGGGTAGGGATATATATTTACTTAATTACATGTATCACAAACTGTTTATAATTACTCCTCTCCATTCAATGGTTGCCTGGAAGAAATCTCCTTCAGCGCAGAAGTCGCCCATTGTTTTCTCAGTGTAATATTTTCTTGTAATTGTTTACATTTATAATAAGTTTACTATTGTAATCTTTTGGAGGAAACAATAAAGAGTATCAATTTATTTATTTATATAAGTTTACATGAATAAAGTTTATATATATAAATGAATGGCAACGCATGGGGGGTATCATGGGCGAAACAATATACTCTGTTATGTCCATGGTACTGCTCATGTCTATAGGCGACGGTTACCACTTTCCATCAGGTGGGCCGTCAGCTTGTTTGCCATTCTAAGTCGTATAAAAAAAAAAAATAACAAAACTACATTATTAGAAAGTGAATGGGCTGTAATGTAATCGTCTATATTCAGCAGTGTACAGTTAATAATAATAGACAGTATTACAACAAATGGGCTGTTTTTTATATTCAAAATAACCATACGAAGACGGGGCGGAACACTTGTCTTTCTATTAACAAGATAATAGTAATAAGAGATAGAACGAGATGGACAGTAAGATTTTACGTAAATAAAATGGACTGAGTATTTTAAAACGCGAAATTATCATTTTTTTTTTTTCGCAACAATTCTCTTGTTACACAAAAAACAACCGGCAACTCCAATGTAATCATTACAGAATTAAAATTAACCAATACCGGAATAAACTTATCGGTTCTCCCACCAAAGGGGGTTTTTCCAGTAGTTGCCATTTTAAAAGAGACACTGCTGCCCATCTTCCCCCAATATTAAATTCCCTTAGTCGCCTCTCACGACACCCACGGGAAAGGAAGATGTAGCCCATTCTATTAATTTTTCTCTAACCCTTCTTTGCATAATGGTGGAAATTTCCATCATAACATTGAATGCCCAAAAATTATATAAAAGAACAAGTTCACTCAAAGTTGATCGTGACCTTTTTAATGTCCGTGCAGAAAAAAAAATCATAGCTATCAATTTTTTTAACCATTTTTTATTAATTTTTTTTTTCATCTAGATTTATTTAACCAATAAAAAAAAATCATGCAAAGAAGGATTAATTTTTCTTATATATCTTTCATGTACCTACAGACATCGTCTAGTCACAATTTTACTATATTCGTAAGATAAGATATGAAAAATTTAACATACATAAGTTTTAAAAATAACATTTATAAATATTTACATTTGAATCTATTTATTAAAATATAATAAATTATATTGTATTACAGTACTATTTGTGCAGGCCTAATGATGATATAAGAATCAAAAATAATCATTTACAATCATTATAAAAACACTTGCACTCTTATACAATTTTTTAATGAATTTTACCAGAGGGAGACTTTGTACAAAAGTCGATTGCTTGGATACCTCTGTCCCATTTGTGTTTCAACCGTGAAACAGTTGTGTTTGCATGGCTGTGTTTCGGTTTGAAGGGTGGGATATGACGTGAATTTACTGGGTATTGAGGAATAACACCTGAGTACTCAGGAATGGCAACGCATGGGGGTATCACGGGCGAAACAGTATACTCTGTTATGTCCATGGTACTGCTCATGTCTATAGGCGACAGTTAGCACTTTCCATTAGGTGGGCTGTCAGCTTGTTTGCCATTCTAAGTTGTATAAAAAAAAAATATAAACCCTTCCTTTCCCGGGGGTGTCGTAAGAGTCGACTAAGGGAGGGCGAAAGATGGGCAGCAGCGTCCCTCTTAAAACATCACTGAAGCCTGACTGCGATTGCCAGCCCGCTTGCCAAGCGTGGCCACTACTGGCAAAACGCCCCTTATGGGGAAGGCTTATGTCCAACAGTGGTCAGTTAATGGCTGAAGTAATAATCATACAGAATGGATTCGCTTTATGTCATTGGTCAAGATCAATAACATTGCTTTTATCATCGTCAACTGTTCAATGCTAAATGTTACCTCATCCATAGTCTAAGGCTTTGGAGAGTTACCAATACCTACACTTACTTATAAGGCGCTGTTGGGATCTTTTGCCATTTTTATTACATGAAAATTAATATTTTTCACATATACGTAAGCTAGTATGTTAAATTGCTAAGGATTTAGATAACAGAATTTATCTTTTAATACAAATTTATTTTTTAAATTACGTTTTTTAAATTAGGTCTATAATGACATTGATTCACTTTACGTAAATATTTATTAACCCTTCTTTACATAATGGTGGAAATTTCCATCATAACATTGAATGCCCAAAAATTAAATAAAAGAACAAGTTCACTTTAAGTTGATCGTGTCTGGATACCTTTTTAATGTCCATTGCAGAAAAAAAACATAGCTGTCAAATTTATTTTTTTAACCGTTTTTCCTTTAATGTTAAACATGAATTATATCACCTAGATTTATTTCACCAATAAAAAAAAATTATGCAAAGAAGGGTTAATTATCAGAGAGTAAAGATTAGATTAAAAAAAAAAACAGACATAAACATTTTATGGCAGCAAATAAAACTATTTTTTTTATTATTATTTCAACCGTTAACTGTCTACTGCTGGGCATAAGCCTTCCCCATAAGGGGAGTTTTGCCAGTAGTTGCCACGCTTGGCAGGCGAGTTGACAACCGCAGTTAGGCTTTTACAGATGTTTTAAGAGGGTCGCTGCTGCACATCCTTCCACCATATGCTCCCTTAGTCGTCTCTTACGACACCCACGGGAAAGGAAGGGGTGGTTTATTCTATGCCGGGACCTACACGGTGTATATAACTATAAATAAATATAAATCTAATATAACTGTAAAGCAATGGTACCGTCGTTATTAAATATAATTTTTTTTTTAATTATTTTTTTTATACAACTTAGTATGGCAAACAAGCTGACGGCCCACCTGATAGAAAGTGGTAACCGTCGCCTATAGACATGAGCAAGTACCATGGACATAACAGAGTATACTGTTTCGCCCATGATATCCCCCCATGCGTTGCCATTCCTGAGGACTCAGGTGTTATTCCTCTGTACCCCGTAAATTCACGCCATATCCCACCCTTCAAATCGAAACACAGCCATGCAAACACAAACTGTTTCACGGTTGAAACACGAATAGGACAGAGGTACCCAAGCAATCGACGTTTGTGCAAAGGCTCCCTCTGGTAAATAATATAAAATCCATAATCCATATATCATCCTTACAAACTTACCTATTTATAATATTAATAGAATTAAAATAAATAAATATTGTAACAGTACAAGAATGAATTTTATTATTAATTTTTACTTTCATACTAAATATTATAAATGCAAAAGTGAGTTTAATTGAGTTTATTTGTTTGTTACCACTTAGCGCCTAAAGAGCTCAACTTTTCATGAACATATCTCGGACAAACGGAGTTGCGGATAACAGTTATATCTGTACAATAATAATTATGAAAATCCGTTGAGAATTGGAAAATATTTTATTAATTTTCGGAAGTTAGTTAATTAGTTGTTGTTTTCAATCTTGTTTCGTATTTCCTTCATTATTAGAACAGATACAATGCCTAGAATGTTAGGAATGAAATCGGTTGGTTGGTATTGGATAAACCAACTATCTAAACCAGTCGACCGTCCATTGATCCGACCTCTAGACAGCCTATCTACTATGAGAATTTTCCCCGAATTTCGGTGTCGAACGAAATAAGAATCTAAAGTTATAAGAACTTTAGGTTTAGGGTGATAAAGGAAATGATACCAAAACAGTTTCGATTATTCGAACTTTTATGGTAGGGCTTACGAGGCTGTGACCGCAACTTTGTCTACGTGACTGAAATAATAAAATAGCTTTCGTTTTTCGCCCACCTGCATAAAAGTGCACGATTATGCCTTTCATAAAAAATTATTGAGGTATTGTGGTATAATTATTAACGGTGTGCGAGTCCGAACGTATTTGCTATTCGAATAACTAGTAATTACTAATTTTATAATTCGACTACTAAATACTGAATACGGGAAATAGGTATTGGTGACCCGCACGCATGCTAAAGGTAAAGGAGTTAAGGGGCCGCCTGAAAATCAGCGCTATATAGGTACTTCTCGCTGGAGCTGTGCATATATAGCAACAGCTGAGGCGGCTCCTATTACCAGCAACATTAATTGTTTTTTTCTCTTTTTGTTGTTTTAATTTTTTTCCTAATATTGGTAATAAAGGTTATCTATCTATCTATCTAAATTAGTAATAATACTCGTACTAATAATTGTATCCAAATAATTTTACGAATTAGTAATTTGATCTAGATAGATAGATTTATTTGCTGGAACATTGTTTTTACAGATATTGATTTATTGTGAAGTACAAATGTTCGCCTTATGGTCTAAAGCGTGCAATTTTAATATTGGTTAGGTACAAGTTATTATACTTTACATTACATCAATTATTCATTCGATTAATAATAATAAAATCATAATATTATGTTAAAAATCTATCTACATTACTAATAATTAATAAAAAATAAAGTTCTTTCCCTTCAAAATCAGTAGGCCTACCATGAAATGATTTCCGAAATTTCGGGGACGAACGAAACAGAAATTTGATGTTAAAATTACATAATATATGCCGTTTAAAATGATTTAAAACGTTAAAATGTCTTTCCTCTGGACTATTAGGATAGGATTTATGATGAACGAAATGTTAAGCTCCAGTTACTGGATCGATTTCGGTATGAACAATAACACGAAACTAAGGGAACTCCCTCTTAAAACATTACCAAAGCCACATGCGGTTGCCAATCCGTCAGTCAGATTGGTAACTCCTGGCAAACACCCCTTACAGGGAAGGCCTATGTTCAGCAGTGGACAGTTGACGGTTGATGTTATAAAAATTGCTACATTTGGAATTATAAAACTTTTTACAGTCTTGCAGTTGTACGAATTACGAACATTTAACGTATATCATAACGGATTCTTACCATTTATTTATTTATACGAGCAAGTAGATATTTGGAGCCTGTTGCAAGAGTTACTGTCGCAATACGACTGACGAAATGCAGGTATGATCCATAAGAATATACTCGTATGTATGTGTTAATTACACGCAGTATATTCTGTGTTTACTCTCTTTTTTCAACGTTTATCGTTTCGAGTGATTTCCGATGGAGTTGGCCCTGACGTAAATAAACATATATGTAGATAGAATTTTAAATATTACACTTGCCCCAAAAATTAACATATAAATAGAATTTTAAATATCGCATGAATAATTAAAATATGTATATTTTTGTTTTGTTCAATCTTATAATTAGTGCAATTTGCTGAAAGTAACTTTTCTTTAATACATTATTACAAACAGTAAATGTTTTTTATTATTTATATATTTAGGCGGTTTGTAAAAGTCATTCTAAGGTGTAATTATAAAAGAAAAATACTTATCTATACTTAAAAATATTAATCCGACTCGACCCACTGAAACTGCGCAGAGATGTTGCATTTCTGTGCATCATCTACCGAATTTATCATGGAGAGTGCTCTGACGAATTGTTCAGATAGATAATTATTACTGATTTTCACCATCGTACAACCCGTCACAAACGAAAATTTCATCCCAATCATCTGGATGAGTGGCGGTCTTCCACCGTGCGTTTTTCAAGTCACTTACTTCCATGCACAACCACTTTTGAAATCAACTTTCAGCAGCAGTAATTCCGAAGCTATACGACATCATAACCTTTAAAAAAAGAGCATGATCCCTTTCTTGAAGGGTACTGTGTTGCGGATGATCATTGGCGGTGGTAATCACTTACCATCAGGTGAGCCGAATGCTCGTTTGCCCCCTGTATAAAAAAAATAATTGTGATACTGAGTTTATTTGTTTCTCAATTTGTTTGTTTCTCTCTTATGCACTATTCTATTCTATTTCATAAAAGGTGATTATTTAAAGAAAGCAATAAAGAAAGAGAAATAATTTACAGTATAAGAGACTAGGTAAATAAATCAACGGTAAATCTAACAGCTCCAGTCCACGGCGAATGGTGACAGTCTATTTAGATGGCCGTCGAGATATGAAGGGCATTAAAAATCAATTATAATGCCGCCCCGCGAGGGCGACGGAGCGGCCGATATTACGATGTTACATCTACAATGGAATTTTCAATCTAAATTTGACGTAGATGCAGTGTTTTTAAGTGGCAAATGGTTTAAATTTTATAAAGAATATAATAACAAAAATTGGCAAGGAAAACGGAACTAAATATCTGAACTAGTGACGAATACAAGTAGTTAAATATACATAGTATTGTTACTGCATAATCTATGGTTGCTGAAAGGAGCGTGAAGTGTGAAGCAAATTGCGACGACCCACTAATCAGCAGCCACATTCACGTCATTCGTTACAATTGAATTGCATTATATACCGTCATTTATTCGTTTTCATATGCCAGGTTGTCTGTAAGAGATTGCTTTTAGCGATAAGGCCACCTTTTGTATATGCACATTCTGTATAAATACTCCTTGTATACATCTATACTGTGCGCAATAAAGAGTTTATTATTATTATTCCGGTCGCGCGGACGCAGTCATGGGTAAAAGTTAGTTTGCCTACATTTTTTGGCTACGTTACGCGGTTACGTCGCTGTTAATGAAACCCATTAATTAACAAGATGTTTGTAAAATGTTAAAATGTATTTATTATTCAAGTATGTTAGCAAAAAATAAAAATAACTACATGGGACAGATAAAGGAAACACTAGGTGTCTTTTTTAAATGGGTGATAATGGAATGGTAACCCCGCCTGCGCTATCGGTATACGCTGGCGGGGCACTAGTGAGGGATGATAGGTGACGTTGAAAGCAGGTCAGTTAGCCCATTGTGACGAATTCCATTAGAATTAACCACGGTGGTTTCCAAGGGGAATCACGTGAAGGTTGACCTAATAGGGCATATTGTTAGCAATGGGGATGTCAAACTCCATTGCTAACAATCCCTTCCCCCCAACCAACCCATTGTGTTGAATTCCACTAGAATTAACCACGGTGGTTTCCAGGGGAAACCGCGCGTCAGTTAAACCCCATTACTAACAATCCCTTTCCCCCAACACAAGGTTGTGTTCAACATGTCATGTTGTTTAAGGAGATCAAAGATATGGCCTGGAATAGAGCTGGCTGAAAGAGAATGCATTAGTTGCACCGACAACAGGAAATTTTTATATAGAAAAAAAAACAAAGTATGTACAACCCTGTAAGGGGTTACGGATGAACCTCTGTCTGTCTGTCTGTATAAGACTAAAGTTTATCATTGATTCCTATACTATGCTGAGCTTGTCCTGTAGGAAACAGGATTCGTTTTACAATAATTTATTTCTTGTAGTAGAGACAACTGTTTGGTAAATAATACAGATTAAAAATATTTGCCTACAAATAGAATTTAATGACAATGTAAACAAACGATCTGAAAAATAAATAATCAATTAATTGATTAGATGCTTTGATTTTTTTTTGGTGGATGAAAATGGAATGGTAACCCCGCCTGCGCTAACGGAATACGCTGGCGGAGCACCAGTGAAGGGTGATAGATGAGAATGAAAACAGGCCAGTTAGCCCATCATGATGAATACATCAGGAATTAAACATGATAGTTTCCAGGGAGAACCGCTAGGTGGTCGACCTGGTTGGGTATATTGCTAGCAATGGGATTCTCAGTCTCCATTACTAACAATCCCTTTTCCCCCTGATGGTTTGGTTTGTTATCAATTTATATTTAGAATTTACTAGTTACCCGTCCTAACTACGTATGGTTGCAATGTAGAAACAATGTGGTGTCAGGGTAAAGTGATTAATAAATAATACGATTCATTTCAGCCGTTACCTGTCCACTGCTGGTTAAATTTAAAAGACAAAATTGTTAAATTAATTAATAAATTTATGTTTATTTTGCAAAATGTTTATCCAGACAACATTATTAACTTAATGAAACATTTTCTTTACTAATAAAATATTTTGTACTTATATATGTCTAATTACCGGTTTCAATTTACGGTTTTTCTTGCAAGCCCTATCTCGTCCGTGCGCGCAGTCTCGAGTTTTTTTTTATGAGTGAAGATGGAATGGTAACCCCCCCTGCGCTATCGGTATACGCCGGCGGGGCACCAGTGAAAGGTGACAGGTGAGAATGAAGGCAGGTCAGTTGGCCCATAGCGACTAATTGAACAAAAATTTACCACTATGGTTTTCAGGAGGAACCGCATGGAGGTCGACCTGGTAGGGTATATTGCAATGAGGTTGTTAAATCTCATTACTAACAATTCCATCCCCCCCCCCCGCAGCTTCGAGTTATCACAGCCTACAGTTCGTCGTTGAGGTTTGACGCGTTAGTGAATACCAATTACCGCAGCGCTGTAGCTATGGTCGTTCGCAAGGCTGATCAGCCTAGAGCTCGTCGGTGGGCGCAGCGTTGCGGTAGATTTTTAGTGAACAGCATTGCTGAACATAAGGCTTTTCCAGAAGGGGAGTTTTGCCAGCAGTTGCAACGCTTGGCAGGCGGGTTGGCGAGTGGCGACCGCAGTTAGGTTTTGGAAATGTTTTAACAGGGACGCTGCTGCCTATCTCTTTACTATTAAGTTCCCTTAGTCGTCCCTTACGACACCCACGGGAAAGGAAGGGGTGGTCCATTCTATGCCGGGACCTACACGCGGATATTACTATTATATCTGTGTAATAAATAGCTTTCCAAAATCCACATAATTTGTATAATTTTTTTAAAACTTTAAAATAGTTACAGAAAGCTATCTGTATGATATAGAATGATCATCGCTGTCTTTTTGGTAGTCTTAATAAAGAGAAACTAATAATTCCATCATAAGAGTCGATTGCTTGGGTACCTCTGTCCCATTCGTGTTTCAACCGTGAAGTAGCTGTGTTTGCATGGCTGTGTTTCGGTTTATATGGCGTGAATTTTTTTTTTTATACAACTTAGAATGGCAAACAAGCTGACGGCCCACCTGATGGAAAGTGGTAACCGTCGCCTATAGACATGAGCAGTACCATGGACATAACAGAGTATACTGTTTTCTGTTGATACCCCCCATGCGTTGCCATTCCTGAGGACTCAGGTGTTATTCCTCTGTACCCAGTAAATTCACGCCATATCCCACCCTTCAAACCGAAACACAGCCATGCAAACACAACTGCTTCACGATTGAAACACGAATTTACAGGGTACAGAGGAATAACACCTGAGTCCTCAGGAATAGCAACGAATGGGGGGCGAAACAGTATACTCTGTTATGTCCATGGTGCTACCCGTGTCTATAGGCGACGGTTGCCGCTGGTTAACTACCTTAATAGTATAGGTATATCTTTTTGTAATTCGGTGAGTACGTGATTCTTGGACGACACATTTGTATTTAACAAAGGTGACCCTTCACACCAGAGGTCGCCACCTTGACCGCTGACAATACAATATGTTATGAAACAGCTTATTTATATTGTCACTTACGACCGAACTACAAAATCGAAATTGTGGACGTACTCGCGTCAAAAATGGTTTTGTCTAAAATGGAAATAAATTGGATGGGGTTATTACTTTGTTGGAAGATGGATGGTAGTGGGGGTGGGGTGGAAGGGGGGGGGCGAAGTTGGCGCGTCTGCAGCGTAGCTCCTCGTAACGGAATCCATAATTTCGTAGATGTAAGTAGAGGTATTAGTGATATTATTTATTCAGTCAAATAAACTTTTTCTCTAAGAGTTTCTAGTAAAAATAATTAAGATTGTGTTTTACAAAGAGTATCGAAATCGAATGTGGTGAAACCAGTTATTTCAAACTAAACTAAGGAATCGTTTTTTTATAAAATTCCTATATCTGTAAGTGTACCCTCTTAGATAAATAAAGAATTTTACAAATCGGTTTACAACTGAAGGAGTTGTGAGGTAACAAACATAAAAGAATAAAACCGAATTGAGAATATTCATCTTTTTGTAGTCTCTTGAAAAAAGAATTAAATAGAAGTATGGCCTATACTTTGGTCAACGTATTTCCATAGCTAGTTAGCGTGGAAATGCGGTAAGTCTCCCAGATACCCTTCTAGTTGGCAGTGATCTCAAAGAATTTTTTTAATTTTAAATATTTTTTTAAGTACTTATTTTTGATATTTATAGCACGTAGATGTAAGGTGTGTATATTTCCGCCAAGCACAGGGAAAATTTCATAGGCAAGAATTCATAATTATTTAATTATACAGGTATTTTATGCATTTATTTAAATTTTTATATGGCAACACATACTGGTCAATGACCTTTGTCTACAAATTTACACACGTCATTTAGTTACATTTTATTATATTAGCAATAAGATATAAAGTATACAAAATCAGTATATAAAAACCTTAGTGGTATAAAAAAATCTAAACATAAAACTGGACATAATGTGTACGTAGTGCATTTTATAGTTCTCGCGTACAATATCGCAAGACGAAGGTAGGCAATAAAAATATAAAAAAAAAACCCATCTGGTTCCATTAAAACAGCGCGTCGATTACGCCCTTAAACTTTCGAACAATGCGTCGTAAATCTATTGCCACGTAAAAAATCGTTGACCTCGATTTAATATTGTTTTCACGAAAGGCATTAAAAGTCAGTTGTTTTCCATCGTCTCTCACTGAGTTGTTGCGGTCAATAAAAATATGAGGGGCGGCGGAATAGCCCGCGGCTACGTGACGAGAATGCTCCAGGACCGAGACTGCCCGAGAGGGATACGGCTATGAAGCGAGCGGATAAATAAGTGTCACTCGACATACTGCACAGCGCCATCTAGTGCCAAACTAGACAGTTTGTTCTATTGACTACTAGACTACTGATAGAAATTCTTCAATGTCTATTTTTTTTGCAATTATATACACCCATTTTACTAGAAGGTAATTTTGTATAAAAATTATCTGTAGGGGTATCTCTGTTCTATTCGTGTTTTTGCCGTGAAACAGCTGCATTTTTATGGCTGTGTTTTTGCAAAGCATAAAAGAAGATTTTGTAATATCTATAATACTATTTATATTTATAGGCGACAGTTACAGATATTATCCATCAGATAGTAAGTTTTTTTCATTCTAAGTATAATAAAAAAAAAACCCCAGTCAGTTAAAGGCGTGCCTGGGTCGTATGTATTAACATATTTCTATAGATGTTCAAATACAAAAGTTCATTTCTTTCATGATGATGATGATGATGACATCGGCCGTTAACAGTCCACTGCTGAACATAGATCTTACCCTTGGAGGTATTTGCCAGTAGTTGCCACGCTTGGCAGGCAGATTGACGCTGCTGCCCATCGCTTGACCACTAGACTTAGTGGGCCTTATAGTCACCTCTTACGATACCCACGAGAAAGGAAGGGTTGCCTATTCTATGCCGGGACTACACGACAATTCCATACATAGTGCTTTTAGATTGTACGTCTTATTGAATAGCCAACATCTCGAATCAATCCGTTGTTGTCATCGAGTATCACAACGCGCTATGGAATTAATTCATTAATAGTATTTTTTTTCAATATTCAATATAAAATTTGTACAAGAGATAATTAAGTATGCTCCTTTCCACTCAGGGTTTGCTGGAAGAGAACTCTTACAGAGTTAAGCTCGCCTGTTGTACATCTTTATTTTATATATATTATATGTTGTAATTTTTTGTATTTAATAAATAATAAATAAATAAATAAGTACGAAGACGTTTGAATAATTTTTAAATACCTAAATCAATGTCGAATATATAAAATGGAACATACATTGGGGATAAACTCCTAAAATCCTAATTTCTAATCCCAGATCGCTTTGTTTCATTTTCCACTCTCTTAAACCCTATATATAATTCACTATGAATTAAATTTGAAAAATAGAAAGCAAATGGCTAAATTAGGTTTGCCGCAAGTCTGGAACGCGTGTCGACCGTCCGCTCTCTTTGGGGACATAGTAAAAGGTTTCTCCATTAGTACGGGGTTGGGTGCCTATGTGACATTCTACTTCATTTTTTCCGAATCCCATTACTTCATTTCGTTTGATATTGTGATTTTTCTCCTGAGTATATAGATTTACCATTTTGCACGTGTCATATATGTATACATATAAATGCTAAAGCGAGTTTGTTCGTTTGTTTAACGGCTTAACCAATTACTTTGAAATTTGGTATCACAATCATTATCAGTCTGTAGCTGTCCACTGCTGAACATAAGTCTCCCACTTGGGAGGTTTTGCTAGTAGTTGCCACGCTTGGTAGGTGGTTTGGCAACCGCAATTATGCTTTAGAGATGTTTTAAGAGGGACGCTGCTGCCCATCCCTCGCTCTCCCTTAGTCGTTTTTTACGTCTTTACGTTGTCTACCCATGGTAAAGGAATGGGTGGTCTATTCTACGCTAGGACCACACGGCCACATGAAGGTATACTAGTATTAAATGGAAAACTTTATAGATTATTTTTAATTACAGTCAGGAAATATATCCTGGTTACGCAGACGAAATCGCGGGTAAAAACTAGTATAAAATGAAATACAAATAACATTTAGTTAAAGATATCAGAGGGAGACTTTGTAAAGGTGGTCTATATGGGGACTGCAGTCCCACTCGTATTTCTACCGTGAAGCAACTGTTGCATAGCTGTTTTGGTTTGAAGGGTGAGATGCGGTAGTGAAACTACAGCAAGGGTCTCAAGAATGGCACTGCATGAGAGGTACAGTAAGCGTCATGGTGCATTCTGTCTAAATCATTGTACAGTTTATCCATAGGCCACGGTTACCACTTTTGTCAGCTTGTTTGCCATTTTAAATGTTATAAAAAATATTAAATAATGATTTAACGTAATATACAGCATTAAATACAAAAATCACTGAAGTAAAAATTCTCATTTTTAAAATCTGTTTGAAAATACAAATCCGTGATTGGATTTTTTTATCTCCCTGATAAATTACGTTAATACCTTGTTTACGATGCATCAAATTTTGTAAACAGATTTTATTTTATTTTTTTATAATATTTGTTTTAATATATTTATTAATTAAATTATTTTTGTTTTTTTTTTTTTTATGCAACTTAGAATGGCAAACAAGCTGACGGCCCACCTGAGGGAAAGTGGTCAAAATGCACACATATGATGTCGCGTGCGAAAGCTAGTGTGTAAATAAACAGATAACCGACGGAAATACAAAACACAGTACGTGCTCTCATTAATTATGCGCTGGTCTCCTTGTTATGTAGACAAATGAGGGTGTAAATGGATGCATGAGGCGGCCATGTGAACCAGTCGACTGGCTGAGAGACGGTACCGTATAAACATTAAACGGGACTAGATTTCAGTGTGATGTTACTATAAAAAGAAAATAGGAACTGGTCATGAATATTGTGACTGACTGCAGTCTTTATCAAAATGAAGTTTATGATAGTTATTGCACCTATTCATATATTTTAGTATGCTCGAATTTTGCCCACTGCTGGACATAGGCCTGGCCATAACGGGGGGTTTTGCCAACAGTTGTCACGCTTAGCAGGCGGGATGGGTACCGCAGTTAGGCTTTGATGATGTTTTAAGTTACTGGTATTTTTCTCTCGACTATTAAATTCTCTTAGTCGACTCTTACAACATCCATGTGTAAGTAAACGGTGGCTTATTCTATGCTGGGACCACAAGGCGATAATCTTTTTGTGACACTTTTCAACGTGACCGTTCTGATGTGTACCACTTCCTTCGCTTTCATTAAATGAAATATTTAACAAAGTCATCAAACCGAGGTGTCGTATTATATGAAGGCACTATATTTTATTATGGTATAACGGAGTAAGGCGTGAGCACAATGGCGTCCCCGTATAATAGCTTATAAGAAAAAAATTTAAGCGAAAATATCATCTATTGAGGGAAAGCAACCGGTGTGAAATAACACATTCATGAGGAAGTTTGTAGGAGGCCGTGCACACTATACGCACGCGTCTTACAATTCCCATATAGTAGGGGGATAGTAAGACGCATTAAACAATGTATGTACTCCGATGTTTTCTCATTGTGATAATCACAATTCTTGTAATTGTTTATGTTTATAATAAGTTTACTATTGTAATATTTTGGAGGAAACAATAAAGAGAATCTATCTATCTATATATGCAGACATATATTAAGCGGCTTTTGAAAGGAGGGAATTCTCAATTCGTCTCTATTTTGTGTAGCTATTCTGAACTTGGCCATGTCCGTGTGCACCCGGCATAGGATAGGCCACCCCTTCCTTGCCCATGGGTGTCGAGAAAGGCGACTAAAGGAGGGCTAGGGATGGGCAGTAGCGTTTCTCTTAAAACATCTCTCAAGCCCAATTTGTTTTGTTTTCAAAAGTTCTTTATTTATCATAAGCGATTAACAAATATATTAAATTTCAGTATACGTAAGCTTAGAATTTACAATCAGCCATAAATCGTTTGGCGAGTATTATACATTATATTATTATATATATTATATTATTATTATAGTATTATTGTACTTGGGTACCTCTGTCCCATTCGTGTTTCAACCGTGAAGCAGCTGTGTTTGCATGGCTGTGTTTCGGTATGAAGAGTGGGATATGGCGTGAATTTACTCGGTACAGAGGAATAACATCTGAGTCCTCAGGAATGGCAACGCATGGGGGGTATCATGGGCGCAACAGTATACTCTGTTATATCCATGGTACTGCTCATGTCTATAGGCGACGGTTACCACTTTCCATCAGGTGGGCTGTCAGCTTGTTTGCCATTCTAAGTTGTATAGAAAAAAAAAAATACACTCCTTCATACATTTAAAATAGAGATACAAGTATCTATAATTCTACGCAACATAAAAACTTACATTACATGATGTAACTTATTCATTATAATCATAAAATAAACGCAAAATGCACATATTTGTGAATTATGCATTATAACAAAAATCATACAATTAATTTTGGGAGGGTAAGCCCGGTTGCCAATCGGCCTGCCAAGCGTGGCCATCATTGGCAAACCCCCCAAAGGGAGAGGCTTATGTTTTTTGCAGCGGCAGCAAGCAGTGGACAGACAGAAAGGCCGATATGACGATGATGATTCTGAACTTATTTTTATCATTCTATTTGAAATCAAGAGAGTTTATTTTGTATAAAATGGCAGGCGGGTTGGCAACCGCAGTTAGGCTTTAGAGATGTTTTAAGAGGGTCGCTGCTGCCCATCTCTCGCCCTCTCTTAGTCGCCTCTTACGACACCCACGGGAAAGGAAGGGGTGGCCTATTCTATGCCGGGACCACACACGGCGATTTGCAAACGATCATTATTATAATATAATTTTAATTATAATCCTTACTAATATTATAAATATGAAAGTTAGTTTGTCTGTTACTTATTTCTTAGTGCCTTAACAACCCAATGAATCATTTTGAAATTTAGTATATATACCCAATATGGGATTTTGAAAGATATAGTCTCTCAGTGTCATAGATCAGTAAACATAGTCCAGTAAAGTCACACACAAACAGAGAAGAAGTCGCGGTTAAAAGTTAGTAATGTAATAAATTTGTTTGTATTATTTATTGTACGTACGTTATTTTAAACCATCGGTTCCCAAAATTATATTGTCTACTGCCCACTTTGAGAATAAATTATTTTTTAAACGCCCCAATTTTTTTACCTACTTAAAAACCACTATTAGTTAAAGATCAACAAATCACCCCCCAAGCCTCTACATAAAGCCTCAATTTTTTTTCTGGGTCTCTCACGACCCCCCTTTAGGCCTGCAGCGGCACAAGGGGGCGTTATCGCCCACTTTGGGAAAGGGAAACCAAATTTGATGACTCTTTTATTAAATTAAAAACGCTGCTCCTAAAAGCCCTTAAAATAATAATAATAATAAAAAAAAAACTCCTATATAGGTTATATAAACTTTGTTAATATTGTATTTCGCTTTTTTAACCGTTTTAAAACATATAGGTATTTAACGGTACTCGGTGATCGTGTACGGTCCTTTACCAGCTGTCCCTTTTAATGATCGTTATACGAGGCGAGAAGCTTTCGCGGGGCTTACACAAAAAGTCATGAGCCCTCATCGTGCCCAAGGATGGAGCTTTTTACACGAACACCCTCACCACTGGCTAAAAGCTTGACATTGCTTAAAATGCCTCTCAAGTTGGTATTTGTAGTGTTTTGTACGTATATAGCTAATATACACATATACGGGTATTTAGGTCGAGCTCGTATATTCTAATATAGGCAGTGTTGCCAGATTGGATATTTATTTTGCTATTTTGGGTAAAATTTTTTAAGTACCTAAAGTTTTGGAAAGATAAATAGTTGGAGAAATTTTGGAACTATGAAAGAAATTTATTAATTTATTTCATTTGGGACACAAACTGTACAATTAACAGAAAAAGTATTACATAATAAATATTCAGCAATTAATAAATATTCTACTAATAACTACTATAGATAGAGCGGGAAAGGTTCGATATACAGTAAAAAAAAGGAAGTACTAAGATGCAAATGCCGTCAAAATAAGACTAGTTCGTACTCTGATTTTCCCGATATTTTTGTATGGAGTCGAGTCATGGACAATAAGAGCAAAGGAGCGAAAAAAGATTGATGCTCTCGAGATGTGGTGCTGGCGAAGGATGCTGAGAATTCCCTGGACAGCAAAGCACACGAATATATCTATCCTGACGCGACTCCGCATAAAAGATAGGCTCTCGACAGTCTGCTATCGGAGGATTCTTGGATGCTTCGGTCATATTGCTCATCGACAGTCCGATAATCTGGACAACCTAATGGTTGTAGGCAAGATAGAGGGAAAAAGACCACGCGGACAATCGCCTAATCGATGGTCGGACCAAGTAACCGCCGTTACGGGACTGTCGATTGCAGCTGCCCTGCGAGAAGCTGAAGACCGTGCAAAATGGAATAACATCATAAGAGAGGCAACGGACACCTTTCAAGGACACGACCTTCAGTAATGAAGAGGACGAAGAGAGAGAAGATGCAAATACTGTCACATTGGTTTCCACATGTTTTGTTTAATGGATGGTAATGAAATGTTAAAGCCCACCCGTGTTAACGGTATACACCAGCGGAGCACCAGTGAGAGATGATAAGTGAAAATGAAAAGATAGGTAGTCAGCCCATCGTGATGAGTACATTTAGAATTCAGCATGATTGTTTCCACATATTATCCTTAATCAGCTTTTTATACATTGCAATTGGGTTCCTATATACAATATATATCAGTATTGGAGAATGATTTATTGTAGTTTATATATATATATATATATATATATTCTTTATTGCACAAAAACATACAGTAACAACAATAAGTTAATAACAATGTTAGCAAAGGCGAACTTATCTCTAAAAGAGATTTCTTCCAGTCAACCTAACGCAGTGGCATAGGAAGTAGTGAGTGGGCAGTAGTAGTGCAAGACAGAAATTTAAATAAATATTTACATAAATTATAAATAATTATATATATACACACATGCATTCACATATATACATACATACACATACACATATATATACATATACACATACACATACATATACACACATACATACACACGTTAAATACAACATATAAATATCAAATACAAGAGAACACAATGATGACAGTCTTCTAATCATTTTTATATTTAAATTAAATTGGAAAGATAAAATGATTTTAATCTTTTTTTTTTTTAAAATATAGATTGAATGTATATACTGTATGTATAAATTGTTTACGTGCCATGCTTCTCCAACGTTTTATTTCAATGTGTGTGACTGTATACAGACATTGGTGCTCTGTATGTATTTATGAGGAAATGTCTTCAGTAATGGTCCGGCCCAGTGTTGCCAGATTGAGTGCTTTTTCGTAATTTAGTGTAAAATTTTTTGTAGACACGAAATTTTGGAAAAATTGAATACTTGGAGAAATTTTTGGAATAAAGCTAAATGGGATTGGAAAAATTTGTGTAATAGTTTTTGAAAATAATGAAAAATGAGTTTTACACTTGCATAGATATATAAGGTACATAATTACAGTAAAATATATAACTGAAGGTAAATAACGAAAAGAGGAGGAGAGGAAAAAGTAGAAATGGAAGGAATCACCTTTTTTCGTCTTTATTTTGTGGCATATGGCAAAATGTAGTGAAAAACGGTATAACTGTGCGATAGGGTAAGAATTTTGAAAATTATATCGACTTGCAAAAAAAAATCGAATCTGGCAAACATGGTCCGGCCAGAGAAGTGTTTTTCTTGTCAATATTTTTAATCAGTTATTTAAAATTAAAAATTCTTTGGAGGAATTTGAGAGGCGTGCCACATTGTCGTAGATAACTTCTAACGATTCACCTGCATAGTTTTATACTATAAACTGCTAAAGTTTGGATAATCGAGTGATAGCATGTTCATTGTTCAACCATAGTTTGAGCTTAAATCGAATTTGGTGTGGGGACAAATTTTGTTATGAAATAATATGTAATCTATTTACTTGGTTGGTAACAGAACTTTGTTAACTTGGAGTATCAAAGAATTGAAACATTACAATGGGGCCGATTTTGAGGCGCTATTTTTTTATATTAGAAATAATCTTTGTTCAAATAGACTTGTTTACAAGGTCTTTTAAATCTTCAATTTTTTTAGATTGTACTGCTGAGTTCGGGGTATTGGTGTCTGAGAACAATTTGCAAGAAACTCAACAGTTACTCTTTTCAAATTATTATGTACAAGATAATTTTACATTTGCGTGGGTACTGTTACTATAATAAGCATTAAGTTCTATTTTTATGTATAATTAAGTAGAAAATAAACAAGGAAATATGAGCATACTAGTCCCCACAAGCAGCACCCGTTCACGAGTATGACGCACGAGTCTGCCGTCATTTCTCTAAACTTATTTCTATAATTTCGTGATATTAATGTTTCATAGATCATTGGAAACTAAAAATATAATTAATTTTAACTTAAAAGTATTAGAAAATTATTTCATATTGGTCCTTAGAATGAAGATTTTGCTGGGATATCTATTAGAATTTTAATACTGGCTGTTGACACTGAGGTTTTTTAGAACAATGTATTATTTTTATGTTTATTCTATGTCAAATTTTACATAAAACGTGTCTTGTATCTTTTGACTACACTTATTATTTTATATCACAAATACATGTATGTTTTATTACTGCATGTTGCTATTTACAACAATATCAAACTGGAATTTTAATTTTAGACAGATGTTTAGAGAAATAGAACCTCAGACTCAGTCCCGATGTTATTGTGACTCCAACGATAGGTGATATAATTCATTCTATCAAAGACAAAATATTTCTAAAATCTTCTTATAACACCACAGAGATTCTATGTAATATCGTTTTACATATCATTAGTTTTTTCCCACGACATTATTCGTGTGACCGGGATATGTTTTTTTTTTTGGGTGAAAATGGTATGGTAACCCCGCCTGCGCTAACGCGATATGCTGGCGGAGCACCAGTGAAGGGTGATCGATGAGAAAGAAAACAGGCCAGTTAGCCCATCATGATGAATTCATCAGGAAATAACCATGACAGTTGTCAGGGAAAACCGCGAGGATGTCGATCTGGTTGGGTGTATTGCTAGCAATGGGGTTCTCAGTCTACTCTCTCAGTCTCAGTTTAGTAAATTTAAAAATTATATAAAGATTTCTTTAAAGTACGAATAAACACGTATTTAATCACGATTAAAACCGCAGTTTTGTTGTGGAACAAAGTCTATCTGTTTATCACTGGACCATCAATTTGTCTCATTAGAAGTAGGTGATCGCTTTACCATCGTTATCGGAGACGTGGCCTTAGTCCATCAATCAGAGAATCGCCGTGTCATCCATTTGTTAAATGGGTCTTCTTGTTAGCAAATCGACCATCCACAGACGCATTACAGACGTCTTATGATGGTGTAACCATAGATAATATATTACTATTAACTATGTTGAACTAACTTACTAATATGATAAAATTGTAACGATTTCTGTACATGAAATATATTATATTTGGGGTTGACTGGAAGAAATCTCTTTTAGAGATAAGTTCGCCTTTGCTAACATTGTTATTAACTTATTGTTGTTACTGTATGTTTTAGTGCAATAAAGAAAAATTTTTTTTTTTTATACAACTTAGAATGGTAAACAAGCTGACGGCCCACCTGATGGAAAGTGGTAACCGTCGCCTATAGACATGAGCGGTACCATGGATATAACAGAGTATACTGTTTCGCCCATCATACCCCTCATGCGTTGCCATTCCTGAGGACTCAGATGTTATTTCTCTGTACCCAGTAAATTCACGCCACATCCCACCGTTCAAACCAAGAATTACTGACCAAGAAGTAATACGGATGGCACAGATGGACCCATGCAGACGAGTTTTACTCCCTTTTGAAAATAAAGTTTTTCCATTGGGTATAAAATTGTATGTTTATTACGTCATTTGCACATAAATTGGAACAAATTAATGGCTTTACACCGCTAGTTTCACCCGTATATCTGAAAAACTTTGCCAACGGTAATAAGCTTAAATTATCCACCGGGCTCTATGCGCTCGCTTCAACTAAGCCCATTAAAACCAAACTAATTTATGTTTGCATGTATTGAACACCTTATTCCGTTTGCGTAAGGCACTTTTCGTGTACGAGTATACTTGGTTGTATGACGAAAGTGGTGTGAACTTGTTGCATATATCGGTTTTCGAATCCCTGCCGCATCCAGAACGGACTGGATATAGCAAAGGTAAATATAGCTATGTATAATATATTTGAATAAGCATTTATTACTAAGGAAATTGAGTCTGTCAAATATTAATTATGTTTATAACCGACTTCAAAAGGGGAGAATGAATTGTTAATAATAACCTTCAAGAAAAGAGCATATACCTTTTTAAAAGGCCGGCAGCACACCTGCAATGCCGCTGGTGTTGTGGGTGATCATAGGCGGCGGTAGTCACTTACCATCAGGTGAGCCGCATGCTCGTTTGCCCCCCGTATTGTAAAAAAAAAAAATGCAGATGATTTATAATTTATGTAAATGTTTATTTTAATGTCTGTTTTGCACTACTGCTGCCCACTCACTACTTCCTATGCCACTGTGTTAGGTTGACTGGAAGAAATCTCTTTTAGAGATAAGTTCGCGTTTGCTAACATTGTTATTTACTTATTGTTGTTACTGTATGTTTTAGTGCAATAAAGTATATTTATATATATTATCAGGCCCATTGTTAGCAATATGCCCTATAAGGTCGACCACTACGTAGTCCTCCCTGGAAACAATCGTGCTGAACTCCTGGTGTATTCATCACGATGGGCTAACTGACCTGTCTTTTCATTTTCACTTGTCATCCCTCACTGGTGCCCCGCCAACGTATACAGTTGGCGCAGGCGGGGTAACCATTCCATTATCATCTATTAAAAAAACCGACTTCGAAAATAAGGAGATTATCAATTTAATTGTATTTTCTTTTATGTTTGCTACCTCTTAACTTTATTAGTTGTAAATCGATTTGATTTTTTTTTATCTTTAAGGATATGCTTACATTTTCATAGAAGTTTTATCAAAATCGGTTCAGTAATGTAGTATTTAAATGCAAATAACTGGTTTTGCCATAATTGAAGCCGGTTTTTTGTACTTTTTACCACAATTTAACAATTTTTTAATGGAATGTAAATTAAATGGTAATAGGTGTACATTGACGAAGTATCAGAGAATGTGTATATTTTTTGTAAGTATATTAATTTATTTTATTTATTTATTCATTAGTACAAATATGTGTACATGGCGGACTTAATGCTAAAAGCATTCTCTCCCAGTCAACCATAGGGAAGTGTCAGAATACTCGAATGCGGTACTAGTAATTATTAATATACATACATACTAAAATTACATATATAAACGAATAAATATATATGAATAACAAATATACTTACACATATATGATATATACTATATTATACACGAAATTGAGAATAATATAAAGCACTTACTGCTCGGATAAAGTAAAAAAGTGAGCGTGAATGCTTTTTTTGAAAGACGGTTTAGTCGGTAGTCTCTTAATGGCATCAGGAAGCGCGTTCCAGAGTCGTGAAGAATGTAGGAGAAAAGAGTTTATTATTATAAAGTAAAGTATATTATTCTATATATTTGTATATTTATAAATTATAAGTTGTTATCTCTTAAAATATTTATTTAATTTCCTATTTTTTTTAAATCTGTGCACCGCCATTTGCTCTCTCTGTTCGGCGTGGCGGTTGACTGGTAGAGAATGCCATCAGGCATTAAGTCCACCCTGTAGACATTTTTCAATGTGTGCAAAAGTATAAATAAATAAATAAATAATATGAAAGGATGAAGTCAGACCAGTTGGCATATGAGTATGATAGCAAGCAGGCTGGACTGTGTGTACGTTAATCGCTGCTGCGCAATTTCCAAATGGAATTGTAGCGTTACATTACTGCAGCGGCCAGCAACTGAGGTATTGATGGACGAAAGTGCAAATGTGAGTCCATCAATGCCTAGTTGTGGCCAAGGCTTGTATAGTACTTTTCTCAAATAATGTGCGGAAATCAAAAACACAATTTTACTTTTTAAGTACAATGACGAATAACGAATAATAATAATTTTTCACGCGTCATATTGTTCCTTTTTTTTTCAATAAACAACATTCTATTTGCAAGCCAGTTCGAAATTTAAATAAAACTTTTTATTAGTTACCTCCTTGGTAGCCATGTTTCGAAGTAAAAGGTCATTCCATTTTTAAATTACAGGACCGATATGAGTTTACATAGTAATTTATCTGGCCGCAAAACACGACAGATATGGATTTTCATACAACTTTTGCCGGTCGCTGTCCGCATGTATCTGGCCAGTACGGCAATTTTGATTTATCTCTAAGAAGATTGTCAAAATAATGCTCACAATTCCAAGCATGTTTGAGAAATAAACATCCGAATTAAAAATTATTATTTACGACTTACGACGAATTGAGCAGTTTGTTTCTCAGGACGACCATATGGGATTTTCAGGAATACAACTGTGAAAACTAGATCCAATTTGGTGTATTCTAATTCTAGTTTTTGCACGATATTGAAACAAATAGGACAAAAATTCTAAATAATCACTCTGAACGAGTGGCGGCCTTTCATTGTACGTTTTTCAAGGCACTTTCTTCCACGTACAACCCCTCTGTGAAATGAACTTCCAGCAGAAATATTTCCGAATTAATATGAAATTATAACCTTTAAGAAAAGAGAATATACTTTTTTAAAAGGCCGGCAGCACACCTGCATTGCCGCTGGTGTTGTAGGTGATCATGGGCGGCGGTACTCACTTATCATCAGGTGAGTCGCATGCTTCTTTGTCGCTTGTGTCATAAAAAAATATATTCTTGACTTCTGTTGCTCTTATTAAGATCACTTTAGCCATTATTTGTCCACCGCTGAACATACCCCTCCCTAATAGACTGCCATAAGGGACGGTCCTGACCCACCTCCATCCACTGACTCCCCGCTATGCATTTGAGGTCGCCACTCCATCTAATGGGAGGGGAGAGTTTTAATGGGTGAAAATGGTATGGTAACCCCGCCTGCGCTAACGGAATACGCTGGCGGAGCACCAGTGAAGGGTGATAGATGAGAATGAAAACAGGCCAGTTAGCTCATCATGATGAATTCATCAGGAATTAACCATGATAGTGTCCAGGGGGAACCGCGAGGAGTTGGCTGGTTGGGTATATTGCTAGCAATGGGATTCTCAGTCTCCATTACTAACAATCCCTTTCCACCCGGGAGGGGAGAGTCGTCCTACACTGCGTTTACTCGAACGGTATCGTCATTCAAGAATTAACTTACTTATTAAAATATTAATAAAATATATTTTTTTTAAATATTTCTTATATACTAGCTTTGTCTTAAATATCGTATATTTACAATTCGATTATATGCATGTGTATGTATGTATGTATGTATGTATGTATATATGTATAGATTTTATTACTTTAATTAAATAACTATGTACTTGTAACGATAAATGATCCGTTCATATATCTGTGATTATTTATTATCCCAACAGAGCTACGGAATGTGAGATCACACGTTCAGTATCAGTAAGAGGAGAGTTTGCAGCTGTTTCCCCCGGGGGCACAGTATATCATTATTAATTGAGCCCGCCACGCCGCGCCGCGCCGCGCCGCGACCAACCTCCGCTATTAATATATCATCATTTGCCACCAGCGTATAGGATTTCGATACGAATCGTAAAAGTTTGTTGCACATTGACTTTTATAGTTTATATATATATATATATATATATATATATATAGCGTCCACGCTCACTTTTTTATCTTATCCGAGCAGTAAGTGCTTTATATTATATTATAATATATTTGTTATTCATATATATTTATTCGTTTATATATGTAATTTTAGTATGTATGTATATTCATAATTAGTAGTACCGCATTCGAGTATATATATACACTTCCCTATGGTTGACTGGGAGAGAATGCTTTTAGCATTAAGTCCGCCATGTACACATATTTGTACTAATGAATAAAGAAAATAAAAATAAATTATATATATATATATAATATAAGTTCTGATAGTGTATTTGAAATAAAGCTAGTAATGTGAAAGTAAATTTGTTTGGTATCTCTTAGCGCCTTAATATAGTATACATACATAATGTAATATACAAATACCTACTATATGAGATAGAGAAGGAGATAGTTGTACCACGATTAGTGAACATATCTCGGTCACGTGGACGAAGACGCAAGTAAAAGCTAGTCTTTTTAACCGTAAACGACAGACATCTGCAATGACCAAATACTACACGAGGGGGAGAAAGAGATTGTTAGTAATGGAGACTGAGAATCTTATCGTTAGTAATATACCCAACCAGGTCGACCTCCTCGCGGTTCTCCCTGGAAACTATCATGGTTAATTCCTGATGAATTCATCATGATGGGCTAACTGGTCTGTTTTCATTCTCATCTATCACCCTTCACTGGTGCTCCGCCAGCGTATCCCGTTAGCGCAGGCGGGGCTACCAAACCATTATCACCCATAAAAAAAAAAACACTACACGAGTGTTTAAAGATAACAGCTGACGGTAGACATGTATTGTATTGTTCACAATAAACACATATTGTATTTTCAGCTCGCTCGAGCTTTAAATCCGTATGAGAGACCGCTAATCTGAAGCAAAGATGGCATTTTTCTATAAAATATTCTTACAATAGTACTGGAAAATAAATGATAATATTTCTAAGCGTCTTTGAAATTATAGTTTTAAAGTAATAAACCCCGCCCCATATTTTTATCTCTATAAGTCGAACACCAGACCACGTGGGGGGCGAGCAGCGTATATAAAATAAGACTCTATACAGCTAACAAGGTAGGTAGGGGTAAAGGGATTGTTAGTAATGGGGTCTAACAACCCCCTTTCTATCAATATACCCTATCAGGTCGACTCCCACGCGGTCCCCCCTGGAAACCATCGTGGTTAATTTTTGTGGACTTGTCACGATGGGCTAACTGATCTGCTTTCATATCATAACCTATCACCCATCACTGGTGCCCCACCAGTGTATACCGATAGTGCAGGCGGTGTCACTATTTCATTTTCATCCATTAAAAAAAACAGGGTAGGTAGGGGTAAAGCGATTGTTAGTAATGAGGTCTAATAACCCTATTGCTAGCAATATACCCTCTCAGGTTGATTCTTGTCGCATTCATCATGGTGGGCCAACTGACCTGCATTCATTCTCACCTATCATCTTCCAATGGTGCCTCGTCGATGTATACCGATAACGCGGGTGAGGTTACCATTCCCATTTCACCCATAAAATAAAAAACAAGGCAGGTACAAATTAAAGATTGTCAACCCGCCTGCCAAGCGTGGCAACTATTGGCAAAATCCTCTAATAGAGGGAGGCCAATGTTCAGAAGTGATTGATAATTAACGAAGTAAATATATTCGTTATCGGGCCAATATATAGTTATTGTAACTACAACATATAGATATTGTATATGTATATTATCCACACCAAATGCAAACACACGAATTTGCATTCGAAATTCAAATATTTAAGAAGAACCTGATCGTTTTCTTTGCACGATTGAGTTCGTTTTTTTTTCAGAGCAAATTGACCTACTTACCTATTTGTTTTATAAAAAAAGGTTAGGCTGTATTCACAATGTAAATATTTCTCTTCAATTCAAAGTATGAGGGTTGTCGGTGATCGCATGTTCAAAGCGGTATCGTATCCTTTGCGTTTCTATCGGCCTGTATACGTTTTATATCGCTATCACAAAGGACTGTGCGTTGAATAATTTAATATCATGCTCAGGGTATTCGACGTCGAGGAATTCATGCTCACGTCTTGGTAAACGGTCGTGTGAAATGCGGTTTTAGAAGAGTATCTCTTGCTAAGGTTCAGGCGGTGAAATGAGCTCCCTATCAAGAATTTCTCAAAATGAATTTATAATTATTAGAAAATGTATGAGATTTATGTGTTGCTATTATTCATTTTATTTTTTTAATTATAAATGTTATTTTTTAAACGATGTCAAAGTCCATTGTTGGGTTTATTTGTCTACGAGTATAAGTGCTGACTTACTAACATTCGTGTTTCAACCGTGAAGCAGCGGGTCTACCATGAAATGAAATTCCGAAATTTCGGACTTAATTTCGTGTTTTTGTTTATACCAAAATCGGACCAATAAAAGGAGTTTAACATTTCGTTCGTCACACATCCTATCAAAAAAGTACAAAGGAACAATATTTTAACATTTTTAATATTTCCAAACGGCATGTATTATGTAATTTTAACATCAAATTTGTGTTTTGTTTGGCTCCGAAATTTCAGAAAACATTTCATGGTAGGCTCTCAGTTGTGTTTGCATGGCTGTGTTTCGGTTTAAAGGGTGGGATATGGCGTGAATTTACTGGGTACAGATGAATGACATCTGAGTCCTCAGGAATGGCAACGCATGGGGGGTATCATGGGCGAAACAGTATATACACTCTGTTATGTACATGGTACTGCTCATGTCTATAGGCGACGGTTACCACTTTTCATCAGCTGGGCCTTCAGCTTGTTGGCCATTCTAAGTTGTGTAAAAAAATAGGCCTTCCCCATAGACTGCAATAAGGAACGATCCTGAATCATCTACATCCACTGACTCCATGCGATGCATGAGGTCGTCACTCCATCGGAGTAAGAAGGATATCAGGCTATATTTTATCATGATCAGTAAACATATCCCGGTCATACGGACCTTCGTCCGTTAAGTCCGTCCGTAAGGATAAAAGCTAGTATTTTATAATCTGACACGTGTTTTTAATAAATGAATTGAGTTGAGGACGTTTACCTGTAACTATGTTCACGATACTGAATTGTGATTGCGATACACGACTTTAAACGCTTTGATATAAAGATCAAAGTCATAGGAAAAAATCAATGTAATGTAAGCATGCAAACACTTAAGACTGGAGAGCTCTCAATAACGAGGGTCAGAGACCGGATCAACCCTTTCTGATTAAACGATCTCGTTATGTGTACTTCTTTATGATCATATCCGCCGTTGTGTGTTTTTTATTATTTTTATTATTTAGTACTAGTTTTTGCTCGCGGCTTCGTTCGCGTGTGTAATTCGATTTAACACGGGAATCAGTTTTCTTTACACTCATATCAAATTGTAAGTTGTAACTGTTCCAAAAACGTCGAAAAAGATTTAATTCTAATTAGAAATGACTAGCAATATACGCTATCAGGTCGACCTCCTGGTCCCCCTGGAAACCCCTGGTATTTGTCATGATAGGCTAACTGACTTGCTTAATCCTCACCTATTATCCCTCACTGGTGCCCCGCCGGTGTTTACCGATTGCGCAGGCGGGGTTGTCATTCCATTATCATTCATTAAAAAGAACATACGAAATTCTGTAAAAACTTTCAAACTTTGTTTTACTCTATTAAAGGTTGCATTTTTAAAATTCCTACCTTATTTTTCACCTACGTTTTCAAAAACCTAATGTCTAGCAAAATGTCTAGTTTCCAGATTCAGCGGTTTCAGCTGTACAGTGACCGGCATATCAATACCGTTCAGTCAATCAATCAGCAACCTCTTTTTTTTATACAACTTAGAATGACAAACAAGCTGACGGCCTACCTGATGGAAAGTGGTAACCGTCGCCTATAGACATGAGCAGTACCATGGACATAACAGAGTATACTGTTTCGCCCATGATACCCCCCATGCGTTGCCATTCCTGAGGACTCAGGTGTTATTCCTCTGTACCCAGTAAATTCACGCCATATCCCATCCTTCAAGCCAAAACGCAGCCATGCAAACACAACTGCTTCACGGTTGAAACACGAATGGGACAGAGGTACTCAAGCAATCGACTTTTGTACAAAGTCAAAGAACATTCTGGTGGGTTGCCTAAGGTCAGTTTTCAGAAATATTAGACCGATTATATGAGTGTGGCCAGAGTAACATTCTTATGATCAGGGCAGTATTACGTATGTAGAGAATGGTGGATTTTGTCCTCGTATAGTTTTGAATTTGAGTGATGTTTGGATCTTTTTTTTTTGTCTTTTTTTTATATTTTTTATTATTTTATATTTTTTTTTATTATTTTTATACAACATAGACTTCTTAGACTTCTTCCGTGTCGAAGTGGAGGAAATAGATCAGTTGCAATAATACTGAGGTACTAAAAAACCCTTAAGTCTTAGGAGAGATTTTGCCTCACTCTGCGTATTCTACCGCCTGTACAATGGATTGTGCTCAGACGAATTGTTCAATATGATGCCCACGGCCACTTTTTACCATCGTACGGCTCGCCATCGACAAGGAGTTCATCCTCATGTCCTACAGCCTCAATGGTCGCGTACTGCGCGGTTTCAGAGATATTTCCTCCCACGAACACTCAGGTTGTGGAATGAGCTCCCTGCCGAGGTTTTCCCAAGAGACTATAGCATGGGGTTCTTCGAAAGGGGGTAAAGAGGTTTCTTCAGGGGCGGCAACGCGTGCGTAATACCTCTGGTATAGCAGGCGTTCATAGGCTACGGTAACCACTTAACATCAGGTGGGCCGTATGTTTGTTTGCCACCTCAGTGGTATAAAAAAAAATTGCATTGGTGTGATTGTGTGTGAATAAAATATCCTATGAGTTAAAATATGACATATAAACTACCTTCATAAAGTTTGAAGACAATTCAACTGATCGGTTATTTTATAGCATTTTATATGTGATTCTTTAGATTGATATAACTTTTTTATTTACGAACCGATTGAAATAAAATAAACACTAAATGTTAAGTGAAGCATATAGCAACGCAACAGTGATAATTGAATTCATATTAATTAGACTGTTTCTGAGATTAAAGCGCACAAACGTACAGACAAACACAAAAATTCTAAAAATCATTGTTTCGGGTTCTATTTCGATAATAAAGCCCCCCTACAATAGTTTTTCTTATATATCTTCCATGTACAGACAGCGACCAGTTACGATTTTATTATATGTATTGATTATTGAGGATAGCTTCGAGAACAATCGACAAAACACTTATCATTTACTCACTCTTTTCTAATACAATTACCAATTAATCAACAATGAGCCATATTGTCTAAATGATCGGCTAGTGGCCAAACAATAGGACTCAGTGTTGCCACCACCAAAGGCAACTTGGATTCTGGATACAATTTGCTGTCGTTAATTGATAATAACTCCCGTCTTATTGTTTTCCTTCGACTAATGAGCCTCTGCCCACAGCCAATCAAATGGTATTAGGGTTGTCACAATTGCAAATAATAATAATAATATTATTTTTTATTTGGAATTTTTTCAATACACAAATCTTTGATAAAATATTACTGTGGGTGAAAGGACGGTATGTTGGTATTTATTTTATTTATTATTTATTTTATACAACTTAGAATGGCAAACAAGCTAACGGCCCACCTGATGGAAAGTGGTAACCGTCGCCTAAACACATGAGCAGTACCATGGACGTAACAGAGTATACTGTTTCGCCCATGATACCCCCCATGCGTTGCCATTCCTCAGGACTCAGGTGTACCCAGTAAATTCACGCCATATCCCACCCTTCAAACCGAAACACAGCCATGCAAACACAACTGCTTCACGGTTGAAACACGAATGGGACAGAGGTGCCCAAGCAATCGACTTTTGTACAAAGTCTCCCTCTGGTATGGAAACACGGTGGTTTTAAAAAGACAATATAATTATATTAAAAATATACGAAGCAAACCAAGGGAGCAAAAAAGTGAACGAAACAAAACTAAACTGACACAGACTTCAAATTACAAACAAAATATTTTTTTTTTAATAAAATTAAAAGAGAAACTGAAAAGGTGCGTCGTGCGTAATAACTACTCAAATTAAAGGGGGTTCCCTCAGATATAAACGGCAATGTACTAGCTGTCATATAAAAGGAAACAAAATTGAAATAACGTCGTTACATTTTGACACTTCAAAGCTTAAATTGCGCGTCACGAGATTAAGCATTATTATCGTCATCATATCAGGCGTTAACTGTCCACTGTTGGACATAAGCCTCTCGCTTGGAGGGTTTTGTCACTAGTTACCACGCTTGGCAGGCACATTGGCAACCGCAGTCAGGGGGGGGAAGGGGATTGTTAGTAATGGAGACTAAGAATCCCATTGCTAGCAATATACCCAACCAGGTCGACCTCCTCGCGGTTTTCCCTGGAAACTATCATGGTTAATTCTTGATGGATTCATCATGAAGGGCTAAGTGGGTTGTACTTATTCTCATCGATTACCTTTCACTGGTGCCCCGTCAGCGTATCCCGCTAGTGCAGGCACATTATAACATAAAAAAAAACCGCAGTCAGGGCTATAGATGTTTTAAGAGGGACGCTGCTACCTATCTCTCGCCCTCTCTTAGTCGCCTTACGCCATCCACGAGACAGGTAGAGTTCACCTATTCTATGCCGGAAGCACACGGCCATTGGCTGTTTTATTACTTTATTATAATTGAAAACCATAATTTCAAAAACGCTATAAAACTACTTAAAATCAATTGTGCAAATTAAAAATATTAAAGAAACTTTAGTTCGCAACCATTGTTTATTTAATCTGAAACACGTGTACAATGTTCAAATAATATAAAGCAGATTATCAGAAGTCTTTATAACTAAGTTAATACATAACACAGTCCAGTATCCAAGTGATTTTATAAAGGCGAAAATTTGTAAGACAGTTTGTATGTTTATCACTCAATTATGCTAAATTACTAAATAGAATTAAATGAAATATAACTTAAACTGGCTTCGGAAATTTTTGAATTCTTTTTTTACTTTTTATAGGTGCAAGCAGTTTATAAATTGGTTAAGTATATTTTAAATTTAACTTTTCTTGTATTAGTCATAAGCTGCCTCATAGATAGCTTAGATTTTGCCAGTAACCGCCATGATTGGTAGATGGGTTGGCAACCACAGTTTGGCTGCAGATGATATTTTAAGCAGGACGCTGCTGCACACTCCTTTAACAAAAGATCCCTTACTCACCTCTAACGAAATTTATGAGAAAAGAAGTGGTGACCTATTCTATGCCAGGACCAGATGGTTAAAGTTTACTTATTACAGAGGGAGACTTTGTACAAAAGTCGATTGCTTGGATACCTCTGTTCCATTCGTGTTTCTACCGTGAAGCAGTTGTGTTTGCATGGCTGTGTTTCGGTTTGAAGGGTGGGATATGGCGTGAATTTACAGGGTACAGAGGAATAACATTTGAGTCCTCAGAAATGGCAACGCATGGGGGGTATCATGGGCGAAACAGTATACTCTGTTATGTCCATGGTACTGCTCATGTCTTTAGGCGACGGTTGCCACTTTCCATCAGGTGGGCCGTCAGCTTGTTTGCCATTCTAAGTTGTATACAAAAAAATTATGTTAGCTGTTTATAATTATCTTAAACAGTAGAGAGCAAAGCCGCTATCGGCTTCTGTTTGTTTTTCTACTAAATGCTTCTAAACAACGTAACGGAATATAAGACGAGTTTCTCTTCTATTATTTTTTTATGGAAGGGCTGTATGCACAATTTAAAGAAAGAAGAAAGAAGTGAATAAAAAAAAAAACTAAAAAAGATAGAAACGTTAATGTTAGAGAACCGATAATTCCTTCTAAAACTCCCTTCCTATTCATGCTGTATAACTACAAGCGCCCTCTGTTGCACGAAATGCGATTGTTAGTTTCTGACAGTCAAAAAAAGGAACTCATGACGTGTGGTGTGTGTAATAGAAGAAAATTTCCAAAAGGCTGAAAACTAGTGTCCTGGGACTAAAGAAAAGGCAGCAGACGTAATCCAAGTTAGTCCTTAACCTTTCCCCTTTATTCGGTTCTCAATGAAATAAATAAAAGAGTAAAATTTTAATATAAATCGAACAGTTAAAATAAATACAAAAAAAAAAAAAAACAGGATCCATGCGAAACCAGGGCGTGTTATTGGTAAAAGATAAGATTTACAAAACATAAGTCTGTCTGAACCAATGTTTTCAAATCACATTGTGTCCAAGGAAATATCTTCGCTTACAATTGTTAAGGTAAACATAAATTCGGTTAAATTGTGTTCTGTTCGTAGATTTATTGATCTTTGTTAAATTTATATTGTTCGATAGGAGCAGTAGTTTCACAATACACAACAGAACAGTGAAGATGTGGTTGTTTTCCTATCTTTATTTATATTTATTATATAAGACTGAAAGTAATTTTTATTACTTCTTCAAATAACTACAAAAAAAAACGTACTTATTGTATTTTTTATGTTTGTTATGTCATTACTGTGTCAGATGTAAACTGTAAAGTATTTATATACCTTACTATGGTATGCAGGTTGTAGTGGATGTAAAGTCCAAAGGCACTTGGAATATTTATTATTTTAAAACTATATATAAAGAGACGACATGTTATAAGTGCTGAGTGGCGATAGCGAGAGAGCTCGAACGAACGAGTCAGAATGAATGATTACTAAACATAAACCAATTTGGATTTTTATTTATTGTAAGGATCCTTTTTTATTATTTCAACCATTGGTTGAAATAATAAAGAATAGAAGAGGCAAAATGCTGGGCCACCTTATACGACATGACGATTTTTTAAGAGCATAATAGAAGGAAAGATAGAGGGCAAAAGACGAAGGGGAAGACCGAGGATTAACTACATGAGACAGATAAAGGAAACACTAGGATAGAGCTGGCTGGAGGAAGATGCATGAATTAGTTGCACCGACAAGAGGAAACTCTTAAATGAAAAGAAGAAGAAGAAGTAAGGATCCTACTTACAGACTGGTCCCAAAAAAGTTTTATTAAAATCGGTGCTGTAATTTTTCAATTAAAGTAACTGATTTTGATACAATTGATGTCAATTTTTTAGTGGAATACAATCCTAATTATTTAGAGTAATCTTTAATCGAATAGACTTGTCTACAAGCTCTTTTAAATCGTCAATTTTTTTATGATTCTACTGCTGGGTTCGGGATGTTGTTATCTGCTGAGAAGAACCCGCAAGAAACTCGACAGTTACTCTTTTCAAATTATTATGTACAAGATAATTTTTAATTTGCATGAGTATTGTGACTAGAATAAGAATTAGGTTATATTTATAGTATTATTAAATGGAAAATAAACAAACAAACATGAGTAGTATGACGAACGAGCCAGCCATCATTGTGCTCAGCCATATTTTAGGGAATTCAACGATCGGGCCCAACACGTCGCCACCAGTCAGGACCTTATATTGAGCACGACTAGCTTCAAGTTACTTGAATACATCATGAGTACAAATAATGTCAATACACTAGCTATGTAATTACCAGAGGGAGACTGTACAAAAGTCGTTTGCTTGGGTACATTCGTGTTGCAACCGTGAAGCAGTTGTGTTTGCATGGCTGTGTTTCGGTTTGAAGGGTGGGATATGGCAGTGAATTTACTGGGTACAGAGGAATAACACCTGAGTCCTCAGGAATGGCAACGCATGGGGGGTATCACGGGCGAAACAGTATGTGTGTGTACTGTTATGTCCATGGTACTGCTCATGTCTATAGGCGACGGTTACCACTTTCCATCAGGTGGGTCGTCAGCTTGTTTGCCATTCTAAGTCGTATAAAAAAATACTACCCACTTCATCGACTTTATAGAACAGTTGTTACTCGTAGTGAAGGGAAAATAAACCATTCATTCAAGGGCAGAAAGATAATTATGGTGAAGATGTTTATAATGCCATCGACTTGTTGAGAAGCATAATCTCTATAGAGCATGAGGCGTAGTACCAATATTTACATTCCACGCAGTTCGACGACATCTATAGCGATCAGTTTCCAATGGGGACAATAGTACCTACCGACCGACCGCACTCCCATCGGAATTCGATTTGGCATCGTTCTACACAATTACACAAAATAATCTCTGTTTCGATACGCCAATAATTAAATGGAATCGTTTATTGCGCTTGTCTACCATATTGTTTGTTTGTTTAGTTGCCTAAGTTTGTGTTGTGATTTTCCGTTTGGTGACGAAGTAAGAACATGTTTCCTTACTCATACTCCATTTTAGAATGTCATAAGGGACATATTTAATTGATAAAAATAAAATGTTTTTTTTTTTTATGGACGATAATGGAATGGTAACTCCGCATGCGCTAATTGTTATACACTGCAGGGCACCAGTGAGGGATGATAGGTGAGGATGAAAAGGCAGGTCAGTTAGCCCGTCGTGGCGAATGTAACGATAAATTAGTCACGAAGGTTTTCAGGGGGAACCGCGTGGAGGTCGACCTGATAGGGTATATTGATAGCAATGGCTAACCACCCCATCCCAATCCCTTCCCCCCTGCAATAAGGAGTTAAAAGAGTAACTGTATAGCACAAGAAAACGTATATGAAACCACAATGGTTTCCAGGGGGGGATTTATTGTTAACAAAGAGGACTGTAGTCTTGTATAAGTTTCATGTATTAAAAATGTACGCGTCAAGATAGGATGAAAATTACCACGCTCGTTGGTACCGACTGCCACCGTCGCCGCGTGGTGGGGCGGCGTCGAACAGTCCGTGAAATATTCGAGACGCATTTGGTAAGCAGAAACAATGTTAAACGAGAGCCGGGTCGGTTTAATTTCCATAAGAAAATAAAAATGCCCTCTATTTATCTTCTGAAAGAGAAAATCTTCGGCTTCAAGACAGCCGCTACTATAGTTCGCAGTAGAATTTTTAAATTAAAAAAAAAAAATCTTCAAAATATCTACAGTGAGTGTAAAAAGTATTCGTACACCTAGGGTTATAATAAAAAAAAATACGAATTTGATAGACTTTCCTCTATTTATTTAATTTAAATCAATACTGTTAAATAGTTTAACATTCCCGCACTTTGTTTATGATAATTTTTGTTTTTTTAAAAAAAAATTATACAACATAAAAATATTTTTACGTTAACTAAGCAAATAATGACAAACAAAAAGTATTCGTACATTCATTCTTTTTTAAATGAAATTCTGTATAAATCATTTATTCAATCGAATTTTTCATATGCCTACAATGCCAAGGTCATTTTTAATACGTAGGTATAGATATTAGACGTTTTAGTTGCACTCGTGACAAGTATAGACGTATTTAGTTACAAAAATGGGTCGTAAAGCAAAAGAAACGAGTGAAGAGGAGAGAAAAATAATTATTAATTTGCATAATCAATGCAAATCATTATGTGAAATTGCAAAATTTGTCAATAGACCACGTTCAACCGTACAGACTGTAATTGATCGGTTTTCTATTACTAAAACACTAAAAAACAAACCCAGAGGTGGGGCGTCCCTCAAAAATCACGCCTCGATTGGATCGGAAAATTTTAAATTGTGTAAAAAAAAATCCAAAAATTAGTGCCCCTCGAGTGTTACAAGAAATTAATAATATCAATGATTGCCATATTTCTGTCAGTACCGTTCGGAACGTATTACGTAGTAACGATTATCATGGAAGAACTGCGCGTAAAAAGTATTGGGTAAATGATATTAATAAAAAAAAAAGATTAGAATTCGCAAAAAAATATATTAATGAAAAAAATCATTTTTGGCAAACTGTTATTTACTCAGATGAATCGAAATATAATATTTTCAAATCGGATGGACATCATGTGGTATGGAGAAAACCTAATATGGAATATAAGAAAGAAAATTTATGTCCAACGGTAAAACACGGTGGTGGGTCAGTATTTGTATGGGGTTGCATGAGTGCTTTTGGGGTGGGAATACTTGCATTTATTGATGGAATTAGGGATCATAAAACGTATATTAATATTTTAAAAGAGAATCTTCTCTCTAGTGCAGCTCAAATGGGTTTTAACAATAATTGGATATTTTTACAAGATAATGACCCTAAACATAAAGCATGGAATACTAAAGCATGGATCCTGTTTAACGCTCCAAAATACCTAGAGATTCCTCCTCAATCACCTGATATTAATATTATAGAGCATGTGTGGGATTATCTCGATAATAAAATTCGAAATCGAGCAATTTCAAGTAAAGAAACACTAAAAATTGCGCTTCGCGAAGAATGGGCATTGTTACCGTCTTCTTATATTTTCAAACTAGTTGATTCGATGCCGCAGAGACTCCAAGCTATCATCAATGCTAACGGTGGTCCAACAAAGTATTAATATTTTTTTAATATTCATTTACTTACAAATTTTATAAGTGTACGAATACTTTTTGTTTGTCATTATTTGCATAGTTAACGTAAAAATTTTTTATGTTGTATAATTTTTTTTTTTAAAAAACAAAAATTATCATAAACAAAGTGCGGGAATGTTAAAATATTTAATAGTATTGATTTAAATTAGATAAATAAAAGAAAGTCTATCAAATTCGTATTTTTTTTATTACAACCCTAGGTGTACGAATACTTTCTACACTCACTGTATCTATCCATTTAAGAGCTGCGCTCTTGTCGGTGGAGCTTCAAAATATAAGTTGGAAAAAATATAGGAGTTATTTTTATGGTATAAAAAATAATCATTACAATCAGCCCTCATTTGGTACACAGTTAAAAAAACTAATTAGGTAAATGTATAAAATATATGAAAATAGTCACAGACGTGTATGCATGAGAAAGTTTTGAACATAACGAAAGATGTGGCTAAAGATTGGTTCTCTCTGCCTACTATCTAGTGGGCATGGCATGAATATATAGACAAATTGTATGCCGTTATAAATAGTAGTTATATAGAGTAAGTTATTTTCAACCGACATAAAAAAAGAGGCAGTTCTCAATTCAGTTGTATTTACTTTATGATTGTTAGGTACCTCACAATTCCGTCATTAATAAACCAATTTGTATGTTTTGGTATCTAAAAGTATAGACTTCCAAATTAGTCCTATATAAACTTTATCAAAATCGGTTAAGTAATTAAGACTTTGTACAAAAGTCGGATTGCTTGGGTACCTCTGTCCCATTCGTGTTTCAACCGTGAAGCAGTTGTGTTTGCATAGCTGTGTTTTGGTTTGCTGGATGGGATATGGCGTGAATTTACAGGGTACAGAGGAATAACACCTGCGTTCTCAGGAATAGCAACGCATGGGGGGTATCATGGGCGAAACAGTATACTCTGTTATGTCCATGGTAGTGCTCATGTCTATAGGCGACCGTTACTACTTTCCATCAGGTGGGCCGTCAGCTTGTTTGCCATTCTAACTTGAATAAAATAAAAAAAAAGAAATTTAGTTTTTAAATCAAAATAAACATGTTAGCCATGACTAAATTGGCGTTTTTTTTAATGGAAATAATTCATTATCTAGACGATAAACTGTAAAATAACAAGTCTAATCTTAGGCATCAAATTATTCTAAGTTATCTGCTATATGTGAATAATTCGAAAAAGAAAACAAAACAAGAAATTGCGTTTCAAATTTATTTTAGTATGTTGTGTATTGTTATAAATAAATTGAAGGATTATCTACGGAATCGGCACACATTTAGAACTCAATTACGTAGTCGGCGAAGTCGACGACCACGCATATTCTTAATATAGAATTAACTCCTTTTTGCACATTCGTGTTTTTGAAAGGCATATATATGATACCGAGATGATAGTTAAGAGATGAGTTTTATTAAATAGATAAATATATAATTTATTTGCATTATTTACAGCACACAAATAACAACAGATGTAGATAGACATATACAGTGAAAAGAGATAAAATCTTTTATTTCACATACAAAAAAAACAAAATATGTAATAGAAGTAACAATTATTTCCATTCATGCGTGTGCCTCAGTAACACAAAATGGTCACAAATCAGTTTATTGTTTTCCCTCAAAAAGAGCAAAACACTGGTATTCTGTTGTGGCCAAACGTGAATTTCCTTAATAAAAATAATAAAAAATGTAATATTGATAAAATACATTGTGTGTGTTCGTTACTAACTCGGGGGGAAAGGGATTGTTAGTAATGGAGACTCAGAATCCCATTGCTAGCAATATACCCAACCAGGTCTACCTTCTCGCGGTTCTCCTTTTAAACTATCATGGTTAATTCCTGGTGAATTCATCATGATGGGCTAACTGGCCTGTTTTCATTCTCATCTATCACCCTTCACTGGTGCTCCGCCAGCGTATCCTGTTAGCGCAGGCGGGGTTACCATACCATTCTCACCCATAAAAAAAACAATCTAACTCATAAGTATCGTATCTGCCGTGATAGTAAATTGATTATAAATGTAATTGAAACAGAGAGATAGATAGATATATAATTTATTTGCATCACTTACAACATACAAACAACATCAGATATTGGTTCATACTCAAAAAAGAAATAAAAGAATACATAAACAAAAACAAAAGAAAATATATAAAAAAGGTAACATAATTTTTCGTGAGTGTGCCGCAGTAACACAAAATGGTCACAACTCAATTTATTGTTTTGCCCTCAAAAGAGTAAAACACTGATATGTTCTAAGTGGCCAAAAACCAAAAAAGTAGTAAATGTGAAAGTTGATTAAATCATAGTCACTCGAAACTCACGTTTATCTCGCAATATATTTCCAGAAACATCCATTTGTATACAGACACGTGGTAGGGATTTCTGGCGCCATAATCTTAAACTTGTTATTTCGAATTTTCTCTCACCGAACTTTCTCTGAAGATTTTCACTAGCAAAGGTTGGGCTTGCATTAAAATATCTAAAGATAAATACGCGAATACTGGAAAACTTTGTCCGGCCCGATTAATAAAAATTATTATGTTTCGTAATCTACAGGATTCTTGTTGAATTTTTTTTTTTTCGTTTGCGTTCGCGAAGTTATTTTATTTTTCTTCACACTATTATTTATAAGTACTGGTACTTTGTTATTTCTCTTAATCTACGCAGTCGGCAGAATGGGGAATATTTTACTGAGTTAAGTGTCATTTTACGCAAGTCCATACCACTGGTCAGTTGATTAGAATTATTTTGTTTAATTCCGCTACCATTAGTATGCGTGCGACTGTCAACACTCGAAGATTGACTACTATTGTAATTACCAGAAGTTCTACAACAAGTAAGGGATGATAGGTAGGGATGGAAATGCAGGTCAATTAGTCCATCATGATGCGTACAGCTGCAATTCAGCATCATGGTTTCCAGGGAGGAACGCGGGGAAATCGACCTATCAGGGCATATTGCTAGCAATGGGCTGGTAATTTCCATTACTAATAATCCTTTCCTTTCTGGCAACTGCAGTTACGCTTTGGTTGTATTTTAAGAGGGACGCTGCTGCCCATCCCTTGCTCTCCTTTAGTCGCCTTTTATGTTATACACTGGAAAGGAAGAGGTGGCGTATGAGCATATTCTTTCTCTAAATGTCGGCGACATACTGGTCATTTGTCTAAAGTTGCTGGTGGTATTTTTATTATCAGACGAGCCGTATGCTTGTTTGCCTCCAGCGGTATAAAAAAGAATATTCTTCTTATAAGCAATGTATATATTATCGATAATTTTTTTACACGATTTCCTGAATAAAGAGTTCTAAATCTTCCATATTTTTTGTGCGCACATTTTAGCTATGAATTGAGAAAAATAGCAACTGATAGTATATCTTTCGTCCTTTTTTTACCAATTATATTTTGCATAAGAATAAAGGAGGCAACCATATGGTTTACTGCTTTTATTGTATCATTCCTTCTGTGTAATTCCCTAGTCCATGGTACTGCTCATGTCTATAGGCGACGGTTACCACTTTCCATCAGGTGGGCCGTCAGCTTGCTTGCCATTCTAAATTGTATAAAAAAAAAGACACAGAGATGACGGTGTAAATTAGCCTCCATTACAATTAATACAAGGTTGAGATTTGTAACCCACACGGTATTGCGTCATCTATGCAATCTATATCTATGTAACACGCCGTAATTATTAACATAACATTAAGTGTCGCGTACGCTCTTACGCTGTCGCTCAAAAACTTGCTACTTGTCCTGATGGATCCATTAGCACAGACGAGATGTCGCGCGCCACTACTCTCGTTAGCTGTACTTATTTCTTGATTATAAGTCTTCACACATACGCGATGATAACTCGTTGTTACATCACAGATTAGCAAGTAATGTTGATTAATTGGAAACATTCTCTCTTAAAGCTCTATGCATTAGTCGCATTTAATAATTACGTGAGACCTGAGGAGAGGGATCAATTATTATATATATTCTTTATTGTACTAAAACATACAGTAACAATAAGTTAATAACAATGTTAGCAAAGGCGAACTTATCTCTAAAAGAGATTTCTTCCAGTCAACCTAACACAGTGATAGATAGATAGATAGATAGACAATTTATTTACATTACTTACAGCACACAAATTACAATAAAAAAAAAACATACACGTAATACACAGCAAAAGAGGCAAAAGAATAAAAATAAAAAAAGCACAAATAAACAAAAATACAAAAACAAAATACATAATCTAACAATCTCCTTTGTTACCATTCCTTCATGCGTGTGTCATAGTAACACAAAATGGTCACAGCTCAGTTTATTGCTTTGCCCTTAAAAGAGCAAAACACTGATATTCTGCTGTGGCCAAGAGTCAGTCGCGAAACTTTTCATTAAAAATTTACAATATAAAAAAAATATATATAAATAAACTGCATTGTATGTGTCCATTATATTTGTCTCCACCTGACATTATATTCTACATAAATAAATAAATAACAAATACCATTAGATTAGGGGTAGTTAGAGATCACTTTCTGTCACATTCAGATATTCAGGCAATAAATATTTCGGCTACGTACTTATTGGGTATGCCAATTTTTTGTTTATTAATTAAAAAGATTTTAAGTTTTTTTTTTTAAATGTGTTTACTATTAGACAATCTTATTGGCTTTTATATTTAAACAAAATTGGAAAGATAGAATAATTTAAATCTTTTTTTTGAAGGAACTGCTATTATTATTATTTTTGTATTTATACAAAAAAAATTATACAAATAAATTTATTTAAAGGTTAAATCATACGTAGAAGATAGGGGGCAGGTCTGATCGAATGTTTTCAAAGCCAAAGGGTTAAAGATAGACCTCTTTTTAGGTGAGTCTCGTAGATAAAGTACAAATGGATCTATTGATATATGTATTTTTTATAGCTAGTGAGTCCATGGGATACAATAAGGTTTTTTTTAGAGACTACAGTATGGGGTTCTTCAAAAAGGGTATTATAAGGTTTCTTCAAGGTCAACAACACGTACGTGACGTAGGCTACAGTGATCGTTTACCACCAGACAGGCTATTTTTTTTTATACCACTTAGAATGGCAAACAAGCTGACGGCCCACCTGATGGAAAGTGGTAACCGTCGCATATAGACATGAGCAGTACCATGGACATAACAGAGTATACTGTTTCACCCATGATACCCCCCATACGTTGCCATTCCTGAGGACTCTGGTGTTATTCCTCTGTACCCTGTAAATTCACGCCATATCCCACCCTTCAAACCGAAACACAGCCATGCAAACACAACTGCTTCACGGCAGAAACACGAATGGGACAGAGGTACCCAAGCAATCGACTTTTGTACAAAGTCTCCCTCTGGATATAGTGTATCTGAGTGTTGTGAGACATATAGGCCTTCTCTGATACATGTATACAATATTCTATGATTTATATAATCTTGTTCTCTCTCCCGACTCCTGGATTGCTATGGGTGAAAGGACAGTATGCTGGTATGGAAACGCGGTGTTTATAGAAAGATAATATAATTATAAAAAATATACGAAGCAAACCAAGGGAGCAAAAAAGCGAACGAAACAAAACTAAACTGACACAGACTTCAAATCACAAACAAAAACTTCTTTTTAATAAAATTAAAAGGGAAACTAAAAAGGTGCCTCATGCATAACTGCATTTAAGCATTGTCCAAACTCCTCTAATTCTTACTGAGAGAGACTACAGCCTAACAGTTGAAATACAATGGGTTCTTGTATGCACTGTATGGAAGTTTCCACCGTGTGATCATAAAAATTGACAGTTCCGTACAATTGTCGCTATTTTATTATCATCAAAAACTAAAAACTGTATGCCGCAGATGAACAAAGCCGTATGATAGATCTAGCTATGAATAAAGTGCCTACGTGTAGTCGGGAACGTCTCATCAATTATTCGTTTATCACTAGGACAACCAATTATTATTCATTACACGAGAATTATTAAGTAAATAAAGTAAAGAAAATGTTTGGAGAAGACCAAGGACATCAGAATCGCGGCATTATTACGGACCAAGGACATGGAATTTTTCCACGTTTACAGCGAAACAAGGCGTAAGAGGGAGCGATTTTTACAAATATGCAGCTCAAAATTTGTGGTTTCAAATCATGGGCGAAACAGTATACTCTGTTATGTCCATGGTACTGCTCATGTCTATAGGCGACGCTTACCACTTTCCATCAGTTGGGCCGTCAGCTTGTTTGCCATTCTAAGTTGTATAAAAAAAAATTTAATAAAACTTGGTACACGGGTAGCTTATATACAAATTGAGTGCAGAGGGTAATTTATGAACTGATTCATGCAGACAACGCCTTGAGAAATAGCTAGAATGAAATATAATCGTTGTGCTACTAAATATTAATAATATCAATTAAGTAAAATGTATATAAACTATAAAATAATTTTCTTTATAATTTAGAATATGTACTTTATACAAGTAGGTTTTATTTTGCAAAAAATCGATTTCAATTATAAATATACATACACTCGGGCATGAAACAATATTTCATAGACATTTTACAATGAAAATAATTGAATTTAGTACTCGGAATCGGGTATTTTTGACTACAATTTATTTGCAACAAGCAGTTTTTTTTTTGCAGTGTAAATGAACTTATTATTTAGAACTTATAAACCTATGTTACGTAACTTGTGTCGATTAAAAATATAATTGAGGACCTAATATGGAGTTCAATGAAAATAATAGGTTCTAAATTGGTCGCGTAATACAGTTAGAAAGATAAGTTGAAAGATTGTTTTTTTTGGAAGTCGCTTAAAACATTACCACGAGAATCGCTCGCTCCACTGAATCGCGGCACACGCCCACTAACCAATTTGTAATGCCTTCCTCTAGCTACCCTTGAAGGCTACATCTCTTGAATTTCAATGTCCTCGGCTTGTAAGTACTTCGTCTGATAATATATATGAACCCGATATATCGAAGAAGTCCAGAAAGTACGAATTGAATTCTGACACACACGCACAGAGTATTTTGTCGATATTATAATTCATTTTTATGGGTTCCCTTGTATGTTTTGTTACGGAATTCTAATTTAATGGTTACGTATTAAAAATTTTATGCATCTGTCCATATATCTATCTGTTATAACGACATACTTCATTAATTCTTATTGTTACAGATTTTAAATTATTAATTAAAAGTACTTAGTAGTTCAATCACAACAGAAGTGACAAATAATTTGTCTATAATACGTTTGGCAGTGAACCGTTGACGGCTAAGACGATAGTAATGATGGATTCGGTCGCAGAACCAAAGCTAACTGAATCTACGTAATAGTGAATATACACTAGATCAGTATTTATTAACCTTTTTCATGACACGACTATTCTAGTACGAGAAAATATTTCACGACCCCCCCACTCTTCGCTTTTTTTATGTTTTTTTTTATACAACTTAGAATGGCAAACAAGCTGACGGCCCACCTGATGGAAAGTGGTAACCGTCGCCTATAGACATGAGCAGTACCATGGACATAACAGAGTATACTGTTACGCCCATGATACCCCCCATGCATTGTTATTCCTGAGGACTCAGGTGTTATTCCTCTGTACCCTGTAAGTTCACGCCATATCGCCTTCAAACCGAAACACAGCCATGCAAACACAACTGCTTCACGGTAGAAACACGAATGGGACAGAGGTACCCAAGCAATCGACTTTTGTACAAAGTCTCCCTCTGGTACGTATATTTATACATAATAAATAATATATAGGTATAATATATAATATAAAAAATGTACTTTTAACTTTTCCATCATTTTTCAATCTCTGTTTCTTTATAAAAAAAAAAATGTAAGGCCTTATAGAATACTAAGGATTTTTTCAATGGGTGTAAATGGTATGGTAACCCCACCTGCGCTAACGGTATACGCTGGCGGAGCACCAGTGAAGGGTGACAGATGAGAATGAAAACAGGCCAGTTAGCCCATCATGATGAATTCATCAGGAATTAACCATGATAGTTTCCAGGGAGAACCGCGAGGAGGTCGACCTGGTAGGGTATATTGCTAGCAATGGGATTCTCAGTCTCTATTACTAACAATCCCTTTCCCCCCAATACTAAGGATTTCAATATCAGCCCGTAGGTATGTCCGTGGTCGATTTTCCACGATAAATACTAACTGTAACAGCCAATTCATTAGTTACGTCTGCGAAAGGGATAATCGTGTACCAATAATGAAGACGGTACTGACAGGAGATGGTCCGCGGTCGGACAATTGGGGCCTTATTTCAGTAGGATTATGTACCGTATTAATTGTATGGTATATATTTCGCAGAGAGATAATTAAAATCGTGATGTGGTACCTAGAAATACCGTTTTATATATAGGTTAGCTTTTAGTCAGCAATTTTGACGTTTGGCTGACAAAATTTTGATATATATATATTTTTTAAATCAAAACATGCTCTTATATGTATTCTAGTATTCTATTATAATTAACATTATAATAAAATAGAATAACTCAGTTTGTTACTTTATACAGCTGTAACGGTTTAACCAATTACAATAATGGTAAACACGTACTGTACGAAATGGAGAAGAATTTAGACTACTTTTTATCCTAGACAATAAATATATCCCGGTCACAAGGACGAAGTCGCCGGTGCAAGCTAGTATTATAAAATTATAAAGTCGTTTGGGACATCTATTAACACACATATACATAGACATGCACATATGCAAACACGCACATACACACATATACATTTATTGACTCCTTTCCCCTATATGCGAGAATTGGTGAGACGTTACCACTACCCTCTCTCCCCCATTTGAAGCTTGCGTAATCAACAAACGCCCACTATGTAGATACGAATAAATTAATACAAAATTAATTTGGCCATTGAAAATTACAATTTCAAAATATGAAACGAGATTACGCGAAAGGAAATGATATTTGCCAAACCGATTTTCATTACTAAATACTTCAATAGGATTCCAGTGGAAAGTTGTCCAATAAAATTTGACGGGTGCATATTTATTTGACTGGATCCTTGTCTAAACGAATGCTTCGCCATTCGCTAAGTTTTAATTAAAGAAAACTCCGCGCGCGTCACCTGACGGGTGTTCTGATTAAAAAAAAAGCCCCCAATCTATGATTTATTTCATATTATGAAATTGTAACCATTGTGTATAAATCATGCCATTCTGTGACAACGCATGGGCGGTATCATGGGCGAAGCGGTATACTCTGTTATGTCCATGGTGGGTCCAGTTCTCACAGGCAACATTCGTTCACGAGTATGACGGATGAGCCAGCCGCCGTCGCGCTCAACCATATTTTTAGGAACACCGACCTGTCTTATGACGTCGCCAGCTGTAAAATGGAAAAATTAATAATTTATAATTTTCAATTTTTAATCATTTTTTTATTATTATTATTATTTTTTAATTTGACTATTATACTTATATATACTTAATACTTATAAATATTTTCCCAAATGTTTTATTTTGTTAATTATCTTAATTATACAATAGTTACTTGTACAACAATTAGTCCATTACCCTAAGATTGCTCTCAGCAATAAGACCGCCTTACTGTACTTATACAATTGTATCGTTATATTTATTAATTGTCTTGTTTTTTTTTTTTTAAATAGATAGATAGATAACCTTATTACCAGTATTAAGAAAAGAAAAAATTTAAACAATAAAAAGAAAAAAAAAAACAATGTTGCTGGTAATAGGAGCCACCTCAGCTGTTGCTATATATGTACAGCTCCAGCGAGATGTACCTATATAGCACTGGTTTTCAGGCGGCCCCTTAACTCCTTTACCTTTAGCATGCGTGCGGGTCGCCAATACCTATTTTTCCCCGTATTGTATAATGCAAATAAAGTATACTCATTCATTAATTCATTTTAATAGATGTCGTTGTAGGTGTAAGTTCGCAGAGTCATGTAAATTTATTATATAAATTTAACTTCGGTTCATATGATGAAAAGTGGTTACCGTCGTCGATAGAACTGAACTCTGTCATAGACATAATACATTCTACATTGACAGTACAGGAGATACATTATATACCGGTCATGCAAAGATCTCGCGGGCACATACCGATGAGTGCCGGAATAGACTTGTGTCTGAAATCGAAACTTCACTCCATCAAGTTTCGATCTGGGGTGAACAAAATCTTGTCCAATTTAACCCCAAAAAGACACAAGTCTGCGCGTTTACCGCAAAAAAGACGCCGTTTGTCGTATCTCCTCAATTTCAGGGCACTTTCCTTGATAAAAAGTCGAGTCTAGGAATTCTGGGCGTTGATATATCTTGCGACGTCCAGTTTTGCGGTCATCTGGAGGAGAAGGCTAAGATAGCTTCCAAAAAGTTAGGAGTGCTCAATAGGGTGAGACGATATTTCATGCCAAAACACCGCCTGAAATTATATAAAGCCCAAGTCAGGCCGCATATGGAATACTGTTCTCACTTGTGGGCAGGAGCGCCACAGTACCAACTCCTTCCGTTAGACCGCATTCAAAGTCGGGCGGCTCGAATTATCGATAGTCAACGCCTTACTGTCCGACTTGACCCACTGAAACTGCGCAGAGATGTTGCATCTCTGTGCATCTTCTACCGAATTTATCATGGGGAGTGTTCTGAGGAATTGTTCGGATTGATACCTGCTGCTGATTTTCACCACCGTACAACCCGCCACAAACTAAAGTTTCATCCCCATCATCTGGACGAGTGGCGGTCTTCCACCGTGCGTTTTTCAAGGCACTTTCTTCCACGCACAACCATTCTTTGGAATCAACTTCCAGCAGCAGTATTTCCGAACCGATACGACAACATAACCTTCAAGAAAAGAGTATATTCCTTTTTAAAAGGCCGGCAGCACACCTGCAATGCCGCTGGTGTTGTGGGTGATCATGGGCGGCGGTAGTCACTTACCATCAGGTGAGCCGCATGCTCGTTTGCCCCCTGTGTTGTAAAAAAAAATCTGACATCCTTTATTAAATTTCTTACTTGTTGGCATTCCAGTACTAAGATGTCCTGTCCCTGGATATCGTAAATTTACTATCACCGTGTGGTTCCGGTCATCCGGCCCATTCTATGCCCATCCCTTCCTTTCCTACTGAGTCGATTTGATAAAAATTTTATAGGACCTATCTGAAAATATATATCCTTTCAGATAAAAAAATGATTTTCCCAATCAGTTTATAATTTTTTTTTAATATTTTTTTTATACAACTTAGAATAGTAAACAAGTTGACGGTCCACCTGATAGAAAGTGGTAAATGTCGCCTATAGACATGAGCAGTACCATGGACATAACAGAGTATTCTGTTTCGCCATGCGTTGCTATTCCTGAGGACTCGGGTGTTATTATTATATTCTTTATTGCACTTGTAAATTACATTGTTAATGCATTTATAAATATTGTGGGCAAGGGTGGACTTATCTCTGTCAGAGATCTCTTCCGGTCAACCCAATGCAGTTAGAAAACATGTTGTTAGCGGGCAGCTGAAGTGCTACAACTATTAATATTTAGAGTATATAAGCAAATATACAGTTAAATAAAATATTAAGATACATAATAAAATATTACATAATGTTATTTCTTTGTACACTGTAAATTCACTCCATATTTCACCCTAACTGATGGAGTTACATGGTAACAAACAAAAAAAAAAAATACAACTGATTTGAGAAACTTGTTCTTTTTAATGTTAGCCAAAAAAATGGATGCAATTTAAAAGTTTTCTTTATACTTAACTCATAAGTATAAATTGATTTTGCACTCACAAATATTATTACATTGTAACTTTTAATTAAAATAAATTTCCAAGATCCGATTGCGAAGAAAAACAAAGGGATCGAGATAAAAAAAAAATAATTATAAACTCTTTTAATTGCAGGTGTACTTTAAGAATGTTGGATAATACTTTTGTTATATTATCTTGTATATAAAAGGGACTTATCCATTCTTTATGCCAGGTTGTCTGTAAGAGATTGCTTTTAGCGATAAGGCCGCCTTTTGTATATGCACATTCTGTATAAATACTCCTTGTATACATCTCTACTGGGCGCAATAAAGAGTTTATTATTATTATTATTTTTTATTGGATAATAATGGAATGGTAACCTCACCTGAGCTAACGGTATACGCTGGCGGAGCACCAGTGAGAGATAACAGGTGAGAACAAAAAGGCAGTTTAGTTAGTACATCGTGATGAATTCCCTTGGCGACGGTTACTACTTTTCATCAGGTGGGCCGTCAGCTTGTTTGCCATTCTAAGTTGTATAATTGCTTCACGGTAGAAACATGAATGGGACCGAGGTGCCCAAGCAAACGCCTTTTGTACAAAGTCTCCCTTTGGTTTTATTTTAGCTATTGAACTGTTATGTCTCTATCTATTGTGCGGAATTATCGGTTTGAATGAAAGAGACAAAATAGTGTAATAGCTAAATACGTTTGTAGGTTCTGAGTAAGTTGGTTAAATTTTACATTGTATACATAATATCTGTGATTTAACATTGATTGGTAATTAGTTTCACTCTAAATTACTAAGAGATAATTGTTTTATTACTCAAATAAATAGTTCAAAATTAAACTTAACATAAATAAATAGAGAATACAAATCGAATATTCTGGACAAATGTACTTAAATTCTGTATAAGTATTTAGGTCATTAGAAATAAGCAATTTGAACTTTATCTCCAGGTATTAAGGTTACCGCGATATCGATTTTAATGTGGCTTGTTTATAAGCTTTTGAGATTATAGAAACATTCAAGTTGTGAGTGAAAGCGATCAGATAAATAAATTGAGATGGTATTTGTTTTCTCGAATTGCTGTTTGTTGCTTAATCGGAGATGTTTTTGTGAAAACAAAATGAATTTATGTGCAAACGACTTTAATCCCTGATGGGGTGGTCAGAGATGTTTTATTTATTTAGGACGGTCAATGGAATTGCAATGAAAAAGTTTAAAAATCGTCGAGTTCGTTCAAATGTTCAGTAAAAGCTTTTAAACGTATGCATTTTTATACAAATAAAATTATAGGCAAATAAGCTGACGGCCAATCTGATGGAAAGTGGCAACCGTCGCCTATAGACGCGAGCAGTACCACGGACATAACAGAGTATACTGTTTCGCCCATGACACCCACCATGCGTTGCCATTCCTGGAACTCAGGTGTTATTCCTCTGTGCCAAGTAAATTCACGTCATATCCCACCCTTCAAACCGAAACATAGCCATGCAAACACGGTTGCTTTCCGGTTGAAACACGAATGGGACAGAGGTACTTAAGCAAACGACTTTTGTATAAAGTCTTCCTCTGTTGACTAATGCGATTTCTAATACAATCTCTATTTTTATTTTATTTTATTATCCTATTTTATATCCTCTTTCTATAACAATTTCCCACAATTTAATGTAACAGCTATTATATTATATATATTCTCGTCTCTTGTAAACTATAAAAAATTGTTCCTCCTGAAATATCGCCAAAGTCTAACTGAGGTTGCCAACTCGTCTGTCAAGTGTGGCAACTTCTGGTAAAACTCCTCTTACGAGGGAGGCCTATGTTCAGCAGTGGACAGTTAACGACTGATAGGACATGATGTGATGTGTTTGGGATGTGATATGATATAATACGATATGATATCACAAAATTCAAACGGGAACAGTTTTTATTTATGGGTGAAAATGGTATGGTAACCCCGCCTATGCTAACGGGATACACTGGCGGAGCACCAGTAACTGACCTACCCATCGTAACGAATTCAACAAGAATTGTTCACGATGGTTTCCAGGGGGAACCACGTGGAGGTGATAGGTAAGGATGAAAAGGCAGGTCAGTTAGCCCATCGTGACTAATTCAACAATAAATTAGTCACGATAGTTTCCAGGGGGAACACGCGTGGAGGTCGACCTGGTAGGGTATATTGATAGCAATGGGGACTAACCTCTCTATTTCTAACAATCCCTTTCACCCAACGGGAACAGTTACGCAAGGACAGCTTTAAAAACGTATTATAAACATAACACTGAAAATTCAACGAGTTTTATGGATTGGCTTCTTTCTAATATATAAAATTTTCGTGTCGCGGTGTTTGTTACTAAACTCCTCCGAAACGGCTTTACAGATTTTTATGAAATTTTGTGCGCATATCGGGTAGGTCTGAGAATCAGCTAACATCTATTTTTCGTACCCCTCAATGATAAGGGTGACCCACCCCTAAATATTTTTTTTTTATTTTTTTGACAATTTTTTATATTTTTATTTTATTATGATTTAGATTTGAAAAATATATACAAATTTAAATTTCCACGCTTTTCGCGATCAATCCATGTTTTTTAACCGCGATTTTTATATGCCGCAATAGGGTTGCAAGATGACAATCGAATATAATAATTGTAGTGCGTAAAATTTTCATGATTAGTTCTCGAAATAATGTATATGGTAAAACAACGTTTGCCGAGTTAGCTAGTTTTTATATAAACATACTAACGTTTTCTGCTGTGCTCTACAACGCTAATTGGCTAAAGCCTTTGTAAGCCGATCTATGGGTATCTGTAACAACTTCTTATAGAGGATTGGAGATTGTTACGTTCATTGTTTTATTTGCTTCAAATGCTGTGATGCAATGAATTATTAAAAAGACATTTCTAATAATTATTATAGTAAATTATATTTTATACAATTATGTAATAATACACAATAATTATGTATTTCTACCGTGAAACAGTTGTTTGCATGTCTGTGTTTCGGTTTCAAGGGTGGGAATATGGCAGTGCATTTACAGGGCACCGAGACATTTTTTTTTATACAACTTAGAATGGCAAACGAGCTGACGGCCCATCTGATGGAAAGTGGTAACCGTCGCCTATAGACATGAGCAGTACCATGGACATAACAGAGTATACTGTTTCGCCCATAATAGCCCCCATGCGTTGCCATTCCTGAGGACTCAGGTGTTATTCCTCTGTTACCCCCTCCTCTCTATAACCCCGCCCGCGCTATCGGTATACACCGGCGGGGCACCAGTGAAGGATGATAGGTGAGGATGAAGTAGGTCAGTTAGCCCATCGTGACGAATTCGACAAGAATTGTTCACGATGGTTTCCAGGGGGAACCACGTGGAGGTCGACCTGATAGGGTGTATTGCTAGCAATGGGTTCATTAGACCCCATTACTAACAATCCCTTTCTCCCAAGGGACACTTTTGCCCCTTTTTCGACCATTAAATTTCCCTAGTTGCCTCTAACGATACCCATGGGAAAGGAAAGGGTAGCCTATTCTATACTGGGATCCCATCGCAATATTAATTAGTACTTAAATAAGTTGTTTAAACTTCACGTGAATGAAGTTCCGTACTAATGATTATGAAAAACAAATCATTAATTATTTCGAAGTTGGGTAAAAGAATTATATCAGCGTCGTATAACGGCTCCAATCTAGACAGACCTTTGTCCGACTGGGCTGAACTTAAAAAAGACATGAAAATGCACTCGGCGCCCTCTCGTAACGGACTCTCTTCGTTTTATTATTTCAACAACTTCTAACAGATTGTTCGGAAATTCTGAATCAAAGACCAAAGGGTGTAAGACGTTGGTTACTCTCATTATTTTTTTTAGTTTACTTCATTAGCGTGAATTTATTGGGTACAGAGGAATAACACCTGAGTCCTCAGGAATGGCAACGCATGGGGGCTATCATGGGCGAAACGGTATATTCTATTATGTCCATGGTAAACTAAACTAAACTAACCTACACGTATTTATATGAGATAGAGAAGGACTTAGGCTACTTTTTATCTCACTCAATCAACGAAGTCACGAGTGAAAGCCAGAGTTATTAATATTTTATTACATTTATTACCAGAGGGAGATTTTGTACAAAAGTCGTTTGCTTGGGTACCTCTGTACCATTCGTGTTTCAACCGTAAAGCAGTTGTGTTTGCATGGCTGTGTTTCGGTTTGAAGGGTGGAATATAGCGTGAATTTACAGGGTACAGAGGAATAACACCCGAGTTATCAGGAATGGCAAGGCATGGAGGGTATCATGAGCGAAACAGTACACTCTGTTATGTTCACGGTACTGCTCATGTCTATAGGCGACGGTTACCACTTTCCATCAGGTGGGCCGTCAGCTTTGCCATTCTAAGTTGTATAAAAAAAAAAGATAGTACTCGAATATTTGGTTTTGCTTTGATCACAAATATACTAAAATCTATAGTGAAATAATATGTTTTACCATAGCCAGTACTGTCGACAACCGAAATCGATTTCATGGAAACCGCATGTCACATTCCTGGAGGCCCATAAGCCGCATGGTGTCTGAATAATTGATTCAAGTATTCCGAAGCTGTCGAGTTAAGTCCCACTTTTTCCGGTATCTAGCTACCCTTATCACTGTGTTCACATGTCAACGATGGACTTAATACCACTTCGTATAATTTTAGTGGTACACCGCAAGTAATGTGTGAATTGGAAAATGTATTTTCCATTTACATTTATTATGTAGCTAGCTTGTGCCCGTGACTTTGTTTGCGTGACCGGGATATGATCACTGAGGGAAATAAAATGTAGCCTGAATACTTCTCCTTCTCATATAGTGCCTCTATACCAAACTTTTACATATATAATATTTTACATATATTAGTAAAGATTGTTTGGCAACTGCTATTCGTTGGCAAGTATGCGTATGAGTCTACTGGGAACGGCTTATACAGAACCAGGGGACTACAGATATCTTAAACCGCGGGATATCGTTAAGGTAACACATAGGATCTATGAAATGATGGTATAAGGCAGGGAGAAGCACAAAAGATCCATATGGGTCGACGTGCAACGTCTTAGCTGACCCCATATGCGAAAAATAAGATAAGATAAAGATTGTTTACTAATACTATATATATAAAAATGCCTACCATTGCTGCCGTGTAGGTTCTAGCATAGAATAGGCCACCTTTTCTCAAAAAGGAGTTTTGCCAATAGTTGCTATGCTTGGCAGGCCGGTTGGCAACAGCAGATAGGCTTTTAGAGATGTTATATGTTTTAAGCAGCACGTTGCTGCCCATGTCTTTCCCTAGTCTTCATCATTTCCATTCCAGTCACGTCATTTTCTAAGTCGCGTCTTACGACATTTATGAAACGAGAAAGGAAGGGGTGGCCCATTCTATGCCGGGCCCACGCAGTCAGCCGTACTTTACATAACACCAAAAGCCTTACTGCGGTTGCCAATCCGCCTGCCAAGCGTGGCAACTACCAGCAAAACATCCCTATGGGATAGGACTATGTACAGAAGTGGACAATTAAAGACATGATGACGATAAATTATATTGTAAGAGATTATAGGGAGCCGTTGAAAATTAAAACTGTCCATGATACATTATCCACTTAGAGCATAAATTCGAGAGAACCCTTTTTGCTGTTTTGTCTGTGTTAATTTTTAATTTTCTTGTTTACTTTTTTTATATTATCTATGTAATAAAAAAAGAAGTATAAATAAATAATATACCAGAGGGAGACTTTGTACAAAAGTCGATTGCTTGGGTACCTTTGTCCCATTCGTGTTTCAACCGTGAAACAGTTGTGTTTGCATGGCTGTGTGTGCATGTGTGTGTGGGATATGGCGTGAACTTACAGGGTACAGAGGAATAACACTTGAGTCCTCAGAAATGGCAACGCATGGGGGGTATCATGGGCGAAATAGTATACTCTGTTATGTCCATGGTACTGCTCATGTCTATAGGCGACCGTTACCACTTTCCATCAGGTGGGCCGTCAGCTTGTTTGCCATTCTAAGTTGCAAAATAAAAACTGTTATTTATTTATTTATTTGTTAAATTTGTCGTTCTTTTTTGCAGAACAAGATCATGTATGAAGCTTTTTACACTGTTTCCCTTTACTTCCCTTTATTTTGCCATTCACACGAGATTTATTCGTGGAATAATAAAACTATGCATACAAGTGAGGAGTGGAGACTCGGGGAAATGGTATGTTAAGTCTGCGGCAAACATTCTTAGAGGGATGTGCGCTGTTTACACTGTACCCAGCGGGTCGCTTACGTCTGTCTCTAAATGTTTGCTCTGGATAATTTCAATAAAAGCTTTTGTGATCCGTGTACGTACGGCTTACGACTCCTCCCTGTATAATGTAGTTAACGTAATTATGTGAAGACTATGAACATGTATATGGAATAAATTTTTCATATATATATATATATATATATATATATATATATATATATATATATATATATATATATATATATATATATATATATTGTATGGGGTGAATGCTTTATAATAAAGTATTTTTTTATTTATTTATTTATTCATTAGTACAAATATGTGTACATGGCGGACTTAATGCTAAAAGCATTCTCTCCCAGTCAACCATAGGGAAGTGTCAGAATACTCGAATGCGGTACTACTAATTATTGATATACATATATACTAAAATTACATATATAAACGAATAAATATATATGAATAACAAATATACTTACACATATATGATATATACTATATTATACACGAATTTGGGAATAATATAAAGCACTTGCATGTATTAACTTTATCCGGTAACTTTACCCGCGCGATTTAATACATAAGTATCCTGTGTACTAAATTAGGAGATTCCTTTTAATATATGATGACGGAATGGTAACCCCACCCGCGCTATCGGTATACACCGGCGGGGTACCAGTGAGAGATGATAGATGAGGAAGCAGGTCAGTCAGCCCATCGTGACGAATTCAACAAGAATTGTTCACGATGGTTTCCAGGGGGAACTACGTGAAGGTCGACAAATAGGGCATATTGCTAGCAATGGGGCTGTCAAACTCCATTACTAACAATCCCTTTCCCCCCACTAAATTAGTCCATCTATCTATCCTTACAAACTTTCGAATTTTTATAGGATTAGAACAACTTAAAAATAAGTTGGTTAATATAATCTCATCATTTGTATATGCATTAAACATTTCCGAACGCAATGTCCTTCTACCCTCCTTACCTATCCATATTCCCTATCAAATCTGGGATCACATTGGGGGGTAGATGGACAAAATCAGTCTTTAATCCAACTGCGCGACGAGCTGGTCAAGTTTCGCCAAGATCACGAAAAATCTCCGCCAGTTGCGAATTATTCAATCAGCCGCGATCTCCGCGCAACATACAGTGATACTTAAGCAAATCAACAAAAGTGTTGAAGAGAGAACGGAAACGCGTACAAAAGACCTACACGCGGGGACTAAGCGAACCAGGTTTGTCCTTTACCCTTCTTTTTATCCAACATCCTTTCTTTTCCAAAATAAGTCTCATTAGAATTGATCCAGAAAATCCTATGTTAGGAACAAAATAAAATTAAGTTTGTGTTTCACAAAAAATCTACTTTAATTGTGTTGTGGCAAAACTATTCTATAACTATATTGTGATTTAAAAATTAAATTACTGAACCGATTTTGATAAAAATTTTACGAGACTAATCTGTAAGTGTATACTTTCGGATATAAAAGGAATTTAATATATATATATATATATATATATATATATATATATATATATATATATATATATATAACGGAGTTATGAGGTAACAAACAAAAAAAACAAACAAACCCTTCTTTTTGAAGTCGTTCGATTATTTATCACGTTGTTTTTAAGAATTTAAAGTTATTATTATTATATATTCTTTATTGTATTAAAACATACAGTAACAACAATAAGTTAATGACAATGTTAGCAAAGGCGAACTTATCTCTAAAAGAGATTTCTTCCAGTCAACCTAAAAGTTCGTAGTTTTTTAAAAATAAGACGCGTAGACATTAAAAAAATTGGTATCACTATTTATGCTGCGGTTGTCCTTGGTACTGTTCATGTATATAGGCGATGGTTACCGTTTTCTAGCAGAAGCGCCTGGCAGCTTCTGGTAGAAAATGGTAACTTCTTCAAGACGCGAGCTTCGGTCGCGAGCTAAGTAATTACTGTTTTTTAACAAGCTAACGGCCCACCTGATTGAAGGTGGTTACTGTAGACTCGAGCAATAATTAAAATCACCAGAGGGAGACTTTGTACAAAAGTCGATTGCTTGGGTACCTCTCTCCCATTCGTGTTTCAACCGTGAAGTAGTTGTGTTTGCATGGCTGTGTTTCGGTTTAAAGGGTAGGATATGGCGTGAATTTACAGGGTACAGAGGAATAACACCTGAGTCCTCAGGAATGGCAACGCATGGGGGGTATCATGGGCGAAACAGTATACTCCGTTATGTCCATGGTACTGCTCATGTCTACAGGCGACGGTTAACACTTTCCATCAGGTGGGCCGTCAGCTTGTTTACCATTCTAAGTTGTATAAAAAAAAAAATAAGTACGTATCATCAACCACAGTTCAGCTTTGGTGATGTTTTAAGAGGTACGCTACTGTCCATTCTTCGACAATTAAGTTCCTTTAATCGCTTCTTACGATACTCACGAGAAAGAAAGGCACAACTCATTGTATGCCTGGACTACACCCCTATTTATTTATACCTGTAATAAATGATAATGTATTTAATTTTCTCAATCCTGACATAAAGGAGTTTATTGCTTTGTAGTCGTTATCTGTATGTGTGTGCACGACATCATGGCCACAGTATCAGGTGATTTCTATGCGTGTTCACGCTGGTTTAATTTATTGTTTGAACTGTATTGTTTTTAACTGCGTTTGATGATTACCGGTTCTAACGTATCAAGATTGGCCGGTTTTTTTTAATGGATGATAATGGAATGGTAACTTTGCCTACACTTTCGGTATATAATGACGAGGTTAGAGCGAGAGATATTATTTAAAGAAAGCAGATCAGTAAGCCTAAAGCGACGACGTAAAGAAATACATTCGTCAACACAAGTAACGTAAAGTGTGTAAGAGACACAGCCATATAAACACAACTGCTTCACAACGAAACACGAATGGGACAGAGGTGCCCAAGCAATTGACTTTTGTACAAAGTCTCCCTCTATCTATTCATCTATCTATCTATATATCTTAATAATAACAAATGTATCCTGTACATTTTAACATGTTACATTAGTGAAGGAAGATTCGTGTTTAGCTAACAATGTGATAGCATGCAAAACTTATTTAAGATATTCAATTAAAATTTTTATTTTTCGTTTAAGAAATATTTTAAATCATAAAAAACTATTTACATTCAGCCAAATATAAATTGTTTCTTTTTTAAATAAATTCACGTTTAACAATTTTAATTGATTGGGTACCTATTTTATTATATATTTTTACACATATAGCTAAATAATATGTATTTATGCGTATATATGTATATGTATGTATATATATTTATATGTGTATGTGTATGTATATATATGTATATGTTTGGATGTGTGTGTTTATTTATGTATGTGTATATGACTATGCTGTCACATATATTATTTTTTACAGATCTATTTCTTTTAACGCGCCACCTACATATTTATGCTTTAATTCCTTCTATCCAAAGGTTGTCTGGAAGAGATTGCTTAGCAATAAGACCGCCTTTTGTGCTACACTATACGTATTGAAAATTGTTTAACAAATCATGTTGATGCAATAAAGTGTTAAATAAATAAAAAATAAAATTTAATAACTTTTTTTTCATATTTAGCTAAGCGGGGAATGTCATCCAGAACGAGTCTATTTGGGTTACATCGATTTCGTGGATATACTCGTATATTATATTAGCTTTCTTAAACAAAATTGCTAGCAATATACCCTGTCAGGTCGACCTCCCTGTGGTCTTCCCTGGAAACCTTTATGCTGAATGCCAGTATGTATTCATCACGGTGGGCTAACTGACCTGCCACTTCACTCTCACCTATCATCTCTCACTGGTACCCCGCCAGCGTGTACCGTAGGCGTATAATCTACTAAAAAAAAACGGAATAAAAAGTAGCCTATAAATTTGTCTATACGTAAATACCAAATTTCATAGTGTCTGAGTAAGGCATTATAAGGTAATAAATAAACTAATTTTTTACGTTTATTATTATTAGTAAGGATGTTACATGATGACGTAGCATAGTTTTCTATACGTGATTTTTTTAAAAAATGATTTGTTTTTGATTTTATCTGAAACAACTGTTTATAACAACACAAATAAATATATATATATAAGTAAATAAATATAATGATGAAAAAAAATTTAATTGATGGACATCTTCTACCGAATTTATCATGGGGAGTGTTCTGAGGAATTGTTCGGATTGATACCTGCTGCTGATTTTCACCACCGTACAACCCGCCACAAACTAAAGTTTCATCCCAATCATCTGGACGAGTGGCGGTCTTCCACCGTGCGTTTTTCAAGACACTTTCTTCCACGCACAACCATTCTTTGGGATCAACTTCCAGCAGCAGTATTTCCGAACCGATACGACAACATTACCTTCAAGGAAAGAGTATACTCCTTTTTAAAAGGCCGGCAGCACACCTGCAATGCCGCTGGTGTTGTGGGTAACCATGGGTGGCGGTAGTCACTTACCATCAGGTGAGCTGCATGCTCGTTTGTCCCCAGTGTTGTAAAAAAAAAAATTCCTTAGTCATAATTCCCTTTAAACGTGACTATATAAATACTACATTTCATAGTAGATAATGTGCCTACATAAGGTATACTAGGAAATCCACACAATATACTGGGAGACATAAAATAAATCTGCAATATCATCCATCGAGCTTGTTACCTTTAAAAAGCTTCATCTCTCACATGCCAATATAAACCGTGCTGCTTGGTAATAAAACAGAAAAATGTCCATACCGCCTCCTCCAGGTGTATTATTGAAAATAGAACTTTATGCGGTCTAAATAGAAGCTATTGAAGTATATATTGTTATGGTGGATTTACTACGTGTCACCTTGCAAGTGTTGTATGAATTTTATTATAATGCCTATGATTTTTAAATAAAGGTAATTTTTTTTATACAACTTAGAATGGCAAACAAGCTGACGGCCCACCTGATGGAAAGTAATAACCGTCGCCTATAGACATGAGCAGTACCGTGGACATAACAGAGTATACTGTTACGCCCATGATACCCCCCATGCGTTGCCATTCCTGAGGACTCGGGTGTTATTCCTCTGTACCTTGTAAAATCACGCCATATCTCACCCTTCAAACCGAAACACAGCCATGCAAATACAACTGCTTCACGGTAGAAACACGAATGGGACAGAGGTACCCAAGCAATCGACTTTTGTACAAAGTCTCCCTCTGGTAAAACACAACTGCGGTTGCCAACTCGTCTAAAAAGCGTGGCATGGGGAAAAGGGATTGTTAATAATAAGGTCTAACAGCCCCATTGCTAGCAATATATTCTATCAAGTCGACCTCCACGCGGTTTCTTCTGGAAACCATTGTGATTTAGTGCTTCAATGTAAGTTTATTTGAATAAATGATTTCTATTCTATTCTATTCTTTTGTTCAATTCATCACAATGGGTCAATTGACACTTTCTTTCATTTACACCTATCATCTCTCACTGGTACCCCACCAGCTATATATACCAACATCGGGGGCGGGGTTACCATTTCATCATTCATTAAAAAAAGGACCCCCCTCCTTATGGCGGAGACCTATGTTTAGCAATGGTGTGGCAAATTGTACATACAAGCTTTCCATAAAAAAGATTTAAATACCATTGAAATTTAGTCTAATATACAATCGGGACTTAAGGCGATGAATAAACCGGCGAAACGTCGGCAATAATGCAGCAGGTACGTAGCAGTATATACTATTTACTTGCTTTAAAATAAACGTTTTTAAAATGTGTAAACAACGAAAAAGTTTAGATAAAGGACAATAACTCAATCGTGACAACATAATACCGATAAATGGCGAGATGTTAGGTTGAATTTGAATTTAAAATATTTGAATTTAGAATATAGATTTAAATTTAGAATATATATTTAGAATATAGAATTCAGATTTATTATTTCGCAACAGACAAGATTTTGTTGTGTAAATTCTGAGAAATTATTAGAAACGAATGCCCGCAGCCACTTTTTTACTGTCTTGCTTGCCAACGGCAGTCGCGTACGATGTGGTTTCAAGGGAATTTTCTCCCACAAACGCTTAGGCTGTGGAATGAGCTCCCTACCGAGATTTTTCCTAGAGACTACAGTATAGAGTTCTTCAAAAAGGCTATATTATGGTTTCTTAGTAATCTTCTTGGAAGTATCGTTTAGGAAAAGTTAATAAGTCCTTTATGAAAAGGGGTATTAAATGTTATAATAAGATACCGAAGATAATTTGGAATCTACCTTTTAATAAATTTAAAACTGTTATTAAAAGAACTTAGGTTACATGTATATTTCTATAACTAATAACGCTATTTTTAAAATATTTGAAATTGTTACTTCATTTCATACTGTATAATTATGTTCAAGTGAATGCTGTGAATACCTTTAATAGGCGTGTGCGTTAATATTGTATTGTATTTTAAGTTTATTTGTTATGTGTTATAATGCAATATACTGTTGGTGTTCTTTTAAATAAATAGATAATAAAAAATTTGTGTTTAACATGTATATATGTGTATAGGTTCTTATTTATGTAGGTTTATATTCATATGTATGTATTAATATTGTATCTTTGTATATGTGTATAATTATATATAATTATTTATAATTTATGTAAATATTTATTTTAATTTCTGTTTAGCACTACTACTGCCCACTCACTACTTTCTATGCCACTGTGTTAGGTTGACTGGAAGAAATCTCTTTTAGAGATAAGTTCGCGTTTGCTAACATTGTTATTAACTTATTGTTGTTACTGTACGTTTTAGTGCAATAAAGAATATATATAAATAAATTATGGAACAAAGCCTATTATAACACAATAAATAATTACTTGAATGACAAATATACATGTAGTTAGTCGATCATGCACGTGTGTTCTAACGACTATGTAATTTTAGACACAGTACATTTACTGTTGAACATAGGTCTTTACCTATTGGGGTTTGTGCCAGTAGTTGCCATGCCCTTTATGTAGACTAAGACCCCTCTTTTAGAAAGTGTTTAAAAATTTTAACTCATAGCGACGTATTTTACTACTTATAACTTTAAACCTTGTCGACATCTTATAATGTGCAACTTGATTTAGTTTTCCACTTTCATGGCTGAGCTACTCGATCGATCCCCATAAAATTGCTTTTATCGTTAGTTGTAAAAGATTTTTGACTAGTTTTTGTGTTGAGATATTATGTTTGTAATGCAGTACAATCATAAAAAAATGTATAACATTTTTTATATAAACCTCTTTGTAAAAAGGGGCGCATTTTATGTAATAAGAGTCTTTTGTTTCGTACCTACCAGGCAGGATTTTCGCGTACAAAGAAAAAAAAATTGCTTCAATCGAGAAATGAATATGGCACCAATACGACAATAAATCCAATAGATTGTTTTAGAATTATCAAAATCGGTTCAGAATTAATAAAGACAGAAGGAAATTGTACAAAAGTCGTTTGCTTGGGTACCTCTGTCCCATTCGTATTTCTACCGTGAAGCTGTGTTTGCATGGCTGTGTTTCAGTTTGAAGAGTGGGATATGGCAGTAAATTTACAGGATACAGAGGCATAACACCTGAGTCCTCAGGAATGGCAACGCATGGGGGGTATCATGAGCGAAACAGTATACTCTGTTATGTCCATGGTACTGCACATGTCTATAGGCGACGGTTACCACTTTACATCAGGTGGGTTGTCAGTTTATTTGCCATTGTAAGTTGCATAAAAACCATACGGTCCAATTGAGGATCTCTTATTAAAAAATAAAAGAGAAAGAGTCATTTAATTTTTTTTCCTTAATGTATCCTTAACGCTATTATTTTAAACTTGCTTAATTATACAATATTATCATGCCTACTTATAACAATTAGTCCATTACCCTAAGGTTGTCTTGAAAAGATTGCTCTCAGCAATAAGACCGCCTTACTGTACTTACACAATTGTATCGTTACATTAATTAATTGTCTTGCTTATTATAATGCGAATAAAGTACACTTCAATCATTAAAAATAATGTAATTTCTTTTATTGTAAATAATTTTATTTCGAAATTCTGTATGGTGTACATAGTAGACTAGTTTTTAACCGCGACTTCGATCCCTGTTACGGGATATATTCACTGACTGTAATAATCTTATAATCTTTGCCATGTCACATAGTACATGTGTACCATATTTCATAGTAATTTGTTAATAAGTTAAGGCGCTATAAAGTAACAAACAAACTCACTTTCACATTTAGAATATTATAAAGAATACCTATTCGGGGTCACGACTTTGATAGTCAACTTTGATAGGTGGAGCACGTCAATAAAAGAAGAGCTCGAAACAATCACTGATTTATTATAATGAAGATTCATACAAGTTACCTTGAATATCTTATATGTATAACTACCTACATAGTTGTCAATAATAATCTGACATCTTCCTTTTTACAAAACAAAAAAAAACTAACAAAAAATTATATTAAACAAAAACATGCATATATAAATTACTACAATTAAAATATAAATTAAATTTCTAAATGAATTACCATAATTGTTTTACTAATGTTATAATAAATATTTTTATCAATTATCCATAACAAAAATAGTAGTAAGTAGGTACTATTACTATGTAGGAGTAACTTAAGACTCGTTTTCATAACCCCACCTGTCCGGCGGTCTCACCACCCTTCCACAGCGAGTTCGACGAATGTCTGAAGAATATGTATCGCTACTTACATTATTAGTATTATCACAATACTGACAGTTATCATCATATTCAAAGTTGTAATCCTGTGGCGGGTCATGTCGTTGAGAGGAGTCCCTAATAATCTGTCGCCTATTCCTTACCACTTTATTGCCATTTGATAAAAGAATTTCATAAGATCTGTCTCTCAATATGCCTGTTACTATTCCAGATGTCCAGCGCTTTGGAAATTTATTGTAAACTTTTACTTTTTGTCCTATTGATAACGATTCTAAATGTTTTTTATTTCTATCATAATAATACTTTTGTAATGCCTGTCTTTCTACTAATTTATTTCTAACATTTGTGTGTACTTTGGATTTTAATAATTTATTCGATGTCGGAATTATGCTTTTTAATTTTCTACTTTGTAATAACTCTGCTGGAGAAGGCAAGCTGTCTGTCAATGGAGTATTTAAGTATTCTAATATCGCTAAACGATAATCAATTTGGTCCTCATTCGTTTTTATCATGATGTTTTTTATAGTCTGTACCATTCGTTCGACTTGTCCATTCGATTGAGGATAATACGGGGATGATGTTGTGTGTATAAATCCCCAATCAAGAGCAAATTGTCTAAATAAACTAGATGAGAATTGTGGACCACAATCTGACATAACTATATTTGGAATTCCTTGACGATAAAATATATTTTTTAATGCATTAATTACACTCTCAGACATGGTTGAATGTAATTTAACGACTTCACAAAATTTACTAAAGTAATCCACTAACAATAAATAATTCTCACCTTTCAATTGAAACAAATCTACTCCTACTTTTTCCCATGCTCGATCGGGTATACTGTGAGGTATTAGTTCCTGTTTTTGATTACTTTTCCTATGAGACAGACATGTGTTACAGTTTGTTATTAGATTATGCAAATCATTATTCATTCCCGGCCAGAATACTATTTCCCTAGCTCTTAATTTACACTTTTCTAAACCCAAATGACCTATATGTATTTTATTTAAAATTTCCTTTCTGTATTCCTTCGGTACCACTATCCTGTCATTTTTGAATACCAACCCAAGTGTATATGACAAGTCATTTCTATAATTCCAGTAGGGTTTTATTATCTCAGGTACATCCGATTTATCATTTGGCCAGCCTTGCATGATATATTTCTTTAATTGAACTAATTCACTATCCGACTGAGTGCGTTTTTGAATCGCAGTCAATTGTAAATCGGGTATATATTCAGAAACCGCTAGGACTTTATCGCATAAAACCATACATATCTCATCATTGAAGTTGTCACAATCACTCAGCGATGACTCATCTATCCTATTGTCTTCGTACGCACGCGACAGCGCGTCTGCGACATAAAGATGTTTACCGGGTTTGTAAACTAGTCTAAACGTAAAACGCTGCAATCTCAATAACATTCTTTGTAATCGCGCTGGAGAATCTACGATTGGTTTTTTAATGATACTTATTAGCGGTTTGTGATCAGTCTCAATAGTAACGTCTGATCGTCCATATATATATTCATAGAACCTTTCACATGCAAACACACACGCATACAATTCTTTTTCTATCTGAGCATATCTTTGTTCAGTTGTAGTGAGCGCTTTAGACGCGTAACATACGGGCAACTCTTTCTGCATAAGACAAGCACCTAACCCGCTGCTACTCGCATCCACCGATATGACTATTGGTTCTTTGATGCTATAATATTGAAGAACAGGTGGGCATGATAAAACGTTTTTTAATTCTAAAAAACAACGCTCCTGATTTTCATCCCAGTGCCAATCCACGTTTTTTTTTAGAATATCTCTCAAAAATATGGTTTTGTCTGACAAATGTGGTACAAATTTTCCTACATAAGTCACTAGTCCCAAAAAACGTTCTATATCTTTTTTATTTTTCGGAATTGGCATGTTTTGTATTGCGGAAATGTGAGAATCATCTGCACATAATCCATTTTTTGTGATCCGATGACCAAGATATTTTAGTTCTTGTAACCCAAATTTACATTTTTGCATATTCAACTTCAAATTAATCTTTCTACACCTATTTAAAACTTTTCTTAATACTTTATCATGTTCTTTTTTCGTTTTAGCATAAATTAACAAATCGTCGATGTACATACATACACCTTCTATATCATCAAAGTTTTCATACATCTTTCTATGAAATACCTCCGAGGCCGAGCATATTCCGAACGGCATTCTTAGAAATTTATATCGACCAAACGGCGTATTAAAAGTACAATATTTATTTGTTTCATCTAATTCTACCTGCCAAAATCCCATTGAGGCATCCAAAGTACTAAAATAGCAGGCACCTGATAATTGAGATAATATCTCATCTATAGTGGGTAGTCTAAAATATTCTCTTTTAATACATTCATTTAACTCTTTTGGATCTAAACAAATACGCAAGTCACCATTTCCTTTTCTAACTATCGTGATACTATTTACCCAATCAGTTGGTCCCTCAACCTTCGCTATAATACCCTGAGACTCCATTTCTAACAATTTCTTTCTTACGTCATCTTTTATAGCAAACGGCAATTTACGTGGCGCATGAACTACTGGAATAGAATTTTCTTTTAATCTTATTGTATATTTCCCAGGAAGACAGCCTATTCCACTAAATACATCCTCATATTCTCTTACTATATCAAGGTTTACCTGTTTGGACTCCTCCACCGACATGACCCGACGAATCAGATTCAACTGCTGACAGGCATGACGACTTAACACGGGTTGGTTTGGAACATCTACAATAATAAATTCCATTAAATACATCTTATTTTTATAATCCACTTTTAAATATATTTTTCCATGAACTATTAATTTTTCACCTCCATATCCACTTAATTGGGAATCACAAGTTAATAAATCACTTTTTCTGATGCCTAATTTCGATATATATTTCAAAGGAATAATGCTTACATCAGCTCCAGAATCTAATTTAAATTTAATATTATTATTATTTATATTTAATGATACTATCCAATCATTATTATTGCAAAATATGCAATTAATTACCTGTTCTTCCGATTCTTGTACACTATATATTTTACACATTCGCGCAAAGTGATTCATCTTTGAACATCGTAGACACTTCTTGCCAAACGCCGGGCAAGCTTTATATCCATGTAGGGAACCACATCTGCTACAATATGGTGTCTCGGGTACGATGCGTCGCGCCGAGGCTTCCCTTGTCATGCCGATAGCACGTCGACATTGCGCGGGTCGCGCACGCCCTCCTTGATAGCAATTACATGAAGCGGTGTCATCGGAACGGCCATTCGCCGACGAAGCCGACGCCCTGGTTTCACCTGCGCCCCAGGAACTGCTTGCTCGGTTAATAGATAACCGCTTGCTGTTCTTGATTGTCCATATATCCTGTTGTTCCTTATCCCCTTCATCAGTATATCGGACTTCATCCACTCGACTAGCCTCTCGCTTAATGTTTTCCGCGTAGACCTTCGACACAACCGCCGCATGACATATATCCATGGCTTTATTTAAATTTAAATCTTCTTCTCGCAGTAAACGTTCTCTGATTGCCGCGCTCAATACGCCACATACTAGACGGTCCTTGATAAGATCTTCATATAGTATTCCAAACTCACAATTCTGTGCTAATTTTCGCAATTCATATATATATTGCTCAATAGTCTCGTTTTCCTGTTGATTTCTGATGAAAATCTATGTCGCTCAACCGTTACATTCTTTTTTCGTTTAAATTTTTTATCTAAAATTTTCAAAATACCTTCTAACGTATTTTCAGCTGATGCCAATTCGCCTAAAATTTCACGACACTGATCCCCAATTATGTGTAATAATATATTAGTTTGAACTATGGGGGCTTTCTTGTTCAGTTCACATGCGTTAAAATATATCAAAAATCCTTTCTTCCATTGTTCCCACTTTTCACTCAATCTTCCTGATGTTATGTCCATCGCGTTTTCATCGAAGTGAAACGGTGACGGTGGCGATAATACAGTCTCCATTTTGATTTTATGCACTTTTAATTATTTGTAAGTTTACTCGTTTACTCATATGATTTTTTTTTTAAACTTATATGGATCCTACCGGCTGCGCCATGTCAACTTTGATAGGTGGAGCACGTCAATAAAAGAAGAGCTCGAAACAATCACTGATTTATTATAATGAAGATTCATACAAGTTACCTTGAATATCTTATATGTATAACTACCTACATAGTTGTCAATAATAATCTGACAAGAGTCATCTGTGATATTTTACGTAAAATTCTTTCCATATAGGTTACTTGTCCACATGAAAAGGATTTTTCTTGTGTACTGTAATGTAATTTTATACACACATTTTGACAATGGCCGAAGGTATTTGTGGGTTACAAAGCAACATTGAGACGGCGATGGACACTATCTCGGGTCGAATCGTTTCCTTACAATAGTTTATCAATACCACGGTATTGGTAATATATTTATATATATTATGTCATATATTTTTCACCACATCTGTCCTTCATACGCTTTCTGTTTTTATCTAATGGTTAGCTGGTGGAGAATGCCATATGGCATTAAGCTTGCCACTTGTAGAGAGTTTTGCGTCGTCTTTCACAATGCGTATAGTCAAGGAGCGGAACTCTCTCTCTCTGCTTATGTTTTTTCTACCACACATTTTTTTTTAACGGGTGATAATGGAATAGTAATCCCGCCTGTGCTATCGGTATTCACTGGCGAGGCACCAGTGAGTGATGATAGGTGACGATGAAGCAGGTCAGTTAGTCCATCGTGACGAACACAACAAGAATTGTTCACGATGGTTTCCAAGGGGATTCTCGTGTAGTTCGACCTAATAGGGTATATTGGGGGGAAAGGGATTGTTAGTAATGGAGACTGAGAATTCCATTGCTAGCAATATACCCAACCAGGTCGACCTCCTCGCGGTTCTCCCTGGAAACTATCATGGTTAATTCCTGATGAATTCATCATGATGGGCTAACCGGCCTGTTTTCATTCTCATCTATCACCCTTCACTGGTACTCCGCCAGCGTATACCGTTAGCGCAGGCGGGGTTACCATACCATTTTCACCCAGCAAAAAAAAATAGTGTACCTATATTGCCTAGCAATGGGGCTGTCAAACTCCGTTGCTAATAATTCCTTTTCCCAACACATAATTTACACAAATTTGACGCAAATGTGAATAAACTATTCGTGGATCCACGAGTTCTTAAATCACTTTATCACTTTCGATAAAGAGAGATCGTAATCAATCGCGGGAACTCTCAACAATAAAAAAAATATAAATAGATTCCCTCCAAAAGATTACAGTAGTAAACTTATTAGGTAAACTAAATTGGGGTGAGGGATGAACAGCAGCGTCTCTCTTAAAACATCTCTAAAAGCTGTGGTTGCTAACCTGCTAAGCGCGGCAACTACTGGCAAAAATACCCTTATGGGGAAGGCTTATGTCCAGCAGTGGACAGTTAACGGGTGAAATAATAATAATAACAATAGATAATTCACATAATTTTACGCCGTAATAATCTGCCTACATAACTTTATAATGAAATTTGTGCTGTAAGTATTGTAGTAAGATCGTCTAGGAACATGACAATGAGTACATGTATGCGGGTTGGACTCTACAGATAAATTGAAAGTCACCGGTAAAATCATAACTAGTAGAATTTAAAATTGGTAGTTAGTTGTAAAACAGTGTCTCATTGATGTATTTAATATTACTTTAATTAATTAATTAATTTAGAAACCAATGAAATGGGATATTACATGGACATAATTACATTTAAAATATTTCAATCTATACTTAATATTACAAAGCCGAAGAGTTTGTTTGTTTGTTTGAACGCTCTAATCTCAGGAACTACTAGTTCGAATTGAAAAAATCTTTTTGTGTTTGATAGTCCATTTATGGAAGAAGACTTTAGGCTATATAACATCACGCTGCGCCTAATAGGTGCGAAGCATCAGTGAAAAATGTTGCAAAAACGGGGAAAATTATACATATGGTATTTGAGGGCTTTCGTTACGTGCGTTGCGTAAACGGTTAAAGTTACCCAAAAAATATGTATGAAAGAATTATTCCTCTTTTAAATGATTTAAAAAAAAATGTCCTCGAATGCATACGTCTATCTTTTAAGATAGACTCACTATAACCTTTTTTATGGTAATCAATTTTAGTCGCAGAAGTACTTTAAAAGATATACTTTTAAAAAGTTCTTAAGACGTCGCGGGCAACAGTTAGTTTAGAATAAATTTAAAGAGTTATGTTCGCCTTTGTACATTTGCTTACGTCTGTCATATTTTGATATATTATTAGTGTGTATAACAAAGTATAAATAAATAATAATAAAATAAATTTAGAATCGTGTAATACAGATAAATATTGCTCAGCATACAAATAAGATTTTAACTTTACTATATTTCTGTTAATTAATTAATTAATTTAATAAAACTAACTAGACGACGTACTCCAAAATGATACCACATTTATAGTTCCACAAGTGTTTTTTATATTTATTAACATATCAAAATTAAAGTTAGAAAACATTACATGAAGAGATACAAGAATGGTATGCAAAAATTCAAATCATTCTTTTTCTTTTTTTAAACATACTATATGGCTTCTTTCCAGCCACGACCACCAACAGCGCTTTACAAATAAAATTAACAAACATTTTACAACAGTAGTATGGCCATTAACAGGTTTTTCTAAATTAAATTATGTAGTTGACAATTGTTAAAGGAAAAACAGAAAAAATTAACAAATCAAACAAGTAGGCAATCGTTGAAGTCACAATAATGTTTATACACATACGCAACAGATATGTACATTCAATAATAAACATATACATATACACCAATACACAAATACACACATATATGCATACATACAATATTTCACGAGATGGAGTAACGATCTTCAAAGTATGAATCCTCAGGAATGGCAACGCATGTGGAGTATCATGGGCGAAACAGTATACTCTGTTATGTCCATGGTATTGCTCATGTCTATAGGCGACGGTTACCACTTTCCATCAGGTGGGCCGTCAGCTTGTTTGCCATTCTAAGTTGTATAAAAAAAAAGTATTAAATTCAGGACTCAACGGATGCAAGTAGCGCGGGATCGTACTTGTGGCTAAACTAGTTCTATTTTCCAACTTTGTCTACGTGGATTAATGCATCAAGTGTCCTATATGCTAAATTATGATATAACTTACCCGTTATTTAGTAGTTTATGCATTGAAAAAGTAACAAATATTCAACTACGTACAAGATATTTGCAAACTTCCATGTTTATTTCAGTTACTATATTCAATAGTGGATGATGCGTCAGGGGTGTTCTTCTCTAGAAATCTGTCCGATTCTAGAATAAGGGCATACGGGTACACGACCCCGGCCTCCCGAGCTGTTGTAGTGTCCTTTCTGCAACTGCAGTGCCCCCCCCCCCTTTCCTTTCCCACACAAGTCCCTTATTCCTCTCATTTACTAATTTCCTTTACATATTTCCAACGTTCCTTTCCTTTCCTTCAAATCCTTTCCTCCATACCGCAGGTGGCGGAAACCACCAACAAATGCATTCTCAAAGAGGGTTGACGTCAGGCAGGCGGCCGGTCGTAAAACTATAAGCCAAATCTTTTTGTAATATGGATAAAACTATGTTACGCCGACCCCAAATAATAATTGGGATAAGGGTAGGGAGATGATGATTCGATAGTGGATGATAAATATGTTGTATTAGCGACGATATCTGAACAGTATTCTAATTTTAGAGAATCCATATTTGTCAGTATAAATTAGGTACTAGATATTGGTTTAACTCGGCTCGAAGCGTACCCACGCGTTTCCAATGAAATTGAAAAAAAAAAAGCTCCTTCACATCGACGGATATGGGTATGCAAACAAGTTATTTCTGTAAATAGGGTAATTTTAACTGCGTTATTTACACTTAATTAACTGTAGCGGTTGAAAATAAAAAGATTCAAGGATATTTTCTCAGAATGACTCAACTTCGCTAATGCTCTTTTAACAAGAAAACTTGTTCGCAGTTGTCGGAAAACATTCCCTTAGTGTTCGAGGAAGCTGGGCTACCGATGATAATGTGATTATATAAATGAAACGTAGACTGCGATTGAAATTTATACTTATGTTAAGTTTTAAGTAATTGAAAAAAAGAAAGAAAAAGAAAAAGAAAGAAAGAAAGAGAGAGAGAGAAAGAAAGAGAGAGAGAGAGAAAGAAAGGGGAAAAACATTATTTAGTGGATAAATTTATTACTGGTTTAAACTTCATCGTCATTATCATCTCATCATCTCAGTCATTATCCGTCCACTGCTGGACATAGGCCTCCCGCATAGACTGCCATAAGGAACGGTCTTAGTCCACTTGCATCCACTGAAATGTATTTAAAGTCGTCACTACATTCATTGGGGGATCTTTTTAATGGGTGACAGCCTATTATTAATTATAATATTAATATTATTTATATATATATATATATATATATATATATATATATATACTGATTTTGACTAAACTTCTATGGGATTAATCACAATCGAATTCAAAACCTCCTTCTTTTTGAAGTCAAGGAACCCTTGAGACGTGTTTCGAAACAAAACTCGAGAGTTTTGTTCTAACTCGATACATGTTTGAAAAATAGGAACATTTAAATTTAGGCATATTCAATTGAGCGCTGTGAAATTATGTCTTGTACACTGCTGAAGTTTGATAATTGGATCCCCTTGGAACATTCAAAAGGCACGTATCTTTAGAAATCGTTATTATGTTATCGAAACAATTAACAAGTGAAGTATTCTTTAAGAAAAATCATTGAACATTTTTTGTTTTGTTGAACATTTATTTATTTATTTACATTTTATTGCACCAAGTAAAAAGAGAAATAACAAATACAGTAAATATTAATGAGAAGTGATACAAAAGGCGGCCTTATGGCTAAACAATCTCTTCCAGACAACCTTTGGGTAGAGGACATTGAGAAAAAGACAAAGGGTAGGTGGCGCACTATTATATAAATATTATCATATACAAATATATATACATACATACATACACACACATATATAATATATACACAATTAAATATATACATACATACACATACTTAACAGCACACATACAACAGAAAAAAAAACGACGAAGGAAAACGAAGTGAGAACACAGGAAAATAGTACTAAAGTCAGAGGTAGTAGGATTTAACACAGGTTTTACATTATGACCGTGATACAAGATTGTGTACTCAGAAGTGAAAGTGGCTGTGTATATTGTAAATACCTATAGTTTTATAATATTCATTCCTATTGTACTACCACGGAAAGGTTATATTTGCGATTGATAAATGTTAAACACATGTTTAGACGTCTTACTGTGAAGGCGTGTCTAATATCTATGGTAATTCTAAACGAGAAAAAGTCTTGTGTAATTTAAAATAAATAATGTTTAAAGTAATAAAAAGAAAAGGTGAAATATTAATTCTATGCTTAATTCTATATATAATTAAAAAAAAAAACATGCATATATAAATATTGTGAGCAAGGGTGGACTTATCTCTGACAGAGATCTCCTCCAGTCAACCCAATGTAGTTAGAAAGCATGTTGTTAGCGGGCAGCTGAAGTGCTACAACTATTAATGTTTAGAGTAGATACATAAACAAAAATACAGTTAAATAAAATATTAAGATACATAATAAAATATTACATAAATACATATACTATGAATAAATATACAATAGAAATTTAGTTAAATGATTTTAAAGTTTGACAGTTCAATTATAAAAATAAATAAATTAAGATTGTTAAATATCCCACTGTTATATGTCCATTGTATACATACAAACATGTTTTCATCTACTATATATATATATAGAAGTTTATTTAGTTCACTTATTCGGATAAATAAATAGATAATAATACTGGCAACTAAGAAACGCACGCGTTGCCATGGTGACCACAAATAACAGAAAAAAGTGAGTTCTTATTAAAAATGTTTGTATAACAGGACAACGTTTTTTATTTATCACAAAATTAATTAAATAAACCGAGTAGTTCCTCAAGATCCTTATTCAGGATTATTCAAAGATTATGACTCAAACGAAAGAAAATTTAAATTAACCTTTTCTTGAAAGAGGTAATTGGAGGGCTCTCCTGTATGTGGGAAGGGAGTTTGTTCCATAATTGGGCAGCTCGATACGAGAAAGAGTTGCCCATAAAATGTGTTCTACACAAAGGTAGGTCGAGAATCCTGGACTGAACTTGACAGGAGCGTTTAGGACGGACTGGTGGCGGTAATAATTTAAACCGGAAGCGGAGGTACTAAGGAGAATTGGAGTTATTAAAAGAAGCACTAAAATAGTGTCACTCAGCTACGTATATATACATATATATAAGCCTTCTCAATAAGTGGAGTTTTACCAGTTGCTACGCTTCATAGGTGGGTTAACAACCGCAGTTAGGCTTTTAAGATACGTTTTAAGAGGGATGAACAGAACACACTGTGACGACATCCTCCTCGTATCTCATTATTTTACTGCAATATCTAATACAAACTGAAACAACTATACAAAGCTCACTGTTTGACGACAGGTACATAAATGGATACGAGCATGCCCAAGCAGACGATTTTTGTACAAAGTTTTCTTCTGGCAATAAAATTAACTTTTTTATCATTATTGTATCTATAAGGAGAGTATTGCTAATAATTGTCATGTTTGGCAGGTGGATTGACAATCGCAGTTAGGTGATGTTTTAAGAGGGACGCTGATGCCCATATTTCGAGTATTAAATTCCCTTAGTCGCCTCTAAGGCACTCACGGGAAAGCAAGGAGTGGCCCATTCTATGCCGGGACCACACGGCGTGAGATTTACTTAAATACAGGTAATTTTTTTTTATACAACTTAGAATGGCAAACAAGCTGACGGCCCACCTGATGGAAAGTGGTAACCGTCGCCTATAGACATGAGCAGTACCATGGACATAACAGAGTATACTGTTTCGCCCATGATACCCCCCATGCGTTGCCACTGTACACGTGTATTATTTTTCTAAAACGAGTATATAGTACAGTACAAACAAATAGGTAATAAGATTTTCGCCTCATTAGCGTTAAATTATTCCGGTGGATATAGCTATTGAATTCTTTGGCTACTATTGATACGTACCTAGTGTGCGTGGACCACGTGTATATAAATATATTACTAACATTGGAACTATCAAGATAATTACTCGCTTATTACGTACACGTGTTAAGGAACTTTTTGTATTTAATTGTTTAACAATCAGTTCTAGTGATTAGGATCAAATATATTACTATCAATATACCTTATCAGGTCGACCTCTTCACGGTTCCTCCTGGAAACTGTCGTGATTGATTCATTATTGAATTTGTCACGATGGACTAACTGACCTGCTATCATCTTCACCTGTCATCCCTCACTGGTGCCCCGCCAGTGTATACTGATAGCACAGGTGGGGTAAAAAACCTTACAATTAGCTTTATTATAATATTCATTCATTTATTTATATATGTGTACATGGCGGACTTAATGCTAAAAGCATTCTCTCCCAGTCAACCATAGGGAAGTGTCAGAATACACGAATGCGGTACTGACTATTGATATATATACATACTAAAATTATATATATATATATATATAGATATATATATATATATATATATATATATATAAAATAATTAAAACTAAATTTGCTTCGAAACAAGCACTTTTAATGCTTCGACAAACAAAAACACGAGCTTCAATCGTTTCAAATTATTACGACATTTAATATAATATATAATAATAATAGCCTATAATTTTACAATGTATTTGTTTTGAATTCCTTCAGTCGTATCGTACATTAAATTATATTTTGGTATTTGTGCACAATTAATATAGAATGCCGTTCTAATTACGGAATAATTCGGTATTTATGCAAAGCATTTGATTATGGTATTCGTATTGTGCGGTGGAATAGTTACAACACTCAAAATATGTTACAAACGTTAATTACCTCATGTATGTGTGAATTAATATTCTAAGATTAATAATTTATAGTCTTGGAGGTTAACAATTTAGACTTTTATAATGTAGTTCTTTCTGTTTTCTTGTACAATTGATTTTTTTTTTTATACAACTTCTAAGTTGTACGTGTTAGTTTTTGTATTAATTTTGTTAATTTTAAACCAGTTAAATAAGGTATTGTTAGAAAAAAAAAATCATTTATTATCTATCTTGGCGTGAATTTACCGGGCACAGAGGAATAACATCTGAGTCCTTAGGAATGGCAACGCATGGGAGGTATCATTGGCGAAACAGTATACTCTGTTATGTCCATGGTATTGCTCATGTCTATAGGCGACGGTTACCACTTTCCATCAGGTGGACCGTCAGCTTGTTTGCCATTCTAAGTTGTATAAAAAAAAAGATAGATAGATAGAGTTATTTATTTGCCAAAACATAGTTTTTACAGACATTGATTTGTTGTGAAGCATGCAAATTCATTATTGGCTAGATACAAGTGACATTACATTTAATACATACATATAAGTTACTTAACATTACATCAATTATTTATTCAACTAATAATAATAAAATCACAATAGTATGTTAAAAAATCAATCAATAACAATACATTCGCACCTGTACTGCTCAGTTTGCTCCCACTTATCAAGCTATTTTTCTGCTCAGTTCTCTGATTGCTCAGCGGCCAGATATTGACATATTTAATGACAAAATAAATATATTTTTAAAATGTTGTATAAAATTTGTAAGTTTGTAAAATAAAACTATGGCTCACTACACGTTTTGGGAAACTGTAAGTGTGGTGAGTAATTTTCAAATAAATAAATAAATAATTAGATTCAGTTCAATGTCAGTGCTATTTAATAATAAAGTACAAATTATATTAAAAACCGTGAAAAACGCGGTTTTTGAAAAGAGGTTTCTTCAGGGGCGGCAACGCACGCTTAATACCCCTGGTATTGCAGGCGTTCATAGGCTACGGTAACCACTTACCATCAGGTGGGTCGTATACTTGTTTGCCCCCTCAGTGTTATAAAAGTACACATCGGATTTTGATACGGATTTCGCTGTTATTCAGATATTTTTTATGAGAGATTTGTATGTACAAACATTACTTAAGTTAATTAAATTAAACAAATGTATAATTATACAAATTCAATAGTAAATTTAACATGTGCTATGCCGTGGCATAAATCGTGTATTGACAGAAAAATTAAATGTAAAACATCAACTAACGCATTACTTGTAAAACAGAAACTTTAACCCTAAGAAGACACAAGTCTGCGCGTTCACCGCAAAAAAGACACCGTTTGTCGTATCACCTCACTTTCAGGGCACTTCCCTTGATAATAAGTCGAGTCTGGGGATTCTTGGCGTCGATATATCTAGCGACGTCCAGTTTTGCGGTCATCTGGAGGAAAAAGCTAAGATAGCTTCCAAAAAGTTGGGGGTGCTCAATAGGGTGAGACGGTATTTCACGCCAGAAAACCGCCTGAAACTGTATAAAGCTCAAGTGAGGCCACACATGGAATACTGTTCTCACCTGTGGGCAGGAGCGCCACAGTACCAACTCCTTCCGTTAGACCGCATTCAAAGTCGGGCAGCTCGAATTGTTGACGATCGGCGTCTTACTGTCCGGCTCGACCCACTGAAACTGCGTAGAGATGTTGCATCTCTGTGCATCTTCTACCGAATTTATCATGGGGAGTGCTCTGAAGAATTGTTCGGATTGATACCTGCTGCAGATTTTCACCATCGTACAACCCGCCATAAACTAAAATTTCATCCCAACCATCTGGACGAGTGGCGGTTCTCCACCGTGCGTTTTTCAAGGCACTTTCTTCCTCGCACAACCACTCTTTGGAATCAACTTCCAGCAGCAGTATTTCCGAACCGATACGACAACATAACCTTCAAGAAAAGAGCATATTCCTTTTTAAAAGGCCGGCAGCACACCTGCAATGCCGTAGGTGTTGTGGGTGGCCATGGGCGGCGGTAGTCACTTACCATCAGGTGTGCCGCATGCTCGTTTGCCCCCTGTGTTGTAAAAAAAAAAAAAAGAAAAGACATTTTTTTATTAAAATATAGCTTTTCAAGAGTCATGTTACGATCTGGGATTACATATATGTCGAAAACAAGGAGTTATAGTGGAGTGGCCGTGTACAACACGCTACTGCGACGAGATATCGCTTGTTCGTTGTTTTTTGTCGTACCGCCATTTTCCGCCATCAATAAGATGTCTCCGTGCTAACATTTTCCAACCAATTTCATAATGCCTAAAAGAGATTTTCCACTTTTGTACGGAGCATTAAAAAGGGTCTAGGTTTTGCCTGAATCCATTATATTTTAAAGGAAAGAGAGATTTTTGGAACACGAGGATAATAATTCAGTATGATTTTTGGATCGTACAAGAATTATTTGGCAATAAATTTGGGTTATCTGGTTATCTGGTTATCTGGTTTTGTATTTGGATTGAATTCTTGTTAGTTCATCCAAGTACATCGATTAACTTACACTGGATATCATATTTATGATATAAAAGTAATCTTTATTGAAATAAACTTGTATACAAGCTCTTTTAAATCATTATTTTTTATGATTGCACTGCTGGGTTCGAAATACCAGAGGGAGACTTTGTACAAAAGTCGTTTGCTTGGGCACTTCTGTCACATTCGTGTTTCAACCGTGAAGCAGTTGTGTTGGCATGGCTGTGTTTCGGTTTGAAGGGTGGGATATGGCGTGAATTTACTGGGTACAGAGGAATAACACCTGAGTCCTCAGGAATGGTAACGCATGGGGGGTATCATGGGCGAAACAGTATACTCTGTTATGTCCATGGTACTGCTCGTGTCTATAGGCGACGGTTACCAATTTCCATCAGGTGGACCATCAGCTTGTTTGCCATTCTAAGATGTATAAAAAAAAAATGTTGCTATTTGTTGTAAAACAAAGTACCTACATTTTGCTGTGTACATTAAAAAAAAACCAATTAAGACGCAAGGTAATGTCCATGAAGTTTCTGTCTCTCCTACGTAAAGTCAAATATATATTTTTTTTACAACACAGGGGGCAAACGAGCATGCGGGTCACCTGATCGTAAGTGACTTCCGCCACCCATGATCACCCACAACACCAACGGCATTGCATGTGTGCTGCCGGCCGAAAGGAATATGCTTTTTTCTTAAAGGTTATTATGTCGTATCGGTACGGAAATACTGCTGCTGGAAGTTGATTTCAGAGTGGTTGTGCGTGGAAGAAAGTGCCTTGAAAATATCTTGTCTTTCATCCACTTTCGAATTATATAACATATATCATATATAGGTTTAAACTCGCTATTAGCTATGTTTGGCACACCACAGTGCTGGTTTTCAGTTTGCACCATTCCGAGAAATATAAACTTCTATATTAAAATTTTATTGTTTGAACTTTGGTAAGTACACATTATATTTCAATTTACTTATATTAAATTTTAACTTATGTGAATTTTTGTGAAGAAGATTTGATTAGTTTATCTATGCTATAGTAATATTTATATTTAAATATAAATTATTAAAAAATCTAAACATTGAAAAGTCATTTAATAATATAATATTTATAAAAATATTATATTATTAAATTAAATTTAAATTAATTCAATGTTTAGTTTTTTTTATGGGTGATAACCCCAACTAAGCTATGGGAATACACTGGTGAAGCACCATTGAGAGATGAAAGTTGATGATGAAAGCAGCGAGTCTACTATGAAATGAAATTCCGAAATTTAGGACCCAAATTCGTGTTTTTGTTTATACCAAAATCGGACCAATAAATGGAGTTTAACATTTCGTTCGTCATACATCCTATCATAAAAGTCCAAAGGAATAATATTTTAACATTTTTAATATTTCCAAACGGCACGTATTATGTAATTTTGACATCAAATTTGTGCTTCGGTTGGCTATGAAATTTCGGAAAACATTTTATGGCAGGCCCTCAGGTCTAACTGCCATCGTGATGAATATATAAAAAACTAACTTAGTTTCTGGGAGGTCAACACAACGGAGTATAGTGCTAGCAATAGGATCACTAGTTTCCATTATTTATAATACCTTCCTCCAAATGTTTAGGTTTATAAGTGGTTTAAATATATCTTTTAATATGAAACAATACAGGAAAGGAAATTGCGTACAAGTTTTAGATATAAAAACATTATGAGCTACATACAACCAAGATTAAACGTAGTTATACATGTATTATTCAATGAAAACTAAATAAGTAATCATGAGCGAGAGAATCAGTCTCCACAAGTAGCATCCGTTAACAAGTATGGCGGATGAGCCAGCCATCATTACATTCATTAATTTTTCCCCCCCTTTCCTTTCCCACATAAGTCCCTTATTCCCCTCATTCCCCAATTTCCTTTACGCTTTTCCAACGTTCACTTCCTTTTTTCCTCAATCCTTTCCTCCAAAGCTTCGGTGGCGGAAACCACCAACAAATACATTCCTAAAGAGGGTTGACGTCAGGCAGGCGGCCGGTCGTAAAACTAAAAACCAAATCATTTTGTAATATGGATAAAATCATATTACGCCGACCACAAATGATTGGGATAAGGGTAGGAAGATGATGATACATGGAGCGCAATTTCAGGGAAGAAAGTTGTATAACAGATTATCAATTGCTCTAAAAACTATCCAAAATTGGAGAATATTAAAAATCAAACTCCACGCCCTTCTGTTGGAAAATGCATTTACACAATAAATTAATTTTGGAAATATACTAATTGTAATTTGTATTTAGTTACTTGATTTTTCACTGAAATTGTTATTCATATCAATTCAGACTAATTATTATTACCTTATACAAATAAAAATACATAAAACAATACAACAATTTTACGTATTAACAATGTCACATTGTGACATTGTTAATATGTAAAACTGTCGTATGTTTGTTATTCACTTGTACAGTCTCAAAATATTATCATATTTAACACAATGCAATATTGTTATCGAATAAATTGTATTGAATCGAATTTGCGATTATATTGTCATTTGTAAGTCAATATTCACAATTACAAAGTACTCAGCGTGCTATAGAGAGAGAGCTGTTTTTTTCGATGGGTGAAAATGGTATGGTAACCCCGCCTGCGCTAACGGTATACGCTGGCGGAGCACCAGTGAAGGGCGATAGATGAGAATGAAAACAGGCCAGTTAGCCCATCATGATGAATTTATTAGAAATTAACCATGATAGTTTCCAAGGGGAACCGCGAGGAGGTCCACCTGGTTGGGTATATTGCTAGCAATGGGATTCTCAGTTTCCATTACTAACAATCCCTTTCCCCCCATAGAGAGAGAGCTATGGTCGAAGTTCTTTTACGTGTCAGAATACGAAATGAGGATATTAGTAACAGAACTAAAGCCACCAACATAGCCCAAAAGATAAGCAAGTTGTAATAATAATAGGTCGGCCATATAGCTTGAAGAAGCGACAATCGATGGGAAAGAAAACTTCTTAAGTGGCGACCCCGTACGGACAAACGCAATGTAGAATGACCTTCACTAGCCATCTATGATGATGATATTATATACGTAAAGACATTAATACAGTTATGGCATACATTTCTCATAGCACTATGTGAGAATAAATATAATATTTTTTATAGGACATAGTGGCGATAGAATTTTGCTTAATATCGATATCAGTTCCCAAGGAAAACAATTTTGATAACGTACAAAGAAGTGTCTTTGTGGGTTTCGTTTTTCTTTTGAGGTGAAACATGAAACTGGGCAAACTTTACACGTGTCGTGCGAAGTATGAATCTATACATACAATAGTAGTTTGAAAAACAAGATCACGAGAAAGATTGTATAGAATTGATTAGAAATGATATTTATTAAAATAGACTTTGTACAAAAGTCGATTGCTTGGGTACCTCTGTCCCATTCGTGTTTATATCGTGAAGCAGTTGTGTTTGCATGGCTGTGTTTCGGTTTGAAGGGTTGGATATGTCGTGAATTTACTGGGTACAGAGGAATAACACCTGAGTCTTTAGGAATGGCAACGCATGTGGGGTATCATGGGCGAAACAGTATACTCTGTTATGTCCATGGTACTGCTCATGTTTATAGGCGACGGTTACTACTTTCCATCAGGTGGGCCGTCAGCTTGTTTGCTATTCTAAGTTGTATTAAAAAAAACAAAGAAAAAAAAATTAAATTTTTAATTAATTTTTATGAGTATACTGCACAATTTGTAATGCAATTTCAGGTGAGAATAAGAGCCAAGTATCACACTTGATTGTAGCTTTTCTTTAAATATTTAAAAATAAAATTTTTAAAAGAAAGGAAAATTTATTATAAATATTATATATATATATATATATTTTTTTTTTTTTTTTTGTAACAGGGGGCCGCCGTCCATGACCTTTTTTTTCAAATAAGATTTTTTCATACAAAATGTTTCCCACATAATAAAATCGCTTGTGCAAAGTGTAGGTGTCAAACAGTACGTATACGTGAATGGAATAATACAGAAAGCACCTACTCACATTACCGAATGTTCAACATACATTATTACTGGATTTTAGGTATTCAAAAGATACCTCTGATGTGAGATTTCGTTTCTCCACAATTATTTGTCATGTAAAGGTGGTTATGGGAATGCGAGGTGTCGAATGATAATATTTATCAGATACGAGAATGCTATTGATTTTATATTTTTTGTCTTTTTTTTCCAATATCGTCAACAGCATATCACTGTGTGGTCCCGGCATAGAATAGGCCATTTTTATTTTTGCACATATTTTTATATGTGCTGGTTCTTGTATGTACTCGTATATATTTTTATTATTTATTAATTATATTAATTGTTAGTATAAATGCCGTCTATTGACTTGCTGTAATATATCTATATATATATATATATATATATATATATATATATATATATTTGATTCTATTTCAATTGTTTATCAATTTTCTTTTTTATAAAAGGGGGGTAAAGAGATTTCTTCAGGGTCGGCAACGCGCGCGTAATGTCTCTGGTATTGCAGGCGTTCATAGGCTACGGTAACCGCTTACCATCAGGTGGGCCGTATGCTTGTTTGCTACCTCAGTGGTATAAAAAAAATTGTCAATGTATGTAAAAAAATTAATTTTGAACAGGCCACTTCTTCCTTTCCCGTGGGTAAGAGTGTTGTAAGAGGCGACTAAGGGAGGGCGAGGGATGGGCAGCAGCGTCTCTCTTTAAATATCTCCAAAGCCAAAGCGGTTGGCAACTACTGGAAAATCCCCCAAGAGGGAGGCTTATGTAGTAGAAATATATATATACTCATACTAGCTGACTCGGTGAATGTTGTTTTACCATATACATACATTATTTCTAGAACTATACATGAAAATATATCGTACTACAATTATTATATTCGATTGTCATCTTGCAACCATATTGCGGCATATAAAAATTGCAATTAAACGACAGGGGTTGATCGTAAAAGCGCGAAAATTTGAATTTGTATGTATTTTTCAATGCTAAATGATAATAAAATAAAAATAAAATAAATTGTCCAAAAAAATAAAAAATAAATATTTAGGGGTGGGTCACTCCTATCATTGAGGGGTGTAAAAATAGATGTTGGCCGATTCTCAGACCTATCCAATATGCACACAAAATTTTATAAAAATCGGTAAAGCCGTTTCGGAGGAGTTTAGTAACAAACACCGTGACTTGAGAATTTTATATATTAGATATATATAGCTGTAAATTTTATTACATTGTTATTTTTGTGAGAGAAATACATATATATTGTACTTTTACTTTACTAGTACATATATTAATGTAATCATAATATGTGAGCGTTTATCACGAAGAATGTGTACTAGACGATTTTTATTAATATTTTCAGAAATATGCTTAATTTTTTTATGTATAATTTCAACACCATTTTCTAAGAACTGGATAAATCGGACAGGCATGACAGACATATGTATGTATGTAGATAATTATTATACGAATATAACAATAATAATAATAACGATGGGTGACGTCCACCGAAATCATTCCAATCGTGCTGTCACTGAACGGTCTTATCCCAACCAGTCTGGAACAACATCTCAGACGGTTGGGATTCCGAGGCGGCTCACTCCCGGGAAAGATGCAGAAAGCGGTGCTCTTAGATGCTGCCCGCATTGTACGCCGGTTTCTCTCTTTGGGGCCCTGAACCCCGGCCAACTGTGCTTCTGCCGGGGGTTAGTTGCCATCTCCTCTCCTTAAGAGGGGAGATGCGAATTTCTGTAAAAAATAAATAATAATGAGTTTATTTCATCTCCACAAATTACAGTATTTGTACAGATTGTTTATTAAATTAAATTAAATTCTTTATTGCTATTTCATGTTGTAACAAAACAAAGTATTTAATTATTTAGTAGTTATTTATTTAAGTAGTTATTTACTTTTATACAAAAATATATGTATCGTAATTTGAAGGAGATCTGGTGGTCTACCATGAAATGAAATTCCGAATTTTCGGGCTCAATTTCGTAATTTTGTTCGTACCAAAATTGATCCAGTAAATGGAGCTTAACATTTCGTTCATTATAAATCCTATCCTAATAGTCCAGAAGAATAATATTTTAATATTTTTAATAATTTTTAACTGCATGTATATTATATAATTTTAACATTAAATTTCTGTTTCGTTCGTCCCCGAAATTTTGGAAAATATTTCATGGTAGGCCCTTTGGAGTCTTAACTAAGCAGTAACCTGTATCTTAAACACGAGGCCCCACTCAATAAAATAATAATAATTCAATAGTAAAAGGTAGTTATGTGGATTAAAAATAAATATGGTTTAATATTAATATAAAAGTGCGCGTATATGCGTTTTTTTTATGCAACTTAGAATGGCAAACAAGCTGACGGCCTACCTGATGGAAAGTGGTAACCGTCGCCTATAGACATGTGAGCACTACCATGGACATAACAGAGTATACTGTTTCGCCCATGATACCCCCCATGCGTTGCCATTCATGAGAACTCAGGTGTTATTCCTCTATACCCAGTAAACTCACGCCATATCCCACCCTTCAAACTGAAACACAGCCATGCAAACACAACTGCTCCACGGTTGAAACACGAATGGGACAGAGGTGCCCAAGCAATCGAGTTTTGTACAAAGTCTCCTCTCTGGTTTTATTTGATATCTATTATATTCGAATTACGAATAAAAATATCATTTATTTTTTTATTTTATTTTACTCTTCCTGTTCAATTTAATTTAAATTATTTATTATTATTATTTCTATAAATCAAATGATAAAATCGATACAATAAAATAAAATACGTTTATCAAAGTGACTCAACTACAAATCAAACCCGTAAGTACGCGACATTGTTCTAATCGATCACCAATCTTAAAATTAGGGCCACATACAATGCTGCCTAACTGCATTAATCAATATAGAGCTTGTAAATTAGTCGTGAGCTCATCAAAACAAAAACTGATAGTACTACGTCTAGCTACGCTTCGTAGCATCTCTTCGTAGCTCGTAGGCCGTAGTACGCTACGTGGGCGTAGCGTTATGGCGTATTGTGACGGGACGAGGCGTGCCCCGCCTGGCCCCAGCTGATCTCTTACGTAATCGGCAACTGTTCAAGGCAGCCTGTTACAGCCTGTAGTGATGCGCCGTGTTAACCTTTTTAGTATTTGAGTTTTTTTGGTATTGATGAATAATAATTAACTTGAGTCATACTGTATTGTAATTATTTACATCGGCTTTACTGACCTTTTAAATTCTGTAATACCCGACTAATTTCAAACTCAGTTTTGGTACCCATTAAAAAAGATTTAAATTTCAACTCGACTTTGAAGACAATACTTCAATACTCGGAGATTTTTCCCAATTGATTTCTGAATCTTTTAATTTGGTTACTTAATATTTTCCCTTTACTAAGAAAAAACATATATAAAACAGAAACATAAAAACTTAATGTACAGAATTTAAATATAATTTAATAGAAAGTTAGGTACTAGAATACTTAATGTACAGAATTTAAAAATAGTTTAATAGAAAGTCAGGTACTAGAATACTTAATGTACAGAATTTAAATATAGTTTAATAGAAAGTCAGGTACTAGAATACTTAATGTACAGAATTTAAAAATAGTTTAATAGAAAGTCAGGTACTAGAATACTTAATGTACAGAATTTAAATATAGTTTAATAGAAAGTCAGGTACTAGAATACTTAATGTACAGAATTTAAAAATAGTTTAATAGAAAGTCAGGTACTAGAATACTTAATGTACAGAATTTAAATATAGTTTAATAGAAAGTCAGGTACTAGAATACTTAATGTACAGAATTTAAATATAGTTTAATAGAAAGTCAGGTACTAGAATACTTAATGTACAGAATTTAAAAATAGTTTAATAGAAAGTCAGGTACTAGAATACTTAATGTACAGAATTTAAATATAGTTTAATAGACATCAATGTGGTTTCCAGGGAGAACCGCGTGGAAGTCGACCTGATGGGGTGTATTGCTTGCAATGAGGTTGTAAATGGCATTACTAACAATCCCTTCTCCCCCTAGCCTGTACTATTTTTATTCTGTACCATATATTGAGTATTCGAGTATTTAATTAGTTATTAGGTATTCGAGGCAGTCAACCAGACTCGCCGCATCCTTATCGCATGTATTACAAGTATAGTATTATATTATCACTGCCTGTACACTGTAATTAGAAATTGAATTCAATTTACTGGTATATATGAACTATAATGGCGTGTCTACAGCGAGCGGTCAAATGTAATGAGACGATCAAAACATGCCACTTAGCTTTGAAATTTGTTGTGGGATAACAAGAGACGTTTTGATAGAGAGCATTATATGAAATTGACATATGTACAAGTAATAACTAATTAAAAATCGTCTTGTAAAAGGATTACTTGGAAACGAATGGACAAATAATGGATACGAGAATGCTTATTAAATGTTTTCACAGGAGAATTTGTACAAGAGTTGTCTGCTTATTGATACAGTCTTAGATTATAGTTGTATAGAGTTTCGAACCTCAAAAACAGGTCGACTTTTTGTCAGCTAATTGTCAAATTAGCCGACTTGATTTTTTTGGCAGTGTTCTATATACTTTCGTATAAAATGTGTCTTGACGTATTATGTAATAAATAAAATAAGTATTTACGCATTAGAAAGACGCAGAAATTATAAGACAAAATAAATACAGAAGTTATAAAGGAAACACCTATAACTATTTATCACGCAAAATTGTATGAAAAAGTTGACTCGCTTTTTTCGAGTAATTTCTATGGAGACACTCTATCTATATAATCTAAGGATACAGTATACTCTGTTGTGTCCATGGTACTGCTCATGTCTATAGGCGACGGTTACCACTTTCCATCAGGTGGGCCGTAAGCTTGTTTGCAATTCTAAGTTGTATAAAAAAAAAACATTAATCGACAAAGGTGAATAAACAGGAAAAAGAAATCTAAAATTTTAATACGGAAACGGTAGAGAGATTAAATACATAAATTTATTTTTAAACGACTTCAAAAAACAGAGCGATTATCAATTTGGTTGTATCTCTTTTGAGATACCTCAAAAGTCCTTCATTAGTAAACTAATTTGGAAAATTCTTTTTTCATTTCATAGGACATACTTTTAGGCTAATTCTATAAAAAAAAAATAATCAACAACGTTTCAGTACTTTTGTTTTTATATCAAAATAAATGTTAGTGTTTTTTTTTGTGCAACAAAATCTATTTAATAGTTTTTTTTTATACCACTAAGGTGGCATAGAAGCAGCCCACCTGATGGTAAGCGATTACCGTAGTCTGTGAATGCCAGCAATACCGAATTTTGCTTACAAATAATATAATTAATAAAAAATATATACGTAACAGGTACTAGCATATTCTATAAACACAATTAGGACTATGGAGCATGGGGTTCTTCAAAAATGTAGTAAAAAGTTTTTATTTTTAATTTTTTTAATGGCTTCATCCCACGGCAGGTGGAGTGAATGGAATAACAATGGAATGTTAATCTCGCCTGCGCTGTCGGTATACGCTGGAGCAGCACCAGTGAGTGATCATAGATGAGGAAGAAGGCAGGTGAGTCGGCCCTTCGTGATTAATTTTCAGGGAGGACCGTGTGGAGGTCGATCTGATGGAGTATATTGTAGGTAATGGAGCCACACGATTCCATTATTCCCTCTGGTAAAGAAATTTTTCAGGGTCGGCAACGCGCATTTAACACCTCTGTTATTAGGTGCAAACATTTATAGGCTACTGTAACCGCTAACCATCAGGTGGGCCGTATGCTTGTCTGCCACTTTAGTGCTATAAAATAAAACTATCTCTTATTTTTAACAAATATTTTCCACAGCATTTTAAGTGCTATTAGCAACAACATTTGACGAGACAAAAAATCCATCCGATAAACAGGATTCTCGTAAAAAATGGCCTTTTTTGTAGTATAATGGAAAACAGGGCGATATCCTATAGTGCTTAATCTAGGCTGACAGCCCACTTAATGGAAAATGGTTACCATTGGCTATAAACATAAATATTAAAGACATTGTGAGGTTGCGGGTTGTATTGAGACGAGGTTTGTGGAAATATATATTTCCAATGGCTCGGTTATAACTGACAAAATTAAGAAATTAAAATGATCTTATATTGTTTGTGGAACTCACTTCCCACCTCTACACGGTGCGCTCAATCGTTGTCCATTTTTAAAAACTTAATTAAATCCCACTACCTATCCTTATAATCATTTAGTCCTACGTATTTACAGTTTTATGTGTGTTATATATGTGTGGTATTATGGTATATTTGTATGTATTTTCGCGTATATATGTATGTATATGTGTATGTATGTATATATATTTATATATGTATGTGTATGTATATATTTGGATGTATGTGTTTATTTATGTATGTGTATATGACTATGCTGTCACATATATTATTTTCTACGGATCTGTTTCTTTTAACGCGTCACTTACTTACTTATGCTTTAATTCCTTCTACCCAAAGGTTGTCTGGAAGAGATTGCTTAGCAATAAGACCGCCTTTTGTACTACACTATACGTATTGAAAACTGTTCAACAAATCCTGTTATGTTGGTGCAATAAAGTGTTAAATAAATAAAATAAATAAATATATACAAAATACAAATATAGGAAATTAATACAAAACTGTTAGGGCGATACATTGACCTAGTACGTGCAGTGCTAAATTAACAATTATTAAATTTCTTAGTAAACCAACAATGTTATTGCACTGCACGAATGTCCATAGATATGGCTTCATAGTGAGGTTGATGGCAAGTTCGTCGCATTGCTTTTACTGGAAGCTAATGACTTTAATTATCATCATTATTATATGAACCGTTAACTTTTTTTTTATACAACTTAGAATGGCAAACAAGCTAACGGCCCACCTGATGGAAAGTGGTAACCGTCGCCTATAGACATGAGCAGTACCATGGACATAACAGAGTATACTGTTTCGCCCATGATACCCCCATGCATTGCCATTCCTGAGAACTCAGATGTTATTCCTCTGTACCCTGTAAATTCACGCCATATCCCATCCTTCAAACCGAAACACAACCATTTAAATGAATGAAAATGGAATGGTAACCCCACCTGCGCTAACGGTATACACTGGCCGTACGCCAATGAGAAATGATAGGTGAAGATGAAAAGGTAGGTCAGGTAGCCCATCATGATAAATACACTTTGTATTCAGCACGATGGTTTCCAGGGGGGACCAAGAAAAGGTTAACCACGAATGGGACAGAGGTACCCAAGCAAACGACTTTTGTACAAAGTCTTCCTCTGATGAGTCTCTGTCCGGTGGTCTCCCTCTATACCTGATTTGTCTTCCAGATCCCAATTTGTACGTTTCTAATTCTTTCACCATAGTAGGCATTTCCAAGTGTATATTTCAGTGCTCAGACTGTACAAATATTTGAAATCGTACCATGGGGAACCATGGAGAACCTGTAATAAATACCTACGGAAACTATAATGAAGATATTAATATCCTAAAGATTAAGCTTCTAATACTGAGCACGAGTATCTCCTAAGTGGATGGATAATAGCCTATTATTACTATGGTCAGATGGCTTGTTACGGGGTTTTATTTCAAGTTTTCCTTCTCGAACACTATGTATAGTGTATTATTCCTTTAGTCGCCTTTTATACCATTTTACTAATATAAAAAAATATAACTGTACATAAAATATTAAAAAATAGTACATTACTGCAGCGGCCAGCAACTGAGGCATTGATGGACGAACGTGCAAATGTGGGCCGAGGCGAAGCCGAGGCACACATACGTGAGTCCATCAATGCCTAGTTGTGGCCAAGGCTTGTATAATACTTTCCTTAAACCAAAAACACAATTTTACTTTTTAAGTTCAATGACGAATAACGAACAATAATAATTTTTCACGCGCCATAATATTCCTTTGTTTTTTTTCAATAAACAGCTTTCTATTTGCAAGCCAGTTCGAAATTTAAATAAAACCTTGTATTAGTTACCTCCTTGGTAGCCATGTTTCAAAGTAAAAGGTCATTACATTTTTAAATTACAGACTATTTTTTAGAATTTTCGTCTGTCTGTCTGTATGTTTGTTATAGTACCATGCAACAAGTGACATCAAATTAGATGCGGTTTTCATAGATATAAGAAGGTTAAACTTGAAAACTGGTATATGTTTTGTCTTGATATACCATTTAGATTAGCTGTCTAGATCCCGGAATAGAATAGGCCACCCCTTCCTATCCCGTGGGTGTCGTAAGAGCCGACTAAGGGAGCTTATGGTGGAGATATGAGCAGCAGCGTCCCTCTTAAAATATCATCCAGAAGCCTTACTGCGGTTGCCATTCCGCCTGCCAAGCGTGGCAACTACTGGCAAAACACTTTAGGGAGGAGGCTTACGTTCAGCAATGGACAGTTAAAAGCTGACATGATGACGATGATCCAGGTTATGTGGACGTAGTCACAGGTAAAATACTAGTTAAATAAAATATACCATTTAAATACAAAACCCTAAAAAGAACTTTGAATACATTTCAACATTTACCTTCTGCTGACGCTGTATTTTTCTTTAATATCTTATATTTCTATTTAAAATCGCAGACAGATCTGAGATAAGCGGGAGCTTGGAATAAAGTTTTCAGAGTTATTTGTTACGAAAAATATAATTGAAATTACAGTTTATTTATTTATTTATATTTTTTTTGCTGTAGAATTTTTTTTATGTTACTTAGAACGGCAAACAAGCTGACGGTCCACCTGGTGGAAAGTGGTAACCGTCGCCTATAGACATGAGCAGTACCATGGACATAACAGAGTATACTGTTTCGCCCATGGTACCCCCCAGTAAATTCACGCCATATCCCACACTTCAAACTGAAACCAGCCACGTAAACACAAGTGCTTCACAGTAGAAACACGAATGGGACAGAGGTATGCAAGCAATCGACTTTTGTACAAAGTCTCCCTCTGGTAAAATTTATTAGTCTTTGATATTACTTATATAAGAATGATTGATGAGTTCACTGTACAGTGGTATTCGTTTTGAGCAATAATTGTTAAGGTCAAGCAATCAAACATAGTTTGATCTGATTTTATACGAATCACGACCGTTACGCTGCAGGAATAAGGTTCGTTTTTGTTAGCGGTGTTCATGACTTTTACTTTTTTATTATTTCACCCGTTAACTGTCCACTGCTGGACATAAGCCTTCCCCATAAGGGGAGTTTTGCCAGTAGTTGCCACGCTCAGCAGGCGGGTTAGCATTGATTGGTTACCACAGATAGAGTTTGGTGATGTTTAAATAGGGACGCTGCTGCCCATTCCTCCCATCTCCATCCCATTAATGCCCATAGTCGCCTCTTACAATAGCCATGGGAAAGAAAAGTGTAAGTCATTTTATGTCATTTTATACAATTTTATGTAAATTTTTTGTTTAATATAATTGTAAGTACAGTATATTTATTTATTTATTTATTCTGTAGCATTTATTAATTCTTAAATTTCTTTCATCAATCTTTGATATTACTTATATAAGAATGATTGATGAGTTCACTGTACAGTGGTATTCGTTTTGAGCAATAATTGTTAAGGTCAAGCAATCAAACATAGTTTGATCTGATTTTATACGAATCACGACCGTTACGCTGCAGGAATAAGGTTCGTTTTTGTTAGCGGTGTTCATGACTTTTACGTTCAGTTAGACATACAAATTTATATGGTGGGCCCCCTGAATGTTAGAATTTTGGACCAGGAGACCTTAGTGGTCTCCTAAGGTGGTACAGTTCTCGATGATCTCTCTTAATTTACTAAACCTTACTAATATAAATAGGGAATGTTGCAAAGATGTTTAAATTTTCCTTGCTCAATCATTTTTAAGTACATTTCAATGAAATTTGGTACATTGCTAGATTACCAAAGCCGCGGGATACGGGTACTTTGAAATACTTAGAAAAAAATGATTAAGTATAATCAATTCAAAATTTAAACCGCTCGGTCATTAAACATTTTTTCAATTTATTATGCATGTTATATCTAGAGAGCTCTAAGTACAGATTTCTGAAATTTCCACGGTATGGCTAGAAAAGTCTGGCACGACTGAAGCCGGGAGTAACAGCTAGTTGAATACATTCAAACAGATAGTGTTATCCCCGTCGTTTCATGTAGATAATAACAAAATGTTCACAATAGCGTAACGTCAACACGTAAGCTGAAAGCTGACGTGAAATTAGCCGCTACGCAGCGAGACCGCGGGCGTACACTTAGCGTTTTTGAAGGCAGCGGCGCGGCGCGGGGGTCGGCCCGTGGCCCTGCCCAGACAGACGCCTACGCGCGCCGCTGCGGACGTGTCGCGCCGCGCCGCCGCGCCGCACCGCCAAACCCTCGCCCGCTGGCGGGCCGCGCGCCCGCCGCGCACCGCGCCTTGCCGCAACAGCGCCGCGCCGCGCCGCGCGTTCGCATTTTTTCTAAATTAAATTTTTTTAGAATTTTATAAGTTAACCTGACGGCGTACCGACGGGTGAGTATTGCACCTTAACTATATATCCGCTTACCGTGCATGTTCACGATTTTGCTGTTTTCTTTTCTTGCAATCTATTTTTATCTTGTTTTGAATGTTTATTAAAATATATTTCTTTGTAAAATTCACGTTTTGTTTGAAATGTTTCTGTTAATAAATTAATTTTTATATTTAAATGTGTTTTTTTTTAATTGACGATTAATATACTTACTAATTTTTTTTTTTGTATATTATTTATAGATCTTTATTGTAATTTTGTGTACTAAGTAAAATATATATTATTAAATGTAAAAATATTATTTATTTATTTATTTAATAAATAAGTTTATTAATTAAAGTCTTTTTTAATTCTTTCATTTATTTATTAGATTGTTTTTATTTTATAAGTAGGTTAAAGATTACTTGTAAAAATTTTAAATATATTTCAGTTTGATAATTTTCTTTTATTAATTTATATTATTAATATTTTTTTTCGTGTTTAAGTAATATTATCACTTATTTTTTAAAACTATTTAATTCATTTATTTTGACATTATTTATTTATTTTAATATAATCATAGTATTTACAATAACAATATTTAACGATATGAATAAAATGAAAAAATGAAAAAGAAATTTTTTGAACTAAAATGTAAAAATAATATACAAAAATTAGGGAGAACACAAAATTAATATCTTTTTTTATTAATAATAAATAAATAAATTGTATTCTAACTGAATTATTCAAGATTAATAGATGGAATTAATGGTACATTATAAATCATTGAAATTAATTTAAACCGACACAAGTGGGGAGCGTTTAGAGAGTTGTTTAAAATGATATATGTCCTAACACGTGTTCAGTACACATTTTAAAGTTTAAAGTTAACGCTTAAGTTTACAAATTAACAATCATAAATATTATTTTCTTAATATTATAAATGTAAAATTTTTTAAAAATATTTGCTAGTTTTTTTATACCACTGTGGTGGCAAACAAGTATACTACCCACCTAATGGTAAGCGGTTACCGTAGTCTATGAACGCCTGCAATACCACAGGGTATTTTTTTTTAAATGGGTGAAAATGTCATGGTAACTCCGCCTGCGCCATCGGTATACACCGGCAGGGCACCACTGAGAAGTGATAGGTGAGGATGAAAAGGCAGGTCAGTTAGTCCATCGTGACGAATTTATCGATAAATTAGTCACGATAGTTTCCAGGGGGAACCGCGTGGATGTCGACCTGATAGGGTATATTGATAGCGATGGGGACTAAACTTCCCATTACTAATAATCCCTTCCCTCACTAGAGGTATTTCGCGCGCGTTGCCGATCCTGAAGAAACCTCTGTTACCTTATAGCGGTTTAATAGCTTAAGCAATTATTATGAAATTTATGGTATTATTATACGTACTATGTAGAAAAAGAGATAGAGCTACTTTTTATCTCGGTTAGTAAACATATTTCGGGTCGCTTAAAAGTGATAATATAATTGATTAAATTATAGATAGATAGATATTCTTTATTGTTTCCTCCAAAAGGTTACAATAGTAAACTTATTTAATTAATATTTATATTATTATATGTATCATATCTCCCATATTTAGAACTAACAGAATTTTTCATCGTGCCTCCCACCAAATTGTTTATAATTACTCCTCTCCATCCAAAGGTTGCCTGGAAGAGATCGCTCTTAGCGATAAGGTCGCCCATTGTTTTCTCACTGTGATTATTTCTTGTAATTATTTATATTTATAATAAGTTTACTATTGTAATCTTTTGGAGGAAACAATAAAGAGTATCTATCTATCTATCTTGTTATAAATATAAACAATTACAAGAAATAATCACAATGAGAAAACAATGGGCGACCTTATCGCTAAGAGCGATCTCTTCCAGGCAACCTTTGGATGGAGAGGAGTAATTATATTATTATCACTCTTTTATTAAGTATATATCTTAATACTAGACTCGTTACGAGGTAGGTAGAGAGGACCGAGTGTTTAAAGTTTCTATTTTACGTAGGTCTTATTTCATTACTTTAACTTGCTTTTACCCGCGACTTTGTACGTATGAATTTTCGAAGTAAAAAAACCAATTAAATAGACGAATCAGAGGGACCATGAAATGTTTTCCGAATTTTCGGAACCAAACGAAACAGAAATTTGATGTTAAAATTACATAATACATGCCATTTGGAAACATTAAAAAAAATGTTAAAATGTTGTTCCTTTGAACTTTTATGATAGGATGTATGACGAACGAAATGTTAAACCCCATTTATTGGTCCGATTTTGGTATAAACAAAAACACGAAATTGAGTCCGAAATTTCATGTAGACCCGCAGATGTCAATATAAAACATACATTAGATTTTAAGATCGACTTTCAGAAATACAACTGTGAATATTGCATTCAATGTGATACAGTAATTTTTAGTTAATGCTAGAATAAACATGCAAACAGGTAAATTTGTATTTTTTTTTTAATTTTATTACTTTTATTAATACCTCAGTAAATTTTATTTCTTAATCGTTTCAATTGTACTTGACCTTGCACTAATTTGGGCGTGGCTTTACCTTTTCCCCCCGCTACCCGCTAAGATTTATCGCAATGAGAAAGAGTACTTCATTGTATAGAGTTGTATCGTCAAACAAAATTGTTCGAAAAATTATTATCGAATTGAAAATAAAGGGGGGAAAGGAATTGTTAGCGATAGAGTTTGACAGCTCTATTGCTAGCAATATACCCTATTAGGTCGACCTCCACGTGGTTCCCCCTGGAAACCACCGGGAACAATTCTTGTTGATTTTTTTACAATGGGCTCACTGACCTGCTTCATCCTCACCTATCATCTCTCACTGGTGCTCCGCCAGAATCAATTCGCCGCTTCCATCGTTAAATTTCCTTAGTCGCCTCTTACGACAAAGGTATAGATGGCCTATTCTATGCCGGGACCACACGGCGAATGCTATATATTGTAAAGTAACGCTAGGAATACTAATAATTTGCATTGGTTAATACAAACGGTGTTTTTTTTTTTAATGTAATAAAGAAAAATAATAAGGAAAGATTACACAATTTAGAAAACAAAAATACTGCTTAATTTTTGTTTCCTAAATTTTAATTTTTTTTTTATTTTTTAGAGAAATAACTTATTAATATGAGCGTTTATTTCTTAGATTTACTTTCCAAGGCACTTTCTTCCACGCATAGCCACTCTTTGGAATCAACTTCCACCAGCAATATTTCTGCTATTTCGTTAAAGCTAGTATATAATATAATCTAGAAGTTACGAAAGTTAGCTACAATTATATATTTGCAAATTACTTACAAATACAATACTTATATGTAACGTAATATCTATTAAACATCGAATCGTATCAGAGAGAGACTTTGTACAAAAGTCGATTGCTTGGGTACTTCTGTCCCATTCGTGTTTCAACCGTGAAGCAGTTGTGTTTGCATGGCTGTGTTTCGGTTCGAAGGGTGGGATATGGCATGAATTTACTGGGTACGGAGGAATAACACCTGAGTCCTAAGGAATGGCAGGCAACGCATGGGGGGTATCATGGGCGAAACAGTATACTCTGTTATGTCCATAGTACTGCTCATGTCTATAGGCGACGGTTTCTACTTTCCATCAGGTGGGCCGTCAGCTTGTTTGCCATTCTAAGTTGAATAAAAAAAAATCAAAATGCACTAAATATGTGGATAGATTAGTTGGCTGGTAGAGAACACCGTCCGGTGTTAAGTTCGCCAAATGTACATAGAATTTTACTGTGCATTAAAGTTTAAATAAATAAATAAATAATTGTATAGTCATGAACAGCAAGGCAGAAAAATACTCTAGTACAAGCGTTGTAGCCCATGTGTTCCTATAATAAGAATAGCTTAAGGAGAACGTTTTAATAAATTACAAACGCCAACATAATTTATGACGGGAACATGGAGGAAATACTCCATAGACGGGAAAATATGATAATTTATCTAGGGTTACCTCGACGTTTCGACCAGGTTACACCGCTCGTGGTTACGAGTTGCCATAAATGAATAAATAGTAACAAGTACTGCACTATCACACTAATTGCTTTATCCTCAAGAAAAAATATATACCTTTTATATAGGGGGACACATTTCAGAATACTCAGAAAAGGTCGTTTTCAAAAAAAAAAAAGGAACCCTAATCTGGCAACGGCGGTGTTAAGACATTATCGTAAATATAAGTACATCATTTCTTTTTTGAAGTCGGCCAATAATGACCAGCTTTTATTGCTCACACAGCACGCGCCAGTTACAGGCTGGCGCGGCGCGGCGTGGCGCCGTTTTCGCGCGCGAATTTAATATTTACACGGCCGGCGCACAAATGGCGGTTACTTCGCCATTTACATACTTTGGTGATTTATTTACGGGTTTTAATTCAACCCGGCCATGACCAGATGATGTCGTGATTTCTTTTTAATAGTACCTTAATGCTATTACATAAATTCGTAAGTTTATGAGGATATTTGTGTGTTTATATTATTGTCTGTTTGTATTCACATAGCTTGTAAGAATCGACATCCAATGGGGAAGAGAGGTTCGAATAAATAGTACACTCTGTGATATCCATGGTGACTAATCATGGATATAAACAACGGTTGCTACTTTCCATACGATGGGTCGTCAGTTTGTTTGGCATTTTAAATATAATAAAACAAGGTATCGCATAAGGTAAACAAAAGAAAAAAAAAGTAATTGGCCGAATTGAGAGAAGTTCTGTCCCTTTTGAAGTTGTTTAAAATGACAATGAGAAGAGCGTGCTGTGATTGACAAGGCGAATTTATTTGTAAAAGAACAAAGATGAACCTTGAGTGGGGTCCTCGTAACTTTATCGTAATAGCGCCCAGTTAATCAATCATTGCACGATTATCCAACGTCCATTCCGTATAATCTTGCTATTATAAATTCATTCAAACTTTGTAAAGATTTATTTTTGAATTTCATTTCGTTCAATCAACAAAAAAAAAAAAAAAATATATATATATATATATATATATATATATATATATATATATATATATATATATATATATATATTAAGACAGACACATAAATACAGATATTTGTATTATTAACAGATTGAATCCGCAACCATTTGAAGGTGAAGTGGTGTAATTATATTGCGAAACGCAACTAGAAAAATAAAATTAATTTTTAATCAGTTTCTAATATCTGAAATTAGACGCAAAATCAACATGGGATTAAACTGTATTGATTGCAAAAGGAATTGTGAAAATCGGTTTTGAATTGGTGATGTAATCGCGTCCTTAGCATAGTTACATCCTCACTAATCATTGTAGGTGAAAGTAAGTATGTTTGTATAGTAGCTCTTGGCTTTTTAAACGGCTCAATGAATATTAATAAAATTTTGTATAGATACAGACACTATTTGGGACGGAGAATGACATGCGATCAATTGGCATATGGACGAACTCGTCGTGGCTTTGGACTAGTAAAAAATCAGGGCCAATTGACAAACCCTTTTCGGAAGTCGATTAAAACACGGATAACTTTTAGAATAAGGTTGAAATATGATCGGTAGTTGATAGAGCGTTTGAACTCCATTTGTCACGCCGCTCGAAACTTCTAGTTTGGCAACGTTGTCACAATACCACGATTTGTCAAGCTCAACTGCCACAGTGTGGCGAAATTACCGTAGTTTTTAATCTTGGCTCGGCTCTTTGGAAAATGTTTTGCCCAATACATTTGATTCGGATTCGATGATATACAATAGCTCAGTCGTACGCACTTGCGTAATATTGAGGAAGATAATGGGTACTAACTGTAAGAGCGAACATATGTTGCATTTTGTTTTGACTTAAAAAAAAATATGCGTCAAATAGTTGACTTACAAGCAAAATCGATCCCTTAAATCTTAGGAGAAATTTTGCCTTACTCTTCTTTTTTTACTGCTTTTACAACGAATTGTGCTTCGAGGAATTGTTCAATATGATACCTACGGCCACTTTCTACTATTGCACAGGTCGTCATTGACAGGGAGTTCACACCATACCTTAGAGCCTAGATGGTTACGTACAGTACAGTTTCAGAGATGATTTCTCCCACGAACGCTCAAATTAAAAGAAGAGCTCCCTGTTTAGGTTTTTCCAAGAGATTACAGGATAGGGTTCGTCAAAAACAAGGATAAGGAGGTTTCTTCAGGGTCAGCAACACGCACGTAATGCCTCTGGTATTGCAGACGTTTATAGGCTACGGTAACCGCTTACCAGTGGCTGATTTGCCATCTTAGTGGTATAAAAACTATTTGAGTCAGACAAATATGAATTTATCTCAATGTTAACGCGTTCACAACACTCAATGGTTTATCTACATTATAATTCAAGTTGGTAACTTTCTTCCACGTAAGACCACTCTTTGGAATCAACTTCCAGCAGCTGTATTTCCGAACCGATACGACATTGTAACGTTTAAGAAAAGAGCATTTTCTTTTTAAAAGGCCGGCAGCACACCTGCAATGCCGTTGGTGTTGTGAGTGATCATGATCAGCGGTAGTCATTTACCATCAGGTATCAGGCGTCGCATGCTCGGTTGTCTCTTGTGTTATAAAAAAAAAAAAAACTACATTAAATTGTGTACCCACTTAAAATGTTCGCACTAAAGAAAAAGATGGAGCATATGTAAGCCTTTTTTTATCCGGTTGGCGGCAAATCTATTTTATTTGTTGTTTGTGTTTACAAAACCGTTTAGGAAGTGAACGAGATTTGAGGAATTCCATTTTTTGTGTTGTTACTATTAATGTTTATTCCCATTGTTACACGTTTCGCGAATCGAAATTGAACGTCGTTCAAACGGAAATTTTATGGTTTGGATTTTTTTTTGTACGGAAATAATGGCTTTGATCTGCAAAATTTACTTTATGGAGTTTGGTGGGTGAAATGGAATAATTTGGTGTAGGGTCTCAAGAGTATAGTTGTCAATTACATTTCTCGATAGTTAGGACCCGGGTCACAGGCGATGTAACTTTATATTTTGCTTGAAAATAGAAAATAATACTGACTGTACTAGTCTAGTATTATTATATATTTATAAAACCTGTGATCATTTCTAAACAATGACGACTCAATATATATATATATATATATATATATATATATATATATATATATATATATATATATATATATATATACATATGAACTTACTATGCTTGTCGTCTCCGACAATTGTTTCCACTTCATCTGGAAGTCTGTCCTGTGAAGATGAAGGTGAAAACTAAAAAGAACTACATCGGAAACGATAAACATAGTAAGATCGATTCAAGTTAAAATCCTCCGTTTAAAGGACAAGTCTAATCACATTTTCTTTCACTGTAGATACTCTTTTCCATTCCTTTGTAATTTTTTGATTTTTTGTTTTTATGTGTATATACCCTTCTTCAGCACGTCGTCTATTTGGTCAACATACGTCCGTCTAGGGCGGCCCCTACCGACGTCTCTATATTGAGCAAGAATGAATGGATTCATTCACATTCACGTATGTTGACCAAATAGGCGATGTATTTACTAAAGATGGGCCAAATTGAAAGTACCCGTAACCGGCGAGCGTGTATGAAAAGATTGATGAATGTGGAAGAAGCGATAGAGGTTTGTTTGAATCGAAGCATTTGGCGTTCCATTGCTTCTGCCTACACTAATAGGAGACAGGCGTGACAGATGTGTATGTATGTATGTAAAATATTATTAATTTTGTTCAACTAATAAAAATTGTTTGCATAGATTTATTTAAATGTAATAATGTTTGTTTTTTATGGTTGTTTTTTTTTTATAATATTTTTTTAATAATATTTTGATGTAGGTAATACACGTTTTACGTGACTGGTAGTTTTTAAATATTGCGAATTATACACGTATTCTATGTATATGGATAAATATTTGTAATTTCATTTAATACCTACGACGTGATACGAGTTACGTGCCCGCGTAGGCGATACGCCTGTTGTATATATATTCAAACATCACTTAACGTATTTTGAAGACAAAATAAAATACCTGTTTTTTTTTATACAACTTAGAATGGCAAAGAAGCTGACGGCCCACCTGATGTAAAGTGGTAACCGTCGCCTATAGACATGAGCAGTACCGTGAACATAACAGAGTGTACTGTTTCGCTCATGATACCCTCCATGCCTTGCCATTCCTGATAACTCGGGTGTTATTCCTCTGTACCCTGTAAATTCACGCTATATTCCACCCTTCAAACCGAAACACAGCCATGCAAACACAACTGCTTTACGGTTGAAACACGAATGGTACAGAGGTACCCAAGCAAACGACTTTTGTACAAAATCTCCCTCTGGTAATAAATGTAATAAAATATGAATAACTCTGGCTTTCACTCGTGACTTCGTTGATTGAGTGAGATAAAAAGTAGCCTAAGTCCTTCTCTATCTCATATAAATACGTGTAGGTTAGTTTAGGCGTTAAAAGGAAATAAATAAACCAAACAACAAACTTACTTTCATTTACATATATTATCATTATATTTCATATACATATTCATTTATATAAATACATGTACATACATAACATATTTATGGATTATTGATGTTTTGGTCCAACGAGGATACAGGGAAATTTAAAAAGCGCAAACTATGTACCTTGACGTATACAAACTTATATTAAACATTTAATTTTTATATTAACTCTATTTACCGCACCATCATTCTTAAATTTCTTGCTTTGACTACCACGAGACAGGCTTCGCCTAGTGTTAAATCATAGCTATATTGTATTATAGGTTGCTATACATATACATATATATATACATTGGTAGACAGAGGCATTTGTCAGCTGTTGCTGATTTGATGAACGTAATACTCGACATATTTTATATGTATCCATTATCACTTTCCATCAGGCGAGCCGTCAGCTCGTTTGTCGTTCCAAGTTTAAGAAAAAAAGACTATATTTACACTGGATGGCTCAATCGGATTTGTATATAATTGTCTTTATTTACTCTTTATTCATGAGCAAAACCGCGGGTCTCAACTAGTAATACACTAAATACTTTATTAAAAAGATCATACGACTGTAATCGTAGAAAAGATCTGCAACTGCAATCAACCTTCGTAATTTAATTTGAACAGCTCTCGAGCCTCCCGTCCTTGTCTAACAGGTTGCGAGTGAGCGGGACGCGCCAGACAGGGGCACTCTTGTCCCCGACCCCACAACTGGGTCAAGTTCAGACGCCATCTGGAGTCTAATATAATGTTCGGCCCAAGTTTGCCAATAAATATCCGGTTACGTACTTAGACGTCTAATGCTCTTGCCTTAGATTATATAGATAGAGTGTCACCATAGAAATGCTTCGAGAAAAACGGCTCGACTTTTTCATACAATTTTTCGCGATAAATAGTTATGAGTGATTCCTTTATAAGTTCAATATTTATTTTGTTTTATAATTACTGCATCTTTTTAATGCGTAAACACTCATTTTATTTATTAAATAATACGTCAAAATACATTTTAAGTGTAAGTATATAGAACACTGATAAAAAAACGAGTCAGCTAATTTGACAATTAGCTGACAAAAAGTTGACCCGTTTTTGAGGCTCGATGCTCTATCTATGTAATCTAAGGCCCTTGATTAGTGATACGTTCGGTTCGGTTGCGTAAATCCTAATATTATATATGTGAAAGTGATTTTTTTGATGGGTGAAAATGGTATAGTAACCCCGCCTGCGCTAACGGGATACGCTGGCGGAGCACCAGTGAAGGGTGATAGATGAGAATGAAAACAGGCCAGTTAGCCCATCATGATGAATTCATTAGGAATTAACCATTAACCAACTATTACTTTAGCAGAGGGAGACTTTGAATAAAAGTCGATTGCTTGGGTACTGCTGTCCCATTCGTGTTTCAACCGTAAAGCAGTTGTGTTTGCATGGCTGTGTTTCGGTTTGAAGGGTGGGATATGGCGTGAATTTACAGGGTACAGAGGAATAACACCTGAGTCCTCAGGAATGGCAACGCATGGGGGGTATCATGGGCGAAACAGTTACTCTGTTATGTCCATGCTACTGCTCATGTCTATAAGCGACGGTTACCACTTTCCATCAGGTGGGTCGTCAGCTTGTTTGGCATTCTAAGTTGTATAAAAAAACGTTTTCTATTCTAACAGACATCTAGAAGAATTTTATGAGTAGAAAATTGCCACAAAGTTTGCGACAAGTCATTGTTGAAATTAATAGTAGGTAGCGAACTAAAAGTTAATTCGTTACTTAACTTTTTTTTTTCCTTTCGATAGAAAAAGCAATAAAAGTGACTTGGAGCAGAAATCGTAATTTGCCAACTTCGACCACAGCGCGCTCCGTTTTTCTTAATGTAATTGCTTTGAAATCATCCCGGATTACTCCGGACCACCGATTAAGCTATTGACTTAAAATGGGCTTAGATATTTACATAAAATAACATGTTTATTTTCTTCACTCTTGTTTGATTTATGATGTGGCAACTAGAGTCTTATGTTCTTTCTTCAACTTAGAATAGATAGATAGATAGATACTCTTTATTGTTTCCTCCAAAAGATTACAATAGTAATCTTATTTTAAATATAAATAATTACAAGAAATAATCACAATGAGAAAACAATGGGCGAACTTATCGCTAAGAGCGATCTCTTCCAGGCAACCTTTGGATGGAGAGGAGTAATTGTAAACAATTTGGTAGGAGGCACGATGAAAAATTTTGTTAGTTCTAAATATGGGAGATGTGATACATATAATAATATAAATATTATCCCTATTCATTATTATATATATATATATATATATATATATATATATATATATATATATATATATATATATATATCTTGCCGAATGATCGCGGCATTTTAATGGTCGAGGGATGGGCAGTAACGTCTTTCTTAAAAACGTTACTAAGGCTTAACTGTGATTGTCAAATCGCCTGCCAAGCACAGCTACTACGGGCAATATCCCACCCTCCAAACATCCATGCGATCACGATACGGTAAAAACACGAATAGGACAAGTAGCCAAGTAAAACGACTTTTGTACAAAATCTCTCTAAACCACCTAAATATCACGTAATAATATATAAAAATACAAAAGAATTGATTATTAAGCCTAAATGGTCGCGTACAACGCGGTATCAGAGATGTTTTCTCCCACGAACTTTCAGGTTATGGAATGAGCTCCCTGCCCAAGAGACTACAGCATGGGGTTCTTCAAAAGGGGGGTAAAGAGGTTTCTTCAGGGTCGGCAACGCGCGCGAAATACCTCTGGTATTGCAGGCGTTTATAGGCTACGGTAACCGCTTATCATCAGGTGGGCTGTATGCTTGTTTGCCACCTCAGTGGTATAAAAAAATATATATTCTTACATAAGTTGAAATAATAAAGAGTTTTAAACATGGGCTTAGAAATATTCTTTAGTAGGGTACGCAATGTAAACTGATTTGTTAACAACTTTATGTTCCTTTATCTCATAAAAAAATAATAAAATGAATTTTGTCAAAGCTTTTCTTTGCTGATGTTTAACTAAATTTACCACCCTCGTTCGCAGACACGAGCTGACTAGGTTAGAATGGAATAATTTTACGAATTTGTCGTCGAATTACATTTTTCCCTTTAACTTTGCAGGACTTGCGAACTTCCAACGCGAGGACAGAGTTCTTCCCGGTTGTTCGGAGTTGGAAATGTGTATTGGATTTTATGTGAATATGAAGTGAGTCAGACGGGAGTTTTCCCTTTAGTAACTGAATAAATAATGTTTACACTTTAGTAGCGAGCCTGGAATGGTAGGGAGTATAGAGTCTGTCCATACCTCTGTCCCATTCGTGTTTCTACCGTGACGCAGTTGTGTTTGCACGGCTGTGTTTCGGTTTGTAGGGTGGGATTTTAATTGTGATGAACTGGTTATTTCGATTTATAAACTAAACTATTGAACTATTTTAAAGTCTATGGGACAGTCTGTAAGTATATCTTTTTAGATATTAGATACCAGAGGGAGACTTTGTACAAAAGTCGTTTGTTTGGATACCTCTGTCCCATTCGTGTTTCAACTGTGAAGCAGTTGTGTTTGCATGGCTGTGTTTCGGTTTGTAGGGTGGGATATGGCAGTGAATTTACGGGGTACAGAGGAATAACACCTGAGTCCTCAGGAATGGCAACGCATGGGGGTTATTATGAGCGAAACAGTATACTCTTCATCCACTTGGCATACACATACTATATGGGATAAAGAAGGATATATGTTGCTTTTCATTCCGGTCAGTAAACATTATCCGGTTACGTGAACGAAGCTAGTATAGTATATTTTTATCTGTGAAATATCTGTTAGGTAATAAAAAGGTATTTCAGTACAATTATTGTCTTTCGTTATCTATTATTTGAAATGATAATTGTTTGCCAATATATATATATATATATATATATATATATATATATATATATATATATATATATATATATATATATATATATATATATATATATATATTTATTTATTTATATATATCAACAAATCCATTTATCAACTTTTTCAACTTTTTACTCTGTACCTGAATTTTATTGTTCAGGAGATCGGCTATTAAATTGATTTACAGCCGTGCCCGCTACGATTTCAAACAAAATATTCAAATCCACGGTTATTGGATTTGTGGTTCCGAGCATTTTGTTCAGGTTTTGCTTTTATTTTTTTTATTATACAACCTACAATGGCAAACAAGATGATGGCTCATTGATCTTCATTCTTTTCTTTTAAAATGTCTTTGTCCAAACAAACTAAAACAAAGACTGTGTAAAAGTCGTTTGCTTAGGTACCTCTGTCCCATTCGTGTTTCTGCTGTGAAGAAATTTTGTTTGCATGGCTGTGTTTCGGTTTGAAGTCTGGGATATGGCAATGAAATTACAGGGTACAGTGGATATGTGGCTGTAGCCCACCCATACGTAAACGACGTATCTCCTTTGGAAAACCCACTCTATATCGTGAGGAGATAAAAAATATCACTACAAAAAAGATCTTAAAGTTCATATCATTGGTAGGAATTAGCAGTAAAATAAAAAAAAAAGGGGCACAAAAGATCATGAAAAGGTCGTAGTGTCACAGATTTTTCTGCCTGCAAAAACCCGTATTTCAATAATATAAGTAAAAAGTACTTCGTTTGTTTATTACCTCTTGGCTAAATTGAAACGACTCAACAAATCCTCATTAAATTTGGCACACACGTAGTATTTGGGATGGAGCAAGAGTTATTTGGGTCAATCAATATATTACGGTCATATAAACGGATCCGAGGGAATAGCTAGTACATTTTTTACTAGAATATTTTTACCTACATAGATATCATAACATATTAAAAGGAAATTTTGTCAATTTAATTAAGTTATTGATACATGAATAGAGAATAGCGTTGAAACTATGTATTCGTGGATGGAGATGGTATGATACACCTAAGAACAGGCATTTTTTATGCAACTTAAAAAGGCAATCAACCTGATGGCCCGCCTGATGGATAGTGGTAACCGTCGCCTCTACACATGAACAGTATATCACAGACATAACAGAGTATACTGTTTCGCCCATGATAGCACCCATGCGTTGCCATTCCTGAGTACTCAGGTTTTATTCCTATGTACCCAGTAAATTCACGCTGTATCCCACCCTTCAAACCGAAACACAGCCGTGCAAACACAACTGCTTCGCGGTTGAGACACGAATGGGACGGAGGTACCCAAGCAATCGACTTTTGTACAAAGTCTCCCTCTGGTAAGGATATATATATATATAAGGATTGACAGAAATAAAGATTGATGAATGTGGAAGAAGCGAAAGAGGTTTGTTTGAATCGAAGCATTTGGCGTTCCATTGTTTCTGCCTACCCTAATGGGAGACAGGCGTGACAGATATGTATGTATGTATGGATTGACAGAGTTATGAGATATCAAACATAAAAAAATATAACCGAAATGACAACCTCCTTGTTTTGTTGAAATTAGTCTGAAAAAAAATCTAGACGAGTAGACATGTAAGCAATCAAGCCGTAGGCATTAATTAGTAATGTAGAGAACCCTAAAAACAGGCGTCCAATGTCTGTGGCAAGTAAACACACCGGGGACTTTGATCAAGCGAACGAGCATGTGCCGAGAAGCAATCGGCTCTCTGTAAATACGTGGACTTTCCGAGATTTACGCTTTGATAGTTCCGCCGGGGAGTTGTTTTACAATTTTATGTCGTACGCCCTCTCGCTTACGGTTCATTGTCGTATATCTAATAGTGCGAGTTGTCAGCTCTGGCTACATGCCGTTATATATAAGTGCACGCGATATTAGACTTTATTGTTATAGCCCAGAAGGTAAAGTTTATTTCTTTTGCGGTGCTGCAATCCCTTTGTAGTTTGTAGCAGACCTAACGAACGTCAATATAGGAAACATTTGTACATAACGAGAATTGGTAACGACCAATGAATAAGGATTGTTGTAGTTAGTGCATTATGCAATGCATCTACTAGAGGTACCTATATACTTTTAACTTTTTCTTTTCGTTATGCAATGTTTTTTTTTTAATTGGTGATAATGGAATGGTAACCCCGCCTGCGCTATCGGTATACGCTGGCGGGGCACCAATGAGGGATGAAGGGTGGAGGTGAAAAGGCAGGTCAGTTAGTCTATCGTGACGAATTTAACGATAAATTACTCACGATGGTTTCCAGGGGGTATCGCGTGGAGGTCGACCTGATAAGGTATATTGATAGCATTGGGGACTACTACGACATTACTAACAATCCCTTTCCCCCAATAGTACCGGATTACCCCGAATATCCAAACTAACAGATTAATATTAGTATAGAGGGGGAAAGGGATTGTTAGTAATGGGAATTTACTAGTTCCATTACTAGCAATATACCCCATCAGGTCGACCTCCACGTGGTTCCCCCTGGAAACCATTGTGAACAATTCATGTTGAATTCGTCACGATGGGCTAACTGACCTGTTTCATCTTCATCTATCATCCTTCACTGATGCCCCGCCAGTGTATACCGATGGTGCGGGTGGAGTTACCATTCCATTATTACCCATTAAAAAAAAATTGTGGTGATATGTATAAAATGTCAATGTCAAGGTCACATGCTTGTTGATTCTCGGCGTAGATAGAAATTAACGTGCCCCGATGTGATTGATAGAGCGGGATGGGCGAATAGACGGAGTGCTGACATTGTTTTTATCAGGCGCCCACTTCCAATCACAGTTTCTCCGCTCCGGGTAATTGCCCGGCTCGCTCTACCCTATATTTGGCCCTGGCAACAGGGCAGGTAAATTTGAAATACTTGTTACAAGTAGGTAATGATGTGTACGAGAAATATTCGTCTATGTGAGTTACACTGGTTTATTTTTAATTAAGAGCACACCCGTTATGGGTTTCAGCTTAATTAAAAATCTACGTTAATTAGGGAGCAACGTTTTCTTTAAGGCGGTCGCAAATTTTAATCTTTAAAGGTTTCAAGTAGTGATATAATTAATGTTCACTTAATTATGACGACGACTTGCTTGTTCTTATTAAAGGCACGACATTTTAATGGTTCGATTGTGAAAAAAAAAGGCCAACTATGTCGGATTCCATATTTAAAAATTCCATAGATTTACAAAAGAAAATGGATTGGCTATGCACATTGATGTAGTTCTTAAGGGATAATAATATTTATGCTTGTTCTGTTTTGAAAATGATACAACTTAGAATGCCAAACAAGCTGACGGTCCACCTGATGGAAAGTGGTAACCGTCGCCTATAGACATGAGCAGTACAATATAAGTTCTCGTTGAAAAGGAAAGTTACCTTAGTTCGCAATAAAAATAAAAAAAAAAAACAAACAAAAACCAGAGGGAGACTTTGTACAAAAGTCGATTGCTTGGTTACCTCTGTCCCATTCGTGTTTCAACCGTAAAGCAGTTGTGTTTGCATGGCTGTGTTTCAGTTTGAAGGGTGGGATATGGCGTGAATTTACTGGGTACAGAGGAATAACACCTAAGTCCTTAGGAGTGGCAACGCATGGGGAGTATCATGGGCGATAATCTGTTATGTCCATGGTACTGTTCACGTCTATAGGTGACGGTTACCACTTTCCATCATGTCGGCCGTCAGCTTGTTTGCCATTATAAGTTGTATAAAAAAAAAAAAAATTAGTACTGAATCCTAAAATGCTGTAATTTTATTTATATTTCAAGGGTAACCTTTTAGCAAATTCTTATAATTTGTACACGTTTAAACGTTATGCAAGAAATGGCTCGCAGACAGACAGAACAATAAATTGTATTGTATTTTTTTGTTCGTTTCTAATACAATTACACAAATAGTCGTAGCCGAGCATATAATGGTTGACAATCTAGATTTTTAAAAGGCACCTTCGTAGTTTTAATAATTTTTAATATTAAATACAATATAAATTACACTTATACATTCTTTTGTCTTGACTGACTTTTTAACGTGCAATCATAACTACTAATCCCCTTATGCATAGTAACTAAAGTCCTCTACAAATCTATTTTAATTAGATTATTGTTAGACTATTGTTATTTTTAAATCTATCAACATAATAAGAATACATAAATTTAACTTTAATCTCTGATTGGGTAGTTCTACATACCAGAGGGAGACTTTGTACAAAAGTCGATTGCTTGGGTACCTCTGTCGCATTCGTGTTTTAACCGAAAAGCAGTTGTGTTTGCATGACCGTGTTTCGGTTTGAAGGGTGGGATATGGTAATTAATTTACAGGGTACAGAGGAATAACACCTGAGTCCTTAGGAATGGCAACGCATGGGGGGTATCATGGGCGAAACAGTATACTCTGTTATGTCCATGATACTACTCATATCTATAGGCGACGGTTACCACTTTCTATCAGGTGGTCCGTTAGCTTGTTTGCCATTAAAGTTGTATAAAAAAAAAAAGGTTAACCTTTTTCTTCATCACTGGAAATTTAATCGATATTTTAAATTGACAGCATACCATTTCAGCCGTTAAGTGTCCACTGCTGAATATAGGCTTCCATAGAACTAAACATAGCTTATGCATTGAAATTTTGTAAGTAATGCCCATACTTTTTTTTAATGGGTGATAATGGAATGGTAACCCCACCTGCGTTATCAGTATACACTGGCGGGGCACTAGTGAAGGATGATAGGTGAGGATGAAGTAGGTCAGTTAGCCCATCGTGACGAATTCATCAAGAATTGTTCACGATGGTTTCCAGGGGGAACCACGTGGATGTCGACCTAATAGGGCATATTGCTAGCAATGCGGTTGTCAAACTCCATTGCTAACAATCCCTTTCCCCCCTAATTGCCACACTTGTCAGGCGGATTGGCAACGCAGTTAGGGGCGCTGCTGCCTATCTCTCGACCATTAAGTTCTCTTAATCGCCTTTTTCGATACCTATGGGAAAAGAAGGAGTGGCCCATTCTATGCCGGGACCACACGGCACTTATTATTTATTTCTCATTATCCTCCTATTTCCTTTCTTATGTGAATTTTGACGCATCTCATCATAATGCTTAGTAAGGTATATTATAAAAGGAAGTCTATAATGTAGATAGAGAAAGCACAGTAGGTCCTATTCTCTATCTAAAAATTGTCCTTAAACACACCCAGTTAAAAGTATTTAAATTTAGAACGAGCACACAACTATGTAAAGCAATAACTATTTATCCAAGCAAAACATGAGGTTGTTGGCAAAGTTTTTAAATTTAGAACTTTGCAAACCTAACAAAATAAAAATAATATTGTCTATGCCGAACGCAAAATATAAAAATGGCGGCGCTCAGGAAATGAATTCTAGAGAGTACAAACAGGGTCCGAGTGAATTTCACTGATCAAATATTTAATTTCGCTCCAAACGCTTATTTGACGGACGCGTCGCGACACGATATTCTTGTTGTCACAAAATATTTTTTGATAAAAGTTTTTGAAGAGGCGCCGCACTTCACAGATTGCAGAGATAACAGTTTTGTTGGCTCTGTTTGTTCTTAATTTCCGTTAGAAAGACTGGTATTATAATATTTTAAATCTAAACTTTTAACTGTAATTTTTTTTATAAACGAACCTACTATTATTTTAATACGTACCTACTGAGTTTATATTAGACTATTTCTTTTTTAAAGGCATAGTACTTTTAGAATCAGAAGGATAACAATTTTGCTAGCTATATTTATTTATAATTTTTACTAAAAATAATAATAATACAATGTCGTTACATTAATTAGGTATTTACAAACTGACTCCTCGTAACTTGCGACTTTGTTCATGTAACCGGGATACTATGTCTTTCTGCATCCCTAATACTGTATATGTGCTAAATTTTATGGCGTCTGTTTAAGTCGTAAAAGTGCTAAGTGGTAAATAATAAATAAACTTACATTTTTTATTGGCTTAGTCTTCACATTTAGCCAATGACAAAAATAAACTTTAAGACTTATATTAGGATTAAGTTCATGTTTGAAAAAAAAAAAAAAAAACTAAAAGCAGAGACTTCAATTGTTACAAAATACCATAGATGAAGAATATTTTTAATATCCACTGTTCTCTTTCTGCTCAAAATACCTATAAACGACTAGGTGTTTTATCGGCACAATTGATTAAAAATATTTTAATTCAGAACGTGGAATCGCGTACAGGTAAAGTTTGCTTCGTGCAAATTCGGGAATTAATGCTATTCAATGTAAAAATCGCATAATACTTAAAAAACAATTAGAAGAACTGAGAAACTCCGTCATAGATTAAAAGCAATACCTGCTAACTGTTATCCTAATTAACATGACACTCAATGACAGCAATAGAAAGAGAGGCTATTATAAGCAAAACACGAAAATCTGATCAAGATCATAAATTTTTTTTTTTTCAATCATGCTTGGAAATATAAGCATTATTTTACAATCTTCTTAGAGATAAATCAAAATTGCCGTACTGGCCAGATACATGCGGGCAGCGGCCGGTAAAAGTTGTATGAAAATCCATATCTGTCGTGTTTTGCGGCCAGATAAATTAAACTCATGTTTACATAGTAATTTATCTGGACTCACGTATGTGTGCCTCGGCTATGCCTCGACCCACATTTGTACGTTCGTCCATCAATACCTTAGTTGTTGGCCGCTGCAGTAATGTACTATTTTTTTGTCTTATTCTGTGTACTTTTTTTTTTGGATGACTCGACTTTGTGGCCCTCGACATTGGTCTCTTAAAAATGTCATTGTTTAAAAAGGATTTATTAGATCAAAGAGTTTTTAACTTTTGTCTTTAAATCATTTACGAATAAGGAGTTCAATCAATTTTTATTAGGCCCCATCCTATTTCGAAATCTTTGGCCCCATCATACTTTATTTTATGATATCTTTGTGGCAGCTGTCAATTTGGCACATAACTAGTGATTGATTTAAATTTGGATTGTACCTCGGTATCGGTATCTTGGTATCGATATAGTCAATTACCACGGTTTTATCCGGGTAGTTTATAATATTCTATGTTTTAATCAAGCATAAAGTCTGTCTGTGTATTATGTTTTATTTAAATTCATTTAGTTTAAACTCGGTTGGGTAATAAACATCTCAAAAAATATAATAAGGTTCATTGTCCAAGTTCATTAATAAATAGGTTTAATTAAATTGAATTAAGATATTTAATAGTATATTAACTCATGTATGTCACTTCTGTACAGGAATAGTTTTGTATGCTAGTACCAGGTTACCTATACAGGCGAGCATTATTTAATTTGTAACTGTATTTACTGGGGGGGAAAGGGATTGTTAGTAATGGGGTCTAATAGTTCAATTGCTAGCAATATACCCTCTCAGGTCGACCTCCACGCGGTTACCTTTGGAAACCATCTTGTTTAATTTTTGTCAAATTCATCATGGTGAGCCAACTGACCTGCATTCATTCTCACGTATCATCTTCCACTGATGTCTCATCGGTGTATACCGATAGCGCTGCAATACTTCCGGACTTCTTCTCTTACTCTCACTCTCTCTCTCTCTCTCTCTCTCTATATATATATATATATATATATATATATATATATAGCAGTATAAACTTTTTACCTATTTAAACTTCAGAGATAAAGACTTTCAACGATTAACCCAATATTCAAATGTTCCAGGTAAACGCATCAGGATCGTCTACGTACAGTTGGCAGGGAATGCGCCGGTATTGTAATTAACGAGAGTTGATATATTAGAGTAATTTAATAAATGAGAACAGAGGACGCGCGCCGGGAACACAAATATGGCCTCTTTCAAAGGTAAGTGCCACGTAAATGCTTGTTCAGTTTCTTAGAATGCCGTTCTATTTTTAAACGATTTCGAACAGGACGAGGTTCTTATTTTAACTTTGTACTTTTTTTTGTTTTATCCTCAGATTCAGTCAAAAACGTGTCAGCTAAACTGACATTTGACAGATTAATTTTGACACATTTTTTTAAGGTGCCATTTTCTTCATTGTTGCAAGAAATTAAATTAAAAAATTCCCAGACTAAGTTGATTTTTTAAATTTGAATCGTGATCTATATTTTCTAATTTTATATATGTAAATATTCATATATTCCTAGAGGTTAATTTTGAATAGTTTTAAAACGAAAAATATTATAAGTCTATATTGGGATATAAGTCAAAGTAATAAGTAAAGATAAGCATCGGTTCGAATCATTATGCTCTATTCGGTTATTCTTTCACTTAAACTTTTAATATAATTTCTCCCATACTATGAGTAGTAAATGTACATTATGGTAACCTTCACGCACACATGTAAGGGGTCACTCTATATACTTGTAATCTAAGATTTTAATGTGACGCAATATATCCTTTTTTTTTATACAACTTAGAATGGCAAACAAGCCGACGGCCCACCTGTTGGAAAATGGTAACAGTCGCCTATAGACATGAGCAGTACCATGGACATAACAGAGTATACTGTTTCGCCCATGATACCCCCAATGCGTTGCACTTCCTGAGGACTCAGGTGTTATTCTGTACCCTGTAAATTCACGCCATATCCCACCCTTCAAACCGAAACACAGCCATGCAAACACAGCTGCTTCACGGTTGAAACACGAATGGACAGAGGTACCCAAGCAATCGACTTTTGTACAAAGTCTCCCTCTGGTGAATTCATTAGAAGAATTTGGACTGATCTGTTGGTGTTACCTCAGTCTTTATATTGACTTAGCTATTATATTTTTGTGAAATAAAATCATCAAAGTTTTACTAAGGAGTATGATTAATATAATACATTATGATATCTTCACAAACTCTGAATAGATTTTAATTATTAAATTTGAAATTAATGGTTCCAACTTCCATATTGTTTTACGGCTGTTTTAATTAGTATGGAAAAACTAATATAACATAATAACTGACTATAATAGAAGCAGCTTTTTTAATTTTATTATTTTATTTTTAATTTCTGGAACTGGAATATATACAGTGGACATGATACGACTTATTAACATGCGTAAAATGTGAGGGGGAGGGATTGTTAGTAATGCGAACTACCAGTCCCGTTGCTAGCAATATATTCCCGTCAGATCGATCACGTGGTCTCCCCTGGAAACCATCGTGATGAATTCCAGGTGTGTTTATCACGAAGGGCTAACTGACCTGCTCGGGGGGAAAGGGATTGTTACTAATGGAGACTGAGAATCCCATTGCTAGCAATATACCCAACCAGGTCGACCTCCTCGCGGTCCCCCCTGGAAACTATCATGATTAATTTCTGATGAATTCATCATGATGGGCTAACTGGCCTGTTTTCATTCTCATCTATCACCCTTCACTGGTGCTCCGCCAGCGTATCCCGTTAGCGCAGGCGGGGTTGCCATACCATTTTCACCCATCAAAACTGACCTGCTCTTTAATGTTTACTTATCATTCCTTACTGGTGCTCCGCCAGCGTATACCGTTGTTAGTACAGGCGGAGTTACCATTCCATTATCATCCATTAAAAAAAAACATGCGTAAAATAAGTGAGGAGACAGAAATAGAAAAAAAAAAATGCTAATATTAGTTACCGTATTATATCTTAAAAGCAATCGCTTGTTTGTGATTCTTGGAAGCATCAATATGGAATAATAGGTCCTTGTACTCTATTTATATTTTACGCATATTTATACACATATACTAATGACTATAACTTGTAATGGGGTAGACAGATGCATTTATTGATTGATGCCGTTGTAGTGAAGGTAGCACTGGACGAATTCACGCTGATCACGTGACAGGGGGCGAGCTTACCGTCGTTTTTGAATTAATTTGCTTTATCGATGTTTCCTATTATCGGAGAGTTGTTTTTTTTTTAATGGATGATAATGGAATGGTAACCCCGCCTGCGCTAACGGGATACGCTGGCGGAGCACCAATGAAGGGTGATCGATGACAATGAGAACAGGCCAGTTAGCCCATCATGACGAATTCACAAGTAATTAACCATGATAGTTTCCAGGGAGAACCGTAAGGAGGTCGATCTGGCCGGATATATTGTTAGCAAATTCTTGGAGAATTAGTTGATATGAGGATTTTGGTGTTGGCCAGATGTACTGATGTCTGAACATGATTGAACTCACGACTTTTGAGGTTTATAGGTTAACTCGAAGAGTGTGGTGGAGCAGTATATTATATACTGTGTCACCACACACTCGGCTGATGATTTCTTGCGTTTACTTTTTTTTTATTGGATGATTAATGATTATGGAATAGTAATTAGGCATGATTAATATTGGTAACGCTCCAATGTCTATATATTGGGTTCTTTTGTACAGTGGTGGCGGAAAAAGGTCATTACCCATTCCGATATTGCTCCTACCTGTCAGGGATCTATATTAATTTCGATTGGATTCTTCCGTAAACGATTAAGAAAAGGCGAAGGAAGCAGCGTCTCTCTTAAAACATCGCGAAAGCCTAACTGCGGTTTTTTTTTTCGATGGATGGTAATGGAATGGTCACCCAGCTTGCGCTAACGGTATACGCTGGCCTAACTGCAGTTGGCAATTTGCCTGCCAAGCGTGGCAACTACTGGCAAAACCCGCTAAGGGGAGACTTATGTTAAGCAGTGGACAGTTAAAGGCTGATATGAACGACAATGATTATATTAATCACACCTAATGGTAACGCCTGCGCTTGGGTCTTAGAAAAAAATTCCTTTCTTTTAAATTTTTTCTTATTTTAATTTTCTAAAAGAAGGGAATTATTAGGGAGTTATTATTAGGACCCCGTGAGTTGGCGAGGCTTGTGCTGAAAATCAGCGCTGTAGTGTCCCTGAGACTACAGCAAAATGCTGAGCACGCATCTCATTTTACAGGTATTGCGACGCACGCATACACGCACTCATTTTGGATGAAACTGTTATAATATGGATTGTTTTTTATTTTTTATTTTATATTCTTTATTTATATACTAGCTTTAGCCCGCGGCTTCGCTCGCGTGGATCTTGGTTATCGCAATGTGCAATTTTTGGAAATAACTCGATAGATTTATTTGGATAAGGATTAATACTGGAGTATGAAAATACCATCCAGACGGCGACCAGCGTGGTTATTCGTAATTTTAGAAAGAAAAGTGATTATTGTGACCTAACTGTAATAGTTAAACATATGCTATCGCGGACTTATTTGTAGATCTCAATGAGTACTTTAAAAACGTAGAACATTGTTTATCATTATAAGCAACTATTTAATCAGTGCGCGCAAGATAAGCGAATTTTATACAATTTTTCTTCCGACTTGCTCGACATAAATGGTCACAGTTCGGTAAATATAACATATAGATATAATATATAGCCTATGGCACTCACAATGGATGTAGCTATCGATTGGTGAAAGAATTTTTGTAATCCGTCCAGTAGTTTCGGAGCCTATTCGTTACAAACAAAAAAACAAATGTTTCCTCTTTATAATATTAGTGTAGATAATCTGGCATCCAAAAAACTCGGTGTGCTTAATAGAGCGAAGCATTACTTCACACCGGATCAGCGATTAATGCTTTACAAATCGCAAATCCGGCCTCATATGGAGTATTGCTGTCACTTATGGGCGGGAGCACCTAGATACCAGCTTGAACCCTTCGACTCAGTGCAACGACGAGCTATGATAATTGTCGATGATCCCATGCTTGCAAGCGGTATCGAACCCTTAAGTTTTAGGAGAGATTTTGCCTCACTCTGCGTGTTCTACCGCTTATACAACGGATTGTGCTCAGAGAAATTATTCAATATGATGCCTACGGCCACTTTCTATCATCGTACGGCTCGCCATCGGCAGGGAGTTCACCCTCATACCTTACAGCCTAAATGGTCGCGTACAACGCGGTTTCAGAGATGCTTTCTCCCACGAACAGGTGTAAAATGAGCTCCCTGCCGAGGTTTTTTCAAGAGACTACAGCATGGTGTTCTTCAAAAGGGGGTAAAGAGGTTTCTTCAGTGTCGGCAACGCGCGCGTAATACCTCTGGTATTGCAGGCGTTCATAGGCTACGGTAACCGCTTACCATCAGGTGGGCCGTATGCTTGTTTGCCACCTCAGTGGTATAAAAAAAATATGTAAATAGTTTGAGTGCAGTTTCGTTATTATTATTCTTAATAATTTTTTTTAAGCCCTGTGTGGGTGTAGTCGCATATTTCTTCTAAATAAAGTTCCTTTCTATCTATTTAGTTATGTAATAAATATTTCGAATTGTGTACCTATTTATAAACTTGGATGAGTGAAAATTCATTATATAAAAGACACGTTGTCACCGTTCAAATGGCTCCGCAGTGGAATTGTGTACGTACAAAGTCTAAATGGGTACTGTGAAACTTGATAAGTCGTAAGACGTAATCATAAAACTTGGTAAGTCCATTCAATAAATTATTGGATTTGAAATCTTAGACGGTTCGTTACCTTTAATAAAACGCTGGCGTAATTATAAGAATTGTATATGTTACAGTCAATACTCTTAACAAGTTAAAAGTATTATTGACTAGCAAAATCGGTCAAAGTATTTTTGACCGAACAGCTGTTTAAAAGTGGTTTTGTTTGAAAATTTATGGTTATTAGTACAGATGACTGCAAATTTGCGGTTTTTTTTTATAGGTGATAATGAAATAGTAGCCCCACCCGCGCTATCGGTAAACACCGGCGGGGCACCAGTGAAGGATGATAGGTCAGGATGAAACAGGTCAGTTAGCCCATCGTGACGAATTCAACGAGAATTTTTCACGATGGTTTCCAAGGGGAACCAAGTGGAGGTTGACCTGATAGGGCATATTGGTAGCAATGGGGCTGTCAAACTCCATTGCTAACAATCTCTTTCCCCCCGCAAATTGGCGATTTTTTTTTGTTGGATGAAAATGGATTGGTAACTCTACCTGCGCTAATGGGATACGCTGGCGGAGCACCAGTGAAGGGTGATCGATGAGAAGAGAGAGATGAAAATAGGCCAGCTAGCCCATCATGATGAATTCATCAGGAATCAACCATGACAGTTTCCAGGGGGAACCGCGTGGAGGTCGACCTGGTTGGGTATATTGCTAGCAATGGGATTTTTAGTCTCTATTACTAACAATCCCTTTCCCCCCGCAAATTGGCGGTTAGGTTAGGTACTTTTAACTGTTATTTGAGTCAAAACTATTATTGACTAAAGCATACGGTCAAAACTACTTTTGACTGGTTAAGAGTTTTGTCTGCAACAGATACAATTGTTACACCAACAGTAATAATAACTAGTTATATCTCGCGGCTTCGTCCGCGTGAATAAAATATCCTATGTGATAAGTCAGGATATGGTTTTTTTTTTTTAATTTAGTGTTTGCTTTAACCTTTCAATAATAGTATTTCTTTTTATATGATTCTCTCATCTGTGTAAACTTAATTAAATATCACTGAAATCCGTTGATTAATTTTTGCATGAAAGAGTCAGAGTCAGAGTTTTTTGTTTTTTACACGACTTAGAATGGCAAACAAGCTGACGGCCCACCTGATGGAAAGTGGTAACCGTCGCCTATAGACACGAGCAGTACCATGGACATAACAGAGTATACTGTTTCGCCCATGATACCCCCCATGCATTGCCATTCCTGAGGACTCAGGTGTTATCTCTCTCTCTGTACCCTGTAAATTCACGCCATATCCCTTCAAACCGAAACACAGCCATGCAAACACAACTGCTTCACGGTTGAAACACGAATGGGACAGAGGTACCCAAGCAATCGACTTTTGTACAAAGTCTCCCTCTAGTTTATCAGAGTTTATCAGAGATGTAACAGTCATTAAAATTTTTGGCATTTATCAATAAAATAAAACATATGAGCAGAGGGCTTACCTTCTGCTCATATGTTACTTACAATCCCTTAGGATTGTAAGTAACGCAGACTGACTATTGAGTCAATGCGATAGAATAAGTCCTTTGTATTAAATATTAATTTATGTTTCTATCTACCCGCGCGAAACCGGCGTGAATCACTAGCTTATAGTATTAATACAGCAGGCAGTGGTATTACCTAAATATTTTGTAACAGCCAGCTTCCAGAAATGAGTGTAATTACTCAGACCTGTAACCGGCTCTATCTATTCCAATCACAGGCAGGTGTTCGAGATATACACCGATATCGAAGCGAAGATAAATTGATACATTAATCAGCTGTCACTATATAAATAAGGGGCGAAATTAATTTCACTTTTAACTACAGCGGATTTACAAGGCGCAGATTATTTTATGAGAACAAAATGTAGTTACACAAATTCTCCCGTTTTGGAACTCGGAAACTCATAATCTCTTAGAGAGTTTCTATAAATATCTCTCAGTTAATTTTATAATAATAATAATAAATCATTTAAACAGCTACAAAACAACAATGTTAATTACAATTTTATACATTAAAATAATAATTTTGTGGTAGCAGCTGAAATGGTCCCCACTCAGCGTAAGCTGCAGCGTGGTGCTGCAGCGCTGATTTTCAGTGGGGCCACCGCTCGATAGGTAGCACTCGAGAAATAGGATTAAATTTTTTAACACATTGGACCTTATACAAGATATCAACATTATATATGAATATAATAATATATTATTTATCGTATAACATATATAAGGTATAATGAAGATATATAAAATAATTATGTATATTAAATAATGTTATTTAAATAATTATGTACTCTGAGTATGCATGTCTCAAAATGAGATTAGTATTTACAATATATAATATATATATATATATATATATATATATATATATATATATATATATATATATATATATATAATATGATATGTGGGGTACTACATAATACTAACTTTACAAGTATATGATATATTCTTTAGCAATATAAAGATTGTAAATCCTCTTAGTAATAAATAGAAATGAAGCACAAGTTCTCACAGTTAATTTATTTTAGATATCATACTATTAAATTATATATTTACTTATTTTACTTTGTATATGACATATAACAAACAATATAACATAAATACCCAACATCTGTTAGTCCATTAACACCTATTTAACTATAGCTTCTTTAAGACTTCCATCAACAATAATTGTGATATATTTTATATAATGACCACGTGGTTCACTATACTTGTTCACTCTTGATACGGCAGGGAGCTCCGCTCTATTCAACTTTTATTTAAAGTAGTTAGTCTGATTTTTATTATTAAATGTAGGTACACATTTTGACACAAGATGTTTAAGAAAATTAATATAATTTAAAATAAGTATCTAACACGTGCATCAGTTATAATTTATTTGCCAAATTTACAGTCTTTATACATGAATTATATGTGTTTTTAAGCGGTATTTAAAAGACGAAAATGAAAAAAATTTTAAACCTTGACATTGTTTACATATATTTTAAATACACTACCTGGACTTGGACGTGGAGGTGATGAAAAATTTGCAGGTAAATAGTGCGTACATACCTGCTTCTTTATTGTCGACGTTTCGACGTGGGTCGCACCATGTCGTGGTCACGACGGGACTCATCGGCTATAAAGAAGCAGGCCCTCTAGATAAGTGGCAAGCGAATTCGTCGATGGAATCGACATCGCTAACGAGTCTGTGAGTTGAAATGAGTCACCCGGCATTGCTATCTCATTCTATTTGACGGACTCGCTAGCGATGTCGATTCCGTCGACGAATTCGTTTGCCACTTCTCTAGAGGGCCTGGTATGTATCTAGGTACTATTTACTTGCAAACTTTTGATCACGTTAAATTCCGATAGTGTATTTAAAATATATTTCTAGGTTTATTTATATCTTGCTATATCCTACCTATCTGTTAAGTTAGGATAATACCCATCCTGAGTACTAAATTTCATATTCCTTGGTTTGTGGTGAGCTGCAGAGCTCGTTTGCCCTTTGTTTTGTAAACAAAAAATACTAGAATGTCTACATAGACTCTGTTAAACAATGATTTACTTGCATTTACCTAACTCGGGGAAATAAGTCGTGGGTGATGACGAGCGATATTAGGCTTATTTCTTATCGACGTACACTTCTCTCGGAACAATTTAAGCCTGATTCAGCCGTATAAAGACAGGATGGAGCGAAAACGGGGATAAAAGCTGGGACACAACTAGTGATGTGCCGAGTGGGCCATTTAACTCATTCGAGTATTTCGGTACTCGTTAAAAAATTATCGAATCTTGATTCGAGTTCCAGGACTCGGATAAATACTCAAGTATCTGTTTGGGTATTCATTGATCATCATATCAGTCATTAATTGTCCACTTTCAGAATATAGGCCTATAGACTGCCATAAGGAACGGTCCCGAGCCACCTGCAGACATTGACTCCCTGCATTGAATGTATTTGAATTCGTCGCTCTATCTAGTCTGGGGTAGTCCTATAATACGTTAGCTTGTATGGGGTCCCTACTCACAAACTTTTCTCTTGTTTTCTTAGTGTAATATTTTCTTGTAATTGTTTGTATCTATAATAAGTTTACTATTGTAATCTTATGGAGAAAAAAATGAAGAGTATCTATCTATCTATCTTTCATCCCCATCAGTTATTGGTTCTTCGAGCTCTGTGATCAGTCCATTGCTATTTCAGCTTGTTTTCCTTCGGAATATGTCGTTCACTTTGATTCTGTTGCGGATATCCTAATTTCGGATTCTGTCACGCAAAGAAACTACGAGCTCTCCATAGCTCGCTGAGCAGCTTGAAGCTCCTGTATACGACACTATGCAGATCTTCATTAAACTACAGCAATTTTTCATTTTATTTAAGAAGCTTACTTTTATTGAAGATTATAAATGTCGAGTAATCAAATAAATTCTCGTTTAATAATTATAGAAGAATTGAGGCTATTATGAAACAGAAATTAATCATAAAATTTACTATACTATATACTACGTCACTAGTGATCGATTAATGCAAGTACTGGACTCGATACTTGTATTCGAATTCGTGTATCTGAATTCTATATATTGATTATTCGAGTATTTGAATATCTATTCGAGTCAGTACGACTCGATGTATCACTAGCTGAATATAATTCGAGTATAAATGTGACTCGAAGGTCGTATAATTCTTTACTGTATCGTAAACCTGGACTGCGACGTGTATAGTATCTTACCATTGGAACTATTGCTGTTACACGTTGTAATGTAAAGAAATCTTGTACAAAATGTTCATAAGCAATTTAATTTCTTTGAAGAATGGCAAGTAATGGGGCAGAGTAATATATAGGAATAGTTATAGATTTTGATTAAAGTATTGCTATCAAAATATATAGAAATTATACATTACTGTGTGACCCTTGCATAGAATAGGTCACCCTCTTCCCTTCTCGTGGGTGTCGTCAGAGGCGACTAAAGAAGGAAGAGGGATGGGCAGCAGCGTCCTTCTTTTTTTTTACCTAAAATTATATACTTACAGATTGGTATCATAAAAATAAAAAAAAAATAAAACTTGTTTTATCACAATTAAAGTCGAGTCGAAATATTATAAAATTTAATTACAATAGCTTAAGCAGTTCTAAGATTAGTGTGACACATGATTTTTTATATATTAAAGTAGCTAATTCGCTAAAGCAGGCTCATATTTCACTTCATTGGAACAAACAAGATGAAAGATTCAATAGAAAAGTTGCCCAGATGTACTTCGCACGAACTTGCCACTCTTATTAACATTTCGTTCTAAAAATCCGATAGGTACTCCGACGTACTTTTATTTGTGTTCCCATCAAGTTTTAGATATCTTCTAGTCGTGCCGGCAACTTGGTCCGCCTGGCCGGGACGTGTCGATTAGCCTGTACGAACAAGTCTTATATCATTCTCTATACCAAATATGAATGAATAAATGAATGGTTTATTTTCTCTTTACAAAAGGTAGTACAAAGTAACAATTTGAGGTACAATTTGATATGAAGACCAATTTTGTTTGACCAAGAGACTGGTGCTTACGGTAGGTTTTGAAGAACCTTCAAGAAAAGAGCATATTCCTTTTAAAAAGGCCGGCAGTACACCTGCATTGCCGTTGGTGTTGTGGGTGATCATGGGCGGCGGTAGTCACTTACCATCAGGTGAGCGGCATGCTCGTTTGCCCCCTGTGTTGTAAAAAAAAACAAATACTGTATGTATGTCAAATTCCATGGTGATTGGTTAAACAGTAGAGGTTGGTCTAGAGGCAAAAATAAATGAACCCACATTAATGGTTATAAGCATTTATGTGTGTGTGTGGGGGGGGGGGGGAAGGGATTTTAGTAAAAGGATCTAACAACCACATTACTATACCCTATCAGCCGTTTACTGTCCACTGCTGAACATAGGTCTCACTCTATTGGGGAGTTTTGTCAGTAGTTGCCATGTTTGGCAGGCGGGTTGGCAATCGCAGTTAGGCTTTGGTGGTGTTTTAAGAGGGACGCTGCTGCTCATCCCTAAAGCAGGAAATTCCCTTAGTTATCTCTCATGATCCTCACGAGATGTGAAGTGGTGGCGTATTCTATGTCGGAACTATACGACAAATAACTTCATTGCTAGCAATAAATCAACGCAATTCAGCCTGGAAATTATCGTAATTGACCAAATGACTTGCATTTATCCTCATCTACCATCTATCACCGGTGCCCCGGCAGCATATACCGATAGCGCAAGCATGGTTACCATTTCATTTTTACTCTTAAAAACAAAAGTCTTTGGCATTCCAATGTCTCTGTCTTCGACTAATGAGAGGCGAGCATGACAGATATTTACCAAAGGGAGACTTTGTACAAAAGTCGGTTGCTTGGGTACCTCTGTCCCATTCGTGTTTCAACCGTGAAACAGTTGTGTTTGCATGGCTGTGTTTCGGTTTGAAGGGTGGGATATGGTGTGAATTTACTGGGTACAGAGGAAAAACACCTGAGGAATGGCATGGCTAACGTACTCAGGAATGGCAACGCATGGGGGGTATCATGGGCAAAACAGTATACTCTGTTATTTCCGTGGTACTGCTTATGTCTATTGGCGACGGTTACCACTTTCCATCAGGAGGGCTGTCAGCTTGTTTGCCATTCTAAGTTGTATAAAAAAAAAGAAAAAAAGAGATATGTGTGTATGTAAACCCGAGATTGCTGAGTGAACTGGGACAAAACAACAGTGATCGAGAAACAATAGCCAAAGATTTTTACATGAAAGCTGAAACGAAAAAAAAAAATTAATTAAGGATACAAAATATGTCTATTGCTTATATATCTTATATCGTATCGTCAACTTCGTTCGAGTGAGATTAAGTAACTCTTTAATTTATGAACGGAAAGTATTGAGTATAACTGTGAATGATGGAAAGTCGGGAGGAATTCTTAAAAATAAATGGGTGGGTTATGTGCCTTCCTCTTTTTTTTTCTTTTTTTTTTATACAACTTAGAATGGCAAACAAGCTGACGGTCTACCTGATGGGAAGTGGTAATCGTCACCTATAGACATGAGCAGTACCATGGACATAACGATATAACATACTCACGGCGAGTCTAGCTACAAGTTGACATGGGACACTGAAAAATATGTTATCATTTTTTTATATATGTTTTTTTTAGTATAATACTCTATTAAAATAGTAAAAGTTACTACTATTCCCTTGTATAGGTTACTATTAGGTCCTGTGGTCCAACCGACTTCAAAAAGAAGAAGGCTTCAACCCGGTTGTATTTTTTCATGTATTAGTCACCTCATAACTCCGTCAGTTGTAAACCGATTTGGAAATTTCTTTTTTTTATCTGAAAGCATATATTTACTCACTGGTACCATACAAATTTTATCAAAATCGATTCAATAGTTTAGTTTTGAAATCAAATAACTGGTTTTGACAAAATGAAGTCGATTTTTCTTTTGGAGGAATACAAATTTGTATTATTTGTTACTAACGTTGCAGTGAAATACAGATACTCCGACTTATGTATTTATGATATTCACACAACAGCCGCTTTAGCCGCTGTCGTACAAATTCTGGAAAACGGTCACCCTTGTATAGACTTGTGAATTCATATAACGCTTTACTTAATGATATTGATATTATTAATGAACGCCCAAGCACTTTTAAAAAGGTAATCTCTAAAAGATTCATATAATTTTTAACTGTTCTTCTTTGCTTAAGCTATTTGTATTATATTTGAATCGAAACTGTGGTAAACGGTGCTGGTGGCAAATTTACTCAATGTTTTCTTTGATTAATATTATGTATTATTTTTTATTTTGTCACTGTTAGTTTTTCCAAATAAATGGAAAAAAAAGTAGAGTATAAAAGGGAGTATATAAAGTAGAAATACAACTAAGCCTCGCGTCGCCATAAAAAAAAATACGAATATTTCATATTCACAAACTTAGGGCTTTCTTGAAGTATATAACAAAACATTAAGCTATAATTCAAACATGCGAACTCCACGGACCCTTTATTACTTTTAAATCTCGACAATAACTTTAGTGAACAGTTTGAACAACAAATTTTTAATATCCCTCTCCCCGAGTAGAATACTTGAGTTCTGTCCAACTCGAGGAAACTTGATCCGGTGAAGTCTGTTAGCGACTGAGTCTATTTCTGTCTTGTCATCCCTTTATTGGCATTACGAATGCTATTATATAATACTTTGCAATTTTTATGCGGCCTTAAAAAAGGAGTGATTTCTCGAATTTGTCTGTAATTGTTTTTATGGCAAGCTGAATCGATTATGGCATATATTTTTTGAAATCAATATGTTTACTTTTATGTCCATCTCATAAAAAATTTGTAACTATTGACTGCTGATATTTTACCTTGAGATGAAACATCTGGTTGCCACTACATAATTATGTATTTTAAATTTTGTACAATTAAAGCTTAATGTGTCTATAATACTTTTCATCGTGAATCACTGTGTATTATTTGTTTTAAAATAAGAATAGTGGCATTAACCAGTCTTGTAAAGTTTTTAAAAGGTTTTTTTTTTTTATACAACTTAGAATGGCAAACAAGCTGACGGTCCACCTGATGGAAAGTGGTAACCGTCGCCTATAGACATGAGCAGTACCATGAACATAACAGAGTATACCGTTTTGCCCATGCGTTGCCATTCCTGAGGACTCAGGTGTTATTCCTCTGTACCCTGTAAATTTACGCCATATCCCACCCTTTGAACCGAAACACAGCCATGCAAACACAACTGCTTCACGGTTGAAACACGAATGGGACAGAGGTACCCAAGCAATCGACTTTTGTACAAAGTCTCCCTCAGCTGTATTCTGTGGCATCACTCGCGTGAATCAGTATACAGGGTGTAAGGGACAATTTGGTCAAAACAAAAACGGCTGATTCAGATGAATGATCTGAATCAGATGGCATAAGATTTTCCCATCGGCAATGCGCCAAAGTCATATAATAAACGATTCTTAGTTTTGACGCAGCAATGTATTTAAAATTTTACAATCCACAGACGCGTGATACGTAGGTATAGCACAGTCAATGGTGCTTCTTTGTAAGTAGTCTCATACGCTTGTGACGTAGACCTCACATAGCTGATTGTGCGCGTCGCGATAGAATTGTAATACGTGTATTATATTGTTGTTTTTTGGTATTTTATAATATTTCACTATAATAATATAATATCACGTCGTGTTCACCAAAATTGCGGGTTGAATTTAGACGACGAGATTGTTAGAAATGTATATTTCCAACGGCTTAGTAATACAATATTTATAAACAAAAATAATCTTATATACTAAATACAAATACAGTAATGTACGACAAAAATGGTAGAGTGACATATTGACCTAGTATATGCACTGCTAAATTAACAATTATTAAATTTCTTGGTAAACAAAAATGCCTTTACTGCACTGCATCCATTCGTGTTTCAACCGTGAAGCAGTTGTGTTTGCATGGCTGTGTTTCGGTTTGAAGGGTGGGATATGGCGTGAATTTACTGGGTACAGAGGAATAACACCTGAGTCCTCAGGGATGGCAACGCAGGGGGGGTATCATGGGCGAAACAGTTTACTCTGTTATGTCCATGGTACTGCTCATGTCTATAGGCGACGGTTACCACTTTTCATCAGATGGGCCGACAGCTTGTTTGTCATTCTAAGTTGTATAAAAAAAACATATATACAAGTACGACTCCATAATAAACATCAGGCGAGCCGTACGTTCGTTTGCCTCCTGTGTTTTAAAAAAGATACAAACTCATATTGGTCACAGTAAATCGGGAGTCATCATGCAATAATGCGTCAATAATCAAACACGTGGTCATCCAACCATAAATATCAGGCGACCCATTCATTGGTAAAATTTTTGAAGGTACATTTTTTATTTTGTTTCACGTAAATAAATATACATATACATACATGCGAACAGTTGATTAGCCATTGGTTGATTAATGTGTACAAATGACATTATATCTGATTTAATGATTATTAACGTTCCATGGCCAGACATGACATGTTTTACGTACAGGTGTGACACTAATTGATGTAGTTTTCTGTTATTTGTTATTTTCTTTTGTGTTTCATTTCATAATGTAATCTATTGGAAGTGAAATATGAATTATTATTCTTTAGGTAAGAGCGAGCGAATAGAGACTTTATCGCAGTTATAAGGTATCTACTTGATGAATCTGCATGGCCCAGTCGGCCGTCTTTTTTTTTTTATACCACTGAGGTGGCAAACAAGAATACGGCCCACCTGATGGAAAGCCTTTACCGTAGCCTATGAACGCCTGCAATACCAGATGTATTACGCGCGCGTTGCCGACCCTGAAGAAATCTCTTTACCCCACTTTTGAAGAACCCCATGCTGTAGTCTCTTGGGAAATCCTCGGCAGGAAGCTCATTCCATAACCTGAGTGTTCGTGGTAACCGTCTGCTGCGATTTCACTTTACTGCTAACTGAAAGCAGCTAATTCTAATTGTTTATTTCTGAATATAGCTTCCCCGTATTGGCAGGTAGGTTGGCAACCGTAGTTTCGCTTTTGGTAATGTTTTAAGAGGGACACTGTTTCCCGTCACTCACTCCCCCTTAGTCGCCTCTTACGGCACTCACTGGAAAGTAAGATGTGGCCTATTCTATACCAGGACCTACATGGCTCACGCTACTGATGTATTAGTGTTATTTGTAGCAGTCTATATAAAACGTTGTAGCTGGAGTGAAGAATAATTTAGTGTTTTTGTTTACAATACAGGGGGCAAACGAGCATGCGCTTCACCTGGTTGTAAGTGACTACCGCCGCCCATGATCACCCAAAACTCTAACGGCATTGAAGATGTGATGCCGTCCTTTAAAAGATATTGTAGTAAATGATATTTTATTTAAACATTCCAAGTTTATCCACGTAGCAGTAATTTCTCTACTACATTTTACCATTATCTGTTCATGACGTATTTACTTATAACTTGAAGCTAGTCATGCACAGTATAAGATTCTTGCTGGTGACGGCGTGGTGGGTCGTTCAGTTCAATGTTGGCCAGCCATCATCCGTTAAATTCGTGAACGGGTGCTGCTTGAGGGGACTGGTCTGCTCAGGTTTGCTTGTTTATTTTCCATTTAATAATACATATAAATACTTAAATACTTAAACTCAATTATTTTTATAGTCACAGTACGCATGAAAATGTAAAATTATCTTGTACACAATAATTTGAAAAGAGTAACTGTAGAGTATCTTACGGATTCTTCTCAGCAGATATATCCCGAACCCAGCAGTACAATCATAAAAAAGTGACGATTTAAAAGAGCTTGTAAACATGTCTATTTTAATAAATATTATTTCTATTCTATACTATTCAAACCAACAGCGTGACTTTCGACGTAAATTAATCTGGCTGCCTAGACAAGTGGCAAGAGAATTCGTCGATGGAATCGACATCGCTAGCGAGTTGGAATAAAACATCCGACGTTGCTATCTCATTCTTATTCATGGACTTCCTAGCGACGTCGATTCCATCGATGAATTCGCTTGCCATTTGTCTAGAGGGCCTGGCTCTCTAGACAAGTGGTAAACGCATTCATCGATGGAATCGACGTTGCTAGTGAGTCCGTGAGATAGAATGAGATAGCAACGTCGCATGTCTCATTCCAACTATTGGACTCGCTTTCGATAACGATTCCATCGATGGATCCGTTTGCCACTTGTTCCCCATCCCAGACCCCCTAGGTCTGGAATTATCTCGAATAGTTAAAAAAACCTTATGAATCTTTTTTTTTTATTTATACAACTTAGAATGGCAAACAAGCTGACGGCCCACCGGATGGAAAGTGGTAACCGTCACCTATACACATGAGCAGTACCATGGACATAACAGAGTATACTGTTTCGCCCATGATACCCCCCATGCGTTGCCATTCCTGAGGACACAGGTGTTATTCCTCTGTACCCTGTAAATTCACGTCATATCCCACCCTTCAAACCGAAACACGGCCATGCAAACGCATCTGTTTCACGGTTGAAACACGAATAGGACAGAGGTATCCAAGCATTCGACTTTTGTACAAAGTCTCCCTCTCAATCTTAGACAACAATAAGAAGAAGGCACCTCTGTAGGCATGTACTCGTACATGACGACGATGTAGACGACTTTTTTGGGTCTCGGTAAAATATGTTTATAATAAATATATTTTCTTTTGTTACACATAGAGATGGGCAATCCACCTGGGTGGGTTTAAAGTCTGGTGGGTAAAAACCGGGTGTTTTGGGTTTATTGGGTTTAAACCCCATAAACACCCAAATTTTTGGGTGTTTATGATTTTGTACTTCATCATCGTCATCTCAGCCGCAAGACGTCCACTATACTGGACATAGACAATATTATTATGCAGCCTACAGAATAAAAAACTTTTAATTTGATTTTGAGTTTATTAAGAAAGAGATGAAAGTAAAATGTAAAACTACAGTCAATCACTGTCAGATTCAGAGTTATTACAAGCGATGAATTGTATAGGTTCGATAGGCTCTATTTCGTCTAAACTGTTATGTTCATTTACTTGCTCAATGAAAGCTTCTAAGGTATTTTCTTCATTAAACTGAATGTCCTCGCATTCAGCTTTATGTTTAAGATTCCAGTTATAACAAATGAATGAAATTTTTTCAGTTCTTTCAGTTGTAAGTCGATTTCTTTTGTTATTATGTATGTAGCCTTGGATACTAAAGGAACGCTCAGTGGCTGCCGAAGTACAGGGAGCTGATAGAATACGAATCGCTACTTTGCTTAACTCAGTGGAACCACAAATACCTTTCCACCATATTAGGGGCTCAATGCTATCTAATGAGCTCCATACAAATCCTCTGGCCCAAAAGTTTTCTTTAGCTTTATAACACGCCAAATCTGCCATTACATTTGACAAACTTAAGTGTTGGCTTAAATTGTAGATAAACTCCATACCCTTAAGTTCTTCCTCTTGAGTAAGTTCGACTCCTAGAGTCCTGGGGTCTAGAATATATGCTGCAAAATGTATTGGCCTCATTGCCATATTGCATCTTGAAGATACTGATGTTAGAATCTGCTGTTTGCTTTCTTCGCTCAATGTCGAAATCTCATTTAATGCAAAACGTATCTTAGCTTGTACATCTCTAAATGTAATGTATGTGCGATGCAAACGATTCTGGTCGCTCTCTAAGTAAAATATGCTTTCAGTGACTGGTTCCAAAATACTTATACATTCCCCTGTCTTCGTCCAGAAATCATCACTTAGAATTAAATCTTTAATATCTCTTGAAATTACCACATCTTCTCTAACTGTTAATATTTGCAAAGCTATCTTATTTGCTTTCAAACTTTTTAACGAAGTAACATGACTTCCCCATCTTGTAGCACAAGGCAATTTTAGTGTTTGTGTAGAATCTTCACCCTGCCTTGATTTTATCAACAAGGAACTTAATCGTTGACTCCTTTTAACAGTTTTTATTATATTTATGGCTTGCATAATAAACACAGTTACTTCTTGTATCTTTACAATATCTTGGCACAACAAGTTAAGGATATGTGCACAGCAACCGAGAGGAACAACATGTGGATATTTGAGTTTTGTTAATTCGAATGCCTTTTGTATATTTCTAGCGTTATCGCCAATAAGTACAAGAAACTTATTTGCTCCATACACTTTCATTACTTTTTCAACTTCTTGGCTAAGGTATTCACTAGTGTGAGGATTACTTTCTGTATTCAAACTTTTAACGTATGCAGGTTGAGGTTTTGATATAAGAAAGTTTATTATTCCTTCATTTCTTAAATTAGACCAGCCATCGCACTGAAGGTGTAAGTAACTACAAGCATTTAGTTCCTCATTTAACTCAAAACGCATTTCTCTATATATTTTATCTAAGTATTTTGTCGCTAAAGCTTTACGTGAAGGTATTTTAAATTTTGGTTGCAATTTTTCGAAAAATTGTATCCATAAAGGATGTTGCACCATCGATAATGGCGTCCCTGTTACAAATATAGCTCTCGCTAATTCTGTTTTTATATGATCATCGGTGTCTTGAAACTCAGCATTTATTGTAGTGTTAGCAGACGACGAGGGGCTTATAAAAGAATCATTTGTCTCTATCTCTGACAGTCCAGACATTTTGGTTTTGGACGAGCTATCTTTTATAAGTTTCATAGAGTCTTTTAATGTTTCTGGAGATTTTGGACAAGTGATAAGATGTTGAAGCATTTTGGCAGCATTACTGAATTTGTAGACCTTATTACAAAGCTTGCAAGAAACAGACTTGTTTGGTAAAGTACGGTAGTGCTCCCATATGCGTAAATCTTTAGGTCTCCCCATTGAACCTAAAAAAATGAACGATGATTAGTTGGTCTGACGAAAATTCAACAATAGAGTGCCTATTTTTTTACAATGATTATTTCTTGTTATTTACAATAAATTTATTAAAAAAATAATAAAATAAATACAAAAAACCTTTGTAAAATTACATCTCCTCGGAGGATTAAACGCAGACGCTAGTTTATTATCGTATTGTTCTGTATTTTTCTCAGCAACTTCTTTAATTCGATTAGGTACTTACGCATATTATGTTAAAAATAAATATCTAGTACACATCTTAGGCTATCCACCATTATTATCCAATGACGACTCTCAGCTAACTATGCACTATCATCCAAAATAAACGTGTATGGAAAATTTTATCCCAGTCGGTTGAGGATTGAGGATAATTGCATCAACATACGAACATACCTACATACTTTTATTTACATAACGCAAGCTAAATAAAAGCTTGTAATAATACATCTAATTTTAAGTTAAAATTGTTAAGTGATCATGATATAATTGTATCATTCAAAAATCCACTTACCTTTAATTATTTCTTGTTAAGTATAAATATTATTTCAAATCTGCTCCCTTAATATGCACTTTTTTACTGCTTTTCCTACCTAACACGTTACCAGGAAGTCACGTTACCAGAGTCAGAGTAATAGTGAACACGTTTGACAGTGATTGTCGTCGCCTCATATTCAGCGTCGACGAATAGGGGAATCCCCAGTCATAATGTATTGCATGCGTGGCGGTCTTACTTCAAATCCATAAACAAAGAGATAATTACAGAACTCGATACTAGATGGCGCTGTTTTTGTTTGAAGAAAGTTTGCGGGCTAAAATACATAGAATTTCATCAATGACTTCCACAAAGAACAACATTTCTGTTTTTTCTAAGTCCGTATCTCTTCCGTATATTTCATAAGATATAAGCTTGGGCTACATTGTTATGCAACGTGATTTTGTCGCTGTCTTGCTAGCAGGGTTGACAGATATACGATTTAAATCGTACTCATACTATTATTTGTCTATTTTTTAATGTACGATCGTAAAGATTATGATCGTAATTCGCACAAAAACATACGACTTTTTGGTTACCTGGCAACATTTTTATTATGAAACGAACATGCTCACATCATCAGTCACATGCAACAATTTATTGGGGATTTCCCCTTCACATCTGGCAGTCCTGCTTGCTAGAATATAGGTAAGTCAGCCACAGTTACTGACGATCGATATTTAAAGGGTATTGTTTTTGTGCTAAATATTTCATAAAAACGTTATTTAATACTTTGTGGATTATTAATTTAGTTGATAATCACTGGAAGTAAAATGGATGCTAATTTGAGAGATCAAGATCTTCGTATAAAACAGTTAATAAAAGAAAATCTACGTAAGTACTCTTTTTATACCTAGGTAGGTAAGGTATAATAAACACAAAAAGGTACTTAGATCGCGTGTGTTCGAAGCATTTATTCTAATAAATTTAATTTAAAATTGTAGAAAGAAAAAAATGTCTGCCAAGCCGTAGCCGAAGCCGATCTCCAAATATATTTGGCGATAGTGAGACCCAGTGTCCAGATGATTTACCCAGCGTCGTCGCAACAAAGAAAAAAACGAGGATAAAGTAAAAGAAAATTTACTGAAAGAAGAAACAAACTGTTCTAAATGCTTAATTTATGGAGAAGAGGATAAAAGAAATGAGTATTTCGGACTGTTAGTGGCTCAAGAATTTAAATATATACGGCCATGTGTGCGAACGAGGTGTTATGAAGAAATTTTAAAGTATCTACGGGAAGCAAAAGGCCAACATGTTGATCAACTGCAACATGAAAACACTGAAAATTAATTACTTTCATTTTATTATATATAGATTTTTAAAATTTCCTGAAATATTATTAGTTAACGTTTTATTTAATATTGTAGAATTGATCAATACAATTTATAAAAATAATTTATTGGTATTACTTACATATTTTCAAAAAAATACGTAAAAACCTATTTTTTTGGGTGATTATGGGAGTTTATGGGTGTTTATTGGGTTTTTACCAAAGCACCGGGTTTAAACCCGGTGCTTTGCCCATCTGTAGTTACACATCAATATATTTTAACGAGCTGTCTCCATTCATCAATCGATCGGCGAGCCCTATTATCGGCTGTCAATCAAAAGTACTACGGACTATAAGGTCTGAAACATTTTGGTGGCGGTGAAACAACAAATTGTTGTGTTCCAACAATATTTTATGTTGTAACTTGTGAAGACATTATTTCAAGTTATTGATTAACATAATGCTAAATGTATAACTTTTATATAACAGTCATTTTTGTAGGTTATCTATATCTGTATAGAAAGAAATCATTTTGAGGGGGTGTACAAATTAAATACATACATTCGTGTTTCAACCGTGAAACAGTTATGTTTGCATGGCTGTGTTTCGGTTTGAAAGGTGGGATATGGTGTGAATTTACAGGGTATAGAGGAATAACACCTGAGTCCTCAGGAATGGCAACGCATGGGGGGTATCATGGGCGAAACAGTATACTCTGTTATGTCCATGGTACTGCTCATGTCTATAGGCGATGGTTACCACTTTCATCAGTCATCAGGTGGGCCGTCAGCTTGTTTGTCATTCTAAGTTGTATAAAAAAAAAATACGAAATAAAATAGATTTATTTATACACAATAAATACATTAGCAATCGGTCAGTGCTTGAATACAAATTGAGTAATACAAAGAAAAGAAAAAGTTACAAGTATAAAAAGTAATGAATGGAAAAAGTTAGGCCACTCTCTGAGTCTACACTTGTAAACCAAATAGGTACGTGAATATAATAGCAATCATTCTAGTTGTAAAGATAATTAAAAAAAAGGTGGGATTCTCAATTTGACGTTATTATTATATTTGTGCTTATTGGTGAAGCTTCAATTGTTAATTTTTTTTTATTATCCAATTTAGAATGGCAAACAAGCTGACGGCCCACCTGATGGAAAGTAGTAACCGTCGCCTATAGACATTAGCAGTACCATGGACATAACAGAGTATACTGTTTCGCCCATGATACCCCCCATGCGTTGCCGTTCCTGAGGGCTAAGGTGTTATTCCTCTGTACCCTGTAAATTCACTACCATATCCCACACTTCAAACTGAAACACATCCATGCAAACATAACTGCTTCACGGTTGAAACACGAATGGGACAGAGGCGCCCAAGCAAATTACTTTTGTACAAAGTCTCCCGTTGATAAAATGAAGTGTCATGTAGGCTCAGTCGAGTAGTGACTCGAATTCAGGTCGTCGAATACAGGTTTCGAGTACACAGGGTACTCGAATACTAATCGCTATAGTTTAAAGCCTAACTGCGGTTGCTAATCCACCTGCCAAGCGTGGCAACTACTGGCAAAGTCTTCCAAGAAGGAGGCTTGTGCTCAGCAGTGGACAGTTAAAGACTGATATGATGATAGAATAGAATAGAATAGAAACATTTATTGCCATACAATTACAATATAAAATATAAATAACATATACAAAAAGTGTCCCATACTAGGCAAAAGGAACCGGCTCAGCTGATGCTGTGAGTGTCCCAGCGCAATGTGAACAGCTGAACAGCGCTGGTTTTCAGCCAGTCCCTCTCATGATGATGATCCATGGATGAAATTTTATTCAGTGTGAATTTCTACAAGTAAAACTGAAAATTCATCCCAAAAAAAAAATGAATCAATTCATGTTTTTTCTTTAATAGCACAGATAATACTATACTAGTAATTAAAATAACCAACAGCAAGACACAGGTGGCTCGTGTTTTTCGCCAGTGGTGGTGTTCGCCGTATATGCCCATGTGTGGTATAGAATGGGCCACCGCTTCCTTTCCCGTGGGTGTTTTTTTTTTGATGGGTGAAAATGGTATGGTAACGCCGCCTGCGCTAACGGGATACGCTGGCGGAGCACCAGTGAAGGGTGATCGATGAGAATGAAAACAGGCCAGTCAGCCCATCATGATGAATTCATCAGGAATTAACCATGATAGTTTCCAGGGGGAACCGCGAGGAGGTCGACCTGGTTGGGTATATTGCTAGCAATGGGATTTTTAGTCTCCATTACTAACAATCCCTTTCCCCCTATCCCGTGGGTGTTGTAAGAGACGACTAAGGGACGGCGAGGGCGAGAGAGTCTAGCTGTCAAGATAATAAATTTTTTGGCAAAAAACATTTTGTTATTTTTCGATCTATTCATTAGTACATTCGTTCAGATAAAGTTGAGTGACGCTCCTATCCAACCCTTTATCATCATAAAGTTTTGTTTGCACCAAACAATTTAAATGCACGATAAACAGATAGCTCGTAAAAACAAATTAAACAAAGATTACATTAAACAAGTATCCCGTTAACTCGTGTTTCTTAGGCAAGTTTAACTGCTTCATCAAACCGCACTCGAGGTACTGTCAACTGTTTGAGTTCAGTCCCTGGCGGCAAACAAGAGTAATTAGGGACTGACTAATGGGTTAGCTCTCTGTCCCCGTACGGTACATATAATATATTACTTAAACGGAATGTCATTGAACTTGCAACTCTCGTAATATTAGCGTTACCAGACGGAGACTTTGTACAAAAGTCGATTGCTTGGATACCTCTGTCCCATTCGTGTTTCAACCGTGAAGCAGTTGTGTTTGCATGGCTGTGTTTCGGTTTAAAGGGTGGGATATGGCATGAATTTACAGGGTACAGAGGAATAACACCTGAGTCCTCAGGAATGACAACGCTTGGGGGGGGGGGGGTATCATGGGCGAAACAGTATACTCTATTATGTCCATGGTACTGCTCATGTCTATAGGCGACGGTTACCACTTTCCGTCAAGTGGGCCGTCAGCTTGTTTGCCATTCTAAGTAGTATAAAAAAATAATAATAAAAAAATCTTACCCCAGAACAAGGATAAGTGTGCTTTTTTTTAAGGGATAATAATGGAATGGTAACCCCGCCTGCGCAATTTGGGGGGAAAGGGATTGTTACTAATGGAAATTGAGAATCCCATTGCTAGCAATATATCCAACCAGGTCGACCTTTCCGCGGTTTCCTCTGGAAACTATCATGGTTAATTCCTGATGAATTCATCATGATGGGCTAACTGGCCTGTTTTCATTCTCATCTATCACCCTTCACTGGTGCTCCGCCAGCGTATCCCGTTAGCGCAGGCGGGGTTACCATACCATTTTCACTCATCAAAAAAAAAAAACCCCGCCTGCGCTATCGGTATACACTGGCGGGGCACCAGCGAGGGATGATAGGTGAGAATGAAGCATGTCAGTTAGTCTACTGTGATGATTCTAACAATAAATCAACCACGATGGTTTCCAAAAGGAACCACGGGGAGATCGGCAATCCCATCTCCCCCTAGGATTAGTGTGCTTGCACAGCCAGGGGTGAACAAGTAATCACTACCTTTTATTAGTACCATCCTTGATGTAGAGGTATACTTAATTATTTTTATACATATGCAAATAATCATATGTATACCTTACTGTAGTATTTTGTAATGATACAAGGAAGAAACCTCGTGTGTCCGTGGGATTTATCCCCTGTGTGAATCTAGGAAGGATTATTGGAGGGCGTAAGCCCTTGATTCTACTAAGGCGACCATAGATAGTAGAGTACTAAATCTACTCAATGTAATAAAATAGTAACAAGGTCACGATATATGTATATGGAATATATATATACTGTTTATTAGAAGTAAGGATCGTATTTTTTATTAATTAGATATTGAAAATTCTGTCATATCGTCATAATCGTAGAATACTGACGGGTCTATATATGTAACATTTCCGTCAGATCCGTCAGTATTCTACGACTATGACGATATGGGCTAACATAAACATTTTTGTGTACTCGTGCTAGACGTCACGTGTTATTTGAAGTACATAAGGCTAAATCAAATTTGCTCCATTACGCACATTTAATAAGAACACTTGTTTTATTAAATAATATTTCGAATAGAGGTTTTAATCTTATTATGTATTCTGGCTGGAATGTTTACTATTTGTTGCTTTAAAATCTAACCATTATTGTTTGTTGTACCATGTCGTATTGAGATGTATCCTGTAAGGACATTGAAACAAGCTTGTACAACAGATTGTGCTCAGAGGAATTGTTCAATATGATGCCCCCGGCCATTTTATACCATCGTACGGCTCGTCTTCGACAGGGAGTTCATCCTTATATCCTACAGCCTCAATGGTCGCGTATACCGCGGTTTCAGAGATGTTTCCTCCCACGAACACCCAGGTTATGGAATGACCTCCCTGCCGAGGTTTTCCCAAAAGACTACCGCATTGGTACTTCAAAAGGGGGGTAAAGAGGTTTCCTCAGGGTCTGCAACGCGCGCGTAATACCTCTGGTATAGCAGGTAGGCTACGGTAACCACTTACTATTAAGTTGGCCGTATGCTGGTTTGCCACTTCAGTGGTATAAAAAAATCTAAATAATAATAAAATAAAACCCATATTGCAATACCACGATGTTTCTCCACACATGTAATTAGGGGAACAAGTGCAGAGTGCTACAAGTGGTGTTCGCAGATAATTTCATTATGGATAAGCACATCATTGTCAGTGTTATCGGCGCTCGGCACTGGCGTGTAATCGCCCCGCTCGCACTTTGCCCCGCCATGTCGCGTACTGTGTACACGCACTCGCGATACGTCCTGTACACAGCCGGCCAATATTATAGTATACACACAGCAGTGTTTATTTGACGTATTAAAAATTGAAAATATCTGAAAATTTTAAATTTAATCCTAGCGTTTTAGGGTTTTTTTTTACAACACAGGGGGCAAACAAGCACGCGACTCACCTGATGGTAAGTGAGTACCGCCACCCATGATCACCCACAACACCAGCGGCATTGCAGGTGTGCTGCCGGCCTTTTAAAAAGGAATAACTGAGTGAACATTAATGACATGCATGTATAAATTTACAATAATAATTTGAATATCAATGTGGTATTAGTATTAATATAACTTTTGGGGGGAAAGGGATTGTTAGTAATGGAGACTGAGAATCCCATTGCTAGCAATATACTCAACCAGGTCGACCTCCTCGTGGTTCTCCCTGGAAACTATCATGGTTAATTCCTGATGAATTCATCATGATGGGCTAACTGGCCTGTTTTCATTCTCATCGATCACCCTTCACTGGTGCTCCACCAGCGTATTCCGTTAGCGCAGGCGGTGTTACCATACTATTTTCACCCATCAAAAAAAATGTAACTTTTAATTAATAGTTAGCAATAATAATACATATAAAAATGTTGCATGCCACGCTGGCTGAATGTTAAGACTACACAAAATATATAATATTACCTAAATTTACCACATTTATCGCAATAAATTTATTTTAATTTAATTTTATTCATGTGACAGCTGTTATTTTGCACTGAAGTGTATAGAAGGAACGCGATCTTGTTACAAGAGGGCCATTAATTGATGTTAATCCGTTGTGGCACAATTTATGTAGCAATATAATGCTCGCACGTGCGAACTTTATGTTCTTATTCCTCTATGTTACTTTAATTAATAAGTACTTAACTTAATAAAGACATGCCTTAAATACGAATACGTTTTGCTCAATAAAAAAAGTATACCATGAACACACACACCTATACATACATATATACATACACACACGTATATATGTGTATGTATATATGTATGTATGTGTGTATATATAATAGTATATAAGTATATATAATAAGTAGGGATATATATTTACATTATTACATGTATCACATCTCTTTATTTTAGAAATAACAGAATTTCATCGTGCCTCCGATCAAACTGTATATAATTACTCCTCTCCATCCAAAGGTTGCCTGGAAGAGATCGCTCTTAGCGATAAGGTCGCCCAATGTTTTCTCATTGTGATCATTTCTTGTAGTTGTTTGTATCTATAATAAGTTTACTATTGTAATCTTTTGGAGGAAACAATAAAGAGTATATATCTATCTACAAACTAGTGTTTGCCAGATGTGAATTTTGATTTTTACCCAAACGTATATTGTATGTATTGTATCGATTTTCACCATGTGACGAATTCCACAAGAATTAATCACGATTAATATTTTTTTGTGATTCTGTGAAATGTAACTAAATAAGCTCATAATTTACATTTATTAATAATATGTTTAGGTGTTATTGTAAAATCTTTATTGTGCTGAATTAATTATGTATTATATAGAATTGTATGTTACTATGAATATTAATCCAAAAATATATTTTCAATAAAATTACGCCGGCTGGTGGAAACCTCTGGTGAGCAGAAGGCTGGCCTATACTTTGGTCAACGCATTTCCATTGCTATTCAGCGTGGAAATGCAGCAAGTATCCTAGGCATCCTACCAGCTGGCAGTGATCTCAAAGAATTTTTTTATCTTTAAATATATATATATATATATATATATATATATTTCTTAAAAAATTTTAATCACTTATCTCTAATTATATATCTGGATTAACTAGCTCTTCTATACTTAAAAGATGATAAGTTATTACTATATGGGTAAAAAATTTGTATAACCGTGCGCAAATTTAGAAATTTTGCTTCATATATCAGCATCTTCCTACCCTTATCCCAATTATTATTTGGGGTCGTCGTAATATGTTTTCCTCTTTCATTCTTCTCTATTCCCAGTCATTTCCGCTCTCGCTCCCATTCTGGCCATATCGTCCCTCACACAATCCATCCATGTCTTTTTAGGTCTTCCTCTGCTCTTATAGCCATCTACTTTCATTCTTAATACTTTTTTTAGTATTTGCTTCTCATTTCTGCGCATCACGTGCCCGTACCAGGATAAACGGTTACTTCTTAACTTTTCTATCACTGGCGCCACTTTCATACTTCCTCTGATATAATCATTCTTGATTTTGTCCAATCTTGTCACTCCGCACATCCATCTCAACGTTCGCATTTTTGCAAAATTTTGCTTCATATAATGCCCATTTAATTTGTAAAAGTTGTCGAGTTTTAAAAACTCATAAGATCTCCAAGAAGACTAATTTAAGACAAAGCACTCGCACAAAACAATGTGTAACGAAACTTCAGAAACACGAATACTAAACATCATACAAACGAGCCGTCAATAATTTGATCCGCTCGACTAATTAAAGGAAAATAATAAATCGATCCGGAGTCCTTCGTGATAAAACGGGGGAAAACGGGGGCCGCAGGTGGCTGATATTTTTGTTATAAAATTGAAGAAGTCAAATGATATTGTGAAGGATCGTTGAACTTTTGAACTTTCCGCAATGGTGATTGCGGTTAACCGAATTTCGAAAGAGAGGTTTTTTATTACAGTCGTTTATTTATTATCGTAGCTTGAATATCTATATTTTCATGGTTTTTTTTTATACAACTTAGTATGGCAAACAAGCTGACAGCCCATCTGATGGAAAGTGGTAGCCGTCGCCTATAGAGTATACTGTTACGCCCATGGTATCCACCATGTGTTGCCATTCGATAATATCGCTTATACTTACTAAATAAATAAATAAATTTCTATTTTTGTTTACCAATAATTGCCATCATTCTTTCAGTCTAATGCAGGAAATTACCTTTACCGCAACAAAACGACGGGAGCCGTGTGCATCGGTAACTCGATCGGAAACGCAGCGGAGACATGTTAGAACGAATTGGCTCGGAATTGAATCATTCGATGGAAATGAACAGCATACGATACGTGCCTGCAGAATCGAATCGATGAAATCAAATGTAATCCTACTAAATTGTGATATTGATTTATAAATATATCGATTTTATTATGAGAAAATTAATCATCTTCATCATATTAGCTTCTAAGTGTTCACTGTTGAACATAAGCCAGAGAGACTTTGTACAAAAGTCGATTGCTTGGGTACCTCTGTCCCATTCGTGTTTCTACCGTGCAGCAGTTGTGTTTGCATGGCTGTGTTTCAGTTTGAAGGGTGGGATATAGCATGAATTTACAGGGTACAGAGGAATAACGCCTGAGTTCTCAGGAATGGCAACGTTTGGGGGGGTATCATGGGCGAAACAGTATACTCTGTTATGTCCATGGCACTGCTCATATCTATAGGCGACGGTAACCACTTTCCATCAGGTGGGCCGTCAGCTTGTTTGCCATTCTAAGTTGTATAAAAAAAAATGAAAAAAATAAACCTCCGCCTTGGGGAGTTTTGCCAGTAGTTGCCACGCTTGGCAGGCGGATTGGAAACTGCAGTTAAAATTTGGAGATGTTTTAAGAGAAATGCTGCTGTCTACACCTTGCCCTCACTTAGTCGCCTCTTAGGACACCCATGAAAAGGAAGGGGTGGCCTATTCTATGTCGGGACCACACGGTGTAAATTAATAATACTACGCATTATTTACTAAAGTGTCGACTTAAAATTGACAGAAGACCTTTTGATGTATTCTGTAAAGAAATGGGCTGGCTGGAAACCAGCGCTGTGCAGCTGTACACATTGCACTGGGACACTCATCAGCTGAGCCAGTTCCTTTTGCCAAATATGAGACACTTTATATATATAATGTTATTGTATTTACCGTTATAACTATGTTATTTTCTAGGAAATAAATATTTTCTATTCTTTTGTTATACTCTTCTATAAAATTTTTAGTGAAAAATTAACTTTTGATTGGGCTGGTTTTTCGTACAACTTCACTGTCCCGTCAAACAGAAACACAGCCTTGCAAACACAACTACTTCATGGTAGAAACACGAATGGGACTAAGGCACCCAATATCGTAACATATTAAAAAAAATAGAGACAAACTGAGAACTTTCTGTTTTGGGAGATGATTAAAAAAGCTTTTACCCTTTTTACCCAAAAATACGATGGAAAATAATATCAGATCACTTTGTGATATTATACGAAATATTAAGTATGTTTTGTTGTCTTGGAAACGTGTAATCCATGTTTACTGGAAATCACGGGACGTTTCGAGAAAACTCGAAAATATCGAAACAATAGTTACGTACCAATTTCTTATAACGTCTCGTTTGAAATTTGTATTTTATTTTATTTAAATTACCATATCCCATATTTTAAGCTAACAACATTTTTCATCGTGCCTCCCACCAAATTGTTTATAATTACTCCTCTCCATCCAAAGGTTGCCTGGAAGAGATCGCACTTAGCGATAAGGGCCGCCCATTGTTTTCTCATTGTGATTATTTCTTGTAATTATTTATATTTATAATAAGTTTACTATTGTAATCTTTTGGAGGAAACAATAAAGAGTATCTATCTATCAAAAAGAGTTTATATCTGACTGTTTTGTTTGTAATGAACCGTCCTCGTCATCTTCAGCTATTATCTGTCCACTGCTGATCACAGGATTCCCCCATAGATTGGCATAAGAAACGGTCGCGAGACACCTACATCCACTGACATTCTGTGACGTATTTGAGATAGTCGCTCCATCTAGTGGAGGGTCGTCTTACACTGCGTTTACTTGTACAGGGTTATTATTTGAGAACCATTCTTCCCTATTGGTTGTTAGCTCTTCGAGCTGTGACCAGGCAATTACCACTTCAACTTGTTTAACCTTCAGACTACGTCAGTCATTTTGCTTCTTTAGTGGATATCATAATTTCGGATTCTGTCACGTAGAATGTCGGAAACACCGAACATAGCCATATTCATAGCTCGCTGAGCAACTTGAAGCATACGGTATTGTAATGGATAAATAAAAAAAAATACTTAACTACTTTTGAACATTCTTTAATCAATTGAAATATACACTACGAGGACTATACTATTTTATTTAAAAAAAAAAAAAACTAGACGAAGCCGGGTCTTTCTAAGAGTGTATTGTATTATAAAGGGTGCCATATTGGATTGCAATATGCCTTATAACTTCACTGCCATATCCCAATAATTCAAACCGAAACACACTTTGCTTCATTGCAGCAAACGCAGCTTCTCATGACAGAAACTAAAGTGGAATGGTGGGACAGACGTCCTTAAGCAAACGCTATTGTACAGTTTGATAAGTGTAGACACTTGGTAATAAATAGACAAACAAGAACAAATGTAAGTAAACACTGTACTGTACAGTCAATGAGGTGGAAACTAAGTTTATTACTAACAAAGTACTATAAAGATTCTAGTGAAAATGGCAACAATCGAACAAGTAGAAGAGATATTTTAGAAATTGAACTGGGAAAAAGAAAGGTTTAGATCCCTGAGGGCAAACAAATGGAAATAGAAAAACATTTAATCATTATTTTATATAGGAATACTCGTTAAATAAATGAATGAAATGAGTTTATTTGCATTAAACAGTTTAAAATTATAACAAGCCACGTGGTATTATTTTGGCACCTGTTTAATTGCCTTAAAAGATGTAGCCATGCAAATATTTTACATTTTATATAAAAAAAAAACCGGTAAACAAAATTATAATTCAATTACATTATTTAACTTGACTTTACATATTAAAAGTCTAGATTATAGTACATTATATCATTATATATATATATATATATATACACATAACAACTAATACAATAAATTTACAAAATAGAAAAATGTCAATAGAAGGGGTAAAAAATAATTAAAATGTCACGCTTAACAAAAAAAAAAAAAACATTTATTAACCATTTGATATTACACTTACTTCAGTGTATATCAAATGGGATTTAATTCAGATAACGCAAATTTTTAGTGGGGTTACTGAGCATGAGACTGCTGTCCCATGTTCGGTGAAAAAGAGGGAGACCTATGTCCAGCAGTGGACAATTAATGGCTTATAAGGTATGGTAACAGTCCAATAATTGCTGTCATTTTAAATTTGCTTAAAAATAATACAAAAGAATAAGAATATCTACCTCTCCTTTATTTTTTATCAACTTAGACTCGCAAACCAGTCGGTGGTATACAGGATAAAAAGTGGTAACTGTTGCCACTCCTGAGAACTAAGGCGTTATGCCTTTATACTTTGTAATTTCACTATTATATCTTCCTAGATAAGTTAAACATTGGATTGTTTTGGTCAAAACCACAAAGTTTGAGTTACAAACTGTGGAATACAAATATTTATTTCGCCTAATTTATAGAGGTGGGTGTGTGCCCGCTGAAATAGTTCGCATAGTTTTCGGCTATTTCACAATAATAGTCGCACTATACGGGATCTAAACAATACACGAGTTATTATCCTTTCCATCAAAACTTTTGGGATGTTCAACGTTATTAAATATTTCGGAATTTTATGTTGTAATTTCAATTAGTGTACTTCCTATATTTAGGAAACAATGTGGGCCCGGCATAGTTCCTGTATGAACGGATTAATATTGCTTTACATATTTTTCTTTCGACAAGCGACGGTATGTATGTGATTGTTAATATTGAAATAGAGGAGAGGAAGGGATTGTTAGTAATGCAAACTACTAGTCCCATTGCTAGCAATATACCCTAATAGGTCGGGCTCTACGTGACCTCCCTTGGAAATCATTCATGGTTAATTCCAGGTATATTCATTATGATGGGCTAACTGACCTACTTTTCCATTCTCACCTTATAATCAGTATTTTTTTTTACAACATAGGGGGCAAACGAGCATGCAGCTCACCTGATGCTAAGCGATTACCCAATGGTAAACTACGTTAAAGAACGGTCTCGTTCTTTATGACAGTGTATAGGGGAGGTTAACGTTCAGCAGTGGATAGGTAACAGCTGATGTGATGAAGATGATATTTTTTGATGTGCCACGTGGTAGTGGTTCCGTACGCGTACGAGGTCGCAGGCAACAATTCGTCATATACTGTCCTACTAATATTGTAAATGTGAATGTTTGTATATATGTTTACTACGTATCATGTAATGTTTATATATGTGCATTTCTTATGTGTATATTATATTTATATTGTGTACTGCCTTAATGTGTTACTATAATTGTCACATATTTTTCACCACATCTGCCCTTCATACGCTTTCTGTTTTTACCTAATGGTTAGCTGGTAGAGAATGCCATATGGCATTAAGCTCGCCATTTGTACAAAATTTATTATGCAATAAAGAATAAATAAATAAATAAATATCAGCTATCAACTGTCCACTGTTGGACATAAGTCATCGTCAAAGCCATAATTTACCAGAGGGAGATTTTGTATAAAAGTCTTGGACGCTTCTGTCTCGGGTTCTCTGTCTGTCCGTTCTCTATGGGGAGTTTTTCCAGTAGTTACCAAGCTCAGCAGGTGGATTGGCAACTGTAGTTTATTACTAAATGCGTAAATGGATTTTAATAAAATTTGGGGGTAGATTATATTATAACATATAGGATATTTTATATACTATCGCATACGAGCAAAGTCGCGAGAAATAGCCTAGTAGTTTAAAAGGTAACATTGAGTACGTACAGTACTAATTACAGGCGGCATAATAACTCAGAACTTTGGAAGATTGCAAACTTAATTGGCCAAGTGGAGACGGGGACGTCGGACCTCTCTCTCAGAAGATCGTTCAGTGGGATCGATCCGATTGGCATACGATTTTGGACCGTGATCGAATAGTAACTGTATGTATTACAATTATAATAATAAAAATATACTTTATTATTCAGACTACAATGTGGTCCGTTTTGTTAGTAACAATTTTCTTACAAACTGTGTTAGTAAAAAAAAGAAAAGCATATTGAATTCATTAAGCAGTGCACTCAGATGTGAGCCAGCCGACTAGAACAGCATCTGAATGAAATGCCCAATTATAGGCGAGTTACATTTCTCGCCTATTACTTTTAGATTATGTCAGTCGTTAATTGCCCACTGCGGAACATAGGCCTCCCTCTATCGGGAGATTTTGCCAGTAGTTGTCACGCTTAGTAGGCAGGTTAGCAACTGTAGTTGGGCCTTGGTGATGTTTTAAAAGGAAACCTGCTTCCCGTCACTGGACCATTAATTTTTTTTTACTTGTCTCTTACGACACTTATAGAAAAAGAAGGGGCAGGTTATTCTATGACGGGATCAAGCTGAACGCTTGAACTCTCAAACGCGCGTAGTTGAAATAGTATTATTTATTGATATTTTCCAATTTTCTACGCATTTTTGTAATTTTCCTTTCACACAGAACGTTCAAAATAGATGAATGAAATCGGTTAAGTCATTATCAAATTATGACGTGACCAATTTAAATAGGATAGATTACACACAAAATATACAGTCGATATTAGAAATGGGTAATATCTGATATCTATACATTGATTTGTTCTTGACAATGATGACCACCCATAGCGATATCGCCCATACCAGTCGGATATCTATATTCATTACGAGCGGGTGCTTCTTTTCCATATTATATATTGGATTAGCGATACCTAATATATGTTATTGGGCAAATACATGTGTAGGTATGGTAACTACAATATATAGGTATTGCTAGATATTACCACCCTTATCTTATATCGCATATGGAGTCAGCTAAGCTGTTGCACGTCGACACATCGGGATCTTTTGCGCTTCCCCCTGCCTTATACCATCATTTCATAGATCTATGTGTTACCTTAACGATATCCCGCGACTTGAGATATCTGTAGTCCCCTGGCTCTGGATAAGCCGTTCCCAGTAGACTCATATGCATGCAAAACCACCTTTTTTTACGTTAGCTAAAAATCGTACGTTGTAAACGGTCTCGCAAGTGATTTATTAAGCCGTCGAACTAGTAATATTGAATACGGATCGGCTCAATTGGCCAAGTCCCAGGGCTTTGACTCCGATTAGTGGGCTCCCTCTCACCTTACTCGATTCAATATTCATTGCAATCCCGCGGGACTCCAAGGGGAATATATTAGACGTTTGTCGGTGACGGTTACACAGCTGGCTGAAATGCGATAAGGAATGAAAAAAAAAACGTTACGTAAAAAACTTAGTCGTATATTATTTCCGAATAGATACGACACTGAAAACTTCAGGGAAAGAGCATATTTCTTCTTCAAAAGGCAAGCAATGTGCCTGCAATTCCTCTGCTGTTGCAGGAATTCGTTTGCGATGGTTGGTACTTGGTGCTCGTATGTTGGTGAATTCCATAGATAGATAGATAGATAAACACTTTATTTGAGCCATTTATGACACGTAAATTAACAAATGAGTTTATACAATCAAATTATATACACTTTTTTTTTTTAATATAAAACAAAAGTACTCATTTGCTCCCTATGTTATCTGACTAATTCGTGATGATTTCACCAGGAATTAATCAGGATGATTTCCAGCAGAAACCGTGTGGAAATCGACCTGACATTTTACACGACTGGACCATCAGGTCTCACCAGTTCTGTCAATCAGTTAATCCCTGGTGAATTCAACACGATGGACCTGTTTTCATTTCATTCACATCTGTTAGTCTTCACTGGTACTTTGCTAGCTTTTATGTATTTTTTGAAATGGGTTATATATCTATTTTTATTTATATAATTAAACTTTATGAAAATAGCAACATGACCGGGATATGTTCACTAATCCGGATAAGAAGTAGTTTATATCCTTTTCTGCTTTTCCTTATATAGTAGCTGTATACCAAATCTTATAGTCATTAGTTACGTCACCAGAGGGAGACTTTGTACAAAAGTCGATTGCTTGGGTACCTCTGTCCCATTCGTGTTTTAACCGTGAAGCAGTTGTTTGCATGGTTATGTTTCGATTTGAAAGGTGGGATATGGCGTGAATTTACTGGGTACAGAGGAATAACACCTGAGTCCTCAGCAATGGCAACGCGTGGGGGGTGTCATGGGCGAAACAGTATACTCTGTTATGTCCACGGTACTGTTCATGTCTGTAGGCGACGGTTACCACTTTCCATCAAGTGGGCCGTCAGCTCGTTTGCCATTCTAAGTTGAATAAAAAAAGCTATACTAATTTAAGATGTATGCTAAATCTCATTCAAATTCATTCAGTAGTTTTTGCATGAAAGAGTAACAAACATTCATCTATCGTGATAAACTTTCACAGTTATTATATTAATAACACTTTAGTAAGAATCATTTAAAGTAGCTTTGCTCGCTTGTTAAATTCAATAAATAAACTTAAAAGTGCAATTTTGACTTCATTGCGATTTTGTCGTATGCTTTAATGAAGCAATAATTTATGCATAGTCAATCGCGAACTGTTCCCTGAATCGTCTATGGGTGCGCACTAAGAGACAAGCGCTTGAGATAAGAGTATTCCTTATTGAACACCCCCCAAGAACCCTTTGACGGTATAATGAAAGTACCCAAGCGAATTGAATTCCGAGCAATAGTTGCGACCAATCGTAAATTGAATGTGCACATTTGATTTATTTCGGCAATGTTTGCTCAGTTTGTTTACGAATCGACTATTGAAATCTTATCCCTGCCGTCAATCTGTCTATACTGTAGTACGTATGTGTATATGTTAGTTGATAAATAATTAGTAAACAGTAATTTAATTTTGGCCGTGTGGTCTCGATGTAAAATAGGCCACTCCTTCCTTTCCTGCGGATGTCATAAGAGGCGACTAAAAGAACATAATGGTAGAAGGATGGACAGCAGCATCCCTTTTAAAACATCTCTAAAGACCTAACTGCGGTTGCCAACCTGTTTGCCAAGCGTGGCAGCTACTGCCAAAATTAAAAATAAACTCTTTATTGTGCACAGTAGATATGTATACAAGGAGTATTTATACAGAATGTGCATATACAAAAGGCGGCCTTATCGCTAAAAGCAATCTCTTACAGACAACCTGGACCAAAGACAAACAAAATTCCCCTTATGGCGAAGGTTTATGTTCGGCAGTGGCAAGTTAATGGCTGAAATGATGAATTCAAGATTATGTTTCACAAAAAAAAAATACAATTTCTATTGTGACAAAATCAGTTATTTTGATTCCAAAACTAAACTATTGAATCGATTTTGATGAAATGTCAATGAGACCTATCTGTAAGTATATCTATTCAGATAATAAACAGAATTTTCCAAATTAGTTTATTGCCCACAGAGTTATGATATAACAAACATTAAAAAATACAATTGAATTGGGAACCATGGGGAGTGTTCTGAGGAATTGTTCGGATTGATACCTGCTGCTGATTTTCACCACCGTACAACCCGCCACAAACTAAAGTTTCATCCCAATCATCTGGACGAGTGGCGGTCTTCCACCGTACGTTTTTCAAGGCACTCTCTTCCACGCACAACCATTCTTTGGAATCAACTTCCAGCAGCAGTATTTCCGAACCGATACGACAACATAACCTTCAAGAAAAGGGTATATTCCTTTTTAAAAGGCCAGCAGCACACTTGCAATGCCGTTAGTGTTGTGGGTAATCATAGGCGGCGGTAGTCACTTACCATTAGGTGAGCCGCATGCTCGTTTGCCCCCTGCATTGTAAAAAAAAACTTTTTTAAGTCGGTTTAAAAAGAAATACAGACTAATTGCGTACCTCCTACTTTTAGAATCCGCTTGATAATATAACCATAATTCGATTATCAGTAGCTACGGTTAAAAAGGTTATTTATACTTAAGAATCAATTTCGCAAGCTGACTTCACGAACGTCATTACGAGGCCTCGCTCACCTCAGTCGATTAAGTACGCCATATTTCACAAACAAACTGTATTGTATTAGGCGACGGAATGAAGCATATAATGTATTCATCCATTGTAAGATAGATCGGGCCCACGGCGATAAGGCGACGGCTGAATTTACAGACTGAACACTGAATATTCTATTTAAAGCACTACGCATTAATACGTAGATTTGATCAAATTCATGCAAAGCATCAGATAAATGTAACTTTATACTTTATTGTACGCAAAATTACATTTTTTTTTTTTTTATGCAACTTAGAATGACAAACAAGCTGACGGCCCACCTGATGGAAAGTGGTAACCGTCGCCTATAGACATGAGCAGTACCATGGACATAGCAGACTATACTGTTTCACCCATGATACCCCCCATGCGTTGCCATTCCTGAGGACTCAGGTGTTATTCCTCTGTACCCTGTAAATTCACGCCATATCCCACCCTTCAAACCGAAACACAGTCATGCAAACACAACTGCTTCACGGTTGAAACACGAATGGGACAGAGGTACCCAAGCAATCGACTTTTGTACAAAGTCTCCCTCTGGTTGTTGTTTTTACAGTTGTTACAGTTTATCTATACTTATAATAAATCTGTAGAGAGGTCAATTCTGTACATGAAATATATTTACAAAATAACTGTCAGGCGGTGATCAGTGATCGATACTGATGCCAAAAATGCAATCAGTAAAATTTTTGTCTATCTGTCTATACGTTCCTTATAGAAACAAAAACTACTCGACGGATTTTAACGAAACTAAGTACAATAATTCTTCATACTCCTGGGCAGTTTATAGTATACTTTTCATCACGCTACGATCAATAGGAGCAGAGCAGTGAAGGGAAATGTGTCTGTTACATCAAAACCACTGAACCGTGAGGAAGGACATAGGCTACATATTTTACGAAAAACAGTGGTCACGGCATGGAATAGGCCACCCGTTCCTATTCCATAGGTGTCGTAAGAGGCGACTAAGGGAGGGCGAGGAATGGGCAGCAGCGTCCCTGTTAAAATATCTCCAAAGCCTAACGACGATTGCCAATCCATCTCCCAATCGTGGCAACTACTGGCAAAACTCCCCCTAGAGGGAGGCTTATGTTTATGCAGTGGATATTTAAAGGCTGATTTTTATACTATTTTATTTATACTTACTTGTCTTTACATACTTAATATTAATCCAGGAATGAAACAGTTTTTATGGGATGGCAAGAAAAGGTATACCTCCGAAACGAATTAATCTGGTCCAGGCAAGCGAAGCTAATAAGAAATCTTAATTTGCCCAGTTTTTCCGTTACATGCAGTAATATCGGTTATTGGTTTGTTTTTCTCTATAGTTCCATCTTAATCGATTCGAGATGGATTAACCAAATGATTATGCTGTACTAGCTATATTCCGCGGCTTCACATCTATTGCGTAAACATCTATATGAAATAGTATCTGTTCTCTAAGTTAGGATAAAACCTACCCGTGTGGGGGGAAAAGGATTGTTAGTAATGGGGACGAACTGACCCAGTGCTAGCAATACACCCTATCAGGTAGAACTTCACGCGGTTCGGTACCATTCCATTATTACTCATTAAAAAAATCAACCCGTTAGCACATTTCATTCAAATCCGTTCAATAGTTTTTGCGGTAAAGACTAACAAACAATGGTAATCATTTACCATTAGGCGGGCCATAAGCTCGCTTGCCCTTAAGTCATAAAAAAAACAATCATTCATCCATCGTTACAAACCTTTACATTTATTATAACGAAAGAAGGGAAGAAAGAAAGAAATAAAGAAGGAAAAATAATTTATTTCGTAACATACACAGACATTACAACAACTAACAATAAAAACAAATTCTAGTCGCTTAAAAGAATATTATTAAAACATTAAGTACAAGTAATGTACTCATACATACTTACCTATTTATTTATTTATTTATTTTTACTTTATTGCACCATTTATAGAATAGTAAATACATTTAACTGTAATAAAAATTGTACAAAAGGTGGCCTTATCGCTAAGCAATCTCTTCCAGACAACCTTTTGGTAGAGAAAAGAATGAAAAACAACTTATCTATAATTATGTAGTGCTATTCGTGTAATCTTTTTTTCCATCTAGTGGGTGGTTGTCCAACACTGCGTTTGCCTGTACCTAACCGCCATTCAAGAACTTTTCTTCCATTTCGGTTGTCGGTGCTTCGAGCTATATAACCAGTCCATTGCTTGCTCACTCTTTAGGCAATATTATGTCAGGTCACTTTGGTTCTACGGATATGCTAATTTCGGATTCTATAACTTAAAGAAACTCCGAGTCTAGCATTCTTCATGATTCGCTGAGCTACCTTTTGCATACGACCAACTGTGTAAGACCATGTTTCCTTATTTCGATATAGCTTAGCTTCGATATAGCATGATATTTCTTTTGAATCTTCTAACATACATCAATACATATACAAATATCTGTCACACCTATCTCCCATTAGGATAGGCAGCAACAATGGAACAACAAATGCCTCGATTCAAACAAACATATTACATATGTAATAGATACGATATTTTTACTAAAGGATGATGATATCGCTATATTTATACCAGAAATTGCTCTTTTATCATCCCAAGTGATATCCAACAGTCTTAATAAACTATCCTTTAAATGTCCGCGTATGGAAATTAGAATTACTTTATACATTTGAGAGTTTAGCTACCACAAATAGCTTGCCAGGGACATCGCAAATTTTGCGTTAAAAGTGAAAATCTCAAACCTATCGACATCTTTATTCTTCAATAATAGAAAGTTGACGAGATTCATACAAGGACCGAAAAGTTTGGCAGTTCTTACTTTTTTAAACCATCAAGAATCCAGAATCCAGAACCATTCCAGGATCTATGTTTACTGCTAAATGTAACATGGATTTCTTTAGAAGAGATGCAAAAAGTGTTTATATAGTTGGCTTAGTGTGGGCTTTAGGATAGATGCAGTTTTGCTTTGGACTTGAAGCCCACACAGACGGATTTCATAATCACTTACGTGTCACGTCATATCTCGACAACCCATCAGTGATCATGTTGTAAAATTTACAATGTAATACTATTATACATAGACATGCAGCATTTAATGTATTGGTTCGTTGCAATCAGATGGGGTCGAGGGTTCGGGGCGATATGCTAACACCAGGATATTAAGTGGTCACAAAACGCGATCCCTTCACGCGTTTGATCGGAAATTTGGTGCAATGTATATGAGAATTCTTACAAATTCAATTGTCAAACGCATTTTTTTTTATAAACGCTACCCATTCATGTTATCTTATCTTTTATTCGCGTATGGGGTCAGCTAAGCCATTGCACGTCGACCCATCGGGATCTTTTGTACTTCTCCCTGCCTTATACCATCATTTTATAGATCCTATGTGTTAACTTTACGATATTCTGCAGTTTAAGAAATCTGTAGTCCCTTAGCCTTGGATAACCTGTTCCCAGCAGATTCATATGCATACTTGCCAACGAAATAAAATAACCCATTTATACTAACTGCCTGTTTTTCAAGATCCCTGTGTTATGAGGAACCAGACAAGTGATATCTGTGGACAGAATCAGAGCACTTAGAATAAAGCTAATTCAAAATAGATCGTTTCTTAAATTTATTCCATCGGGAATCGAACTCGGGACCTTATTTACACAAAGCAACGTACCCACCAAAACGCCACAGAGGTCGATTGAACAATAGCCAACCTTCAACGAAGTGGTTAGAAATTTGAGTAGCGTCAGTTTACACTAAGAATGGATTATCCGTAATTCTCACGGAAACACGAGATAAAGGGTTCGCGCGGGTAAAGTTGAGGTAAACTGTTAGTTATCTTTAGTGATATTATAAATGTGGAAATGGGTTTATTTGTTTACTTCATGGCACATTAGCAGCTTGACGAATTGTTATGATACTTGGCTTTAACAGAGAACTCGATATGGAGTATAAAAGCCGTATACCGTTTATCTTGGTCACATCTATGCCGTGTGGTTCCGGCATAAAATAAGTCACCATCCTTCACCGTGGATGTCTTAAGAGACGACTAAAAGAACTTAATGTTCGAGGGAAGGGCAGCAGCGTCCCTCTTAAAACATCACCAAAGACTAACTGCAGTTGCCAACTTGCCAGCCAATTTTTTTTTATTCAACTTAGAATGGCAAACAAGCTGATGGCCCACCTGATGGAAAGTGGTAATCGTCGTTTATAGACATAAGCAGTACCATGGACATAACAAAGTATACTGTCTCGCCCATGATACCCCCCATACGTTGCTATTCCTGAGGACTCAGGTGTTATTCCTCCGTAGAAGTGGAGATTACTAGTAAAATGCCTCTTTATGAGGGACGTCTATATACAGCAGTGTATAGTTAATGATTGATAAGATGGCGGTAAACTTGGTCACAATGTCGAAGTGGATACATCTAGTAATAATATATAAAGATGCCGTATCACATTGTTCGTTCACGTTAATCTCCGATACCGATCCATTGATTTTAATGAAATTTTAAGACTTAAGACATAAGATGGCTTTTATTTCGATAAAAAAAAACTAGGCCCAGTAGATGGCTGTAGAGAACAAATCGTTTGCCGGGTCAGCTCTACACAAATTCCTTCTTGGCTGACTTTGTAAGCATAAGGTGAAACCACGGTCGCCAACGATTCATCACTTGCGCGGATACGTATGGATCGCGGAATATTTCGTTAGATAACACACTCCTATTAATCTTACCGGTCCCGCCATTAGGGTGGCCACAATAACATCGAAAGATGGCAACTCTCAGAATAAATAGCTGTAACTCGATTGTTAATTCAAGTGAAATGAGAGATTAGTAAAGATTGCTCTTGAGACGGGCACGAACTCGTCTTTAATTGATTGTACTAGTGTTAATTAGTGAATATTAATTTTTAATCCCAATAATGTGGACTGCAATTACATGGAGGGTTTCCTCTCGATATTAATTTTAATTCTTTTGTGTTAAACTTATAAGTACTTGTAACGTGATCGTGTATTATTACGATAAAGGTTGTTTTATTGACAGTAGAGGCAAAAAATATCGTATTTTATCATAATAGTTAATTACAAGTAATTTTACTCCTGAAAACTTACACCCAATTTAAAGAGTATACAGTGTGGTTTCTAAAACAAAAAGCTTGACAGAATGGTCATTTGATTAAATAAGATTTTATGGGAGTGTTCAAGATTTATTTATTTAGGTGAAAGAAGCTTCTTTTGAATTATGCGATGATAGAAAATGTCTTTGGACTTCATATCAATAACACCTCAAAATACGATCCATTATGTAACCGGTAGAATAGGTTAAGGAAGATAAAGTGAGATTCGGCTTGGGATTGTTGACAATTTTCATACAACGAAGTGTTATATAAATAGTGAAAACAGATTAGAAACTTCATTTAATGTAAGAATATTTCTAAGTGAGGACAAATTGAGACTATAACATATTACCACTCTTTTTCGGCCCTAAAATATTTGGTTTTATGGAATTGTGGCGATGTATCTTGGGAGATTCTGGAGTCTGGGTATACGGACAATATGTTAGCACCTAACCTAACAAGATTGGCGTATTTAAAATTATTTTTGAAAGTGGGTCTGAGCACTTAAATAAGAGTCTTATGTATTCTATATATGTAGATATGTCTTTGCTTCGGTCGTATTTTGGGATAGGCCCCGGATAATTCTTGGTTGGATAGTTCTCTCTTAAATACGCCCATGTGAAACAGTTGAAACTGGAATATAGTCCAATACAAGAAAAGGAAATCTCTATATAACTAACTATAGTAGGCTAACTTCCTCCTCTAGGGGGAAAAGTCGCCTTGCTAGTTACCCTATTTTGAATTGAAACACAGTTGCTTCTGTAAACCATTGTAATTCACGAATTCGTCACGATGGGCTAACTAATCTGCTTTCATCTTCAGCTATCATCATTCATTGTTGCTTTACCAGCATATACCGAGAGCAGAGGCGGGATTACCATTCTATTCTTACCCATTAAAAAAAATCTCCTTCAATGAGGAGAGACCCAAGGTCAGTGGAAGAATGTAAATAGTGTACAGTTTATTTGAGATAAATAAATAATGGATACAGTGAAACCAAATCTCACCTCGCACACTAAAAATATGACGATAATATCCTGTCCCGATACTGTAAAGATGGAAACCCAAACGTCAAACCCTTTTCAAATAACGCGATGCCTACTCACAGAGGGGTTTGCATAATAACATTCGTAAGATGAATTCGTAAAATCATTGTAAATATTACCAAGTAGTCGTTTAATATGGATTTAATTTTATTGAAGTGGACGGACACAAGTGCCGGGGGAGATGTGAATCAACCTCCATAGATCATACCCATATTAACCGAGGGGAAAGTGGATAGTCTTCGAAATTGGGGGTTTGGTTAGAACAAATTTTATTACAAAAGTAGCTTTGTGGGTAACCAAAGAACTTTATACTGCAAAGGTTAGTAACGCGTTTTTTTTTTTTTTTATTTATTTATTCGGAATGACAAACAGTTCCAAGTTCAAAATTATCATTTCATCATTTCAGCTATTATTCGTCCACTGTTGGGCATAAATATAGACTGCCATAAAGAACGGTCCTGAACCACCTGGATTCACTGACGCCCTCGCCGTATCGGTCCTGGCATAGAAAGGGCCAGCCATTTCTTTCTCGTGGGTATCGTAAGAGGCAACTAAGGCAATTTATGGACTTAGGATGGGCAGTAGTATCTTTCTGAAAATATCTCAAATTCCCTAACTGCGGTTGCCAACCCGCCTGCCAAGCATGGTAACTACTGGCAAAACCCCCTATGGTAAACGTTAAAAATAGTACTTACAAAATATTACATACAATACCATATATACGGGAGGGGGGGTGGGAAGCGATTGTTAGTAATAGGAACTAAAAATCCTATTGCTAGCAATATACCTAACCAGGTTGACCTCCTCGCGGTTCCCCCTGGAAACTATTATGATTAATTCTTCATGATGAATTCATCATGATGGGCTAACTGGCCTGTTTTCATTCTCATGGATCACCCTTCACTGGTGCTCCGCCAGCATATCCTGTTAGCGCAGGCGTGGTTACTATACCATTTTCACCTACATTGGTTTATTCTCAAACTTTAACTAATCAATATACATTGGTTTATTCTCTGTGCCATATAAAAAAAATCGAAACAAATGTAAGACGATTGAGTAATATTATTCGAAAATTACGTCATCATCGTTTGATTTTTTCAACAGCAATTTTGAAACGATATGGCAATAAAAATTTAAATATCGTATCGCCGTGAAAATGTGGCTGTGAAAGATTAAAAGCCAATATTTAGATGTTGAATACATTAAGATTCAGATGTCGTCTATTTATTTATAAGCGATTGGAATACTTGTACACTGCTCTGATAACAAACAAGAAATGTCCAATCATAAATTTTGTTATTTTCTGCTTAAAATTAGTCTGTCAAAACACTGTCTATAATGTTATAACGGTTTTGGAAAGAAATTGCCATGAAGCGGACTCGTTAACTTAAGGACACGCTATTTTTCTTTTTAATATGACATAGAAATGACAAACAAGCTGGCCCACCTAATGTAATGTTACATTATGACGTCAACACGTTATATATGTATGTATATATATGTGTATATATATATATATATATATATATATAATAGTATATAATGAGTAGGGATATTTATTTACATTATTACATGTATCACATCTCTATATTTTAGAAATAACAGAATTTCATCGTGCCTCCGATCAAACTGTTTATAATTACTCCCCTCCATCCAAAGGTTGCCTGGAAGAGATCGCTTTTAGCGATAAGGTCGCCCATTGTTCTCTCATTGTGATTATTTCTTGTAATTGTTTATATTTATAATAAGTTTACTATTGTAATCTTTTGGAGGAAACAGTATAGAGCATCTATCTATCTAACATGTAATAATTGTTTATATAAACAGGTTTTCTTACGCTTGATCTATGTTCGCGTTTAGTTGAATTTATATTTAATCCACTTTGTATAAGATACCAAAGAGCATTAGTCAGGCTTCGTACTTATTGGCTAAATCTAATCTGGTAGTTCATTTATCATAAATTGTGTATTATTTTGTGACAATGGATTTCCTTAGTTATTTGCCGAGTGTTTTTATGAAGATAAGGATAGGTAAGGAGTACTTTTGGGATCACAATTATATTTCTTAATCTTAGTAATATTCTTTATGTTTACAGATAATAATTAACAATTTTATTTAGACGGTTTATTTACTAATTTAATCTCCAATATAAATAAATTGTGACTGAACGAAATTTGTAAATGGGAGGTATTTAGAAATTTTATTTTGTTAATGTTCCATCTTGATACGCCATTTAGAGGATATATTTTATTCCAATGGCCCTCCTACTTCTCAAATTCATGCGTATGAAGCAAGTAAAAAGTTAGTACCAAAATAAAGTAGTACTACCTAATGGCTATATACTACTTCGCACTTCAGAGTAGTAGCTCCAAAATTTATGACTGCTCTTATGTTGTCTAACCTCTGATAAGAGCGATAATCAAAGAAGAAGAATGTGCTCCTAATCAAAAGTGTTTTCGTTTACATTTCTACAAGACTCAACTTGAAATCCAAACTAAAGTAAAGCGCAATATTTAAACCATTCTTGTCTTCAGTTAGTATACATACAAGACCCAAATTTCAAGATATACTTTTTTTACAACACAGGGGGCAAACGAGCATGCGACTCACCTGATGGTGACTACTGCCACCCATGATCACCCACAACACCAACGGCATTGCAGGTGTGCTGCCGGCCTTTTAAAAAGGAATAGATAGGAAGATAGAGCATAGAGTGGACTGCCCCTTTCTTTCCCGTAGGTATCGTAAGGTGACTAAAGGAACTCAATAGTCGAGAGTTAGGCAGCAGCGTCACTCTTTAAACATCACTAAAACATATTGCGGTTGCTAATCCGCTTGCCAAGGGTGGCGACTATTAGCAAAATCTTCCAATAAGGGGAGGCCGATATTCGGCAGTGGACGGTTAATGACTATTTTTCTGTTTTGATATTTATTTATATTTTATTGTATACAAAAATTACATTGTTAATTTATTTTGATCAAAGATTTGCAACAGGCGAGCTTAACTCTGTAAGAATTCTCTTCCAGCAAATTCTAAATGGAAAAGAGCATTAATTACCAGCGGGTAGTATGAGCACAATAAAAAGAAGAAACAATTTGTTTGTAATGTTTCATATACCTATATGATACATGTAATATATAAAACGTATATATATAAATAAAACTTACTCAAAAGCTTTATGTTTTAACCAAAAGTGCGTACAAATGAAAGCGACCGCTAATTAGATTTCTCTCGGCTAAAAATTATGAAAACAGCTGACGGGGCAGCTCGAGAGCTCTGCCGGCGGAGATTACAGGCAAAGCTGGGATATTAGTGAACCTAAAGTGCGGGCAATTAGGGCAATATGGGTTTTTAAACAACAGTGTAAGGCTGAGATTATGTTCTTCTCATTGAATATTATATTTTTACCGACTTCAAAAAGGAGTTTCTCAATTCGGTTGTATATTTTATTGTATTTGTTTTCTTGGAATTTAGTCGTTTATAAACCGATGTTTATTTGAAAGGATATACTGTCATATTAATAGTTCTATAAAAAAATCATTAAAATTCATTTAATAATTTGATTTTAAAATAAAAATAACTGGATTTGCCATATACGAAGTCGGTTTTATTTTGTGGAATAGGTACAATTTAATTATGTTATTAACCCTTATTAACATAATAGCTTAAAATAACATATGAAATATGTTATTTATAACATAAAACGGTTATTCTTTTTCGTTTTTACGATTATACCTTTTACCTTCAACTATCTGGATGAGAGGCGGTCCTCCACCGTGCGTTTTTCATAGCACTTTCTTCCACACACAACCACTATTGAGTCAACTACCAGCAACAGTATTTCCGAACCGAGACATCATGACCTTTTATAGTTTACAGGGTACAGAGGAATAACACCTAAGTCCTCAGGAATGGCAACGCATGGGGAGTATCATAATCTGGGCGAAACAGTATACTCTGTTATATCCATGGTACTGCTCATGTCTATAAGCGACGATTACCACTTTCCATCAGGTGGGCCGTCAAATTGATTGCCATTCTAAGTTATATAAAAAAAAAGAAAAAAAAATTTAATAATCATCGTCATCATTTCAGCCGTTAACTGTCCACTGCTGATTGTAAAGGAAATCTGCCAGTAGTTGTCACGCCTGGCAGGCGGGTTGGCTACCGCAGTTAGGCTTTTCAGAGATGTTTTAAGACGTTGTTGCTTATCCTTCTGCCATTAAGTTTCCTTAGTTGCCTCTTACGGCACCCACAAGAAAGGAAGAGATGGCCTATTCTATGCCGGGATTACACGGCCATTAAGGTTTAATAATGAATAGGTATATTTATTGTATTACATAGCCAATATAATTCGACTCGGAAATTATTGGGCTTCGCTGTACTGGAATAATTGTGCGTTTACATAGAATTAACAATAGCTTTAAAGAAAATTGTTTTCGTCGCCGTTATATTGGCCAAAAAAAATTTATTTATTCAACTTAGTAACAATGGTAGCGACAATAGCAGGCTTTCGGATCCTTTTGAAATCATTAGGTACTTTGTGTTGAATACAGTAATGAAAAATACTAAGTGACTTGTGATCAATTGAATTTTTAAACTATAATTATTTAATTTAGATACATATATTGCAGAGAAATTTTCTCCAGCGAACTCCCTGCCGAGGTTTTCCCTAAAGACATGAGGTTCTTCAAAAATGGTATATTAAAGTTACTTCAGGGTCAGTAACGCCCACGTAACACCCCTAGTGTTGCTGGCGTCCATAGGCTATATTGATCGTTTACCATCACATGGGCTGTTACTTGTTTGCCACCTTTGTGGTATAAGAAAAAATTTAAATATGCGTAACTAACTGTTGCCCATGGGTTCGTTTGCAATTACTATAAGTAAAGGATAAATAGTTGTATGAAAGTTTGTGATTTTCTTGTTATCATTTATATTGACTTTACTCAACTGAGATTCGGACTTACCCGTCTAATTTCGGACTTGCTTCCATTCATTTAAATGAAAAGTTACAAGTAACGATCATAAATTTAATCAGCTACATGGCAACACTTCAAATCTAATGTGAGAAAATAAAAGGCATCCGATAACAACAATGGTACGTAAATAAAGCGAAGGCCCTGTTTGAGTAGGCCGCGCCTACAGCTTCGTTCGTATGGAAATATTTCTTATCGGCAGTCCAATTTAGTGGAAAGCTGCTGAGTCGCGTACATGCACGAGCGGAATACGCTAAATGTATTTTAATGTTGGCACATCGATGTGATGTTTTGCTTGTTAAATTTGGAACACCTTGGTTTTGCTAGTAGTTGCCACGATTGGTAGGCTGTTTGGCAACCCCAGTTAGGTTTTTGGTGATGTTTTAAAAGGGACGATGCTATCTATCTCTTGACCATTAAGTTCCCTTAGTCGTCTCTTACGAAAGCCACGGGAAAGAAGGGATGGCTTATTCTGTGCCACACGGGACCACACAGCTTGCTTCATATTTTTACTGGCTTCAAATTTTTTTACATTTTGTCTATAACGTCACCAAAGACCTAGCTGCGGTTGCTAGACCGTCTGCCAAGCATGGTGTAGGCGACACGTAACTGTATTTAGTCTATTATCTTTATATATGTATATTGGTAGCATTGAATAAACGCGAGAGTAAGCGGGGCAGCGCCTCTCGCGTGAATTTGGTGAACAGTTGTTGTGTCTCCGCTCGAACGAAAACAAGACACGATCGCGCTGCCTCCTTACATTCTCTGTTAATTAATAGTGTTTTCTTCTACATTCCCTACACATGGTATCATCATTTTTATCACATCAGCCGTTAACTGTCTAAGATAATTACCAAGCTTGGTAATTAGCCCTTTATGGGAGAGGCCTATGTTCAGCAGTGAACAATTAACGAATGATACGATGATGACGATTAGGCTGTCATTCGAGCAAAGAAACAAATTTCCACCACGCTACTTAGATTGTTGATTAAGATTACTAGTATTTTTCAATCTATTTAAATCACCTATCTGAATATAAAAATGTCGGGCCGGCTCGAATCGGGAGAACGCAAATCGTTATCGGGTTTATATCTCGGCGACGAACGGTCGAATCCCGAAATACATTATCGTGGAAACTCAGTTTTCACGTAAATCTGAAAATTAGCTCACATCTCGTAATATTGATTTATTCCTTGGTACATTTGTACAGAAAAAGTTGTAAGAAAATGGCGAATTGTGGACGAATAAATACTTCGGCATTGAAACTTGGCGTATTTATTTTTTAAGCTATAATATTATCTCTTTATAAATTTAGCAAGTCGGTTTCATAATTTAAGATTATATTAAATTATGTTATATAAAAAAATTTACTTAAATTTTGTCAATACCAGTATTTTGATTTAAAAACTTATCTACTGTACTTACTACATATATATATATATATATATATATATATATATATAAGTCAAATAATAATAATAATTTAATAACACATCGATGAATCTTTTTAAATATACCTCCTGATAGAGTTCATATTATAGATATTAAGAGAGAGAGACAGAGATATTGCCTCTAATAAAGTTCATGTGCTATGATCAGTTGCCATTAGGTTAATCATTTACCTCTCTTTCTTATATTTTTTTTAAATAAAAAATATTGGAAATTATATTTATTTCGCCCATTTAACTCTATACTCGGGAAAAATATGAAAAAGTGACAATATATAGCCCGTGGTAATAATTTTAAACATAACAAAGGACTGTCAAGAGCATACGATTTATTCCCATTTAAGCAAATATATACGTATTATAGAATGTGAACATTGAGGTCACTTACCAGAGGGAGATTTTGTACAAAAGTCGATTGCTTGGGTAACTCTGTTCTATTCCTGTTTCAACCGTGAAGCAGTTGTGTTTGCATGGCTGTGTTTCGGTTTGAAGGGTGGGATATGGCAGTGAATTTACTGGGTACAGAGGAATAACACCTGAGTCCTCAGGAATGGCAACGCATGGGGGGTATCATGGGCGAAAGAGTATACTCTGGTATGGCCATGGTACTGCTCATGTCTATAGGCGACGGTTACCACTTTCCATCAGGTGGGCCATCAGCTTGTTTGCCATTCTAAGTTGTATAAAAAAAAACTGGTTTTGGCAATTATAAAATGGCATGGCAACGCATACCATGGGCACGATGGTGTGTTCTGTGATGTTCATGGTGCTGGTCATGTCTATAGGCGACGGGTAGCGCTTTCCATTTGTGTAGCATCAAACCGTAATAAGAACCTCCTTTTTTGAAGTCGGTTCTTAATTCGTTCGTTTTTTTTTCATAACTTCGTCAGTTATATACCGATTTGAATTCTTTTTTTATCTGAAAAGAATTATTAAATTATTAATTATTATTAAATCCTATAGAAATTTTATCAAAATTGATTCAATCAGAATTTGTTTGCCACAAATGAAGTAATTTTTTTTTCCGTGAAACACAATTTTTGTTATTAAATAGTAACTTTCTTAGGATTCTACCGCATTCGTAATGGAATTTCAACCAAGAAGAACGGGCAGATCACTCAAGTGTTGTTTTTTTTAAAGTTATTCGATTTTCCTAAGAGATTTTCCCTACAGACTACAGCATGTGGTTTTTAAAAAGGGCGTATTAAGATTTCTTAATGGGTCGCCAATGCGTTTTTTTTTTTTTTTTTTTTTTTTTTTTTTTTTTTTTTTTTTTTATACAACTTAGAATGGCAAACAAGCTGAGGGCCCACCTGATGGAAAGTGGTAACCGTCGCCTATAGACATGAGCAGTACCATGGACATAACAGTACACACACATACTGTTTCGCCCATGATACCCCCCATGCGTTGCCATTCCTAAGGACTCAGATGTTATTCCTCTGTACCCAGTAAATTCACGCCATATCCCACCCTTCAAACCGAAACACAACCATGCAAACACAACTGCTTCACGGTAGAAACACGAATGGGACAGAGGTACCCAAGCAATCGACTTGATATTAAGCGTGTCCTCCCCCATGGACTGCCATAAAGAACGGTACTGAGCCACCTGTATCCACTCCATCTAGTGGGGGGTCGTCCTACACTGCATTTACTCGTACGTGGTCGCCACTCAAGAAACTTTCTTCCCCATCGGTTGTCTGTTCTTCGAGCTATGTGACCAGCTCGTTGCCACTTCAGCTTGCTTATCCTTCGGGTTGTTTCGGTTCTTTTGCGGATATCCTCGTTTCGGTATCACTAAAAAAAAATATACCTACTTCGTATTATAAACACATTTTTTTCGTCGAGTGTTAAAAGCAGTTATTGCATATTAACACTAATAAGCTCGAAATATGTCGTTCCAGGAAGATATTTCCTTATACACGATTTTATATACACGACGCTTAGCAATTCCAGGAATGTATTATAATATTGAAATATTTATATTATGTTGCCTCTAAGAATTTTCATTGCGATTTCGCGTCGAGTTCCGTCAGGTGGCGTCTCTGGAATATTGTGATAAAGAGTAGTAATTTTGTTTTTATTTTATTATTACCTGGAATATATTTTTTTTCATGCAGTCATTGCAATGATTACCACGCTTCTACTAATGTACTTCTCTCTTTTGCACATTCATTCAATACCTTATTATCACACCCATTTTTCCAATCTGTCACATTTTTTATGCAACTTAGAATAGCAAACAAGTTGAAGGCCCACCTGATGGAATGTGATAACCGCCGTCTATAGACATGAGCAGTACCATGGACATAACAAACCCATGATATCTTTCGAGCGTTACCATTCCTGAGAACTAAGGTGTTATGCCTTTGCACCTTGTAATTTCATTGTCATTTAAAGCGAAACATAGTTATATAAATACAACTGCTTCACGATAGAAACACGAATGTGACAGAGGTACCCAAGCAGATGACTTTTGTACAAAGCCTCTCTCTGGTAAACATGCGACATCTTTTGTTATAATTTGTCCTATTCTACTTATAGTTCCATAGACTATTTCCATAGACGTTCTTAATAATTATCTTTCTTTCTTCCTATTTTTCTTTTATGATTACTTTTCTTTCCATTTTACCTCTTTATTGTTAATTTGTTGTTTTCATGATTAGCTTGATTTGGTTTATTATGTATTCGTTGATACGATTGTAATGATTTTGGTTGGTTGCATAATAATTTTCTCATAATTAGAGTCAATACATTACAAAGTAAATTACCAGTACAGAATTAACAAAGCGTTTACACAAACATTATGCTATGATTGTTCGCATGACGGCGCTAGTGTAAATTTCTGTAACTATGTCATTTAATTTTATAGTTATATATATCTACACTAATATTATAAAGAGGAAAGATTTGTATTTTTGTGTGTATGTTTGAATGAATAAACTCAAAAACTATATTTATTATAGGCTATATTTATTGCTAGAAAAGATTAGGGATCCTTACTAAAACTTTTGTAACATAACTCAAGAGGGGGGAAAGGGATTGTTAGTAATGGAGACTGAGAATCCCATTACTAGCAATATACCCAACCGGGTCGACCTCCTCGCGGTTCTCCCTGGAAACTATCATGGTTAATTCCCAATGAATTCATCATGATGGGCTAACTGGCCTGTTTTCATTCTCATCTATCACCCTTCACTGGTGCTCCGCCGGCGTATCCCGTTAACGCAGGCGGGGTTACCATACCATTTTCACCCATAAAAAAAAACATAACTCAAGGTGTAAAAATATGCTATAAAATATCTTTGGTCGCGTGCGCTGCGGAAACTATTGGTGATAGAACAAAAGTATGTTCTACAATATTGAAGAAAATATCAATAACTACAAAAAACTTTCCGATACTATATGCCCTTTTTAAAATGTTGTAAAAAATGTCTACCCATGCGAAGCCGGGACGGGCCGCTAGTATATAAGACTAAAAAACTGTATGCAACGACTACCAATTTGCAATTTTTCCTGAAAACGAAAAGCGGAGTATTTTATTTATGAAGTGGATCGCAAATTGCACAACATCCTACGAAAACAGTACAACAAATCATTGCAAGCATTGTTAGTGCTGTCTCGAATCTGAAATACATTAGGAATGTCTGCGATAGAGCGAATACCTCAATTGTTTCTAGTCCAATAACCGCATACGATTCGCCAATGCAGATCGCTGTTCTGCAGAAGTCCATTCGCGTCTTAGAATTTACAGAGAAACGTGAAGGACAGCTGGATTATTTTTATGAGCTTTCTTTGAGTTCCATCTTGAAAGAATCCTGTGAAATCTCAAATTTCAAGGAAACTTTTAATTATTTACTGCATCTGTTAGTATGTTAATTCCTCTTAAGAAGCGCCGGTTCGTCACGTAAAATAATCTTACTCTTATTATGTATATTATGTATTTTTTATATACTACAAAGGTGGCAAACAATATATAACAAGATAGTCGTAAAATTTGACAAAATTTATATTTATTTCTACTTATTGGATAGATACTCTTTATTGTTTCCTCCATAAGATTACAATAGTCAACTTATTATAAATATAAACAATTACAAGAAATAATCACAATGAGAAAACAATGGGCGACCTTATCGCTAAGAGCGATCTCTTCCAGGCAACCTTTGGATGGAGAGGAGTAATTATAAACAATTATATTACATTATTTAATTATGATACCGTCCTTTTATTTTTGACTAATAATTTTTTTAACTTACTTGTGTATGTAATTTTGACTTGTATGTATACCTACATATTTTTGTATGCTGTACAGGTGAAATATGTCAAACAAAATTGTATTGTATTAGCATTTATTTATACGCATGTTTCTTAAACAAAATAGTTTTGAATCTTGAACGAATAAAGCCCGTCTGATGGTAAACAGTCACTGTAAATTGCGGACACCTGCAATATTAGGTGCATCACGTATGCATTACCGACTCTGAAGACCCCTTATACTCGTACACTCTTATTGAAGAAACTCACTCTGTAATCTCTACGGTACTAAAGCATATAAAATCCTGGAAAATGGCTATTATTATTCCAGTCATTTACTGTCCACTGCTGAACAAGTCTTCCCCATAAGGAGAATTTTGCCAGTAGTTGCCACGTTTGGCAGGCAGGTTGGCAACTGCAGTTGGGCTTTTAGAGATGTTGCCTCACTCTGCGTGTTCTACCGCTTATACAACGGATTGTGCTCAGAGGAATTATTCAATATGATGCCTACGGCCACTTTCTATCATCGTACGGCTCGCCATCGACAGGGAGTTCACCCTCATACCTTACAGCCTAAATGGTTGCGTACAACGCGGTTTCAGAGATGATTTCTCCCACGAACACTCAGGTTATGGAATGAGCTCCCTGCCGAAGTTTTCCCAAGAGACTACAGTATGGGGTTCTTCAAAAGGGGGGTAAACAGGTTTCTTCAAGATCGGCAACGCGCGCGTAATACTTTTGGTATTGCAGGCGTTCATAGGCTACGGTAACCGCTTACCATCAGGTGGGCCGTATGCTTGTTTACCACATCAGTGGTATAAAAAAAATATTTTAAGAGGGACGCTATTGCCTATCCCTCGCCCTCCCTTAGTCGCCTCTTACGACACCCACGGGAAAGGAAGGAGTGGCCTATTCTATGCGGCATACATGGCGAATGACTAGTATTATTGTAAATAAAACGAATGTTTTTTTTTTTCAGATTGGCTAACAGTGACGTGGGCACAGAGCGGCATGCAGCTGCAGCCAGATGGCACCGCGGGCGACGACATCGACCCAGTGAAAGGACGGTCAGTACAAAGCTGGAATATTTTTGTTAATTTAACTACATGGTCTTTTGTAATATTGTTATTTCAAGAAGCAGGCAAATTGCCCGACTGACTAATAACGACATCTACAGACGTGGGCAACATCGGGTAAATGTAATATCGAATCGTATCTATGTTTCGGTTTTTAATTTGTCGTAACTTAAATGACATCGCTGTTGATACCATTTATACGGGCCCAATATATAATATTGAATATCCATATATTGGTTATTATATCGATATCGAATAAACAGATATCTCAACACTCAATTATTCGGTATTATGTCAATATATAGTTATAATATATAATATATTTCACATACATATTTTACATCTGCTTATTCCACTTTATCTCTTATGCTCTCTTCATACGCATACTTCGAATCTTGAAGCAATTTTTTCCTTTATTTTTATTTCCTAACTGTATCTCGTGGGGGGGAAGGGATTGTTAGTAATGGAGACTGAGAATCCCATTGCTAGCAATATTCCCAACCAGGTCGATCTCCTCGCGGTTCCCTGATGATAGGTCCCCTGGAAACTATCATGGTTAATTCCTGATGAATTCATCATGATGGGCTAACTGGCCTGTTTTCATTCTCATCGATCTGTCTTCACTGGTGCTCCGCCAGCGTATCCCATTAGCGCAGGCTAAGGATTACCATACCATTTTCACCCGTAAAAAAAAACTGTGTCTCGTGGTTTTGCCTGAATGGCATTAGTATAAAACATATCCTATACCATTAATCGATCAATCTGAGATATGGCTTGTTTATATATTTAATTTTATTAAAATTCATTCAACCGTTGATGTGTTATTAAGTAATATCCATCCAAACTTTTATAACTAACGATCCGGTACGACTTCGCACAGACAGATAGAATTTTCGGAATTTAATTTAATACATAACCTATGTTATTCAGTGTTAATGTAAGTTTTTACAGGCGAAAGAGTTTTTAATATCGGTTGACTAGGTTTTGAGTTTATCTATTATAAACAAACAAGTTTTTGCTCTTTAATTTTTTTTTATGGAGGCTAGTCAATGTGACCGTATCCCACTTGATGGTAAGCAGGTGATGTTTTTTTTTTATACAACTTAGAATGGTAAACCTGCTGACGGCCCACCTGATGGAAAGTGGTAACCGTCGCCTATAGACATGAGTACCATGGACATAACAGAGTATACTGTTTCGCCCAAAATACCCCCCATGCGTTGCCATTCCTGAGGACTCAGGTGTTGTTCCTCTGTACCCAGTAAATTCACGCCATATCCCACCCTTCAAACCGAAACACAGCCACGCAAACACAACTGCTTCACGGTTGAAACACGAATGGGACAGAGGTACCCAAGCAATCGACTTTTGTACAAAGTCTCCCTCGGGTGTTACCTAATATCATCATATTAGGTTGGTCTGATAACTATTTGTTTATAATGTAGGTGTTAACAATTTAACCAAAAAAAAAAAAAATTATAGGGTCTGCCTAAGAAAGAGATTGTTCGAGATTCCTTACTAATGTAATAAATATGGAAGTAACACACTTTTAGCGCTTTAACGGCACACCTAATTCTCATAAAATTTGACATTTACTATTTGTAATAATGAAGGACAAAAGACATTTTTTATTTCGATTAGCCAATAAACCCTGCTCACGTGAACAAAGTTGAAGATAAATTGATCTTCTAATTCAGTTATTTACTTATTTATTTAATATATTATATGTCGGTTTATACTAGCATAATTATATGTTTATAATATATGAATATTTTAAGTATTATTTTTTATATTCCTTCAATTCAATAATGCACGGCCTACTTATTTCTTAGTTTGTCCAATGGTCGACTAGTAGAGAACACCGTCCGGTGTTAAGTATGTACATAGTTTCACTTTGCATTAAAATTTAAATAAATAAAAACTGATCATTATCATATCAGCCACTGTTCACTGGTGGACATGGGCCTCCCCCATAAGAGAAGTATTGCCAGTAGTTGCCACGTTTGACAGGCTACTTGGCAACTGCAGTTAGGTTTTGGTGACTCTTAAAAAGAGGGACGCTGCTGAAATCTCTACTACTACAAAAAAAAATTTTGAATAAAATTGTTTGTAAACTATAATATCGTAACGTAGTCGTATCGCTTTCGTCCCGTGATCGTGTCGTGTGCTGTAAAACACAGTCGAGTCCCTTCCCCGTGTGCGCTCGCTCGTAGCAGCCCACTGTCGTTTGCAGATATTCGGTTTATTATAACATACTAGCTTTTATTGTGTGCATTCTTGCTTTATTACTGTTTGGATACTCGAGATCGTTTGATAAGGGATGGCGGGATTAACTTTATAACGTGGATATCTATGTAAATTGATGTCTCTGGGATCATTGGAACTATATTTTTATTACTCGTAAGTGACATTTAAGAAAGGAACAGGCTTTATATTCGTTTGTATTGTTTTGTGCATATTTACCATTCTTACCAGAGGGAGGCTTTGTATAAAAGTCGATTGCTTGGGCACCTCTGTCTAATTCGTGTTTCAACCGTGAAGCAGTTGTGTTTGCATGGCTGTGTTTCGGTTTGAAGGGTGGGATAAGGCGTGAATTTACTGGGTACAGAGGAATAACAACTGAGTCCTTAGGAATGGCAACGCATGAGGGATATCATGGGCGAAACAGTATACTCTGTTATGTCCATGGTACTGCTCATGTTTATAGGCGACGGTTACCACCATTCCATCAAGTGGGCCGTCAACTTCTTTGCCATTCTAAGTTGTATAAAAAAAAATTTGTATAGTCGTGTGGTCCCGGCATAGAATGGACCACCTGTTACTATTCTATGGGTATTAAGAGGCAACTAAGGGAATTAATAGTCGTCGAGGGATGGGCAGTGGCATCCCCTTTAAAATACGACTCAAAGGCAAACTGTGGTTGTCAACCCGTCTGCTAAGCGATGCATTTACTAAAAAAACCCCCCAAGGGGGAGGCCTATATTCAGCAGTGGACAGTTAACGGTCAATATGATGACGATATATATACATTACGTAATTATGTAATAAATTTTTTTTATACAACTTAGAATGGCAAACAAGCTGATGGCCCACCTGATGGAAAGTAACCGTTGCCTATAGACATGAACAGTACCATGCACATAACGTAGTATACTGTTTCGCCCATAATACCCCCCATGAGGACTCAGGTGTTATTCCTCTGTACCCTGTAAATTCATGCCATATCCCACCCACCCTTTAAACCGAAACACAGCCATGCAAACACAACTGCTTTACGGCTAAAACACGAATGGGATAAACTAAACTAAACCGATTTTGATAATTCTTATTTAACTGTTAAGTTTTCTTCTCGTGTTGGTCTCGATAAGTTTGTGATAAATAAAGTTTTTTTAGAGTAAAATGCTACTATTGAATAAATTCTACCTGTAGAAATTTAAATTCACATCGCATCCAGCAGTGAGTTTTGTTCGTTTTAAAATAAAATCAATGAGTTTGCTAGTCAATATCAATTTTGATATGACGAATACAGCATTTTGAACTACTCGTTTCATACAATTCAGTTGCGTCTGTCATATTTTTCGTATTCACCTGATTTTGTGTTAAATCTTGTTTCAAATGCAATACATATTGGCTTGTATACGTATCATTATCATCATACCAGCCTTTAACTGTCCACTGTTGAACATAAGCCTCCCCCTTTGGAAGTTTTGCACGTAGTTGCCATTCTTAGCAAGCGAATTGGCAACCATAGTCAGACTTTAGAGATGTTTTAAGAGGGACGCTGTTGCCCATCTCTCATCCTCTTTTAGTCGTCTCTTACGACATCCACGGGAAAGGAAGGGGTGGCCTGGTCTATGCTGGGACCACACAGCCAACATATACGTCTATGGTGGATAATTTAAATGTAAATATAGTTAGGATACTATACTTCTATGAGTAATATCCAATTGGCCAGTTACGATGAAATATAAAAGGTCAGACAGGATTTGTTTATCATACTAGCTGATCACGACTTAGTGGATCTTTTGAATGTGTCCAACGTAAATTTTTACAATACTATACTTTTTGTACCAAACATTTTTTTTATACCACTGAGGTGGCAAACAAGTACCACCAAGTGGTAACAACTTACCACTTGGTGGTAAGTGGTAACCGTAGCCTGTGAACGCCTGTAATACCAGGGGTATTACGCGCGCATTGCTGATCCTGAAGAAACCTCTTTACTCCCATTTTGAAGAACTTCATGTTCTTCAAAATGGGAGTAAAACTTCATGCAGTCTCTTGGGGAAATCTCGGCAGGGAGCTCATTCTGTAACCTGAGTGTTCGTGAGAGAAAACATCTCTGAAATCGCGTTGTACGCGACCATTTACGCTGATGGGTATGAAGGTGAACTGTCTGTCGATGGCGAGCCGTGCGATGGTAGAAAGTAGCCGTGGGCATCATATTGAACAAATCCCCTGAGCACAACCCGTTATAGGTTTTTTGTAATGTGGTAATTAAAGATTTTTTTCTATTATTCTTTAAATAGTGTATATTTTTGTAATATGGATAAAAACATATTACGCCGACCTCAAATAATAATTGGAATAAGGGTAAGGAGACGATGATGATTCTTTAAGTCATGTAATAAAAAGTTTTTTTTTTTATCTTTATTTATTTAGGGACTTTTGTCCTTTTAGGCACGTTAGTCCCATCGTACCTTAATCAATTTTAGGACATCATTGGATATATTTTAACAAAATATAATCAAATTCAAAAGACACCACCAAATCAAATAATATGAATGAAAGGAATGTCGTGAATGTGAAAAAAAAAGAAAAAAAAAACTTGACCCTTTCCACTCCAATGTCGAGTGTCACTCGACATTGATTTTGTACCATACCAAAAGGGATTATAAAGATTAGAATTAAGAATTATAATATAGTATCCTGGAATTACTCATAAAATAAAGTTTATCATTTAAGAAAAAATCAATTTTATTTACAAAATACGAAAAAATATCTAAAAGTTAAAAAAACGCAATTTTAGCGTAAAGCTGATGGAATAAAAAGAAAAAAGGCTTGGAGTGGAAAGGGTTAATAATCTATGGTTGCATGTAGGCCCCAAGGCAGGTAGATCTACATTTAAACCTACATCCAACCATATCATACACCAGCCTCGCGTCGTCGGACGAGGGGTCTGCTAGATAATAAAGAGTTAATAAATAAATAAACTAATTAATGTATCAAAAATCAACATTTGCACTTGTTACATGGATAAGTAATTAATTAATTCCCGTTTACGATACTGTGTCCCCTGTCGTTACTGTCCCCTGTCGTGGATGTCCCCTATCAACTTCTTTTACAGCTGTCGGCTAAATTGGATACTCCACGGTGGATATATTAATCAACCGCTTCATTTTTAACTGACTTTTAAATGGAGAAAGTTCTCATTTCATACACATACAAACTTTTTCATTTAGAACGGTGTTTTCCAACGTGGGGCCCACGCCCCACAGGGGGGCAATTTGAAATGCCCACAGGGGGGCAATTTGAAAAAATTTATGGGGGAGGGGGCAATTAAAAAATTGACTCGAAGCGATTTTAACCCTCTTGCTCCGGGTCATTTAAATGCAATGCTACGAGTAGATATTGCAAAAAACTGGTTGTTGCGATGCAAAATCTGTTTGAAGACACATTTTATAATGTGTCTTTATATTTGAATATAATAAAATATTTGAATTTCGAACGTTGATTATTATTAATCAACGTTCGAAATTCAAATATTTTCAATGCAATATATCTACAAATCGTCTTATCGTTCAACTCTGTGTTTTATCAAGAAAACAAAACGTTTCGAAAGGAAAAAACACTTAATACACTTACAGGCCCTTACGATCTTATTATAGTTTAGATAATGCACGATAGCAAAACTAATAGTCTGTTATCCACGTTAGCTCACGGAGGCATCTGTCGATAAAAGGGTGGCGGGGTACGCTAATGGACAGCCGTCGTGGGCCGCACCAAAAATAACTTAAACCGCAGAAACAATTCGGTGTGAAATGTGTTCAGATTCCGACGACGGGGGTAGAATGTATTTTATTGGATACTGATTGTTCGCAACTTTATGGGTTTAAAAATTGTATTTTCATCTGTCTAATTAATGTAAATTGATTAATTAGCTCGAGTGACGGTGGTGGGCTTGCCACCCGCTATGTTGGACTGTAATCCATCCATTTCTCTCGTTTCCTCATCACTTAGAGTCATGACCATTTAAGGAGATCACTCTCGTCACCATTGCTCTTAAAGTCGTGCAATTTTCAGCCTTTCGTATACACTTTTAAATATACTTCGTCCGATAGGATCTTCTTTTACTATATAGTCCCATCTTGGTGGTGCTCTCTCTCTTGACTACATTTTTCTTCCATGTAACCGATAATAATAAGCTTTGCTAAATTATTCTCATGTCTGATCATATGACCAAAGTACTGAAGGCATTGTTGCATGCCACCGCCGACAGTCGGATCTGCACCTTTCATTTAACTAGAATCGAAACGTTTGTAGCTAGCACCACACTTAGAATGCGTTGGTCTGGATTTAAATGTGCATCTTCAATATCTATATTTTTGAGACATAAGAAAATGTCTTATTACTAATTTCTCTGTTCTGCCAAATTTTTCCTAAACATTTTACGACCGACTTTGCAATTTGAGCTGAAGAGCAATTTTGAATACCTTGTATTTACAGTCGCCATCTGCTGTAATCACAGATTTGAGGTAAATAAATTTTTGTACAGTACTTTGATCAGACAACTATACAGCACGCTGTAAGATGTCGTTTGGTTGATAAACATAGTTCATATTCAACGCTTACAATTAGCACTCTTTCCAAGATCTTGGTTAGTTCTTCTATATGTACTCCTATAATCGTCATGTCATCAGCAAAATATAGATTATTGATAACTGGAATAGAGGCATAATGCCTTTCCACATATATGCCTCTATTCAAGTTTTCCAATGCCTTTCGCATAACGAGATTGAAAAGTTGTGGTTAAAAGAGTACAATCTTGCCTTACTTCGAGGTTGGTGTAAAATTGGCTTGACTTGATATTTTCTATCTTGATTCCTGATTAACCTTTAAGATACAGTTCCTGTGTATCGGGTATTTCCATCTTTTTCCTTACATTGAACATTTCCTTCCAATTAATATAGTCAAAGGCTTAGGCGTAGTCAATAGTTCTAATATGCTCGACGAAATGTAAACATGTCGAGTATTTCATTAATGGCAACAGTGATAAATGGCGGATAAATGATCATCCCATTACGGATTATAGTCATAAGCATATGTATTCTCAACAAACAAAAATAAACTGTATTTGGGTGTACAATTTGTATATTTTTAGCTGAGTCAGCATTTTTTTACTCAAATAATCAAACCAATAGCAACATATGTACGAATATAACCAAAAAAAAAATTTTAGCCAAAGCGCAAAAACGTTGTTATTATTTTTGCCTGACTTTCCGACAATTGTTTCGACTTCATCCGGAAGCCTTCTTCAGGGAGGTATGGCATATTACGGCATAGTGCAGGCTGCAGCACGCTGAGCTCGTGAAAACCTCTGTCCGCCTAAAGTTTTAACATACAAGTACATACTTGTTCGTAAACATCAAAAAATATTATTCTCTTTTCTTCAGCAGTCGGGTATTGTATTTACTAAAGTTACGAGTAATTCGAGTAAACATAATATGCGTGATACTTTTTCACAAAACGTCTTATTCAACAAAATCCTTTTCTGATATTCATTATATAGACTGGAATTAATATTAATAACGTTGTTTCCTTTATATAAATATACGAATAGCTTACACAATAGGTATGCTTATTCCTTCTAACATATTTAACGGAAAGTCTGAAGGGAAGAGATTTCAATTAATGCACGAATGCCTTTATACAAAGCTAAATACGTATAACAAATGGGATATCTAATTAGTTTCGCCTGTTACACACGTATGTCCGCAGGCAGCTTGCTGGCTCCGCGTGGATTATCTTGAAGCTCTGTTAATTCAACTTTATCTGGAGAAATGAACAGTTGAAACTGTTCTAAAAATGTTAATTCACCTAATTATATAAATGAGGGACGACAATAATCCAATAATGTCACATTTCCATGAATTGGTACAATGTTTCATTGATATATTTGAGATCATTTTTTAGGACATATTTTGTATTAAACATGTTTTTGGTTATAGTTGAAAACTTCGTTGCTGATCCTGGACCGGGCTTTTATAGATAGAAAGAAAGAAATAAAGTAAGAAAAAAAGAAAGAAATATTTATTTAGTGCTTAAATCCATGCATAATTAAAAAAAAAACATATTTAACAATAAAAAAATATAAAGAAAATAAGAAAAAAGCACTAAATTGAAATCACTCAGCTATACGCCATGTTCTTTATTGTTTATAAACCATAAACCATGCTACACGAACGTCTAAAGGTAATGATATCTAGCGAGATCATTACACCTATCAAGAACATTGACCGTTAATCATCTCCAATTATAAACACCTCGAGAACAGTCTATGACAGGATTAGCTGGAGAAGCTATTTCACTCTGAATAATTATAGTATTCTCAGACACCTACTTGACAAGGTGATGTTAGCTCAAATTAGTTTTCACGACAAAATGGCGGATGATTAATTGCCGAACTTCCGTTTGGGATTACTTAACATACGTAACGTAGTGACGTGGATGTAATATCGTATGACAAAAAAAAAATCCCATTTTTGACGTGAACACGTAAGACGGTTTTGTAGGCGGAACATTTTTATTGTCGCCATATGAAAATTACCTTATGTAATGTGTTGCTATTTCTAGCAAACTTATAATCATCTTTTTTATCTAATTGTAGTGTTTGTGGATACAATAATTCTTTTTTTTTATCATGTATCTGGAAACGAGTTTTAATCTATAACCTGCCAGTAAACTTTTAACTGTAACCTGAACAAATTGGAGATCATTTAATTTAGAGACTTTGTACAACAGTCGTTTGCTTGGGCACCTCTGTCCCATTCGTGTTTCCACTGTGAGGCAGTTGTGTTTATACGAATGTGTTTCGATTTGAAGGGTGGAATATGGCAGTGAATTTACAGGTCACAGAGGAATAACTCTTGAGTCCCCAGGAATGGCAACGCATGGGGGGTATCATGGGCGAAACAGTATACTCTGTTATGTCCATGGCGCTGCTCATGTTTACAGGCGGCAGCTGCCACTTTTCATTAGGTAGGCCGTCAGCTTATTTGCCATTCTAAGTTGCAAAAAAAACCTAGCTTTTTATTTCAATTAATGCTGAAAAAAATTACACCAATACAACGTTGGTTACTATTACTTTAACAACGACGGAATTTGCGTTCAGGTTATGTAGTAACTATGTCATTATGTGTGGTTTCATCATCATCATCATCATCATCATCATCATATCAGCCGTTAACTGTCCACTGCTGAACATTGGCATCTCTTTATTGGGGGGTTTTTCCAGTAGTTGCTACGCTGGGCAGGTGGAGGGCTCTCGACCATTAAGTTCCCTTAGTGGCCTTTATAAGCCCCACAAAAAAGGAAAAGATGGCCCATTTTATGCCGGGACCACACGGCACTGAAATGGAGAGGGAGAGATATTAATATCCCATTTTAGAGTATGCATCCATACGGTGTTGATGAGATTCATACAAGAGCCAAACATTTGAATGCTGACTGTCAGAACATCAAATTATGAAGTTTGTTTACGGGATCTGTACTTTCTGCCAAGTATGACTTGGATTCCTTCAAGAGAGACGTGAAAAAGAGTTTATATAAGTCGGCGCAGTGTGGATCGCAGGTTAGATGCAATTTGGGTCGGACCTATAGCCTGTATGTAGATTTCATGGCCATTTGCCATCGTGGACCTATGGAGTCAATGTATTGTGCCAGTATATAAAAAGATTTGTTTACAAGCTATTTGAAATTTGTTTAAGATTCTACAGCTGATTTCGAAATGTTTACTACTTCATCACGTTTAAAAGACTGAATGATTTTAAATGAATTTTGCATAGACGGCCTCATACTAATTAAACTTGTGAACATCACACATCGTCTGCTTAAAATCTCTTCACCACTATGATAACAATCGAATAATGTCTCCAAACCACCCCATAAGAGATTATAGTCATGAACGTACCTAATTCTATATGGAAACCTACGAAACATTCAAAATGTTCAAAATCAGTTATCGAACACTTACAAGTAACAATATAATGTTTGACTTAAAACATGTCAACCAAATATTAGATACCTATAGGCGAAATTATATGAATTCTGAAGCACGACAGTGTTTCAACAATACGTCAAAACACGACGGTCCCCCGACTGTGACATGCTAAGATTAATAAACTGCCACTCTGGTGGAAGCTTAGGAAATTAGGGAAGGGTCTACAACGACCCGCCGTAGCGTATACAATGGTCGGTTTAGAAGCTATGTTGATAGTAGTCGAAGTTAGTTGTCGAAATATAGTTATAATCCTTCAGAAATTGCCCTTGTTGGTATTAATGTAGTGAAATATTTAAAAGTATAAAATGCCACCTTATCTCTTCCATTTGTTTCCATTAACTATGGAAAAAAAATCATATCTTAAGCAAGTGCAAGCGACAATTTTAATAAAATATCAAGATATTTAGATTTATTTAATTTTAAAATAGAATCCGCAATACGTGTGCTGAGTCAGTGGTTCTTTGATGGTTCATCTTTGAAAGTGTGATTTCAACTTTTTCTTTTGCTGCCTAACTATAATATTTGTACTAGTAAAATAATGTTGTTACTTTAAGTTTAATTAAGTTTATTGTAAGTATTAGCGATGTCATGTGCATTAGTTAAATCTTGTTTTTATTTGTGAAAACCTGTAATTGGCTTTTTGTCTTTACTGTTTTTTTTTAACATGAAAATCTCTAGCTGTTGGTTTTTATTACATAAAAAATAAATAAATAACATAAATAGACTATATGTCATATAGTTTATGATAGTTTTTAGAGAAAACCACGTGGACTTAACGGGGTATATTGCCAGCACGGAGGACTAATTCCCCATTGCTAACAGTTCGTTAAATCCTGCACTTAGTATTGGGCTTCAGCAGACTGTGTTACGGTCGTGTCAATTATTCGTTTTCATTAAGATCAATTGAAATAGATAATACAGCACGAAGGCTTCAATTTACAGAGCTGTGGACGCATCAGACCACAAGCCCGTCCGTTCACGTCCGGCGTCCATTCGTTACTGCGGCGGTTAATCACCGGTTCCATTGCGGCCAGGATACGTCCGTTATCATTGTGCCCCAATAAATGATCATACAATTACGTTTGCATAAACGAGTACAATGTTGTTTACATATTTAGTAAAGCTTTTCGTAGCCCAGTAGCGGACAGACTGCTTTGCGTAAATGAGGTTTTGGATTGGAATCCTGTTTGGGACCGATTTAGGAAATAATCTTTTCTGATTTAGCTCGGATCTGGGTGTTCAAGGTAATGGTTCTAGGTTATCTTTTAAATGTTCGTTGTGCCTTTTTCCATAGCCATAGCTTATTATTATATACTGAAACTCATATTACAACGTATCCCAGAGCAAGCAATTGCTGTGATTCTGCGACACTTGGAAAAAGAAAAGTAATTAGATCATACCTTCTGTTTACGCGATACTATATGCTTCAATATGCCTAATTCTCATTTTTATATTCAGTTTAATTAATCATAATTTATTCTTAATGTGCAGGATCTCAATTTCTTATAGTCTATGATCTAGTTAAAAATGTAATTAGGATTGCCTATGATGCCAGCTCTCTTCCGATCGTCGCTTGTAAAGCAAGCGTGTCTCTCTGATTATAATTCAGTTATTCGTAAATTACAAAGATGTAATTCAGTCGATATTATTCAATCATTGGTACTTGTCAGTATTTTAAAAGAAATAATCAGAAATTGTATTCAGTAGTTTTAAGTTTCATTTATCAAGCCATCAAAACCACACGTGCCTGATATCAAACTCTATATGCGTGTACAGACACCTTTATTTTTTTTTGCTTTTGGTCATAACAGAATATTAGTGTTTTGCTCTTTTGAGGGCAAAGCAATAAAACAAAGGGAGACTTTGTACAAAAGTCGATTGCTTGGGCACCTCTGTCCCATTCGTGTTTCAACCGTGAAGCAGTTGTGTTTGCATGGCTGTGTTTCGGTTTGAAGGGTGGGATATGGCGTGAATTTACTGGGTACGGAGGAATAACATCTGAGTCCTCAGGAATGGCAACGCATGGGTGGTATCATGGGCGAAACAGTATACTCTGTTATGTCCATGGCACTGCTCATGTCTATAGGCGACGGTAACCACTTTCGATCAGGTGGGCCGTCAGCTTGTTTGCCATTCTAGGTTGTATAAAAAAAAAAACTCAGTTGTAACTATTTTCTGTAGTAGACGCATTTTAAATTATGTTACTTGTTTTATGTCTTTTACTTTTTTTTTTGTATATGTATTTTTTTATCTCTTTTTGTCTATCTATGTATTAATTTAAAAGCTACCGGTTTGACTTACGTGTAATTAGATCGAAAACACTCGGTTAGTTTCGGAATCAATTCGTGATCTTTAGTCATGAGTGACTGTGATGCGAGCACGAGCCAGACAATCTATGTTTGTTGTGTATTTTATTATTATTTGTGTGCTGTATCTAATGCAGATACCTTTGTATCTATATATCTATCTAATTAGTCGCCTATATTACTACCATAGAAGTACCTTCAAACCGAAACATAGCCATGACAGCACAGGTGTTTCACGTCAAAATACGAGTGAGACAGAAGTACTCATGCATATGAATTTTGTATAAAATCTCTCTGATGAATGTTTTTTTTTTTTTATAATATGTTCATTTTCATAAGAACTTAATTAATAATACCTTATTAGAAGTGTTTAATGCTATAAACAGAATTTCTGCGTTCAACCATATGGCGTGCAAATATTTAAATTACAATTTATCCTTAAATTTGTGCATTAAAATAGTTTACGATTGAGTTAAAATATTTCTCAGAAAGCCAATTGTAAAGTTTCTCATTAAATTTTTTGTCTATCAAATCTTTGTATTCTAGCTTGTATAGGAATTTTTATGATATTTCATGCCAGAACACCGCCTGAAATTATATAAAGCCCAAGTCAGGCCGCATATGGAATACTGTTCTCACCTGTGGGCAGGAGCGCCACAGTACCAACTCCTTCCGTTAGACCGCATTCAAAATCGGGCAGCTCGAATTATCGATAGTCAACGCCTTACTGTCCGACTCGACCCACTGAAACTGCGCAGAGATGTTGCATCTCTGTGCATCTTCTACCGAATTTATCATGGGGAGTGTTCTGAGGAATTGTTCGGATTGATACCTGCTGCTGATTTTCACCACCGTACAACCCGCCACAAACTAAAGTTTCATCCCAATCATCTGGACGAGTGGCGGTCTTCCACCGTGCGTTTTTCAAGGCACTTTCTTCCACGCACAACCATTCTTTGGAATCAACTTCCAGCAGCAGTATTTCCGAACCGATACGACAACATAACCTTCAAGAAAAGAGTATATTCCTTTTTAAAAGGCCGGCAGCACACCTGCAATGCCGCTGGTGTTGTGGGTGATCATGGGCGGCGGTAGTCACTTACCATCAGGTGAGCCGCATGCTCGTTTGCCCCCTGTGTTGTAAAAAAAAAAAAAAAAAAAATTTATAGATTTTGATTTTGCTCTATTTAATAGTGACAAACGTCGTGTCGGTCCTGGCATAGAATGGGCCACCCCTTACTTTCCCGTGGGTGTCATAAGAGGCGACAAAGGGAGCTTTGTGGTTTTTTTTATACAACTTAGAATGGCAAATAAGCTGACGGCCCAACTGAAGGAAAGTGGTAACCGTCGCCTATAGACATGAGCAGTACCATGGACGTGGTGGTGGAGGGATAGGCAGCAGCGTCCATCTTAATACATCTGTAAAATCCTAACTGCGATTACCAACTCGCTTGCCAAGCGTGGTAACTACTAGAAAAACCCCCCTTATGGGGAAAACTTATGTTTCAGCAGTGGACAGTTATCGGCGGAAATAATAAAAAATTATTAAAAATAGTAACGAATGCTGTGCTAGCTGCCATTAGCCGATCAAAACACGACTTTGTGTAGACGCATCCGTCCGTAACGTCGGACAGGTATTCAGGTTTGTTCATTACCGCGCACCTCAATCACTGGCGCCGCTGTAATTACAAGGAACTGATGGCTCCATTACCCGCCTCTGTATACAACACATTTCGGTTTACAATCCTCACCGCCTGTACAGTGGATTCGGAATCGTTAGCGGTATATAAAACTAAGAATACCCATAGTTATAGTATATAATATATATATTTTTTTTTTGATGGGTGAAAATGGTATGGTAGTCCCCCCTGCGCTAACGGGATACGCTGGCGGAGCACCAGTGAAGGGTGATAGATGAGAATGAAACAGGCTAGTTAGCCTATCATGATGAATTCATCAGGAATTAACCATGATAGTTTCCAGGGTGGACCGCCAGGAAGTTGGCCTGGTTAGGTATATTGCTAGCAATGGGATTATCAGTCTCCATTACTAACAATTCCTTTCCCCCAGAATATTATATATTAGGATGAATATTTGGTGAATAAAAAATTCAAACACGAAAATGCAATAAATTTCCTTGATATTATAATTTTTTTTACTGTAAATGTGGCATTATTGAATTTCTTTGTGTTTTTTTTTATACAACTTAGAATGGCAAACAAGCTGACGGTCCACCTGATGGAAAGTGGTAACCGTCGCCTATAGACATGAGCAGTACTATGGACATAACAGAGTATACTGTTTCATCCATGATACCACCCATGCGTTGCCATTCCTGAGGACTCAGGTGTTATTTCTCTGTACCCAGTAAATTCACGCCATATCCCACCCTTTAAACCGAAACACAGCCATGCAAACACAACTGCAACAGAGGTACCCAAGCAATCGACTTTTGTACAAAGTCTCCCTCTGGTAATATATATATATATATATATATATATATATATATATATATATATATATATATATATATATATATATATATATATATATATATATAATTCGTTCAGTAGTTTTTGCCTGAAAGAGTTACAAACTTTTGCATTTATAATATTAACAGGATCTATTATATTTAGTTCCGAAAATAATTCCACTTCAATTGTGATTGTTATCTAAGTCCATATTCGTCTGATATTCCGGGAATCAGGGTATTATTCCTCTTGTATAAAGATTACTCTGGCTATTTATTTATATATCTAGTTATATATTTATCATTCGGACTGAAGCGTAACAAAACGTGCATTGTTGCTTCACGGTAAAAATAGTAAACTTTTTCCTATCTGAGTATAAATAGCAAAAAGGTTGAGAAGAAATAACCAATTAATGAAATAACAAATAAAAATATTTGTCAATTTATTTCATGCTAGAAAATTTATCGATAGACACGTTTTCTCCACTGCAAGTGTTATGTCCATGGTACTGCTCATGTCTATAGGCGACGGTTATCACTTTCCATCAGGTGGGCTTATCACTTTCCGTCAGCTTGTTTTTCAAGCAATTCTAAGTTGTATAAAAAAAAATTTGGTACACGGATAGGTTATATCCTAAGTTATCATTTTTACCCATTAAAAAACTATTTGTTACTGTGTATGTACTCGTATATATATACTACCTACCTACATTTATTAATAAAAATCATACTAACTACTTTAAATATAATAAAACATTAAAGTTGTTATTATACCAAATTTGGTAATAAATTATTCTTGTAATGTATATAGAACACTAATATTTAATATATTATTAGTGTTATTATAAAATTTTATCTTCGATTTTTTATCTAACTTAACTACTATAGAAAAAAAAAAACAATAAACAGAAAAAAATATAATGTACGCCGTATGGTCTAGCCATAGAATGGGCTGCGTCTTCCTTTGTTTTGGGTGTCGTAAAAGATGACTAAGGGAAGCTAATGGTCGAGGGATGAGCAGCAGCGTCCCTCTAGTATATTATATATAATATATAATTAGTAATACTAATTATATAGTTATAATATAAATTATTACATTTGAATTAATTTTATAATTATTTATTGTCATGACAGTTGAATAAAAAGTAATGAAATTGTAAGAACACGTGGTCTCACTGACTTGTTCACTCGAATTCGACCCTGTAGATATAAAAGATTGTTATATGGGTGGGGACACACTTCTTGTCCAACCGTTGAACAGAGCGGAGCTCCCTGACGTATCAAGAGTGAACAAGTATAGTAAACAACGTGGTCATTATATAAAATATATCACAATTATTGTTGATGGAAGTCCTAAAGAAGCTATAGTTAAATAAGTGTTAATGGATTAACAGAAATTGGGTATTTATGTTATATTATTTATTATATTTCATATACAAAGTAAAATAAGTAAATATATGATTTAATAGTATGATATCTAAATTAAATGAACTGTGAGAACTTTTGCTTTATTTATATTTATTACTAAGAGGCTTACAACGTTTATATTGCTAAAGAATTATCATATACCAAAGTAAAGTTAGAATTACATACTTAAATTATTATATAAACAGATTATTCTTTATTGTACACAAACGTGTAATGTAAAAACAAACATAATAGTGCACAAAGGCGAGCTTATCTCCAATAGAGATTTCTTCCAGCAAACCCAATATGAGAAAACTGACAGTTCATTAGTAGTTACAGTCGTACATGTGTACCAATCGACATAAATGTTATAGTTAAAAATAAATAAATAAAAATATATATAAGTAAATACATATAAATACATCAGCATTGTGAGAGGTAATAATTCTTCAGACGTTATTTGAAAATCCCAATGCTTGGGCTATTTTATTATATATCTATAATCCTACATAACATATATATTTAAATAATAAAAACCCCTTTTTGAGAAGTGCATAAATTTAAATGTATGGAGCACTATGTTACTGAAGATCTTAAAGGTCAAACTCATGTCGAAAAGGAGCGTAGGGCATTGGCTGTAAGATGTATAATCGGTGAGAAATCGGAATCCATGGAACACTTGATATGTAACTGTGATTCGTTGGCAAGTATGCGTATGAGTCTACTGGGAACGGCTTATCCAGAGCCAGGGGACTACAGATATCTTAAACTGCGGGATATCGTAAAGTTAACACATAGGATCTATGAAATGATGGTATAAGGCAGGGGGAAGCACAAAAGATCCGTATGGGTCGACGTGCAACGGCTTAGCTGACCCCATGTGCGAAAATAAGATAAGAAGAAGATGTAATATATTGGTCCGCAGGTCTCCTCGTTGTTGAAGTTAGATAAGCCCTACCTTGCTAACAAGTTGTTAAACTAACCGCTGTATATATTGTTCAAGTGCAATAAAGAATCTAAAGATATATAAAAAATCAAGCTTCTAAATCGACGCAATCAAAAGATACGGCCGTTTGTTCCATTTATGTCGAATATTTTGACATTCGCAAAGAGAATCAAAACCTATAGGGTATTTCCCGTTGATCTAGAATCATGAAATTTTGTAAGAAGCAATGTCATGTAGCACAAGTAAAGGAAAAAATCCGAAAAGAGTAAATTTGAATTTTATTCACAAAAAAAAAAATAAACTTGATGATTTTGTACGAAACCCTCGTTGCGCGAGTCTGACTCACACTTGACCGGCTTTTGTTTTTACTAATATAGTTTGTAAGGAAATTCTTGCTAACAAAATGTACTAAATTGTAATATGAAAATAAAAATTATTATTTTTGGTTGTGATTTTTTTGAATCATAATATACCGTCATAGCCGTAGAATACTGACGGATCTGACAAATATTACATATAAAGATCCGTCAGTATTCTACGACTGTGACGATATATTGCATACGTTTTTGAACTTTGACATTTGTATACGAGTACAATGATGTATTAGCCTTTTACATACAAATAAAACAATACAATTGTGTACAATTTGTTTCTGTCTCGCTTAATGGCCGTTGGTATTGTATCAATTACTATTGTTGTAAATGTTAGGTACTTTATTGATAATCATTTATTTTCGGACTTTATTAAGCGTGTCTAGATGATTGTAAAGCTCAAATTTGTTTGAACGTCTAGAAATATATACGCTGTATAAATGGTAATCTATCTTGAATATAATAATAAACTGTGATGAAAAGAGCCAATGCAATATGGACCTTATATGTTAGAATTATACTATATTCATTATGATTATATCAACCGTTACCTGTCCACTGCTGATCATGGGTCTCCGCCAGAAGGGGGTTTTTAGTTGCCACGTTTAGCAAGCGGGTTGGCAAGCGCAGTTTGGCTTTAGTGCTGTTTTAAAAGGGACACTGCTGCTCATCCCTCGACCAGTAAGTTCCCTTAGTCATCTCTTACGACACCCAAGACAAAGAAGACTTTTTTTTTATTATACAACTTAGAATGGCAAACAAGCTGACGGCCCACCTGATGGAAGGTGGTAACCGTCGCCTATTGACATGAGCAGTACCATGGACATAACAGAGTATACTGTTTCGCCCATGATACCCCCATGCGTTGCAATTCCTGAGGACTTGGGTGTTATTCCTCTGTACCCAGTAAATTCACGCCATATCCCACCCTTCAAACCTAAACACAGCCATGCAAACACAACTGCTTCACGGTTGAAACACGAATGGGACAGAGGCACCCAAGCAATCGACTTTTGTACAAAGTCTCCCTCTGGTTGGCTAACTGACTTGCCTTTTCATCCTCACATATCATCTCTCACTGGTGCCTAGTCAGCGTATACCATTAGCGCAAACGGGTTTGCCATTCCATTATCATACATTTTTTTTCATATTAGTAGTTACATTTGAAACAAGTTTGTAATATTGTTGCACAGTTGTGGGAGAGCAGGCAGCCTGGCTGCGACGCCCGGTGAGAAGCTTCTAGAACTTCTCCGGCCCAGCACGGGAACACCTCGGCGGCACTCCACAGCGGCCTGCGCCCCGCAGCCGCCGCGACCTTCTGGATTTGTGTACTGTCCGTCAGACGCCCTGCCGTACTGTCCACCGTCCAGGCTAGCTCCACCAAGGCCTATACTAAAGGTTAGTTTGGCAAAGTATATTAATGTAATAACGTAGTTTGTTTGTTTGGACATGGTAGTCATTGGAACAACCAGTCAGAATTGAAAAATTATTTTTGCTATTGATAGCTTATTTGTTGATAAAGGTATATAAACTATTTCATATAACGATTGGCTTAAACCACTTCATATTTATTTTATTTCAATACGTACACATTACAGAGAATTAACAATGTTACAATAATTTATACGGTACAATAATATTTTATTCAAGTTAACCCTCCAAAAATATGCGTACGCAGCATGATTAAAACATAAACACATAGCTAAATAAGTATGTAAATACAATATAATTTATTAGCTAGCTAGTTATAATATATCGCTAGTTATATATAACTAGCTATAATACATAGCTAGTTATATATAACTAGCTATAATATATAGCTAGTTATATATAACTAACTGTATACAGTAATATGTATCTATAAGAAGAACGTAAGTTGGAAAAAGAGATAATAAAATTAATAAAGTTTTACGCTTTGCAAAGAATCTCTTCGTTACGCCGCAGATATTTCGCTAACAATTTGAAACGTAGCGATAGTAATACTTGAATTTCAATAGTTTTTCAAAGAAACGAGGGTCGTTTCATACTCAGTAATATTATGAATCTGAAAATGTGTTTGTTTGTTTGTTATCTTAATTTTTTAGGTCTTCGAAAAGTACAACAGTTTATCTATTTTTATATTTCATTAGAATTTATTGGAAAAAGTTCGGTTTCTTAAATACTATCACTGGGTTTCAAGTTAATACAACTAATCCTTTCCAACGAACCAATTCCAATAACTCTGTAATAATATGTGCTATTACATTAAAATATATACTCGCCCTCGTGTCACAGCCGCTTAAGAATAAGGATTATGAATTGATTCAGAAACTAGTCGAGCTTTTTAGATCTTATTACATGTAAGTTAAACCTGTAGTAATTACATTAAAATAATATCTATTGTTGCAGCTCCAGCCACCACCACAGATACAGCAACCGCCGGTGCAGCCCCAACCACCGCCACCTCCAGTACCCCAACGTACTGCTCCAGTCACGCCAGTGCCCTTACCTGTTCCACCGCCAGCTCCGCCTCGGCGCTCCTCCCCGCAACCGCCCCGGCGGGTCCCACCACCGACACCGCCTCGACCGTCAACGAGTCCGGCCACTGACCCCAACGGCAACCGTCGAATTGTCTCTGTCCAACCACAGCCACGGCTCGACTGCAACAGAAATCCCCAGCCGCCAGTCCCGAGAAGACCTCCGCAAAAAATGCCAGACACTCCTTACACACCTGCACCTTTGCCTCAAAATAATCAGACAATAAAGCGTTCGCCAAGTTCAGGCTCAAATATTAGCATCCGGCAAGATTCCAACGTGTCCTCGGATTCGTTCAGTCAAACGTCCTCACCGTCGTACACTACAAAGACAATGGAAGCACCGCTACTGCCACATCAGCATGTGAACAAGAGCCTCAATGCGAAAATAGCACGAGGACTGCTGCTCAAAGAACAGCAGGAGAAGGAATCAGGGAACTCGTCCATCACAAAGAGTATGTCGACACCGGCGTCGCTACAGACGATTGTGAGGTTCCAAAATGGGAGCAACATGTCGCTACATCATCGGGTGAGTTCTTCATTTTGCTTATTATTATATTCCTGCTTATGTATATAGAAATTTTATTTCAGAATCATGATGACTAAACCATCTTTCAAAAAAAGCGTTAACGCACACTTTTTATTTTTATCCGAGCGGTAAGTACTTTATATTATTCTCAATTTCGTGTGTAATATAGTATATGTCATATATGTGTAAGTATATTTGTTATTTATATATATTTATTCGTTTATATATGTAATTTTAGTATGTATGTATATCAATAATTAGTAGTACCGCATTCGAGTATTCTGACACTTCCCTATGGTTGACTGGGAGAGAATGCTTTTAGCATTAAGTCCGCCATGTACACATATTTGTACTAATGAATAAATAAATGATGACGACATTCTTTTGTAACACATTATAATATGTTAACCATTACCTGAGTCCTCAGGAATGGCAACACATGGGGGGTATCATGGGCGAAACAGTATACTCTGTTATGTCCATGCTACTGCTCATGTCTATAGGCGACGGTTACCACTTTCCATCAGGTGGGACCGTCAGCTTGTTTGCCATTCTATGTTGTTTATAAAAAAAAAATGAAATTATTAAATTAACTGTTTTAATACAGTATAAGTGTGAAAATAATAAAATTTAACTAAATAAATCCGTCTACAAAAGACATTCTCTCAAAATGGGCCTACCATTAAATGAATAAAGACTTTAACCTAAAAAAACAAGCAACTCGCAATTGTATACGGAAAGTGAGTACAATATTTTTCTACAATTTTATTAAAACACACAGCAACCGGCTTAAGTCCTCGTCAGTTCCATTTAATAAATCCCCGACGGCGACGCTCCAAGGGTGCCTACAGAGATGACGTGAATTTATGTTGTACGGATATTTGATAAGACTCCTTTTTTCACGGTCCGCCCTTGGGTTTCAACTAGTAACAGCCAAATCTAAATTTGGAACAGCTGTTGCTATGTATCTCTTAATTATTTTATCGTTCATAATTAACAAGATCAGGATAGCTTTCAAATTTCGGTTCGTGGCTTACATTCGTTTTCTATTATGCCATCGATTTTTTTATTTTTAGCTTTAAATTTCAAGTATATCTGAATCAAACGATCGTATAGAAAATATACCAGATGTCATCTTCAGTTTTTACTATTAACAACACGTTTAGAGATTAATTTTTATTCATATATATATTTCACAGTTAGTTGTAAAACATTGGCAACATTTTAAAGATCCAATAAAATGAATACAGTTCTAAATTTTGTTGTTTTTTGTTTGTTTGCGAGATCTTTGTCAGGCTATCGTCCCTTCGTATTCGCCTTGAGTATTCAGCAAAGATGCAAGTTTTACAACTGTTTAATGGTTTGTAATAACTGTTTTAGTACTTACCAATAGCCGTTTCTATCACTAATATACTGTTGTAAATGTCTCACAAACAGAACGTTCCTTTTTTAATAGTATTCCAAAAACTAAGAAGTGTTCAGTTTGCAGTAAAACGCTTTTTTGTAATTACCTTTGTTTCTTACTTTTTCTTCTGGACTTTTCGATACGTTTGTTGTTAGGATTTTCAAAAAGAAAAACATTTTTTACTGGGATCAGACAGCGAATCATTACTATGATAATTAATACTTTTACAAATACGAATAGTAAAGTCAAGTTTTCAGAAATCAATCGAACAAAATGAGCATTACTGCTTCATCAAAGCGATATTATCGAAAGTTGAAATCTAAATTATAAGCCATTAAGCCTTTTACCAGAGGAAGACTTTGTACAAAAGTCGTTTGCTTGGGTACCTCTGTCCCATTCGTGTTTCAACCGTGAAGCAGTTGTGTTTGCATGGCTGTGTTTCGGTTTGAAGGGTGGGATATGGCGTGAATTTACAGAGGAATAACACCTGAATCATTCCTGAGGAATAACACCTGAGTCCTCAGGAATGGCAACGCATGGGAGGTACCATGGGCGAAACAGTATACTCTCTTATGTCCATGGTACTGCTCATGTCTATAGGCGACGGTTACCACTTTCCATCAGGTGGGCCGTCAGCTTGTTTGCCATACTAAAAAAAATTAAGTAAACGTAATATACATATATGAGTATATAATAATGTTAAATAAACATACATAATTATATATTATTTCAAATTAAACATAAAAGACTGGCATATAAAGGAACAACACATATCCTAAGGAGATTTTACACAATGTTTCTTTTTTTCACTCCCATAAAGAAAGAAAAGTATTTAATCTGGAGACAGTCCAACACGACTCTTTAAACGTAACGCCGACAAAGGTTTCTAATCAACGTTCCTTACACGTGTCACATACGGTGAGGCACACCCCATCCACCCTGCACGCGTGGAAGTGCAGTATAAGAATAAATAAACCGGGTAGAGGCGACACTTTGTGAGAGCGACAACGCCACCAAAATGTACATTTCTTTCTTCCGGACCTTGCGCAAGTTGGAAGGGTTGTCACAAATTTATTCGAATTTAGCAAGTAATTTTTCTACATGTGCGATTGTGCGGATGAACATTAGTGCAGTGTCAGTTGCTTGTAAGCCCTGACTGTTGAGGGCTGTCGGCGCGCCAAAGTAGTTGAATTCTCGAAACGTCCGTTCTATCCGGATATTTATTCTTATAACTATGGCTCACAGCATATATGTTGTTTACTGTAACCGAGATTGCAGATGCATTACTTACTTGCACGCTAGTAAAACTAATCTTGTGGATGATACTAGCTGCCTATTGGTATATTTTGTCGGTTTTATTGTTGTACACTTAAATTTATGTTCGCGAGGAGATTTACGGGAAAAGATTTTATACAACTTAATGGAAAATGTGATCGACCAAGTATTTTGTTTCGCTGATTAATTTTGTTTTCTGATCAGAATAATCTGTTCAAAGATATAAATCAAGAAATGGATGTAAATTTGTTGATTTTGATCATCGAAACGGAGGAAGAATTTGGATCGGCACAACCTCGAATCGATAGCATTAGTAAGGTGCAAAGATTGCATAGATTTTCAAAATGAATATTGTATTGATATAATTATGAATCAGCACACAATTTTATATAGAGAAACTTAAAATAGATAGGAGTAGAAATAAGAAACCTATTGATTAGTACTATTTCTAAAAATAAATCACGGGATAAAGCAATGTAAAGATACGCCACGATGAACCTATTCCAGAATGAGCTTTTGTGGAGATCATATCATGTAGAGATAGTGTAAAAATATATATGATAATTATTGTGAAATAAGTAAGATGACATATTTTATCAAGATTTATTAAAAGTGAGCAGTCTCAAAGAACAAAAATCCACTTTACACAAATTTATTTATTTATTTATTTAAGGAACACCAACAGCATATTGCATTAAAACATATAGGTATAACAAACTCAATAGGACGAGTTTAATAGGTTTTTACTGCTGGGAACGTAATATTAATGGACAATCAACGTACTCTTTGGCGGATTATGTGAACTTTATTATAATTAAGAGGGTTTTTTTAATATTTTCTCTCCCCCTGATATAACAAACTTGAATTATTTTATATGTCAATTAAAATTTCCGACTAATTAATTTTACGAAGATCCATTATACGATGATAGGTATACGTCCTGGAGCACAATGAATTTTAATATATTCGGTGATATGTGGATAAATAATTGCCTCAACGGCAACAGTTGACATATTACTTTAACTACCCTTTTTAGATATACAGTTATGGCCCTCATTTATCTCACTTATAACACACCACGCCTCTCGCTGAGTATAATATCTTATTTTCTTATAAGTAGGAGTTAATAGGCGATGAAACTAATGTAAAAACAAGAGGTAATGTAAAAAAAAATTTAGGATAGACGAAAATGTTCCAAAACACAAACAAAAAGATAGATGTACTTCTTGAATTTAAAAAGTAAATAAAAAAAGCAATATTATATTATCACTTTCCATCAGGACCACTAGACCAGATCCTGATGTAATATCTGGAATAACAAACAAGCTGTGTGACCACTCTCTGCTTGTTTGTGATTTCAGATTCCATAAAAATATTTCGTCTCAGACACCAGCGAAATTGTGGAGAGAGATGCATTTTATTCAATTATTTTATTGGCTTTTATACGGCCGGTTTCACTTGTCTCTACCAACGTTCTCTGATTTCAAATCCCGCTCAAAGCCAGATAACGTTCCACTACGGATTACACCGTTACAGTTTCTGATCGGTATCCCTTCCGCAACTACAGTTTTCAGTTTCCTTTTCCCTAGAAATCCCTAATTTCTTTTTTACCAACTTCCTTCATTCACTTCTAACGTGTTCCTTCTTTCCTCAATTCTTTCCTTCATACCGTAGGAATCATCGTGGATACCATCAACAAATGTGTAATTAAGGAGAATTGATGTTAGGCAAGCAGCCGCTCGTAAAAAAAAAGCCATAACCTTATGTAATATATACAAAATCATATTACATCGGCCTCAAATAAATGAGATAAAAGCAGGAAGATGATAACTGGGCGCTCTCTCTATCTTTCTTCTGTGAGAAAAGGAAATTAGCCTCGATTACTACACGAGCCGGTCGGCTTTGTATGAGGTTTTTTTAACCAAATGGTTTCTTAAAGGGTTATATTTTGGCAGTATAATTCAAGTATAATGAATGGCATATAGACATTTTATAACACCCTGAGAATCATAGTAGTAACATATTATACACTTACTTCGTTATTTCATTAACACTCCATTCCATTTGTTTATTTTTATTTGGCAGTACCGTGAAGTGATAGAGACGAAAAATAAACCCGTTCTTTCTGTACATTTGTAAATCCGGATGACTGACAGACAGACGTATCGCATAAATTCTAAATCCCGTTAACTTCCCGCCGTTTCTAACCCAGTTATCAGGCTGCAGGGGATGCAAGTAATAAAACAATGTCGCGTTAGTTACGCTCACTGAACTCGCTGAGCGCATCAACACCAAGATTGTGCAGACGCGTTTTATTTTGTGTTTCTCGTTTAACTATTTCGCTTTCAGTTACAAAATCTTATTATTTTGTTTGGATTTCCATTGATTTATGTATTTTACGTGATGTATGTCAATCGTTTATCAATTTTGATGTTTTTCTATTTAGTATGAAAGTTTAAAACTCAATTGTTCCAAAATTAACTTGTTAGTTTTTTTTTCTTTGTAGTCGATAAGAATACACTACAAAAAATTGGTGTCAATTATATATTATACTTACATAAAACCAATCATCAATATCATCATCGTCATCATCATCGATATCAAACGTATCAAAGCTAATAATATTATTGACTTTCTGAGTAGCTAGTGTGGATTGTATTTGTACAATCTTGGTGCATTAACATTTACTTCGGTAATGATATTCCATAATGTTGAAAACTTAGTTTTGCGTAACGGTGATAGCTCAGTTAGACATATTTGGAATATTTGCAAATAACTGCCAATCGCTTTACGCTTCGCAGGGTTAGGTACCCTGCGAAGCTGTTGCCGTTGTCGGTGAAGACATGCAAAATACCATATATAATAAATGTGGCCCAAAAATTCTTGTCACTAGAGGACACTTAACAGAAGTCTATTGTTCATTAAATTTTAAAGTTTAATGATTAAATTTTAACTTTTGATGCGTCATCTAATGAATATGTAGTTCGAAAAGTCAAACTTTTATAAAAACATCATTAATAATAATAGAAACATAATCACACCAAATTGCCTGGTCCTTGTGCTTAGATATAGAGAAATTGAATAGTGAACCTCTGGGGGTACCATTCAGAACTACCAAGACCTGAGCCAATTCAGAAAAGTTTATTTTCCAAATTTGCCTGACAGGAATTTGCCAGTAAAGTGATGTATCCACCACTGCACCACGACGGTCATTTATATAAACTCTACGTCTTTGTACAACTCACGCTGGCCATTCAGTTCGATTTAATTTGAAAACAGTCAATTCTCACTATTCTATGATAAGTGACTGCTCACGTTTATCTGCACCATTACACAATCAGGGTTCACTAATGACGTATTCTCAAACAGATGTTGCGGGACATGAGGGGCGCCGGCAACGAGGGCTCTCCACACAAGTTTCGAGTTCTGCAGCTGGCGTTGAACGCGGTGGCACTTCTCGCCATTACTGGTGCACTGTTCGCTTACTTCCGAGCCAACCCCGCGGTACAGGTCAGTAGCTTTACATTAATTGCCATCTGTTTATTAACTAACAGGTTTATTGGATTCAAAAGCATATATTTCTATGAGTGAAACGTTTTTTTCAAATTTTATTAAATAATTATAAATAGAATAAGCAAATTTTGTAAAAAGAAAAAGAAAAGTGACTGTAAACTAAACATCTGTAAGCTTTATTACTTTATGACCATAATTATGTCGAATATATTTAGACATTTGTCGAGTCAATTTTTTTTTTTTTTACCAGAAGCATCACTCGTCCGTTGCCGATCCTTTTGACATGATGATCTTGAATTACAATATCAAATAATTTCCTTGCTCCCTCGCGTGTTACAAGCAAACCATTTGGATGTACTATGAGGATGAATGGGGTATGTAGGATGAGAGGATGAGGTAAAACAGAAACATTATCACAGACGTCATTTTTTTAATTTTTTTTATGCAATTTAGAATGGCAAACAAGCTGACGGTCCACCTGATGGAAAGTCGTAACATGACAACATGAGCAGTACAATGGAAATAACAGAGTATACTGTTTCGCTCATGATACCCCCCATGCGTTGCCATTCCTGTGGACTCAGGTGTTATTCCTCTGTACCCAGTAAATTCACGCCATATCGCACCCTTCAAACCGAAACACAGCCATGCAAACACAATTGCTTTACGGTTGAAACACAAATGGGACAGTCTTCTCACGGTTCTTCTCAGTCATACATTGCTTCTCTTTTATCTCGAATCAGGGAGTTTACTAACTATTCTTACCTCTTCATTCAACACTACTTCGTTAAATATTTAAAGGTCGTAACAATAAACGTTTTAGAATTGGTTTAATTGTCATTAAAATTTAGACCAACATAGGGCACAACTAACCTCTCACTAACTAAAACTCTAAGGCCTTCTTTCCTGATGAGGCGAATGATCTGCCCACACTGACATTAATTTTATATCTCACTTACTAATCATCCTTACAAAAAACATAATTGAATCAATTAACAATTCCATAAATATTAATGGAAGGGAATGAATTAAAAGCCATATAAAAGGTATAATCTCACATCAAACGGACAATATTTCAACGTGAAATTAAAATGGCGGCGGATGAATGCGGATTAAATCTTGAGCTCGATTTGTTTATTTCACAGTCTCAGCCGTTTATTTACTTTTCCTTCTTAAATATATTATCAATTTGTAATTACAAGAAATCCACTGGATCCGTGATTAAATTATCAGATATAAAACTTATCTTACTTGACGATTTACGATGGTGCAATGAATTTGCGTATATAAATAAATTCTTTAGTAAGGTTACTAGGACCCTAACAATTTTTATATGTTTTGATATAGTAACTAAGTAAGTAAGTATCGAAAAAACTCGACTAGTTTTTTTTAATGGGTGAAAATGGCATGGTAGATCCGCCTGCGTTGTCGGTATACACTGGCTGGGCACCAGTAAGAAATGATAGATGAGGATAAAAAGGCAGGTCAGTTAGCCCATCGTGACTAATTCAACTATAAATTAGTCACGATAGTTTTCAGGGGAAATCGCGTGAAGTTCGACTTGATAGGGTACATTGGTAGTAGACTAACTTCCCCATTACTAACAAGCCCTTCCCCCAGCTCGACTGGTTTGAAGGGCAAAGCTGTGAGTACTGTATGTACACGACGACTACGGATCATTAGCAATGGAGTTTGACAGCCCCATTGCTACCAATATGCCTTATTAGGTCGACCTCCACGTGGTTCCTCCTGGAAACCATCGTGAACAATTCTTGTTGAATTCGTCACGATGGGTCACGTCACGATTATGCAATCCATTAGTTCCTGCCCTATAAAAAATATAATTACGAAAATAATGAAACCGATATATGATTTGCTATATTTATTCAAAATTATTATTGAAGGGTTGGATATGGCGTGAATTTACAGGGTACAGAGGAATAACATCCGAGTCCTCAGGAATGGCAACGCATGGGGGATATCATGGGCGAAACAGTATACTCTGTTATGTCCATGGTACTGCTCATGTCTATAGGCGACGGTTACCACTTTCCATCAGGTGGGCCGTCAGCTTGTTTGCCATTCTAAGTTGTATAAAAAAAAATTGAAATAATTTACACTTTAATAATCAATTTAGACATTTAAGTGAAATTATATTATTATAATTGTAGCTATTATAAAATATTGTACCTATTAAAATATATATTTACAATCAATAAATGATTGAATTATAACTCAATCATGTCTATAGGCGGCGGTTACCACTTTACATCAGGTAGGTCGTCAGCTTGTTTGCCATTCTAAGTTGTATAAAAAAAAAATCAAACACAATCAATTGAATATATATTAATAATAAATAAACAATACATCAACAAGAATCCATTTATTAATTAAATTAAATATTAAATAAATAATTTTTAAGTTTATGTATTACAAACAAATTATTATCTCTTTCCTATATATATATATATATATATATATATATATATATATATATATATATATATATATATATATATATATATATATATATATATATATATATAGGTAGGGTTTACCTTATCCTTTTAAAATTTTAAGTATAACTGCGGTGGTGGGAAAAGGATTGTTAGTAATGGAGACTGAGAATCACATTGCTAGCAATATACCCAACCTCGCGATTCTCCCTGGAAACTATCATGGTTAATTCCTGATGAATTCATCATGATGGGCTAATTGGCCTGTTTTCATTCTCATCTATTACCCTTCACTGGTGCTCCGCCAGCGTATCCCGTTAGTGCAGGCGGGGTTACCATACCATTTTCACCCATAAAAAAAAAATGTATAACTGCGGTTGTCAACCTACCCGTCAAGTGTGGCGACTACTGGCAAAACAAGGGGGCTTTGGTAGGACAATGAGGGTGGCCTATGTCCAGCAGTGGACAGTTAATGGCTGATATGATGACGACGATGACTACTTCACGTATAACATGAACATTTGATAATGCCCACCTTTAACCTTTATAGCAGCATAAAACCCACACACCCTGTTTTGTTCTATAACAAAAATTCAGTTACACAAAACAGTTTTCACTTGACAAATTTGTGAGGCTTCAGTCTTCAGACGTGAATAATAACCGTCCTTAGCCAAAGCCTTTGTTTGTTTTTGTTTCTGCCGCAGAAACTTTGGCTGTGAAAAGAAAAGTGCTTTGAGGAGCATTGGGAAATTATGCCTTTTTAGAAAGCTTTCTCTAATAAAGAAAAAGATTTTTTTTTGGCCCATGTGGGCTTGTTTGTAACTAAGGGCTAAATGATTTGTTGTAAATGAATTTTATAATATCTGACTGATCGTGTTTAGTAGCTAACTAGTTTTTTCTAAGTAATACTTGTGTATTATATTTTGATATTAATGATTGAGCCGTTAAGTTGTCAAAAGTTAACAAAGTTGAGGGTAAAATATTAGAAATATTATGAGTCTGAAAGCTTAGATTATAAAGATACGAGTGTCTCCATAGAAATGTTACGAGAAAAACGGCTCAACTTTTTCACACAATTTTGCGTGATAAATAGTTATTAGTGATTCCTTTATAACTTCTAAATTTATTTCGTCTTATAATTTTTGCATCTTTTTAATGTGTAAACATTCATTATATTTATTAAATAATACCTCAAGATACATTTAATGTGTAAGTGTATAAAACATTGATAAAAAAACAAGTCAGGCACTTTGACAATTAGCTGCCAATAAATTGACTCGTTTTTGTGGTTCGATGCTCTATTTATCTACATAATGTAAGTCTGAAAGTAAGATTTGTTATCACTCGAAATCTTGACAGTCTAACGATTTATTGTATTATAGCAAATAAATGGAGGAAAATGTAGTAACTTTTATACCGGTTATCTCCTATAAGATTATTTTTACCAGATGGAGACTTTGTACAAAAGTCGATTGCTTGGGTACCGCTGCCTAATTCGTGTTTCAACCGTAAAGCAGTTGTGTTCGCATGGCTGTGTTTCGGTTTGAAGGGTGGGATATGGCGTGAATTTACAGGGTACAGAGGAATAACACCTGAGTCCTCAGGAATAGTAATGCATGGGGGTATCATGGGCGAAACAGTATACTCTGTTATATCCGTGGTACTGCTCATGTCTATAGGCGACGATTACCACTTTCCATCAGGTGGGTCATCAGCTTGTTTGCCATTCTAAGTTGTATAAAAAAAACATATGAGATAATATTAAAACGGGTACTGCCTGTAGGGATTGGTCTACTCTGATCACTACAATTTATTTATTTGTTTTGTTTTAATTTTATACTTTATATTTAAAATTTTACAATCTAATATTGCTTAATAATTTATATTCACACAATTTCATTATTTATAAAATTAAACTGATTGAAAAATGCAACAGCTGAATTTCTTGCCCGTTCTTCTTGGTTGAAATTTCGTAACGAATGGGCGGTAATGAAAAAAATAACTTCATGAATTCAAAAATACTGAAACCTAAGTTTAATCGGATAAAAATATTTCTCTTTTTCTAATAGCAATACAAAAAATATAATATAAAATTTTAACGCCAATCGTCGAGGTGAAACGCTCCCAGAAAATATAAAGACCCACTTAGAATAAGAATCCGTTATTTTTAAGGATTCCATGCCCTTAAACCTACATTAACATTTGTGAATGCACACCTTTTCCGCGGTTAATATAAAGGGGTCGGTAAGCTATTCGAATGTGGCCGTTTGAAAGGCGGCCGTAATGTCCGCGGTCGAGGCCGACGGTTTATCACTGAGATTTTTCTGCATTGTCCATTATTAGATGCGATTTTTTGGGCTTTCCCTCTTTTCCGTTTGAATCGGTTAGCGGATTTACAATGTTCACATCTATATCTGTATAAAGGTAGTCACTTGTACTGTTTCATAAGTTTATTTTATTATTTCTTGAGCTTATTTCTCATAGGAGGTTTTCGATTCACCTTTATTTCTGAATCAGTTTTAACAGTTCTTATAAGAATGCCATAATAATATGGTATTAAGCTCGCCACTTGTACAATGTTTTATTGTGCAATAAAGAATAAATAAATAAATAAGTTTTGTGTACAATATTGTTTACTCCACTGTTGATATTGTATTATTATTGTGATGAGGGAGACTTTGTACAAAAGTCGACTGCTTGGGTACCTCTGTCCCATTCGTGTTTCAACCGTGAAGCAACAGTGTTTGCATGGCTGTGTTTCGGTTTGAAGGGTGGGATATGGCGTGAATTTACAGGGCACAGAGGAATAACACCTGAGTCCTCAGGAATGGCAGCGCATGGGGGGTACCATATCTCCATAATTGTATATATATTTACATTATTTTGTAGAATCAATTATTGGTGAACCTAAATAAATAAATAAACCATGCAACGAATTTTAATAGGAATTTCACTGTCAATTAAGTATTTAATTGACGTAAAGTTTATATTTATTTGATAATAAATCGCCCACTTAACAGTTTCATAAAACATGTAGTAACCTACGTGCTCTTGTTACAAGCTTCAAAATTTTAAATAACATTCAGAATATTTATCTAATTTGTCAACTTTATTTTATAATCATTTTTTTAATCATTTTTGTTCATAGGCTACGGTAACCACTTACCATCAGGTGGGCCGTATGCTTGTTTGCCACCTCAGTGGTATAAAAAAAAAACATCAGGCTGCTGAGTGATCAGAGAATTATTTGCACAACATATACATGTACGAAGCTGGAACGGATCAATACAATTTGTAACAAACATTATCATTTCAGCAATAAACTGTCCACTGCTGGACGTAAGCCTTCCCCATAAGGGGAGTTTTGCCAGTAGTTGCCAAGCTTAGCAGGCGGGTTGGCAACCGCAGTTAGGTTTTCAGAGATGTTTTAAGAAGGATGCTGCTGCCTATCCCTCGACCTTCCTTAGTCGACTCTTATGGCACCCACGGGAAAGGAAGTGGTGGCCCATTCTATGCCGGGACTACACACGGGTTTCAAGTATATAATACTGGGGGGAAAGGGATTGTTAGCAATGGAGACTGAGAATCCCATTGCTAGCAATATACCCAACCAGGTCGACCTCCACGCGGTTCTCTCTGGAAACTGTCATGGTTAATTCCTGATGAATTCGTCATGATGGGCTAACTGGCCTGTTTTCATTCTCATCTATCACCCTTCCCTGCTGCTCCGCCAGCGTATATCGTTAGCACAGGCGGGGTTACCATACCATTTTCACCCATCAAATATATATATATATATATATATATATATATATATATATATATATATATATATATATATATATATATATATATATATATACACACAATACTAGTATTTTATATTTGATATAAAAACGTTTCGATTAAATAAAATTACGCTTTTATGAAACAGCTAAATGCTATTTTTATACTGTAACAACTATAATGTACCGTGTAGTTTTTAAATAAATATAAATAAGTTAATAGATAGATAGATAGATAGATAGATAGATAGATAGATAGATGACCTTTATTACCATTATTAAGAAAATAAAAAATTAAAACAACAAAAAGAAAAAAAACAATTAATGTTGCTGGTAATAGGAGCCGCCTCAGCTGTTGCTATATATGTACAGCTCCAGCGAGATGTACCTATATAGCACTGGTTTTCAGGCGGCCCCTTAACTCCTTTACCTTTAGCATGCGTGCGGATCGTCAATACCTATTTCTCGGATGAGAGACTCAACGTATTCCAATTGTAGCCAGATTCAAGCAAAGAAAACCGCAAAGGTAGATCGTGACGACTCATTTCTCAGTCGATTGAAATCAACGAAGTTCATTGACTTCACTGAAACATTCAGTTTCAAATAATTCGCTTTATCCTTCATTAATGTTGATTTAAAAGTTGGCCAATGAATGGTCGTACAACGAAATAAATTCGTGGAAATAAGATCTCAGTGGTAAACATTGGTATTCGATGCGTCGAATGTTTACAAATACGCACCACCAGCTATATACCTGGAGGCTATCCTATAAGTCCTAAGCCCGTATTAATAAATCGATATCAAGTGTAAAAGGAAACTTGAGTGCGCATTAAAAAGACATATTCTATTATTATTATTTGTTGGAGATTTCACAATTTTTACGGTGAATATTAAATAATTTCTAACAGTGAATCTCTTCCATATATTTTAAATATCAAATTTACAATGAAAAAACAAAAGAAAATCAGTGACAAGCAAAATAAGAGTAATATTAGCTATTGAAAAAAAAAAAAGAAACCAAAAAGGTTGCAATTTTCAACATTGTTAATATAATACATACAATATTTAATGCACGGATTCACACGGGCGGAGTTGCGGGATACAGCTAGTCTAAATTAATATTATAAAGATGAAATATCATATTTAATGTTTCTACCTTTAAAAATACTTAGCTGTTTTTAATGATTCTTTCACTTATAGAATAAAATATATATATATATATATATATATATATATATATATATATATATATATATATATATATATATATATATATATATATATATATATATATATATATATATATATATATATATATAAAATAGACGATCCCAAGCTCACAGACGATATCGAACCCATAAGTTTAAAGTGAGACTGCCTCCCTTTGTGTGTTCTACCGCTCGTACAACGGACTATGCTCTGGAAAATTCTTCTAATTTATAATTATTATACAAAAAAATTCATCAATCTTCAATATTACATAACTAAAGTAGTACAATTAATATAACTAGTGGTCGAAATTCGACCATAACTTATATTGTAATAAATGAATTTGTTATGGTTATGTTTGACATTCAGTAAGACCATAGACAAATAATATTAAAGACAAAGGATATTAATCTATTCTCAATTTGACCACAGACTTTAAAAACAAACAAAACAGTATATATGCGTGTGTGTGTCAGATACATGGTAGTGTGTGTAATTTTTTTTTATTGATTAAATGTATTTTTTATGCATAAAAAAAATATTAGCATTCTAAACTCCTTCTCTATACAAAATATAAGTGTCATACTTCGTACTACTCCACGCAATTTTCGTAAAAAGGGATATAAATATATAGGTAACGAATAATCAAAATCAATAATAGGATTTAAATTTAATAATCGTTTATCCGCTATCAAGGTTCGATAAATAATTAAAGGGGGCCAATTTTATTTATATAACTCTTTATATAATTTAATCCTGTATCCAATATTCTAATTTATTTCAACTTAAATTTACTGAATATCTTAATAACACAATTTTGTTTACTGTGTTATTTGAAGCACGCTCCTCGAATAATTTCATTTTTGAACGAGTAAGCTTAATATAATTAGGTAGACTATTGAATAAAGGATTCTAGGTAATTTACTAAGTATTTTTTATATAACTTGGAATGATAAACAAGCTGATAGTTCACCTGATTGAAAATGTAATGGTCGTCTATAAACATGAAAAGTTGTCCAAGACTTTAACAGAATATACCCCATTCCTGAGGACTATGATGTTATTCCTCCGTGCTTTATTAATTCACTGTCATATCTACTCTTTAAACTGGAACAAGAAATTTGGCTAACTTACATATGTATGGCTTTGCGAAAATTGATTCAAAATTGGTTAGGGGTACCGCTTAATATAACAAGAATAACAACTTCTTTCCTTGTTACACCCGGGTTGATTTTCAAAAAGTAAGCCGGGTGGAAAAATATGGAAAAATGAATGTGGTAGAAAAATTGGAGAAAAGAGTGACGGGATGGAAAAATTGTTAGATAAAGTTAGATAAAAATATGATCATATACTACTTTAATAACAGCCTAATAGAGAACTGAACTTGGGAATTTATTACTGTATATAAGTAATATACAGTATATATTGACATCTGCCATCTCAGAGAGAAATTAATAAAAAGCATCATATAACGTCATATTACATTCCACAGTTTATTTTTATCTTTTGGCTGAAAATAATTAATCTTTTATTTTCATACAGTTATAAGCTAATATTTTCGTTCATTTTTCGTTCTTTTATTACGTATGTTGCATAAACAATTTTAAAATTGCTCAATATTTGATATTAGTGTTTATTTTTAAAATGTTTTGTATTAACAGCGAACTGTAATGAACATTGGTGCTGCCTCTGTAGAGCAATTTAGGAACTACAATTACTATTATAAATTAGTACTATCTATTGCCACTTTGGCGCTAGTGACGCACTAGTCAGAGAAAAGTACATCTAACTAATCCAGCGATTAGATAATAATTGTGCTATGTAATACTATTATTTTTGACAATTAGCAGTCAACCATTCTTTGGAATCAACTTCCAGCAGCAGTATTTCCGAACCGATACGACAACATAACCTTCAAGAAAAGAGTATATTCCTTTTTAAAAGGCCGGCAGCACACCTGCAATGCCGCTGGTGTTGTGGGTGATCATGGGCGGCGGTAGTCACTTACCATCAGGTGAGCCGCATGCTCGTTTGCCCCCTGTGTTGTAAAAAAAAAAAAAAAAAAAACGAAATTATCGTACAGCGTATCAGCTAAATATTTTTAATATTGACTAACACTAGTTGAAACTAGTCTTTACAGTTATAGATAACCAGAGGGAGACTTTGTACAAAAGTCGATTGCTTGGGTACCTCTGTCCCATTCGTGTTTCAACCGTGAAGCAGTTGTGTTTGCACGGCTCTGTTTCGGTTTGAAGGATGGGATATGGCTTGAATTTACTGGGTACAGAGGAATAACACCTGAGTCCTCAGGAATGGCAATGCGTGGGGCGAAATCATGGGCGAAACAGTATATTCTGTTATGTCCATGGTACTGCTCATGTCTATAGGCGACGGATACCGCTTTCCATCAGGTGGGCCGTCAGCTTGTATGCCATTCTAAGTTGTATAAAAAAAAACATATTTCAAGAAATTAACTATAAGATGAAAAATTCCAAAATGCTGGATTTTCCACTAACCGTATATTGTAAAGAAAATTCCAGAAGTCCACATCAATATGCGCGTAAATAAAAATGGTACCCGAACTAAAGATCAAAGGCCATCACTATAAACGGGTTTTTTTGCGAAATCCATATTAACGTTAAATAACTGACGTTCCTGTAGTGTCTCCCATAAACCTTTTCTTAGTGATTGATGAAGTGCCTATCTACATCTCAAGTATGATAGACAAGCGATTCCCGGCGACGTCTCCAGCGTGGGAGCGGTTTTTGTGGCAATTTCCAATAATCCCTTCTTAGTGTTTCTCTACAGTCGTAAATGATGCAAAGGAATCTATTTACTTGCTCTGCTTGCTTCTCAGTAGCAGTTCAAATACTATTTTCGGGGCGGAAAGGGATTGTTAGTAATGGAGTTTGACAGCCCCATTGCTAGCAATATGCCCTATTAGGTCGACCTGCACGTGGTTCCCCCTGGAAACCATCGTGACCAATTCTTGTTGACGTGTCACGATGGGCTAACTGACCTGCTTCATCCTCACCTATCATCTTTCACTGGTACCCCGCCGGTGTATACCGATGGCGTGGGTGGGGTTTACCATTCCATTATCACACATTATAAAAAAATACTATTTTATAAAATCATTCATAACTTTTGGTTACTGAAGTATGACAATGTCACAATTATGGCTTTATTAATTCAGATAACTTTATCAATTATGATTGAAAATGCACCTGAATTATCTCGATGTGTACCAAATTACCTGCCCAGTGCGATCACTACTGGAAAATTTCACTCAAACTGCAATCCCGTTCCTAAAGAGGAAAGAAATTGTTAGTTATAAGATTTTTCTCAAACATGCTTGGAAATGTGAGCATTATTTTGACAATCTTCTTTGAGATAAATCAAAATTGCCGTACTGGCCAGATACATGCGGGCAGCGGCCGGCAAAAGTTGTATGAAAATCCATATCTGTCGTGTTTTGCGGCCAGATAAATTACTATGTAAACTCATATCTGTTCTGTAATTTAAAAATGGAATGACCTTTTACTTCGAAGCATGGCTACCAAAGAGGTAACTAACAAAAGGTTTTATTTAAATTTCGAACTAGCTTGCAAATAGAAAGCTGTTTATTGAAAAAAACAAACAAAGGAACATTATGGCGCGTGAAAAATTATTATTGTTCGTTATTCGTCATTGAACTTAAAAAGTAAAATTGTGTGTGAAAAATACCTACTATACAAGCCTTGGCCACAACTAGGCATTTTCATTTACCAAACATCTCGTCCTTCGACAGATCAGTATTTAAATCGCAAATTTTTTGATACGTAACATATTTATCTTCCGCCATTTTGTGTTGCTTGTAATATAAATTCTTATGTAACAAAGTAGATAGCATTATTTTTAAAAGCATTCTTAGTTTAATTACAAGGCATATCTGTTGAAACATGCGCCCTGGCTGGGGTTGTTCCGGCTCGTGGAATGTCAGGCCTACGTATGAAAAAGTTAATTTCGGACCGTCAGGTAGCCGGGTGGGGTCTCTTTATTTGTTTGGACACAGCCTCGGCTGTGCTTTCAATAAACTATGTGATTTGGTGATAGGCGACCCTACGAGTAGTGAACTTTTTATATATAGCTTTTTGAAGTACATATTCAATTTCAATTCACCACCTCGGTGGTGTAGCGGCTTGATACGTTGCTTCACCATCCGATGGTTGTTAGTTCGATTCTCGTACAATACTCACATTTGTCTTTATTGTATATATACGATCCGATCCGGCTTCGTACGATTCGATAGAATAATCGAAAATAATGCTAACCTATGTTACTCAGTGATAATGTATTTTTCAGTAGAATCAGTTGTGCAGTTTTTGAGTTCATGCATTACAAACAAACAAACAATAAAATGTTTCCTCTTTATAATGTTAGTATAAACGTCTGGACGTTTTCTGCAAAGCATAGTACACTCTGTTACGTCCATAGTACTGTTCATGTCTATAGGCGACGGTTACTTTCCATCAGGTGGGCCGTCAGCTTGTTTGCCATTTACAGTATTATAAAAAAATATATCAAATCAAGGCTACGTTTTTATTTTTACCTTTTGAAATAAAAAAAAAAACTTCTCTAATCTAAAATGCTTAAATAAAAAAAGAAATATTTTTATTTCTTTATTCTACTTAAATAAAAATCAAAGAAAGAAAGAAATATTTTAATTCAAGTAAAATAAAAATATTTTTCTTTCTTTCATAAATCTTTGTACTTACAACAAAAATGTAACTGTTTCTTAGTCGATTTAATATTTCAATTTCTTAATCTCGTAGCAGTGAGACGCTATGAATAAATTATATCAACAGTAGGATTTTATGATGGAAGTGAAATAGCTACAAAAAGAGCAATAAATAATTGTCTTCTGTCTCACAGTTTGCGTTTTGACTAAGTCGTTTCATCTCCCTTCGTTTTTTATGCAACATAGATTGGCAAACAAGCTGGCGGCCCACTTGGTGCAAAGTGGTAACCGTCACCTATAAACACGAACAGTACTATGGACATATTATAATTTTTTACTGTAAATGTGACAATATTGATTACATATATATATATATATATATATATATATATATATATATATATATATATTATTGCGAATTTGTATACCTCGATAGATGAAGTTGATCGTAGAGGACTTATCTAGTTTTACCATTCATTGTTACCTATGTATCACAAAATAAATAAATAAAATTGCTGGCAATATACGCTGTCAGGTCGACATCCACGTGATTTTCCGTAGAAACTATTGTACTAAATTCTAGGTATATTCATTAGGATGGTATAACTGACCTGCCTTTTCACTCTCACCTATCATCGCTCACTGATGTCCCGCCAACGTATACCGTTAGCGCAAGCGGGATTACCATTCTATTAACATTTATTTAAAAAAAAAGCGTAGCTACTTCACAGCAGTAACACGACAAATACATTTAAATACATTTTCTGAGAGATAGTTCTCTCAAAACTTGTCCCGTTTACCACAATAACTACCCATTAACCTTTCACAGTTGGAAATGAATCCCTTGCTCATAATAGAAGGATTATTTTACTATAAATAGATTATCCATTAGGCAATTTTGGGGTGGATTTTATCTACAACTAGCAAACTAGCAACTATCCGGGATAAAAACTAGCTTACGTCATTTCAGTAAACATATCCCGGTCACGTGGACGACTTCTTTTTTAATGAATAATGGTATGATAACCCCGTCTGCGCCACCGGTATACACCGGCGGGACATTAGTGAGGGATGATAGGTGAGGATGAAACAGGTCTGTTAGCTTACCGTGACGAATCTAACAGTAAATCAATCACGATGGTTTCTAAGGGGAACCACGAGGAGGTCGACCTGAGACCAATGGGGTTACTAATCCCCATTATTAACAATCCCTTCTCCCCCCACGTGGATGACGATACGGGTATGGGTACGGTAAAAGATAGCGCATTGTAAATTAACGTACAGATACTGTGAAATCAAGTCACCAATAGAAGGAGGGAGACTTTGTACAAAAATCGAATGCTTGGTACCTCTGTCCCATTCGTGTTTCTACCGTGATGCAGTTGTGTTTGCATGGCTGTGTTTCGGTTAGAAGGGTGGGATATGGCGTGAATTTACAGGGTACAGAGGAATAACATCTGAGTCCTCAGGAATGGCAACGCATGGGGGGTATCATGGGCGAAACAGTATACTCTGTTATGTTCATAGTACTGTTCATGTCTATAGGCGACAGTTACCACTTTCGATCAGGTGGGCCGTCAGCTTGTTTGCCATTCTAAGTTGTATAAAAAAAAGTAAACATTTAATATGATTAAAAATAATACAACAAAATTCCTACATACACCCCTTCATATTTCATCTTTTGGATATTTGTACATACAACATTGCTAATACCAACAATCATTTACATAAACAAATACCGGGAGAAATACCTCGGGGTCCGGGCCGACGTCGCAGACGGCGCGTGCCTCGCCTATGATACCTACTCGTTATGGACCATTTAAATAAAATTGTTTTCAAATGTTATTCTAGAAAGCAAAAACTCTTAATACATTTATTTATTCGTTAAATTTCATTTATTTAAATTCACAACCGATAGTTAACGCGACGCGTTTACAAGTAAATAGTATCTAAATATTTGATTTTTGTTACTAACATTTCGACGTGAATTGCAACGCGTCGTACTGTCGGCAGGACTCAGGTGAACGATGTCTTCTGACAGTCCATACTGTTTAAAATAGCTTATAAAAACGCAGCTTTAATAAAAAATATGTATTAAAAACACGAAAGTAAACTAATTTTATTTATTTAAAAGGTCTTAACACTATTAGGCAGAAAGGGATTGTAAATAATCAGTGGGATCTAATATTGTTAGGAAATGCACCCTGTAAGGTCTACCTCCACGGTTTCCACCGGAAGACATCCTGGTTAATTCCTAGTGAATTCGTCACGATGGGCTAACTGACCTGTTTTCACCCTCACTATCATCTCTCATTGGTGTTCAGCCAGTGTATACTGATAGTGCAGGTGGGGGTCACTATTTAGATATAGATACATAGATAGATAATTTATTTGCATTACTTACAGCACACAAACAACAATAGATATAAATGCACAATGAAAAAAGATAAAAACAAATACATATACAAAAAAAAAAAAAACAAAATGCATAAAATAAGTAAAAATTTTTCCCATCATGCGTGTGCCACAATAACACAAAATGGTCACAACTCAGCTTATTGCTTTGCCCTAAAAAGGGCATAACACTGATATTCTGTTGTGGCCAAAAGTGAGCCGCGATATTCCATAGAAAAGATAATAAAAAAAAGAAATATAGATAAAAAAACATAGTGTGTGTTCATTACATTCACTATTATTTGATATTTTTTTTCGTTTCATTATCATGTATTTTTTTTTAACAAGCAAATCCACTTTCATATTTAGAATATTGGTTAGGATCCACGACGGAATCGAATCTTTTTTTCGAAGCATTATGCACTTACCGATGTATGTAAAGATTCGTGTTTGTTCACAGTACGTGTCGCAAGTGGTAAACCGGTCCACAGTGGTGACATGGCCTACGCCGACAGAACCGCCCGGCTCCAGGAACCCCGCGCCAGGAGTCTGCCTGCCAGTCATAGTCAACTTCTGTCAGCAGCACAGGATATCGTATAACTTCACCGTGTTCCCAAACTACATCGGCCATTTTGGACAGAGGGACGCTCAACAAGTAAGTTTGTAGGTTAGATAATTTTTTTACATACGTACATAAAAAGATCACCTCGACCTTATCAAAACGGCCACACAGCAGTCTTTTTTTATACAACTTAGAATGGCAAACAAGCTGACGGCCCACCTGATGGAAAGTAGTAACTGTCACCTATAGACATGAGCAGTACCATGGACATAACAGAGTATACTGTTTCGCCCATTATACCTCCCATGCGTTGCCATTCCTGAGGACTCAGATGTTATTTCTCTGTACCCTGTAAATTCACGCCATATTCCACCTTTCAAACCAAAACACAGCCATGCAAACACAACTGCTTCACGGTAGAAACACGAATGGAACTGAGGTACCCAAGCAATCGACTTTTGTACAAAGTCTCCCTCTGGTAAATAAAGTCTATTGTGGAATGCTCTCGCTCGGCTGTAAGCAGAAGTAGATGGAGACGTATTACGAGGACCTCAATCGCGAAGGAGGGCCTCATCGACGATCCACGAGTGTACGACTGAAGAGACATAAAAAAATCTTATACTTACATATATACTCGTTAATAATTTCCTCTCTCGCTGCATCAAGTTAGCTGGAAGAGATCTCTTTCAGAAATAAACCCTGCTCTGCAATAATGCACTAAAGATTACGTATACAATATCAATAATTGGACAATTAGTAATGTCATTTTAACAAGATTTGAAGTAAATATTCCTAATGACCACAACTTGAACATCAATCCCATAACTATATCAGGGGGCCTACTATGAAATTTTTCCGAAGTTCATCCCAACCATCTGGACGAGTGGCGATCTTCTACCGTGTGGTTTTTCAAGGTACTTTCTTTCACGCACAACCATTCTTTGGAATCAACTTCCAGCAGCAGTATTTCCGAACCGATACGACAACATAACCTTCAAGAAAACAGCATATTTCCTTTCAAAAGGCCGGCAGCACACCTGCTATGCCTTTGGTATTGTGGGTGATCATGGGCGGCGGTAGTCACTTACCATCAGGTGACCCGCATGATCGTTTGCTCCTTGTGTTGTAAAAAAAAAATTAGGGCCTAACGAAATACAAATTTCATGTCAAAAATACATGATACATATCATTGAAAAATTATAAAAATATTAAAATATCGTTCCTTTAAACATTCATGTTAGTATATATGACGAACGAAATGTAAGCTCCATTTACTGAGCCGATTTCGGTATGAACAAAAAGACGAAATTGAGTCCGAAAATTCGGAATTTCATTTCATGATAGAGCCCTAGGTTACAGCGCTGCCCGTGATCGCTGCTTAATTGATCGAGCTGTGAGAATCGTTAAAATATCATTAGCAGACTAAATAATACCCTTCAATAAATTCTTTGATATAAATTCGTTAAAGCAATTTATAAAGAACAGCTTTAAAATGATTTAATTTAATCCGCCGTGTGGTCCCGGCGTAGAATGGGCCATACCTTACTTTCTCGAGAGTGTCGTAAGTGACGCTGAAAGAACTTAGTGGTTGAGAGATGGGCAGCAGTGTCCCGCTTTAAACCACCAAACCCTAACTGCGGTTGTATTACTGAAAAAACCCCTTGTTACAGAAAAGGCCTGACGATGATTAAAACAATTTAGAATTAAAATAAGACACAAATAATCCATAAATATATCTATGTCTTCAAGCCAAGTTCCATCTTTGAATTTCTGAACCTATAACTCGTCTAATATCATACACGTCGGTTCTGGAGACTCATGACTCCGCCCTCAGAACACTTTGTATCTGGTCAGAGTAGGCTAGACTTGGTCTTTTCAGGTATCTACATCTATCCACATTCGCATAGTATATCTGTTTTGTCCAACGTAGCATGGTCTCTTCTCATTTTAAAACTTACATTTCAATACTTTCTTTCAAACCAACTCGTTCAAATATACTTATTGCATTACGATTGCAATCTGCCAGTGTTACCCAGATAATTCAACGCAATGCTCGCATTTCGACCATCCTTACCTGTCATTTTTTACTGGTGCCCCGCCAGTGTATACCGATAGCGCAGGCGGGGTGACCATTCCATCATCATCCATAAAAAATACACCTGGAGGAATTCAGAAAGATGGTTTCCAGGAAGGACCACTTGAAGGAAGACCTGACATGGGTATATTGCTAGAAATGGGACTACTAACAATCCCTTCCTTCCCTTATAGAGAGGGTAAGTACCCCATTAGAGTTACACCTTTATGTACTCCCCTTATCACCATTTCGTGAGTTTGAAATAATCATATTATGACGTCATAAGGTTGGTACGTGTCTAAACACTCTATGGATGGATTACCGAGCCCTTCTATGCAAACAAATTAACTGGAGTTCTGATCTCTTAGCAACAATCGACTGTCGGCTTTGGGGGTATTTCACTGTTCACTTTATTCCATGTTAATTTTTTTAATCTTTATACATATGGTCATGACATTTTAAAATGGTCTTAATTTGTTGTTTGAGATCATGGAGGTCAAAAAACACTTTTATGTTCAACTGGTTAGAAACACAAGGTTTTTTGGTTTTTAATTCTATAATAATAATAATACATCTTTATTTCACTCAGTGTTACAAATAAGTATGAAATCCCTGACTCCTGAGGTAGGTATGAAAAAATCTATGTTTCAAGAGTCAGTGCCCTCATCAATATGTTGTTGTATTACATTTTTAAGTGAAACAAATAATACGAGTATAAAACATAGTAAGTACTAAAATTTAAAAATTAAAACTACAAAGGAATCCATTGTTTTAATGAGACAATAAGTTATGGGTTCAGTGAATGTCGTGTGGGATGAAAATGTGTGTGTGTGTACATGTGTGTGTGTGCGTGTATGTGTGCGTGTGTGTATGCGCGTGTGTATGTATAAAGTTTGAGTGAGAAATATAAAAGTGTATGCATGTGTGAGAGAAGATAAGAGAAAATGAGTGTACTGTATGTATATTATGTTCTATGCGTTTGTGGAAATGAACAATATCGTAATTTTTTTTGGATGGAATGAAAATAAAATGATAACTACGCCTGTGTTATTCGTATACACTAGCCAGGTATGAACCAGTAATGATGATAACTGAGGATGTTAGGTCAGTTAGTCTGTCGTGACCAATTCACCAGGATTTTTCTATCCGCATATAAAAATTCATCACGATCGATTCAGCGGTTTAGTCGTGAAAGCGTAAGAGACAAACAAAAAATTCACCTTCGCATTTATATTAGTTAAGGATTATATTTACTTCATAAAAACTGTAAAGCTGCATAAAAGCTTGTTCAGTTTTTTTACTCGCTCCCTGGATACCAACACGTGGCACATGTCATTACAAAGGTCCGGTACGGTTCTGGAAACTTTTTATCCGTTTTTGCTAGGTTTAAAACCCACACAGTTATATACAGTCACAATAGGTAAATATATACTCATTGCGAAAGTGCACTGTAGTGATGAGCGAAACTGAATGATTTTGTTATTCGAATAATTAGTAATTACTAATTTGATAATTTAACTACAAAATTAGTGTTACTGCATAATCTATGGTCGCTGCAAAGATCGTGAAGTGTGAAGCAAATTGCGACGACCTACTAATCAGCAGGCACATTCACGTCATTCGTTATAATTGAATTGTATTATATACCGTCACCTCTTCGTTTCATATATATTCAAATTATTGTAAATTTATATAGTTCAATTGCTCACATATTAAAATAATATCCAAAACAACAACAAATTCGTTATTACTGCAAATCCAGTAAAATAAACTTGGAACTACCCAATCGGCAAGGGCAAACCAACGCACACATGCCCAAATAATTAGTAATATACTAATTTCCGTATTCTAATGATTCTACTAATTAGTTAGTTACAACAATAAAATCCTTTCCTTGTATCTATTACTATCTCCCATATTTAGAACTAACAAAATTTTTCATCGTGCCTCCCACCAAACTGTTTATAATTACTGCTCTCCATCCAAAGGTTGCCTGGAAGAGATCGCTCTTAGCGATAAGGTCGCCCATTGTTTTCTCATTGTGATTATTTCTTGTAATTATTTATATTTATAATAAGTTTACTATTGTAATCTTTTGGAGGAAACAATAAAGAGTATCTATCTATCTATCTATCTATCGAGGCCATTTTCTATTCGACGACGAAAAAAAATCACCTATCGCATTTTGGTATATATAAATGTTTACTAAAACTTTACTTACTTACTTTAATTATTACTATGGGAAAATGGTAATTTTTACTAAATTTTAATTGGCAACACTTATGCTCATTAACAAAAAAAAACATTCAAACTATCGGGTCGACTCGGCTATGTTCGTGTCGACTCGTACTTTAACGACTACTAATGAATGAAATTAGTAGCCGAACGGCATTAATAAGTTGCTGACGTTAGTAGATAGATAGATAGATACTCTTTATTGTTTCCTCCAAAAGATTACAATAGTAAACTTATTACAGACATAAATAATTACAAGAAATAATCAGTCGATAAATAGTGGTCGCATGAATAAAATTAGCAGTGGAATGATTATAAAATGATTCGAATAATTCGAATGATTTGCTCAGTCGAATAATTAGTAGTCGAGCATCGTTAGTGTACAGATAAATTCATAAAAGCCATTCGTTATGTTATGTAGTTTTTTTCATTTATACTAGTCTAATTTTATACTATTGTCCTTTACAGCAAAATTTATAATTAAGTTAAATCTAATGACGACATAATTAGATTTGTCAAGCTTCAGACTTCACTACTCTAATAATGGAATAGCAAAACATTATTTTCGATAGCTCTATAGCTGCTTTTGTTATTATTTTAAGCGTGAGTTTGTATATTGTATGTATGTGGGATATGACAGTGAATTTACAGGGTACAGAGGAATAACACCTGAGTTCTCAGGAGTGGCAACGTATGAGGGGTATACTCTATTATGTCTACGCTCATGCCAATAGGCTACGGTTACCACTTTCCATCATTCCTTCAATATACTGTTTCGCCCTTCCCATGTTTACTCTTCAAACCGAAATACAGCCATGCAAACACAACTACTTCACGGTAGAAACACGAACGGGACAGAGGTGTCCAAGCAAACGACTTTTGTACAAAGTCTCTTTCTGGTAAATTGATTGCTTGTCATTCCATTTAAATAAGTACTATTAATTCCGGCCAATCGACGTATCCCTACAATGCGGACGAAGTCGCGTGTAAAAGCTAGTATAATAACGAAACGTAGCCATACCGCACTGTAGCATGTTAAATATAAAAGAGGCCATTAGGTAAATCTATTTGTTTTCCAGGAAAGGAAGGGAACCTCGCAATTATCTCGCCCAACATCACATTCATGACACGACAAAACCGATAATCATTAGCGCAGCCTTTCGTTGCTGAATCAATCATTGTCAACGACACAATAGGCTCGGATGCCTACAATATCTGCCGTGGACAGGGCCGGATTCGTATTTAGACGTCCTACTCACCTCTGACAGGGTAACAAAGTTTCGTGAGCGTATTGTTGTGAAAAAATAACAGGCATAAGTCCTAACGCCGACAGCTTATAAGCCCCTATAGTTGCTGAAAATATATTGGAGTATGTTATTTGAAAAAAAAAAGATAAGTACGTTCTTGATAAATTATTATTACATACAATATGTTTTCTATTCATACTCATTTTGCTTATTTTGAAAAGATATAATAAATGTTTCTGCTTATTTTTTTTTCGACATATAATATCTTATTTTCAATAGGTTTTATCTAGAACTTTCATAACTTACAGTAATAGTATTTTGATTCAATTAAAATTTCTCTTTTAACTAAATATTCAATAACATGTTTACAATTTATTTTTAATAATTTTTACCCTTGTTTTTGTCAGGGGAGTTAGATAAAAAACAGCTTATTTCCTTTCATAACAATTAGCGGTTAAGGTACAAAGACTTCCAAATTTATAATATTAGCGCACACGAATACAATTTACAGAGTTTTCATTGTGGTTTTTTTTTGTCTGGGCCCATAACTTATTGCATTCGTTACTTTCAAAATGTGGCCCTGGATTAGTGAAAGCCTTGTCGTGATTATTTATTAAGGCATCGAGCCTCGCGATATTTTGCTAACGAGACCGTACCTTGCGACTCCATTGTGCGCCGTAATGTATTCAGTTTAAAGAAATTCTCGAATATTCCACGACACACAAGCGTAGGCCTTTGAATCTACCCTCTTTTGTGTAATAGAGTTTTTGTTGAGATCATGCTGATTTGCGATGCTTTATGAGAGTACAATAAAGATGTTGATTAGCTTATATTGAATACAGGTATCTCTTCTGTACTCTTCAAATTCTATGGTTGCTACTTAGCCTTGTTGCTTGTTGATAATTTGGTGACTCGGTGACCAAGGTTTAGTCTGGTCAACATCAAAAACCTGGGAGGAAAGGGATTGTTAGCAATGGGATCTAATAGCCCTATTACTGGCAATATACCCTCTCAGGTTGACCTCCACGCGGTTCCCCCTGGAAACCATTATGTTTAATTCTTGTCGAATTCATCATGGTGGGCCAACTAACGTGCATTTATTCTCACCTATCATCTTCCACTGGTGCCTCGTCGGTGTACGAGTATACCAATAGCGCGGGCAGGGTAGCCAATCCATTTTCACCCATTAAAAAAAAAAGCATCAAAAACTTGTACAATAAACGGTAGGTTATATATATTGCAGGCAAAACTCTGAACCAGTCAAAAGTATTATTGACTAGCAAAATCAGTCAAAAGTACTTTTGACTGAACAGCTGGTCAAAAGTGGTTTTGACTGAAAATTATTGGTTATTAGTACTTTTGACTGGTTAAGAGTTTTGACTGCAACATATATAAAAAGCCGTGTGCTCGCGACATAGTATAGGCCACTCCTTCTTTTCTCGTGGGTATTGTAAGAAGTGACTAAGGGAACTTAATGATCGAGCGATGAAATGAAATGAAATGAGTTTATTTGCATTAAACAGTTTAAAATTATAACAAGCCACGTGGCATTATTTTGGCACCTGTTTAATTGCCTTAAAAGATGTAGCCATGCAAATATTTTACATTTTATATAAAAAAAAACCGGTAAACAAAATTATAATTCAATTACATTATTTAAATTTTACCTTACATATTAAAAGTCTAGATTATAGTACATTGTGTCATTTATACATATATTTACACATAACAACCAATACAATAAATTTACAAAATAGAAAAATGTCAATAGAAGGGGGTAAAAAATAATTAAAATGTCACGCTTAACACTCAAGATATTTCTTAATACTAACATATAAAAAAGTTTGTCCAAAAGCCATTTACTTAGCTCTTTTTTAAATTTAATCAGAGGCGATACCTGAATGTCGGAAGGTAACCCATTAAATGTTACCAGTGATCTAATGATGACCAGTACTATCCCTTTTAAAACATCTCCAAGGCCTAACTACGGTTACCAACCCGCCTGGCAAGCGTGGAAACTACTAGCAAAACCCCCCAATAGAGGGAGACCTATGTTTAGCTGTGGACAATAAACGGCTGGTATGGTATGATATACAACGATTTATAAAATATCAAAAATTATTTCTAAGTTTCAATTTTTGATTTTCGAATTGAAAAATAATATCTTTGTTTTTTTTTTGCGTTAGTTACTAACATGTTTTTTAATCGTCAACAAATTTCAATGATCATATTTATTTATCAAAAGAACTGACTCGAATATCATTCCAATACTATTTTCATTAGGATTTTAAACTGTGAACCAGTTGTGTTTGCATAGCTGTGTTTCGGTTTGAAGGGTGGGATATGGCGTGAATTTACAGGGTACAGAGGAATAACACCTGAGTCCTCAGGAATGGCAACGCATGGGGGGGTATCATGGGCGAAACAGTATACTCTGTTATGTCAATAGTACTGCTCATATCTATAGTGCGACGGTTACCACTTTCCATCAGGTGAGCTGTCAGCTTGTTTGCCATTCTGAGTTGTATAAAAAAAAGGATATTTTTAATGGTTGCCATTCAGATAATAATCTATTTGTGTACTTGTTCACAGGATCTAGAGATATATGACGCTGTGGTAGACGTCAGATGTTACGAATTAACTGCACTCTTTCTATGTTCCTTGTTCGTGCCGAAGTGTGGACCACTAGGGCATATGGTGCGGCCCTGTAGGAGTTTGTGTCAAGGTAAGACAAGAGATTAATTAAAGCTAGTTACGGTCTAATTTATCTTATGGGCATCCGATGCAATATGGCTGCTTTCATCATAACTGGCTTTCGATTAATTTAATATATTTATACCAATTACCTGACGTTCAAGTTAGAATACTCTATGTTACGTGAAATAATTTGTTATTAGACACATTCTGTATTATATGTTTTGTTATGTTAGTTAGAAACACTATATTATGAGAAACATATCGTGTCATGACAAATAACCTATGTTTTGAGAAACTTTATATGATAAATATCTCGTTTTATGAGAAATAATCTGTTTTGTAAAATATTATATTATGAGAAATATCCCCTATTATGAGAAATAATCTGTTTTGTAAAATATTATATTATGAGAAATATCCCCTATTATGAGAAATAATCTGTTTTGTAAAATATTATATTATGAGAAATATCCCCTATTATGAGAAATAATCTGTTTTGAGAAACACTGTATTATGAGAAACATCCTGTGTCACGAGAAATAGTCTGTTTTGAGAAACACTGTATTATGAGAAACATCCCATGTCAGGAAAAAAAGTCTGTTTCGAGAAACACTGTATTATGAGAAACATCCCATGTCATGAAAAATAGTCTGTTTCGAGAAACACTGTATTATGAGAAACATTCTGTGTCATGAGAAATAGTCTGTATTAAGAAGCAGTATATTATGATAAACATCACGTGTCATGAGAAATAATATGTGTTTTGAAAAACACTATGTTGTAAGAAGCATTTCTATTTAGTGAGATAGATACATATATACCCTGATAGATGATATCCTTTGTTTTTGATAAAAAATATTTATTAATATTCTTCTAATCGCTGGCATGAAAAGACAAATTTGTTTTTTAAACTACCAACATTACCAATGTCTTTAAAAAAAACTAAATTTGTATTTAAAATTGTATTTTTTAATCAAATATAGATATATCTCAGAATTGTTTATGTTTCGTGCAACTTAAAATTTTGTTTTTTTTTTCCATTTATTTGGAAAAACTAACAGTGACAAAATAAAGAATAATACATAATATTAATCAAAGAAAACATTGAGTAAATTTGCCACCAACACCGTTTACCACAGTTTAAATTCAAATATACTCGTAATACATGGAATATATGTTTTACTATCACAAGTTTAGATCATAATAATAAATATATATATTATAAAAAATAATTTAATATTGAGAAAAATATCTTAGAAAGTACCTACTAATAATAATGCGTATGTTTACAATTTCTGTGTAGAAACGATGCGGCGCTGCGGCTTCTTTCTAGAAGTGTTCGGACTGTCGATGCCCGATTATCTTCAGTGTGACATATTCCCAGAATCGACGGACACCGATGTCTGCCTTGGCAACAGGGAGGTCAAAGAGGCGCGTTTCAGGGCCGCCAAACCAGGTAATTCGTTTATGTAAGATATACACTTAGTTAGCAAAAACCTTGTGGAATGAATAAATCGCATTATCATATATTACGTCATTAGATTTTTGTCTGTTACTTTCTATGCGTGGATAGTAGAAGTAGATAACATAATGTGTTACTTTAACTGCCCGCTAACGACATGCTTTTTAACTGTATTGGGTTGACCGGAAGAGATCTCTGTCAGAGATAGGACCACCTTTGCTCACAACATTTATGAATGCATTAACAATGTAATTTACAAGTGCAGTAAAGAACATATATATATAAGTTGGCGTATTAAGATGTACCAAATGTACCAGATTTTAAGTTAGACCTTCAGAAATACAACTGTGAAAATCGCATCCAATTTGGTACTATTGCTTTTGCGTGATACCGGAATAAATATACATACAAAAGTATAGATAGGCGAGATTTTAAAAAAATATTGTTTTGACATTTATTATTAAATCCCTTATTAAATTCTTCTTAAACATCCCCCGTGTGGTCACATAGCTCGAAGAACTGACAACCGATGGGGAAGAAAGGTTCTTGAGTGACGACCGCGTACGGGTAGACACAGTGTAAGACGAAACCCACTAGATGGAGTGACGACCTAAAATGCATTGCAGGGAGTCAGTGGATGCAGGTGGCTCGAGACCGTTCTTTATGGCAGTCTCCCCATAGACTGCCGTGATGTTTACCATAATATAAAGACTATAAATTAATAACTTATACAAGAAACTCTAAAAATATGTATTTAAAACATTAAATTAATAAAGTACTGTTTATTTTTCTAAAATACTGTTTAATACTCTCCTCGGATTTAAATACACTTTATTTCTTGTAAAAAAAGTTGATAACCCTATCGTTATAGTCGTAGAATACTGACGGATCTGACAAATATTTCATATAAAGATCCGTCAGTATTCTACGACTACGACGCTATGAATGTGTAGAATGATAAACTTTGTGTTATAAGCCCAAATGATAAGTTTTCTTTCCTTTTTTATCTTATAATTCGATTTAAGAAATAAGTTTGTTGCCATGCTGGATTTCTTCAAATTACATTCTGTTTACAGATTTGAGTTTTTGTATAATGTCACATTCAGGGTAAATTCTTATAACATACAATTGCAGTTGTACCCGTTTGTATTTTTGTTGTATTCTGTTAAGAGAGACTGACTGACTGAAAACCAGAGCTGTGCAGCTGTACACTTTGCATTGGGACATTCACAGCATCAGCTGAGCCAGTTCCTTTTGCCTATTATGAGACACTTCTTATATAGGTACTTACCAGAGCGAGACTTTGTACAAAAGTCGTTCGCTTGGACACCTCTGTACCATTCGTGTTTCTACCGTGAAGCAATTGTGTTTGCATGACTGTGTTTCGGTTTGAAGGGTGGGATATGGCAGTGAATTTATTGGGTACAGAGGAATAACATCTGAGTCCTCAGGAATGGCAACGCATGGGGGGTATCATGGGCGAAACAGTATACTCTGTTATGTCCATGGTACTGCTCATGTCTATAGGCGACGGTTACTACTTCCCATCAGGTAGGATGTCAGCTTTTTTGCCATTCTAAGTTGCATAAAAAAATCTATATTTTCTGTTGTAACTATGTGTTTTTCTGCTAATAAATACATTCTATTCTGTAGTGACATTCCAGGCATAGTTAGTCTAAATGCGGTATACTTATGGTATTATTACGTACCCATTAAAACGTTTCAAAGCTCAATATCTTTGTTAACTTCACTAACGTTAAGTACTCACTAATAGCTTCTCTCGTTAATTGAGCAAACAAACTAACAATTCGACATTCGATAGACGAAAATTAATTAAACCGCGATCAAACGGTCTTACAAGTGAAAAATAATTTACTATAAGTAGGTACCTATAATAAATTAATTTCATTTATATGTATTGAAATCTAATTCGGTATCATAGAGTATTACCCTCATACATACCAGCTTAGTCTTATTGTCTTGACGAGTAATGAGAATTGTTGACGATACCAAGCTCACAGGCGGTATCGAGCCCTTAAGTCTAAGGCGAGATTTTGCCTCCCTTTGTGTCTTCTACCGCTTGTATAACGGATTTTGTTCTGAGGAATTGTTTGAAATGATGTCCACAGCTACATTTTATCATCGCACCGCTCGCCATCGACAGGGAATTCGTCCTCACACGCTTGAGCCTCAATGGTCACGTACAGTGCGGTTTCAAAGGAATTTCCTCCCGCGAACGTTTAATCTGTAGAATGAGCTCCATGCCGAGGTAATGAATGATAATAGAATGGTAACCCTACTCGCGCTATCGGTATACACCGGCGGGGTACCAGTGAAGGATGATAGGTAAGGATGAAGCAGGTCAGTTAGCCCATCGTGACGAATTCAACAAGAATTGTTCACAATGGTTTCCAGGGGGAATCACGTGGAGGTCGACCTAATAGGGCATATTGCTAGCAATGGAGCTGTCAAACTCCATTGCTAATAATCCCTTTTATTATAATATATATGTAATTAGTAACAAACCGAAACATTCAAATGATTAATATTTTTTTTATTAAAAAAATAATAGATTTTTGATTAAAAGATCTACGCGGACGGAGCCGCGAGATATGGCTTATCTAAACTAAAATAAAGAAGAAAAACTAGACTGTTCATTTGCTCTTTTGTAATGGATAATCTCAGACACTATTTAACCGATTTTAAAATCCCTATAACCTACAGAAACCTATATTTGTTAATAACATAGGCTATAATTAATGTAATAAAAGTTTACCTACCTGAAGCGAAGCCTGGATGGGTCGCTAGTATATTATAATCACTGTGAAATATCTTCTATAAAGATGTTATCAATTTTGACAACAAATAATGGATCCTAATGAATGTTTGTGTTAATGCACTTTACATTTTAATTAATTAATCTCTAATTAATTGTACTAAGAACATTAATTTAGTAATACATTAATATTTGAATGCATTCAATTATTTCATTCGACTTCTATCACCAGAGGGAGACTTTGTACAATAGTCGATAGCTTAGGTACCTCTGTCCCATTCGTGTTTCAACCGTGAAGCAGTTGTGTTTGCATGGCTGTGTTTCGGTTTGAAGGGTGGGATATGGCGTGAATTTACCGGGTACAGAGGAATAACACCTGAGGCCTCAGGAATGGCAACGCATGGGGGGTATCATGGGCGAAACAGTATACTACGTTATGTCCATGGTACTGTTCATGTCTATAGGCGACGGTTACCACTTTCCATCAGGTGAACCGTCAGCCATTTGCCATTCTAAGTTGTATAAAAAAAAATCTCGTTAACATGCAAGGTGTAAGTCGGTGAATTAGTTGAGAATAATTTACTTGCAACCTTCATCTCGCTCGTAACAACTTTCAATACAGTTCATTAACTGTAAGATTTGACTGTTAATTAGCTATGCTCACTGTAAACCTAATTATTTGTGCATCAACGTATACAAGTATTCATTTCAAATATTTATTAGCACTATAGTAAGTAAATTGAGGTATTTGTTAGTCCTTAGTTAGTGATTTGTGTGAATATACATAAGTACGTGAAGCTGTGTAGCGGTATACAATTTATATTACGCACCGCATAATTGAAGTGAGAAGTAATTGTGAAATGAACTGATAGATTTATAGTAGAGTCGTTTTCTGTGACTCTGTTCGAGTGATTTAGTATTTAAAGTGTGTTCAAGAAATGTATTTTTCATATCGAAAGTTTAGTTTGAAAACAGATACTAGATGGCGTTGTTAACAAAAGTCGCTGTTAAGGTTTTCCTGTATTTTGTTTGACCTGCCCTTAGAGAGAATTAATAAAGAGATCCTAACATTTTTACTGCATTGTAGTTGTGTCATTCAATACCATTGGTAGCAGATTTTTAACTCACGGTACCTAGTTATTCAAAGTGTGTATGAGTTAATTTAGTTACCAATGTACAAAATTTTATTGAAATCTGTTCAGTCATTTAAACATAATTGAGTAACAAATAGCGCATGGGGGGTATCATGGGCGAAACAGTATACTCTGTTATGTCCATGGTACTGCTTATATCTATAGGCGACGATTACCACTTTCCATCAGGTGGGCCGTCAGCTTGTTTGCCATTCTAAGTTGTATAAAAAAAAAAAAAAAAAAACCATCATTATCATGTCAGCCATTATCTGCTCACTACTGAACATAAGCCTCCCCCATAGACTGTCATAAGGACGGGTCCATTCCTTATGGCTGTTTACCATTGGAAGGATTTTGCTGGTAGTTGCCACGCTTGGCAGGCGGTGTGGCAACCGCAGTTAGGTTTTGGTAGCATTGTATGAGGGACGCTGCTGTCCATCCCTCGATCATTATGTTCCCTTAGTCGCCTCTTACGACAACCACAGGAAAGGAAGAGGCGGCCCATTTTATGGCGGGACCACACGGCCATATTATATATTAATTGTGAATATAAAATAAAGCTTGTATAAACGAACAAACAAACTGCATTGGCGAGTTCACCCTTTTTTGCATAATGGTGGTAATTTCCATCATAACATTGAATGCTCAAAAATTATATAAAAGACCAAGTTCACTTTAAGTTGATCGTGTATGGATACCTTTTTAATGTCCATTGCAAAAAAAAAAAGAACAGCTGGCAATTTTTTTTTTTACAATTTTTCCCTTAATTTTGAACATGAATTATATCGCCTTGATTTATTTCACCAAAAAAAAAAAAAAACCTTCCAATGAAGGGTTAACATGGCGCGTGGTTTTATTTCGAGTTATCCTTCTATTTCTCATAAACTTATATATTAATCGCCTCTTACAATATCCTGGCTATGAGATATAAATTAAGGTGTTGACAAGTTGTAATTTTACTTCATTACCACATTCAATCACCAGCATACTTTAACTAAGTACTATCTTCACCAGTATGCCCCACTGGATTCCAATGCGACATAAAACGCTGCATCCCACACGACTGGCGCTGCGACGGGCACGTGGACTGCGCAGACCGATCTGACGAACTCAACTGTCGCGTCTGCAAACGGACAGGCGATGTGCACTGCGGAAACCAGCGGTGCATCTCGCAGTCACATATGTGCGATGGCAAGATGGACTGCCCCTGGGGACAAGATGAGAGGAATTGTTGTAAGTTTTATATTTATATTTTAACTTTACACAGTCACGTCACATTCTAAAGAACTCTTTCCTACCAGTCGTCAAGGGATTTATCATGTAATCATTTTTACAATGGATGATAATGGAATGGTAACCCCGCACCAATGATAATCCCTCACTGGCGATGCACCGATGAGAGATGACAAGTGAAATTGTAAAGGCAAGACAATTAGCCCATTGTGATGAATGGCACCGCATGGACCTGACAGGATATATTGCTTGCAAATGGGACTGGTAGTTCGGATTACTAATAATACCTTCCCCTATGTAATCGTTTAGGATTTGACAAAAGCTCCCTGGTTACTCCTTGCACTGTGCATATAAGTGTTGGTAGTATTCCTCATCTTGTAAGTTGGGCAATACTCGTAAGTTAATCAACAGGGCCTTACGTAGACACGTAATTAAATGATCCCAAACTTAAAGAGAAATTAGGCTGAGATTTAATGGCATCCCTGGACTGCAACAAGCGTTGCCCAACGGAGCTATGACCACTCATCATTTTGTTTTGACGACCATCATAATGTTTGATGGTGGACACGTTGTTTTGCTTAATTGAGTTCCAATTTCAATTCCGAACCAATTAAGGAACTTTTCTAAATTAGTTCAGGTCAGCAATTTTAAGTAGTGCCCCAGATGTCCAATGCCTAGCTCCGTACAACACAGGATATCTTAGTTTAAGAACTAGGCAATTTTTGTGTTTGTGTGGCACTTTAATATTATAATTTTTTCATATACATTTCATAACAGTGAGACTGAGTGAAGCAAACGGTGACGTGGGCAGAGGCGAACTACAGGTATATCGCGCCGCCAACCAGTCCTGGTTCTCAGCGTGCATCACGACCCTGGACGACAACACGGCTTCCAAGCTGTGCGCCATGCTTGGTTACTCGTGAGTTTTGAACACTCTTTGTTGGTGCTAATGTCTTACGATAGAACATTTACTGTTTTTGAATCATTTTACAATGTAATTTTGAACGGTAAAGACTCAAAGGAGTGCTATCGTAAATGACTAATAGCTCATCTATCGTAATTTATTAGAATAAGTATATTAAAATTTAAATACAAAAGGAACTTTGCAGAAAAGTTAATTGCGCGTACTTCTATTCGACTCATGTCTCTGCCATTAAGCAGTTTTGTTTGAATAACTGTATTTTAGTTTGAAGAACCCTTATCGAACCAAATATGACAATTAAATTATAGGAAACGGAGTCATAACACTTTAGTCATCAGAACTAGCAACACATAAGCTTTTGTGTTGCCAATTTCGAGGGCTAAGGTATCTATAGCGCTCACATATGATGTCCATGGTTCGGTTCATATGTACTCGTATAGCATAGGCGACAGTCACCATTTTCCATCTGGTGGACCGTTTGCTTATTTGCCATTTCAAATCCTTGTTCCTACTAATATTATAAATGTGAAAGTGAATTTGTTTGTAACTTTTAGCGCCTTAACAACTTAATCAGTCACTATAAAATCTGATATACTCATACTATATGCGATGGAGAGGAATATAGGCTACCCTTTATCCTGGTCAGTGAATATATTTTGATCACGTGGACGTAGTAGCGGGTAAAAACTAGAAAATAGTATAAAAGTTACATACGTTCATACATTACGTTCGTGTTTTAATACTGAAATGTTATTAACAGGTGGGTGAATAGAAGCACGCCAGTAACGGTCCCAGGCTACCCGGGCTCCAGGGCTGGACGTATGCATATGCATAGCGTGGCGCAGACGTTTCGTGCCTTCCAGCTCAACGAGGGCGGTCTGCTGAAGGAACTCAAGGAATGTCGACAGGATACCACCAAGGTCCACCTAGTGTGTCAGAATTATGGTGAGTAATTTGCTATATTATATCTATTTTAAAATTAATGTGGAAAGATCCCAAAGAGCTCTTCTAAATGTGGCCTACTCTAAACCACGTATTTATCTCACTGACAAACTTTATCAAGAGTGTGATTTATCAGTCAGTAAGAAGGATTTATATACTATATGTAACTTTAAAAAGACACAAAAGTGTAGGACTAGACTTTTCTTATTTATTAAAACGTAGGAAAAACATAACTCTGATGGAAAATAACGCTAGGACAAGTTTTGCTATGCGACAATATAGTAAACAATCAACACATTTATACAAGTTATTAAATAGTAAATTAAATATCTATAACCTAAACAAATTTGATTGTAAAGGTGTAATTACTAAATGGTTAAAAACTTTAAATTACCACGAAACAGAAGAACTCTTCAAATATAAAAAATATCGATAAGTTACTTTTTAATAAAAATCTTAACAAAACAGATTTGCGCAGAACTACACAACACTAATACAACATACACACTACATAACAACTGTTACATGTTCGCGCACGTACACGCACACATGCACTCACACGCACGCACACATACACATGTGTAATTGCGAAAACAACAATATGGCAACACTATCGCAAGGAAAATAGTAGCTTTAATTGTTGCAAAATTAATATAGAACAAATATTCATTTAATTTTATGTACCTATATAAAATCGATTCAGATTTGGCGAACTTATCGCATAATATACGCAAAAAAAGACGAATTTAAAATCCCTTTCTTTTAAAAGACACTTAAAAATAATTTTATTAAATGTAGTCATATCCTATAACTGTCTATGATTTTATCCCTTTTTCTATAAAAAAATAAATAAAAAAAATGTCCGTACAAGTAATAAAAAGCCAGACAATAAACCGTTTGGTAAATAAAAATAGAGACATTCTCTGTTTATGATCATCGCGTCCCGAGGGGACCGGTTTGGTATATGTAACAACAGGCACGACTATCTCAGTGTCTGTTCTCCCGGGCTAGATACTAGGCAATATAAGATACTGGTACAGAGTAAGGAGTCACACTAGCAATACAAGTTACGACATTACTCTGTGCACAAAATATCATGGTGAGGTTATTTTTTTTTTTTATACAACCATCTGATGTAGAGTAGTAACCGTCGCCTATAGATATGAGCAGTATCATGGACATAACAGAGTATACCGTTTCGCCCATGACACCCCCCATGCGTTGCCATTTCTGAGGACTCAGATGTTATTCCTCTGTACCCTATAAATTCACGCCAATTTACATTATTTTACGTTTATGGATATTGTACATATCTATTTAATAAATTAACTACTTTCCTTCCTAATATTATAAATTAGCGACTCGCCTTCGACTCGACTTCGCACGGGTGCATACTACATTACATCACATTAGAAACTTCTAAAATTATCAGTGTTTCTCTACTATATCATACATATAAGCCTTCCTTTTTTTATCTATTAAAATAAAACGTTACACGAAAAAAGAGAGAGTTAGTGTGCACGTATCACATCCATACAAAGGTATACTCCAGATATAGGTTTTAATAAGCCAGTATAAAACTAATGATTAATTCTAATACCAGTGGCTAAATATGATCCTAAGTAGACAATTAGGTGGGTAAGTATTTTTTTTTACAACACAGGGGGCAAACAAGCATGCGGCTCACCTGATGGTAAGTGACTACCTCCGCCCATGATTTATTTATTTATTTAATAAGGTTCACATACAACTTTTACATTTTACATGCAACTTAATAACACAAAAAATAATTTTGCCTAATGTAAAAATCTTTTATACGAGAACACCACGTGCACTATTATAATATTTAATAAATCATTAACAATAACAATAAGATTATCTGAATAATAAGTAGATTAAGAACTTATGTCTAAGATTTTCCGCAATAAGCTATATCTGCTGTTGGTGGGTCCAAAATTGATGTCAATGATCACCCACAACACCAACGGCATTGCAGGTGTGCTGCCGGCCTTTTAAAAAGGAATATGCTCTTTTCTTGAAGGTTATGTAAAGTAACATTTAATTAAATGATATTTTAATTTAATTAACATTTATTGGATATGTACGCTCCTCTAATTTTATATTTCCTAGTACAATATTGTACAATTCATTCGTTTTTGTAGAATCGCAATATTTTTCTTATTCTAGAAATAGACTGCTGTCTCTTATTAAAGCATTTCCGTTGGCCCTTGACGTTTTATTCTCTCTCGTTCTCAATATTTTCTACTGATTATTATTGCTTCATACGATTATCTTATTTTTATTTATTTTTTCTTAATAATGTAACAATAATATCATGAGGAAAATACAATAAATAATTAATGTTTTATATATTTAGGCTCGCTTCTCTTACGATGCATTTTAATGTTTAACGAAATATAGACGGATTTTTATTTATACAACTTAGAATGGTAAACAATCTGACGGCCCGCCTGATGGAAAGTAGTATCTGTTGCCTATAGACATAAGCAGTACCATGCACATAACAGAGTATACTGTTTCGCCCATGATATCCCCTATGCGTTGCCATACCTAAGGACTCAGGTGTTTTTTTTAATGGATGATAATGGAATGGTAACCCCACCCGCGCTATCGGTATACACCAGCGGGGCATCAGTGAAGGATTATAGGTGAGGATGAAGTAGGTCAGTTAGCCCATCGTGACGAATTTAATAAGAATTGTTCACGATGGTTTCCAGGGGGAACCACGTGGAGTTCGACCTAATAAGGCATATTGCTAGCAATGGGGCTTTCAAACTCCATTGCTAACAATCCCTTTCCCGCCGAGGATTTAGGTGTTATTCCTTTGTACCCTATAAATTCATTGCCATACTCCACCCTTTAAACTGAAACACAGCCATGCAATCACAACTGTTTCACGGTAGAAACACGAATAAGACAGAAGTGACCAAGCAAACGCCTTCTGTACAAAGTCTCCCTCTGGTTTGTGGATTGTGTAATACGTTCAACACAATAGACGACAAATGCGTATGACTACCCCATTACGAGTTATAGTCGTGAGCGTATTTATATATTTTTATACTAGCCATCCATCCCAGCGTCGTATGAGTGCGAACTGTACAAATAAATAATACAAACCTTACGTACAAAAATATCTAAATGACAGTTGCCGCATTTTTTTTTTTTTTTTTTTTTACAACACAGGGGGCAAACGAGCATGCGGCTCACCTGATGGTAAGTGACTACCGCCGCCCATGATCACCCACAACACCAGCGGCATTGCAGGTGTGCTGCCGGCCTTTTAAAAAGGAATATACTCTTTTCTTGAAGGTTATGTTGTCGTATCGGTTCGGAAATACTGCTGCTGGAAGTTGATTCCAAAGAATGGTTGTGCGTGGAAGAAAGTGCCTTGAAAAACGCACGGTGGAAGACCGCCACTCGTCCAGATGATTGGGATGAAACTTTAGTTTGTGGCGGGTTGTACGGTGGTGAAAATCAGCAGCAGGTATCAATCCGAACAATTCCTCAGAACACTCCCCATGATAAATTCGGTAGAAGATGCACAGAGATGCAACATCTCTGCGCAGTTTCAATGGGTCAAGTCGGACAGTAAGGCGTTGACTATCGATAATTCGAGCCGCCCGACTTTGAATGCGGTCTAACGGAAGGAGTTGGTACTGTGGCGCTCCTGCCCACAGGTGAGAACAGTATTCCATATGCGGCCTGACTTGGGCTTTATATAATTTCAGGCGGTGTTCTGGCATGAAATATCGTCTCACCCTATTGAGCACTCCTAACTTTTTGGAAGCTATCTTAGCCTTCTCCTCCAGATGACCGCAAAACTGGACGTCGCAAGATATATCAACGCCCAGAATTCCTAGACTTGACTTTTTATCGAGGGAAGTGCCCTGAAAGTGAGGAGATACGACAAACGGCGTCTTTTTTGCGGTAAACGCGCAGACTTGTGTCTTTTTGGGGTTAAATTGGACAAGATTTTGTTCACCCCAGATCGAAACTTGATGGAGTGAAGTTTCGATTTCAGACACAAGTCTATTCCGGCACTCATCGGTATGTGCCCGCGAGATCTTTGCATGACCGGTATATAATGTATCTCCTGTACTGTCGTCCGCATAGCAATGAATATTACTTATCTGTAACATATCATTGATATGCAGAAGAAACAGAGTCGGAGATAGTACACAGCCTTGCGGGACACCAGCATTCAAAGGTTTTAAATCAGAGCATGCACCGTCGACTACGACCTTAATGCTACGTTCCTTGAGAAAACTGGCGACCCAAATGCACAGTCTCGCAGGCAACCCAAATGAAGGTAGCTTTGAAAGCAGCGCTCTATGCCACACCCGATCAAAGGCCTTCGCAATATCCAGACTAACTGCTAAGGCCTCTCCCTTACTCTCAATTGCCACTGCCCATCGGTGTGTTAAGTAAGCTAAAAGATCACCGGCCGAACGTCCCTGTCGAAAGCCGTACTGGCGATCACAGATCAGCCGGTGCTCTTCTAGGTACCGGAGCAGTTGACGGTTAATGATGGATTCCATAACCTTCGAGAATAAGGAAGTGATAGCTATGGGCCTATAGTTAGCTGGATCTGAGCGATCTCCCTTTTTAGGGATCGGATGCACCAGAGCAGTCTTCCAAAACTTTGGGACTATGCCCGATGAGTAGCTAAGCCGAAAAAGACGCGTAAGAACCGGAGCCAGCTCTGGTGCGCACGTCCTAAGCACAATTGGAGGAATACCATCAGGCCCACTCGACTTATGGATTTCGAGGGAGAAAAGTGCTCTACGCACTGAGCTATGCGTGAATTTAATATCAGGCATAGAGCTCCTACAACACGTGATGGTCGGTGGTGGTTTCTCCCCGTCATCCAATGTCGAGTTTGACGCAAAGATGGATCCAAGAAGATCGGCCTTTTCTTTAGCGTTCTGGGCCAACGAGTCATCCTCCCTGCGCAAAGGTGGAAAAGATGACTTACAGAAATTCCCTTGTGCAGCTTTGGCAAGAGACCAGAAAGCTCGAGTCCCAGAGGGCAAACTAGCCAATCTCTTGCCAATTCTACTAATATGCTCTGACTTCGCTGTGGCTATAACTCTTTTGAAGGACCTAGAGGCAGAGTTATACTTCTTTTTAAGAGCACTGGTGTTAGGATCTCGCGACGCCACACCTTTAGCCCAGGTTAGGAAGCACTCCTGTTTCAGACGAGATGCTGTTCTACAGGAGGCTCCATACCAGGGCTGGGATTTCCCGCCGACGGGCACCACAGAGTTAGGAATAAATAATTCCATTCCCTGAAGCACCACATCAGCAATGGAATCGGCAATGGCGTCGGGATCATCCAGTGTGAAGCAAACCTGCCTCCATGGGTAAGATGCGAAAAAAATCCGCATCTCATCCCAATCTGCCGACCTGTAGTGCCAAATGCGACGTCTACCCGTAGAACGAGGTGGAGTCGGACTCGTAAGAGGCACTTCGCTCCGCACCAAACAGTGATCCGACGATCCAAGCGGGGCTTCGACGGAGATCACATAGTTGTCTGGGTGGGTGGTCAGCAGAAGGTCCAGCAGTGAAGGTGAATGGTCCAACACATCAGGGATTCGCGTAGGCGAGGAAACAAGCTGTGTCAGACCATAAGCCAAAGCAAAGTCATGAACAGATCTTCCCGCATAGTCGGTTGTACGCGAACCAAGCCATTCGGCATGGTGGGCATTAAAGTCGCCAACAATCACGACTTCAGCGGAAGGAATCTACTCAAGCAGGGAATCTGTAACCATTTGGACGTGCTCAATAAGTTGGTCGGTTTCAGTGTTACCGCTGTGGGACCTGTATAGGCACGCATAGATGCGGGGATGGTCATTGCAATCTACGCGCAGCCATAGAATGGACAGGTCCGTACCTTCAAGAGTCCCAAGGCGTCGACAGCAGATATCCTCTCTGACATACGCACATACACCGGCACGCGAAACAAAACAATGTTCAAGCTTATACCCCGGGTAGGTCAGGTATGATGTTTCGTTAGGAGGGGATATCTGTGTCTCCGTGAGGAAGAGCAATGCCGGCCGCGCCGTTTCTAGGTGGTGGTGGACTGCGTTCAGGTTTGAATGAATTCCCCTAATATTACAGAGGCTCACATTGAGCAAAGGGGATGCCGCAGAAGTCTTGCTCTGTTTGCCCTTGGTCCCATAGAGCGGAATTTTGCCCCCCCCAGAATACGCAGGGCAGCCCGAGCGTGGTTGCTCGAGAGAGGATTCTCCAGCAACATGGCTGCTGGTACCTCCCTGGGGTACGTTATTTTTTTTAAATTCCACTGCCATGGTATTGAAAGATGGGGGGACGGAGTTGGGGGAGGATTTTAGGATAAGGAAGGGGATGGGTATAGGATGGGCCTCCGGACTCCCTCACTCACCATACGGAATGTGGTCGCACTAAAAGTGCGGCCACTTAGCGTCGGTATTCTGTGAGGGTGTGGTACTTCCCCGGTCGAGCCGGCCCATTCATGCTGCAATACCATATGGTATTACAGCGTGGCTCTACCACCTATACATAAAAATCCATTGTTATTTAGAAAAAATAATCGGAGAAACAAAGAGGCGCCGACGGTGACCTTAATCATCATCATCATATCAGCTTTTAAATGTCAACTTCTGAACATAAGCCTCCCCCTTGGGGGGGGGGTTGCCAGTATTTGTCACGCTTGGCAGGCAGATTGACAACCACAGTTAGACTTCGGATATGTATAAGTGACGCTGCTGCCCATCCCTCGCTCTCCCTTAATCGCCTCTTACGACACCCACGGAAAAGGATGGGGTGGCCTATTCTATGCCGGGACCACACGGGAAATCTATTAGTAGTATTAAAAAATTTACTAGTATTTTTTTAAAAATTCAAAATGAAACGCAACGAAATGTTAACATTTATTAATTAAATTTCGCCATGTTGTTATTTTATGAAATTTTTAATTTAATAAAAGCTGCAAGCGTATGAAAAATATTTTGTTCCATGGCAACGTTGCCAACGAAAGTGGCTGCCTGTTAGCGACGTGGCGCAATGCAGCGCTCGAAACATTATGGGTTTTATTAAATCTCGCATAATTTTAACCGCTTATAATGCCACGTAATTGCAGGGTTGTCGACTTGCAAATTTCTCGATTTTATGGATTCATATTTTCTGGGCTATTTATACTGGTTGCTAGCCCTTAAAATAATTCAGTGTTTAAGTAGGTAATGTCTGGAACAGCACAATACTGTAAATTATAATAAATAAATTCAACAATTGTTTGAATTAAGACATCTTTTATTAAATATATTACGGGGAGTGTTCTGAGGAATTGTTCGGTTTGATACCTGCTGCTGAATTTCATCATTGTACACAAGTTTCATCCCAATCATCTGGACCAGTGGCGGTCTTCCACCATGTATTTTTAAGGTAGTTTCTTCCACGCACCACCACGCTTTGAAATGAAGTCCCAGCTATAATATTACCGAATCGATACGACATTGTAAGCTTCAACGAAAGAGTATATTCCTTTTTGAAAGGCCGTTAGAAAACTTGAAATTCCTCCGATGAAGATGCTCATAGGCAGCGGTAGTCACTTACCATCAAGTGATCCGCATGTCATTTACCTCCTGAGTTAAAAAAGACCTTTTTTTGGAAATTTAAAGTTTCTTTTTGTCAGGGTAAAGAAATCAAGTATCGGCCTTGTTCTCGACCATTGTCTTATATCATTTGACACCAATTTTTTTTATCTGGCTTCTACAGTTGTTGGTCTTTCCTTTCTTTTATACACTTATTTACTTAAACTTTATTGACCTATAAAATGTAGTACAAAAGACGGACTTAATGCTATAGGCATTCTCTACTACCATACCTTTAGCATATACAGAAATATCCATACATTCTGTCTTTGCTTCCAAACCGAAGTCCTCTCTCTGCATTATATTTTATTTACTTTTCTCGGAGTGTAATCCAGAAGTCGGGTTTAATGCTAATGGTATAGTCTACTACATGAGTCACTATTCATCCCAAAGGTTGACTGGTGAATATCACGTTCATTCTACAAGATTGAAAACCATAAACCTCCAAGTTGTTTTAGAGACTATCTCTTATTATTAACTAAACTACTGTTGTAATACTAAAACTATTTTATTGTTTCAGTCAACTGTATTAGATATCTGTAAATTTAATTTGGAATTCCGTTCAAAACTTTCAACGAGTATAAGAAAATAACTAAAGTGAAAGGTTTCACAGCTACTGAATTTGAAAATTCAAAATTAATTAAGTTAATTTCTTCGCACCGATAGCCCTGACCGCGTTGCGTCCGCGCGGAATGCTTTATTCGGGACTTTGTGTTTAATAGTCTCCTTTAATTACAAGTTTAATATTATAACAATAGATTTATATACATTGGGTATATAACGCAGATTTTATTACATTATAATCCGGAGATGTTAATTAAAATAATGGCTTCCTTTTGCGCTCTATAATATTTAAAAGGCATTTGAAACCCTAATATATTCAATATTGGTGTCAACCCTGTCGATGGTCTCTGCTATTGTGTTTCTGTAAATACGTAACTACATTTTTTTTTATACAACTTAGAATGGCAAACAAGCTGACGCCCCACCTGATGGAAAGTGGTAACCGTCGCCTATAGACATGAGCAGTGCCATGGACATAACCGAGCATACTGTTTCGCCCATGATACACCCCATGCGATACCATTCCTGAAGACTCAGATGTTATTCATCTGTACCCTGTAAATTCACGCCATATCCCACCCTACAAACCAAAACACAGCCATGCAAACACAACTGCTTCACAGTAGAAACACGAATAGGACAGAGGTGCCCAAGCAATCGACTTTTGTACAAAGTCTCCCTCTGGTAAACATTATGGACTATTCTGACAATTTGTTTTTTAATAATAATTTTTTAATCTTTTTTACCCTATTAATGAATATTAACATCAGTTTTAGGAAAGGGTTACATTTATTATAATCATAATATATGTAAACTATATATGTAAAGAGTATAATTCTAATACAATTAGCTGGGGGGAAAGGGATTGTTAGTAATAGAGACTGAGAATCCCATTGCTAGCAATATACCCAACCAGGTCGGCCTTCTCTCGGTTCCCCCTGGAAATTATCATGGTTAATTCCTGATGAATTCATCATGATGGGCTAACTGGCCTGTTTTCATTCTCATCGATCACCCTTAATTGGTGCCCCGCCAGCGTATCCCATTAGCGCAGGCGGGGCTACCATACCATTTTCACCAATAAAACAAAAATACAAGTAGCTTGAAATTTGGATTTGAATTAGGCAAATTTATCGAGTTACCAGTCCTATATTAAAGTTTATAATGAAAAGTACTTAGTATATTTTATATTATATAAAATATTAATTAATTCTCTACATGATTTTAATAAACCAATTAATTGAAAATGATGATCAATATTAAATGTTGCTTAATGAAATTAAACGTAACTTGGTTTTCAAAACTTTTCTACAAGTCTCCTTTATAGCTCAATAGATAAATATAAAATATAAAGTTGCGTCTAAAACTCGTCTGTGCTTATATTTTTGTTTGAATCTGTGCAACCGCGAAAGATAATTAAATTTCGTTACAAATACAATCGCAGTAAAGTTTAGAGTTGGCTGGTTTTGTGAGCCTACAGTGTTTATAGAGTGAATACCAGATTGAGAGTCTTAGTATTTTGAATTCTCAATGTTATTTCTAATTAAGTGCAAATTATTTTGTATCCTAAGTACGATGAGGCAGAGTTCATAGTAACGTTTCGACCTACTTATAGTATTATGCTTTTATAGTATTAATTTATTTGATACATTACGTATTAAAATATTTATATTAATCTTTACTTAAATTGTCACAATATTGTACACCGCTCTACCCGCTGACACTGATGCTCCTTTCCACTTTGGGTTTACTGGAAGAAAACTCTATTAGAGTTAAGCTCGCCTTTTGTACATTTGATTATCACTTTTATTACCGCTTTGATACCACTTTCTACCATCGTGCGGCGCGCCATCGACAGGGAGTTCACCCTCATACCTTACAGCTTTACTTAAGAGGCTACAGCATGCGGTTCTTCAAAAGGGGGGTAAAGAGGTTTCTTCAGGGTCAGCAACGCGCGCGTAATACCTCTGGTATTGCAGGCGTGCTTGTTTGCCACCTCAGGGGGAAAATAAAAAAAAAAGATTACCTCTGTCATATTCTTATAACTGGTGTGTACAATAAATAATTGAATAAATAAATAAATTTACTTTATAAAACCTAATCGCTTCCCGCCATCTGTAAGCTTAGGTCGTTTAAACTACGAGTACACAACGGTATTTAATGCAATTTTCATCAATAGATAACGTGATTCTAAAGGAAATTTTAGTATATTTTAATATTGTTTTGTATTAATTTGTTGGGATGACGATAATTATTCAAGGATTCGAAAGAAATCAAGTCGGCTGCGAGCTTTTGTTGAAAACTGTACCTAATCCGTTTGAGATATAACTATACAATTTATGGTGGGATTGTTTCTCTTTTATAAGTTTACAAAAAAGTCCTTGATGACATATGTCTATCTTTTAAGGATAGATTACTATAGCCATCTAACTCATAATTGACGCCACAAGCTTATGCAAGAAATGTAAGCAAATATGCTGCACTACCCGTGTGAATCCGGAGCGGGCTGCTAGTCGATTACAAATTGACCCTTTTTAAGCATTGATAAATTATTACAGTTTATGTCATTATTATCTCAAAGTACTTCTCTATTTTATGTATTTGGTACATGTATTAGGTTCCAATATTAATAAATTTTGAAATATTACCGCCGAACACTTATTTAGCAAAGTCTGTGTTACACACTAAACGATTACTTGAATGACAAATGTGCATAGTGTTAGTCGATCATGCACGAGCTCTAAAATATCCAAGAATCATGCTATTTTAGACATACATAGTATATTTAAATAAATGCACAAAAATGTTAAAAGATAATTTCTGTTGAATTTCTTGTACTTTCTATACAACTGTAAAATTATTTGGATTTTTTTTTTTTACTTTATTTTGTACAAAAATCCACAGCTCTTAAAAAATAACTTACATGCTAAGTCTCTTATGAATACAGCCAATAACGGATTTTATTTATACAAACAAAAATTTTGATTCCAAAGCGAGGCAGGCGAGTTAGAGTGGGTGTATGCAAGTAACATAAGCACATGAATGAAAGAAACCATATATAATAGTGAGTCTCATAATTTTCTCGTAGGTTTTTCTCAGTATGCTGCCTGCGGAGAAGAACCCACAAACGTAATAAATATTCCAAAACCGATAGTGAAATTATAAAAAAACTACCATTTAAAAGAGTTTTAAAAGTGTTATATATATTTATATTCTTTATTGCATACAGTAATAACAAGAAGTTATTAACAATGTTAGCAAAGGAGAACTTATCTCTAAAAGAGATTTCTTCCAGTCAACCTAACACAGTGGCATAGGAAGTAGTGAGTGGGTAGTAGTAGTGCAAGACAGAAATTAAAATAAATATTTACATAAACATTAATTTATATAATGAACTATATAATATAAAATATTTATTTAATGAACTTACTATATTTATCATTTCCGACAATTGTTTCGACTTCAATCGAAAGTCTTCTTCGGGGGGGGGGGGGGGGGGATATTTGCGTCACACAGTGCGAGGCGAGATGCTTCGATTAAAATTCCTGAAATTCATATAAATAAACATCGTATAAAAAAATAATATAACATTTAAAAGAACTTGTAAACAAGTCTATTTGAAAAAAGATAATTTCTGTTGTATTCTAAACGATGCTAATAATACGTAATATTTTTTTTTTCAATCTTATTGTCGTTCAATGCAAAATAGTACATTACTGCAGCGGCCAACAACTGAGGCATTGATGGACGAACGTGCAAATGTGGGCCGAGGTGTAGCCGAGGCACACATACATGAGTCCATCAATGCCTAGTTGTGGCCAAGGCTTGTATAGTACTTTTCTCAAACAATGCGCGGAAATCAAAAACATAATTTTACTTTTTAAGTCATTATATTATAAATTACAATTTTTTACCATTAAAAAACATCTTGTATAAATATTTTTCTATCTACTAATATCATCACGAATATTATATGAAAAATATGAAATTAAGAAAACATGCTGAATAATACGTCAGTTTTGAATTAAGTACTTGATTTCTCTCTCGTCAAATCCTCTTTCAAAATCTTCAAAGGCCACTTGTGTATCTCAGCCCTCTTATCGGAAAATGTTATTATTTCTTATAAAATAACTTGTTTTTTTTTATTATTTATTTTAAATGTATAGACTCTTTGATTATTAGCTTTTGATTTGATTCAATTTTGAAATTACATCTAAAGAAGGATTTTCTCAATTCGTCTCTAAAAAATAATAGTAGAAATATTTTCTTTATACAACTTAGAATGGCAAACAAGCTGACGGCCCACCTGATGGAAAGTGGTAACCGTCACCTATAGACATGAGCAGTACCATGGACATAACAGAGTATACTGTTTCGCCCATGATACCCCCATGCGTTGCCATTCCTGAGGACTCAGGTGTTATTCCTCTGTACCCAGTAAATTCACGCCATATCCCACTCTTCAAACCGAAACACAGCCGTGCAAACGCAACTTTACGGTTGAAACACGAATGGGACAGAGGTACCCAAGCAAACGACTTTTGTACAAAGTCTCCCTCTGGTAAAATGTCTTACAATAGATACAATTTACTCCTGTGTTTGACCTATATTAATTTTATAACACTTAAAGTTGCCATTTCTGCTTATAGAGAAATAGAAATGCTTGCTCAATGGCAAATATTACTTCTAGATACGATTATGTATTCTAAATTCAAATTTTGGGGGAAAATGAAGTCCCGTGTTCAATTCTTAGTATGCTCCATCAAGGTTGTAAACTATTTGAACATCAGACGGGCCATAACCTAACTTCGCTTATGAGTTCAAATTCATACAAGTGACAGTTTGTGTAGCACTAAAATAAATCTTAAATTACTATATCATTGTCCTCTGCGTGAATTTTTTTTTTATACAACTTAGAATGGCAAACAAGCTGACGGCCCACCTGATGGAAAGTGGTAACCGTTGCCTATAGACATGAGCAGTATCGTAGACATAACAGAGTATACTGTTTCGCCCATGATACCCTCCACGCGTTGCCATTCCTGAGGACTGAGGTGTTATTCCTCTGTACCCTGTAAATTCACGCCATATCCCACCCTTCAAACCGAAACACAGCTATGCAAACACAACTGCTTCACGGTTGAAACACGAATGGGACAGAGGTAGCCAAGCAATCGACTTTTGTACAAAGTCTCCCTCTAGTATTCTAATCTATGGTATGTCTCAAAATTTAAACATCATAATATTTTCACAAACTTTCACATCTATAATATTATTGTGACAATTCTTGTAAATTAATATTAATAATCAACAAGTATTCGATTCGGGCTCTAATAAGTGTATCGCAAGCTCCAAGCTAAACAAACTTAGGTAACTTAGTTTCAGATTATTTCACTTTGATAAATTTCAACTTTGGTTTAAGGTTTTCTCCGTCTATTAATGTTACTGTTTCCGTTTAATATATATGTTTATAACTATTTGTAATTTTAAATGTAAATAAATAAATATTTTTAAATGTTTTTTGTAAAATAAATAAATATATATATTAATACATATATGTTACTCTAAAAGCCGTGTTTACCCAATATTAACTTTGTCACTTTTTTTATTTGCGAACCGTAAAATGAGTTAGTTGTCTTTCTCTATCATTCTTATTAATTGACCAGTAATATGGAATTCCACAAAATATATTAATGTAACATGGGGAGTGCTCTGAAGAATTGTTCAGGTTGATACCTGCTGCTGATTTTCACCACCGTACAACCCGCCACAAACTAAAGTTTCATTCCAATCATCTGGACGAGTGGCGGTATGCCACCGTGCGTTTTTCAAGGCACTTTCTCCCACGAACAACCACTCTTTGGAATCAACTTCCAGCAGCAGTATTTCCGAACTGATACGACAACATAACTTTCAAGAAAAGAGCCTATTCCTTTTTAAAAGGCCGGCAGCACACCTGCAATGCCGCTGGTGTTGTGGGTGATCATGGGCGGCGGTAGTCACTTACCATCAGGTGAGCCGCATGCTCGTTTGCCCCCTGTGTTGTAGAAAAAAATAACATCTAAGTCAATAAATAAATGTGACAAACCATTTTAAAATGTTAAACAAGATATTTTTAATTAAAACTAAATTAAAATAATGTAAATCAAAACTGAATTAACTAATAAAATAGTATTTACGTTAGAATTTCATAAGCACCCACAAATACTGGTTTGTTACACAAATTGCGACCATATGGCCCGGTAATAAAGGCGGCGGTACACCGCAGTGCCACAATCTCATTACCTGTAATGGCCGCCGTAAGTTTCGCCGATTTAATTCTATCGCCCCATCGTTCATACAGGGCTCGTATTTTTTATGATAGAGAATAAAATACGCGGCCAAATGAATCTTTTTAGGGTTCCGTACGAAGGTCCAGGTAGTCATTACCGAGCGTAGACGTAGTAAATGGATAGAGCGGCTCCTTTCTATTTATATGTACGTATATCAATCATTTAGGTTTTTTTTATGGAAAAAACTAATATAATTATGAAAAAAAAAATAGTTTGAAACGAATATAGAAGTCTACCATCTAAATATATATAAAAAAAAAGAATAAATAAAATCAATAACTTTTTTTAATTTTTCTTCAACAAACTAAATATTCCTGTTACCTAACTTGTATTTAAAGAGGGGAAAGGGATTGTTAGTAATGGAGAATAAGAATATAACCGTGAAGCAGTTGTGTTTGCATGGTTGTGTTTCGGTTTGAAGGGTGAGATATGGCGTGAATTTACAGGGTACAGAGGAATAACACCCGAATCGTCAGGAATGGCAATGCATGGGGGGTATCATGGGCGAAACAGTATACTCTGTTATGTCCATGGTACTATTCATTACTATAGGCGACGGTTACCACTTTCCATCAGGTGGGCCGTCAGCTTGTTTGCCATTCTAAGTTGTATAAAAAAAAATTAAAAACAAAACCGACCTCATCGTCCTCTAGTATTTCTAGTAGTTTCACTTTTACTTTTTACTATTTACAACCCCAACGTAAAGAATAAAGGAATAATTGTCCAATTAAACATTTTTACATCATTTTTTAGGATTCTAATTTAGAAGACCCGTAAAAATGGCCCTATAAAAGATGTTTCAGCCCGGTTTGTAATTGTGTATATTTTTTTTTAAGCGCTTTTACATTCATCACACTTTAAACTGTTCAATATAGCTCAGTTTTATATTATACATGTGAAAGTATAAAGCCATAATATATAAAGTCAGGGGGGAAAGGGATTGTTTGTACTGGAGACTAAGAATCCCATTGCTAGCAATATACCCAACCAGGTCGACCTCCTCGCGGTTCTCCCTGGAAACTATCATGGTTAATTCCTGATGAATTCATCCTGATGGGCTAACTGGCCTGTTTTCATTCTCATCTATCACCCTTCACTGGTGCTCCGCCAGCGTATCCCGTTAGCGCAGGCGGGGTTACCATACCATTTTCACCCATCAAAAAAAAATGTGTATGTTTTGTCTTCATATACCATCTATAAATGGTCAATTTATTTGGTTTTCCTACTTCTGAAATATATGCATACGAAGTAGCGGACAAAAAAGCAAATATTAAGTTAGATTAATTTATTTATTTATTTAATAAAAAAATCCACTGCTCTTAAAAAAACAACTTACATGCTAAGTTTTAATAACTTAACTTTATTTCCTTAAACAAAATTAGCCTGTAGTACAATATAACTATGACCTCACACTAGGCAAAGCCTGTCTCGTGGAAAGAGTCGAGTCTTCAGAGTCGGCAACGCACGCGTAGTACCCCTGGTAGTGCAGCCGTTCATAAGCTACGGTAGCAGCTTACCTTCAGTTGGGCCATACGCTTGTTTGCCACCTCAGTGACATATAAAAAAATATAAATTTCGCGGTACTATTAAATTAGATTATTGCTTTATGAGATGGATTTAAACGGCGCCTCTGAAACTACCCCAATATTACATCTAATATATAAAATTCTCGTGTCACGGTGTTTGTTACCAAACCCCTCCGAAACGGCTTTACCGATATTTATGAAATTTTGTGTGCATATTGGGTAGGTCTGAGAATCGGCCAACATTTATTTTTTATACCCCTCAATGATAAGGGTGATCTACCTCTAAAATTATTTTTTTATTTCTTTGACAAATTTTTTTATTTTTATTTTAATATGATTTAGCATTGAAAACTACATACAACTTCAAATTTTCACCCTTTCACGATCAACCTCTGTTTTTTAATCGCGATTTTTATAAGGTAAGGTTTATAGGTTGCAAAATGGCAATCCAATATAATAATTGTAGTAGGATAAATTTTCATGTATAGTGCTCGAAATAATGTATATGGTAAAACAACGTTTGCCGAGTCAGCTAGTATGTATATATTATTTGAAACGTAAAAATGAAAATTATCTAATATTATTCTGACCTAGCAACAATATCTACGTTCTTCATAAATCTTATTACCTATTGGAGAATAAGTAATGTTAAATTTTTATTAAATTCCATAGCGACAAAGGTTTTGACAGGGGTCTCTTGGATCTTAGAATGTTGGAGTGAATTCTTTATAGACAACTAGCGATTCGATCCGGATTCACTCAAGTAGGATTATCTTCTCAGTACAAGTTAATTATGGTGTACATACAAATTTTCCATAAAAAATCTAATATTTTTTTTTTATACCATTGAGATGGCAAACAAGTACATGCCCCACTTGCAGGTCTACTCTTGAATCCAGTATAAATCATATTCATCATTACCATCTCCCTACCATTATCCTAATTATTATTTGGGGTCGGCGTAATATTTTTTTTTATACAACTTAGAATGGCAAACAAGCTGACGGCCCACCTGATGGAAAGTGGCAACCGTCGCCTATACACATGAGCAGTATCATGGACATAACAGAGTATACTGTTTCGCCCATGATACCCCTCATGCGTTGCCATTCCTGAGGACTCAGGCGTTATTCCTCTGTACCCTGTAAATTCACGCCATATCCCACCCTTCAAATCGAAACACAGCCATGCAAATACGACTGCTTTACGGTTGAAATGCGAATAGGACAGAGGTGGCCAAGCAAACAACTTTTGTACAAAGTCTCCCTCTAGTTTTTAAATCGATTTTATTTACTTTCTTCTTTTTTATTTGATATCTCATACGAATATAGTCACAGTAAATAGCGAGTAATAAAGTAGTAATATTACCAGTCAAAGTTATAGCAATCGGCGTCCTCTCGAGTCCGTTATAAAGCAATCTATTTGACAAATAGTACAATAGTATTGCATTAGCTCTCGCGGCTTTAACTGCACAATATTGCAGCGGCTCCGGGCTTCTACAGTTATTAGTTCACTAAACCAATAAATAGTTCCCTGCAACGCTTGCGGCGGATGTGTGCACTGGTTTAATATAATTTTAGTAAGATTATGAGTATGTATTAAAATAATAGAGAATAGAAGAGGCAAAATACTGGGCTATCTTATACGACGACTTTTTAAATAGTACAGTAGAAGGAAAAATAGAAGGCGAAAGAGGAAGGGGAAGACCGGGGAATAATAACATGGGACAGATAAAAGAAACACTAGGTGTCATGTCGTATAGGGAAGTCGAGGATATGGCCTGGGATAGAGCTGGCTGGAAGAAGATGCATGAATTAGTTGCACCGACAAGAGGAAACTCTTAAATGAAAAGAGATGAATATTTATAAATAATCTATTGTAATTTACGCAATATTATATGTTTCAACATGTCAACTTTTTGTCAGCTAATTGTCAAAATAGCTGACTCGTTTTTTATCAGTGTTCTATATACTTACGCATTAAATGTATCTTGACGTATTATTTAATAAATAGAGTGTTTACGCATTAGAAAGATGGAGAAATTATAATACAAAACAAATATAGAAGTTAAAAAGCAATTACTTATAACTATTTATCATGCATAATTGTTTTATTATAAAAAGTTGACCCGATTTTTTCGAAGCATTTCTATGAAGACACACATATATCTAATAGATAACCATATATTTATTAAGTAACTGACACGGGTGAAGTCGCGACCAAACGACAGTTAATACGCAATAAAATTCCTGTTACGGAAATTACCTACCTGTCCTTCGTCCTTTAATCTATAGTAGTGATAAAGGAGCGACGACCTCTACCGGACTCACTCGACGCCGTATCCGAGGTTCACTGAGCCGTACACTTCACAATGGATGCTGTATTTGCTCCTTCACTGCTACTCGTATTGAACGTGATGAAAATAAAATCCTTGTTAATATTGTTAAGTGTGCCGTTTTCGCGGAAAAGTTACCAATTTGGATGATACAAAGCGGATTTGTTTCAACAATAAACAATGACTTCAATCGTGAGAAATATTTGAATTTGGAAGCTCTTTTTTTTTTGTTTTTATTATTGTGTTTTACGACTCTGGATACAAGTGCTCTTTCTTGAACCTACAAAGATTACCTACCTACCTATTACAAAGAGTACACTTGTAGTGAATTCAAGTCTAACATACTTCGCCAATGTAACCAAACCTATAATTATATCTATCTCTCACTATCAATACATATAATACAATCGTAACTGGTCGCTGTCTGTACATGAAAGATATATAAGAAAAACTATTATAGGGCTTTATGAACGCAAAAGAACCCAAAACAATGCATGCTAATCTCAATTAAAACGGCTCGACCGATTTAAATGCGGTTTTCACTAATCGGTTGTGATTTGCTTCATCTAACATTTAGTATGTTGTTTTATTTCAATCGGTTCGTGAAATAAAAAAAGTTATATCAATCTAAAAAAATCATATATAAAATACTATGAAATAACAGATCAGTTGAATTGAAACTTTTTTTCTCATATGTATTGATTTTCGAAAATTCCATGTACTCTTGTAATATATAGTAAATATACACAGTAGGGGGGAAAGGGATTGTTAGCAATGGAGTTTAACAGCCCCATTGCTAGCAATACACCGTATCAGGACAACCACCACGCGGTTCCCATGATTAATCGTGATTAATTCTAGTCCAATTCGTCACGATTGGCTAACGGACCTGCTTTCATCCACACCTATCATCGTTCACTGGTGCACCGACGGCGTATACCGTCAGCCCAGGCGGGGTTACTTAAATTTGAATTATCACGAATGTAGTATTTAGAATAGAGAAAGAAGATATCAGCAGAGAGAAACTTTGTACAAAAGTCAATTGCTTGGGTACCTCCGTCCCATTCGTGTTTCAACCGTGAAGCATTTGTGTTTGCATGGCTGTGTTTCAGTTTGAAGGGTGGGATATGACGTGAATTTACAGGGCACAGAGGAATAACACCTGAGTGTTCAGGAATGGCAACGCATGGGGGGTATCATGGGCGAAACAGTATGTGTGTGTACTGTTATGTCTATGGTACTGCTCATGTCTATAGGCGACGGTTACCACTTTCCATCAGGTGGGCCGTCAGCTTGCTTGACATTCTAAGTTGTAAAAAAAAAATATAGAGAAGGAGAATAAAGAAGGATACTTTTCTCGGTCAAAGTCGCGGTTAATAACTAGTAATACATAAATGTAAAAAAATATATAGTCAAAAAAATAAAAGCGATCTTGCCCGAGGTAATAAATCATTAGGCCACAAAACCAAGCGATCACCAAATTACATTACCAAAAAATGGATACGGGGTTAAATAAATGGGCGTGATGGCGGCTTGAATCCCATTATACAAAATCCCATAGTCACTGCCCGGTAATATTGGTCAATATTAAACCTTAACAATAAACGCTACTTGGATATAACGTACCTGTGATATCATTGCTGACTTGTTGATTTTGTATTTATTCCCTTCGTTTAATTAGCATTTATTTTATTCATAACTAGCGGCCCGTCCCGGCTTCGCACGGGTGGTCATTTTTACAACATTTTAAAAAGTGGTTATTGTGGTGGTGACATAACGATAATAGTTGGACATATAATATCGCGAAGTTTTTTGTAGTTTTTGATATTTTCTTCAATATCGTAGAACAAACTTTTGTTCTATCACCAATAGTTTCCCTTGCGCACGCAACGAAAGATATTTTTACACCTTGAGTTACGTTACTACAGTTTTAGTAAGAATCCCTAATCTTTTCTAGCAATATATATAGCCTATGTTACTCAGGGTGAAAATAGCTTTCTAATGGTGAAAGAATTTTTGAAATCGGTAAAGTAGTTTTTGAGTTTATTCATTACAAACATACACACAAAAATACAAATCTTTCCTCTTTATAAGTATAATATTAGTGTAGACATGTAATAGGAAAAATTTAAACTTAATCTTGCTGGTCTGTTTGAGACATAGATTGCTATTTGCTCTTCTATTACAGTTATTTGTTTTATGTAGTAATATTTTACGTATTTATTTATGTATATACTTAATACATGTATATATTTAACAAATTATGTGTATGTTTATATTAGTCTAATTTTTTTTTGATGGGTGAAAATGGAATGGTAACCCTGCCTGCGCTAATGGGATACGCTGGCGGGGCACCAGTGAAGGGTGATAGATGAGAAAGAAAACAGGCCAACTGGCCTGGAATTCATCATGATGGGCTAACTAGTCCATCATGATGAATTCATCAGGAATTAATTGATAGTTTCCAGGAGGAACCGCAAGGAGGTCGACCTGGTTGGGTATATTGCTAGCAATGGGAATCTCAGTCTCCATTACTAACAATCCCTTTCCCCCCTATATTAGTCTAATTATATGTTTATATTATATAAATATATCAAGTATTGTTTTATTTTTCCTCTATTCAATAATGCACCGCCTGCTTATTTCTCTGTTCGCCCAATAGTTGTAGAGATGGTGATGGTGGTAGAATGGTGGTAGAGAATACCGTTCGGTGTTCAGTCCGCCAAATGTAGCTATATAGAATTTTACCTGTGAATTAAATTTTAAATAAATAAAAATTGGAAAAGAACGTTTTTCATGAAATATACACCGTAATGGTAACAATTCGCTGTTACCACGTTGTTCTCATCAGTTTTAAAAAATTTTCTTTATCAAATTTTATACATAACTTTTGTATTTGTGAAATTGTTGCCGGCGGCCATAAATATATATAAAAAACTAACCTGTCCGAGCAGTTTGTCGTGTAATCTGTTTTCCTTAAGTCGCCTGCCCACACCGGTGGCGGCGCGGGAACACGGTCGCTGAAACTTTAATTATGTTTTTGTAAAAGTGTAACAATTTAGAAGTGTGAGCGAGCAAGGCATATTTTCATTCATTTTCATTAAAGAGTTTCCTCTTGAGTTGTGTCTTGTTCCTCTCTTGTGCAACTAATTCATGCATCTTCCTCCAGCCAGCTCTATCCCAGGCCATATCCTTTATCTCCCTATACGACATGACGCCTAGTATTTCCTTTATCTGTCCCATGTAGTTAATCCTCGGTCTTCCTCTTCCTCTTTTGCTCTCTATCTTTCCTTCTATTATGCTCTTAAAAAAATCGTCATGTCGTATAAGGTGGCCCAGCATTTTGCCTCTTCTATTCTTTATTATTTTAATCAATGTTCTCTTCTCGTTTACTTTTTTCAGGACTTCCTCATTCATTAGTTTTTCTGTCCAGCTTATCCTTTTCATTCTCCTCCATGTCCACATTTCGAAGGCATATTTATCTTCTACTTAATCATACTAATGTAATAAACGTGAAAGTGTTTCTACCGTGAAGCAGTTGTGTTTGCATGGCTATGTTTCGGTTTGAAGGGTGGGATATGGCAGTGAATTAACAGGGTACAGAGAAATAACACTATATATGAGGGGGGAAAGGGATTGTTAGTAATGGAGACTGAGAATCCCATTGCTAGCAATATACCCAACCAGGTCGACCTCCTCGCGGTTCTCCATGGAATCTATCATGGTTAATTCCTGATGAATTCATCATGATGGGCTAACTGGCGTGTTTTCATTCTCATCTATCACCCTTCACTGGTGCTCCGCCAGTATATCCCGTTAGCGCAGGCGGGGCTACCATACCATTTTCACCCATAAAAAAAACACTATATGTGAATACATATGAATAACGTAAATTTTGTTGGTGTCAGTTTTGTTAATATGTAATCGATGACTTAAGAAAATGCCGTATACATCTGTCATTGGTGTAAATGCAAGATGCAAGCCCTGTATATCAATTAAAATTAATGTCTGTATTTACACTATTGACATCGATATTAGATTCAAGAGTAGATCTGCTGATTAATTGATACATCTCTGCTCAAATACGAAAAATAACTCAAAGTTTAAATCATTTTTATTCAAACAGACTTGTTTACAAGCACTTTTAAATCGTCATTTTTTTTTTAAATCTACTGCAGGCTTCGAAAAGACGTTATCTCAACAGGAGAAGAGCCCGCAAGAAACTCAACATTTACTCTTTTAAATCTCTGTTAACATTATGTGTGTTTATTTAAATATAATAATAATATAATAATTAGATGTCTAATAGAACATATATAACGGGAAACTGGTGATGAACTCAATGTATTTTTGTCGTTTCCGACAATTGTTTTGTCTTCAACCGGATGTCTTGTTCAGGGGTCGTTTGGCGCTTTGCGTCACAGCGTCTCGCCTCGCACTGTTTTCCATTACATATGTACATAGGCTCCGTGTGACAGGACTCATAATCATTATATATTTAACAAAAAATACCAAATACAAATTCAAGAAGAGGAAAAGGACCAATCCGGTGTACATGAATTACGCATATACACCGATGGCTCCAAAACCGAGAACGGTTCAGGAGCCGGAGTCTTTTCCTTAGACCTGAATATAAACGTGCACATACCGCTTGGCGTACACAGCTCAATATTCCAATGCGAATGTGTTGCAATAACCGAGGCTGCTGCAGCTGTACATAAGCTAGGAATAAATGGTTTTAGCATTAGATTCTTATCTGACAGCGCAGCAGTACTAAAAGCATTACGAAACAACAAGACAAACAACAAATTGATAATTGAATGCCACCATTCACTGGATAGGATATCTTTCAATAACCGAGTTATCCTCCAATGGATAAGAGGGCACAGTGGATCTTATGGTAACGATGCCGCAGACGAACTGGCTAGAAGAGGCTCAGGAACGAGGGTGGTAGGCCCGTATCCACTTCTTCCTCTTCCGTTCTCGCAATTTCGAATGTGGATTCGTCAAAGATCCGCTGACATACAAAACCAAAGATGGATACAGGCTACTGATTGCAGACAATCAAAATTGGCCGTACCTACGTTGAATCAACGACTATCAAAACGTTTATTACATCTAGATAGAAAAAACCTCAAAATAATGATAGGGACAATAACGGGTCATTGTCCATTAAACAGACATCTATACACAATAGGAGCCACAGACAGCCCTCTATGTCGAGGCTGTTTCGACGCTGAAGAAACGGCTGCTCACGTAATCCTGGAATGTGAGGCTGTGGCCTATCAACGTTTAGAAATCCTCGGAACGGTGAGGTCGCTCCGTGAAGCCTGTGAAGAACCCAGGAAGCTTCTGCGCTTCTGGGCGGAGCTAGGTTGGCTGTACTAGCCACGACTCACACGCACAACGGCCCAAATGAGAGGCTAAGTGCGGAAATCAGAGTCTTTCTTACATTACATTACATTACATGTACATAGGCATCGGATAAAATTTTTAAAAAAGTTTTAAAAATAATTATGAATAGAGACATGCGATATTTTATTAATTTCCGCTCCCGTTGCACCTTTTAAGCCACAAAACCGTTTTGTTTACCGTTACCTGAAAGGGTTTTGCTTAAATTTTAATTTAGGGACCGCCGTATGCACGATGGGACGGGATGAAAAAGACGTCATTTTGACTTGATGCTTTTTTTTTGTGTTATCTCATTGTTAATTTAGATGGTGAATTGATTTAGGACTACTTATTACACGTATAAAAAGTAACATATTTAAGACAATAAAGTGTAAATTGTCACAATAATAAGCTTAAAAATTTCATATAAAATAAATTCTATAAATTTCATTATACATTTTTTTATTTTTGTTTAGAATGCTTATTTGTTAAAAAAAAAAAACACAAAAAAAACGAGGCTTATTAGGTAAAATGTGTTTTATTTTTAATATCAAACAAAATGTATTCCAATATTCTTCCAATAAATAGAAAATTGTTAGATTTAACTAATCTTCAAATATTAAAGTATGAGTCTTACAAAAATAATTTCTGATTAATATTTTATCTCTTATAGATACCTACTTATATTGAAAATAATTAGGTCTAAAAGTCTCTAATGAAATTTCTTCGGCGTTCTTTATTAGAATTTTGCTAATTAAGATCCTGCTTTACTAATAATTTACAAGGAAATAATTATTTTGGATCTGTAATTTTATATTTCTTCTATTAGAGACGTTCCATTTATTAATAACATTATTTAGCTATTTTATTAAATATAATATAATTTTAATGTGTCCAATGTTCAGTTTGTACATTAAAGATTTTTACATCTACAGTCTATGGGCTACAGCAATCGTTTACCATAAGACGGGCTGTACGCTTGTTTGCTACCTTCGTGGTATAAAAACAAATACAAATATTATGAGAAAAGGAAATGTTTTAAATAATAATTATAATCAATAACGTTCAGTAGTTAATGGTATTATTTTCCCATAAAAATAACCGAAGTTATATATTTTTAAAGCACGACTGTAGTAGACAAACATATCTACATTTCACGTGTCACCTACCCTCGTAATATAAAAATCTTGAGTCAGAGTAACCATAGTAATTTAATTGCTATATTTCACTCTTTTAACAAGAACACAGCTTGTATACAAACTTCTTGATAGTGAAAATAGTTGAGACAGAGTCCCTGCAGGCCACTTTTTTCGATACTTAAAAGGGCAATTAAAATAATATACTACATGATGTAATTTTCATCACACAGGTATTCTTTATTCTTTATTGTACACTACACAATGTATTTTTTAACCTACATTTATTTTTCTTTCATAATAGAGTGTGGCAAACGGCGAACTCTGGCCAGTGCAACGAAACGCATAGTTGGTGGTGTGGAGGCGTCGCCTGGAGACTGGCCGTTCTTGGCGGCAATCCTCGGCGGGCCCGAGGAAGTATTCTACTGCGCTGGCGTGTTGGTCGCTGATCAGTGGGTGCTGACTGCGTCACACTGCGTTGGCAAGTGTGTACTCGGAAATACTGTTGTTTATGCAACTTAGAAAGGCAAACAAGCAGATGGCCCACCTGATGGCAACTGGTAACCGTCGCTTATAGACATGAACAGTACCATAGATAAAACATTGTATACTATGTCACCCATGATACTCTTTATGCGTTACCTTTGCTGACGACTAAAGTACTATGCCTCTATACCTTGTAATTTCATTTCATATCCTAACCTTCATATCAAAACAGAGCCATGCAAACAGCAAAAACACGAACGAATCAGAGGTACCCAAGCAAATGACTTTTGTACAAAATCTTAATAAAAAAAATATCTGTTCAAAGCAGTTATTGCTTTGTTGATTTTGGAATCGAAATAATGTGAAGTAAATATGTCTATTTTTCAAACCCGAATAAACGGAATACATTATGCAATACTAATTACTATTTTTAAAACAAAATAGTCCGCATATTTGGTTCTAAAAATAGAAAATATGAGTAAGTCCTTTTTATGGATGATAATGGAATGGTAACCCCGCTTAGGCTAAGGGTATACGCGGGCGGGGCACCAGTAATGGATTATAGGTGAGAATGAAAAGACAGGTTGCCCATTATGACGAATTCAATAATAATCCCCCTGAAAATCACGATGGTTTACAGGGGGTGCCGCGAGGAGGTCGACCTGATAGGGATTATTGCTAGCAATGCTGCAATTAGACCCTATTGCTAACAATCCTTTTCCGTTCAATATGAGTAGATTAGGTCTAAACATATATATTATCTGTCATCATGGATATGGGCTTGCAGAAGGGATTTCCTTCTTTAACGTTCATGTTTTTTTTTTTTTTTTTTTTTTTTTTTTTTTTTTTTTATAGAACTTAGTTTCGTGTGCGACAAGTTTTACATCTCCTCAGCTGAACTTCCTCTCACTCAACTGATCGCTTCCCCGTGGCCCTATAACTTACATTTTTTTAAAGAACTTAGAATGGCAAACGAGCTGACAGCCCACCTGATTTCCATCAGTGGTAACCGTCACCTATAGACATGAGCAGTACCATGGACATAACAGAGTATACTGTTTCGCCCATGATACCCCCCATGCGTTGGCATTCCTGAGGACTCAGGTGTTATTCTTCTGTACCCTGTAAATTCACTGCCATATTCCAATAGCTTATACCTTGTGTATCTTTCCAGTCATTCAGATGTGAACGGCTGGACTATTCAACTGGGCATCACCCGCCGGCGCTCGCATGCCTACTACGGACAAAAGGTGAAGGTGCGCCGAGTGGTTCCGCACCCTCTGTACAACGTTGGAGTCGCTCATGACAACGACATCGCGCTGTTCCAGGTATCAGAACTATAATATCTTAGGTGATAGGATGTGTATTACATTATTACTCAGTCATGCTTGAACAGTTGAATACATTTGTATGATACTTGGTTAAGAGATCCAGAATATATCCTAGATTTTTTTTATACCACTGAGGTGGCAAACAAGCATACGGCCCACGTGATGGTAAGTGGTTACCGTAGCCTATGAACACCTGCAATACCAGAGGTATTACGTGTGCGTTGCCGACCCTGAAATAACCTCTTTACCCCCCTTTTGAAGAACCCCATGCTGTAGTCTCTTGGGAAAACCTCGGCAGGGATCTCATTTCACAACCTGAGAGTTCGTGGGAGGAAATATCTCTGAAACAGCTCAGTACGCGACCATTGAGGCTGTAGGACATGAGGATGACCTCGCTGTCGATGGCGAGCCGTACGATGGTAGAAAGTGGCTGAAGGCATCATATTGAACAATTCCTCTTTATTGATACTCTTTATTGTTTCCTCCAAAAGATTACAATAGTAAACTTATTATAAATATAAATAATTACAAGAAATAATCACAATGAGAAAACAATGGGCGACCTTATCGCTAAGAGCGATCTCTTCCAGGCAACCTATATATATTACTCAACTTTATCAATTTATATTTCTGTCTATAAAGTTTGAAGAAGTTGTACCCACTAAAAACAACTATATTTTAAATCAATACATGATATCAACAGCTCGCAGTACGCGTACGCTACCACGAGCAACTGTCTCCCGTGTGTCTACCACCTGAAAACCGTGCACTACCAGCGGGAACCCTCTGCACCGTCATCGGGTGGGGGAAACGTGATGATAAAGACAGTAAGCAATCACAAGCTTTTTCTAGACGCTGTCAATTGACATGCATGTTCATCATTACCTTGCTTTTATCCAATTTCTTTGAGGTCAGCCCAGGAGCTACATCATGCTTATTAGATGAAGAATTGTGACTGGTTTGAGATATCACGGTATACAACCACTCCGCGATCATAGGGTCTAGTAAACACCACTTTAGTGCCATCGAAATTAATTAATTAAATAGGAAAAAACCTTATATAAAAAGTCAGTATCATTTTCATGTAAGAATTTTCATATATGGTAAATTCATTTATGTACATAAAATAATTTATCGCTGTACTTTTGTACACTGTGGTATCGAATGGTTATCCCTACAGGAATATTATATGTATAATATTAATATAATTACCCTTTTTTTACTATTAATTTTCAAACAGACTGTTCTTATTATTATCAAAAAACTATTGGTAGGAAAAAGTGGCATATTTATTCCATTCATCTCTACTGGTCACATAATGGTAGGGACAGGTGGAAAAAAAATTCACTCTTATCTCCCAGGGGGAAAAGTTGGTGGGGACAAGTGGAACTGGCTAATTAATTTTACCATAACGTGATAAATAAAACAAATTGTGATATCAACTCAGTCATACAGACTGTTGTGTCTCATCGCTGGACAGTTAGTGTCAATTAAAAAAAAATATTACAACTGTAATACCTGATGGAATGATCAGTGGAATTTGGACTCTTTAAGTCTTAACTAATTGTCATGAGTCATTTAGTTATTATCTAATACCAGAATAAAGCAGAAAACATAATGTCGGGTAACCACCAATAACTTCTAACTGACATTTGTAAATAGTCGAAAATATTTTTCTAACTTTCTATTTAACGTTACATAGAGAAATCATTTTTACTGCAAACTATTGAGAACATGTGTTAACACTATTTTACTTTTTGTTTTTTTTTTACGACTTAGAATGGCAAACAAGCAGACGACCCACCTGATGAAAAGTGGTAACCGTCGCCTATAGACATGAGCAGTACCATGGACATAATAGAGTATACTGTTTCGCCCATGATACCCCCCATGCGTTGCCATTCCTGAGGACTCAGGTGTTATTCCTCTGTAACCTGTAAATTCACGTCATATCCCACCATTCAAACCGAAACAGCCAGGCAAACATTTCGTATTTGGAATAAATTCAAATTTAGAATATTCTCCTTATTTTATTCTCCTTATTAATTTTGTCCGTTTTAGAAGATTTGGCGGTTAACCGTCGATAATAACCGGATACAAATATGTTTCAGTGTCCGAATATGAGCCGGCGGTGAATGAGGTGGAGGTGCCGTTATTGAACCGTGATATTTGCAACCAGTGGCTCGAGCATAGGGACCTCAATGTGACGGAGGGCATGATCTGCGCCGGCTACCCTGAAGGTGGCAAGGACGCATGTCAGGTGAGTGAAAGTAGACCGACCGCGCTCTCGATTAAATAAATTTGCGAACTCTTGCGTTAACTCTTATTTAAGGCGGACTTATCTCTGAATGAGATCTCTTCCAGACAACCCAATACATTGGGAAAGCAGGCAGGCAGTGGGTTAGGTTAGCTGGCAGCTAAAATGCACGAGTGCTGTACGAACGATATTAATACTAATATACGAGATAAGATACAAATTAACAGCTATATATATATATATATATATATATATATATATATATATATATATATATATATATATATATATATATATATATATATATATATATATATATAATGGATGATAATGGATTGGTAACCCCACCCGCGCTATCGGTGTACACCGGCGGGGCACCAGTGAAGGATGATAGGTGAGGATGAAGCAGGTCAGTTAGCCCATTGTGACGAATTCAACAAGAATTGTTCACGATGGTTTCCAGGGGGTACCACGTGGAGGTCGACTTAATAGCATCTGGCAGTTTTGCATAAATATAAATATTAAAATAGTGAAATATATATATATATATATATATATATATATATATTTCACTATTTTAATATAGTCCTATTCTGTATTTGTCTTATGTTTTACTTCACTCGTATTACTGTGCCGACTGTGCTCCGAGCAAATACACGTCTTGAAATCCTCTCCTTACTTTTATTAATGTGACAAACTAAAATGTTCACCGCCTTCCCTATATGTCGACGCGTAGAATAGTGATTGTTCATGCGAACGTATATTGTCAATAGACGCCTTCGTTTAATAGTAAATCAGGGGTTTATCTATAAATATTTGTGCGTCGAGTCGGTAAATTCAATAAGCCGAGTATTTCATCAATAACCCGACAACAATACACAACTCGATTCCTTGATCTCGCCATATCCAATAAAGTCGTAAAGAGTGTTGACTTACTTGTTCCCCGCTCGTCACGCCCCCTCACCGCCCCTCCGGGAACTTAACCCCATCTTCTAATCGTTTATTTGAACGAGAGCCCAGAGAAAATAGATAACAGTTTTATTACACGTTTTATGCATGTTTGGTGATTTCAAATTTAATTAAGTACTTACCTAGACTTCATCAAGGAAACGTATTTGTGTATATTTTGAACTGACTTCAAAAAGTAGCAAGTTTTCTCAATTCGATTGTATTTTTTTTATGTTTGTTAGCAACGACCACGTGACACCCCTAGTGTTGCAGGTGACTATTAGCTACAGTGAGCGTTTACCATCAAACGGGCTATATGCTCATTTACCATTTTTGTGGTATAAAAAAAATACTAGGTGCATAAATTGCATTTTTGATGTTACACAGGGCGACTCAGGTGGACCGCTGCTGTGTAAAGATCCGGACGATCCATCGCGCTGGTACGTGGGCGGCATCGTCTCCTGGGGCATCAAGTGCGCGCACCCTCGCCTGCCAGGTGTCTACGCATACGTGCCCAAATACATACCCTGGATCCAGCGGCAAATCGCCCTCTACAACGACGACAAAGCAAGGTCTGAGGACATCTGAGGGCATCGTTTCCACATGTAGCCCCCCGCTCACCGTCGGATCCACGGTAACGACATATAGACCACTTGAGTCCCCTATCCATGTGTTCCACTTTAATTTTGAAGGTAAGATGTCGAAGGTGGCAATTTACGACAATAATTGAATGCACGACAATAAAACTGAGAGCCGATGGCCATTTTACAAACCTATCACTCGACTATCGCGTGAGGAGAATTGTGAAGCTGTGATACTATGAAATCTTTTATTATGAAACGAGTTCGATTGTATTGTATTTAAAGTTTACCGGTTACAACTAAGGTTGACTTTTTGACTTTGCCGTTTTTTTCGTCTCTCGATACCTTTTCTCGGGATAATGTGTAACTTCGTTGTAATCTATTTAACGGGAAGTTAATATAAGCGGCTTATTTAAGTGACGTAGGGTTCTGAAGCTTTAGCCTAAAACGTTTAGGAGGTTTTTTGTTTTTATATTGTCCCTTGAAAATTTCGTTTTTATTCCGTGTTGTTGAACGTTTAGTGTCACATAGCGTCGTGGACGTGCTTCTGGTGAGGGAGAGACGGATATAAATTGTGTATTGAGGTTATAGTAAAATCAAATGATCAAGAATAGTCATCTCAGTACATAAAGGTTAAGTTTCTATATTTATTGGAATAAGCTAATATAATAATAGGCAAAAATATACCAGTTTAAAGTCTTTATATGGAATATCCCATTTTCGTACTGCCCTCCCCTAAGCACGGCCATATTTAGCACTTAAGTGTATGTTTGTTTGATGTTTGGTGTTAGTAATACTAGCAGAAAGTGCTTTTATAGAGTAAACTGATGGATAACTATCACATAGAAATTGACATCAGAAATAGTGTCATCTGTACATACGTGTTAGAACTAATCCGATATGTGTGTGATAATGTCAAGTAAATTATTCTTCCTTCCCCATTGACAATAAATTCTGGAATCTATGACAATAATAATAAAAAAAATATACATATATATATATATATATATATATGTTGAACTTAGTATTATGGTAAGTCGCAAGTGACAATAATTGTTATGGGAATAAAAGAAAAAAAAACTCAGTTTAGTGTTACCTGTAGACGGTACTATTGTAAACATTTTTAATCGTGATTGATTTATCATGATAGTGACATATGACAATAATTACTTTTTCGACAACATTTATATACAAACTTACAGTAGTATAAGCTTTGTTATATACTATACAATGTAAATTAGTACTCATATTCTGTTTTTTTTTTATTTTTGTTTTCTAAAATTAGGTAGCAACATTTTCTAAACTTCAAATTACTGATACTAATGAGGAAATTAGTAAAATAGCTTTAATAGTTTGTAAGTTAGGTTAGTTAGAGTATATGTACTAATCACTGTTTAGATATATATATACTTAACAAAAAAATTTTGTTCTTCAACTTGCCCCCTACTTTTGTACATACATTGTATAACTTGTACATTTTCGTTTCAAAAAAGTATATTTACAAGAATCTCATAGGTGGTACGTTAAATATTTGATGATCTTTATAATGAATTTATAAATGTATATGTTTAAAATCGGTTGTTTGTTAGATATACTAACGTCCCTCAAAGTCTATGCTCAAATATAAAAAAAAAATATTTAAAAAAAAAAACAAAGAGTAAGACGCTGCACAGAAGCAAAATATCATATATAGACTACAATACCATTTGAGAATATTTTAGTGACAAAAATTTAATTTATTTAATAAAAAAAAAATTATGGTTATAAATTTTACTAAGTATAGAGCAACTGCTGGCAATGTCCACTATTAGAAATTGCTCTTAATTGCCATTTTATATTTCATAGAACCCATCTAATTTTCTTGGAAAATCAAATAATTTTAATCCAACGTCAGCTAATATGAGTTAACTAATATTACATGTATATTAGCTGATGTTAGTTCAGGCTCGTAGTTACCTACAAAATTTTGTTAGTTTAAAATTTTAATGCAAAAAGTGGTTTTTGACTTATACACACTCTGGTCATAGAAAAATGGTAGATACGATTAAGAGTTTACGAAAGTTTTATAGATTTTCAATAGGTATATCAAATTAGAATAACAATATAACACGTTGATAACAAATATTGATACCGTTCCGTATTGTTTTCAATTACCGTGTGTGTTTTTTTTTTTATGTATTTTACCAGCTGTTCGGAATTACACACTTAGGATAGGTAGTAAGAAAGTATGGTTGTCGACTTCTTATGACTCCCCTTCTTATCTCGAGCTTTCTACTAGAGTAGGTACATGATAGATATAAATAAACTCTAATATAAAATGGTAGTGAATGTGTGAGGCACGTGATAACAATGTGATAGGCATAATGGGGGGTTATAAAATGGCCACTTTCGATTTTGTAATAGATCATACACGATTCACATTTGATTTGGTGTTGGTATTTATTTTGAGTTTTTAATTTAATTGTATAAATATTTTTAACCAGCACCTCTTAATTTTAATAGATTTTTGAGAATACGAGTATCTTGTAGTGAAATCTGTAAGTAATAATAAAAATGTATAGGAATGTGTAGTTACTTGTACAATGATTTTATATTCAGTTCTGAGATTTATATGACTGATATTTTTTTTATAGAAATCCATAAAATAGCCGTTTTAGAATGTTATTCATTCTCTCTTTTCATTTAAGAGTTTCCTCTTGTCGGTGCAACTAATTCATGCATCTTCCTCCAGCCAGCTCTATCCCAGGCCATATCCTTTATCTCCCTATACGAGATGACGCCTAGTATTTCCTTTATCTGTCCCATGTAGTTAATCCTCGGTCTTCCTCTTCCTCTTTTGCCCTCTATCTTTCCTGCTATTCTTCTCTTCCTGTTATTCATAAGGAACTATTAAAAATATTGAATCACCCATACTAATACAGCTCATCTCCTTGTCGAATGAGTGTAATAATTTGCGTAAATTCAGTCTGATACAGTCTGAGTATTTTGTGACAATATTACGTTCACTATATCTGTTGAATTCTTGTCATCAAAATTTGTATTAATTCAAATATGAATCGTTTTATATGATCCAATTATGAACGAAAGTGACAATTTTAAATGCCTACCCTGGTATGCGAGATGAAAATCGGGCGCAGCCCTACGTAGCGTTTCTTCTTATCTATCATTGAATTATTGTCGACATATAAAGTTATACACATATAACCTTCGTGTGTATGTTCGTTTTATAACGATGTTAGATGTTCAAGCAAATTGGATTCGATGCTCAATTCACTAGTAAATGAAGACTCGAGAAATTATCTCTTTATCAAGGAAATATATGAGAAAAGTTTTTATAGACTTGAAGACTATTTTAATGTATAATTTTATAAACAAGTTTCAAATGATATATTTGCACGCCACACGTTTTAATACAGAGCGTCTTTTTTAACATTAAACGCTTCTAACGTGTACCTGTATTCAAGCAAATAAATTTATCATTCATTCATTCATTTATATGTGTACTACATTTTGTATAGCGATTGATAACTAGCCCAAATTTTAATAACTTAACTATCCGGCTATTTATGATGTAAAAGCTGGCTAAATAGTCAGTTATTCTTGTCGACTATTACTTAGTATTAATTAATATGGGAGATTAGATTTTTCTATCGTTTTTCGACCCATAATCCTTTGAGAAAGATGTTTTTTTAATTATACAGCACTATCATACCTACTTGTACAACAATTAGTCCTATACCTTAAGGTTGTCTTGAAAAGATTGCTCTCAGCAATAAGACCGCCTTACTGTACTTATACAATTGTATCGTTGAGTTTGTAAATTGCCTTGCTTATTTCCTATATTGTAGAATACAAATAAAGTATACTCATTCATTTAATTTCACTTGTAAAATGCTTTCTCAAAAGCATGTTTACCATTTAACCCTGATATATCCACGATTAAGAGTAAAAATATCTCCCTTCCACTGGTAAAGTTATAAATTATTATTATATGTGATATATTGTCAATATTCGCAAACTTCCGCGTCTCCCGAACTATCTGAACACTTGTATGCGTTCTACGAATTACAATTCGCGGAAGATTCACTTTACAACTATCCTACTATCAACATCCATCGGTTTCATTCAAATAATTTGATACAAATTTGTAGAATTGAAATACAGGAAAACATGACGATATATGTGACAAATTGATAAGTTTTAAAATGTGAATAACTTGAACAGTTTTCGTTTAAGTTTATAACCATAAATGGTTAAACAGTTAATGCAACGCACGGTTGTAAACTATAAATTTATAGTGTTCCAAGTATAAAAAGCAACATATTGTGACGATTAAAAATATAATAAGTTGTATTGCTGATGAACATTTTTTTTTAGAAAACACTATTAAATTAGCTCGAATCTAAGCAAACTAAAAAACTATTAAGTTCAATTTAGTAGCCAAGTCTACAGTATCATATTTACAGTAAGTTATAGCTTTTACTGTTTTCTGTTCACATTTTAAAGTCAAAGTGTAATTTACCTGAAGGTAGAATAAAAGTGAGTATTAGAACCAATAGAGAGCGTTGTCGCGTTCTATATCAAATTATCTACGTAATCAATACCTTTTTTTTTAATAATAAATATTTTTTTTTAATTGGATGGTTTAAAAAAAAAGAATTAAATTTATACTTTTTAAATGTATAAGTAATATTAAGTTATTCCTGCTTACTTTAATACCTAATCCTTTCTTATTGCACAATTTATATATATACCAAATTAAAAAAAAAATTGTTTATTTTAATCGAATGGTTAGGATTCAATCAATGTTTAAATAACATTGGATATTGGCGGCCACTCTTCTGAATTTACTTTTTATTCCCATTTATTTTTAATTTCTGAATAAGCTACGGTCAGCTTAATTGAATTATCTGTAATTGAACTAATTAAAGTGTCAATAAACAAATCTAAGCCAAACCATAGAGTTTTCTGTGTATAGATGAAATGCAAAATATTGAATAATTAGGCATAAATTATTACGTTTCCGATCAAAATAAATATTAGGTATTTTTATATTTGAATCAATTATTAAGTGACAACATATAAAATGTTATAGTTATTTTATTGGGAATGCCCAAATATAATTTAAGGATAGATAGGAAGTCCAAAGGCTGATCGTAAAGGGCAAAGATGGGACATTAGGCCGAGTGGGTGGGTAAATCTCTTTATTAGCTGGCTTGTATAGACATTGTGGTACGCGTCGCTGTTCATCGCTAACTCCTGTCACACGGTCTCGTTTCCAAGTAGTAGCGTGCTCTAGATCCAGATAGTTCTTATATCAGAAAATATTTTACGACCATACCTAATATAAATAACATAAAAGAAATGCATTGGTATTTGGCTTTATATAGAACATGTGTAGTTATATACATGTTCAGCTGTAATGCTACACAGTAGCTGTACATAGGTACGTGTAACAACTATGTACATGTGTGTAATGAAATGTAATACATAATATATGGTATACCATATTCGTAGTTATACATTTATAATTGCTGTTGGATCTCTTATTATGTAGAGAAAATGTTTCGTGTTCAGAGCATATCTTCTTTGGGTCAACAGTTGACTCTTGCTCATAGTATAGGACAGATTATAATATAGGTATGTATTTGTAAAGAGAACGTCATACGTCTAGCAATTATTGTAATTAGCGACAATAAATATTTTGATATCTAAATAATGATTCTAAACTTTATACTTTGTGTAAGAAGCTTGGAACTCGGATGACCGCTTCACTTGTACGAGTTTCGTTTGTAATGAACATTTTGTAACAGTGTAACGAACACGGTGAGGCGCGCATGTTACACGCGAACATAATGGTTGTGTATTAAGTGTTTAGTGACTGCATGTTGCTGTAGCGGCGCCGGTCGGCGTCGATTGTACTCGTCACTGTACTGGCCCTACTTGCTGTACATCGTTGTAGAACTCACCTAATGTACCTAGTTATTACGAACATCTGTTACTTTGAACACTGCTTGGTGGACAACTCGCCCGGTCCAACCATTTATGCACTGTGCGTTTTCAGCGACGTCATTTATGAATTTTTAATTGTTACTTAAATGTAATTAAATATGGTATTATTTAAAGAAATATATTTATCGTACGTCAATAATGAGAAATATATATTTGACGTTTTTAATAAAAAAAAAAAGTATTTTCCTAATCATGGTACACGATGTGTCTGCAGAGAAAATTTATATTTAAAATGTATAAAACAAGTGGTCAATTTAAGTCATCGAGTAAAGAATTATGTATATCGCCACAGTATCAATTATAGACGTTCCAATTAGAACATATCAACAAATGTTTTGAACACTGTTGCGCTGCTACTGTAGCGCGCGTATGTTACACGTGATCAGACAATATTATGGACAATATCATTGTGATTGAAATAGGGTATTCGATCTTGACCTAAAAAATCGATTTTCTGAATCGATTGGAATAGGAAAATTCGTATATAATGAGACATATAAATCTCGATCTATTCATTTCTGTATCGATCTATGAAAAGATCATTTAAAAAAAATCGAAAATGAGGTCCAAAAGATCGATCTTCGATGAAATCGAATCAAGATCGAAAACTCTAAAACAAAACTGGACAATAAATTGTTTGGTGGCAATTATTGTAACTAGATATGAATATTTTAATGAAGTTTGTATTTTTTCAACATCTAGGCTTATGACTCAGTCTTCGTAGTATAGCAAATTGTCAGTAAGATATTAGGCGACGGTAATAAATTGGGGTACGTAACGGTTGCAACAATATGATTTGATGCTCCGAGACGCTGCGCAGACGTATTCCGTAATAACCTACACATTATGTTACTGCTAGAACTTATATACCTAAACTACTGTGGTAAAGATATAACACTAATTATATTTATACATTTTTGAGCTTATTTTGAATTTTTTTTTTTTTTATACAACTTAGAATGGCAAACAAGCTGACGGCCCACCTGATGGAAAGTGGTAACCGTCGCCTATAGACATGAGCAGTACCATGGACATAACAGAGTATACTGTTTCGCCCATGATACCCCCCATGCGCTGCCATTCCTGAGGACTCAGGTGTTATTCCTCTGTACCCAGTAAATTCACGCCATATCCCACTCTTCAAACCGAAACACAGCCATGCAAACACAACTGCTTCACGGTTGAAACACGAATGGGACAGAGGTACCCAAGCAATCGACTTTTGTACAAAGTCTCCCTCTGGTATTGAATTTATTTATTTTGAATTGTGATACTATCACTTGAAATAATTAATAATAACAGAGGACGGAGATCATATTTAGATAGCAGTCGTCTTTAATTTTAAATATCTCAAATTTTCACTTTTATTTAAATCATTAAATATTCCATATTTGGTAAATTATCATAAGTCCATACAATTTAATTAAAATTCCCATAGAATGGTATTATTTATGAAATTATTAAATAGTGATTAAATTAATGAAATACGTTTAAACCTATATTTACATTGTCTTCCATTATAATTGATAATCTTATACACCGAATAGATAAAAATAAATAAATAAATAAATATACTGCTTATATTATATTATATATTTAATTATTTTAAAGGATACTTTAAATTTTGTTCCTTCAATAATGGATATACGAATATAGAGTTAAATGAAAATTACTCAACAAAATCAAGATTAACATGACGCTACAAACTATAAAATACATATGGAAAACTCAAAATTTTAATTCTCTTTTTTTTTTACCAATGTCTATTTAAAAACAAATGCAGTTGCATTGATAGAAAAGTCCCTTAACGATTTAGATTTCAACTATATACCATACGTACAGAATGACAATTGTATGACCACTGTCCTATTAACAAATATTTAATACAATTCAACAAATAGTTCCCATCCTTATGTCACCATGATTAGGGATAGCATGGCACTTATGGTTTGATTTATAGCTACCTATCTCTAATATGTAACGATGCAAGAAATTGCTCGCAAGCGGCTGTCATCCATGCGAGGGACTGTTTAATTGCAGTTCACCAATTTATAGGGCTTATCTTCAAGCCACATTCAGGATAAGCAGAGAGAAGCGAGTATCAAAAGCCTGTTCTCTTATGTACATGCAACTCTTGCTCTTTTTTCTAAAATTCGTTGCATAGATACAAGTTAGTTACAGAGACTCTTAATGATGAAGCCCAAATTCTTTACCTAATAGACTGCAAACCTTAGCATATGCGAGCGTACACCAAAAGAGCAACCGTAAGTGCTTGAGAATCCAAATCCAATACATAGTAAAAAAAAAGTCTATCGCATAGTGTACTATATAGTCAGGTTTAGTATGCTTAGATGTTGAACTGTGTAACTATATAACTGTTTTTGTTTCGATCAATTTATTAAAATAAATTTTCTGTCGATATTAATTTAAAACATCTAGGTATCAATTGCAATATACAAATGAAGGAAAAGTTTTTCTATAAACAATAAAAAAATAAATTATCCCTATATATATATATATATATATATATATATATATATATATATATATATATATATATATATATATATCAATAACATTAATAACCCGACAACAATACACAACTCGATTCCTTGATCTCGCTATATCCAATAAAATCGTAAAGGGTGTTGACTTACTTGTTCCCCGCTCGTCACGCCTCCTCGCCCCTCCGGGAACTTAATCCCATCTTCTATCATCATTTATATATATATATATATATATATATATATATATATATATATATATATATATATATATATATATATATATATATATATATATATATACATGTTCCAGAAATTAATATGTTTTCGCAGCGTTTCACGGATGTATTCTAAAGTTCTCTGTTAACCCCACTTTATTACATCAACCTGCCAATTAAAAAACGTAGAGATATGATAGAGACGCACAAAGTATTTATCATCTATATAATAAATAGAACTATTTTAGAGGTTTACGTTTATATACTTGCATCACAACTATAAATATATTTACATTGATGTTATAGGTACGTGTAGTTTGCGGTAATGTTGCTTTCGCGGCCTATCCTACGTTTTTATGGCAAAAATGAATCAGATACCTTCAAATGTTAATTTAATTTGTTTTTAATTGTATTACTAAAGAATAAAGTGTTTGGTTTCCGATTCTGAGGCATAATTTTTGTATAACTATCTCTAAAACTATAATTTCAATTCATTATTACAGCGAAATGTTTATTATAAACACCAATATGGGAGTATTCAAAAAGGTATATTAAGGTTTATTCAGGGTCGGCAACGCGCACTTGACACGCCTAGTGTCGCAGGCGTGCATAGGCTACGGTGACCGTTTACCATCAGACGGACTGTATGCTTATTTGCCATCATTGTGGTATAAAAATGAACTATTTTTTTTTTTAATAAAGTCGAAGTAATTATAATTTTACTTTGCGTTAGTTTGTAAGACAGCAAATTTTGTGAAACTATCAAATTGAAATATTAATAAAAAATAGGTATACAGAAATAACGCCTCAGAACACTTACAGAATACTTTACGGATGTTAAAAAACTACCTAAGTTAAGTTATAATTTGATAAACTGAAAAGATATTAGGTACTTATTCATGAAACTGAAAATTTCTCTCAAGAACTAAAGGCGAAATTTTACTAGAATTGAATAAAGTTATTAAAAAAAAAAGTAGTTAAACGCTACGTAGAACATCCGTAAAGTTATCCGTTATGTTACTATTTAATTTAAAATTAATGAATCTAGTCATTTTATTACAAGTCCGGCTATTTTTTGAAACATTTCTCTTTAACTTACCAATTCTGTAAACTATTACTTTATCTGTTAGGAATAAGTATATTGTCATATTTCAGATATAATTTTTCCGTGTCATAAATGTTAGATACGTATATTTGTTTGCCTATATTATTACTTTAAATGTACCTTTTAATTAAAAGCGATTGAGACGTACTGACAATATTAATATTTAATAAATAAAAATTACCACAAGAGAATACAACAAAATATGATGTATATACTATATTGATAAATAGATACAGAGTTTAAAAACTTTTTAGAAAGGGTGGGCTATCTCTGAAAGAGATCTCTTCCAGCCAAGCCTATAAATATTTAAATATCCCTACATATACTACTCAAAGTAATTGATGATAAATAGAGAATAAAGTTCCTCGAAAGAGGTATAATTCCTTAAAATCTTATTGTTTTTTATAAAAATATGTGACGTTTGGGTAAGTGTCAAAAATCGTATCTGACAACCCTGGTGACAGGTTCAAAAGAACTTGTTATCCAGAGCTGTAAAACATGTTAAAAAAATACAACTCCATCAATTAGGCCCTCAACTGGGCTGTCATTTCAAGTTGCATCTTATGAATTACCATGGTCTACGAGATCTTTTTTTTTTTTTTTTTTTTTTTTATACAACTTAGAATGGCAAACAAGCTGACGGCCCACCTGATGGAAAGTGGTAACCGTCGCCTATAGACATGAGCAGTACCATGGACATAACAGAATATACTGTTTCGCCCATGATACTCCCCATGCGTTGCCATTCCTGAGGACTCAGATGTTATTTAACAAGCGATAGTTAAAATTAGCTTTCAATCAGTTCATTGCATTCTTCGCTATTCCAAAATGTGTAAAATATTCTACGATTTTTCAAAACGCGGGACAAAGTAATTTAGAAACACTGATATTAGGAATTTTCTGTGTATATCCTAGTAATGTAACCTCAATTCTGAAGGACAACATTCGTTCAGTGAAGTCTCAATCGCTATTGAATTAAATTAACAAGTTTAGCTTAGTTTTTAGCTGTTTTACTTGTGTATATTTTTCATTGAACGTTACTTGTCAAGTCTAAATACATAAATATATGTTGACGTTAGTTTTGTGTCAGCGGAGCCGGGAGCAGTGTGTGTCGCTTTAATAGTTTACATTGTGTAGCTTTTTGTTCCTCAAGCTTGGATTAAATATTACAGTAACTTCGGCTGGTTTTATTTACAAACAAGTGCCTAATCTCATTACCATTACACGTGTGAGGAGAAAGTTCTCTTAGTGTCAAAAGTTTATAGGTCGCCCTCGTTATACATCTCTCTCATAAAGATCTCTGATGTGGCGTACCAGTCATTGGCTTTATGCTTCCAAAACACAAAGCAAGTGACAGTCATTTTTAAATGATTCAAATATGAATTTAAAGATTTGTGATATTTTTTTATACAACTTAGAATGGCAAACAAACTGACGGCCCACCTGATGGAAAGTGGAACCGTCGCCTATAGACATGAACAGTACCATGGATATAACAGAGTACACTGTTTCGCCCATGATACCCCCCATGCGTTGCACTTTCTGAGGACTCAGGTGTTATTCCTCTGTACCCAGTAAATTCACGCCATATCCCACCCTTCAAACCGAAACACAGCCATGCAAACACAACTGCTTCACGGTTGAAACACGAATGGGACAGAGGTACTCAAGCAATCGACTTTTGTACAAAGTCTGAAAAAGGAATGCTATCCTCGCCTGTACTATTGGTATACTACGAGTACGTTGGCGAATTACCAGTGAAAATTAATAGGTGATGATGAAAGCAAAAGCAAGCCTACGGCCACTTTCTATCATCGTACGGCTCGCCATCGACAGGGAGTTCACCCTCATACCTTACAGCCTAAATGGTCGCGTACAACGCGGTTTCAGAGATGCTTTCTCCCACGAACACTCAGGTTATGGAATGAGCTCCTTGCCCAGGTTTTCCCAAGAGTCTAGTGTCTGAGTGTCTTGTGTCTGAGTGTCTAGTGTCTAGTATCTAGTGTCTGAGTGTCTGTGTGTCTGAGTGTCTAGTGTCTGAGTGTCTAGTGTCTGAGTGTCTAGTGTCTGAGTGTCTTGTGTCTGAGTGTCTAGTGTCTGAGTGTCTAGTATCTAGTGTCTGAGTGTCTGTGTGTCTGAGTGTCTAGTGTCTGAGTGTCTAGTGTCTGAGTGTCTAGTGTCTGAGTGTCTTGTGTCTGAGTGTCTAGTGTCTTGTGTCTTGTAGTGTCTAGTGTCTGAGTGTCTAGTGTCTGAGTGTCTGTGTGTCTGAGTGTCTAGTGTCTGAGTGTCTAGTGTCTGAGTGTCTAGTGTCTGAGTGTCTCGTGTCTGAGTGTCTAGTGTCTAGTGTCTGAGTGTCTAGTGTCTGAGTGTCTAGTGTCTGAGTGTCTATTGTCTGAGTGTCTAGTGTCTAGTGTCTGAGTGTCTAGTGTCTGAGTGTCTAGTGTCTGAGTGTCTGTGTGTCTGAGTGTCTAGTGTCTGAGTGTCTAGTGTCTGAGTGTCTAGTGTCTGAGTGTCTTGTGTCTGAGTGTCTAGTGTCTGAGTGTCTAGTATCTAGTGTCTGAGTGTCTGTGTGTCTGAGTGTCTAGTGTCTGAGTGTCTAGTGTCTGAGTGTCTAGTGTCTGAGTGTCTCGTGTCTGAGTGTCTAGTGTCTAGTGTCTGAGTGTCTAGTGTCTGAGTGTCTAGTGTCTGAGTGTCTATTGTCTGAGTGTCTAGTGTCTAGTGTCTGAGTGTCTAGTGTCTAGTGTCTGAGTGTCTAGTGTCTGAGTGTCTAGTGTCTGAGTGTCTATTGTCTGAGTGTCTAGTGTCTAGTGTCTGAGTGTCTAGTGTATGAGTGTGTAGTGTCCGAGTGTCTAGTGTCTAGTGTCTGAGTGTCTAGTGTCTAGTGTCTGAGTGTCTGCGTGTCTATGTGTCTGAGTGTCTGAGTGTCTAGTGTCTGAGTGTCTAGTCTCCGAGTGTCTAGTGTCTGAGTGTCTAGTGTCTGAGTGTCTAGTGTCTGAGTGTCTAGTATCTAGTGTCTAGTGTCTGGCGTCTAGTGTCTGAGTGTCTAGTGTCTAGTGTCCGAGTGTCTAGTGTCTAGTGTCTGAGTGTCTAGTGTCTAGTGTCTGAGTGTCTAGTGCCTGAGTGTCTAGTGTCTGAGTGTCTAGTGTCTGAGTGTCTAGTGTCCGAGTGTCTAGTGTCTAGTGTCTGAGTGTCTAGTGTCTGAGTGTCTAGTGTCTGAGTGTCTAGTGTCTAGTGTCTGAGTGTCTAGTGTCTGAGTGTCTAGTGTCTAGTGTCTGGCGTCTAGTGTCTGAGTGTCTAGTGTCTAGTGTCTAATGTCTGAGTGTCTAGTGTCTGAGTGTCTAGTGTCTAGTGTCTGAGTGTCTAGTGTCCGAGTGTCTAGTGTCTGAGTGTATAGTGTCCGAGTGTCTAGTGTCTGAGTGTCTAGTGTCCGAATGTCTAGTGTCTGAGTGTCTGAGTGTCTAGTGTCTAGTGTTTGTGTGTCTAGTCTCCGAGTGTCTAGTGTCTGAGTGTCTAGTGTCCAGTATCTAGTGTCTGAGTGTCTGCGTGTCTAAGTGTCTGAGTGTCTGAGTGTCTAGTGTATGAGTGTCTAGTCTCCGAGTGTCTGAGTGTCTGAGTGTCTAGTGTCTAGTGTCTAGTGTCTGGCGTCTAGTGTCCGAGTGTCTAGTGTCTGAGTGTCTAGTGTCTGAGTGTCTAGTGTCTGAGTGTCTAGTGTCTAGTGTCTGGCGTCTAGTGTCCGAGTGTCTAGTGTCTGAGTGTCTAGTGTCTGAGTGTCTAGTGTCTGAGTGTCTCGTGTCTGAGTGTCTAGTGTCTAGTGTCTGAGTGTCTAGTGTCTGAGTGTCTAGTGTCTGAGTGTCTATTGTCTGAGTGTCTAGTGTCTAGTGTCTGAGTGTCTAGTGTCTAGTGTCTGAGTGTCTAGTGTCTGAGTGTCTAGTGTCTGAGTGTCTATTGTCTGAGTGTCTAGTGTCTAGTGTCTGAGTGTCTAGTGTATGAGTGTGTAGTGTCCGAGTGTCTAGTGTCTAGTGTCTGAGTGTCTAGTGTCTAGTGTCTGAGTGTCTGCGTGTCTATGTGTCTGAGTGTCTGAGTGTCTAGTGTCTGAGTGTCTAGTCTCCGAGTGTCTAGTGTCTGAGTGTCTAGTGTCTGAGTGTCTAGTGTCTGAGTGTCTAGTATCTAGTGTCTAGTGTCTGGCGTCTAGTGTCTGAGTGTCTAGTGTCTAGTGTCCGAGTGTCTAGTGTCTAGTGTCTGAGTGTCTAGTGTCTAGTGTCTGAGTGTCTAGTGCCTGAGTGTCTAGTGTCTGAGTGTCTAGTGTCTGAGTGTCTAGTGTCCGAGTGTCTAGTGTCTAGTGTCTGAGTGTCTAGTGTCTGAGTGTCTAGTGTCTGAGTGTCTAGTGTCTGAGTGTCTAGTGTCTGAGTGTCTAGTGTCTAGTGTCTGGCGTCTAGTGTCTGAGTGTCTAGTGTCTAGTGTCTAATGTCTGAGTGTCTAGTGTCTGAGTGTCTAGTGTCTAGTGTCTGAGTGTCTAGTGTCCGAGTGTCTAGTGTCTGAGTGTATAGTGTCCGAGTGTCTAGTGTCTGAGTGTCTAGTGTCCGAATGTCTAGTGTCTGAGTGTCTGAGTGTCTAGTGTCTAGTGTTTGTGTGTCTAGTCTCCGAGTGTCTAGTGTCTGAGTGTCTAGTGTCCAGTATCTAGTGTCTGAGTGTCTGCGTGTCTAAGTGTCTGAGTGTCTGAGTGTCTAGTGTATGAGTGTCTAGTCTCCGAGTGTCTGAGTGTCTAGTGTCTAGTGTCTGGCGTCTAGTGTCCGAGTGTCTAGTGTCTGAGTGTCTAGTGTCTGAGTGTCTAGTGTCTGAGTGTCTAGTGTCTAGTGTCTGGCGTCTAGTGTCCGAGTGTCTAGTGTCTGAGTGTCTAGTGTCTGAGTGTCTAGTGTCTGAGTGTCTAGTGTCTGAGTGTCTAGTGTCTGAGTGTCTAGTGTCTAGTATCTAGTGTCTGAGTGTCTGCGTGTCTAAGTGTCTGAGTGTCTGAGTGTCTAGTCTTCGAGTGTCTAGTGTCTGAGTGTCTAGTGTCTGAGTGTCTAGTATCCGAGTGTCTAGTGTCTGAGTGTCTCGTGTCCAGTGTCTGCGTGTCTAGTGTCTGAGTGTCTAGTGTCTGAGTATCTAGTGTCTGAGTGTCTAGTGTATGAGTGTCCAGTGTCTGAGTGTCTAGTGTCTGAGTGTCTAGTGTCTGAGTGTCTAGTGTCTGAGTGTCTAGTGTCTGAGTGTCTAGTGTCTGAGTGTCTAGTGTCTGAGTGTCTAGTGTCTGAGTGTCTAGTGTCCAGTGTCTGACTGTCTAGTGTCTGAGTATCTAGTGTCTGAGTGTCAGCGTGTCTAAGTGTTTGAGTGTCTGAGTCTCTAGTGTCTGAGTGTCTAGTCTCCGAGTGTCTAGTGTCTGAGTGTCTAGTGTCTAGTGTCTGGCGTCTAGTGTCCGAATGTCTAGTGTCTGGCGTCTAGTGTCTGGCGTCTAGTGTCTGAGTGTCTAGTGTCTGAGTGTCTGAGTGTCTAGTGTCTAGTGTTTGAGTGTCTAGTCTCCGAGTGTCTAGTGTCTGAGTGTCTAGTGTCTGAGTGTCTAGTGTCTGAGTGTCTAGTGTCCGAATGTCTAGTGTCTGAGTGTCTAGTGTCCGAATGTCTAGTGTCTGAGTGTCTGAGTGTCTAGTGTCTGAGTGTCTGAGTGTCTAGTGTCTAGAATTTGAGTGTCTAGTGTCTGAGTGTCTAGTGTCTGAGTGTCTAGTGTCTGAGTGTCTAGTGTCTGAGTGTCTAGTGTCTGAGTGTCTAGTGTCTGAGTGTCTAGTGTCTGAGTGTCTAGTGTCTGAGTGTCTAGTGTCTAGTGTCTGAGTGTCTAGTGTCTAGTATCTAGTGTCTGAGTGTCTGCGTGTCTAAGTGTCTGAGTGTCTGAGTGTTTAGTCTCCGAGTGTCTAGTGTCTGAGTGTCTAGATTCTGAGTGTCTAGTATCCGAGTGTCTAGTGTCTGAGTGTCTCGTGTCCAGTGTCTGAGTGTCTAGTGTCTGAGTGTCTAGTGTCTGAGTATCTAGTGTCTGAGTGTCTAGTGTATGAGTGTCTAGTCTCCGAGTGTCTGAGTGTCTGAGTGTCTAGTGTCTGGCGTCTAGTGTCTGAGTGTCTAGTGTCCGAGTGTCTAGTGTCTGGCGTCTAGTGTCTGAGTGTCTAGTGTCTGTGTGTCTAGTGTCCGAGTGTCTAGTGTCTGGCGTCTAGTGTCTGAGTGTCTAGTGTCTGAGTGTCTAGTGTCTGAGTGTCTAGTGTCTGAGTGTCTGAGTGTCTGAGTGTCTAGTGTCTAGTGTTTGTGTGTCTAGTCTCCGAGTGTCTAGTGTCTGAGTGTCTAGTGTCTGAGTGTCTAGTGTCCAGTATCTAGTGTCTGAGTGTCTGCGTGTCTAGTGTCTGAGTGTCTAGTCTCCGAGTGTCTAGTGTCTGAGTGTCTAGTGTCCGAGTGTCTAGTGTCTGAGTGTCTCGTGTCCAGTGTCTGAGTGTCTAGTGTCTGAGTGTCTAGTCTCCGAGTGTCTAGTGTCTGAGTGTCTAGTGTCTGAGTGTCTAGTGTCCGAGTGTCTAGTGTCTAGTGTCTGAGTGTCTAGTGTCTGAGTGTCTAGTGTCTAGTGTCTGGCGTCTAGTGTCTGAGTGTCTAGTGTCTAGTGTCTGGCGTCTAGTGTCTGGCGTCTAGTGTCTGAGTGTCTAGTGTCTGAGTGTCTAGTGTCTGAGTGTCTGAGTGTCTAGTGTCTAGTGTTTGTGTGTCTAGTCTCCGAGTGTCTAGTGTCTGAGTGTCTAGTGTCTAGTATCTAGTGTCTGAGTGTCTGCGTGTCTAAGTGTCTGAGTGTCTGAGTGTCTAGTCTCCGAGTGTCTAGTGTCTGAGTGTCTAGTGTCTGAGTGTCTAGTGTCTGAGTGTCTCGTGTCCAGTGTCTAGTGTCTGAGTGTCTGCGTGTCTAAGTGTCTGAGTGTGTCTGAGTGTCTAGTGTATGAGTGTCTAGTCTCCGAGTGTCTGAGTGTCTGAGTGTCTAGTGTCTAGTGTCTAGTGTCTGGCGTCTAGTGTCCGAGTGTCTAGTGTCTGAGTGTCTAGTGTCTGAGTGTCTAGTGTCTGAGTGTCTAGTGTCTGAGTGTCTAGTGTCTGAGTGTCTAGTGTCTGAGTGTCTAGTGTCTGAGTGTCTAGTGTCTGAGTGTCTAGTGTCTAGTATCTAGTGTCTGAGTGTCTGCGTGTCTAAGTGTCTGAGTGTCTGAGTGTCTAGTCTTCGAGTGTCTAGTGTCTGAGTGTCTAGTGTCTGAGTGTCTAGTATCCGAGTGTCTAGTGTCTGAGTGTCTCGTGTCCAGTGTCTGAGTGTCTGAGTGTCTAGTGTATGAATGTCTAGTCTCCGAGTGTCTGAGTGTCTGAGTGTCTAGTGTCTAGTGTCTGAGTGTTTAGTGTCTGAGTGTCTAGTGTCTGGCGTCTAGTGTCCGAATGTCTAGTGTCTGGCGTCTAGTGTCTGGCGTCTAGTGTCTGAGTGTCTAGTGTCTGAGTGTCTGAGTGTCTAGTGTCTAGTGTTTGAGTGTCTAGTCTCCGAGTGTCTAGTGTCTGAGTGTCTAGTGTCTGAGTGTCTAGTGTCTGAGTGTCTAGTGTATGAGTGTCTAGTCTCCGAGTGTCTGAGTGTCTGAGTGTCTAGTGTCTAGTGTCTAGTGTCTGGCGTCTAGTGTCCGAGTGTCTAGTGTCTGAGTGTCTAGTGTCTGAGTGTCTAGTGTCTGAGTGTCTAGTGTCTGAGTGTCTAGTGTCTGAGTGTCTAGTGTCTGAGTGTCTAGTGTCTGAGTGTCTAGTGTCTAGTATCTAGTGTCTGAGTGTCTGCGTGTCTAAGTGTCTGAGTGTCTGAGTGACTAGTCTTCGAGTGTCTAGTGTCTGAGTGTCTAGTATCCGAGTGTCTAGTGTCTGAGTGTCTCGTGTCCAGTGTCTGAGTGTCTAGTGTCTGAGTGTCTAGTGTCTGAGTATCTAGTGTCTGAGTGTCTAGTGTATGAGTGTCTAGTCTTAGGTGGTAGAGCCACGCTGTAATACCATATGGTATTGCAGCATGAATGGGCCGGCTCGACCGGGGAAGTACCACACCCTCACAGAATACCGACGCTAAGTGGTTGCACTTTCAGTGCGATCACATTCCGTACGGTGAGTGAGGGAGTCCGGAGGCCCATCCCATACCCATCCCACACCCATCCCTTTCCTATTCCTAAAATCCTTTCCCCAACCCCGTCCCCCTATCTTACAACACGCAACCATGGCAGTGGAATTAAAAAAAAAAAAATAACATACCCCAGGGAGGTACCAATAACCATGTTGCTGGAGAATCCTCTCTCGAGCAACCACGCTCGGGCTGCCCTGCGTATTCTGGGGGGGGCAAAATTCCGCTCTTTGGAACCAAGGGCAAACGGAGCAAGATTTCTACGGCATCCCCTTCGCTCAATGTGAGCTTCTGCAATATCAGGGGATTACATTCTAACCTAAACGCTGTCCACCACCACCTAGAAACGGCGCGGCCGGCATTGCTCTTTCTAACGGAGACACAGATATCCTCTCCAAACGAAACTTCATACCTGACGTACCCGGGCTATAAACTTGAACATTGTTTTGTTTCGCGTGCCGGTGTATGCGCGTATGTCAGAGAGGATATCTGCTGTCGCCGCCTTGGAACTCTTGAAGGTACGGACCTGTCTATTTTATGGCTGCGCGTAGACTGCAATGACCATCCTCGCGTCTATGCATGCCTATACAGGTCCCACAGCGGTAACATCGAAACCGACCAACTCATTGAGCACGTCCAAATGGCTACAGATTCCCTGCTCGAACAGATTCCTTCCGCTGAAGTCGTGATTCTTGGCGATTTTAATGCCCACCATACCGAATGGCTTGGTTCACGTACAACCGACTATGCGGGAAGATCTGTTCATGACTTTGCTTTGGCTTATGGTCTGACGCAGCTTGTTTCCTCGCCTACGCGAATACCTGATGTGTTGGACCATTCACCTTCACTGTTGGACCTTCTGCTGACCACCCACCCAGACAACTATGTGATTTCCGTCGAAGCTCCGCTTGGATCGTCGGATCACAGTCTGGTACGGAGCGAGGTGCCTCTCATGAGTCCGATTCCACCACGTTCCACGGGTAGACGTCGTGTCTGGCACTACAGGTCAGCGGACTGGGATGAGATGCGGATTTTTTTCGCATCTTACCCATGGAGGCGGGTTTGCTTCACACTGGATGATCCTGACGCCATTGCCGATTCCATTGCTGATGTGGTGCTTCAGGGAATGGAATTATTTATTCCTAACTCTGTGGTGCCCGTCGGCGGGAAATCCCAGCCCTGGTATGGAGCCTCTTGTAGAACAGCATCTCGTCTGAAACAGGAGTGCTTCCTAACCTGGGCTAAAGGTGTGGCGTCGCGAGATCCTAACACCAGTGCTCTCAAAAAGAAGTATAACTCTGCCTCTAGGTCTTTCAAAAGAGTTATAGCCACAGCGAAGTCAGAGCATATTAGTAGAATTGGCAAGAGATTGGCTAGTTTGCCCTCTGGGACTCGAGCTTTCTGGTCTCTTGCCAAAGCTGCACAAGGGAATTTCTGTAAGTCATCTTTTCCACCATTGCGCAGGGAGGATGACTCGTTGGCCCAGAACGCTAAGGAAAAGGCCGATCTTCTTGGATCCATCTTTGCGTCAAACTCGACATTGGATGACGGGATGAAATCACCACCGACCATCACGTGTTGTAGGAGCTCTATGCCTGACATTAAATTCACGCATAGCTCAGTGCGTAGAGCACTTTTCTCCCTCGAAATCCATAAGTCGAGTGGGCCCGATGGTATTCCTCCAATTGTGCTTAGGACGTGCGCACCAGAGTTGGCTCCGGTTCTTACGCGTCTTTTTCGGCTTAGCTACTCATCGGGCATAGTCCCAAAGTTTTGGAAGACTGCTCTGGTGCATCCGATCCCTAAAAAGGGAGATCGCTCAGATCCAGCTAACTATAGGCCCATAGCTATCACTTCCTTATTCTCGAAGGTTATGGAATCCATCATTAACCGTCAACTGCTCCGGTACCTAGAAGAGCACCAGCTGATCTGTGATCGCCAGTACGGCTTTCGACAGGGACGTTCGGCTGGTGATCTTTTAGCTTACTTAACACACCGATGGGCAGTGGCAATCGAGAGTAAGGGAGAGGCCTTAGCAGTTAGTCTGGATATCGCGAAGGCCTTTGATCGGGTGTGGCATAGAGCGCTGCTTTCAAAGCTACCTTCATTTGGGTTGCCTGCGAGACTGTGCATTTGGGTCGCCAGTTTTCTCAAGGAACGTAGCATTAAGGTCGTAGTCGACGGAGCATGCTCTGATTTAAAACCTTTGAATGCTGGTGTTCCGCAAGGCTGTGTACTATCTCCGACTCTGTTTCTTCTGCATATCAATGATATGTTACAGATAAGTAATATTCATTGCTATGCAGACGACAGTACAGGAGATACATTATATACCGGTCATGCAAAGATCTCGCGGGCACATACCGATGAGTGCCGGAATAGACTTGTGTCTGAAATCGAAACTTCACTCCATCAAGTTTCGATCTGGGGTGAACAAAATCTTGTCCAATTTAACCCCAAAAAGACACAAGTCTGCGCGTTTACCGCAAAAAAGACGCCGTTTGTCGTATCTCCTCACTTTCAGGGCACTTCCCTTGATAAAAAGTCGAGTCTAGGAATTCTGGGCGTTGATATATCTTGCGACGTCCAGTTTTGCGGTCATCTGGAGGAGAAGGCTAAGATAGCTTCCAAAAAGTTAGGAGTACTCAATAGGGTGAGACGATATTTCATGCCAGAACACCGCCTGAAATTATATAAAGCCCAAGTCAGGCCGCATATGGAATACTGTTCTCACCTGTGGGCAGGAGCGCCACAGTACCAACTCCTTCCGTTAGACCGCATTCAGAGTCGGGCGGCTCGAATTATCGATAGTCAACGCCTTACTGTCCGACTCGACCCACTGAAACTGCGCAGAGATGTTGCATCTCTGTGCATCTTCTACCGAATTTATCATGGGGAGTGTTCTGAGGAATTGTTCGGATTGATACCTGCTGCTGATTTTCACCACCGTACAACCCGCCACAAACTAAAGTTTCATCCCAATCATCTGGACGAGTGGCGGTCTTCCACCGTGCGTTTTTCAAGGCACTTTCTTCCACGCACAACCATTCTTTGGAATCAACTTCCAGCAGCAGTATTTCCGAACCGATACGACAACATAACCTTCAAGAAAAGAGTATATTCCTTTTTAAAAGGCCGGCAGCACACCTGCAATGCCGCTGGTGTTGTGGGTGATCATGGGCGGCGGTAGTCACTTACCATCAGGTGAGCCGCATGCTCGTTTGCCCCCTGTGTTGTAAAAAAAAAAAAAAAAAGTCTCCGAGTGTCCAGTGTCTGAGTGTCTAGTGTCTGAGTGTCTAGTGTCCGAGTGTCTAGTGTCTAGTGTCTGAGTGTCTAGTGTCTGAGTGTCTAGTGTCTGAGTGTCTAGTCTCCGAGTGTCTAGTGTCTGAGTGTCTAGTGTCCAGTGTCTGACTGTCTAGTGTCTGAGTATCTAGTGTCTGAGTGTCAGCGTGTCTAAGTGTTTGAGTGTCTGAGTCTCTAGTGTCTGAGTGTCTAGTCTCCGAGTGTCTAGTGTCTGAGTGTCTAGTGTCTAGTGTCTGGCGTCTAGTGTCCGAATGTCTAGTGTCTGGCGTCTAGTGTCTGAGTGTCTAGTGTCTGAGTGTCTGAGTGTCTAGTGTCTAGTGTTTGAGTGTCTAGTCTCCGAGTGTCTAGTGTCTGAGTGTATAGTGTCCGAGTGTCTAGTGTCTGAGTGTCTAGTGTCCGAATGTCTAGTGTCTGAGTGTCTGAGTGTCTAGTGTCTGAGTGTCTGAGTGTCTAGTGTCTAGTGTTTGAGTGTCTAGTCTCCGAGTGTCTAGTGTCTGAGTGTCTAGTGTCTTTGTGTCTAGTGTCTTTGTGTCTAGTGTCTGAGTGTCTCGTGTCCAGTGTCTGAGTGTCTAGTGTCTGAGTGTCTAGTGTCTGAGTATCTAGTGTCTGAGTGTCTAGCGTATGAGTGTCTAGTCTCCGAGTGTCTGAGTGTCTGAGTGTCTAGTGTCTGGCGTCTAGTGTCTGAGTGTCTAGTGTCCGAGTGTCTAGTGTCTGGCGTCTAGTGTCTGAGTGTCTAGTGTGTGTGTGTCTAGTGTCCGAGTGTCTAGTGTCTGGCGTCTAGTGTCTGAGTGTCTAGTGTCTGAGTGTCTAGTGTCTGAGTGTCTAGTGTCTGAGTGTCTGAGTGTCTGAGTGTCTAGTGTCTAGTGTTTGTGTGTCTAGTCTCCGAGTGTCTAGTGTCTGAGTGTCTAGTGTCTGAGTGTCTAGTGTCCAGTATCTAGTGTCTGAGTGTCTGCGTGTCTAGTGTATGAGTGTCTAGTCTCCGAGTGTCCAGTGTCTGAGTGTCTAGTGTCTGAGTGTCTAGTGTCCGAGTGTCTAGTGTCTAGTGTCTGAGTGTCTAGTGTCTGAGTGTCTAGTGTCTAGTGTCTGGCGTCTAGTGTCTGAGTGTCTAGTGTCTGGCGTCTAGTGTCTGGCGTCTAGTGTCTGAGTGTCTAGTGTCTGAGTGTCTAGTGTCTGAGTGTCTGAGTGTCTAGTGTCTAGTGTTTGTGTGTCTAGTCTCCGAGTGTCTAGTGTCTGAGTGTCTAGTGTCTAGTATCTAGTGTCTGAGTGTCTGCGTGTCTAAGTGTCTGAGTGTCTAGTCTCCGAGTGTCTAGTGTCTGAGTGTCTAGTGTCTGAGTGTCTCGTGTCCAGTGTCTAGTGTCCGAGTGTCTAGTGTCTGGCGTCTAGTGTCTGAGTGTCTAGTATCTGAGTGTCTAGTGTCTGAGTGTCTGAGTGTCTAGTGTCTAGTGTTTGTGTGTCTAGTCTCCGAGTGTCTAGTGTCTGAGTGTCTAGTGTCTGAGTGTCTAGTGTCTGAGTGTCTAGTGTCCAGTATCTAGTGTCTGAGTGTCTGCGTGTCTAAGTGTCTGAGTGTCTAGTGTCCAGTATCTAGTGTCTGAGTGTCTGCGTGTCTAGTGTCTGAGTGTCTAGTCTCCGAGTGTCTAGTGTCTGAGTGTCTAGTGTCCGAGTGTCTAGTGTCTGAGTGTCTCGTGTCCAGTGTCTGAGTGTCTAGTGTCTGAGTATCTAGTGTCTGAGTGTCTAGTGTATGAGTGTCTAGTCTCCGAGTGTCCAGTGTCTGAGTGTCTAGTGTCTGAGTGTCTAGTGTCCGAGTGTCTAGTGTCTGAGTGTCTAGTGTATGAGTGTCTAGTGTCTAGTGTCTGGCGTCTAGTGTCTGAGTGTCTAGTGTCTAGTGTCCGAGTGTCTAGTGTATAGTATCTGAGTGTCTAGTGTCTAGTGTCTGAGTGTCTAGTGTCCAGTGTCTGAGTGTCTAGTGTCTAGTATAGTGTCTGAGTGTCTGTGTGTCTAAGTGTCTGAGTGTCTAGTGTCTAGTGTCTGAGTGTCTAGTGTCTAGTGTCTGGCGTCTAGTGTCTGAGTGTCTAGTGTCTAGTGTCTAGTGTCCGAGTGTCTAGTGTATAGTATCTGAGTGTCTAGTGTCTAGTGTCTGAGTGTCTAGTGTCCAGTGTCTGAGTGTCTAGTGTCTAGTATAGTGTCTGAGTGTCTGTGTGTCTAAGTGTCTGAGTGTCTGAGTGTCTAGTGTCTGAGTGTCTAGTCTCCGAGTGTCTAGTGTCTGAGTGTCTAGTGTCTGAGTGTCTAGTGTCTGAGTGTCTGGCGTCTAGTGTCTGAGTGTCTAGTGTCTGAGTGTCTAGTGTCTGAGTGTCTAGTGTCTGAGTGTCTAGTGTCTGAATGTCTAGTGTCTGAGTGTCTGGCGTCTAGTGTCTGAGTGTCTAGTGTCTAAGTGTCTAGTGTCTGAGTGTCTAGTGTCTAGTTTCTGACTGTCTAGTGTCTAGTGTCTGGCGTCTAGTGTCCGAGAGTCAAGTATCTGAGTGTCTAGTGTCTGAGTGTCTAGTGTCTGAGAGTCAAGTGTCTGAGAGTCTAGTGTCTGAGTGTCTAGTGTCTGGTGTCTGGTGTCTGGTGTCTGGTGTCTAGTGTCTAGTGTCTAGTGTCTGAGTGTCTAGTGTCCGAGTGTCTAGTGTCTAGTGTCTGAGTGTCTAGTCTCCGAGTGTCTAGTGTCTGAGTGTCTAGTGTCCGAGAGTCAAGGGTCTGATTGTCTGAATGTCTAGTGTCTGAGTGTCTAGTGTCTGAGTGTCTAGTGTCTGAGTGTCTAGTGTCTGAGAGTCTAGTGTCTGAGAGTCTAGTGTCTGAGTGTCTAGTGTCTGAGTGTCTGAGTGTCTAGTGTCTAGTGTATGGTGTCTAGTGTCTGGTGTCTAGTGTCCGAGTGTCTAGTGTCCGAGTGTCTAGTGTCTAGTGTGTGTGTCTAGTGTCTGAGTGTCTAGTGTCTAGTATCTAAGTGTCTAGCATCTAAGTGTCTTGTGTCTGAGTGTCTAGTGTCAATGTGTGAAAGTGTCTGAGTGTCTAGTGTCTAGTGTCAATGAGTGAAAGTGTCTGAGTGTCTGAGTGTCTATTGTCTGAGCGTCTAGTGTGTGAGTGTCTCGTGTCTAGTGTCTAGTGTCTGAGTGTCTGCGTGTCTAAGTGTCTGAGTGTCTAGTGTCTAGTGTCTGAGAGTCTAGTCTCCGAGTGTCTAGTCTCCGAGTGTCTAGTGTCTGAGTGTCTAGTGTCTGAGTGTCTAGTGTCCGAGTGTCAAGTGTCCGAGTGTCAAGTGTCTGAGTGTTTAGTGTCTGAGTGCCTAGTGTCTAGTGTTTGAGTGTCTAGTGTCTAAGTGTCTTGTGTCTGAGTGTCTGAGAGGCTAGTGTCTGAGAGTCTAGTGTCTAGTGTCTGAGTGTCTAGTGTCCGGGAGTCAAGTGTCTGAGTGTCTAGTGTCTGAGTGTCTAGTGTCTGAGAGTCTAGTGTCTGAGAGTCTAGTGTCTGAGTGTCTAGTGTCTGGTGTCTAGTGTCTGAGTGTCTAGTGTCCGAGTGTCTAGTGTCCGAGTGTCTAGTGTCTAGTGTGTGTGTCTAGTGTCCGGGAGTCAAGTGTCTGAGTGTTAAGTGTCTGAGTGTCTAGTGTATGAGTGTCTAGTGTCTGAGTGTCTAGTCTCCGAGTGTCCAGTGTCTGAGTGTCTAGTGTCCGAGAGTCAAGTGTCTGAGTGTCTAGTCTCCGAGTGTCTGAGTGTCTAGTGTCCGAGAGCCAAGTGTCTGAGTGTCTAGTGTCCGAGAGTCAAGTATCTGAGTGTCTAGTGTCTGAGTGTCTAGTGTCTGGTGTCTGGTGTCTGGTGTCTGGTGTCTAGTGTCTAGTGTCTAGTGTCTGAGTGTCTAGTGTCCGAGTGTCTAGTGTCTAGTGTCTGAGTGTCTAGTCTCCGAGTGTCTAGTGTCTGAGTGTCTAGTGTCCGAGAGTCAAGGGTCTGATTGTCTGAATGTCTAGTGTCTGAGTGTCTAGTGTCTGAGAGTCTAGTGTCTGAGAGTCTAGTGTCTGAGTGTCTAGTGTCTGAGTGTTTAGTGTCTGAGTGTCTAGTGTCTAGTATCTAAGTGTTTAGCATCTAAGTGTCTTGTGTCTGAGTGTCTAGTGTCAATGTGTGAAAGTGTCTGAGTGTCTAGTGTCTAGTGTCAATGAGTGAAAGTGTCTGAGTGTCTGAGTGTCTAGTGTCTATTGTCTGAGCGTCTAGTGTATGAGTGTCTCGTGTCTAGTGTCTAGTGTCTAGTGTCTGAGTGTCTGCGTGTCTAAGTGTCTGAGTGTCTAGTGTCTAGTGTCTAGTGTCTGAGAGTCTAGTCTCCGAGTGTCTGAGTGTCTAGTGTTTGAGTGTCTAGTGTTCGAGTGTCAAGTGTCTGAGTGTTTAGTGTCTGAGTGTTTAGTGTCTGAGTGTCTATGTATCCGAGTATCTAAGTGTCTAGTGTCTAGTGTCAATGTGTGAAAGTGTCTAGTGTCTGAGTGTGACACACTCTGACAAGTGTCCGAGAGTCTGAGTGTCTAGTGTCTGAGTGTCTAGTGTCTGACTGTCTAGTGTCTCAGACACTAGACACTCAGACACTAGACACTCGGAGACTAGACACTCAGACACTAGACACTCAGACACTAGACACTAGACACTAGACACTAGACACTAGACACTAGACACTAGACACTCGGACACTAGACACTCAGACACTAGACACTAGACACTAGACACTAGACACTCAGACACTAGACAGTCAGACACTAGACACTCAGACTCTCGGACACTTGTCAGAGTGTGTCACACTCAGACACTAGACACTTTCACACATTGACACTAGACACTAGACACTTAGATACTCGGATACATAGACACTCAGACACTAAACACTCAGACACTTGACACTCGGACACTAGACACTCAAACACTAGACACTCAGACACTCGGAGACTAGACTCTCAGACACTAGACACTAGACACTAGACACTCAGACACTTAGACACGCAGACACTCAGACACTAGACACTAGACACGAGACACTCATACACTAGACGCTCAGACAATAGACACTAGACACTCAGACACTAGACACTCAGACACTCAGACACTTTCACTCATTGACACTAGACACTAGACGCTCAGACAATAGACACTAGACACTCAGACACTAGACACTCGGACACTAGACACTCAGACACTAGACACTAGACACCAGACACCAGACACCAGACACCAGACACTAGACACTCAGACACTAGACTCTCAGACACTTGACTCTCAGACACTAGACACTCAGACACTAGACACTCAGATACTTGACTCTCGGACACTAGACACTCAGACACTTGGCTCTCGGACACTAGACACTCAGACACTCGGAGACTAGACACTCAGACACTTGACTCTCGGACACTAGACACTCAGACACTGGACACTCGGAGACTAGACACTCAGACACTAGACACTCATACACTAGACACTCAGACACTTAACACTCAGACACTTGACTCCCGGACACTAGACACACACACTAGACACTAGACACTCGGACACTAGACACTCGGACACTAGACACTCAGACACTAGACACCAGACACTAGACACCATACACTAGACACTAGACACTCAGACACTAGACTCTCAGACACTAGACTCTCAGACACTAGACACTCAGACACTAGACACTCAGACACTTGACTCCCGGACACTAGACACTCAGACACTAGACACTAGACTCTCAGACACTAGCCTCTCAGACACTCAGACACAAGACACTTAGACACTAGACACTCAAACACTAGACACTAGGCACTCAGACACTAAACACTCAGACACTTGACACTCGGACACTTGACACTCGGACACTAGACACTCAGACACTAGATACTCAGACACTAGACACTCGGAGACTAGACACTCGGAGACTAGACTCTCAGACACTAGACACTAGACACTCAGACACTTTGACACGCAGACACTCAGACACTAGACACTAGACACGAGACACTCATACACTAGACGCTCAGACAATAGACACTAGACGCTCAGACACTAGACACTCAGACACTCAGACACTTTCACTCATTGACACTAGACACTAGACACTCAGACACTTTCACACATTGACACTAGACACTCAGACACAAGACACTTAGATGCTAGACACTTAGATACTAGACACTAGACACTCAGACACTAGACACACACACTAGACACTAGACACTCGGACACTAGACACTCGGACACTAGACACCAGACACTAGACACCATACACTAGACACTAGACACTCAGACACTCAGACACTAGACACTCAGACACTAGACTCTCAGACACTAGACTCTCAGACACTAGACACTCAGACACTAGACACTCAGACACTAGACACTCAGACACTAGACACTCAGACACTAGACATTCAGACAATCAGACCCTTGACTCTCGGACACTAGACACTCAGACACTAGACACTCGGAGACTAGACACTCAGACACTAGACACTCGGACACTAGACACTCAGACACTAGACACTAGACACTAGACACCAGACACCAGACACCAGACACCAGACACTAGACACTCAGACACTAGACTCTCAGACACTTGACTCTCAGACACTAGACACTCAGACACTAGACACTCAGATACTTGACTCTCGGACACTAGACACTCAGACACTTGGCTCTCGGACACTAGACACTCAGACACTCGGAGACTAGACACTCAGACACTTGACTCTCGGACACTAGACACTCAGACACTGGACACTCGGAGACTAGACACTCAGACACTAGACACTCATACACTAGACACTCAGACACTAGACACTCAGACACTTGACTCCCGGACACTAGACACTCAGACACTAGACACTAGACTCTCAGACACTAGCCTCTCAGACACTCAGACACAAGACACTTAGACACTAGACACTCAAACACTAGACACTAGACACTCAGACACTAGACACTCAGACACTGGACACTCGGAGACTAGACACTCATACACTAGACACTCAGACACTAGACACTCAGACACTTGACTCATGGACACTTGACACTCAGACACTAGACACTAGACAATAGACACTCAGACACTAGACACTAGATACTCAGACACTAGACACTCAGACACTAGACTCTCAGACACTAGACTCTCAGACACTAGACTCTCAGACACTCAGACACTAGATTGATGTACTCACGTATGTGTGCCTCGGCTTTGCCTCGGCCCACATTTATTTTTTTCTAAGCGTTGCCGCTTCTGGACATCGCTTTTTTCTAAAAGTCATTTTCTTTGTTTAGTAGTTCCTTTTTTGTTCATGTTGTTCCTAAGAGTATAATGCAAAAACGATCCATCCCCCAGAGGTCCATTGTAAAGGGATAAGGGCAGTACGCCCTGGTACCCTGAGGTGCAACGTTAGTGACTTATCACTATTTATACATCCTCATACCATTCATCCCTCGACACGTAAAGTAAACCATCTAATCTATCAGATATTTATATGTTGTATTTAAAGTTCGCCTTTGCTAACATTGTTATTAACTTATTGTTGTTATTGTATGTTTTAGTGCAATAAAGTATATATAAAATTCTCGTGTCGCGGTGTTTGTTACCAAACTCCTCCGAAATGGTTTTACCGATTTTCATGAAATTTTATGTTGATATTGTGTAGGTCTGAGAATCGGCAAACATCTATTTTTATACCACTCAATGATAAGAATGACCCATCCCTAAATTTTTATTTTTTTATTTTTTTGACATATTTTTTTTATTTTTATTATATTATGATTTAGCATTGAAAAATACATACAACTTCAAATTTTCACCCATTTACGATCAATCCCTTTTTTTTAATCGCAATTTTTATTTTCCGCAATAGGGTTGCACGATGGCAATCAAATATAATAATTGTAGTACGAGAAATTTTCATGTATAGTTTATAATTATAATTTAATTATATGGACATATTATAGACACACACACAAAGATTCGGCGTGGCCGAAACCGAAACTAAGGCCGAAAATAGAATGTCTGGCCGAAACTAGCTGAAACCGAAACCAAAAGAAAAAAAAGATATATACAAGAAAACGATGTCCTATTTTCTTAGTCTACTTAGTGGTAAAAAAACCAATTAGCGTCGATCGCAAAGGAAACACAGAAGTAATTATTGAATTTTATATTTCACTAATGGATACAATTTAGTTACATTAATCAACAATAGGTATAAATAACTAGATTCAACCACTAATACAGAGGATGGTTACGCGTCCATTTACTTAATTGGGTAAGTATAACTTTACTGGGAACGTCGCGCCGGCGAAACGGTACATTAAACTTTGGATCAAACAAGTGAAAACTTCCTAAACATTTCAAACAAACACGAAACTCTTAATTACAATAAATTATATATTTTATATAAACTTTAATGCCTATTTTAAAATAAGATCGTAGAATTGAAAATAGCAGAGACATAGACTACCCTCAAAGGCAAATTACTATGCATAGTATTTTCAATTCTAGATAAATACATAACATTGATATTTAAATTATCAGTAAAAATATTCGAGCAGTTTTCCATCTAGTTTGAATTGACATTATGTATATAAATAAATCTTGACATTTACATTTCATTGATGTATTGGATTTTTAAATAAAATATTCGTTACAAATAACAGTTATTATTTCGTTTAAATTGACATATTAATCGCTTACATTGATCTGGAGTTACACACACGAGGTTCTCACAGAGGTACCAGTACACGGTCAAGTGACTCGAGTCGAATCTTATATATTGCCGTTCCAGGGCGTTCACTGATTCGTTTTCTTTTTTTACAAGCAATGAGAAACGTGTGCTTTACTCAAGCTGCTTGACAGTGTAATGAGCCCATAATATTTATTTATTGGATAAGGAACAATTGACGACATGTTGCGAAACATCTTACTCCATTGAGTAATTCAACATATTGAGTGACGACGCGGATCTTATTGTTTAAGACTAGCACCACATTCAGCGTATTCGGTTGCCGATCTTCGGCGATAGATGATCGGCGACTCACATTCAATGTATTTTCATTCGCCGATCTTTGATCCTACCTATCTACCTAGTAATGCGTTCCGTAGTGTTGTCAATGTAACGACCGATCTTCTGTGTAATACCTCCAAAAATAGTGAGAGGAATTTTATGTATTGACGTTCAGTTGCGGATGATCGGCGACCAAAAATCGGCCTAATGTGACGCTGGCCTGACAATGAAAAACGCGAATTACCTACATAGCAATATGGTGCGCTATTGTACAACATTGTTAAATACGAATACATACTGAGCGCGATGTTTGAGTTTTAATTATTACTCAGTCAATTTATAGTAGCTTAATAAAATTAAACAGCACAATTCGTAGAAGCAAACGAAGCCTTTTCGGAACATCAGCAAAAGCCATCCAAGTCATTTAAAGCGTGAAATAAGCCATGGTAACTGTCGACATACAACACAACACCCATATTCAGTCTTGAGTATTCCTATAAATTGACTAATGAATCTATCAAGTTTATTATATAACGAATATTTTGGACTGTACGTCGGCGGCGGGAGGAAATGAAGAGAGAAAAGAAAGTAGGCCGCTGCCAGTGGTACCTAGGCGCAATGTGTAAACCCGTGGGGGCCTAGAAATGATCAAACAAGGACCATTTTTGGGAAATAGATCATAGAATCTAGATAGTTGCATATATAGACAATGCAATCTTGATTTTGTCCGTGAACATTTTTATACCCACAAATTCAAAAATCTATTTGATTCCATTTCACGATGGTACGACGACTGTTTCAGACTACGGCCATATAGTATCAAAAATCGAGAAAAATATAAGTACTATAAATAATTTTTGGGAATACTGGTCATAGTACTACTAGGCTAACCTTCCTCTCATCGAACTTGGTTATTAACATTCTACATTCGACAATATTACACACGTTCTACTCTAAATTCGTTGTATTAAGTAAGAACAACTTCCTCCCACTACCGAGTCATAAATAGATCTAAGGACCTTGTTCGAGTAGTAAATACACCTCCCATACAAGTCATACACCACACGAAGTAACTATGTACAAAGGAAATTTTAATTATTAACTGATGACGATGATCTGATGATAAGAGAACTTAAATAAAGGTTGAACCCTTCTTTGCATAATGGTGGAAATTTCCATCATAACGTTGAATGCCCAAAAATTATATAAAAGAACAAGTTCACTGTAAGTTGATCGTGTCTGGATACCTTTTTAATGTCCATTGCAGAAAAAAAAAACATAGCTGTCAAATTTATTCTTTTAACCATTTTCCCTTTAATTTTGAACATAAATTATATCACCTAGATTTATTTCACCAATAAAAAAAAGAAAAAAAAGAAAGAAAAGGTAAAGAAAAAGAAGAGTTAAGAGGGGTTTAAAGAATGGGGTTTAAAGGATGAGATGAATGTTGTGAAGAGAGAAAAAGGGTTTAAGGGGTATTTTAAAGCGCTTTGGAAATAATTATTGCTAATTGGGCGTGAAACATCTTCGATGTTGCAAAATGAACCGCCCCCGTCTACCGTAACGAAAGACAGGCGCCATGTAAACTATAGGTGATACACGTAAGACCACGTACCTTCAACTTACAAGAAACATTCTCGTATTAGAGCAAACAAGCCCATACGAAATTGGGATTAATATTTAGTCAGACAGTAGAAAAATCTTCCCTTGAAATCCGGAACCTCTACCCAATCCCGGTTTATTACTATTTTACTTCTAAATTTTTTCTTTACATTAATACATATTTCAATAAATTCTATACTTATAAAATAATAAAATTTATAAATAAAGCTAACAATTAAGAACTGTGTGAAAAGAAACGCATAATTACTGACAGAGATCTCTTTTAGAGATAAATTCACTTTAGTTCACACAGATTGGGATCGATTCTGAGGTGCACTTTTCAAAAACTAATCCTATCTCTAAAATTAATGTTGTAACACCAAAATGTATACATATTACGTATGTATAGTAAGTACCTACGCAATGAGACCCATCTAAACGTACAGCGTATGCGCGTCGACCGACCAATAGGAGCGCGCCTCTCGCGCTTCGAGAAAGTTCGCGACTAACGGACAATATAGTAGTTAGGCGATGAGTATTCCAGTGACATCATTATAATACTGTTTTTTTTGTTAAGTATTATTGTAATACACACAATGTTCAATAATAAATAACGTGTTCACCCGTTACAATATTTAAATTTGTAAGTTTTGCAAATATTAATCATCATAAATTAAATTTATAATCAATCTGAGTCAAATCTATTAGAAATTTAATTCATAATGATCAATAAAAAAAAAATTCGCGTATGATCCCGGCATAGAATAGGCCACCCCTTCCTTTCACGTAGGTGTCGTGAGAGGCGACTAAGGGACTACTCACACACACTATTCAGCTTTTGTCCATAGAAAACAACGATTTTGTATGGACACGTGTAAGCATCCATTCAGCTTTCCGCGTCTATTCTGCTTTCGCGGCAACTCAGTATAAAATGAGGATAAATGTGTATTTATCATGCGAATGCTATAGAGAGCGTTCAGCGCTGTTCCGCCGCATTCACCGTCGAACGCGGCGAAACAGCTCTTTACAGGGATGTTTCGCGACTCCTTGTCGACAAGTTGCGGCCTGTATTGTAACTGCATTGATTTGATTTATTATTGCGTAATATTATGTACGCAAGGATTAAAGAGTGCAGACGTATTTTATAGTAATTATAATTATTTTATTTTTACGAAATGCAGCATATTCAACGCCGTACGCAGTAGACAAGCGTTTCAGCGGAAATAGCAGGCTATGACGGCTTTTCTCATTCTTACGACGCCGTACGCGGCTGACAGAAGCAGACCTGTATAAGTGTGACCAAAATCGTTCAGCGAAACGCGAATGGAGCTGAATAAGTGTGAGTAGTCCCTAAAGGAGAGCGAGGGAGCACCGTCCTTCTTAAAACATCTCTAAAGCCTAACTGCGGTTACCAATTCGCCTGCCAATCGTGGCAGGTTACTGGCAAAATCCCTCCAAGAGGGAGGCTTATGTAAAGGCCGATATGATGATGATGATCTTTAAAATAAAGATTTCGCGGTGATTTTTTTATACAACTTAGCATTCTATTGCCATTGCAAACAAGCTTACGGCCCACCTGATGTAAAGTGATCAAACTGAAATATTAATTTTCGAGATAGATTAGGGAATAACGCTGCAGAATCGATACCATTGTCTCCAATTACAATTATTACTGTAATTCTGGTAAAAAAAAAAAAAAAAAAACTAGATAAAACACGATGACAACGATAATCTATTTTCTCTTAGGCCTCGTTACATTTTTCATTCATATTAAATGTTACTTTAATGGTAAATTTAATTTAATCCGTACTTTACTGATACACTCTTTAAATATCTAAAAACACAATTTACTCTCAACCATAGATACTGAATTATGTCACACTAAGTTTCTGTAATCACGAATTGGTATCTATGGTAATTACTTGATCGTGGATCACAAAAATTATAAATCTGATAATTTACAATAAATAAATCTATAATATAATAAATGTAAACAAAAAATTAATTTAATCGAGCAATTATGAACTTTCTAACACTGGTGTTGTCTTCCCTAGACACGTTAACACTAAACCTACCGACATTTCAATATACACCTAATCCTACCATGAGCGGTCAAATGACCGCTTTAAAATATTCCCGGCGAAAGTGTAGCCGGCGCGCATAGCAACACATCTCGCAACGCGCCTAGCAACAGACCTATCGGTGCCCCTCGTTCCCCGCATACCTCACCGCCAGCACCACGACACTCCGAGCGCAAGGGCAGACGCCAGTAGTCGGCACTAACCACCGTCGCATGCGTACGTGTGTCGAGGTAGCGAGCGAGACACGCCGTTACATGTAATCGTATCGTATTTGGAACTAATATATCATTGTGCGGAATCTATAGGTTTCTAGTTATTTCTTGTACTAAACAGTATTCCCAACCTATAAAAGAGATTTTAGCCAATTGGATAGTGAACAAGTAAATATTTGTAAGTTGTGAGTATTGAAAAATGGCTTGTATGTATATTATGGAGAAGTCAATGAGTTACATGGCGATACAGTAACGTTATACGTGAAAATTTTTAAACTAAATTTCATAAACGGCCATTTGACCGCGCTTGGTAGGTTTAGTGTTGAACTCAGATTTTCTATAACAGTTAAATTTAAATTTCAAATTGACGTCAAAGGCGATACTCCTATTTACAATAAAACACTATCATTCGATTATGTTTTAGAGCCATCGAATTTTTAGTTCAGTAACAAGTACATTATATAAATCAACTTACGAGGGGATGCTACCGGGAGCACAGTATATTCTGTGACGTCCATGGTACTGATAACGTCGGCGGCGGTTACCAATGTTTACCACGATACCCGCAGCCTACTTGACGTTATCAGTAACATAAAAATGTCAGATCAATAATGACAAATCTACCAACAGAAAGAATAGTCAAAATCGGTTTGTAATTATTGTGTTACATACATAAAATTATAGATGACATAAAAACTTCCCCATTTTTATAGCAAAATATCAGCAATCGAGTAAGAAGTTACAATGCTTTCAGAATTTTTTTACATTTTTATTTTTTGATCGCACACATCTGTCGATGTAGACTGGTCCTTACATGAAAGCAATTTTTACTTCACCTTTACACTATCATAATATAATAATAAAGATCATTATTAACCTGAAAATCACTACATTTCAACATTTTCATGAATTAATAAACTAACTTTCAGCTCTCAAATATAAGTTGTTGTTGAACAAACATTATATTGTATAAAATTCTAAATATAATAATATAATTTTACAACACAAAACTAATCCATGTTTATTCGATGTGTTGAGCGCATGAGTCAGCTAGCTGCTAGCTGCTAGTTTCCGTTTCACGTCTTTGTTTGTAGCCCTTTCTTGAGCTAAAATCTGATTACGCCTACTTGTAAAGTACTATAATCTCCTATTAACATCGCTTCAAATCGCACAATAAATAACAAGACCATATAATTATATATAAAGCAAGTTCGTCAATTCAGATAAACCTTTTTTTAAAGATTTTCCACATAAACACCTAAATAGGACTGATCTACACAGAACGGAGAGCGCGACAACGTCGTTAGTTAATTCGCTGTATATTTTTTTTTTTTTGCCAATGCGTTTCAAGAGAAGAATATAGAGTAATATTAATAGTAATGGATATACGTACAAACATTATAAACGATTTTATAATTTATCGTAGCATGGCACGGCACGATATTGTCGTTACAATATATAAGTTAAATATATGCAATTATATAGTAAATGTTCATGTCATGAAAATTGTAATTTTTTTATACCACGAAGGTGGCTAACAAACATACAGCCCCTCTGATGGTAGACGGTCACTGTGGCCTGTGGACGACTGCAAGGTCCGAGACCCTGAAGAAACCTTAATACATTCTTTTTAAAGGACTCCATATTTTAATCTGTAGAGTAAACCTCGAAGGAGAGCTTATTTCTCTTTATTCATTCATTCATTCATTTAAAAATCCTTTGAAACCGTACTTTCTTGTGAAGATGAATTCCCTTTTTTGACGATGGCGAGCGATCCAAGTCGATATACAAGCTGTAAAACACAATTGTCGCGGAAGTAAATTTAAAAAATTCTGCATTAAATTGCATATACACATTACATTGCATATATACACATATAATATATATATATATATATATATATATATATATATATATATATATATATATATATATATATATATATATATATATATATATATATATATATATATTATAAATTCGTTACGACAAAATCGTGCGATACTATGGTACAATCAATTACAAAATCCCTCTATTCTATATATATAAAAAAAAAAAAATCCCTAACCGTCGTACTTTCCTGTCTGTTTAGAACAGCCCATCAAATACAAATATTACAATCGTATGTCCATTCACAATAGCATCTATGTTTTAGAGCCATTTTGTATCGGGCTTGATATCGATGGATAAAATATGAAATATTATTCAACGAAATATATATTTAACATAATACGATCGCGTGCGTCAACGCAACGAGACATACAGCGTTATATCTGGACTTAAATTTAATGATATGAGCCAAGCGCAAAGTTGTCTAATAACCTAAATATAGTTATAATAATATATAAAATAAGCTACATTACTACGTTAAACATACATACATTAGACATACAATATACATACATTGTACAAAATTAAATATTGCCAACATTTCTTTGATATTTATTGAAAAAAAAAAAACAAAAATCAAAACATACCTCTGTATTTTTTTTAATGGGTGAAAATGTAAATACCGACGAGGCACCAGTGGAAGGTGATAGGTGAGAATGAATGCAGGTCAGTTGGCCCACCATGATGAATTCGACAAGAATTAAACATGATGGTTTCCAGGGCGAACCGCGTGGAGATCGACCTGAGAGGGTATATTGCCAGTAATGGGGCTATTAGACCCCATTACTAATCATCCCTTTCTTCCCCATACCTGTGTATTTAATGAATGGTTTATTGTTATTAAATCGTGACTTTGCCATTACCATCTCTAAGGGCATAATAATAAAGTTGATATTGTAATCACAAGCGAGCGTGCTAAATTCAAATCAGAACGAGATACAAGACTAGCCGTTTCATTCTCTTTGCTACGGAAGTTGGGCTCGTTTTTTACAGCCATATTTATTATAAATTAGATATATTATCAAAGAAACATTGATTATATTTAGTTTTTTTTTTTTTTTAATCTAAACATCAGTCCAAACAGCCTCTATGGAGTCACAATTTTGAAACGTTCAAAATGAGTATGTAAAATCTTTGGTAGTGTGTGTCGTGAGTTCTCATGTTTTATCCTTAGATTTTATAGATAAAGCATCGAGTCTCAAAAAACGGGTCAACCTTTTGTCAGCTAATTGTCAAATTAGCTCGATTTTTATCATTACTTACGCACACGTGTTTTGCTCTTTGAGGGCAAAGCAATAAACTGAGTTGTGACCATTTTGTGTTACTGTGGCACGCGCATGAAAAAAAAAAAAAGTAAATTGTTGTTTTATATATTTTGCTTTTTCTATTGTTATTTTAGTTGCTTTTTTTTTTGTTTTTCATTCTTTTATCTCTTTTACTGTGTCTTTATATGTATGTTTGTATTGTAATTTGTGTGCTGTAAGTAATGTAAATAAATTATCTATCTATCTATCTATCTATAATGTATATTGACGTATCTATACTTAATTATTTAATAAATAAAATGAGTTTTTATGTATTAAAACAAAACAAAATAAATATAGAAGTTATAAAGGAAACATAACTATTTATCATGCAAAACTGTAAGCAAAAGTTGAGCTGTTTTCTCGAACCATTTGTATAGAGGGAGACACTATCTATATAATCTAAGGTTATTTTATAGGTACGCTGGGAATTACTTTTATTAAACTATTTTTTTTTTTAAAGCATATTCTATTTTTGTATTTGAACGATGCGATAGTCATTTTTTTTATTTTATATTACTTCACAGGAATATTCTTGTCGATTAATTAAAACCAAATAATTTTGTTCGACTTATAATGTAAAACTTATGTTTGAATTTACAATAGCCGAGTTGGATCCATCGTCGTTTATCTCAGACTGTTCCCTAACTCCTTCCTAAAACTATCTCCTTTATTTCACCCCAAGAACACATCAATACGCATTTAGTTGAAACAGACTTATTTGACGATTTAAATTCTCATAAAAATGCACTTAAATTTAATCGTTATTTTAAATTTTAACAAGGTTCGATTAGTCCGTTGCATTTTATCATAATAATTCCCAATTGGTTGCCCATCAACAATAGTTACATGCGTATTGGTAGGTAATAATTAGATTTGATAATAAAAACTGCCTAATTTGCATCGGTATGGATCCTAATAATACAACTAAGGTCATGACCCCCTTATATTATTAATTTATTTACCAGACAAAGTCTCCCTACAAATGTCATTTGCTTGAGAACCTCTGTCCCATTCGTGTTTCAACCGTGAAGTGGTGGGCCATCAGCTTGTTTGCCGACAACAAACAAGCTGACGGCCCACCGCAGACATGAGCAGTACCACGGACATAACAGAGTATACTGTTTCGTCCATGACACCCCCCACGCGTTGCCATTCCTGAGGACTCCGGTGTTATTGCTCTGTACCCACTAAATTCACGCCATATCCCACCCTTCAAACCGAAACACAGCCATGCAAACACAACTGCTTCACGGTAGAAACACGAATGGAACAGAGGTACCTAAGCAAATGACTTTTGTATAAAGTCTCTCTGGTTAGAAATAGTAACACATTTTTAATGGAAACTTCATGTTTTTGCGTACAAGAGGGTAATCAGTTTAGTTAAACGCATTTGTTACTTTACACTTAGACAATAGCTAAATCTATTAAAAAAAAACTAATTACAATTAGTTATTTGTCGGTTTTTGTTCGTTTGGATATAGACATTAAATCCGTTCGTATCTGCATAGACAATTTCCAAAATTACTATAAAACTTGCCATACGTCATCTCGGTTTCAAACTAGTATACTAAGTTTGTAAAAAAAACCTGACAAGGTTAAAGTCAATTTAAAAATTAACGTATCCCATACATAGCAAGATTATAAAAAAGAATAAATTTGTTGTTATTATTGATGATGATGATTTTGTTTATGAATAAACTCTACAGACAATAGTACATTACTGCAGCGGCCAGCAACTGAGGCATGGACTCACGTATGTGTGCCTCGGCTACGCCTCGGCCCACATTTGCACGTTCGTCCATCAATGCCTAGTTGTGGCCAAGGCTTGTATAATACTTTTCTCAAACAATGCGCGGAAATCAAAAACACAATTTTACTTTTTAAGTTTGTTTTTTTTTTTTCAATAAACAACTTTCTATTTGCATGCCAGTTCGAAATTTAAAAAAAAACCTTTTATTAGTTACCTCCTTGGTAGCCATGTTTTGAAGTAAAAGGTCATTCCATTTTTAAATTACAGGACAGATATGAGTTTACACAGTAATTTATCTGGCCGCAAAACGACAGATATGAATTTTCATACAACTTTTGTCGGCCGCTGCCCGCATGTATCTGGCCAGTACGGCAATTTTGATTTATCTCGAAGAAGATTGTCAAAATAATGCTCACATTTCCCAGCATGTTTGAGAAAAAATATGTTTGTAGGCAAAATTTATAATTGAATAAATAGGTACCAATTTAGGTAGTATACCATATTTGTTCAATTGTCATAGTATATTATTGTCTTTGGTGCAATAAAGACATTGTCTATGAAGATACGATCCAGAGACTAGATAGAGGGCTATACATTGTAATATAGAGAGATATTACACAAGATTTACAAACACGAAACTAGTAAAAAATGTTACGAATGTAATTGAAGCAAATAATATGTTAGATTATAGCAGAGAACATTTAGAATGGGTGCAGCAAACTGACCCTTACAGAAATAGAGGCGAGATTCAAAAATAGATCTTTATAAGTGGAGTTAAAGTCTTATATTCGCTGTTTCGGTATTAAAACATTAGGCCTTTATACTCTAGCAGTTTGAAGTATGGGTAACGCGTGATTATTATAAATGTAACATTAAATTAATAAAGGTAATGTTACAGTTAATTGAAGGCATTCAAGGTCAACGAGCGATACAAATAAAAAATAACAATTTATTAATGTCATTAGCAGAGAATAAACGCATTATGTACTCACTTAAAAATTATTTCTACCATTTCGATTCCCCTTAAACTTAAGCAATTAATAAACACACATTAATTGTATTTTCTTCAAATATCTGATAATTTCACTTTCACAACATATTAACAGTAAAACAATGTTTCGATTTTAAATAAAAAATCGGAATTTAACGCGATTTAAAAGCTTTTACACGTAAATGGTACCTACATACCTGCTTCTTTATTGACGTTTCGGTAATAACAGGACTGAAGTGAGCGGCGTGTTCGTCTTTTTTTATGCAACTTAGTATGGCAAACAAGCTGACGGCCCACCTGATGGAAAGTGGTAACCGTCGCCTATAGACATGAGCAATAGCATGGACATAACAGAGTATACTGTTTCGCCCATGATACCCCCCATGCGTTGCCATTGCTGAGGATTCAGGTGTTATTCCTCTGTACCATGTAAATTCACTGCCATATCCCACCCTTCAAACCGAAACACAGCCATGCAAACACAACTGCTTCACAGTAGAAACATGAAAGGAACAGAGGTGTCTAAGCAAACGACTTTTGTACAAAGTCTCCCTCTGGTCTGGCAGCCCACAGTCTCCTCGAATAGCCTCATATTGTCACCATCATTAACTAAAGCCCCATCATTATATAAATCCCACTCATGGTATCCACACTGCTTTAAATCCACGTCGAAACGTCGGAAATTAAGAAGCAGATATGTAGGTACTATTGTAAAGGCTTTTACACCGTGTTAAGTCCCGATTGTGTATTTAAAACATGTGGAAACAACGCGAAAATTTAAAACGAACTAACGTTTCGATTTAATTAAAAGGCGATATTCCTGTTTTTTTTTTATTTTTCTACAATACAAACTTTTCTTTAGACAAAACTCCCATCCGCTTACTTATAAATGCTACAAACATTTTTTTTTTTATACACATCTGACGTACAAATGTCAAATATTCGTTGATTGTTCGAGAAGCGTCGTTATTAAAATTAGAAAGGGTATTGTCGCGTCGTAAAGTTGGCCCACTTTTTCATTTCACGAGCTAACTTCCAGCAAACACACCACACGTCAAATGTGAAAGCAATTGTCTATCTAATATCGAATCGTTCAAGCATTTGTCCGTTTACATTTATTCTCTGCTATACAAATATGTATTGCTACTTAGTTGGACTGCTGTATGGATGCGAGGAAGGCGGGGTCGACGGACGCCACCTTCGCCGTGAGGAATGCGTGCATGCAGAACAGCAGACTCTGCAGGATCTGGCACTCTAACTCCTGGAAAAGAAACCAGCTGCGGTTATGTGCTTGTGGGAGAGTGTCGTGTTTGATGAGGTGAGAGTGAGACGGTAGAAAACCGAGACAGAAATTACTGATGTTTGTGTCGGTGGTCACGTGACTATCATATTGGATACACTCGCTTTTGTTTTGATACAGTTGATCATAGAAATCGATATATATATATATATATATATATATATATATATATATATATATATATATATATATATATATATATATATATATATATATATATGTATATATATATTATAGCATTTTATATGTAATTCTTTAGATTGATGTAACTTTTTTATTTATGGACCGATTGAAATAAAATAATCACTAAGTGTTAAGTGGAGCAAGCCGCAACACATTAGTGGAAACCGCATTCAAATCGGTTAAGCCGTTTCGGAGATTAGCGTGCAGAATTGTATTGACAAACAGACAAAAATTCTAAAAATCATTGTTTCTGGTTCTATTGTTTTCTATTGGGAGACTTTGTACAAAAGTGCTTGGGTACCTCTGTCCCATTCGTGTTTCAATCGTAAAACAGTTGTGTTTGTATGGCTGTGTTTCGGTTTGAAGGCTGGGTTTGGCAGTGAATTTACAGGATACAGAGGAATAATACCTGAGTCCTCAGAAATGGCGACGCATGGGGGGTATCATGGGCGAAACAGTATACTCTGTTATGTCCATGGTACTGCTCATGTCTATAGGCGACTGTTACCACTTTCAACCAGGTAGACCGTCAGCTTGTTTGCCATTCTAAGTTGCATAAAAAAACATTTAGAAATGAAGGTCCTACGAAATATACAGAATATTCTGCAGCTTTCCTCTCTGATACATAAAAAGGGTCATGTATAAAGCATTATGAGACATTACCTTAGTCTCAATAACTTTGGTTTCGGAGTCCTGAAAGTGCAACTTCAATTTCGACTTCCCGTCATCGCTTGAGCCTCTTAATTGTGAAAATCTGAAACAAGATTATATTGTCAAAAAAGTATTTTTTTAACTAATTTAAAAACAATAGCATCAGTGTTGGTGCTTGTTTATACGTGAGTTATTGAAGTCGCTGGTGGAAGACCCAAAAAAAAAAAAAACAATTTTGTAAAATTAACTAAATTTAATTCTAAAATTAATTATTACAATAATAAGTGTGTTCAGATCGATGTGTGATCCGTAAGTGAAGTCATATCGAATTAAACATAAAGGAAATGGGTATTTTTGCTGCGGGAATTGAAATGCTGACTCGACGCAGGTGTCTTTCTCGGTAACGCACCTTCTTGCATCGTGCTAGGTGGTACGATCCGATCGACGTTGAGGGTGTGTCGTAATACTTAATAGGTATCTACTATAACACGTGTTAATTAAGAAGTAATTTATCAAGTGTGGCAACATTCGTAATTATTTGTCCAGTTTTAATGGCAATATTTAAAATTCTGATTATCACTACATAGTATAAAACAAAGTCGCTGTCGCTGTCTGTCCGTCCCTATGTATGTTTAAATCTTTAAAACTACGCAACGGATTTTGAAGCGGTTTTTTTTTAATAGATACAGTGATTCAAGAGAAAAGTTTATATGTATAATACATGCCAGACTAGAGGGAGACTTTGTACAAAAGTCGTTTGCTTGGGTACCTCTGTCCCATTCGTGTTTCAACCGTGAAGCAGTTGTGTTTGCATAGCTATGTTTCGGTTTGAAGGGTGGGATATGGCGTGAATTTACAGGGTACAGAGGAATAACACCTGAGTCCTCAGGAATGGCAACGCATGGGGGGTATCATGGGCGAAACATTATACTATGTTATGTGCATGGTACTGCTCATGTGTATAGGCGACGGTTACCACTTTTCATTAGGTGGGCCGTCAGCCATCAGTGTGTGTGCGTGGGTGTGCGACTACGTGGGAGTGAGTGGGCGTGGGTGTGCGTGTGCGTGTGCGTGTGCGTGTGCGTGTGCGTGTGCGTGTGCGTGGTCGTGGTCGTGGTCGGCACCTGTACGCCCAGACGGGCGGCGCGCCGGGCGTGCCCTCGCTGAGCGAGAAGCCGGCCGCCCAGTCCAGCGTCAGCCCCGCCGCGCGGCCCAGGTGCACCACCGTGAACGTCTTCTTCTGCACGTGCACACGCAAACAAACGGCTTGATTATTCAATACACCACATAAATTAACGGGAACACAAGGCAAATGTTTGTAAAAAAAAAAAGTCCATCTCTGAATGAGGGATCACAGAGGTGGATTCAAGAGTTTAATGGTAAAAAAATTCGTAAAATTGTGGTTGTACCATAATTCTAGTTTTTAAATTACAGTAGCAAATACATTTTAACAGAGTACATGTGTGGAGTTAGTACATACGGAGCGGCTGTCCGTGTAGGAGGTACGCTTACAGTAGCCACCAGACGAGTGTCTGCTACTTTTTTTTTTAATAGGTTAAGGTGAAATAGTAGCCTCGTCTGCGCTATCAGTATATGTTGACGGGGCACCAGTGAAGGGTGACAGGTGAAGATGATGGCAGGCCAATTGGCCTATAAAGACCAATTCAACAACAATAAATCCCTATGATTTCCAGGGAGAACTGCATGAAGGTCGACCTGGTAGGGTGTATTGCTAGCAATGAGGGTGTTAAATCTCTTTCTAATCGAGCCGCGATCAGGTGTATAAGCGGATAGTGTACTTTTTGTTTTACAAAACAGGGGGCAAACAAGCATGCGGGTCACCTGATGGTAAGTGACTACCGCGGCCCATGATCACCCATAACACCAACGGCATTGCAGGTGTGCTGACAGCCTTTTAAAGGGATAATATGCTCTTTTTTTGAAGGTTCCATTGTCGTATCGGTTCGGAAACACTGCTGCTGGAAGGTGATTCCAAAGGGTGGTTGTACGTGGAAAAAAGTGCCTTGAAAAATGCACGGCAGAGGACCGCCATTCGTCCAAATGTTTGGGATGAAATTTTAGTTTATGGCGGGTTGTACGACGGTGAAAATCCTGGTATCAATCCGAACAATTCCTCAGAGCACCCCCCATGATAAATTCGGTAGAGGATGCAGAGAGATGCAACATTTGTAGTCAGTTTCGGTGGGTCGAGTCGGACAGGGAGGCGTAAGTACTGACACAAGAAAATGGATGGAAAGAAAAACACAAAAAATTTTGCATTAATAATTACACTAGAATTCCAAACTGGAATTTAATATCCGGTCAGCGCGAACCTCCTATTAGGGGGAGCAATTAAAAATAAAAGGTACTGACATACCTCGGAACCTAAGTAATGATACACCTTGGAGGAGGGGGGGACTGTTAGTAATGGAGACAGAATCCCATTGCTAGCAATATACTCAACCAGGTCAATCTCCTCGTGGTTGCCCCTGGAAACTATCATGGTTCATTAATATGGTTAATTCCTGATGAATCGATCATAAAGGATCACCTTTCACTGGTGCTCCGCCAGCGTATCCCGTTAGCGCACGCGGGGTTACCCCATTTTACTGGATATTTTAGGTAGCGTGAATTTACTGGGTACGGAGGAATAACACCAGAGTCCTCATGTCAACGCATGGGGGCTAGTATCATTAACGAAGCAGTATTCCCGTCAGCTCGTCTGCCACTTTAGGCGGTACAAACAGAGCGTGTGATGAACAGTGCCGACCCCGAGCCGCACGACGGAGTTGACGATGTTGGCGGTCCAGGCCTGCTCGACGCGCAGCAGGTCGCGGCGCGTCTCGGCCGAGAAGTAGCGCGGGCCCGCCGCGCCCGGCCCGGCGCCCGCGCTCGCCTGCACCAGGAAGCAGTGCTGCCGCCAGTCCACCGTCTCGCTCTCCTTCACCGTGCGGAACATCGTCTGGTACACCTTCAGCGTCTCCGGGCACTTGGCCAGCTCCGCTATGTTCATCTGGAACGCACCATCCATACCATCATGCCATCACATCAACCACGCCGATACCTCATACTACGTACGATATGTTTTATACTTTAGAAACACTTTTCCCCTATGAAATAATAAATTTTAAAATCCATTATTGGCTGTATTCATAGGAGACTTAGCATGTAAGTTGTTTTTAAGAGCTGTGGATTTTTGCATAAAATAAATAAATAAATAAAATAAACTTAATAGTGTTGGTCTGAAAAGAGGGTAATTCATTATTAACAACTAGCTATTGCTAGCGACTTCGTCCGCGTTTCTATCATTTTTCGTAAAAGAAGTAATAGAACCGTGAGAAAGGACATAGGCTTTCCTCACGGTTCAGTGGTTTTGATGTAACAAACACATTTCCCTTCACTGCTCTGCTCCTATTGATCGTAGCGTGATGAAAAGTATACTATAACCTGCTCAGGAGTATGAAGAATTATTGTACCAAGTTTCGTTAAAATCCGTCGAGTAATTTTTGTTTCTATAACGAACATACAAACAGATAAAAATTTTACTGATTGCATTTTTGTCATCAGTATCGATCACTAATCACCCGCTGATAGTTATTTTGGAAATATATTTCATGTACAGAATTGACCTCTCTACAGATTTATTATAAGTATTAATAGATTAATTAGAGAAAAAAAAATATGTTTTAATATTTATCTATTCTTTATTGCACAATAAAACTTTGTACAAGTGGCGAGCTTAATGCCATATGGCATTCTCTACCAGCTAACCATTGGGTAAAAACAGAAAGCGTATGAAGGGCAGATGTGGTGAAAAATATGAGACATAATCATAGCAACATACTGACATAATTATACATAATATATATATATATATATATATATATATATATATAACAACTATAAGAAACATTATGAGATATAGTAACTATTGAGTAACCTGTAACTAGAGCTGGATTTATTGACTCAACAAGTAACTAAGACTTTTAAAAATATGCTTATTGGGTGCTCTAAAGAGGTCTACAGGGATTTATATTATATTAACTACTAAATTAATATATTTATATTATGTTAATTTAGTAATCAAAATCTTTATTTTCAAAAATAGAATGGAAACTTCATTTCTCGATCGAGGTTTCAATTAGGTACAATGACACTGACCGGCGGTACGTCGAAGAGCATGACGTCAGTGCCCTTGAGCACGAGGAACTTGGGCCGGTAGGTCTGCCAGGGCTGCGCCGCCGACACCTCGCCCTCCACCACCCACCCCATGTACTCGATGCGCTCGCCCGCCGCCAGGTGGCGGTTGAACAGCTTCATCTGTGCCAACAGTTGCAGATGTCCAATCAGGAAACCGTACAGGGGAATGACATTTTATATATCATTCCCCTGTACTGTATATATACAGTTATAACTATAATATATTACTAGAGAGAGAGACTTTGTACAAAAGTCATTTGCTTGGACAGCTCTGTCTCATTCGTGTTTCAACCGTGAAGCAGTTGTTTGCATGACTGTGTTTCGATTTGAAGGGTGGGATATGGCAGTGAATTTACAGGGTACGGAGAAATAACACATGAGTCCTCAGGAATGGCAACGCATGGGAGGTATCATGGGTGAAACAGTATACTCTGTTATGTCCATGGTACTGCTCATGTCTATAGGCGATGGTTGCCACTTTCTATTAGGTGGGCTGTCAGTTTGTTGACCATTCTAAGTTGCATAAAAAAATTTACTCTAATAAACTCCCGAGCTCCTTACTTAGTCCTAAGTCTAGAGATTCATTGTCGAATCCACAATTACTATACAGTGTTATTCAGTCTATTTAAAATCAGACTTTTTTTTTAATGGATGATAATGGAATGGTAACCCCACCTACGCTAATGGTATACGCTGGTGGGGCACCAGTGAGGGATGATAGGTGACAATGTAAAGGAAGGCTAGTTAGTTTATTGTTATGAATACACCTGGGATTCAGCACGATGGTTTCCAGGGGGGACCACGTGACGGTCGACCTGACAGGGTATATTGATAGCAATGGGACCGGTAGTCCGTATTACTAACAATCCCCCCCTTTTAAAATCACACTTCCTACCACATCCGACGCGTAACAACATTAATAATGTGTAAACATGAGGATGGTCCTTCGAACCGGATGCTGAAGACGGACGGGGTGGAGAGCTGTACCTGCAGGTTGGTGAGGCCGACGACGTTGTCGGAGATGGCCTTGAGCCAGTGCGAGAGCGCGGCGGGGTCGTCCGCGTGCAGCACGCCCGAGCTGCCGCCGCGCGCGCCGCGCACCTGCACCACCACGCACATGTTACACTTGTCACACACGATACGAACGCTCGTAACCAACACCGGTAACGTCGGAATTATCTATACACTTTTAGAAACAACTGAACGATTTTAGATTCTTTTTTTACAAAATTATTCAAAAGATTATCTTCAAATATATATATTTCTTTTTTCATTAAAATCAATTAAAATTACTATCTACAACAATAAGAATCTTTCTGCGTAATTAGAATTTAGTTTACTGTCAAAACACTTTTTACATAATGAATCAATTGAAAATATGATCATTAGTTTATTGATTCTAAAAGATTAATCGATAATTCTGACGATACTTCCATATGAATAATCTCGATTAATATATTGCATTAATCTCCTGGTAGATTGGTGCACTTCTATCTTTAAGCTAACATCAAAAATCGGAATGTATAGTATTTATCGAACGTGATACATCCAATAAGAAAACATGAAATGCGATGTTGCCGATCTTCCGCCGAGTGGAGATCGACCGCGGAACGAACTCTGAACACGAGCGTTCCGCATCGTTACGTCGATAAAATGTTCGAATTTCCGCGCAGCATGACCCATAACATTTATTGTACGTAGTTGATTTGAATTGATGAAGAAGGTCAATCGAATATGGCACTAGTGTGTACTGTTGAAGTTTCATTTTTATTTTTACTATACAAAGCAATTATTGGAATATTTTGTAATGTATTTTGCGCTGGGAGTAGAAATATGAATATGTACATTAGTAAAATTCGTATACTCACCTCAAAGGCGCCGGGTCTAAGTTTGTCTGTTCCCAGCACGTATCTTGTCACGTAGCCCATCATGAGAGGCACTGTTACAAGGATACATTAATAAATCTATTAAATTTTAAATTCCGAAAAAAAAAACATGTATCTAATATTTCACATATAAAAATGAAATAAATATAGTATTCTATTTTACACTAGCTTTTTGTTTTTTTTGGAGTAGGGGGGGGGGGGGTTATGGTTTGCGGTACAGTATTTAAGGCATCCCGTCATCGATACGGGTGACGGAATGCCTATACAAAAGGGTACATGGTGGGCGTAGATTAGACGCGATATTTGAGGAGCATTAGGAGGGAGGGGGGGAGATTTGCCAGTAATTGCCGCTAGCGGATTGGCAACCGCAGTTAGGCTTTGGTGATATTTTAAGAGGGACGCTGTTGCCCATCCACGGGAAAGAATATATAAATATAGGGCAGTAAATAATATACTAGTAAAAAAGAACTTGTAAAGGAAAACTTGGTGAAACCTCTAGGCTAAGCCACCAACTAAATCAGTATAGTAGAAGGCCCCTTGATAACACTTGGCTCTTGCAAGGGCATCATTGGCCTTTATGATTACTAGATAGGTTGTGGAATGAGCTCCCTGCCGATGTTTTCCCAAGAGATTACAGCATGGGGTTCTTCAAAAGAGGAGTAAAGAGGTTTCTTCAGGGTCGGCAACGCACGCGTGTACCTCTGGTGTTGCAGGTGTTCATAGGCTACGGTAACCACTTACCATCAGGTGGACCGTATGCTTGTTTGCCACCACAGTGGTATAAAAAAAAAATAGATTGTGTGCGTGCGTGCATGCGTGCGTGCGAGCGTGCTTGCGTGCGTGCCTGCGGGCGTGCGAGCGTGCGCATGTGTGTGTGTGTGTGTGTGTGTATGTGTGAGTGTCTTTAAATGGGTATTTGTAACACAATGGAAATGAAAAACAATGAAATGATGATATGCATATGTCAAATTTGGGCGCGTTCACTCAACAGATACACTTGTGGACTGCCCGAACTGTAAATATAAGTGCCACGAACCGGAGACGATGTCGACCCACTCAGTCGTGGCGCCGGTGGTGGTGGTGGTGGTGGTGTTGGCGTTGTGCCGCTCGGACACGGAGGCGACGGACGGCGGCCTCGAGGCGGCCGACCCGGGCCGGCTGCACTCCTCCGCAGAGCCCCACGCACTCTACACGCAAAGATCTTTTTAATCTGACGAAAATGGAATGGAATCCCCTTCTGCACTATCGGTATACGCTGACGGGGCACCAGTGACGAATGATAAGTGATGGACCTTTCTAGAAGACGTATCAAGGGAAAACATGTACCAGATTTTAAATTAGATCTTCGTGATACCATCCATACGTTGCCATTCCTGAGAACTAAGGTGTTTGCCTCTGTACCCTGTGATTTCACTGCCATATCTCACCCGTCAAACCAAAACACAGGTATGTGAACAACTACTTCATATAGTGACGATTTCACCAGAAATATATACTATATATATACATAGGCGACGTCTCTAGGCAACGGTTACCACTTTCCATCAGGTGAGCCGTCAGCTTGTTTGCCATTCAAAGTTGCATAAAAAACGTCAGTTTCCATGGGCAACCGTTTGGAAGCCGACCTGATCGGGTAAACTGGTATACGGATATACTAACAATGGAAGCTGTTGAGCTGTTGATGGGAGTCGCCATTACTGTGGTTAATCGATTAGAATTATTTAATTCCGTTACCATTAGTATGCATGGGACTAACAACACTCGTAGATGGACTATTGTTATTGACCACGCACGTTTTCCACTTCAAGACGAGGCAAAACGTGCGTGGACGGAATGGCGGTCGGAGATTGATGGTTAATATGGAAGATGGTAGAACTTCTAGTGAAAAAAAAAAATTGTACACAATATTCGCACGCATACTAACAGTAGCGGATTTAAACAATTCTAATTAAGTACCTAGTGATATGGACTTCCGCAAAATAACACCTAGTTCAATACAATACCCATTACTGTTAGTTGGCATTACTATGTACAGTCCACGTATTTTTTTTTATACAATTTAGAATGGCAAACAAGCTGACGGTCCACCTGATTCCTCCCACCCGCAATACCAATATTACCCATGTCTAGTTCCGTCCTCTTAATGTCGCGCACTCACCTGCCAGCCGCCGTTCTCGGCGATCTTCTCCGAGTTGCAATTAGCGTCGACATTCTTGCCGTGCAGTGAGGGGTGATCGTCGCCCGTACTGCTGTCCGTGTCCGACGCACCGTCCGCTGTCAACACACGAGGATTACATAAATATCATCATCATCTCACCTAAGGGTAGGACCCTTATTCCAATTATTATTTATATATATATTTTTACAACACTGGGGGTAAACGAGCATGCGGCTCACCTGATGGTAAGTGACTACCGCCGCCCATGATCACCCACAACACCTACGGCATTGCAGGTGTGCTGCCGGCCTTTTAAAAAGGAATATGCTCTTTTCTTGAAGGTTATGTTGTCGTATCGGTTCGGAAATACTGCTGCTGGAAGTTGATTCCAAAGAGTGGTTGTGCGTGGGAGAAAGTGCCTTGAAAAACGCACGGTGGAGGACCGCCACTCGTCCAGATGGTTGGGATGAAATTTTAGTTTATGGCGGGTTGTACGATGGTGAAAATCTGCAGCAGGTATCAATCCGAACAATTCTTCAGAGCACTCCCCATGATAAATTCGGTAGAAGATGAACAGAGATGCAACATCTCTACGCAGTTTCAGTGGGTCGAGCCGGACAGTAAGACGCCGATCGTCAACAATTCGAGCTGCCCGACTTTGAATGCGGTCTAACGGAAGGAGTTGATACTGTGGCGCTCCTGCCCACAGGTGAGAACAGTATTCCATGTGTGGCCTCACTTGAGCTTTATATAGTTTCAGGCGGTTTTCTGGCGTGAAATACCGTCTCACCCTATAGAGCACCCCCAACTTTTTAGAAGCTATCTTAGCTTTTTCCTCCAGATGACCGCAAAACTGGACGTCGCTAGATATATCGACGCCAAGAATTCCCAGACTCGACTTATTATCGAGGGAAGTGCCCTGAAAGTGAGGAGATACGACAAACGGTGTCTTTTTTGCGGTGAACGCGCAGACTTGTGTCTTTTTAGGGTTAAAGTGAACAAGATTGCGTTCACCCCAGATCGAAACTTTATCGAGTGAAGTTTCGATTTCAGACACAAGTCTGTTCCGGAGCTTATCGGTATGTGCCCGCGAGATCTTTGCATGACCGGTGTATAATGCATCTCCTGTACTGTCGTCTGCATAACAATAAATATCACTGATCTGTAACATATCATTGATATGCAGAAGAAACAGTGTCGGAGATAGTACACAGCCTTGCGGGACACCAGCATTCACAGGTTTTAAGTCAGAGCATGCTCCGTCGACTACGACCTTAATGCTACGTTCCTTAAGAAAACTGGCGACCCAACTGCACAATCTCGCAGGCAACCCAAACGAAGGTAGTTTTGAGATTAGTGCCCTATGCCACACCCGATCAAAGGCTTTCGCAATATCCAGACTAACAGCTAAGGCCTCTCCCTTATTCTCGATTGCCACCGCCCATCGGTGTGTTAAATAGACTAAAAGATCACCAGCCGAGCGCCCCCGTCGAAAGCCGTACTGGCGATCTGAGATCAGCTGGCGATCCTCTAGGTACCGGAGCAGTTGATGGTTAATAACTGATTCCATGACTTTCGAGAATAAGGAAGTGATATATATATATATATATATATATATATATATATATATATATATATATATATATATATATATAGATTAGTTAGTTTAGAGGATAGATTAGTTTTACGACCGGCCACCTGCCTGACGTCAACCCTCTTTGGGAATTCGAGGATTATATGAACAAAAAATGAAAAGCAACATACCCTGTTTTTGTAGGAAGGGCGTGGCGGCCCGGTAGTGCTTCACTGTGAGAACGACGATGTCGCCCGCGTTCCTCAGTATGTTCACCGCGTCGTCGTGCTTGCATGCCGTTATATACTCGCCGTTTACTGTGCAAGAATTAATATTTATACATAACTTTTTTTATACAACTTAGAATGTCAAACAAGCTGACGGTCCACCTGATGGAAAGTGGTAGCCGTCGCCTATAGACATGAGCAGTACCATGGACATAACAGAGTATACTGTTTCGCCCATGATACCCCCCATGCGTTGCCATTCCTGAGGACTCAGTTGTTATTCCTCTGTACCCTGTAAATTCACGCCATATCCCACCCTTCAAACCGAAACACAATCATGTAAACACAACTGCTTCACGGTTGAAACACGTACTATGTATGTCCACGGTACTGCTCATGTCTATAGGCGACGGTTATCACTTTCCATCAGGTAGGCCGTCAGCTTGCTTGCCATTCTAAATTGTATAAAAAAAAAAAATTATCTGTACTCCACGCTACTGTATTTCAGTTGAATTGTTTATATGTCATTGTTTATTTTTATGTTTTTGGTGCAATAAAGAGTTAAATAAATAAATAAATATTTTTTTACAGACAGAAACACAGCTTTCCTGCAACTGCAATAACATATCACGTATTTAACGATGCAAATTGTCCACCAACTAATTGAGGACAATCAGGCGGCGTGCCAGAATAGGCCGGGAGCGACTTCATTGTTTCTAACTGAATCAATTAAATTTACGACTGCCATCGTGTCCGAATTGCGTACTGATGTGAGAGTATATCTAGCTTACTATTAATCTTTCCTCCACGCACAACTACTCTTTGGAGGGGGGAAAGGGATTGTTAGTAATGGAGACTGAAAATCCCATTGCTAGCAATATATCCAACCAGTTCGACCTCCTCGCGGTTAGTCTCCATTACTAACAATCCGTTCCCACATTCAAAATAAGGGGAATCAGGTTTTTTTTTATTGGATGAAAATGGTATGGTAACCTCGCCTGCGCTAACGGGATACGCTAGCGGGGCACCAGTAAAGGGTTTTCGATGAGGATGAAAACAGGCTAGTTAGCCCATCATGATGAATTCATCAGGAATTAACCATGATAGTTTCCAGGGGGAACCGCGAGAAGGTCGACCTGGTTGGGTATATTGCTAGCAATGGGATTCTCGGTCTCCATTACTAACAATCCCTTCCCCCCCCCCCCCCCCTCCCAGTGGAATCAGGTTGTGCCATATTGTAGCGCGAGACACAACTGGGCCGATAAATACAGACACTAGTTATAAGAGCAACTGTAACTAATGAACAAACATAACAATCTAAAAACCATTATCTTACACATTGCGTCATGTTTACTGATTTAATAAGAGATAACAAGATATTGTGCAATATGTGACCCTAAAAGTGTTGATTTAATGATTATCATCAAGTATGAAATTACAAGTAAAAAATTACTATTTAAAAAAATCATTTGTGTCATACTACCTAATACATACATACAGGGGGAAAGGGATTATTAGTAATGAGGTCTAATAGCCCCGTTGCTAGCAATTGACCCTCTCAGGTCGACGTCCACGCGGTTCCCAATGGAAACCATCATGGTTAATTCTTGTCGAATTCATCATGGTGGGCCAACTGACCTGCATTCATTCTCACCTATCATCTTTCACTGGTGCCTCGTCGGTGTATACCGATAGCGCGAGCGGGGTTACCATTCCATTATCATTTATTAAAAAAATACATACATACACACACACATATATATATATATATATATATATATATATATGGAAACTAAAGTAGCCATAACTCCATGTACCTCCACACCACTGATGGGAAAAGTAAATGAGAAAATCCTTACCTTTGATAACGGCATCTCCTACAAACAGCTGGCCGGTCTGGTCAGCCGCTTGGTCCTTGTATATCTTGGATATAAGTATGGGCAGCTTGTGTTCCGCGCCACCCTTTATGCTCAAACCCAAGCCTCCCACCTTCTGACGAGTGACTTGCACCATCCGCTCCTGGAGCATTAGAAAATTGTTTATTAGTTCCCTTTGAAATTACGGAACCTTTACAGAATCACTTCGTTGTCCGTCAGCCCGTCTGTCTGTCAAGGCCCTTTTTCTCAGGAACCCGGGGAGGTATCGAGTTGAAATTAATATCTTATACTCAAGTCTGCAATCTTTTAAAGCAGTGAAAAAATGAAGCATCTAAATCGACGCAATCAAAAGATACAGCTGTTCCATTTATATCGCATATTTTGACATTCGCAAAGAGAAACAAAACCTATAGGATACTTCCCGTTCATCTAGAATCATGAAATTTGGCAAGAAGCAATGTCATGTAGCACAAGTAAAGGAAAAAATCCGAAAACCATAAATTTATAGTTATTTAAAATAAAAATTTGAAACTTGATGATTTTGTACGGAATCCTTGTTGCGCGAACCCGACTTGCACTTGACTTGCATCTTTTTTTTTCTCTTTTTACTGATAAATATGAAATAACCTTAACCTATCTAAACCCTAAACCTGACAATATACGCTCTATTGCTAGCAATGAGGCCGTTGCCATTGGCATATTTAAGATTGTTTTCCAACGCAGACCTGGCCACTAAAAAAAAGCCATATATTTTTCTGTGAAGCTTCGCTCGAGTCTTCGCTATGTGAGTGTTTTTTTATGGGTGATAATGGTATGGTAACCCCGTCTGCGCTATCGGTATACACTGGCAGGGCACCAGTGATAGATGACTGATGAGGATGAAAGCAGTTAGCCAATCTTGACGAATTCAACTAAAATTAGCCACGATGGTTTCCAGGGGAACTACGTTAAGGTCCACCTGACAGGATATATTGCTAATAATGGAGCTACTGCCACTGCTGGTCTACTGCTTAACCCTTTCCACTCCAATGTCACATGTCACTCGACATTGATTTTGTTCCACCAGCTCCACTGTCGAGTGACACTCGACATAGTGTGGGATTTCTTTTACTAAATTTTTTGACAAAGCCATCTAACACCAGGATTGTGCTGTGTCTTCCAACCGAAAAATAAAAGGGGGGAGAAAAGAAACATGCTATTTTTGCAAAACATGTGAGGCAAAACCTTCGCTTCATCCCGGGATTTGTTTTGAGAAATACCATACCAAAAGGGATTATAAAGATTAGAATTAAAAATTATAATATAGTATCCTGTAATAACTCATAAAATAAAGTTTATCACATAATAAAAATACGAAAAAACCCCTAAAAATTAAAAAAACGCAATTTTAGCGTGGAGCTATAGTGGAATAAAAAGAAAAAAAGGCTTGGAGTGAAAAGGGTTAAGACGGTCGTACCCTGGCGTGCGGCACGTTCTTGTCGCGCGGCGGGTGCGCGGGCACGGGCACCTCGCGCTGCACGGTCACCGCGTCCATGGTGAGCACGAGCCGCGCCGGCCGCGGCCGCGACTTGCCGTCCGACACTTGCACCATGCCTGTGCGGATCTGGAACGCGACAAGCATATACATACGTAAATCACAAATGTTACCAGGGGAAGACTTTGTACAAAAGTCGATTGCTTGGGTACCTCTGTTCCATTCGTGTTTCAACCGTATAGCAGTTGTTTGCATGGCTGTGTTTCGGTTTGAAGGTGAAGATATGGCGTGAATTTACTGGGTACAGAGGAATAACACCTGAGTCCTTAGGAATGGCAATGCATAGGTGGTATCACGGGCAAAACAGTATACTCTGTTATGTCCATGGTACTGCTCATGTCTATAGGCGACGGTTACCACTTTCCATCAGGTGGGCCGTCAGCTCGTTTGCCATTCTAAGTTGTATAAAAAAAAATTTAAAAAAAAGTTATTTTATTACTCTTCGGGAAAGGTTCAAGTTTCACGAGATTGATGTCCACCTGAGATGCTGTAATGACTTCGTTATGAATTTGCCTTGTTTTAATATTGAAAATTATGCCAAGTAATTTACTGTACATGCTGCACGTCGCTGGTATTCACTTCCCTTGTCATTATATACATATGTGAGTAGGTTTATTACTATTATTATTTCTTATTTACGTATTATTATTATTTACATATGTAAGTGTATACAGTTACTTTTTATTGTATTATATATTCAATTTTAACTAAGTACTATTGAGTTTATCTTTAGCTATATTGTTTTACCTTTGAACATTCTATAGTTTTCTTTCAGCTTCTCAAATGTATAACTGTAAGAGATACCTCTATGTGATAAGTCCACCATTGTATATTAAATCTTTTAACATGTCCAATGTAAATTATATTCAATAAAGATTTTACAATACAATACAATACAATAATCTTTCCCTTAAACAAAGCATAGAAAAAAAAACAAAAATGACGGGAAGATAATTTAAGTCATTGGTCGCATTGGAAGGAAAGTCAAATATAGAGAGATTTAAAAATGTCCAGAAGTTTATGGGGAGGCAAGTTGCAGAGGGTAAATAAAGAAAATTAGAAAAAAATATCTATAATGATACTATGATATTTAATATATAATGAAAAAAATACATACATACAAGATTTTATCTATGTGTTTTGTAAGCTGTTACGCCTTCATACCCTGTTACACAGATATGAAAAAGACAATAAACAGAGTTCTCTGAATTTGGCCTAATACTTTTAAGCATTTAGTATTAGGCCAAATTCAGAGAACTCTGTTTATTGTCTTTTTCATATCTGTGTGGCACAGACAATACAATAAAAACAATAAATACAATAAAAAGACTATGACACATACAGACTTATATTTAAATATAATAATAATACTAATAACTCTTTTGCATAACCATGATTGTAACAAACTCAGCAGTGGAAATTACAGTAAAAGTAGACACGAATGCATTTGTACATTTGGATCAGTTTAAACACCTGTGTCTGAACTAGGTTATAAAACCTGTATCTCAGACAACAGCTCTCAACCCTCATTACATAGTATAATATTTGTTCAGCTAAATTTTTAGTGCTCCATATAGAATGTTGATTTTATATAAAGTTAATTCATCTAATTATAACTATTGGTAATAACGAAAATTATGAACAAAAAAAATATGAATGAATGTACCAAGTAGCCCATACTCAATTGACGTCAATATTCTAATTACCCGGTAGGTACCTATTAATTATTTTTTATTACACTTGCACAACATTAATGGACACTGTAAATAAAATCTGAGATTTTTAACATAAACATGTTACATTTTTTTTTTAATACGAGGACAAAGTACGACTGGAAGACTTGCAAATTGGCGGGACTCCGGGGTTTTAGAGAGGATATTTTATTACTTAACAAATTAGATACTAACTTTGTACCTATGTCTACGTACCTTTTCATCTTTCTTCTCCTCAATTGGCGTCATCATTGTGAAAAATGCACACCATAACGAATTATAAATATTATTACAAGTTTTCAGCTAAGCTCTATCAGATATTTTATTGGTTTAAAAGCTAGCTCTCCCATCGTAATTAACAATTCCGTATCACAGTTTTCATATCAGGTTCATCCCAAAACATCTGTATGCAGCCGTCTAATGGTTTCATTAAATATTTATGTATTACACATTACAAACACGAAAAACAGGTCACTGGCATGATAAATCAATATAGGTGAATGGCACCAAAACAATTCGTAAACACTCATTAAACACACAGTCACTTCCTTGATCCCGTTAAAAAATCGTTGTTATTCATTTTATTATTTCTATATTTTGAATAATTACGATTAATAAAAACAAAATGTATTTTATTTTTAGTAAACCAATAATTATAATTACATAGGTACTGATGTAAGTACCTCTTCCAAGTTGAAGTGGTCACTGACTGACGGTCATGACATCGTGCATCCGTCACTGACACTGACTGAGAAAGAATAGTGAGTTCAAATATAAGATTTAAATCGATGAATAATTTAGTCGATAAAACACTGAAATTAAAAAAATTAAATTATTAACAAAATACATTATAAAATAAACTATCACTAAAATTGGGAACAATATTCGTATAAAATGGAATTAGTACATTATCAAACCGAATCAATATTATCAATTCTCATTTTTAATCGAATATGTTTAATCTTTCTATTACCTTTTAAGGCTTCAAGATAAATGGCAAGATAATTCGTCCTAGAACGATAATTTCGCTAGTTAGTCCGTGAGGTAGAATTAGATAGCAACGTCGGATGACTCATTCTAATTCACGGACTCACTAGCGATGTCAATTCCATCAACGGATTCGCTCGGCGCTTGTCTAGAAGGCTAGGTCACGGTGTTGCAAGTTGAAATAGACGGATTCTCTTTTTTTTCAATACATGGTACAAACGAGCATGCGGCTCACCTGATGGTAAGTGACTACCGCCGCCCATGGTCAGTATTAGATAGTCCCATTAATAGATAGTCTCATTAATATTATTAAAAGTGAATATTTATAACGATGTATGGATGGACAGAGGTGTGAATGTTTGTTATTCTTTTACACAAAAGTTATGAAACTGATTTGAAGGAAATTATATACACGGGTAGGTTATACCTTAGGAGGTTATATCCTAACTTAGCACATAGGATACTTTACGTACTGATTTACGTGAGTTAAGTACAAAGCGCGAGATACACTAAGTAGTAAAAAAAAGGTTCGAAACACTGCAAAAATATTTTATTAAAACGAACCTACAGAAGTTCTCTTTTTTGGTACTGCAGGATATAATGTTATTTGACATGATATAAAGAAAACCAAGTCCATAATTTATCATTTATTATTATAATTTACAAATTAACAATTAACGGCCGAAATGATAATAACTGTAATTTAAAAATATGAAATATATTATGAATTTATCTCGGAATAAAAGGATTAAAAACTAGTTTGAACGTAAACGAGTTTTTATCCAACTTCACTCATGTGACTAAAATATGTTTATTTAATGAAAATAATATGTAACTTAAGTCCTTCTCTATCTCAAATACTATGTAGGTATATTTTGTAATGAAACAAACAAACTCATCTTAACATTTATATATTAATAATGAGTGTATAATTACTTTACTTTTTCATAGTTACTGTTACTAGATCCTATGACGACTTTCCATAATTGTTAATTATCGTATTTAGAGTCATGTACTGTAACAGATTACCTCATATTAAAATTATTCGATCTACTGACAACCCAAAAAATAAAAAAAAATGCATTAAATAAATGATGAGTCAATTGATTATGATATTTATATACTTCATAATCTAAGCTTAATTTAAATATTCTAGGTTTAATTTTCGATTGGGTCAATTAGAACACAAACTTTTCCAACTTGGCCTGTATGTTTCTATGGCACTCAAGTATAACATGCACTCATATTAACTTATGCCGTGACTTGACACTTGATTGAAATTGGACGTGTCATTTTGTAAATTATGAATAAATGATCTGTATCTGATATAAATGACATCAGGTATAAACATATTATATTATCACTCAACAATGCGAAACGGTAAATCGTATCGTACAAGTAAATAATTAATTACATATCCCGAATTAGCTTCATCAAACCTCACCTTTCTGAATTTATCATTAAAGGTACAAAACTGGAAAAGTAACATTCGTTGTAAGTCGAATTGGAGGTTAAATTGGAAAGCGATAAGAATAGTAAATTACTGGCGTAATCAATCGAAATCAAATATGAATAAAACTGCATACCACAACACACATCTTTATTTTCTTTCTTCGTTCTATTATTAATAATTTTATTATTACACAACATGTATATAGAAAGATTTTTATACAATAGTGTATATTATTATCTATTTAACTATAATAATCAACAATACAGTAAAAAGAATTACGAATCACTTAAATATTGGCAGTCTATTTTAATGATATGTATCTTTTGCGGTTTGGAACAGGCATTTAACCTTACTTAGATCTAGACTTAAATTACATTTAACTTAATTATTTCTTATGAAATATGCATCTGAATATTATCTGAACATAATTCATCTTTTGGGGTAATTTAACAGTTACTGTTGATACCAGATGCACATTTAATATCATGGTAACTTGCTGTAAGATTATTACTTCTACGAAATGTATAATAATAAAAATTATAATACACAATGTTTTCCTATTATGTGATTACATTAAAATGGCTAAACAAATTTTTCTTTCTAATTCATTCTATTTTCTAATATTAAAAATTATATAATTGTATAGGTATTAATTAGTCCAATTTAAACAGCGGGTCTACCATGAAATGAAATTCCGAAATTTCGGACTCAATTTCGTGTTTTTGTTTATACCAAAATCGGATCAATAAATGGAGTTTAACATTTCGTTCGTCATACATCCTATCATAAAGGTCCAAAGGAACAATTTTTTAACATTTTTAATATTTCCAAACGGATTGTATTATCAAATTTTAACATCAAATTTGTGTTTCGTTTGGCTCCGAAATTTCGGAAAACATTTCATGGTAAGCCTTCAGTACTGTTTTTTCAGAATTTAAAAGTAATAGACATCAATTGGTTAAATAAAGAGATTATATAGAAATAGGAATTATTGTATTCTTAACCCCTCTTATGAGTGAAGCTTATGTTCATAATATAATAATAATATAAATTTATATACTACAATGGTGGTAAACAAGCATATGGTCTGTGTGATGGTAAACGGTGTTACAGTAGCCTATAGATGCCTAAAACACCAGAGGCATCACGCGCGCGTTGCCAACTCTTAAGAAACCTTATTACACCCTTTTTGAAGTTGCCTCTAGTCTCTTGGGAAAATCTTGACAGGAAAATTATTCTACGACCTGAGTGTTCGCGGGAGGAAGCTCCTCTGAAACCGCACTGTGTTAATATTATAATTACTATTATAAAATCATGGAGTCAACTATGTCGATTTATACATTTAAAAATATATTTCGATTATAGTGAGCATAGTCCTTTTGTAATAAAACTTTACATCGTTAAATAACAGTCTCACAGCAATTAAATATCTTATTAGTAAATAACTATACATTAAAACTATTTATTTACAAATTCAAATAATCTGCAATTTTAAAAATCTAAACTGTTCATATCAACAGTATTCAGATAAATCACATTATATAATTTACATAACAATATTTTTTTTTATAACATTAAATAATTGGGGTGTCACATGTTGTGACTTGATCACACAACGATTTAAGCCCGATTTTATTATACAATTATGGCCTGGCATTATTTTAAGAAATATATGAAATGGAGGGATGATTTTATAGAAAGTTAAATAGTAGAAATTCTTTGGGCAACGCATTAGCTTTATTTGGATTAAAATAAAAGATTGATTTACAATGGACCATGGGATGTTACACGTGAATAGTACATTCCCGACGTTCTTGTTCTTTACGCTGTTGGTATCTGGAAAATAAAATAATATTTGTTTATAAGTTTAAAAACTATGAATGAATTTTCATATTACTGGTTATCCGATCTGGCTTCGTATGGTGAGATAAAATATTCGATAATAATATATATGCTATGTTAGTCACTTAAAATATACCTTTCTATAGATGAAATAATTTTTAAAATTGTTTTAATAATCTTTGGCTTTATTAACTATAAAGTAATTAACAAGCAAATATCTACTTTTTATTAGTATTAGTATAGTATGAACCCCTACACACATTTGTATTTTTCAAGTATTTACGAGTATATTTGTAATACTCTGGATATTTACTGTGTATAATATGTATGTATGTATTTAGAAAAAAAGTATTTAATTGGTTCTTATAGATGTCTAGTACACATACACTTTTGTTTAATTGGGCACTAGATTTTGTTATGTAACTTCTCTAGTGGTATTTATCAAAATTTTTCTTTTTATTATTTATTGGAAAATTATATTAATTTTATTTATCATCATCATATAAGCCGTTAACTATCCATTGCTGAACATAGGCCTCCCCCATATGAGGGGTTTTGGCAGTAGTTGCTACATTTGGTAGGCAGGTTGGCAATCACAGTTAGTTTTTGGTGATTTTTAAGAGTAACACTGCTGTCCATCCCTCGATCATTAAATTCCTCTAGTCACCTCTTACGACACCCACGGGAATGGAAGGGGAGACCCATTCTATATCTGGATCACACGGTCAATAAGCTAGTATTTATTTACCCATTGTCTTACTTACTTATCAATTAAAGAAGATATATCTGCTGGAACAGGCCCAAAGGTTCCCGAGAGTCCATCACTCCCGTTTAGGCCACCACTGTGAACAGAAGATTACATCTTATTGGTTATTACTAAATTCAAATTTTAATTGTCTAATATAATTAATACTTAGCGGGTGGCGAAGCTTGGCTAGCGTGATTTGTTTCAAGCCTTGTGATTTTGGATACTTATTCACTTACACAACATTTTAAAAGAATTTTTAATAACTACGTGTAAATTTTTTTTTTATCATTGGGTACTTTATTACAAAATTTATAAATAATAAATGCAATTCATTAAATATTATGATTAATAAAAAAATATTATATTTGTTTAAATTTATTTTAAACAAATATATAATTAATACAACTTCTTTAATCATTACTTTTTATACAAGATTAAAAACAACATTTGGTCAATTTTCATAAAAATAAATTATACAATTACTTTTAACGTTTTCTTTTAAGATTAAATTTTTTAAATAATAAATAATAATTATGGAATAGTTTAATTATATAGTCTCTCTTTTAAAGACGTAATTGATAAGTTTTCACTCAATCTATACTACATAGTACTGGATAGCCATCATACAATACTACTGATATATTTTCGTTACCACTTGCACTTGGCAGCGCAAGATAATATTCAATGTCTGGTCTTTTGTCTAGTATATAGATACAGACAGATTTATTTTCACTTATACAGAGTTTAACTGAACGAATAAATAAGAAGCTAGACTAGTGTCGCGGAGGTGCGTGGAAGCGGAGTGAGCGGGGGAGGTACCTGAGTTCTACCTGCTGGTGGTGCGCGCGCTACGTCGCCCGCTGCCGTACGTACTACCACACGGCGATCCACCTGAACCTGTCATAATATTTTAATTGTTTACAATAATAATTAACAAATAATTAGATGAACACTTTATACAGAAATTGTTTGCCTGCCAAACTTAATAGTAATATAATATTAAATTTATTTTAATGAAATTATTTTATAAAAATATGTACAAAATGAGTATAATTTTGTTGTAACAAAAATAACTATGTATTATCTGATGAATAATAATTGTAGTTCATGTTAAAAATGTAAAAGTGACATTATTTCCTGATGTTTTGTCATACATCATTATATTTTATTTTTATATCGATAATTTAATCAATAGATTATATTAGTCGAAGTAACAACACGATTATTAAATATGACAGCTCGACGATTCAAGCCGAACGAAATGTCATTTATAGTGACATATATGTCAAGGATTTTCGCGCTAAAATTTGAATACAGTAATTGCATAATCATACAGTATGAATGAAAATAAATATAGAAATAAGTACTATGCAAAGAAGATTTTGTTTCTTTAGATGTCATGATAATCGTTACCATCAGAATGTATGTGAAAATCACAAATACTTGTAATATAGAGATGTATTTGGCGGAAACGAAGGAGCCGGGATGGAGATTGAATAAAAATATTGAAAGCCGTAGATTATACTGAAAACATCGTGGTTAGTTCTGAGGCGGTATATCTCTAAATCTTTCTCCTAACTCTAAAATTAAAATTTCAATTTGATATGACATCAAAATCTTTAAGGATCAGTATAAATTTAATTTCTAATCTTATTAAGTAAACCTTATTAGAAATTTACTTTATGATGTTCCCTAAAACATCAATTTTGTGAAATTATCAAATTAAAATATTAAGTTAAGAGCAAGAAATAAATTTAGAGAAATAGTGTCTCAGAATCGGCTCTAGATGATGTACTTCATTTAATGAATAAAATTATAACGCCGCCATATTGATGTAATATGGCGGCGGTGCACTGGTAAAGGATGATAGTTGAGGATGAAATTACGCCAGTTGACTCCTCGTGAAGAATTTACCACGAGTTAAGGCAATGGAATCACGTGTACGGGAAACTAACTGGTGTATTGATAGCAATGGGGCCGTAATAACTTAGATCCCATTACTTACTACCCCCTTTTTTTTAATACTTATATTTGATCTTGTTAATTGTAAATGTCTAAGTATTTAGTACCCTTCCTGTGTTATGGGTATACGCTAGTGGGTCACAAGCGAGCAATGATAGGTGGATTGTGACGAATTTAACAAGAATTAAGATGGTTTCCGGAGGGATCCGCCTGGAGGTCGGTCTGATAGGATATATGGCAATATATATAACATTCATTAAAAAAAAGTCCCATTGCTAGCAAGCAATAGGGTTTTTTTTAATGAATGTTAATGGAATGGTAACCCCGCCTGTGCTGTCGGTATACACTGGCGGGATACCAGTAAGGGATGATTGATGAAAAAGCAGGTCAGTTCGCCCATCGTGACGAATTCAACGATAAATTTGTCACGATGGTTTCCAGGGGGAACCGCGTGGAGGTCGACCTGATAGAGTATATTGATAGAAATGGGGACTAACCTCCCCATTACTAACAATCCTTTCTCCCCTAGCAATGGAGATGTTAGACCGCATTACTAACAGTATTTTCCAAATCGAGGGATATTAAGTCCTGGTGTAAGGGTAAAGCTTCAATGAAGTGGGTAACCTTTAGTGGTGGTGTTGGCAGCACTGTCGCTGTTGTCGTCGGAGTCGGTGTGCGCGTCCCGCCAGCCGCCGGCGGCCGCGCACGCGGCGCGCATGCGGTGCCGCGCCTCCACTGTCGAGGATTTAGACAGGCTCGATTCATCTGCGCAACACACACTCGATCGGACATAGTGACGCGCTCGCACTATACTCCACTACTTACTTCGTGTCTCATATCACTGTCTGATAGTAATAATTGCTTTATTTTAAAGCCTGTTATTTTAATCTTTCTATTTCAGGTAATACCACCCATATCCATAGTTTACGGTCTTTAGTGTAATGTAATTTTAATTAATTATAATTTCTAAATTATACAAACATTAATTAATAAAATATCAATGAAAATATTAATACTTGTAACTCTATTATGAAATACGTATGGTGAAAAACGCATTCATAGGCTATAGTTTAAAAATAGCTTTTGTAATGTAATCTGTCATTCTAAGCTTTAGGCCATTTTAAAATGATGGTATTTATTTTATCGTTACCTAATTTTCAAGCTTTTTCACTTAGTACATACCCATATTAGCTTTAAAGGTTAACAAAATATTTTTACGCCATTTTGTGATGGCGTCGCGGCCATTTTGTAAATATCACAAATTACAATATTGCGTATTTCACATTGTATGGTCATAACAACTATGTACAGTTGCTATGCTAAATTTCGGCAAAGCACGAACTGGTTTTTAAATGAGTTTACAAAATTTAACCTAAACTTATTAATAAACATTATTAATAGGTTAAATAAAAACTTGTAAAAAGAAATTATAAAATAATTTATTTCTAATAAAATGGAGCTGTAGTTATCCGGACCATAGCGAATTTCGGTAATATGGTTAAATAAACATATACAAGACATTTTCACAAAAGTAGATGGTGTCACTTTGTTGATACTTCTATTCAACGCATTTATTTTTATAATAATGTTTTATGATTGAACAGTGGCGCTAGTGGTTTTTTTTAGGCAATAATGGAATGTTAACTCCGCCTGTGCTATCGGTATATCCTGGCAGGGCTACCACCACCAGTGAATCACCAGTGAGTGACGATCGGTGAGGATAAAATAAGTCAGTTACCCCATTCACGTGGAGGTCGACTTGATAGGGTATATTGCTAGCAATAGGGCTGTCAAACCAAAGCTAAGAAACTCTTTCTCTTTGGCGCTAGTGGTGTACGTAATGCGTTGGATACGCACGGGAAGGGTGCAAGGTGCGTACCGTATCGGTAGTGGTCGCAGGCGCGGTGGCGGCGGCGGTGCGGCGGCGCGGCGTCGTCGTCGCGGCGCGCCAGCGTGCGGAACTGCAGCGAGTGCGCCGCCGACACGCCGAACGTCGCGTACGGACTAATCTCGTACAGTTCCGCTGTACGACAAGTACGCCTCATTATATACTCTATACCTATACGAGTACCAAGACTTTGTATAAAATTCGTTTGCATGCGTACCTGTCCTTCGCATGTTTTTATTCCAAACCACAGGTGTGCTTGCACGGCTGTTTCGGTTTAAAAGGTTGGACGTAGCAATGTAATTATAGGGAATAGAGGCATAACACTGTACCCACTCCTCAGGGTTTAACGCATGTGTTTAAATATCATATTTAAATAGATGCATGCATATTTACATGTATGCATGTATGCGATGCATAGGTTAAATTAGTCATTAAAATTTAACCGAACACTATTTTACTACGTGAGCGTGATTACCTGAAGAGTCATCATTTGACTTTTCGTTTCCATTGATCGACGAAGACGAATACAGTTTCTGTCCTTCTCTAAGTTTCTCTCGTTCCGCCTCGTTGCTCTCACTTAACTTTCTATCGTCCCGCATGTAGTGGTCACTTGAGACACATAAAAATCTGAAATGAATAATATACATAATTAAAAAAAAAAAAACTAAAATATAATTTTCGAAGATTGGTGTTGCTGGGCAAAATTTTGAAAGCGTTTCTACGACGAAAAAACAGGCCACTGGGGATTGAGTGCCACCGCGCCGCACGACACCAGCACGGTGCGCAGGGACATCGTGTGTCGGAGTGCAGTGTACGTACTTGCGCTTGGTGTGCAGCAGGCACAGCAGCGCGGTGAGCGCGGCCAGCACGAGCGCGGCGGCCGCGCCGCACGACACCAGCACGGCGCGCAGGGACATCGTGTGTCGGAGTGCAGTGTACGTACTTGCGCTTGGTGTGCAGCAGGCACAGCAGCGCGGTGAGCGCGGCCAGCACGAGCGCGGCGGCCGCGCCGCACGACACCAGCACGGCGCGCAGGGACATCGTGTGTCGGAGTGCAGTGTACGTACTTGCGCTTGGTGTGCAGCAGGCACAGCAGCGCGGTGAGCGCGGCCAGCACGAGCGCGGCGGCCGCGCCGCACGACACCAGCACGGCGCGCAGGGACATCGTGTGTCGGAGTGCAGTGTACGTACTTGCGCTTGGTGTGCAGCAGGCACAGCAGCGCGGTGAGCGCGGCCAGCACGAGCGCGGCGGCCGCGCCGCACGACACCAGCACGGCGCGCAGGGACATCGTGTGTCGGAGTGCAGTGTACGTACTTGCGCTTGGTGTGCAGCAGGCACAGCAGCGCGGTGAGCGCGGCCAGCACGAGCGCGGCGGCCGCGCCGCACGACACCAGCACGGCGCGCAGGGACATCGTGTGTCGGAGTGCAGTGTACGTACTTGCGCTTGGTGTGCAGCAGGCACAGCAGCGCGGTGAGTGTGTCGCAGGCGTACTTGCGCTTGGTGTGCAGCAGGCACAGCAGCGCGGTGAGCGCGCCAGCACGACACCAGCACGGCGCGCAGGGACATCGTGTGTCGGAGTGCAGTGTACGTACTTGCGCTTGGTGTGCAGCAGGCACAGCAGCGCGGTGAGCGCGGCCAGCACGAGCGCGGCGGCCGCGCCGCACGACACCAGCACGGCGCGCAGGGACATCGTGTGTCGGAGTGCAGTGTACGTACTTGCGCTTGGTGTGCAGCAGGCACAGCAGCGCGGTGAGCGCGGCCAGCACGAGCGCGGCGGCCGCGCCGCACGACACCAGCACGGCGCGCAGGGACATCGTGTGTCGGAGTGCAGTGTACGTACTTGCGCTTGGTGTGCAGCAGGCACAGCAGCGCGGTGAGCGCGGCCAGCACGAGCGCGGCGGCCGCGCCGCACGACACCAGCACGGCGCGCAGGGACATCGTGTGTCGGAGTGCAGTGTACGTACTTGCGCTTGGTGTGCAGCAGGCACAGCAGCGCGGTGAGCGCGGCCAGCACGAGCGCGGCGGCCGCGCCGCACGACACCAGCACGGCGCGCAGGGACATCGTGTGTCGGAGTGCAGTGTACGTACTTGCGCTTGGTGTGCAGCAGGCACAGCAGCGCGGTGAGCGCGGCCAGCACGAGCGCGGCGGCCGCGCCGCACGACACCAGCACGGCGCGCAGGGACATCGTGTGTCGGAGTGCAGTGTACGTACTTGCGCTTGGTGTGCAGCAGGCACAGCAGCGCGGTGAGCGCGGCCAGCACGAGCGCGGCGGCCGCGCCGCACGACACCAGCACGGCGCGCAGGGACATCGTGTGTCGGAGTGCAGTGTACGTACTTGCGCTTGGTGTGCAGCAGGCACAGCAGCGCGGTGAGCGCGGCCAGCACGAGCGCGGCGGCCGCGCCGCACGACACCAGCACGGCGCGCAGGGACATCGTGTGTCGGAGTGCAGTGTACGTACTTGCGCTTGGTGTGCAGCAGGCACAGCAGCGCGGTGAGCGCGGCCAGCACGAGCGCGGCGGCCGCGCCGCACGACACCAGCACGGCGCGCAGGGACATCGTGTGTCGGAGTGCAGTGTACGTACTTGCGCTTGGTGTGCAGCAGGCACAGCAGCGCGGTGAGCGCGGCCAGCACGAGCGCGGCGGCCGCGCCGCACGACACCAGCACGGCGCGCAGGGACATCGTGTGTCGGAGTGCAGTGTACGTACTTGCGCTTGGTGTGCAGCAGGCACAGCAGCGCGGTGAGCGCGGCCAGCACGAGCGCGGCGGCCGCGCCGCACGACACCAGCACGGCGCGCAGGGACATCGTGTGTCGGAGTGCAGTGTACGTACTTGCGCTTGGTGTGCAGCAGGCACAGCAGCGCGGTGAGCGCGGCCAGCACGAGCGCGGCGGCCGCGCCGCACGACACCAGCACGGCGCGCAGGGACATCGTGTGTCGGAGTGCAGTGTACGTACTTGCGCTTGGTGTGCAGCAGGCACAGCAGCGCGGTGAGCGCGGCCAGCACGAGCGCGGCGGCCGCGCCGCACGACACCAGCACGGCGCGCAGGGACATCGTGTGTCGGAGTGCAGTGTACGTACTTGCGCTTGGTGTGCAGCAGGCACAGCAGCGCGGTGAGCGCGGCCAGCACGAGCGCGGCGGCCGCGCCGCACGACACCAGCACGGCGCGCAGGGACATCGTGTGTCGGAGTGCAGTGTACGTACTTGCGCTTGGTGTGCAGCAGGCACAGCAGCGCGGTGAGCGCGGCCAGCACGAGCGCGGCGGCCGCGCCGCACGACACCAGCACGGCGCGCAGGGACATCGTGTGTCGGAGTGCAGTGTACGTACTTGCGCTTGGTGTGCAGCAGGCACAGCAGCGCGGTGAGCGCGGCCAGCACGAGCGCGGCGGCCGCGCCGCACGACACCAGCACGGCGCGCAGGGACATCGTGTGTCGGAGTGCAGTGTACGTACTTGCGCTTGGTGTGCAGCAGGCACAGCAGCGCGGTGAGCGCGGCCAGCACGAGCGCGGCGGCCGCGCCGCACGACACCAGCACGGCGCGCAGGGACATCGTGTGTCGGAGTGCAGTGTACGTACTTGCGCTTGGTGTGCAGCAGGCACAGCAGCGCGGTGAGCGCGGCCAGCACGAGCGCGGCGGCCGCGCCGCACGACACCAGCACGGCGCGCAGGGACATCGTGTGTCGGAGTGCAGTGTACGTACTTGCGCTTGGTGTGCAGCAGGCACAGCAGCGCGGTGAGCGCGGCCAGCACGAGCGCGGCGGCCGCGCCGCACGACACCAGCACGGCGCGCAGGGACATCGTGTGTCGGAGTGCAGTGTACGTACTTGCGCTTGGTGTGCAGCAGGCACAGCAGCGCGGTGAGCGCGGCCAGCACGAGCGCGGCGGCCGCGCCGCACGACACCAGCACGGCGCGCAGGGACATCGTGTGTCGGAGTGCAGTGTACGTACTTGCGCTTGGTGTGCAGCAGGCACAGCAGCGCGGTGAGCGCGGCCAGCACGAGCGCGGCGGCCGCGCCGCACGACACCAGCACGGCGCGCAGGGACATCGTGTGTCGGAGTGCAGTGTACGTACTTGCGCTTGGTGTGCAGCAGGCACAGCAGCGCGGTGAGCGCGGCCAGCACGAGCGCGGCGGCCGCGCCGCACGACACCAGCACGGCGCGCAGGGACATCGTGTGTCGGAGTGCAGTGTACGTACTTGCGCTTGGTGTGCAGCAGGCACAGCAGCGCGGTGAGCGCGGCCAGCACGAGCGCGGCGGCCGCGCCGCACGACACCAGCACGGCGCGCAGGGACATCGTGTGTCGGAGTGCAGTGTACGTACTTGCGCTTGGTGTGCAGCAGGCACAGCAGCGCGGTGAGCGCGGCCAGCACGAGCGCGGCGGCCGCGCCGCACGACACCAGCACGGCGCGCAGGGACATCGTGTGTCGGAGTGCAGTGTACGTACTTGCGCTTGGTGTGCAGCAGGCACAGCAGCGCGGTGAGCGCGGCCAGCACGAGCGCGGCGGCCGCGCCGCACGACACCAGCACGGCGCGCAGGGACATCGTGTGTCGGAGTGCAGTGTACGTACTTGCGCTTGGTGTGCAGCAGGCACAGCAGCGCGGTGAGCGCGGCCAGCACGAGCGCGGCGGCCGCGCCGCACGACACCAGCACGGCGCGCAGGGAAGCGCCGCGCGCCGCACCCGCGCCCGGCCACGCGCCGCCGCCACCCGCGCCCGCGCCTACTGCTGCCGGCGGGATGCGCCCTGCCGGCACAACTATCTTTGTTAACTATTTCCGTAAACAAAACTTATATGTTGTTATTGGTCAATTGTGCAGTAATTGGAGGTATGTGTGAGAGGGAGACTTTGAACAAAGTCGTTTGCTTGGGTACCCCTGTCCCATTCTTTTTTTAACCGTAAACCAGTAGTGTTTGCATGGCTGTGTTTCAGTTTGAAGGGTGGGTTATGGAGTGAATTTATAGGGTACAAAGAAATAACACCTGAGTCCTCAGGAATGGCAACGCATATCATGGGCGAAACAGTATACTCTGTTATGTTCATGATACTGCTCATGTCTATAAGTGACGATTACCACTTTCCATCAGGTGGGCCGTCAGCTTGTTTGCCATTCTAAGTTATATAAAAAAAATGTGTACCGAATCGAATGAGTCCCGAGAACTCGATTTGCTTAAACTAGCAGTAAAACTCGAGAATAAAGCCTCTTTTCAGAATTGAAGGTTCGTAGCATACATATCGTTTAATCTAATACTTTTAAAGTATTAGAGATTATTATGTATTAGATTTTTTTATTTATTTATTTTCTCCAAAAATCTTAATTATGCCATAATACCGGATCTCCTGACTCAGTAAGTTAAATTTTTAATCCATCTATAAGGTGACTAGTTCTATAGTCACCTTATAGATGGACTGGTTAGGAGTACATACAACTTTGTAATTGTCTTTCTCATAGTAACAACATAATATTCGTTTATAAATAACGAAGATTGTGACGGTCTTAAAGAAGTGTTCTTAATGGAATGTTTTGTATGACTTATTAAGACAAGAAAACACTATCTATTCCGGAGAGTTACCTAAAACTAAATATATCACTAGTAACAATATACAATGAAATTTTATTATGGTATTGTAAACTCAGAAGAAAGGCAATATAAATTTATAATTTGTATATCATGTTTTTAATATTTATAATTTAGCCCATTAAATGAGCCAATTTCAACGCCAAAAAACTAGCAAACAGTAATAAAAATCAATGTAACTCTGCATTAAGTGCACTAAGCAATGTACCTTACGTAAATATTTGGAATTACCTCCAGCAAGCGTGTGTGTATCCACTCGTAAAGTGACACGTTCGACGCCTGCGTCACTGTACGCTTCGACGGCAAGCTCGTACCATGTGGCTGGGGTCAGATCCCCTACCACGTGGCTGGCTGTACTCAACCCGTCACCCACCTGCAATGACAATCTACAGAATTAGAGTATTCATGTAATGAATATTCTAATTAATAATTCAGAGAATGGAAACAGCAAAATAATTCCAACCTTGATCCAATGTTCGGTGCCTGCTCTTCTGTACGAAACCCTGAACCCCAGTATAGGGCAGCCGCCGTCTCGCCACGCGTAGAAGTTTATTTTTATCGCTGTTGAGTTCATATGTACATGATCTTCTGGCTTGGGAGGCTTTGGTCCTGAAATAACAATCAGGGAAGATCTCTGTACTTTCATTTTTATAGGTACTTATTTACTTGATTAGGCGATAAGATATTAGAATGTAAACTTCTATAAAATGACACTTAATTCCATATTTATTTATTTGTTACCTCTTAGTATTTCAATGGCTCGACCAATCGTCATAAATATTGTCATGTTTGTTTAGCTATGATTGGTACAATTGTAAACCGTGTACTTACTATATGATATATCATATCAATTCATTATCATCCACTGCTGGTAACAAAGACCAGCATACGGAAAAGATCTTCCATCACTACTGGTCAGAAAGCTTGATTCTTTTTCACTGATGTGAGTTGAGCTATTAAGACGCTAAGAGGTAATAAACAAGCTCATTGTTACATTGTTTTTTATTTTTTACAAAGCAGGGGGCAAACGAGCATGCGGCTCACTTGATGGTAAGTGACTACCGCCGCCCACGATCACAACACCTTATACTACTAAAATGGCAAACAAGCTTACAACCCGTCTGATGGTAAACGATCACTGTAGTCTATGGACGTCTGCAATACTAGTGGTATTACGAGCGCATTGCCGACCCTGAAGAAACCTTAATATACCCTTTTTGAAGAGCTCCATACTGTAGTCTCTATGGAAAACCTCGGAGTTTCAGAGTCGGAGAGAGTTCATTCCACAGCCTGAGCGTTCGTGGGAGAAAATTTCTCTGAAGCCGCACTATACGAGTAGTGGTAAAGATTTGGTTGGTATACTCACGTCCACCTCTAGTGGTTGCAGTCAGTACTTCAGAAGGAGGGCCTATAGAGACTTTATTTCTCGCCTGAATCTTTGCGTTGTATGTGGTGCCGCACTTAAGCATGTCCATAATGTAAGAAGTAACATCTGGAGATAACTCTACGGTATGCCAATCAGTTTCAGAACCTTGTTTGTGTTGGAGGATGTAGCCTGAAATTAAATTATTAATAACCATTTTAATATAATGCTTCCCTTATAGAGTGACTCAAGGAAGAAAGGAATATTGAATAATTCTTTAGCCCAAAAGATAATTATCAAAGTGTATATCAGCCATTGACTGTCCACTGCTGAACATAGGTCTCCTCCATAAGGGGGGTTTGCCAATAGTTTGACAGGCGAGTTGGCAACTGCAGTTGTGTTTTGGTGATGTTTTGTGTTTGGAGGAACCCTGCTGACCATTCTTTAACCATTAAACCCCTTTAGTTTAGTTGCCTCCTATGACACCTACGGGAAAAAAATGGATGGAATTAGCCACCTATTCTATGCCGGGATCACACGACAAAATGTAGGTATATACCAAGCGCCAATTGCTGCAATTATCTGAGAATATTTATTAGTTCGATATTTGAACGTAAGGAGCACTTACATCTGTACATTCTTACCTAATATAGGATCGGTGGTATCCCCAGGCAGTTGCCAATGGAGTTTGATACTGGAAGCAGTGGTGTACTGCAGGGAAAGAGTGGGCGCGCCTGGTGGCAGTACCGCTGACACCACATACACTATCGAGTCCTCGCCGATGGTGTTGCTGGCGGTACATGTGAAGTTACCCGAAGATTGTTCGTTCACTTCTGTGAATTAAGTCCTACTTTGTCACAATACTACATCCAAGTATTTGGTTCAAGTGTACAACTTTGTAATCTTCAAGACTAAGTAACTGAGGGCATATAAATTTTAAAAATTTAACTGATTTTGGTGACATCGATAGAAACTGGTCCGTATTGTTTGTCAGTTTGCAGTTATTTATTTATTTAATGTGTAAAACTGTAAGGTTTTAAGCGTCTATGATAAGTTTTTAGAAATGCAACTCACATCAAACAGTTCAAAGACAAAATGTTGACATGGAGTGAAATACAATAAGTGCATTGTTATGTTTCGGTCTTTAAATCGAGAGGAATGCCATCTTAAAGTTTAACAATAGAAATGCATTATGGTCGTCGGTGAATAATGGTTTTCAAAAGTTAGTGTTGATTAATTTTTAATTAGTATAAATTGAAATTTAATAGTAATTTAAAATTACACAAAATTTTTGTCTTAGTCATTGAATTAGTGTAGTTGAGTTTCAGTTCTTTTTCTTACGATTATATTCGACGATTGTCGTGTCGATTTTCATAATTCTTTTCGCAATTGTAAAGGTTCGTTTCGTATTGGTTTTGTATAAATTCAGGTTTGCTTGTAAGAGATTGCTTTTAGCGATAAGGCTGCCTTTTGTATATACATATTCTAATAATGTTGTTAAAATGTTTTGCAAGTTATAGATATTTGCGGTGAGAAATAATAATAAATAAATAAATTCTGTATACATTCCTACATACACTCCTTGTGTACATTTTTTTAAGCGCAATAAAGAGTATCATTATTATTAATTTTGTGAAGACTGAAAATATTGTGTATATGTATGTATGTGTAGGACAAAGAATAGGTTCAATATCATTATCATGTCAGCCACCAATTGTCCACTGCTGAACATAGGCTTTCCTTTATTGGAGGGGGGGGGGGTTCCACTATTTGCTACGTTAGTCAGACGGAGGACGGATATTTAAGGAGGGAGGGAGCTGCTGCCTATCCTTCGATTAATTAGGATTCCTTAATCGCTTTTCATGACATCCACGGGTAAGGAAAGGGTAGCCCATTTAAAATCTAAATCACAATTGTAAAGTCCACATATAAATACGCGGTTATTGCGTTTTACTAACACTCTTATTTATTTGAATGTAAAGTTCGAAACATCTCATTGTATGTGTATTATTTATTGTTAAGTAAAATGTACATGTTAAAAAGAGTTATTTAATAGAGACAAACGCTCCTTGGATCGACACGTGAACTCAACGGCGTAGTGTGGCGTGTGCGTGTGATGTGTGGCGTGTGCGTGTGGCGTGTGCGTGTGATGTGTGGCGTGTGCGTGTGATGTGCGGGGGCGGGGGGCACGCGTGACTGACCGCGCAGGCGCAGGTGTCCGGCGTGCGTGACCTGGTAGTAGGCGTGGTGCGTGACTGGCGCGCGCGCGTGCGCCCAGCGCGAGCGCGGCGGCGGCGCGCCCACGCACGAGCAGCGCAGCAGCGCGCCGCGCCCGCGCGCCACGCGCACCGCGCGCCCGAACGACGCGATCCGCGCCGGGACTGCAACGCGCACCATCGTCACTATGCCACATGCCACATGCCACCGGCCTCCTCGTACATATGAGATACGATTACCACTTTCTAACAAGTGGACAGTGTAGGGGAAAGGATTGTTAGCAATGGAGTTTGACAGCCGCATTGCTAGCAATATATCTTATTAGGTCGACCTCCACGTGGTTCCCCCTGGAAACCATCGTGAACAATTCTTGTTGAATTCGACACGATGGGCCAACTGACCTACTTCATCCTCACCTATCATTCTTCACTGGTGCCCCGTCAGTGTATACCGATAGCGCAGATGAGGTTACCATTCCATTATCATCCATTAAAAAAAAAACAGCAGGACAATCAGTTTGCTTACCATTCTTAACAAAAAAATGTGTTAAATTGAATTAGCCAAATGCCAAATTAACCAAATGACCACGTTTTTGAAACTCTGTGCTCGATCTATAATATCTATAAGTCTATATAAGCAACGATTATAATTTTCTACTAAATAACTTATCAGCTTGTCTACCATATATTATTTATTTATTCGGGAGTTTGATGGCTAATATGGGAGATTGTAGAATTTCTGGTAATAGTATTAGTAGTCAATCTTCAAGTGTTGCCAGTCGCACGCTACTAATGGTAGCGGAATTAAACAAAATAATTCTAATAAACTAATCAGAAATATATTCGAAATAAAAAAATTTTAAAAACATATTCCATTTTGTGCCTCTTTTCGTTTTACTTACTCCTTGAAGCAGGTCCTTGCCCCACGACAAGCGTGGACTCGCCTTCCCCCGAGCCGGTGGTGGCTGACACCCAGAACTCATAGAGCTGTGTCTCCATTAGGTTTCTAACTTGAAACATAAGTTCTATATCGGCCTTCTTGTCTGCTGTTACCGTGAAACTCGAGTGTTTACCTAACCTAAAATATTAGGGGGAAGGGATTGTTAGTAATGAGGACTACCATTTTCAATATACCAGGTCGTCAGGTAATTGTCAGATCGACCTCCGTTTGGTTCATCCTAAAAACTATCGTTCTGAATTCTATGGTATTTATCACGATGGGCTAACTGACTTGCCTTTTTATCTCACCTATCATCCCTTACTGATGCCGTTGTATTTTTTTATATGCAACTAGCAATGGCAAATAAGCTGACGACCCACCGGATGGAAAGTGGTAACCGTCGCCTATAGACATGAGCAGTACCATGGACATAACTGAGTATACTGTTTCACCCATGATACCCATGATGCGTTGCCATTCCTGAGGACGTTGTTATTCCTCTATACCCTGTAATATCACTGGCAGTGAATTTACCTCACCCTTCAAACCGAATCACAGCCATGTAAACACAACTACTTCACGGTAGAAACACATAGGACAAAGGTACCCAAGAAAACGACTTTTGTACAAAGTCTCAATATAGCTTTTACTAGCTGCATGTTATAATAGAGCGATAATTTTTAAAAATAATATTATTATAACAAATATAATTAAGTACTAACCTTCCCGCTTCTCTGTAGTATACAGTGTAATGGGTTATGATCCCATTAGGGTGTACTGGAGGGAGCCAGCTAACTAATACCGTATCACTGGAGTACGCTAATGCTTTGATTTTCTCGGGAGCTGATGGTACTGTAAGGAAGAAAAATTAAGTTAGTAACTTTGATTTTAAGTTAATTCGTGGAATGTTGGTATTTCGGGTAATATTTTTAAATGTGTGAGTGACCAAAGTTGTATAAAAAATATGCTCGACAAAGTGGCATTATCATTTCAGGCGTTAACTGTCTACTGCTGAACATAAACCTTTCCTATAAGGGGAGTTTTGCCAGTAGTTGCCACACTTGGTTGGAAGGTTGGGAACTGTAGTTTTTTTTTAATGGATGATAATGGAATGGTAACCCCGCCCGCGCTATCGATATATACCGGCGGAGTACCAGTGAGGGATGATAGGTGAGGATGAAAACAGGCCAGTTAGCCCACCGTGACGAATTCCATTAGAATTAACCACGATGGTTTCCAGGGGGAACCGCGTGGAGGTCGACCTGATAGGGTGTATTGCTAGCAATGGATCAGTTAAATCCCATTACTAACAATCCTTTTCTTCCCTGGCAACTGTAGTTAGGCTTTTAGGGATGTTTTAAGACGGCTGCTACTGCCCATCCATTTATCATTAGTTTTCTTTAATCGCCTCTTACGACACCCATAGGAAAGGAAGGGGTGGTCCATTCTATGCCGGGACCATACGACTAGTGACATCGCTAACCGCAAAATGAAAATCATTATAACTAAATTAAACGTAATATTTTTGAAATGAAGACATTTTAAGTGCGAGTATAGTTAGTTAGTGGTCCTTCAATATTTATTATAACTTTTTAAAATCCATATAATAAATAAATGTCTGTTTTCTAGTAATATTAGACCCTTTATAGAAAAATATTTAAAGTTTACCATCTTCCTCTGTCATGCAGAAAACTGGAGGACTTCTCTTGCCGTCTCCGGCGTTGGTGAACGCTAGTACTTGGATGGAATAATTGGTATACTTCCTCAGGGTGTGTAGGTAAGTGTCAGTCGTTGTGACTCGTTTGATCTCCCCCACATCTGCTGTAATAGTAGAGTTAAAGGAAGAGGGATTAATTTTCTTTATTGCACTGTGGTGAACATAACTATATACATTTTCCAGAGCATGATCACTCAAATCCAAACTTAGATGTGGGGATTTAGTATGAAAGCTTAAAATATCATAGTTTTTTTTTTTTTTTTTTTAATTAAATTGAGCGTCGTTGCAAATTGATGTTAAAACATAAACAATACAGACAAGACTTTAATTACGTGATCTATATCTCTCTCAAATTCTTAATTTTTTGAAAAAAATGCTCTGAATATGATAGGGTTTAAGTTTATACTTGTCTGTCAGGTGAATGGAATATTAAAGGCATTTGCAATAATAAGGGAGTTAGAAATATTATAACTACAATTTTTGATATATATATATATATATATATATATATATATATATATATATATATATATATATATATATATATATTTATTTATTCTGATTCGATACATATAGCACGATTCAAGTATACACATAGATCTTACACAATGTAATGGCTTAACAACTAGAGCATATTAAATCTTAAGATCAGACCAGAAAAATAAAGAAAGTACACTAGTTATTCTGTGAAACAAATAAATGACAATAGCCACCCAGCAATGTTAGTTTCTTACATCAAAATAGACAGTACAAAATGAAATGAAATGTATCTATTTTGTAACACCAACGCCAAGTAATGTGAAGGTAGTTTAGGCAACGAAAATGTTTTATGATTATGAATTGTTTATCGTACCTTCTCATAAAGATTCTGTTTTATATAATGTAAAGGTAATAATAGTCTTTTTTAATTATATTTTCTTAATCTACAATTTATATGGATTAATTTAGAGTAATCAAAGCACCTGACAAGAAATTATTACATCATGGAAGATAGGCAATATTGGACTTCTGATATCAATATCGATTGGATCGTTAACTAAAAGACCACTCTATTCCTTACAAAAGAATTGAAAGTTATGGAATAAGTATGATTTTCTTCACTTACCTTGGTCTGAAGTAAAAGGAGAATAGATCACTTTGTATCCCTGTATAAGACCACCATGCTGACCAATCGGGGGTGGGTTCCAAGTCACTTTCATACTCGAAGATGAGAGAGGAAAGCAGGATACTGTCATCGGGTGTGACTCGGGAACTGAAATAATTCAGCAAAGCGTCAAGTTTTGATATATCGTTTCTTAAAAATTGGAACAGGACATCTGAAGGTAGTTATTACTATTCTTAAAAGAGAGACTTTGAATGAAATTGTTTGCCTAATATTGCTACCAAGCATTTTTCTTGCATGTTGTGCTCCATTTTGGGTTATTCCAAATATAACATTTTTATATAAAATGAAGTTATAGGACTATTGTAATTTAATATCTACATGCGAGAGATATTTTTTTTTATGGTTTGCGGTACAGTATTTAGGGCATCCTGTTCTCGCTACTGGATACGAGTGACGGAATGACTATATAAGAGGGCACATGGTGGGCGGAATTTAGACGCAATATTTGAGGAGCATGAGGAAGGTAAATGAACGGCCGGATACTGCAACAAAGTAGTATTTTTGATGTTCTAAATGTTTGTAATTTATATGGTGGCTTACTATTAGATGGATTGAAGGGTTTGTTGCCAGTTTAATTCTATGTCCCCGGGAAGAAGGTTCTGTTAGTAATGCGGAATAGAACTACTGGTACCATTGCTAGCAATATACCCTGTCTGGTCACCCCTGGTAACAATTGTGTTGAATTCCAGGTGTACTCATCACGATGGGGTAGCAGACTTGTCTTGACTTGACTTTCATTCTCACCAATCATCCCTTACTGGAGCTCTGCCAGCGTATACCGTTAGCAAAAGCGGAGTTATTTATGGGACGTTAAAATTACGTTCCTTTTAAATCTATTATTTTGCTATTGATATTCCTTTCTTACCTCCTTCTAAAGTGGTGGCTGACACAGGCGCGGAGGCCGGTCCGGCTGCGACTCCGTTGAACGCTCTCACACGCACCTCGTATCGAGTAAACTTCCTTAGGGCTGATAAGTTGAGCTCGGTTGCCGACCACCCGTTTACTGTTAAAGTTCTGAAGAAAATCATATTGTTAGAGCCAGACGATGGTAGACTTTAGACGACTTGCTTTCGTACCACAGAGATAGAGGAAGATAGCAATACGTACGTCGTATGTGATTCAGTCTAAAAATCACTATTTTTGCCTATCACTATTGGCCTTGTGATTTTCACTGTAAGAACTAACAGGTATGTCTCTTCTGTCAGAGAACGTTAATTATCTATCTATTACTTACTTATAAATGTAAAATGCTTTAAGACAATATGACGCATGAGGAGTATCTACGGCATGAATACAAAAAAGGTTCCTATCAGCCTAACTATTCATTGTTTGACGTAAGCCTTCTTCATAAGGGGAGTTTTGCCAGTATTTATTCGGCAGGCGGATTAGCAATCGTAGTTAAGCTTTTGGTGATGTTTTAAGAAAAACGTTACTGCTTATCTCTTTATCATTAAGTTCTCTTAGTCGCCTCTTATAATACGCACGGGAAAGGAAAGTGTGGCCTATTCTATACCAAGACCACATGGTGACATCAAAGGTTACTTTCAAACAATTGGGTTATTAATTTCTTTGCTATTTGAAGAAGTCAGTGTAAGAAATGGCAATTATCATACCTAGTGACGTTCCTGTGAGGTGCACCAGGTGGGTTCAGTTCAGTGCATGTGACAGAGTAGCCGAGCAGTTCCCCGTGCCAGGCGTCCCGGGGCGGCGGTCGCCACGACACGTGCAGCTCGCCTGCTCCGCCTGCTGTCACTTGCACGTTCGTGGGAGCTTCTGACGGTGCTGTAAGGTAAATTAAAAATTTTCGGTACGTTACCACTAAACAGCTTCTGTCATAGTCACAGACGTACTGTTTGAGACTAAAGCCGAGAGGGAGACTTTGTACAAAAGTCGTTTGCTTGGGTACCTCTATCTCATTCGTGTTTCAACCGTGAAGCATTAGTGTTTGTATTGTTGTGTTTCGGTTTGAAGGGTGGGATATGGCAGTGAATTTACAGGGTACAGAGTAATAACACTTAAGTCCTCAGGAATGGCAACGCATGGGGGGTATCATGGGCGAAACAGTATACTCTGTTATGTCCATGGTACTGCTCATGTACAGGCGACGGTTACCACTTTCCATCAGGTGGACCGTCAGCTTGTTTGCCATTCTAAGTTGCATAAAAACAATCTAAAATTGGCGTATATAAACGAAATTATTCCTCTTTACGATTATTAGTATAGATCCAGATATCTCTTATAAGGGATCATACAAGATCTAAAAAATTTATCATTGTGTGCCTAAAACGAAATGCCACGTACCTTCTTCTTGTGTTTTAACCACAACGGGTTCAGTGAAGGCACTCCTATCTATTTGGTTGATGGCAGCGATGCGAATCATATACGCTGTGTGAGGCTTCAGAGTGTTCAGCAACGCTTCGTAATGGATGTCACCTTTTTTTGTCAATCTGAAATATAATAAAGTACAAATTATTTATTTTATATTTATAAATGATTAAAAGGATTGCTTTGTTAATTAAATTTCTGGGAAATTGAGGCTTGATCTAATGATAAAAGTAATATAAAAGGTTAAGGCCTCAGTATATCGATGATCCTAGGATTACTAGCGGTATCGCACCCTTAAGTCTTAGGAGACATTTTGCCTCACTCTGCGTGTTCTAGCGCCTGTACAACGAACTGTGCTCGGAGAAATTATTCAATATCATGCCCACGGCCACTTTCTATAATCGTACAGCTCGCTATTGACAGATATGTTTACCCCATACCTTAGAGACTAAATAGTTGTGCATAGCCCGATTTCAGAGGCGTTTCCACCTACATTATGGAATGAGTTCCCTGTTGAGACTACAGCATGGGGTTCTTCAAAAAAGGGTAAAGATTTCTGCAGTGTCAGCAACGCACGCGTAAAGCCCCTGGTATTGCAGGCATTGTTTACTTAGTATTGTTTACTATAAGGTGGGTCGTCTACTAGTTTGCCGCCTCAGTGGTATAAAAAAATATGTATTAATTTAAGCGACGCTTTATTAGCACCGTGGAATAAAAATGTCAACTAGTGAAGTGATACAATCATCAAAACCGCAGTAGTCGACCAATACCAGGGTTATCATTTGGTGCTGTATAAGATTTGGCATCAGAATCTTGATTACAAGTTTCATGTATGATTGATGATATGATGACATGACGCCCAGATACCTTACGTGTATTTTATTCGAGAATGCTCGACTAGTTTTTGGGAATTATTCGGGACCTTTAGTCATCGTGCTCGTATCATAGCCGTTCATAACTAAGGGTCCCGAATGATCCCGAAACTAGTTAAGTATTCTCGATTAAAATACATGTAAGTGAATCTGGGTGTCATATATTAAAATATTTCAAATTGGTTCCATAGACCAATTGATGATTGAAAATGATTATCTTCAGAGAGTAAAGTCTTCATCCGATGAATCTAGTCAGAGACTTTCGAATATAACGGAGGTGGCCTTGGAACTCTTGACACTGAAGAGCGACTCCCTCACAAGAGTAGATCAACAAAGTCTTCCACTTACATGACAGTGGTATGCGGAGTGCCATGGACGGAGACATTGAGACTGGTTGCGGTGTCCCACTGATTGACTCGGATGGCGCCTTGCGCGCTAAGCACGCAGTACTGCAGCGTGTAGCCCACCAGCGGCGAGTTGCCATCGAACCCCTGACTCCAGGATAACCGCACCGCTCGACTTAGGATCTCGGTTACAGATAGCGAGTGGGGCGTATCGGGCTTTTCTGAAGTTTTATAAAACACAAGAGTTGTTTTATATGTATTTAAGTCAGAAGATTAAGAGAAAATTGTGTGCCAAGGGTTTACAGATTTCGTGTACTTTAACTTCATCACCATTGCCAGCATTCATTTTAAAATTTGAACTAAGTTTTTTGTCAACAATAATAAGTATTTATTAATCAGTTTATTAGTCGATTTCTAATAAAAGATATACAGAGATTTTATTAAAAAATCCAAGCCTAATTTACATATGTCTTTTATGAAGTCGGTCGACTAGTGTAATTCAATATCTGAACATTTAAGTATTGAAGAAGATGTACCTATAAAAAAAAAACAGCAAACCTTGGACGGAAAGATAAATGTAATGGTCACTATGACCGTAGGCGTTAACTGCTTGGCACTTGTATACACCCGAGTCTTCCCTGTCTGCTCTGCTTATATATAATTGGGACCTTAAACCACTATCAGTCTTTGCTTCGGATATACTTAACCTGAAATAGTTAAAAAAAAATATTTTTAACAAATATCTAATTTTATGAGTTAGTTTTAAGGTCTTGAAAAGGGTGAATGAGAAAAGAACATTAATAAAAACAATAGAGAATAGAAGAGGCAAAATGCTGGACCACCTTATACGACATGATGATTTTTTAAAGAGTACAGTAGAAGGAAAAATAGAGGGCAAAAGAGGGAGACGAAGACCGAGGAATAACTACATAGGACAAATAAAAGAAACACTAGGTGTCATGTTGTATAGGGAGGTCAAAGATATGAGTATAGCTGGCTGGAAGAAAATGCATGAATTAGTTGCCCTGACAAGATGGAACTCTTTAATGAAAAGAGAAGAAGAGAGTTTTAAAGATGTTTATTATTTGAATAAGTCTTATTTTAAAATTGTGTATCTTGCATAGCTTAGGAATGTCTTTTATACCTTCCATCCGTTCGAAGCCGCTAGCATATACTAATGTTAAGGAGATTGATTTTTAAATAGAGAGAGAAAGATTTGATTTTTTCTATGTTTGTTTGTTTGAAGATGATAAAAGGAAAAAACTACTTAACTCATTTTATTTTTTTTCACCTATAAAACGCTACATTATCAGTGAGTAATATAAGTTAAATATTATTTAATATTTTTAAATAAAAATAGAGATCTCTACGAATTTTTTTTTATGCAACTTAGTATGGCAAACAAGCTGACGGCCCACCTGATGAAGAGTGGTAACCGTCGCCTATAGACATGAGCAGTACTATGAACATAACAGAGTATACTATTTCGCCAATGATACCCCCCATGCGTTGCCATTCCTGAGAACTCAGGTGTTATTCCTCTGTACCCTGTAAATTCACTGCCATATCCCACCCTTCAAACCGAAACACAGCCATGCAAACACGACTGCTTCATGGTTGAAACACAAATAGGACAGAGTTGCCCAAGCAAACGACTTTTGTAAGTCTTTTATAATTTACTATTTATATAATTTAGTATTGTAGGGAGAAAGTCTCCATTTGGTTGCAGTAAATTTTAATAATATAACCTAAAGTAACAAAGATTTGCTTCTTAAAGCAAATATAAAGTACGAATTTTTCATTCTAACTATCCGTGCGAAACTGGGACGGATGACTAGTCTTGATCTTGTAATAAGTTCCTAGGTGTTAATATTATTATTTACCTATAAGTATTAAGATCTAGGTGGTTCATGTTGTGCGCCCACGTAACCCGTATAGGGCTGTCCCCGCGGACGTCACAGGCGAGCGTGGCGGCCGCGCCCCTCCGCGCCGTCATATTGTGCGACGTCAATTCGAACCGGGCCGGCTCTGGACATTGGCATCAGAAGGACAAAATAACAGTCATATATGGAATATAAAATATCGTAAAAGTCGAATAAGGGCGGACGAGAGATGGACAGCAGAGTCCCTCTTAAAACATCTCTAAAGCCTGACCTGAAGGTTGCCAATCTAATCAAGGGGCTTCAGCAGCGGATAGTTATCAAAACCGTAGCTTTTCATCATATTCATATCAGCTGTTAACTGCCCATTGCTGAACATAGGCCTCACCCATATGGAGGGTTTTACCAGTAGTTGCCACGCATGGCAGGCAGTTTGGTATTTTTTAAGCATCTTAGAATGGTAAACAAGCTGAGAGAAACAAGCACTTGATGGTAACCGTCGCCTATAGACATGAGCAGTGCCATGGTCATAACAGAGTATACTGTTTCGCCCATGATACCCCCCCATGCATTGCCATTCCTGAGGACTCAGGTGATATTCCTCTGTACCCTGTAAATTCATTGCTAAATCCCACCTTTCAAACCGAAATACAGCCATGCAATCGCATAGTAATTGAAATTAGGCTTTTGGTGATGTTTTAAGAAGGACGCTGTTGCCTATCTCTCTACCATTAAGTTCGCTTAGTTGCCTCTTAAGACACCCACGGGAAAAGAAGAGTGGTCCTTTCTATGGCGGGACTACACAGCATAGTGTGCATTTTATTATGAATGCTCAAAACCTGATAGTTTTACAGATTACATTGAGTTGACCCGTGAAAAGGTACAAAAATCGTAGATAAAAGAGGCCAGTTTGCAGTTAAGTGACCTAAACTGGTCAAGTTTTTAAAAGTTTGTAACAAGCTCTCAGGGCGTATCTGTTTTCTTCTTCAGAGTTTTAGTAACTAAGTTTACGTACCTGTACTTATAAGTCATGATCTGCTTATTAAGTTCCCCGTGTTTGGAATTGACTTTTAGAATTGTTAGCCAAGTGGTACTATAACTGAGCTACCGTTTACTGAGCTGCCAATACTGTTACAGCGGGGGAAAAAGGATTATTAGAAATGGGGTCTAACTGGTTTTTTTGAATGGATAATAATGAAATGGTAACCGCGCCTGCGCTAAAGGTATACGCTGGCACCAGTGAGGGATGATAGGCGAGAATGAAAACGCAGGTTAGTCCCATCGTGATGAATACACTTGGAATTTAACACGATGGTTTCCAGGGGGGACCATATGGAGGTCGACCTGATAGGATATATTACTAGCATTGGAATTGGTAGTCCGCATTATTAAAATCCCCCCTCTCAAACCCTATTAGGTTAACTTCTACACCGTTCTCCCTGGAAACCTTCGTGGTTAATTATTAATGATTCATCATGATGGACCAACTAACCTTCATTCTCATCTAACATCTTTTACTACGCGCTGCCAGTATATGCCGAAAGCGCAGATGGGGTCACAATTTTATTTTCATCCATTAAAGAAACTTTTACAGTTGCATGCTCATTGAACATCCCTTACTCCTTCCTTCCTTTCCCTCCCAATATATACCGATAATGCAGACGAGGCTCATCATCGTTACCATGTCATCATCTTTCACTAAAACATTGGTACAGTATGTCAATAGTAATAATTACTAAGGGAGAGCCAAGGATGGGCAGCAGCGTCTCTCTTAAAACATCTTTAAAGCCTAATTGCGGTTGCCAACCCGCTTGCCAAGCATGGCAACTACTGGCAAAACCTCCCAAGGGGGGCTTGTGTTTAGCAGTGGACAATTAAAGGCTGATATGATGACGATGATTATGAATGTAATCACAGACAATTTGGTGGCAATTCAAATGGCGAACAAGCAGAAAACTCGTTTAAAGGCCAAAACAATTACTTTTTTTTTTTTTTTTTTTTTTACAACACAGGGGGCAAACGAGCATGCGGCTCACCTGATGGTAAGTGACTACCGCCGCCCATGATCACCCACAACACCAGCGGCATTGCAGGTGTGCTGCCGGCCTTTTAAAAAGGAATATACTCTTTTCTTGAAGGTTATGTTGTCGTATCGGTTCGGAAATACTGCTGCTGGAAGTTGATTCCAAAGAATGGTTGTGCGTGGAAGAAAGTGCCTTGAAAAATGCACGGTGGAAGACCGCCACTCGTCCAGATGATTGGGATGAAACTTTAGTTTGTGGCGGGTTGTACGGTGGTGAAAATCAGCAGCAGGTATCAATCCGAACAATTCCTCAGAACACTCCCCATGATAAATTCGGTAGAAGATGCACAGAGACGCAACATCTCTGCGCAGTTTCAATGGGTCAAGTCGGACAGTAAGGCGTTGACTATCGATAATTCGAGCCGCTCGACTTTGAATGCGGTCTAACGGAAGGAGTTGGTACTGTGGCGCTCCTGCCCACTACTGTAATATGTTTTTTTGTTATACAACTTATAATGGCAAACAAGCTGACGGCCCACCTGATGGAAAGTGGTAACCGTCGCCTATAGACATGAGCAGTAGCATGGACATAAAAGAGTATACTGTTTCGCCCATGATACCCCCCATGCGTTACCATTCCTGAGGACTCAGATGTTATTCCTCTGTATCCAGTAAATTCACGTCATGTGAATCCTAAGAGAATGAAAGAGATTAAGGGTTACCACCTTCAGGATAAAAGTTGCGCTGTAGTTCAGATAACTTTAAGTTTCAAAACTAAATTTACCATTTACAGCCACTGCTATACTCTTAGAGAGCGTCGGGGCAACCCCGTTCTCAGACTTGCATGTGTAGTGGCCCTCATCATACGGCAGCGCTGATTCGATCCATAGCGTCCCGTTGGGCAGCTGCTGGAAGCGACCACCGAGGTTGATCAGAGGGATGGAATCTGTAGATGATGACCCTGCAAGAAACCGAAGTTTAAAAGTCAATAAAGAGTTCAGGATTTTGGTTATGGACAATAATTATGTAGATTTTTAAAACCATCACTTAAATAAATTTTACCAGAGGGAGACTTTGCAGAAAAATCGATTGCTTGCGTACCTCTGTCCCATTCGTGTTTCAACCGTGAAGCAGTTGTGTTTGCATTGCTGTGTTTCGGTTTGAAGGGTGGGATGTGAATTGAATAAAAATAAAAAAAAATGGAGAAATTTAGTTTGTATATATTTTTGTAGTTATGGCGATTACGTCGCTAAATTTGAATCGATTTTGACGATTCTTTTTGCAATTAATAGGGTATATAAGACCAATATGTCTTCAAAAATGAGAATGTATAAAGGTAGCATGAATATTACAGTATATTCTGTTATATCCATGGTACTGTTCATATTTGTAATTCTTTTGACATTTTAAATTAAAAATAAAAATCGGTAAAAAAACTTTTAAGTTAAACGGTTTTATTTTATGTGCACTGAAAACTACAAAATAAATAAATAGTTACTTACCTATCAACCTACGTAGGTGATCTCGGTCATTAATATCTCTGATGGTAGTGGTTGTCATAACATGAACCATGTCAGCGGCCGAAAGGCAGTTCATGAGAGAACACTAACACCAGGGTTTGCTTGGTAGGTAAACTAAGCAGCCCGCACTATAACAAGTAGGTATTTTGACCTTCTAGTTCAGAAATATTTTAGTACTAGGCAGAATAGCTTTTAGGCATATTAGACTAAAATAAAAACGTGGGGCCCATTAACTATTTCTGTATTACTTTCTACTATACTAAGTGTGGATTGCATCGACTTATTATAATCGTCATCATCATCATCCTAGCGGTTTATCCCGGTCGCATCCGAAACCTCATAGCTCCGGAGTCCAGGGTCCGCTGAATCGATTTACTATAATCGTAACTGGAGGTTTTGACCATCAATAACCAGCCGTTACGGCTTCACCAGCGAACGCCGAGCTCATGATCTAGCAAAGTATAAGATATACTCTGCTATAGGTATGATTTCAGAGGGGCCCACGTTTTTATTTTAGTCTAATATGCCTAAAAGCTATTCTGCCTAGTACTAAAATATTTCTGAACTAGAAGGTCAAAATACCTACTTGTTATAGTGCGGGCTGCTTAGTTTACCTACCAAGCAAACCCTGGTGTTAGTGTTCTCTCATGAACTGCCTTTCGGCCGCTGACATGGTTCATGTTATGACAACCACTACCATCAGAGATATTAATGACCGAGATCACCTACGTAGGTTGATAGGTAAGTAACTATTTATTTATTTTGTAGTTTTCAGTGCACATAAAACCGTTTAACTTAAAAGTTTTTTTACCGATTTTTATTTTCTTGTTTTTAGTATTTAGTGAAATTGTTTACCGAATATTCCTCATTTTATTTAATTCATTCAGTGCATCATTATTACATGGTTTCTTACCTGATAAATTAGTACAATCTAATTCCTCAATACATAGCCCTTCCAGAGACTTGACTCAACTTAGAGCCACGTATGCTTCCTCAAACCATTTTGAGCCCAAATATACTACTGCATGGTCGACGGTGCTGCCCTGAATTTTATGGACGGTGAATGCTCATGACAAAACTAAGGGCAACATCCTTTTTTCAGCCGTACCATAATTGAATTTTGCTGGAAACTGTATGGCTTTAGGGTAAATAACGTGCATGCCGTCTGTGCCAAAGTGAATTAAAACTGATGATATATCTGTTTCGTACATTTGGGTTCGACGGAACTGAGGCCAAAAAGGTGTCTGAGTGTCAAGTGTCTGAGAGTCTAGTGTCTGAGTGTCTTGTATCCGAGTGTCCAGTGTCTGAGTGTCTAGTGTCTAGTGTTTAGTATCTGAGTGTCGAGTGTCGAGTGTCGAGTGTCTAGTGTCTGAGTGTCGAGTGTCTGAGTGTCTAGTGTCTAGTGTCTAGTGTTTAGTGTCTGAGTGTCGAGTGTCGACTGTCGAGTGTCGAGTGTCGAGTGTCGAGTGTCGAGTGTCTAGTGTCTAGTGTCTGAGTGTCTAGTGTCTGAGTGTCTAGTGTCTGAGTGTCTGAGTGTCTGAGTGTCTAGTGTCGAGTGTCTGAGTGTCTAGTGTCTGAGTGTCTGAGTGTCGAGTGTCGAGTGTCGAGTGTCGAGTGTCAAGTGTCGAGTGTCGAGTGTCGAGTATCGAGTGTCGAGTGTCTAGTGTCTGGGTGTCTGAGTGTCAAGTGTCTGAGAGTCTAGTGTCTGAGTGTCTTGTATCCGAGGGTCTAGTGTCTGAGTGTCTAGTGTCTGGGTGTCTGAGTGTCTGGTGTCTAAGTGTCGAGTGTCGAGTGTCGAGTGTCGAGTGTCAAGTGTCGAGTGTCGAGTGTCGAGTGTCTAGTGTTTGAGTGTCTAACGTCTGGGTGTCTGAGTGTCAAGTGTCTGAGAGTCTAGTGTCTGAGTGTCTTGTATCCGAGTGTCTAGTGTCTGAGTGTCTAGTGTCTAAGTGTCGAGTGTCGAGTGTCGAGTGTCGAGTGTCGAGTGTCGAGTGTCGAGTGTCAAGTGTCGAGTGTCGAGTTCGAGTGTCTAGTGTCTGAGTGTCTAGTGTCTGGGTGTCTGAGTGTCAAGTGTCTGAGAGTCTAGTGTCTGAGTGTCTTATATCCGAGTGTCAGAGTCTCTAGTGTCTAGTGTTTAGTATTTGAGTGTCGAGTGTCGAGTGTCGAGTGTCGAGTGTCTAGTGTCTGAGTGTCGAGTGTCTGAGTGTCTAGTGTCTAGTGTCTAGTGTTTAGTGTCTGAGTGTCGAGTGTCAAGTGTCGGGTGTCGAGTGTCGAGTGTCGAGTGTCGAGTGTCGAGTGTCGAGTGTCGAGTGTCGAGTGTCGAGTGTCGAGTGACGTTGAGTGTCGAGTGTCTGAGTGTCTAGTGTCTGGTGTTTAGTGTCTGAGTGTCGAGTGTCGAGTGTCAGAATGTCTAGTGTCTGGGTGTCTGAGTGTCAAGTGTCTGAGAGTCTAGTGTCTGAGTGTCTTGTATCCGAGTGTCCAGTGTCTGAGTCTAGTGTCTGGATGTCTGAGTGTCTAGTGTCTAGTGTTTAGTATCTGAGTGTCGAGTGTCGAGTGTCGAGTGTCGAGTGTCGAGTGTCGAGTGTCGAGTGTCGAGTGTCTGAGTGTCTAGTGTCTAGTGTCTAGTGTCTGAGTGTCGAGTGTCTGAGTGTCTTGTGTCTGGTGTTTAGTGTCTGAGTGTCGAGTGTCGAGTGTCGAGTGTCTAGTGTCTGAGTGTCTAGTGTCCGAGTGTCTAGTGTCTGAGTGTCTTGTATCCGAGTGTCTAGTGTCTGTGTGTCTAGGGTCTGAGTGTCTGAGTGTCTAGTGTCTAAGGGTCTAGCGTCTGAGTGTCTAGTGTCCGAGTGTCTAGTGTCTGGGTGTCTCAGTGTAGTCCTATTATTTGATACCCATATTGTGGTGGTTGTGGAGAAATATGTACCTAGTCCGCCATATTGGAACGGCGTTCATCTTGAATTTTAAATTTTGACATAATCATCGTGTTTTACTAGTGTAGCCCTTTCATTTGATACCCATATTGCGGGGGTTAAGGAAAAATATGTAATCCGCCATTTTGTATCGGCGGCCATCTTAGATTTATAATGTTATTGATTTTATTATATTGTATTGTCATCTAAATTAAATGTGTGTACCAAATTTCAGATCAATCTGACAACGGGAAGGTGCTTAAATTCCAATTTCTAATTTAGACATAAATAAATACCGTACAGGTCGAGCTAAATAAAACCGTTTAAAAAAAAACAATAGCTAGTAATTGAAGCACTAACCTCTTTGTTTCAACCACGTGATCTGCGGTGGTGGTGAGCCAGTGGTCTGGCAGTGTAGCGCCAGGGGCTCTCCAGCCAGCACCGCTTCGTCCTTTGGTTCCACCACCCATTTTGGTGAAACTGCAGCGTGTGGGAAAAGGATTTTAATTTAATACCGGTGTCTAAGTGTTGTAATCATTATTTATAAAAATAACAAATTAAAATTCAAATACATATATACATGTAAATATACATATGTGTGTATAAATATATGTATGTGTATGTAGTATAAATGTGTATATATGTGTGGTTTAGTTTAGACAATCCTTAACTATAGGACAGAATTCGAGTTTATCCCAGTTGTATATTTTATTATAAAACTAGTGACCTGCCCCGGTTTCGCACGGGTGCACATTACATCACATAAGAAACCTCTAAAATTATCAGTGTTTCTCTACAATATTACGCATCATTTATACACAATAGAAGCCACAGACAGCCCTCTATGTCGAGGCTGTTTCGACGCCGAAGAAACGGCTGCTCACGTAATCTTGGAATGTGAGGCTGTGGCCCATCAACGTTTAGAAATCCTCGAAACGGTGAGGTCGCTCCGTGAGACCTGTGAAAAACCTAGGAAGCTTCTGCGCTTCTGGGCGGAGCTAGGTTGGCTGTACTAGCCACGACTCATACGCACAACGGCCCAAATGAGAGGCTAAGCGCGGAAAACAGATTCACATTCACAATATTATGCATGTATTATACATATAAACCTTCCTCTCGAAGCACTCTATCTATAAAAACCGCTTCAAAATCCGTTGCGTAGTTTTAAAGATTTAAGCATACATAGGGACGGACAGACAGCGACAGCTACTTTGTTTTATACTATGTAGTGATACTAAAAATTTATTTTCCACTGTGTATAGCGTAATTAAGTCTCGTTTCTACTTTAAACCAAATCTGTAACTCGTTTAGTGTACAGTAAATTTTAAATAAGTGAATACTATATGTATTGAAATAACGAAATTATGGTAAAGTATGAAATTTTGGTCATTTAACAAGTTTAAGTACATTTTTTTATTACATACAATCTTAGTAATATAATTTAATATCATTATCATTATTATATCCGCCTTTACCTATCCGCAGTTGAACACAAGCCTCCCCCTTGGGGGTTTTTTTTTGATGGGTGAAAATGGTATGGTAACTCCGCCTGCGCTAACGGGATACGCTGGCGGAGCACCAGTGAAGGGTGATAGATGAGAATGAAAACAGGCCAATTAGCCCATCATGATGAATTCATCAGGAATTAACCATGATAGTTTCCAGGGAGAACCGCAAGGAGGTCGACCTGGTTGGGTATATTGCTAGCAATAGGATTCTCAGTATCCATTAATAGCAATCCCTCCCCCCCCCCTCCCCCCCTTGGGGGGTTTACCCATAGTAGCTACGCTTGGCAGGCGGATTGGCAACCGCAGTGAACGTTTTGGTGAAGTTCTAAGAGGAATGCTGCTGCCTATCTCTCGCCCTCCTATAATCGCTTCTTACGCTTTATAACAAATAAATTTCATTTCATTTAGTTTCGTTTCGTTTCGTTTCGTTTCGTTTCGTTTCGTTTCGTTTCGTTTCGTTTCGTTTCGTTACGTTTCGTTTTATTTCATTTTACGACATACACAGGAAAGGAAAGAGCGGTCTACCCTATGCCAGATCACATGGCGAGATTTATAATGTATTAAGAATTAAATTGAATAACTTCCACTGTAAAATATTCATTTTACCAAACACCATAGCTATTAAACTCTTTGCAATGGTTTCCATTGCACTAGTATGATTTATGCACATGATTTAGCTTAATGTTCCGGCTTTGAAATTATTGTAGAGATTCCAAGCGTTAGTTAATATTAGAATTTAAGGGATAATATCTACTTGGAGTAGGTTTACATGAAATATTCATAAACTTCCTGTAATTAATATCCATAAGAGCGGTGTACATAATAGAGTTATTTATTCTATATCAACCGACTTTGAAAACAAGGTTTTCAATTCGCTTGTATGTTTTTTTTATGTTTGTAATCTCATAACTCCATCAGTTGTAAACCAATTTGGAAAAGAGAGATTTCACGCCGGCTGGTGGAAACCTGGAGAAGGCTGGCCTATACTTTGGTCAACGGATTTCCATTGCTATTCAGCGTGGAAATGCAGCAAGTATCCTAGGCACCCTACCAGCTGGCAATGATCTCAAAGAATTTTTTTATCTTTAAATATTTTTTTTTTTAATTTTTTAATTACATGTTCTTGATATTTCTATAACGTATATTAAATTAATAATATTTGGAAAATATTTTTTGTTGGAAGGATTTTGTATATAGATTGGTACCATAGAAATTTTATCACAATCGGATTTGTAGTTTGGTTTTTAAATCAAAATTGTTGATTTTGTCAAATTTAAGGTTGTTTTTTTTAAACATAATCTTCAATTATCGTAGTATATATAATGTATTTCGTGTTCAGTCTTAGTCTTAGTGTGTCCAGCTTGAAAACTAGAACAATTATTTATATTAACCATTCCATTTCCGTCAAATCAAACTTCAACAAAGTTTCCAATCACCTACGTACGTTTTAAAATCAGAGACTTATTAATATTTCTATTGCATGTTAATCAACACGACATACTGTTTACGATTGTATAATCATTGAAAATTGTTTTGGAGGAACAACAGAATTTAATAATAGAGGTACATTCTCTTCGACTCGGTGCAACGACGAGCTATGAGAATTGTCAATGATCCCAGGCTTACGAACGGTATCGAACCCTTAAGTCTTTCAAAAGATTTTGCCTCACTCTGCGTGTTCTACCGCTTGCACAACGGATTGTGCTCAGAGTAATTGTTCAATATGATGCCCACGGTCGCTTTCTACCATCATACGGCTCGCCATCGACAGGGAGTTCACTCTCATACCTTACAGCCTAAATGGTCGCGTACAACGCGGTTTCAGAGATGCTTTCTCCCACGAAGACTCAGGTAATGGAATGAGCTCCCTGTCTACATATTGTAAATTTATATATTTCATTGCTTGCATATTAAAATTATATTCGAATCAAGAACAAATTCGTTATTATAGCAAACCCAGTAAACATGGAATTACCCAATCTGCAAGGGTAAACCAACACACACACGCCCAAATAGTGTATTAAAGTGTAACAAATAAATATTTCCTGTAATACGTGTCATTCTTATTTATTTACAACTAGCGCCCCGTCCCGGCATCGCACGAGTGGACATTTTAACATTTTAAAAAGTGGCCATTAAGGCTGTACACGCGACGGAAGCTTAAAAATGGAGTAACTTCTCCCGTTTTCCCAACATTTCTCTTCATTGCTCTGTTCTTATTGATCGTAGCGTGATGAAAAGTATACTATAACCTGCCCAGGAGTATGAAGAATAATTGTATCAAGTTTTGTTAAAATCTGTCGAGTAGTTTTTGTTTCTATGACGAGCATACAGAAAGACAGACAAAAATTTTACTGATTGCATTTTTGGCATCAGTATCGATAACTAATCACGCCCTGACAGTTATTTTGTAAATATATTTCATGTACAGAATTGACCTCTCTACAGATTTATTACAAGTATAGATGTAGTCATTACGTGGTCACGATCATTCGTAAACAAATTCTTACTGTAATATAGATAGATAGATACAAGAAATAATCACAATGAAAAAACAATGGGCGACCTTATCGCTAAGAGCAATCTCTTCCAGGCAACCTTTGGATGGAGAGGAGTAATTATAAACAATTTGGTGGGAGGCACGATGAAAAATTTTTTGTTAGTTCTAAATATGGGAGGTGTAATACATATAATAATATAAATATTATGTTATATTGTATTGATAGTGAGTGAGTTATTAATAGAATAGAAAAACATGTTTTTATCATCATTAATCATTAGCTACTTTCTATACCAACTATAAAATTATACTGTACCTCTCCTGGCTGCAATCAAATGGATAAAATAATGGAAGTATATCCATATTCATTAAAACACTATTAATAATTTTATTGTTAAAAGTTTTATAAGTACACATTATAGTTTAATATAATATCCACCGGTTTAACTTACGTGTAGTTTGATCGAGAAATCTCGACTGGTTTCAGGACCATCCGGGACCCTTAATCCTCTGACCGTGTATTTTTTTACAACAATAAAACACATCGCTTTGACAACAAATAGCAGTACGTGTATTTAGCCATCTAGCGAGATTCTGAGAGACAATATCAACCTACCAAAACAAAAATCGCGGGATAACAACGCCAATAAACGCAAAAAATGCGAGCACGTCGAAATCGCGGGATGCGTAAACTTAAACTTGTAGATACTGCACGCGGAAATCGTGAGATACCCAGTCAGAGGGTTAATCTTGAGTGGCTGTAACGCGAGCGCGAGCCTTACTGTGCGTCTAATAGCCGCCTAAAGCTGAGGGTCCCGAATGGCCTCCAAACTAGTTGAACTTTCTCAACTAAATTACATATAAGTTAGACCGGTAATTAATAAATTTCTTTTCTAAATATAAAAATTTAAATAGAAATAGACCAATTTCGAATCATATAGATTCATACAGAAACATTGTCTCTTTTTCTTACAAGTTTAATGACATGTTCCCAATGTTTTAGATCACATTCTACATGTATTTAATAATACTGTCTTTCCAATAAAATATTTATTACGCTACGATATATATTAACGTAATTAATATATCAAATGTTGTATTTAACTATTGCAATAACCACAATAGATGGTTTTAATTACATTATGTTTAATAATTTGTAAATAAATTACCCATTTCACTAGCCATCTGTAATCCAACGCTGGGCAAAACAGAAAACATCCGATTCAAATTGCACAATGAAACAAAACTAAATTGGCATATAGGTACGAAAGTTTTGAGGTACCTTCATGGTGGTCCATAGATTTATTACGACTAGCTCGCACTTCGTCCCCCATAGGCTTATGTGATATTTTTTAATTTGTAGAAATTGAGATCGAAAGCTCAATCAAGAATTTGTAACGAATTATATCTCTTTCACCAACGGTCTCTATATATTTATAATAAACAAATTAAATTATATTATTAGTGTATAATTATGCTGAAGTTTTCTATGTATGTTGCAGTAGTAATACATAGTACTTTTTTCTAAATAAAATTAATATATTTTGTTGATTAATTATTAATGTATTTATTTTTGTTTAAGTAGTTTAATTTGTACCGGATAGATAATTAATTAATTTCAGTCATATTGTATTATTTGTGTTACATATAAAATAATTATTTGTATTAAATTAATATGTATAATTGTGTAAAATAATAAATACTACTTTTCTTGATTTGTTGAAAAATTTTAATAAATTAATTTTTTTATGCAACTTAGAATGGCAAACAAACTGACGGTCCATCTGATTGAAAGTGGTAGTCGTCGCTTGTAGACATGAACGGTATCATGGACATAAGCGCCATTTTTTGCAATTTCCGAGTACTCAGATGTTATTCCTCTGTACCCTGTAAAATCACTGTCATATCACATCTTTCAAACCAAAACCTAATCATGCAAATATAACTGCTTCACGGTAGAAACACGAATAGGACAGAGGTACGACCAAACGACTTTTGTACCAAGTCTCCCTCTGGTAAGTACACTTAATTCTTTAATTAAACAGAGTAATTGCCCTTTATAATAAATATTAAACAAAATTAATTTGTTTGTTAGATTTATTTCACAGATAAATTTCTGAACCTATTTAAATATAATTTGGTAAAAAGATAATTTGAAAAACCAACGGACGAAGTAGCGAGTACTAGTTTGTGATATATAATGAACCATTGACGTCTTAACTTGTTAGTTTTGATTTATGTGACGTATTTTTAATAATAAAACAAGGTGATAAGCTTTATATGTGAAAAAAAACATTAATAATTTAATATCTTATTGAAAATATATAAAAACTGGTGCAATGTGGTGCCAAAAAGGATATTATAAAGCGTGAACAAAATTCGAGAAAATGTAAAAGTTATTTTTTTATTTTTTACAATTATTATTTTGACCGTGCCCCCAATACTTAAAAATGGATGCAGTATGAATTAATTTACTTCATGTAAACTTAATGACCACTATAAAATATGAAACGTTATGACATTAAAACAAAATTTAATAAATTTCTTTTTAAACATTAATATGTTTTGTCTCTTTCATTCTAATTAATATTAATTATAAAAAGAGAGAGAGAGAAAACGAATTATTACACGCTTGTCAGTTTTGTAAATGCTTAGTCTGCCACGATTTTGGGCTTGACGGCATGCAACGTAGGAAGTAGCATCTACAAATACATACAACTATATGGATATGTATGAACTGAACAGCATGGTGGAAATATCTTCATACATTTATAAATATCGTCAATAATTCTTCGTCAAATGAGATGAGACTATAAGCCGTTGTATTAAGCGTTAATATTCGTTTTCAATGCTGCTTTCCACGCCTCTTGTCGTTAAACCCAACCATGGCCATCGAGGCTCTAAGGCTATCGAGCGGTGAAACTCTAAAGGACGGGACAGGCAAAAGAATCGTTTGAAAATAATTACAAGGTGCTGAATACAAGCGGTGGCTTGGTGCTGTGCGATCGAGTGCTGGTGCTTCAGTGCTCGGGTGCTGGATGCGGATTCTCTACACCTCGACGTTACCTTTCACCACCAACTCGGCCGTATAGTTAACTTTGGCAGCTGAATTTGAAGCCACGCACGTGTACAGCCCGCTGTGACGGGCTGACACCTCTTTGAATACGAGATTGCTGAAAAAGTCAGCAGCTCGTTCTTCCACCTAGGTAGAATTAGTCGAATTTTGTATACTGGATCGACGACAATGGGCCGAAGGGTAGGCTGTGGTAGTTGTAGTAAACGAAGGGATTCTGCATTATATTATTAGAAATGGCGAACAAGCTCACGGTCTACTGGACGATGGATGGTAACAGTCACCTACAAGCATGAATAGTACCATATTTAATGGAGGCTTTGTATGTTACCACTCCTGCAGAGTAAAGTTTGCTATACGTATTTTACCTATCAGACCTAAAACAATGAACAAGAATTTCTGGCTCACGATAGGAATACACTCTCATTAAGTTCTGGTGTTACCTGATCAAGTACACTACAAACTCTTTTTTTTTTAATTATTAATGTTATTGTTTCTACATGTTTCTCAAGAATTGGTCAAGTTTACCTGTAAACTGGTGGGTATAGGTGCGTTGTCCTTCAGCCACGTGAAGTGTACCGGCATATCTCCCGATGTCACGCTGCAGCTGACCTGAGCCCGTTTTCCTTCTTGCAGATTCGCTGAGAAGGAAAACGGTTCTATTTCTGGCGGGTCTGTGGATTAAAACAAAGTTTTCATTATCGTAACATCGTGGAATGAATTTATATAATAGCGATTATAGTGACGTAAATATTGATTTGCCGATTTTCTTCGTCTAGTTCGTAAGGAAACATGTCACTAAGATATGGAGATACTTAATACACTTTGAAAGTTAATGTGAAACTTAGTATTCTTTTTATTTATATGCATTATACAAATGAAACACCGTAGGTGGCGGAAATCACCAACAAAAGCATTCTCAAAGAGGCTTGACGTCAGGCAGGCGGCCGGTCGTAAAACTATAAGCCAAATCCTTTAGTAATATGGATGAAACCATATTATGCCGACCGCAAATAATAATTGGGATAAGGGTAGAAAGATCATGACGATACAACTGAAAAATAGTAAAAGGAAGATGAGTTCATAAAATAAAAAATGGTAACATTTGTTTGCACATGAACTAGTTTACGCTGCTGCGACATGCTAAGGTGTAACACTTCATGTATGCGAGATTTTACTTACTGCTAACTACTAGCTGCAGCTCCCTCCTGGCTGTTTCCCCGTGAGCACCCATCACCAGACAGGTGTAGGTGCCTGCGTGTGAAGGATCGACCCTCGCTACTCTGAGAGCACCGTCTACACTGCTATCCCATTCGACAGGTTTTCCATCTCTATGCCACTTAACAGAACTGCGAATAAAAACAATAATTTTGCATGAATATGAAATATCTAGATTTTTATAGTCTTCTAATGTAATAGTAAGAATGTAACTACTGATTATTTAGTCAGTTATTAATTTTGCCAAGTTAGCCCGATTTTTTTTTATTATGGCAATAATGAAAAGGTTTTTCATAAATTACATCACCAAAAACAGCATGCTTAAGGTTTCACCAATTAACAGTGTATACTGATAGCCGGGGTTACAATTCTATTTTTGCTAAAAATTGTTTGCTACCAAAAGCTGTTCAAACATTTGCCATGAAGTTAGAGCTATTGGAAGGTATGAGTTAGGTATGAGCTCTAATAGCTCGGTTTTTCAGGTTTAAGTATGAGAATAAGACAGTCTATTTTCCAATCGTCAGAAATTTAATTATACATCCATAAACTATTGAAAATACTTAATAGTAGTATAAAAAGAAAATACCTGAGACGGTGCCAAAAATTTGGAAATGCCCTACAATACGAATATATGGCTGGGGTTAATTTAAATATTGAAATTGCAAACGTTGAAGTTAATTAGATAAACGGTTCAATATCTTACCTAATGGGGTAGCCAGAATATGGACAGTAGAGCATCAGTTCGCGACCAGCGACTGCTCTGATGGGCGCCAATGATCTTACGTAAGGTGGGCCTGCAACAAATATTCTAATTGAATGATTCACAAAACCTCTAGAATATTAAGAAGCTTACATTTTTCGAAAGGAAGTAACACCACAAATCATACTAGTATCAGTCGTTTACGTACACTTAATATTTCTTTAGTTTGAGGACTACAAAACATAGTCCAGTTTAACTCATCTAAGACAAAAGTTTGCGCGTTTACCGTAAAAATCTCCATTTACCGTGGCTTCGCAATTTAAGAACTTATTAATTGTCATCTCCAAATTTATTGGGAACCTCGGTGTCTCGATCTGTAGCACTGTAGAGTTCCGAGATCATCTAGAAGACAGGGTCAAGCTGGTGTCCAAAAAGCTCAATTGAACGAAACGGTACTGCACCACGAAATAAAGACTATTGTTGTATCAGTGGCAAGTCCAATCCCTCATGGAGTACTGCTCTCATCAAGGCCGGAGTACCTGGAGACTAGCTTGTTACTCTTGACTCAGTTCAAAGATGGGCTATGAGAATTGTTGATGGTCCCAAATTCAAAGCCGGTATCAAGACCTTAATTCTAAAGGAAGCGAAACTTTGTATCTCTTTGTATGTTCTACCGCTTGTATAACGGATTGTGTTAAGAGGAATTGTTTGTTGTTAAATATATATTGAATTAGTATAAACAAAAGTTTCTTCTATTTTGTGAATATTTTTGGTAAAACTCATACGATCTTGTATTTTTTTTTATACAACTTAGAATGGCAAACAAGCTGAGGGCCCACCTGATGTAAAGTGGTAACCGTCGCCTATAGACATGAGCAGTATCATGGACATAACAGAGTATACTGTTTCGCCCATGATACCCCCCATGCGTTGCCATTCCTGAGGACTCAGGTGTTATTCCTTTGTACCCTGTAAATTCACTATAATAATATTGCAATATATGTTATATGCTCGCTGATGATTGTCAACTTAATGCTGAGATAGGTTCTCTTTTGTAATTATGGTTACTTATTGTAGAATTATACGACACCTTATACGACATGACGATTCTTTTAAGAGCATAATAGAAGGAAAGATAGAGAGCAAAAGAGGAAGAGGAAGACCGAGGATTAACTACATGGGACAGATAAAGGAAACACTAGGTGTCATCTCGTATAGGAAGATAAAGGTTATAGCCTGGGATAGAGCTGGCTGGAGGAAGATGCATAAATTAGTTGTACCGACAAGAGGATACTTTTTTTTTTTTTTTTAATATTTTTTAAGAGGAAACTCTTAAATGGAAAGAAGAAGATTGTGGAATAATTTTGTGGCCAATAAATATTTTTTGTTCTATTCTTGCTTTTATTTTCAATATCATAGAATTTATTTTGTTTAGACGTAAACAGATGCCAGACACGTTATTGTAGTGAGACTATTGTAATAACTTTTTGTGGTGGGACGTTTGTTTTTTTTTTGCACTATATGTACATGTAAAGCGATATGGGCTTCCGTAGAACATGCTTACCATAAATGTTAAGCCTGGATGTGTGTGCCACTTCACCAAGCGAGTTGGCCGCCCTGCACGTGTAGAGACCGCCGTCATCTGACGTCACCGCTGAGATGTTCAAATAGCTGATTACGTCGTTCGCCTTTGTCGCGAATTGTTCAACACTAAATCTGCAGGATTAACAAAGAAAAAAGAAGGCATAATAATTGAAGATTGTGTCTTAAAAAAACTGATTTAAATTGGGGCAAAACTAGTTATTTTGAATTAAAAACTAAATTATTTAACTCATATTAATAAAATTTCTATGAGGCCAATACGTAAGTATATCCTTTCTGATAAAAAAGTAATTTTATAAATAGGTTTATTAATATAAAAAAAAATACAACCGGTTTAAAAACTTTTTTTTAAGTCGGTTGAAATTTATAATAATGGATTGTTTCTAAAAACGGTTTATTGAAGAAGTAAAAGTCATTCATAATGCCTGTAATAAGTAAGGCAATTTACAATGATTTATCCTTAAGAACGTCATACATTTATTCATGAACATATTCATATGAAATAATACATTAAGATTAAGTAGACAAATCTATATTTGTATCTAGACATGTTACATGTATCTACCAGCTACTATCATGTATTACAATGAGTAATTCATTCCACCCTGTATATGTAAACAGGATGGAAAGAACAAGTTGGCTAAAAGGAAAACGGCAGTTGAATAAAACGAAACAATAGTCTGAATCAAATAATAGATTATTTTCCCACCGGAAATGCACCACAGCACACCACAGGTATTTGAAATTTTACGATCCACACGACGCGTGATACCTGGCCCTCTAGACAAGTGACAAGCGAATTCGTCGATGGAATCGACATCGCTAGCGAGTCCGTGAGTTGGAATGAGTCGTCCGTCGTTGCTTTCTCATTCTATCTCACGGATTCGCTAGCGATGTCGATTCCATCGACGAATTCGTTTGCCATTTGTCTTGAGGCCCTGTATACATAGCGCGGTCAATGGCGCTTCTTCGTAGGTAGTTCCTGTACCCTAGTGGCGTTGACTTTACACAGCTGTTTCCGCGCGTCGCGGTGAGATTTTTTTACGTACATTACATTGCTGTTTTTAAGTATTTCATAGTATTTTGCTATAAAAATATTACCTCTATATATTATGACATAATATCATAGATTACATTATTTAAAAAGGAAAAAAATAGCAGGAAAATAATTTGTAATTTTCCGGAAAGGATTTGCACTGGATTTCAGTCCAGAATAATAGTCTGAATTCATTGTTTAAGTTTTTGCTAATCTGAGTATATTAAGATATATAGTACCTACATAAATAATTCAATACAAATTGTAGATATTTATGTTATTTTGTTCTAGAAAAAAGGTGAAATAATCACACTCACCTAGGTCCCATGGCTATGGTGTTAAGGGGCTGCCCGTCCAACATCCAGGTGAAGTGTGGCGGTGGCGAGCCAACAGCGGAACACTTCAGCGTCACCACCTGCCCTGGTCTCAGGACTTGCTCGATGAATGTGTATTGTAGTTCGGGCGCTGTGTCTGTTGAGTAAATATAATAAATTAACTTTTTTCCCGGTACTTCGTTTACGTGGATTTCTGAAGTAGGAATGCCATCTCTAGATAGCATATCAAGATGAAATATACACTAAGTTTTAAGTTAACCTTTAGGAACACAACTGTAAAAATTGCTTACAATTTAATAGATACAGTAGTTTTTGTGTGATATCAGAACACACGTACAGACAGATAGATTTATAAAATTTATAAAAATTATTGTTTTGGCATCTATGTGTCTTATTAAGACAAACAGACATTGTTTAGTTACAATTTTATTATATTAGTAAGGTAAGATTACACACATACACATACATATAAATATATATATATGGAAGAGGTTCGTGTGAATCGAAGCATTTGGCGTTCCATTGTTTCTGCCTACCCTAATGGGAGACAGGTGTGACAGATGTGTCTGTGTGTATATATATATATATATATATATATATATATATATATATATATATATATATATATATATATATATATATATATATATATATATATATATATATATATATATATATATACATATCGAACATCTTAGGACAAAACCTACTACAGTCAGACCCGTGCCAATTTAGAAAATTGACCCGATCGAGAATCGAACACGGTAGCTCATTACGCAGAGCAATATGCCTACCACTACACAACGGAGGTTGCCATTATAATTTGTATATTGAATTTATCGATTCACTGCACAAATTTTAATTACACAGTACCTTCGGCTTGTTTGTTATTCCTTGTATTTTAATTGTACGTAATATTATTTTAAACACTCATCACTAGGGGTGAGAAATATTTAGCAATATCTATATACTTTAGTTACAATTAATATATACTGGTCTAATAACGAATATCTTAAAAGTCTGTTATTCAAAAAATAATATTGGACAATAAATTTTTGACATATTCGAAAATAAATATCCAACCGATATAAGCGATATCGAAATGGCTGATGACCTTTTTCCGCCATCAATATCTATTGAAACCCAATATATAGATATCGCATCGGTATCCATATAACTTATGCCTAGGTATTCGAAAATAGATATTCAACCGATATGGGCGATATCGAAATGGCTGATGATCTTTTTCCACCATCAATGTCTGTTGAAACCCAATATATAGATATCGCATCGGTTTCCATATAACTCTTGTTTACTTATTCAAAAATAGATGTCCAACCGACATGGGCGATATCGAAATGGCTGATGACCTTTTTCCGCCATCAATGCCCATTGGAACCCGATATATAGATATCGCATCGGTTTCTATATAATCGCTGCCTGTTTATTCGAAAATAGATATTCGACAGATATGAGCGATATCGAAATGGCTGATGACCTTTTTTCAACAATAAATATCCAGTGAAAATCAATATATATATATCGCATCGGTATCTATATTACTCGTGCCTACTCGTCAGCAGTTAGTTAACACTAATTAATATTCATAGTGACATTTATCGCTCATATTTTAATTATAGTCGGATAGTAGGTGCTTGTTAATAATTCATATGACCCAGTTAAAAGTTTGAAGTTACGTTGTTTGAGTACAAAATGTCAAATTGGTACTGTTACCACTTTGTGCTAAATGGCAGCCGGTTTTAATGTGTATTTGTACGTTATACCCGTAAATGTATGTATGAAAGTGCAAGAGGTAACAGATGTGTGTATTTTTACAAGAAAGTTTGTAACTTGGTGTTCAGAGATGTTTTCTCTCTCATGTTATGGACTGAGCTCCCTGTCAAGGTTTAAGAGATTACAGCATGGGGTTCTTTAAAAAGTTTACCATCAGGTGGGCCGTATGCCTGTTTGCCACCTCAGTGGTATAAAAAAAACTTTAATAGGCGGTAGAAGACACTGAGGTAGGCTACATCTTTACGTAATTGTAGAGGTTCTAGTTTTGCTCACCTCAGCGTCTCTTGCAATACGAATAGCTCGCTCTGTAGTACACAGAGAGCGTGTAGGACGTACTGAGAAATATCTCTCAACAGCCAAACGAATTTAATCCTTAAAACAGATACAGTAAAGATAGATTTACCTCCTAGCCTCAATTCCGCACTGGCCTGCGCCGAATCCCTTTCATTTCGAGCCATGCACTGATACACTCCTTTATCTGCTCGATGGACGGCGGTGATAATGAGCTGTTCCCCGTTGTTCTGAACTCGGACGCGACCACCAGCAACTCCTGCTCCCAATGGGACACCATTGTGAAGCCACTCGAGTCGCGGAGCTGGCCAGCCGCCCCATGTACAGTTGATAATAGCGGTACCACCGCTGTTTACCACCTGTTAACAATGTCACATTTTTAGTTCCTAGAAGTTTTCTTTAAAGTTAGGCTACAATAGCTATTGGTGAGAATTCTAAAGAACAACTTTGTACCGTAGGTTCGATTTTTATATATGTAGTTATAACGTTATAGGATCGGGGGGAAAGGGATTGTTAGTAATGGGATCAAATAGCCCCATTACTAGCAATATATCCTGTCAGGTCGACCTCCACGTGGTTCCCCCTGGAAACCATCGTGAACAATTCTTGTTGAATTCGTCACGATGGGCAAACTGGCCTGCTTCATCCTCACCTATCATCCTTCACTGGTGCGCCGCCGGTGTATACCAATAGCGCGGGTGGGGTTACCATTCCATTATCAACCATTAAAAAAAACTTTATAGGATCACGTAGAAGTATAAAAATATTTTTCTATTATTTTCTTAATTGGATTTCATCAAATTAGTGAAGCGTTGTTGAAAACTTTCTTAAAATATGATATTAATGATGTTAAATAGTTACTAGGGACAAATTTGAAAATTTCATAGAATAGAGAAAATTAAGTCAAGATACTTATGTCTAAAACATCCAAAATTGTCACATACATTTTCCATAAGTTTAACAGTTTATGTAAATTATTAAAATGACATCAGAATTTGTCGTTTAATTGCTTTTAATTACTTTATTAGGCTACAGTATAAGGATCTTTTACACTAAGATAGTGTAAGTAATACACTAAGATATTAAGTGAAAGAAGTGAAGACTACAAAAGATTAAAAATACTAAAGGGCAACTGTGTAAAACTTATAAAAAAAAATATAAAATGTTATATGACTATACTTTTAGTCATTTTGTTTAAATTAGCCTTTAACTTACTAGTTACGTTACCAGAGCGAGACTTTGTACAAAAGTCGATTGCTTTGGTACCTCTGTCCTATTCGTGTTTCAACCGTGAAGCAGTTGTGTTTGCATAGCTGTGTTTCGGTTTGAAGGGTGGGATATGGCGTGAATTTACTGGGTACAGAGGAATAACACCTGAGTCCTCAGGAATGGCAACGCATGGGGGGTATCATGGGCGAAACAGTATACTCTGTTATGTCCATGGTACTGCTCATGTCTATAGGCGACGGTTACCACTTTACATCAGATGGGCTGTCAGCTTGTTTGCCATTCTAAGTTGTGTAAAAAAAAACTTATTTGTTCAACAGTAAAATGTATAAAGCATATGCCTATATATCTATATTTTTCATTTAAGGAGAATTTAATATCGAAACCAAGCAATATGATTCAACTATCGCTCTACTGAACTGAGCAGTAAAACCATTATTTTAATATAATCTCATACATACGAGACAGGTTTAATTACAATATTAATTTACGAAGAACGTGATTAATACGATTCTGTAAACTTTAAACGTGATAGACGTTAAAGTGAGAGCTCTTGTAAGTAACCAAATTTATGTGAACACATGTTTTGATCCACCTATGCTTACATCTACTTCCTACAATCAGAATTTTAAATATTTCACTAAACTTGGTATTATTTTATAGAAGTCTATATCATCCACTGGTTCATTATCATGATTTTAGCCACTGTTGAACATAGGCCATCGTCTTCGACTGCTATACGGAACAGTCCTAAGCCACCTGCCTCCCTACAATACATTTTACGTCATCACTCCATCTAGTAGGGGTCTTTTGTTTTTGATGGGTGAAAATGGAATGGCAACCCCGCCTGCGCTAACGGGATACGCTGGCGGAGCACCAGTGAAGGGTGATTGATGAGAATCAAAACGGGCCAGTTAGCCCATCATGATGAATTCATCAGGAATTAATCATGATAGTTTCCAGGGGGAACCGCGACGAGGTCGACCTGGTTGGGTATATTGTTAGCAATGGGATTCTTAGTCTCCATTACTAACAATCCCTTTCCTCCCCATCTAGTAGGGGTCGTCCTTCACTACGTTATATCACTGGGTTAGTTGATTAAAATTATTTTGTTTAATTGTACTGCCATTGGTATGTGTGCGACTGGCAACATTTGAAATGTAAATTAGTAACTGAATAACGGTTACAGATTAATGATTAATGTAGAATTTCTGGTAATAAAAATAGTATAATCAAAGCAGTGATGTATACACAAAAAATAACTTCTGAAATTGATTTAATTTGGTTTAATTAAACCTTAGGATGATTAGACTGTATTCCACAAAAAAAAAATCGACTTCAATTGAGGTAAATTCAGTTATTTAGTTCTTATTATTATTTAGTTAGAAATAGGTATTGGCGACCCGCACGCATGCTAAAGGTAAAGGAGTTAAGGGGCCGCCTGAAAACCAGCGCTATATAGGTACATCTCGCTGGAGCTGTACATATATAGCAACAGCTGAGGCGGCTCCTATTACCAGCAACATTAATTGTTTTTTTCTTTTTTTTTGTTGTTTTTTATTTTTTTATGGATACATATTTTTATTTTATTTATTAAAAATAGCTCTTATTATATAAAAACAATACAACGATAAATTAAAGTTAATATAAAATTCCTTAAATACTAATACTAATTATAAGTAATCCCCCAACGCACCACACCGAGGCAGCGTACCCAAAATACTGGCAGCATTACCTCTTTGGATTGCCAAACTTATCTTTTGGGCAAAGTAGCTACCAGCTCTTGGGTCACCAGTAACTTCGATGAGGCGTTTTTTTTGTTGTTTTAATTTTTTATTTTCTTAATACTGGTAATAAAGGTTATCCATCTATCTATTTAGACTTAAAAACTAAACTAATAAAACGACTTTTAATAAAATTTCTATTTAATCAATCTATAATTATATTCTTGCGGTTAATAAAAGATTTTTTCAAACCGTTTTACAACTAAAAAAGTAATGAGGTAATAAACAATTAAAAAAAAAACATACAATCGAATGAAGAAACTTCTTCTTTCTTCGCTTCGCGATTGAAGTCGGTTTTATTTTATGTAACAAAATCTAATAACCAGAGGGAGACTTTGTACAAAAGTTGTTTGCTTGGGTACCTCTGTTCTATTCGTGTTCAACCGTGAAGCAGTTGTGTTTGCATAACTGTGAGTATTTTGAGTTTGAAGGGTGGGATATGGCAGTGAATTTACAGGGTACAGAGTAATAACATCTGAGTCCTCAGGAATGGCAACGCATGGGGGGTATCATGGGCGAAACAGTATACTCTGTTATGTCCATGGTACTGCACATGTACATAGGCGACGGTTACCACTTTCCATCAGATGGACCGTCAGCTTGTTTGCCATTCTAAGTTGTATAAAAAATAAAATATATGAAACTTTATTTTTTCCATTTTAAAAATTAGTTCAAAATGAGATACGAACTTGACTGTCTTCAATGTTGAACAAAATTAATATAAAATCGAGCCAAAATCAGTCTCGAAAACAGTTATAAAGAATCTGTTTTTAGCGATGCCGAAGCTGTTTCTATGTGTAATCGATGGACCTCCATTTTATAACGCTTCTAAATAAAATAAAAAAGAAAGACAAGTATTTCCTTTGACACCAAACGGATAGTAAAGCTTCGAATGTATTATTCACAATACCCACGACCATTCCGCAACTTAGAAGAATAAGGAAACATAACCCAGATGGCGTGACATGTCTTCTCTCCGCATCGTAAGTAATGTAATTGAAACAGCGCTACCTCGCTCGAGTCTTTTTATACGTATTTTATTGTATACTTTAACGTTTTCAATTTAGTGACTAGTATATCAGTTTTACTATGTAGTCCCGGCATCGAATAGATCACCCCTTCGATTCTCGTGGGTGTCGTAAGAGGCGACCAAGGGAACTTAATGACCAAGAGAATAAGCAGCAGTGTCTATATTAAAACATCACCGAAGCCTAACTGCGGTTGCCAACCCGTTTGCCAAGCGTGGCAACTACTGATAAAATCACCTTTATGGGGAAAGTCTACATTCAGTAGTGGGCATTTAACAGTTGATATGATGACAATGATATTTTTAAGTGATTCACAAAAGTCAAAGTACACAATTTGCTTGTATTTTTCTTTTTGTCACACGATGTTTTCGACGATTATAAAGACATTTTGATATTTTTCCAAACACTATGTTTACTGCTGCGTTGTTCGATAGTAGACTTATTATTATTTGAGCTGCTATTTTTTTTACAGATAAAAATCTTTCTTATGACGAAGAGAAGAATTAAGATTGCGTTCTATAGAAAAAAAAAATAACTTCAAACTACATAGTAATACTCATATTGACTGAACCAATGACAAATGTGCATTGTGTTAGTCGATTTTTGCACGAGATTTTTAATGATCAAAAAAAATTGTTTACAAAAATTTTAAAGAGTAACTGCAGAGTTTTATTACGGATTCCCCTTAGCAGATAATAATTTTTCGATCCCTGCATTTATAAAAACATAAAGATTTTAAAAATTTGAATAAAAATGTTTTGAATTTGAGTTTGCTTTTGATAAAATTTCTATGGGCCCAATCTGTAAGTCTTTTCGGTTAAAAATTAATTTTAGAAATTGGTTTACAATTGACAGAGTTATGAGTTAACAAACATAAATATATAACTGAAGTAAGAACCTTCTTCTTTTCGAAGGTTGAAACAACATATATACTACTTAGAATGGCAAACAAGCTGACGGCCCACCTGACGGAAAGTGGTAACCATCGCCTATAGACATGAGCAGTACCATGGACATAACAGAGTATACTGTTTCGCCCATGATACCCCCCATGCGTTGCCATTCCTGAGGACTCGGGTGTTATTCCTCTGTACCCTGTAAATTCACGCCATATAAAACCCATCAAACCGAAACACAGCCATGCAAACACAACTGCTTCACAGTTGAAACACGAATGGGACAGAGGTACCCAAGCAATCGACTTTTATACAAAGTCTCCCTCTAGTAAATTAGTTTGTTTTTAGCCGTCCACAGGTATGTTTTATTAGACTTAAAAGAGAATATTGAGATTACTGGTCTATATTAATATTGTAAAGATAACTTATTTATTATGTTATTACAATAAATACCACAGTCTAATGACAATAAACTGTAGTGGTGAAAGTGGGCATATTAGATTTTTTATGGGAAAGAAAATCTTCAACTCTGTGTTGTCTAATTTACTATGATCCGACACTACCAATATGCTATATTTTACAACTATCTAAGCTATTAACAGCCAGAGACCTATCAAAATAGATACACAATCAAAGCTTGGCAAGGAAGCGCTTACCTCACTTCCATAAACTACGCGCTCCTAAAGGAACCCTCCCTGATTGTTTGAGATTGGAAGGGATGACGTAAACATTTGTGCAGATTCCATCGCTTGTTATTGTAGACCCTTTAGGAACAAGAAATTGCAAATAAGATTGTTTCAAATGTTCCAGCGGCGAGTTTAGGTAACAGGATTTCCCGTTTGACCTCGGCCAAGTTATGTTTTGTCGTGAACTCGGACGCATCTTCTCGCGAGATACGAGTTCGGTTGATATTCTTGTTTTCCCCCTCGGAAGAAGTTTAAGGATGTTATGGGATGTAGTTTAGTTCTGTTCGGAGTGTGTTGGTGTCTTATACAATGCTGATTTGCTTTGTAAGCAATTGGAAACTAGTGTAGTTGATATTGTCAATTCTGTGTCTTTATGTATATTATGGTTACAAATATTTATTCAGAAAGTTTTATAAATTGGCTCAAGTTCAGACGTTTTGGATTCATAGAGAAATAGATAGCTACTCTTTTTTGTTTCCTCCAAAAGATTACAACAGTAAACCTATTACAGTTATAAATAATGACAAGAAATAATTACAGTGAGAAAACAATGGGTGACCTTATAGCTAAAAGCGATCTCTTCCAGGCTACCTTTGGATGGAGAGGAGTAATTATAAACAGTTTGGTGGGAAGCATGATGAAAACTATATAATTATATTGGTTTTTAAAACAAAATAACTGATTCGGCCACAATTTAAGTTGGTTTTTTTATGAAACACGATCTTTATTATACTCGTATGTTTAACAATATAAAAATGTTTATTGTTTCATAAAAAACTGCGCATGAATAATGCAGTATAAGGTATAGGTAGATATAGTAGCATACAGGTAGTATATAGGTAGATATAGTAGATATATAGTATACATAGATATAGATACCTAGTCTAAATGGACAACAAGGCCCCCTCAATTAATTTAAAATATAGAGTGACGTTTTTAGTGAATGCAATACTTTGTTACAAAATTCTGCACTGGCAGACTAAGACAATTCCATATGTTTTTATACAATGTTGCTGCTAACAGTACGTGCGAAGTTCGTTAACAGGGCCGAATTTAGGGGCGGAAGAGGGCCATACGTTGATCTAATTTATCGCACTTAAAAAATTTTTAATATAGTATTTTCAACTCATTTAAACGAATTTTGATCCTTTGTTTGCGTGACCAAGACACCTTTATTGACTAGGATGGAAAGTACCATCCCAAATACTATGTTTATATTAAATATTATGACAATTACTTGAGCCGTAGAAGTACCAAATGAAAGTAATTTATTTTCAGCTATAACGGAATCGTCTTGCTCGTATTTTAGTAACGAAACTCTTAATTATAAAACTAATTTTCACATATATAATATAGCGATTTAATCAACGAGGTTTGTATTTTTAGATGTTTATTACTCAATCACGCTTAAACTGTTGAACGGACTTTAGTGAATGTTAGATAAACTGTACCCTAGATTAACGTACATGATATTTATACCAGAGCCTGTTAACAAATGCGTAGGATACAACAAGTACTTAGTAAATTGGGAAGTACACCCTCTCACTAATCAAATACTTTGTAAGCAATTTTTCATCGGGAAGCCGAGACAATTTTGTAATGGCTTTCTACAATGTTGTTATTATAATAACGTAATACTTCGGTTAGCAGCTTGGTGTTACAGAAAATGTAAGAAGTTATTCTCTACAAGAGCTACTTAAGTTTTACGGATTAAAACATCGCAATAAGATTATAATAAACTACCTATTTGCCGCAGATTCACCTACTCGAAGCCGTTATTTCCTAATCCTATAATTCTCTGAATAAATTTCTTTCTTGTTCTTTTTATATCTCCACAAGATTTTCTAAAAAGATTTCCTCAGTATGATTACTTAGGTATAGTGAAGTATGAAATATGAATATCAAAACCAGAGGGAGACTTTGTACAAAAGTCGATTGCTTGGGTACCTCTGTCCCATTCGTGTTTCAACCGTGAAGTAGTTGTGTTTGCATGGCTGTGTTTCGGTTTGAAGGGTGGGATATGGCGTGAATTTGCTGGGTACAGAGGAATAACATCTGAGTCCTTAGGAATGGCAACGCATGGAGGGTATCATGGGCGAAACAGTATACTCTGTTATGTCCATAGTACTGCTCATGTCTACAGGCGACGGTTACCACTTTCCATCAGGTGGGCCGTCAGCTTGTTTGCCATTCTAAGTTGTATAAAAAAAAATCGGATGTGGGTAAGTCTACATGTTAATTTTATAGACTTCTAATTTTCGTGTAGGGGTTCTAAAACTAAGTCCGTGCCTGTTTATCTGCCAGTTAGCTTCACAGTTGTACAGTTAGTCGTTTATTTTTTGTGTTTTATATTTTTGGAGAAATGTTTGTAATAAAATTTTGTTTGTACTACGTGGTATTATATACAGTTTCTATAGTTGTAAAATAATAAACAAACAAACAAACCTAATAGATAATAATGGTTAATCTTGCTCTTTAATTATAATATATAATACTACATAGTATAAAACAAAGTCGTTGTCACTGTCTGTCCGTCCTTATGTATGCTTAAATCTTTAAAACTACGCAACGGATTTTGAAGCGGTTTTTTTTAATAGATAGAGTGATTCAAGAGGAAGGTTTATATTTATAATACATACATAATATAGTAGAGAAACACTGATAATTTTGGAGGATCCTAATGTAATGTCGTATTGTAATGGGGGGCCAGCGACGCTAATTAGTATAAGCATTGCAACCGTGCGAAGCCGGGGCGGGTCGCTAGTTATATTATATTATTATTAGTTATACAATGTTCTAACTAGAAAAAATTATGGATCGTTCCGTAATTTTGCCTGTCATCGTCATCGGTACGGTTCATCAATAAATATTCTCAATTTATATATTTTAAGTAACCAATATTCCTCTAAGTTTATGAATGACGGTAATGCTAGTAATTCATCATGCTTGTGCACTTAGCCAGTGAGCTAAGTAATGACTTGTGGTTGTATGTCTGTATATGTCTATACTCATTTATGTCAGCTAAAATTTCAGTTTTGCCTTATCATTATTATATTTGAAACAATTTATCTTTCTGTCCTCTTACGTTATTGTTAACATTTTTATTCTTGAAAAGTAAATTAGATATGTGATCATCGTGACTTGCTTCTATGTAATGCCTAAAAACAATAGAAGGTAAATTTCGTCGTTGTGCAGCGAAAAATCACTAGCTAACATTTTTGGCGAAATCTATTTTTTGCCCCATTTGGTTTAAAATACAATAATCTGCCCTAATGTACTAAATAATAAATAAATAAGGGCTTCACATTATATATAAATATATATAAAACACAGTGAGTTCACGAATTTTCCGTTGTATACATATGTATATAGACATCGGATAAAAATGAACATAAATAATATATGAACATATATATATATATATATATATATATACTGCAAAACTGTATTAATAAGTAATGCTTTAGAAAATTCGGTACAAAGTTTCCTTGCGGTAAAATGTGCTGTAAAAGTTAGTATAAACAATATACATAAATAAGTACCAGAAAACACCATTAAGAATTGTCGAATCAAAATAAACTATTTCCAATTTACGCCTAGGCAAACTGTTAATATTCAATTGGACTAGAAGTAAATCTTTTAATAAGGTCATTTAGGGACACGAGTGCGAATTATTTACACGAACCCGCCTCACAGTGAGTAGACCTTTGAAGGCGTTAAAGTTTTCAATGAAACAAATCTAATTTGACGGTAATAGTGTTATAGAATCTGTTTAAATGGGACAGCCCAAGAAGATAGTATTTAGATAACTTAATTATTCGATCAAATTCAGATTATTTATTTGCATTAAACGTGGTTACATTAGATGTTCATGTTGTGTACACTTCGAGTTAAATGTTTCACCAAAATATTGGTATGTAAAAATTTATTGAAATACCATAACCTAGTCATTTTGTACATAATATATGTGTGTCAAAAATAAATAATTATTATTAGAGTAAATTAAATATACATTATTAATATTATTATTTAGATAGGTAAGATAACAAATCGCAAATCCGGCCCCATATGGAGTATTGCTGTCACTTATGGGCCGGAGCACCTAAATACCAGCTTGAACTTTTCGACTCGTTGCAACGACGAGCTATGAGAACTGTCGATGATCCCAGGCTTCAAAAAAAAATTCAACAAGGGATAACTGAAGGAGGAATGATCGTACAGAAAATCTAAAAAAAAGGAAAGTGTAACTCTAAGTTTTTTTTTTATTCAATTTAGAATGGCAAACAAGCTGACGGCCCACCTGGTGGAAAGTGGTAACCGTCGCCTATAGACATGAGCAGTACCGTGGACATAACAGAGTATACTGTTTCGCCCATGATACCCCCCATGCGTTGCCATTCCTGAGGACCAAGGTGTTATTCCTCCGTACCCAGTAAATTCACGCCAAGTATCTAGTTTTTATATTGTAACAGTTTTTAACGTGAGTAGTTCTATTGTAATCATCTGAAAATCAAGTGAAAAATTTTTTGCTCGTATTTAAAATGGGCTGTGGCCTTCAAACATTTTTTTTTCATTATGCGACCAGATGACTCTTTTGGAAAATTTAATAAGCTTTTATTTGAGCTTTGTACGATGATTTGGTGCGGAGTTATCGTCGATCAAAGCAAAAAAGTCCATTTTAAGTTTGACAATCAATTACTTGAGAATTAATGATCGTACAGAAAATGAAAGGGTTTTGGAAGCTGCGTAATGACTGACAAAAAATGTTTTTTTTTTCAAAGTGATGTAGTTAAAAAGTTAATTAAAATAAAAAAAAAATCGTGAATTTAAAAATATTCAAAAAATTTCGCATAACTTCGGATATAATGAACGAAGGATATAGTCGGTTATTGAGGGTAAACTAAATTTAATTAATTCTATATTAAAATGTTTTCACGTCTTTCACTGTTGTGTTGATGCCACGATTGAATTAGTTTTTTTTTTTTTTACGGAGGTTAATGTACTCGTTTGTTAAATTTAGAAGCATATACATTTTGCAATCATATAAGAAATATCATCATCATCATCATCATATCAGCCTTTAGCTGTCCACTGCTGAACATAAGCCTCCCCTTGGGGGGTATGCTAGTAGTTACCACGCTTGGCAGGCGGATTGGCAATCGTAGTTAGGCTTTAGAGATGTTTTAAGAGGGACGCTGCTGCCCATTCCTCGCCCCTTCAGTCGCCTCTTACGACACCCACGGGAAAAGAAGGGGTGACTTATTCCATGCCGGTAACATATGGTTATGCAAGAAATATGCATACATTAAAATGAAAAATTGCATAAATGCATTGTTTAGTTTGGAGTCTGGAGGGATTAACGTGTATATAAAGTGGTACTCGCAGACGCTTTTCCCAGGGACATTATATCTACTTGTTTACTTTACTATAATATAGTTTCAGACGTTGTGAGGATCCATTTTATTCGGGTGCGAAGTTACCTGAAAGCATTTTAAGTACATAGAGGAATAAACATAGTCTGTTTACTTTAGAAGGGAAGGGTAACGATGCTTGAAATTTTCAGGTTTGTTGTCTCTCTGTTTAATCTTCTTATACACAAAGAAATACTATATTTTTAACAATAAATTATTTTCTGTTCATTAATAATGGTTTACATATAAAAAAATATGTATATTCACACATACACCATTCATGTACATCAAAAGGATAAATAAAAAATAGTAAAAGCTAGTAAAATAGCGAACTGTTCAAAGACTTTTTTTTATTCCTTTTGATATCCGATGAAAACTTCTTTGTTCAAATATTTGGTATATGTCTACATAAAAAAAATAAATAAATAAAAAGGAACAATTCCTTTATACTACTTTATTGGGGTCATCGTTCTACAACTTTTTATAAAGTATCTTGCATAAAAATTTAACTTAATTTGAGAAATTTATAACATGAATATATTATGGGAATTTTTATTTTACATAATAGCGTAATATGAAATTTCATAGCATTCTTCAAAGGATAATGATCCAGTCAATTAGCTACGGAATTTAAAAAATATATTTATAAGATTTTTTTACTTCTTTTGCTGTCTTATATTTGGAAACTAAAAAAACAATTAAAATGCAGTAGAGAATAGCGAGATATTTCACTCGATTTTAGAGTCACCTAAATTGGTTCAGCACTACAGAAAATGGGAATTAAAAAGTGTTTTTTTAATAACACAGTGCACCAACAGATAGTTTGTATATTTGTTTTCTACTATGATGTTTATGGGGGTATTTGTATAAAAGTAGATATACGTTACTCTCGGCATACACCCACGCAAATAACAGTCAGTAACGCAAGCTCTGCCGGCGAGAGCGGACATGCGTCACAGCTCAATGCGGAGAATTAAGGAGCTAGCATATGACATGTTTTACAGCTACATTTGCAATATAAAAAATAGAATAGAAAATATTAATTGCTACGAAAACACATAATTACAAGGAAAAATATAAAATTATTATATTTATATAAGAAGTATCTCATATTCGGCAAAAGGAACTGGCTCAGCTGATGCTGTGAGTGTCCCAGTGTAATATGTACAGCTGCTCAGCGCTTGTTTTCAGTCAGTCCCTCTCTTAACAAAATACAAATGGGTAAAACTGCAATTGTCTGAAATAGAAATTCTTACTTGTGTATGCGGTTGAGCATGCACAGTTAGATGTGCGTGTACAGCTAAATGCAGTCGCAGTGTAAGGTGGCCGTGTGGATTGGCGGCGCGGCACGCCCATCGGCCGCCGTCAGCTATCTCCGCTCTCCTGATGGCGAGCGCGTCGTGGGTCCGACTGTATCTGCCGCTGCCCTCGTTGTCGCGCACCTCGCGGAGCACCCCACCGGCTGTCTCCCGGTACCACCTACAACAATAAATACCAGATGTCATATCAAAATAAGCTTACGACTTTTTAACATTCTCTTTCATACAACCTTAGCCCTGACAATAAGAAACACAACAAAAAGTATTAACTAAATAAATGCAGCTGTTCTGAAGCGATACTCTTATATACATTTGGCAATTGACTTTTATTTATATATATTATTGTAGTATTTCTCAAAGTTTGAAGACGAAGGTCTTTGACCAATGCATGTTGCCAGTAATGATTTACCGAATCGAAACATGGTCCTACACGGTTGTCTGTTTGTAAAAGTTTAAAGTTACACAGAGAGATATGGAGAGGGCTTTTTTTTAAATGGATGATAATGGAATGGTAACTCTCCCTGCGCTAACGGTATACGCTGGCGGAGCATCAGTGAGGTATGCGTATGAGTATCCTCACCTATGTGAGGATAAAAAGACAGGTCAGTTAGCCTGTCATGACGAATTCACTTGGAATTGAACACGATAGTTTCCAGGAAGAACCGCGAGGAGGTCGACCTGACAGGGTACATTGCTAGAAATGGGGATACTAATCTCCATTATTAGCAATCCCTTCTCCCCAAAATATGGAGAGGGCTATGCTCAGAGTTTCTTTGCTTGACAAAATCCAAATGGAGGATACCCGCAAAAGAGCTATAGTTACCGTCATAGCCCGAAGGATAAGCAAGCTGAAGTGGCAAAGAGCTGGTCACATAGTAACCTTCCTTCTATGGTGACTTCGTACAGACAAAAGCAGTTTAGGACGACACTTTACTAGATAGATTGACAACCTCAAATGCATTGCTGGGGAGTTAGTGGATGCAGGTGGACCAGGATTATTCTTTATGGCAGTCTATGTATATGGGAGGCCTATGTTCAACTGTGGGCGGATAATGGCTGTGATGATGATGACGAGTGTACTATTTGAAGTTTAAATGCTTAATAAAAATAACAAGTGGGTGTCAATATACAGCACAGGTCCTCATGATTGTTTGAGGGAAAGACCTAACTGAACAATGGATTGGTAGAATGAGGGTCCTATCAAGTTGAACGAGAATCAAGTTACGAGTAAATTTCTATGTAATGATTTTGACCGTTAACAAACATAATTAATGCGAGAGCTAAGCTAGCTCGTCTCTAGTTGAACACAAATTAAACTAATACATCGAATATTCTATGAAATGTGGAATTTAGTACCAGTTTAAGCAAAGTTTGTATAGAGCCATATCTATGTACATGCGTGCAGTGCAATAAATTGTTGGTTTACTAAGAAATTTAATCATTGTTAATTTAACACTACACGTACTAGGTCTTTGTATTGCCCCACTAGTTTTGTATTAATTTCCTGTATTTGTACTTAGTATATAAAATCATTTTTATTTCTTAATTTTGTCAGTTATAACCGAACCAATAGAAATATACATTTCCACAAACCTCGTCGTCTCAATACAACTCTCAACAGCTTGTTTTATAGGTAATAGGCAACTTATAAACATATTAAATGTTTATTTTTTTTTTTGTAAAAATAATGAATAAATTAGAGCCCCAGAAAGTATCCAGATCGGCACAAACAGATATATCTTTTCATAAATACAAATGTTTAATTATTATTATTCTTTATTGCACTTGTAAGTTACAAGTAATTTAATGCATTTATAAATATTGTGAGCAAGCGTGGACATATCTTTGACAGAGATCTCTTCCAGTCAACCAAATACAGTTAGAAAGCATGTTGTTAGCTGACAGCTGAAGTGTTACAACTATTAATACATAAACAAATATACAGTTAAATAAAATATTAAAATATATAATATATTAAAATATTACATAAATACATACACTATAAATACATATAATACCTACCTACTTATATAATAAATGTTATTAGATATATCTATACATAAATTTGAATATATTTGTGATATGCGATGTCCATAGGCGAAGGTGTGTTTTAAATATTACTATTATACTTCCAAGATCAATCTATCAAGTGTATTTGACTACTCTATCTGGTGTTACAATTGTAATTATATTTTGTTTATTACGTTAAATGCGTTAACAAATTCTTAAAACTTTCTATTTATAGTAAGGCATTGTTGAAATTTTCGAAAGCCGGAAGTTCAGCGGAACAAAACGCCTCCTCGCAAACTCGTACAAAACAATTGTTTCCAACCTCTTGGTAGGACTTCATTATAGTTTAAGCGGGAAATTCCTGAACACAGAATGTAACTATATTTCTAGTAGGTATATTTTTTTCAATTTTTTTTTTATCAGAGGAATACTTTGTACAGTTAGTTATATATATGTAATACCTACATATATACAAAGTTTTTTATTTTGTAAAGAGTGATAATGGAATGGCACCCCACCCGCGCTATCGGTATACACCGGCGGGGCACCAGTGAAGGATGATAGGTGAGGATGAAGCAGGTCAGTTAGCCCATCGTGACGAATTCAACAAGAATTGTTCACGATGGTTTCCAGGGGGGACCACGTGGAGGACGACCTAATAGGGCATATTGCTAGCAATAGGGCTGTCAAACTCCATTGCTAACAATCCCTTTCCCCCCTATGTGGTGTCTTACAGGTGAGTTGTCAACTTATTTACTAATGGCCAATAAGTTATCTAGCCTATAGTAAAATATTGTTTTCAATAATATAAAATAAAATGAATATTCATTTGCCAAAACACTTTTACATCGCTGATTAAATCTATGAATTGCACACTATGCATCGTGTAATTGCGAAATGCGATCGAAATGCGATTCAGTTATATTGATACATTAAAACTGTACACTTACATTGAACATATATTACATATAAAATAATATAATATAACATATATAATAATAATAATCATAAAAATAATCACAATTCCTTTAAAATTAAACTACGATCCCTTTTTTTTTTTAATGACTTTTGTACTGGCGATTAACGTAAATACTAAAGTTATAAAATAAATTTGACGTATTTATATATATATTATGGATAAAGTTGACAATGTTGATTATAAAATATATTTATTATTGTTATTCAATTCTAAATTTGAATTTATATTTTTAATTATTTAATTTTATTTTATTAAGATAATTAAGATAATTCTATTTTAAATTATCAATACTTGTAATTTAATACTTTTCTGTATGATCATACTTACTTCTAGGCACAATGTACATTTTTTTTAATAAATGACTAATGACTATATATATATATATATATATATATATTGTTATAACATAAATTAGTAGAATCTATAAGTAACATATGCATATACAAATAACACAATATAATAAAAACAATAATCTTAAGGTTTTTAGTGAAATTTCTATAAATTTGTGACGAGGCTTAATTATATTAGCATGTAATCTGAATCGGTTCATAATCAATCAGAACGAGAGGACCTCTTTTTTGAAGTCGGTTCAAAAATAATACCAGCGAAATTTGCCATTAATGTCTATTTTCCGTGCGTTGTACTCACAGGCCGGTTGCTAGGCAACGGCACGCGCGAGCCATCATTAGTGTTGCAAACAAAGGCGAGAGACCGCCACGAAACACATATCCACATTTCATTTCATATCCTTGAGGTTTTTTGGTAAACATTTTTATAGTCGACATGTCTACAGGAAATGCTTGACATGTGAGAATATTCATACTAGTAGATTGTCAATTTGTATTAACATTATTTATGTCTTAAACAGCTATTTCCCTACCTTAGTCTATATAGCCAGAGGAAGACTTTGTACAAAAGTTGATTGCTTGGGTACCTCTGTCCCATTCACGTTTCTACCGTGAACCAGTTGTGTATGCATGGCTTTGTTTCGGTTTGAAGGGTTTTTTTTTTATGACTGATAATGGTATGGTAACCTCACCCGCGCGGGGGGAAGGGATTGTTAGTAATGGAGACTGAGAATCCCATTGCTTGCAATATACCCAACCAGGTCGACCTCCTCGGGGTTCCCCCTGGAAACTATCATGATTAATTCCTGATTCATCATGATGGGCTAACTGGCCTGTTTTCATTCTCATCGATCACCCTTCACTGGTGCTCCGCCAGCGTATTCCGTTAGCGCAGGGGGAGTTACCAATCCATTATCATCTATTTAAAAAAAGCCCTCTCCATATCTCCACCGCTGAACATAAACCTCCCCCATGGGGGGTTTTTCCAGCAGTTGCCATGCTTGGCAGGAGGATTGGCAACCGCAGTAAGGCTTTAGAGATATTTTAACAGGGACGCAGCTGCTCATCCCTCGCCCTCCCTTAGTTGCCTCCTACGACACCTACGGGAAAGAAAGGGGTGCCCCATTCTATACTTTATATTTAGTCTATATATTTTGGACGATTCTTAAAAATTTCACAACGAGGTTCAATAGTTATTATATAAATTTAGTTTTTTTTTACAACACAGGGGGCAAACGAGGACTATGGCAGGACCACATGGCCAATTATTATGCCAAGCGGGAGGCTTATGTCCAGCAATGGACAGTTAAAACCAGATATGATCGTGATACATAAAAAAATCAACCGAATTTAAAATCTTCCTCTTTTTGAAGTCGGTTAAAAATAAGATTTTAACTGATTGATCGATTCAATGTAAAAATTGCTAGGTCTAGAAATGCACTTTGTAACGTATTTTGCTCAGGGGAATAAAGTAAGCGAGCGTCAAGAACGGATCTTCTCACGGGATTGGGAGATAATGGTTTCCGCGCGAGCGCAGCCAAAGGAAACAGCCAGTCTAATGTAAATGATAATTGCGATGGGGGACTATGAAAGAATTTGTCGATTCCGGAAAATTCTTTCAGAGTGCATGGCAATATTTTAGATGGAAATATTTCTGTTTCTAACCCTTTAGAGTTTAAATTTAGACTGAATCGAATAGGTTAGTAAGTCAGGGAGTTTTTTTTTATTATGCAATTACTAGCTATTTCCCTTGTATTTGCTCACATGAATCACTACCTTGTGCTATGTTAGGAAATAATTTGCTACCTGTGTACCAAATATCATTCAAATATGTTCATCCGTTTTTACAAGAAAAAGTAACAAGCATCCATTTTGCCATTCATCCTTATAAAGTTTCACATTTATTACAATATTAATTATAATAGGACAGACAGGGAATCTTTAGAGTATACATTTATTTAGGATCAGAAGGACAGATATGATAAATATACTTTACAGGATTGTCAAATTAAAGTGGCAAAGGGCCGGCCATATAGTTAGAAATACTTGACAGTGGGGAAAATATATCTCAAGTAGCGATCCCATACAACTGCAGTGTAGGACGAACTCCATTAGACGTGGGAATAATCTCGAATCAACATGCCAGTTGATACATTTAGCCTAGGGTCGTTTCTTACGATGATCTTTAAGAAGATTTATCGACAATTAATAGATAAACTGACAATAATTTGATACAATCAATACAATTTTATCTTTAGTAAGTCCAGTTTACCAGAGGGAGACTTTGTACAAAAGTCGATTGCTTGGGTACCTTTGTCCCATTCGTGTTTCAACCGTGAAGCAGTTGTGTTTGCATGGCTGTGTTTCGGTTTGAAGGGTGGAATACGGCATCAATTTACTGGGTACAGAGGAATAACCTCTAAGTCCTCAGGAATGGCAACATATGGGGGGTATCATGGGCGAAACAGTATACTCTGTTATGTCCATGGTACTGCTCATGTCTATAGGCGACGGTTACCACTTTCCATCAGGTGGGCCGTCAGCTTGTTTGCCATTCTAAGTTGTAAATATTAGTAAGTCATTACAACATTAAACATACAAATAGTAATGAAGGAAATGTTTACCGTGAATTATAGACGCTTGATAAAACCTAATCAAGTATTCGTTTTTCACGTTCCATTTGGCCGTTTTGTAGTCGCCCACGCGTGTCGAATTACAGAGGTCGCTGTGCCACGGAATTATGCGTTATATTAATAATCTGTAGCGAAAACGATTACCTGGAACATTTCAGAGCAAATAGAGGGTAAGAAATTAAGATTGAGGTGGGGAAAAAATTAAATTTTATGCAGAAATTATAACGTTACGACGACTGCTTAATATTTTCTCTCAAAGGCGTAATAGTAGCAAACGTTTTTAATTTTGTATATGGTGTTATTAAAATTGGAAAATTGCTTTTGGATACGATCAACACAAAAGTCGATTCAATTAAGAAAAGAAAATATTTTATAAATTAACCCAAGTCAGAATCTATATCGGGAAAGAATATAATCGGGGATTATATTCCTTTCTTCTAAACTAAATATATATATTTAATCGATACAGCATTGATATCACCAAGAACTTATTGATTTATATACATATACAACTCCAGTTTATAAAATCTTCAAAAGATACGGTTATATATATATATATATATATATATATATATATATATATATATATATATATATATATATATATATATATATATATATATATATATATATATATATATATATATATATATTCTTTATTGCACTAAAACATACAGTAATAATAATAAATTAGTACCAAAGTAAGCAAAGGCGAACTTATCTCTAAAACAGATTTTTTCCAGTCAACCTAACACAGTTGCATAAGAAGTAGTGAGTGGGCAGTAGTAGTGCTAAACAGAAATTAAAATATAAAATATATATATATATATATATATATATATATATATATATATATATATATATATATATATATATATATATTTGAAAGATACAATATTAATTAGAACAATCACCATTCGTTAATCAATTATTAATTAAAGTTATTCAAATAAATTCAAATTATAAAGTTCATTATTAATTCTTCTCTAACCAGTATATTATCATCTAGGTAATAATAAATAAATATTGTATAATTATAAATTAAATATAATTTTATTTATTGTTAATGTGTTTTAAATATTTTTATAAAAATTTAAATTGATTGCCGTACTAGAAGGAAATCGATTCTAAAGAAAACTGGATAGAAGTAATGAAGAATATTTATTACCAGTTATAGTACCGAATACTTTTTGTTTACGTTTAATATTTTTTTAGATAATATAAGAAAATTACTTGCAAGATTTTTTTTTTACAACACAGGGAGCAAACGAGCATGCGGCTCACCTGATGGTAAGTGACTACCGCCGCCCTTAATCACCCACAACACCAGCAACATTGCAGGTGTGCTGCCGGCCTTTTAAAAAGGAATATGCTCTTTTCTTGAAGGTTATGTTGTCGTATCGGTTCGAAAATACTGCTGCAGGAAGTTGATTCCAAAGAGTGGTTGTGCGTGGAAGAAAGGGCCTTGAAAAACCCATTTGAAAATGTCTTAGCTTAATTAAAAAAACATTAAAAACTTAACAAAATTAAAGATTACAAGAAAAATGTCATTCACTATACTAATATACCAGTATATGTTAAATAAAAATCTCTAAACAGGTGTTTCCCAACGTGGGGCTCACGCTCCACAGGGGGGCAATATGAGGAGAGGCAATTAAAAAATGGACTCGAAGCGATTTAAACCCTCTTGCTCTGGGCCATTTAAATTTTGACGTTACCAAAATATCAACTCGGCGATTAGAGTCGTCAAGTAAACTTTGTCGGGAAAAATTATGTATGGATACATAAAAGTTTTAGAAATGTTCAAGTGAGGCATGCCACAGAAAAGGTCGGGAAACAGTGCTCTAAACCATATGTTTACTTTAACAATATTCAAAATGCGGATAGTGTTAAAATATTTAATGCGAACCATATTTCTATTCGTCGTGCAGATTTCCTCAAACCGTGCGAGTCGCTTCATCAGCAGCTGACTTATTTACGAGAGCAAACATCACCGCCGCCGCTGACGCGTCTTGAATGCGAAATTGTGTGAATTTTATCGTATTCTGATAAAATTTTCGATATTCTGAACATATAAATTTTCGAAACATATTATACAGTGAAGACACCTGCGTTCTACTGCTGACACTCGAGTACTGATAATTGAGTATTTGTTTAACAGAGTTGTTTAAGGAATTTATGATTGATAAATTTAAATTTCGCAGTAGAGCTTGGCGTATTGACCAATTATGTGTAGTACCCTGTAGTGTTAAAAACAAAACTGATGAAAGACAGTATATTTTGTAAAGCTGTAATAATTTATAACAAATTACCAAAACGTATACGAGGTTTAACTGAGGCAAGTGTTTTTAAAAAGAACCTTCGTGATATGTTAATTAATAAATGTTATTATAGCCTGAACGAATATATCAATGATAAAGACAAATAGTCATCATTTGTAAAAAATAATGTCTCATATAAATATATTTTGTTTCACTATATAATTTTAAATGTTATGTTTTTTATACTGTTAAATAATGCATGCACTTTATTTATAATTGTTCCATATATTGTACGCTTATATAGCAGGACATGGAGATACTATCTAAATGATGTAGTACCTTAAGTTGACCTATGATCCACAATAATCTCACAGAATACCGACGCTAAGTGGTTGCACTTTCAGTGCGATCACATTCCGTATGGTGAGTGAGGGAGTCCGGAGGCCCATCCCATACCCATCCCATACCCATCCCTTTCCTATTCCTAAAATCCTTTCCCCAACCCCGTCCCCCTATCTTACAACACGCAACCATGGCAGTGGAATTAAAAAAAAAAAATAACATACCCCAGGGAGGTACCAATAACCATGTTGCTGGAGAATCCTCTCTCGAGCAACCACGCTCGGGCTGCCCTGCGTATTCTGGGGGGGGCAAAATTCCGCTCTTTGGAACCAAGGGCAAACGGAGCAAGATTTCTACGGCATCCCCTTCGCTCAATGTGAGCTTCTGCAATATCAGGGGATTACATTCTAACCTAAACGCTGTCCACCACCACCTAGAAACGGCGCGGCCGGCATTGCTCTTTCTAACGGAGACACAGATATCCTCTCCAAACGAAACTTCATACCTGACGTACCCGGGCTATAAACTTGAACATTGTTTTGTTTCGCGTGCCGGTGTATGCGCGTATGTCAGAGAGGATATCTGCTGTCGCCGCCTTGGAACTCTTGAAGGTACGGACCTGTCTATTTTATGGCTGCGCGTAGACTGCAATGACCATCCTCGCGTCTATGCATGCCTATACAGGTCCCACAGCGGTAACATCGAAACCGACCAACTCATTGAGCACGTCCAAATGGCTACAGATTACCTGCTCGAACAGATTCCTTCCGCTGAAGTCGTGATTCTTGGCGATTTTAATGCCCACCATACCGAATGGCTTGGTTCACGTACAACCGACTATGCGGGAAGATCTGTTCATGACTTTGCTTTGGCTTATGGTCTGACGCAGCTTGTTTCCTCGCCTACGCGAATACCTGATGTGTTGGATCATTCACCTTCACTGTTGGACCTTCTGCTGACCACCCACCCAGACAACTATGTGATTTCCGTCGAAGCTCCGCTTGGATCGTCGGATCACAGTCTGGTGCGGAGCGAGGTGCCTCTCATGAGTCCGATTCCACCACGTTCCACGGGTAGACGTCGTGTTTGGCACTACAGGTCAGCAGACTGGGATGAGATGCGGATTTTTTTCGCATCTTACCCATGGAGGCAGGTTTGCTTCACACTGGATGATCCCGACGCCATTGCCGATTCCATTGCTGATGTGGTGCTTCAGGGAATGGAATTATTTATTCCTAACTCTGTGGTGCCCGTCGGCGGGAAATCCCAGCCCTGGTATGGAGCCTCTTGTAGAACAGCATCTCGTCTGAAACAGGAGTGCTTCCTAACCTGGACTAAAGGTGTGGCGTCGCGAGATCCTAACACCAGTGCTCTTAAAAAGAAGTATAACTCTTCCTCTAGGTCTTTCAAAAGAGTTATAGCCACAGCGAAGTCAGAGCATATTAGTAGAATTGGCAAGAGATTGGCTAGTTTGCCCTCTGGAACTCGAGCTTTCTGGTCTCTTGCCAAAGCTGCACAAGGGAATTTCTGTAAGTCATCTTTTCCACCATTGCGCAGGGAGGATGACTCGTTGGCCCAGAACGCTAAGGAAAAGGCCGATCTTCTTGGATCCATCTTTGCGTCAAACTCGACATTGGATGACGGGGAGAAATCACCACCGACCATCACGTGTTGTAGGAGCTCTATGCCTGACATTAAATTCACGCATAGCTCAGTGCGTAGAGCACTTTTCTCCCTCGAAATCCATAAGTCGAGTGGGCCCGATGGTATTCCTCCAATTGTGCTTAGGACGTGCGCACCAGAGTTGGCTCCGGTTCTTACGCGTCTTTTCCGGCTTAGCTACTCATCGGGCATAGTCCCAAAGTTTTGGAAGACTGCTCTGGTGCATCCGATCCCTAAAAAGGGAGATCGCTCAGATCCAGCTAACTATAGGCCCATAGCTATCACTTCCTTATTCTCGAAGGTTATGGAATCCATCATTAACCGTCAACTGCTCCGGTACCTAGAAGAGCACCAGCTGATCTGTGATCGCCAGTACGGCTTTCGACAGGGACGTTCGGCTGGTGATCTTTTAGCTTACTTAACACACCGATGGGCAGTGGCAATCGAGAGTAAGGGAGAGGCCTTAGCAGTTAGTCTGGATATCGCGAAGGCCTTTGATCGGGTGTGGCATAGAGCGCTGCTTTCAAAGCTACCTTCATTTGGGTTGCCTGCGAGACTGTGCATTTGGGTCGCCAGTTTTCTCAAGGAACGTAGCATTAAGGTCGTAGTCGACGGAGCATGCTCTGATTTAAAACCTTTGAATGCTGGTGTCCCGCAAGGCTGTGTACTATCTCCGACTCTGTTTCTTCTGCATATCAATGATATGTTACAGATAAGTAATATTCATGGCTATGCAGACGACAGTACAGGAGATACATTATATACCGGTCATGCAAAGATCTCGCGGGCACATACCGATGAGTGCCGGAATAGACTTGTGTCTGAAATCGAAACTTCACTCCATCAAGTTTCGATCTGGGGTGAACAAAATCTTGTCCAATTTAACCCCAAAAAGACACAAGTCTGCGCGTTTACCGCAAAAAAGACGCCGTTTGTCGTATCTCCTCACTTTCAGGGCACTTCCCTTGATAAAAAGTCGAGTCTAGGAATTCTGGGCGTTGATATATCTTGCGACGTCCAGTTTTGCGGTCATCTAGAGGAGAAGGCTAAGATAGCTTCCAAAAAGTTAGGAGTGCTCAATAGGGTGAGACGATATTTCATGCCAGAACACCGCCTGAAATTATATAAAGCCCAAGTCAGGCCGCATATGGAATACTGTTCTCACCTGTGGGCAGGAGCGCCACAGTACCAACTCCTTCCGTTAGACCGCATTCAGAGTCGGGCGGCTCGAATTATCGATAGTCAACGCCTTACTGTCCGACTTGATCCACTGAAACTGCGCAGAGATGTTGCATCTCTGTGCATCTTCTACCGAATTTATCATGGGGAGTGTTCTGAGGAATTGTTCGGATTGATACCTGCTGCTGATTTTCACCACCGTACAACCCGCCACAAACTAAAGTTTCATCCCAATCATCTGGACGAGTGGCGGTCTTCCACCGTGCGTTTTTCAAGGCACTTTCTTCCACGCACAACCATTCTTTGGAATCAACTTCCAGCAGCAGTATTTCCGAACCGATACGACAACATAACCTTCAAGAAAAGAGTATATTCCTTTTTAAAAGGCCGGCAGCACACCTGCAATGCCGCTGGTGTTGTGGGTGATCATGGGCGGCGGTAGTCACTTACCATCAGGTGAGCCGCATGCTCGTTTGCCCCCTGTGTTGTAAAAAAAAAAAAAAAAAAATAAAGACATTTGTATTTGTATTTTTATTTGTATGTTTTTTTAATAGATGATAATGGAATGGTAGCCCCGTTTGCGCTAATGGTATACGCTTGCGGGGCACCAGTGAAGGATGATATGTGAGAATGAAAAGGCAGACCAGTTAGCCCATCATGATGAATATACCTGGAATTCAGCACGATCGTTTTCAGGGGGGACCACGTGAAGGTCGATCTGATAGGGTATATTGCTAGCAATGGGACTGGTAGTCCACATTACTAACAATCCCCCCTCCCCCTGAGGAAATAATGTTAAATAGTTACGAAATTATATCACTGACGTGTTCCTCCTGTGAAGCAGTTGTGTTTGCATGACTGTGTTTTGGTTTGAAGGGTGGGATATAGCAGTGAAATTACAGGGTACAGAGGAATAACAACTTAATCCTGGGGGGAAGGGATTGTTAGTAATGCGAACTACCAGCCCCATTGCTGGCAATATACCCTGTCAGGTTGACCTCCACGTGGTTCCCCCTGGAGACCATCTCTATATGTATTCATCACAATGGACTAACTAACCTGCTTTTTCATTCTCACCTATCATCCCTCACTGGTGCCCCGCCAGTGTGTACCGTTAGCGCAGGCGGAGTTACCATCAGGTTGGCACCAGTGAGGGGTGATAGGTGAGGATGAAGCGAGTCAGTTGGCCCATTATGATTAACTTAACAATAAAATTAATGACAATAGTTCCCAGGGGTAACCGCGTGGAGGTTGACCTCATAGGGTATATTGCTAGCAATGGGGCTATTAATTTCTATTACTACAAATCTCCTTTCCCTCCTAAATAGCTTTGGCGATGCTCTAATGGAAACGTTGCTGCCTTTTCCTTAACCATTAAGTGCCTTTAGTCGCCTCTTACGACACCCATGAGAAAGGAAAGTGTGTCCCATTCTATACTCTATATATATATATATATATATAATTTTTTTATACAACTTAGAATGGCAAACAAGCTGACAGCCCACCTGATGGAAAGTGGTAACCGTCGCCTATAGACATGAGCAGTACCATGGACATAACAGAGTACGAGGTTTGTCCGGAAAGTACGTATAAAAGTTTTTTAAAAATTTTATTTTACAATTATTCAGGTACATCAATTTTATCCCCTTCAAAGTACTCCCCTGTGACATAATGCACTTGTGCCAACGCCGTTTCCACTGTGAGAAGGCTCCTTGAAAGTCCTCTGGTTGTAGGTTTCTCAGCTGCCCCGTCGTAGCTTTTTTTATCTCATTTATGTCCCCCAAATGCCGCCCCCGAAGTACCAATTTGGTTTTTGGGAACAAGAAGAAGTCACACGGGGCCAAATCCGGCGAATAGGGGGGGTGTTCGGTCACCGTAATGGAATTTTTACTCAAAAACTCACGGACAACAAGAGAGGTGTGGGCAGGGGCATTGTCGTGGTGAAGAATCCAACGCCCCTCTCGCGCCAATTCTGGACGAACTCGTGCCACACGACTGTCTGACCGTTAAACGACGGTCCCCATTAACACAAGTTCGAATTCTTTCCACGTTTTCGTCGGAATGTGAAGTGGAAGGACGTCCTGAACGTGGGTCATCTTGAACGCTTTCTCGGCCCTCTCTGAATCTTTTTAGCCACTTGTGGACGGTTGGTTCCTTCACAGCATCATCCCCATAAACTGTTCTGAGATCGGCAAAAATTTCACGGCCATTCTTGCCGAGTTTCGAGAGAAACTTGATTACGACGCGCTGCTCTTCAACGGAAGCGGGCTCCATGCCGACGGGGTTTCGTTAAGAGGTAACTTCACAGATGGCGTGACAAGCCAGTTCGCACCGCACGGCGGTCAGACCAGAACTGAAGCATTGTTAGGGACATAAGGAAGGGGTCCTGCGCTTACATGGCCTCCCCACTCCTCTTTCTCGCATTCCAGAACACTTTTATACGAACTTTCCGGACAGACCTCGTATACTGTTTCGCCCATGATACCCCCCATGCGTTGCCATTCCTGAGGACTCGGGTGTTATTCCTTTGTACCCAGTAAATTCACGCCATAGAGATATTAAGTCTATATATTTTGGACGATGCTTAAAAATTTCACATCGAGGTTCAATAGTTAGTATATAAATTTAGTTTTTTTTTACAACACAGGGGGCGAACGAGCATGCGGCTCACCTGATGGTAAGTGACTACCGCCGCCCATGATCAACCACAACACCAAAGGCATTGCAGGTGTACTGCTGGCTTACTAAATTTAGTTAAGTAAGAGTCTATGATACAGAGTATGCGACGTTAGTCTGTGGTCGACAGTCACTTTGCTGAGCACTTACGGTGCGGTCGGATGCGGCCGTCGAAAGCACACTATCTGGTAACTAAATGCAATGGCGTACAGCCGTGTATAATCTTGAGAAGTAGACTGCAATACTGGATTTCACATGGAACAAGTTCAGGAATAATTTATTGAGTAACTTAATAATTCTGTCTGATAGTTATAAGTCGCTTTGTCAAGTGTCTAAGTGCTTCTAATAAGATGCCTTAATTATTATTTTGACAATAGAATTCGTATGATTTTATGCTCTTTATGTGAATTCATTTTATTCTATATTTAAAATATTTAAATGTGTTTTTGTTCCATTGTTCCTGCCTACCCTAATGAGAGACAGGCGTGACATATATGTATGTATGTATGTATAATGTTTAATTAATGCTAATCTATTATATTTTTGTTGTTTCTAGTATATTTCTGAGAATCCCATTGCTAGCAATATACCCAACCAGGTCGACCTCCTCGCGGTTCCCTCTGGAAACTATCATGGTTAATTCCTGATGCAGTCATCATGATGGGCTAACTGGCCTGTTTTCATTCTCATCTATCACCTTTCACTGGTGCTCCACCAGCGTATCCCGTTAGCGTAGGTGGGGTTACCATACCATTTTCATACATAAAAAAAAATAATTGATGGTAAATAAGCTGATGGTTAGGCGCAATGGTCACCATATTACCTTGCAAATTTTATATTCTCTTTTTTTTTATTTTTTTTTTTATACAACATAGAATGGCAAACAAGCTGACGGCCCACCTGTTATTTTACTACATTAAGTTAAAATATAACCTATCCATGTATGAAAATTCAACAAAATTAAAGTTGTTTAATAATTATAGAGTAACAAACATACGAAAGTCTAAATATGGTTATAAGATCGTGTAATTTGATTTCCATGTTTGATACAACATTAATAAATGCTCCGGTTGGTATAGTTATAGCATTAAATATATTTATAGGTTTTTGTTTTTATTAAATAGATATAATAAAATTTACAGAGCAACAATAAGACAGTGTTGTAGTTTTAAAGTATAGTGTCACACCTTACATAACCTACATATAGTGTACATAACCTTCAAGAAAAGAGTATATTCCTTTTTAAAAGGCCGGCAGCACACCTGCAATGCCGCTGGTGTTGTGGGTGATCATGGGCGGCGGTAGTCACTTACCATCAGGTGAGCCGCATGCTCGTTTGCCCCCTGTGTTGTAAAAAAAAAAAACACAGAGGGTGTCTTAACTGCGCGATGAATACCAGAGGGAGACTTTGTACGAAAGTCGATTGCTTTGGTACCTCTGTCCCATTCGTGTTTCAACCGTGAAGCAGCTGTGCATGACTGTGTTTCGGTTTGAAGGGTAGGATATGGTGTGAATTTACTGGGTACAGAGGAATAACACCTGGGTCCTCAGGAATGGCAACGCATGGGGGGGTATCATGGGCGAAACTGTATACTCTGTTATGTCCACGGTACTGCTCATGTCTATAGGCGACGGTTACCACTTTCCATCAGGTGGGCCGTCAGCTTGTTTGTCATTCTAAGTTGTATAAAAAAGAAACTTCGTAAAAAACATCGTTAAGAGTACATATGCGCATTTTTGAGGGATCGCCCCCCCCCTCTCCTACCGGAAAATCTTTAATTCTAAATACGTTAATGAGTACAGATAACGTTTTATAAACCTCATTATGTCAGTTATCAAAAAATATAACTGTTAAACTTTTTGTTGGCAACTTCTTAATCTGATATAAGCATTGCGGCGGACAGAGGGCTTTTAGGGTGAGTCGTAAAGGGACCCACTTCCGTCCCTTGCCTACAACGTAAACATGCTCACTAATTAACAGACCTACGGACGTTAATCAAAACTATTAGTGTAACAGAACTTGATGTTAAAGGAACCAAATGCAGTTAAGGTTTTGAATACTCCATAATTTGGCACAAACAAAATTATATGGAAAATACACTTATAGTAAAAATAATTGGCGTGAATTTACTGGGTACAGAGGAATAACACCTGAGTCCTCAGAAATGGCAACGCATGGGGGGTATCGTAGGCGAAACAGTATATTCTGTTATGTCCATAGTACTGCTCATGTCTATAGGCGACGGTTACCACTTTCCATCAGGTGGACCGTCGTCTTGTTTGCCATTCTAAGTTGTATAAAAAGAAAAATAAAAAAAAAGGTTTCGACATGGAAAAAAATCCTTGCGTCCCGTAAATTTTATAACTTGACACAGTTATTTGTGAGGTTAATGTGTTTTCCTAAAAAAATCATTATTGAAAAGGGGTACTCTTATTTATTTTATTTATTTATTCTTTATTACAAAAAAAGTCTGTAACAAAAGGCAGACTTAATGCTATATAGCATTCTCTCCCAGTTAACCTTTGGCAAAACAGAAATGGATTTTTTTAATGGGTGATAATAAAATGGCAACCCCATCCACTCCACCGGCATACACCGGCGGGGCACCAGTGAAGGATGATAGGTGAGGATGAAGCAGGTCAGTCAGCCCATCGTGACGAATTTAACAAGAACCGTTCACGATGGTTTCCAGGGGGAATCACTTGGAGGTCGCCTCAATAGGGCATATTGCTAGCAATGGGGCTGTCAAACTCCACTGCTAACAATCCCTTTCCCCCCAACAGAAATGGATTTATGCGATGAAAAATTGAAAATTATTGTAAATAACAAAAACTACTCTTGTGGGTATATTAAAACTAAAATAATTTTAGATAAGTTATTCAACTAAAAATATTTTAAAAAATTAAAGGGAACGTTGCATCTAAGGCATTTTCTTCTATTTTTAAAACCTTTCATTTTACCCGTTAACCCTTCTTTTAGAAGTGAACCTTTTTCACAAAGTCATTTTAACTCGATAAACAATTATGCAAAGTTTCATGGTTGTAGCATTTTTTCCTTATTACCTTATTTTCACCTAGTTTTACTGTACTATTATATACATAAATATACAGCGAGGTATCACAACGTCTACTTGTGACCACTGCTAAGGTTATCTGGTAAAAACGTCGGGATAATTCAGATAAAGTATCATAGTTAAGGCCTGTGGTCCTGACATAGAAAGAGCCAGCCTTTCCTTCGCCGTGAGTACCGTAAGAGGCGACTAAATAAATATAATGTTCGAGGATTGAGAGGCACTGTTCCTCTTAAAACATCCCCAAAAAACTTCACCAAAGTCGAACAGAGGTTGCCAATTCTCTTGCCAAGCCTACTTATAGGGGACCCCTCCCCCCTTATAGGGAAGGTATGTAGGTAATTCTGAATAAAAATATAAGTTAACTTTATAAAATATTCTAAAGTTTCTTAAAGGCAAAAGTTAGTTCAAATTAATGCTCCGTCAGACGAGTCACAGCAAACTACTCAAAACGTTATAGTCCGAGGGCTGTCAACATCGTTTTACACATTAAAATGTATTTAAAGTAGCCCCCGGGATATACCCGACCCTAGTTAGACGGTTCACTCTGAAGCGGACGACACGCGTGTTAATTACCCGTCCACATTTGATTTATTATCCTATACTAAATACGAGGATTGTTAGGAGGATCTTTCAAGAATAACAAATAATAATAATAGAATAACAACAATTTTTTTTATGCAACTTAGAATGGCAAACAAGCTGACGACTCACCTGATGAAAAATGATAACCGTCGCCTATAGACATGAGCAGTACTATGGACATAACAGAGTATACTATTTCGTCCATGATACCCCCCATGTGTTACCATTACTCAGGACTCAGGTGTTATTCCTCTGTACCCTGTAAATTTACAATAACAAAACCAATAATATTTTATGGTTTCTATGGAACGGGAGTTAATACGATCATTTATATTAGATATTAATTGACCACTGCTGGACATAAGCCTCCCCCATAGACTGCCATAAGGAACGGTCCTGAGCCACCTGCATCCATTGTCTCTTTGCAACTCTTTGCCAGTCCATCTAGTGGGGAGTCGTCTTACACTGCGTTCTGCATACATGGTTGTCACTCAAGAACCTTTCTTCCTCATCGGTTATTAGTTCTTCGAGCTATGTGACCAGCCCATTGCCACTTCAGCTTGCTTATCCTTCGGGCTATGTCGGTTGCTTTGGTTCTTTTGCGGATATCCTTGTTTCGGATTCTATCATACAAAGTAAACTCCGAGCATATCTCTCTCCATAGCTTGCTAAGAAATTTGAAGCCAAGTTCATTACATTCCTATTATCTAGCATCGTGTATTGTTTAAAAAAAAAATAGTCAGTGTCACTTGAAATTATTTGATATAAGACCATTACCAGAGGGAGACTTTGTACAAAAGTCGATTGCTTGGGTACCTCTGTCCCATTCGTGTTTCAATCGTGAAGCAGTTGTGTTTGCATGGCTGTGTTTCGGTTTGAAGGATGGGATATTGGGCGTGAATTTACTGGGTGCAGAGAAATAACACCTGAGTCCTCAGGAATGGCAACGCATGGGGGGTATCATGGGAGAAACAGTATACTCTGTTATGTCCATGGTACTGCTCATGTCTATAGGCGACGGTTACCACTTTCCATCAGGTGGGCCGTCAGCTTGTTTACCATTCTAAGTTGTATAAAAAAAAAGAATATTAGTTCAGGATTTTAGAATTTATAGTGGAATATTAACAGACTTATAGATTGGAAACATGAAAACACTACCCTCCTTTTTTGGCCAGTCGTGTAACCCTTTTCACCTTTAACGAATAAGACGTGAAAACTGCCGAATCAATTTGTCACACACATCATCGCTTGCTTATTCATGTGTAAGCCAAAGTACGTTGACCCAGAATTAGTACAGACGTTTTCGCTGTATTTACATACTGTGCCCTTTTAACATTCGGCCCTACGAGTGTCCATTTTCTCCTTTTTTCCCGGTAATAGGAGACCCTACCCGCATAATTAGGTTTGGGACGACCGTACAACGGTGTGTAAGGAGCTTACTTGGCAAAGTATAAGTGCTTAGAAATTGGAATACTTACTCCTGTTGGCCACAGTGGATGGGCATTAGTACCTAAATACTTTAGTAATTTGGAAACTAAATGAATCGAATGAAATGAATAACTGCGTGGTGATAGAGTAAGCGTACAATATCATTAATCCTTTTTCATCACTAGTATATATGAAGAACCTTACCTTATATATGTTATATAATAAATAATATATTCTTATATATTTTTTTATACAACTTAGAAAGACAAACAAGCTGACGGCCCACCTGATGGAAAGTGATAAGCGTCGCCTATAGAGATGAGCAGTACCATGGACATAACAGAGTATACTGTTTCGCCCATGATACCCCCTATGCGTTGCCATTCCTGAGGACTCAGGTGTTATTCCTCTGTACCCAGTAAATTCACGTCATATCCCACCCTTCAAACCGAAACACAGCCATGCAAACACAACTGTTTCACGGTTGAAACACGAATGGGACAGAGGTATCCAAGCAATTGACTTTTGTACAGTCTCCCTCTGGTAAAAGTGTATCCAAGTATATGTATAATAAACAGACTACCAACAAATACGAATTAATCTCACCATTATTATTATTTAATTAATGTTTATTAAATATTTAATAATAATGGTAAATAAATATATAATAATAATTATAAATATATAAAAATATTTTCGTAAGGTCCCGGCATATGATAGGCCACCCCTTCCTATCCCGTGGGTGTCGTAAGAGGCGACTAAGGGAGAGCAAGGGATGGGCAGCAGCGTCCGTCTTAAAACATCTCCAAAGCCTAACTGCGAATGCCAACCCGCTTGTCTAGCGTAGCAACTACTGGCAAAGCCGCCCAAGGGATAGGTCTATGTTCAACAGGGGATAGTAAACGACTGATTTCATATGTTATATGTATGCATCGCTTACAATAAACGCTAAAAAATACTTACATTTTACAAAATTTACTTTAAATTGTAATTTTTTATTTAGTCGTGATACCTACAACTTTTGTTGGAATAATTTTACTAGCTAGTTTATAAATACAGATACATTGTTTAAGAAAGTCTACATCACATGTGGTATTGTTAACATATTTCATTACAAAGTTGGATAACCTTCATGGTAAACGATCTGAGGTGGTCAAACAGGCTTAACTAACACTTAGGACCTTCATAATGGCCCAACATTCAGAAAGGGCAGGCGCCTTGGTACACAGAGCCCTTTCGGCTTAGTGCTAAGCGGAGACAAGGTTAATTCTGTCCTACAAGAAAGGGACCACGTGTAAAGGGTGTTTGTGCAACAAATGTACCGTCTTGTGTACTAAGGTTCAGGCAGAGAAATTTACATACATGTTTAAATTATTTCCGACACTCGTCTCTGTCGTGGGTATTTCGTATTTAGAGATTATATGATATTTATTTATTTATTTATATTTATTTGGAAGTTACATGGTAGGTACAGATTAGATGTTACAGTATAATAAAAATGCATATTAGCTACATATCTTCAAAAAATTAATTTAACGTGAAACTTGTTAAAAGATACCTATTTTTTTTAATCAATTGCAAATTTTTTATACCTTTCTAAGTTTTTTTTTTATCTTATTAGGTTTAAATAAAATATTTGGATTATTATTATTTAATAAGTATGTATGAAAATAATGAAAAACGACAATTTAAAGTTGAAAAATATGTATGTATATATACGGGAACATATAATATTGTGAGATCTAAAAACACAATTTTTTAGAGCCCTTTTAGTGGTCTAACGAACACAATTAAAAAATGAATAAAAAAAAGTAAAGCAAAAACATAAAGAAAAAGATTTACTTTTCAACGACAGGTATTGATGAAGTTTAAAAATAAGAAACCGGTATGCAAGTATTAGTTATGAAGTAATCATAGAGGTTATTCTGTATTCGATCTTAGAATTTCGACTACACAATATTGTATCGTGCATTATTTTCGATTTCCGACCAATTCGCTTATCAAATCTAATTAATCCGACAGACGGAAAGTTCGTTTCCTACCCAATTCATTGTTCTTACTGCGTCGAAATCTAAATATAATATTCAAGGCGAAAAAGGGGCTTTTTTATTTCTCACGATAAAGTGAGCTAGATCATGTGATCCTGTTGGGAGTTATGATGCATTTTTCAGGTTTTACGGTTAATATTAAATAAGTAATTCTCTATTTACTCCCGTCACGAGTTATATTTTGGGATAAAGTAAGAAACTGATATTTATTGCTATTTCAGATCAATGAAAATGTTAGTTTCTCCAACTTGAGTTATACAAATAAAAGGAAATATCAGATAGTCATCACCGGTAACGATGGCGAACGGATGAGCACTCCCCGGAGAGTTTACCTAACTACGTATGATGGATACGGGTTGCAGCTGCCTTCCCAATATCTAAAAGGCAATTCACGATCTAAACTAAAATTATAAGGAGGTAATATTTGATTTTTGGTTTATTACGAATAAATTGTTCAAAATATTTAACCGGTTTTTATAATTTTAAAAAAAAAACGATATTATCAGTTAGTAAATCAGGCTGAAGTTTTTAAAAAAAAAACGTACGAAATTGGAATGTATCGCTAGAATATGATAAAATTTAGGATAAGTAACAATATCTTGTTACAATGTTTACCAGAAGGAGACTGTACAAAAGTCGATTGCTTGTGTACCTCTGTCCCATTTGTGTTTCAACCGTGAAGCAGTTGTGTTTGCATGGCTGTGTTTCGGTTTGAAGGGTGGGATATGGCGTGAATTTACTGGGTACAGAGGAATAACACCTGAATCTTCAAGAATGGCAACGCATGGGGGGTATCATGGGCGAAACAGTACACTCTATTATGTCCATGGAACTGCTAATGTCTAAAGGCGCCGGTTACCACTTTCCATCAGGTGGGCCGTCAGCTTGTTTGCCATTCTAAGTTGTATAAAAAAAAAACTCTTTCACGTAAAAACTACTGAATGGATTTGAATGAAATTTGGTACACGTGTAAATTATATCCTAACTTACCATATAAGGTACTTATAATAACTTTATACATTGATTCACGCGTGCAAAGCTGCAGGATATAGCTAGTAAGTACCATATTATTAATATTCCTAGTAATATTACAAATATGAAACTTTAAACAGGTAAATAGATGTTTATTACTTATAAAGCTTCGTCATCGTCATTGTATTAGTCATTATCTGTCCACTGCTGGACATATGTCTTCTCTACAGGCTACCATAAGTAATGATCCTGAATTATCTACTTCAATTGACTTCACAAAGTTTAAATGATTTAAATTATTTACATGAAATTTAGATAGATAGATAGATAAACTTTTTATTTGAGCCATTTATGACACACGTAAATTTACAAATGAGTTTATACAAACAAACCATTTACACTTTTCAAAATATACAACAAAAGATAAAATATGAAAATATGGTTTCGCCATGTGTGTCGCAGTGACCCAAATAGGCTACAGCTCAGTGATGGTTTTGCTTAAAAGCAAAGCACTGATTTTCAGCTGCAGCCTGAAGTTAGGCTACACGGTCGCGTACAACAAACCCAGGGTGTAACCTGTGTAACAGCCAAAGATAAAATTGTATTATATAGATACATACTTATATAAATGATGCACAAAAAATGTATTTTAATAATTAATTAAACATACAATATAAATAATTCACCACAATAATTGTAACGTTGAAAGCAGTCTATTTTATATATATTTTTTATTGCACTAAAAATTAAAACATACACTAATAATAACAATTAGTAACAACGTAAAAGTGAACTTATCTCAAGAGATTTAGTACACATTTGGAATAAATCTTTCGTACTTTTATTCTACTTTGTGGAGGCAAACCTACGAATTACATCTAGTAAATAAACACGATACAAAAGGTCCTACATTGAGATGATTGAGTTTGTTCTGGCAGTTCCACTAAGTGTTTGTTTCATCCTAAGCTGCCAACAATATCAGTAATACGTTTTGTTGTCAAAGTACATCCAACTTAAGTATTTATTTATTTATTTGTTATAATTTACAATAACAGTTTTCAAACAGAAATGAATATGCCATTAAAAAAAATAACAATACAAAAATTTATCAATACGCAGTTTGCCAACCTTACATTGTATGGTAAATATCATTTAACGGTAAGTTAGAAGTAAGCGTTATAACGCTTTTATACATGTACATTGCATTACTGATTACAGTTATGATCCAAACTTATCCATCTCAAAAACTACATATATAATATACTATACAAGAGGGAGACTTTGTACAAAAGTCGATTGCTTGAGTACCTCTGTTCCATTCGTGTTTCAACCGTGAAACAGTTGTGATTGTATGGCTGTGTTTCAGTTTGAAGGGTGGGATATGGCGTGAATTTACTGGGTACAGAGGAATAATACCTGAGTCCTCAGGAATGGCAACGCATGGGGGGTATCATGGGCGAAACAGTATACTCTGTTATGTCCATGGTACTGCTCATGTCTATAGGCGACGGTTACCACTTTCCATCAGGTGGGCCGTCAGCTTGTTTGCTATTCTATGTTGTATAAAAAAAATAACTTCTTAAAACTAATGGTACTCTGATGAAAGATATCATATTTTTCGATAATTTTGTTACACGATTGACACATCCGAAAAATAGGATTATTTTGTGACACATTATATGTATTTATAGTGTATGTATTTATGTAATATTTTATTTAACTGTGTATTTGTTTACGAGGTCTGTCCGGAAAGTTCGTATAAAAGTGTTCTGGAATGCGAGAAAGAGGAGTGGGGAGGCCAGGTAAGCGCAGGACCCCTTCCTTATGTCCCTAACAATGCTTCAGTTCTGGTCTGACCGCCGTGCGGTGCGAACTGGCTTGTCACGCCATCTGTGAAGTTACCTCTTAACGAAACCCCGTCGGCATGGAGCCCGCTTCCGTTGAAGAGCAGCGCGTCGTAATCAAGTTTCTCTCGAAACTCGGCAAGAATGGCCGTGAAATTTTTGCCGATCTAATTCGATAAGACATCCGGGGAACCACGAACAAAAAAATCAAGAAAATCCCGCTCAAATGTCAAGACAATGTTGATTGTTTTTTTCGATGTTCGGGGGATTGTCCATCAAGAATTCGTCCCTCCAGGCCAGACAGTTGATGGAAAATTCTACGTCGATGTGCTCAGACGCCTCAAAGCTCGTGTGGCACGAGTTCGTCCAGAATTGGCGCGAGAGGGGCGTTGGATTCTTCACCACGACAATGCCCCTGCCCACACCTCTCTTGTTGTCCGTGAGTTTTTGAGTAAAAATTCCATTACGGTGACCGAACACCCCCCTATTCGCCGGATTTGGCCCCGTGTGACTTCTTCTTGTTCCCAAAAACCAAATTGGTACTTCGGGGGCGGCATTTGGGGGACATAAATGAGATAAAAAAAGCTACGACGGGGCAGCTGAGAAACCTACAACCAGAGGACTTTCAAGGAGCCTTCTCACAGTGGAAACGGCGTTGGCACAAGTGCATTATGTCACAGGGGGAGTACTTTGAAGGGGATAAAATTGATTTACCTGAATAATTGTAAAATAAAATTTTTAAAAAACTTTTATACGTACTTTCCGGACAAACCTCGTATGTATAAATATTTGTAGCACTTCAGCTGCCCGCTAACGAAATGCTTTCTCACTGTATTGGGTTGACTGGCTCACAATATTTATAAATACATTATTTCCTTGGCTTCGTTTAAAGGACAAGTCAAATCACACTTTCTTTCACTGTAGTTACTCTTCTCCATTACTATGTAATTTTTTTTGACTAGATTTGTCATATTTCCTTGTGTGTGCTATATGTGTATTTATATGTGTATGTTTATGTATTTTGTATGTGTGTTATATATATATATATATATATATATATATATATATATATATATATATATACATATATATTGTTATAGTAAGTAGTTTAATAAATTATATGTATTTGATATTTTTGTGCATTACAGGTTTTTGTATTTTATGCACGAAAAATTAATTATTAACTTTTGCGCCACCTGCCCACTTCTATCTGTCCTCCTTTAACTAAAGGTTGTCTGTAAGAGATTGCCCTAGCAATAAGACCGCCTTTTGTACCTTTATTTGTATATTTCAATCTGTATTCATGTTACTGTATTTCACTTGAATTATTCACTTATCATTGTATATTTTTATTTATAGTGCAATAAAAAGTTAAATAAATAAATGTAACTGACAAGTGCAATAAAGAATTATACATATATATATAATAATACTACTAAGTATTCCATCTACCAATATATATTATACATATATATATTGGTAGATGGAATACTTAATAGCCGAGGGTGTTTAAAAGAGTATATCAAACAAATAGCGATTGTGTAGAGAAAATACTTAAAAAAAGCGACAGTGGGAAATAAAAGAAATAAATAACCAGTCAACGTAGCAGGGCTGTATATAGAGAGATGGTTGATGACAAAGCACACCCCAGGGATACTATTCGACAATATGTCATTGGTATCGCTTTGTTATTGCCCAGAGCATTGGTATTACAAGTAATAAGAAAACAGCGGGCATATATTTACTGGTAACCAGGCTTTACTGTTGTATTAGCCCTTAAGTATCCACTGCTGGGGGGAAGGGATTGTTAGTAATGGAGACTGAGAATCCCATTGCTAGCAATATAGCCAACCAGGTCGACCTTCTCGCGGTTCCCCCTGGAAACTATCATGGTTAATTCCTGATGAATTCATCATGATGGGCTAACTGGCCTGTTTTCATTCTCATCTATCACCCTTCATTGGTGCTCCGCCAGCGTATCCCGTTAGCGCAGGCGGGGTTACCATACCATTTTCACCCATAAAAAAAATACTGGTATTAATTTGAATTGTATATATATCATTATTTATTTGTTTGTTTTTTGTGTAATAAAGTGAAATAAATGAAAGTATACATTGGTATCTATTTCGTTAAGCTGAATATAAATAAATGTATTTAGTTTTTAAACTGTACTAGTATTTTACAGTAAAGCAAAAACAGTCTTTCAACGTTGCAGAATGAAGCGACGATGAAGGACCGTTTGCGATCTATCGTAGAATAGCTATGTTACCGCGACCCTCGTGTATTGTTACCTATTCCTAAAATACTGCGCAGAAAAGAATTGTTACTAAAAAGGTCTAACAGCCTCTTACGGTATACCTATCAGGTACTCCACATGGTTTGACTTGGAAACCATCACGGCTAATTCTTGTTGAATACGGCACGATGTGCCAACTGACACTGGTTCTCCGCCAGCGTGTACCGATAGCGCAGGCGGGATTACCATTCCATTTTTATTTTTTTTTAAATCAATATAATTTGAAATTTAGTACAACGAGAATGTTGATGATATCGGTTGCTAAAAACATCGATATTTTAAGTCTTGCTAGTAACAAGTACTATTTACTGTTTATCCAAGAGATTACAGCATGGTGTTCTTCAAGAAAGGGATAAAAAGATTTCTTTAGGGTCGACAACGCGCGCGTAGATCCCCTGGTATTGCAGGCGTTCACAGGCTACGGTAACCACTTACCATCAGGTGAGCTGTATGCTTGTTTGTTACCTCAGTAGTATTTTTTTTATACAACTTAGAACGGCAAACAAGCTGACGGCCCACCTTATGGAGAGTGGTAACCGTCGCCTACAGACATGAGCAGTACCATGGACATAACAGAGTATGCTGTTTCGCCCATGATAGCCCAATGTGTTGCCATTCCTAAAGACTCATGTGTTATTTCTCTGTACCCAGTAAATTCACGCCATATCCTACCCTTCAAACCGAAACACAGCCTTGCAAACACAGCTGCTTCACAGTCGAAACACGAATGGGACAGAGGTACTCAAGCAATCGACTTCTGTGCAAAGTCTCCCTCTGGTAAATTATAATTCATTTGTTTAATTGAACAACCAAATATTTGCCCTTATTCTGTCAACGCCCTTAGTTCGTTCTGTCAATACGTATTTCCACAAACGAAATATAAAATAATGCCATGATTTATTTATTCATTTATTTATTTTATTTATTTATTTTATTTATTTTATTTATTTTATTTATTTTATTTATTTTATTTATTTTATTTATTTTATTTATTTTATTTATTTTATTTATGTTATTTATTTATTTTATTTATTTTTTGTTTGAAGACAATGTACAAGCTATTGCTGTTGCTGTGTGGTCCCAGAATAGAATGGATCACTCCTTCCTTTTTCATGCGTATCGTAAGAGCCAAATAACGGATATTAATAAACGAGTGACGTGCGGTAGCGTTCCTCATAAAACACTATCAAAAACCTAACTGCAGTTGTCAAGCATCGCAACTATTGGCAAAACTCCCCTTAGGGGGGCGTCCTATGTTCAGCAGTGGTCAATAAACGGCTGATATGATGAGGAAGTTATACTGAAAGGATAATAAAAGCAAAGCTTACCTCCATTATTTAGGACACTCGATATAATCGGATTAATCGAAATAAATCGAGTCAGATTCAATGATATACGATAGCCAGGTAATATGGGAACGTACGAATTAACTCGAGTTATTTTTTACCTATTGTATCAGTTGGTCAGATTTACCAACCTAGAAATAAAGTTGCATAAAATCTTTTCTTCGTTTTGTTATTTTTCTAAATTATTTAAGTTATTTTTCTTAAATTATTTCTCACCATTCTAAGGTTGCCTGGAAGAGACTGCTAATTAGCGATAAGGTCGCCCATTGTTGCCTCTTTATCTTGCTTTTATGTAATTATGTTTACGTAACTAAGTTTATGTAACGTATATTCCCAGCATAGAATAGGCCACCCCTTCCTTTCCCGTGGGTGTCGTAAGAACCGACTAAGGGAGGGCGAGTGATTGGCAGCAGCGTCTCTCTTGAAACAACTCTAAAGCCTGACTGCGGTTACCAATCCAACTACCAAGCGTGGCAACTACTGTTAAAACTTCCCAAGGGGGAGGCTTATGTTCAGCAGTGGACAGTTAAAGGCTGATATGATGATGATGATGAACTAAGTATGTTAAGTTAATAAGTTACCAGAGGGAGACTTTGTATAAAAATCGATTGCTTCGCTATCTCAATCCCATTCGTGTTTCAACCGTGAAGCAGTTGTGTTTGCATGGCTGTGTTTCGGTTTGAAGGGTGGGATATGGCGTGAATTTATAGGGTACAGAGGAATAACACCTGAGTCCTCAGGAATGGCAATGCAGGGGGGTATCATGGGCGAAATAGTATACTCTGTTATTTTCATGGTACTGCTCATGTCTATAGACGACGGTCACCACTTTCCATCAGGTGGGCCGTCAGCTTGTTTGCCATTCTAAGTTGTATAAAAAAAAAGTATCAATTTTTTTGTATACATATTGTTAATTTTTTAATTTCCTAAAGAGGGGGTGACGTCACGTAGGCGGCCGGTCGTAAAACTATAAGCCAAATGTTATCGTAATATGGATAGAACTATATTACGCCGACCACAAATATTAATTGGGATAAGAATAGGGAGATGATGATGGTGGATGGTGGTTGAATTATAAGTCTTTATAATCTGTATCATTCTTTGAAGGGAACGACATAGAGTTTTTACGTATTCATTTATTCACAGACTCTCTTTTTTCAAATAAGACTAAAACGCTTGGATTTCACTATGTAATAAAGAAATACAGGTAAAAAAATATTTTAGGGTTACGTTCTGGGAGCGTAATAATATCAAAAGTGCTGGCGAATTGTACTCACTCTAGGGATTTCAGTCAGTAACTGTAACTAAACTTCGTAATGTTCTTGTTTATTTTATAACATAGCCTCAAGTATGGGTATGAAAGACCAGTGGGTCTACCGCGAAATGAAATTCCGAATTTTCGAACTCAATTTTGTATTTTTTTTGTTCATACCGAAATCGGTCCAGTAAAAGGAGCTTAACATTTCGTTCGTCATAAATCCTACCATAAAAGACCAAAGGAACTATATTTAAATATTTTATAACGAGAAGTATTATGTAATTTTAACATCAGATTTGTGTTTCGCTAGGCTTCGAAATTTTGGAAAACATTTCATGGTAAATCCTCAGGAATACCTACCTAATGTAGATTTCGCTATAGTTCGGTGATTTTATTCATATAATATTAATTTTATTTCATTTATACTCTATTGTATACACTAATAATACATACAGAAACATGGCAGTGGAAAACAAATGTACAAAGTCGAGCTTAAATCTACAAGAGTTCTTTTCCAGTAAACCTAAAGTGGAAAGGAGCATCAATGTCAGCGGGTAGAGTGGTGTACAATACTGTGATTATTTTCAAATAAATAGAACTAGATATATTTAAGTTTATACATAACTATTTATATATATTTCTATATTATATTTAATTGTATATGTACACATATACATATATACATGTATATACGTACTACGTAAACATAATTATATACTTATATATACATAACATACATACATATAAGTAAAATATGTTCATGAGGGTAGAAAATGCTTTTTAATTGACCCTTAAAATATTTAGAAGTTTACTTTCACGGATAGGCATGGGAAGGTTTTATATATATATATATATATATATATATATATATATATCACTAAGAACTAATTGATTTATTTATATAACTCTATAAAATCTAGAAAATGTACATATACAATTGTATCGTTATATTTATTAATTGCCTTGCTTATTTCCTATATTGTATAATGCAAATAAAGTATAGGTACTCATTCGTTCATCTATTGATGGATGGATATTAATATGTTAAAAATTAAAAGTTTTAAAACTCCTAACGTCTATAAATCAATAAAGTAGAAATTTACCTGAAGTATAAATATAAAGCATACTGATGATGTAGCTACATCATTGATTGAGATTGGATCCACTCCGTATTCTAAGAATCAACTGTAGTCAATTTACTGAAGTTGCTGATGACTGTTTGCTTTAACGTGTATTAACAGTGTTAAGCAGTCTATAACATTATACAGTATTGATCGATCAAAAAGGGACAAATAAATTGGTTGTGAATTTTTAGCGACGGTTACCATTTTACATCAGATGGGCCGTTAGCTTGTTTGCCATTCTAAGTTGTATAAAAAAAAAAAAAACTCTCTTATTAGGCTTCACGATGGTTACCTAATGATATCGACTAACAGAATTACTAAGCGTGCTCTTGAACATCGGAGTACGCAGGATAGCGTGTGGTTATCGTCCAAGTCGGCTGCCTACGTTTAATGTTGCTTAACCTCATTGCGTGAAATCAACAGAGCATGCTTTCATTCTCAAATGTCATTTCATGTTAGTTTACGCACTGATTAATATCTCGACTGAAATAAAAAAGCCGGTCAAGTGTGAGTCGGACTCCGCAACAGGGGTTCCGTACAAAATCATCAAGTTAAATTTTTTTGTGAAATGACTACAAATTTACGGTTTTCGAATTTTTCATTGTACTTGTGCTCTATACAATTGTTTTTCGTCAAATTGTATAAGTACAGTAAGGTGGTGTTATTGCTGAGAGCAATCTGTTCAAGACAACCTTAGGGTAATGGACTAATTGTTGTACAAGTTGATATAATCATCAACATATTTTAATAACCTTTAACTGTCAATGCTGACCAAGGGAGGCTCCCTTTGAGAGGTTTTGCCAGTAATTGCCACGCTTAGCAGACGGATTGGCAACCGCAGTTAGGCTTTGGAGATGTTTTAAGAGGGACGCCGCTGCCCATCCCTCGCCCTCCCTTAGTCGCCTCTTACAACACCCACGGGCAAGGAAGGGGTGGCCTATTCTATGCCGGGACTGACACGTCTGAAGTAGGTTTGATAATATTGTATAATTGTGATAGTAAGACATTAAGGAAAATAATGACAAGTACCTTTTATCAAATTTAAAAATAATAAAATTAATAATTATATACAATATATAAATCTATACATATATATTAAATATGTACCTCATACTAGAACACATACATGTAATTATTAATTAAAAAAATTTAATAAAAATTAATTATGATAAACAAATTTTTAATATACTCTTGCGCCACCTGCCCCTTTCTATCTGTTCTCCTTTAACTAAAGGTTGTCTGTAAGAGATTGCACTAGCGATAAGACCACCTTTTGTACCTTTATTTGTATATTTCAATCTGTATTCATGTTACTGTATTTCACTTGAATTATTCACTTGTCATTATATATTTTTATTTATGGTGCAATAAAGAGTTAAATAAATAAATAATTTCAGGCATAAGGAAAACAAGTAATGTAAAATAAATTACTATATAATTTTTTTTTTCTATGCAACTTAGAATGGCAAACAAGCTGACGGCCCACCTGATGGAAAGTGGTAACCGTCGCCTATAGACATGAGCAGTATCATGGACATAACAGAGTATACTGTTTCGTCCATGATACCCCCCATGCGTTGCCATTCCTGAGGACTCAGATGTTATTCCTCTGTACCCTGTAAATTCACTGCCATATCCCACCCTTCAAACCGAATCACAGCCATGCAAACACAACTGCTTCACGGTTGAAACACGAATGGGACAGAGGTACTCAAGCAAACGACTTTTGTACAAAGTCTCCCTCTGATGTTAAACATATTATCTTATATAGGTTTTATTTATATATCTGGATATAATTGATCAAAAAGGCCGGATATACATTATTAATATAAACTGTGCCATTAAATTGGATTTAACGAAATCGAATACTGCTACTGAATCTTGAGAAAAAAGCCAGTAAAGTGCGAGTCGGAATCGTGCAACGAGGGTTCCGTTCAAAATCATCAAGTTTATGTTTTTTTTTTTGTGAAATAACTACTAATTTATGGTTTTCAAATCTTTTTCCTTTCATTGTGCTACATGATATTGCTTCTTGCCAAATTTCGTGATTCTAGATCAACGGAAAGTATCCTATAGGTGTTGATTCCCTTTGCGAATGTCAAAATATGCGATATAAACGGAACATAAACTGCCGTATCTTTTGATTGCGACAATTTATTTAATTAGATGCTTGATTTTTTCACTGCTTTAAGAAGTTGCAGATTTGAGTATATGACATTAATTTCAAGTTAATACCTCCACGAGTTCCTGAGAAAAAGGGTCAAGGACAGGCGGAAGGACGGACATCGAAGTGATCCTATAAGCGTTCGGTTTTTCCTTTGGAAATACGGAACCCTAAAAGGGATAAAAAAATCAACTCATTCTTTCGTTTATACGGATTCATTTCTAGGAATACACAATTCACATGTCGAAATATATTTTTCATACAAGTAGCTTATGAAGTCTCAAGGTTTACTCAGAATATAGGTAGGTACTTATTTTCTTTTCACAAACTGAATCCTATTCTATTCCCAACAATGTAATAGCTGAATCTCGTATCGTAACGTCACGTAACTAATGTTTCCACGGTGGAATATTGGAACATATTGTGGTGCTTCAACCGAATCGTGATTTGTGTTTCACTCTGATGGGTTATGTTTTAGACCACAGTGTAACTAATGCTATTTCTTATTTATTATAAAATATTTTATTAATTTGGACAACTATTGTACAGGCTTTTATTTTTTCTGTTTACTGTAATAAACAATAATAATAATATATTGTATGACTAAGGAAAGGAAATATAATGTAGAATATATATATAAATTTCTTATATTGTTAAAAATTTGCACGCCGACATAGAGGCAGAATGTACACGGGAAGTATAAACTACTCTATCATCTAAAATTACCTGTATTCTAGCAAAATAAATTCATTTCATTTCTAATATAAGTATTTCTTTAAATAACCCTATAGCGAATATGTGTAGATCATATAATGACGCTCATGGAAATAACCTTGACATATTTGAACTCGGTTATAATCAATATCGCAGACAATTGTATAAAATAATGTAATATTTAGAAATTTCTTATATAATTTTTTTTTTTGTTTTTTATTTAATTCTTTCTTTATGTTTATGTTTCTTTTTATGTTTAATTTTTTCACTAATAGTTGCAGCCGAATGGCTTTGTTGCAGTCGCATTTATTATTGGATCACGCTGTGTGCACATGTTGTGGCAAGTTTACCTGATCAATACATTAATGTACTTGCATGTTATAATTTAAGTTTGTAATTTTACCTTTTGCTATTAAATTGGTTACACAGGTTACACTCTGGGTTTGTTGCACGCGTCCGTGTAGCCTTGCTTCAGGTTGCAGCTGAAAATCAGTGCTTTGCTTTTAAGCAAAAGTATCACTGAGCTGTAGCCTTTTTGGGTCACTGCGACACACTTGGTGAAAACATATCTCCAATATTAATTTTATGTTTTATATGTTGTTTTATATTTGAAATATGTAAATAATCAAATTGTATCATTTTATTCATTAATTTACGTGTGTTAAATGGCTCAAATAAAGTGTTTATCTATCTATCTATCTATCTATCTATCTATTTGTAAACTTCTGTTATGTGCGCCTAATAAATAAAATAAAAATAAAATAAAATAAGGGACAAAGAGTAAGGATTTTTTTTTATTATACCATTTATTAACTTTCCATTGCTGAATATAAGCCTCCCCCATAAGTAGAGGTTTGCCAGTTACGCTTGGCGGGCGGGTTTGAAGGTGTGTTTAGGCTTTGTTGATGTTTTAAGAGGGACACTGCTGCCCATGCCTCGACTATTTACTTCCCTTAGTTGCCTTTTACGACAACCACAGGAATGAAAGCGGTGGCCTATTCTATGCCGGGACCATAAGGCAAAAATTATTATGAGAGGTCTTAATAAGACCAATAGGTGAAGAAAGAAATAATTTAAAAAAAAATCTATCTGTTATGTTTGTTATGACATCATGCAAAAAGACTGTAACAAATTGGACGCGGTTTACAGATCCTGTTCCCATTCTTGAAGAGCTAACTTGAAAATTGGTGAACGTTGTATCTCGATACGCCATCTAGAAGTGATTTTTTTCTTTGGTTCTCCTATTTTTGAAATCCACACGTACGAACTACTAGTCAAAAAACTAGTTTACAATGTATTGTTTATAACATGTTGTCCATAAATTTTGTTTGAATGAAATATTGCTGTCATCTTAAATATGATGCGAGAACTTTGTATTTATTCTTGGCTATCAAATTAAACGAACTCTGTGTTCGACACATGTAATATATACAAATAAGTTCAATAGCTATGAAAACAAATAAATAGTCTATGTATGTATGTGTATGTATCTATGTATATGTATTTGTATATGTGTTAATATGTATATATATATATATATATGTATATGTATGTAGGTGTATGTATATATATATATATAATAATGAGTGGGGATAATATTTATATTATTATATGTTTATATTATATATTTATATTTATATTATACATCACATCTCCCATATTTAGAACTAACAGAATTTTTCATCGTGCCTCCCACCAAATTGTTTATAATTACTCCACTTCATCGAAAGGTTGCCTGGAAGAGATCGCTCTTAGCGATAAGGTCGCCCATTGTTTTCTCATTGTGATTATTTCTTGTAATTGTTTATATTTATAATAAGTTTACTAATGTAATCTTTTGGAGGAAACAATAAAGAGTATCTATCTATCCATCTAGTCTATTTTTTTTTCATTTCATATAAGTAGTGTCCCATTAATAAGGTCAGACTTGTCTGTGAATATATGGCACAGGCGAAACCACTATTATTATTATTTCAGCCATAAACTGTCCATTGCTGAACATAAGCTTTCCCCATAAGGGGAGTATCGCGCTATCGGTATACGCTGGCAGGGTACCAGTGACGGGTGACAAGTGAGGATGAAGGCAGGTCAGTTGAACCATAGCGACCAATTGAACAAGAATTAACAACTATGGTTTCCAGGGCGCACTGCGTGGAGGTCGACCTGATAGAGTATATTGCTAGCAATGGGGTTGTTAATTCTTATTATTAACAATCCCTTTCCCTCCATAAGGGGAGTTTTGCCAGTAATTGCCACAAGACCATTAGGTGCCAGCCAATAGAGTAATGATAATTTTTTTTAATGGGTCAGAATGAAATGGTAACTTCGCCTGCCCTATCGGTATACGCTGGTGAGGCACCAGTGAGAGATGATAGGTGAGGATGAAGCAGGTCAATTAGCCCATCGTGAGGAATCCTACAAGAATTAACCAAGATGGTTTCCAGGGAGATCCACTTGGAGGTCGACCTGTTACTGAAAATATACCCTATATTTTCAGCAATGAAGCTGTTAGATGTCATTACTAATAGTTTCTTTCTTCCCGTAATTTTCTGTTTTCTTTTTTAAAATGATATCATTAGAATTCTTGTCTACTAGTGAAATTGATACTTTTCTTAAAGACACATGGGTCGAAAAAAGGATAAAACTCTATACTAATACGACCAGCCAGTCACGTCGTGTTGGTAAGGGTGGTTTATGGTATTTTACCTTTTATCAACTCACATTTCTATTTTTATTGCAAGATAAGTTTGCACTTGATCTTATCTCACCTGATGGCAAGTTTTTTTTACAACACAGGGGGCAAACGAGCATGCGGCTCACCTGATGGTGAGTGACTACCGCCGCCCATGATCACCCACAACACCAGCGGCATTGCAGGTGTGCTGCCGGCCTTTTAAAAAGGAATATACTCTTTGTTTGTTTGTTTGAAGAAGTTTGAAGGTTATGTTGTCGTATCGGTTCGGAAATACTGCTGCTGGAAGTTAATTCCAAAGAATGGTTGTGCGTGGAAGAAAGTGCCTTGAAAAACGCACGGTGGAAGACCGCCACTCGTCCAGATGATTGGGATGAAACTTTAGTTTATGGCGGGTTGTACGGTGGTGAAAATCAGCAGCAGGTATCAATCCGAACAATTCTTCAGAACACTCTCCATGATAAATTCGGTAGAAGATGTACAGAGATGTTTAATATAAGGGACGAAAGTTTGTATTGGAAACAAATCATTTCTCAAGAAAGGAATACAAATTCAGTTCTACGCAGGCGAAGCCACGGTCATCAGCTAGTGACGTTATGTACCTAACACATATAAACCCGTTTAAAACTATCGGAATAGTTTTCGGTATTACGCATTTATCCGGAGCTGGTAATGGAAGACGGTTGTTGTGTCCCGCGGGATAGCCCTGGAGGCTCACAGATACTGTACTGTAAACAGCCTGCGCTCCTATTGATCGGGTGAGGTGAATTTCACAACTATTGGGAAGGTAACACAACCCCATGGGGAATAGAAGAAAACGAAAAAGAGGAAAATGGAGATAGTGCTAACTTTAGCCTACAGGATAAGAATGGTATAAACTACGATTATAAATATGAACGGAAAGAAAATTAAGAGAAAATGTATGGAACAAAGAGATGTGAAATGCATGAAACAGGTTAAAAAATTGGATGAAACAAGACAAGACAAAATTAGCACTCGATTTGGCAAAACAGCTAGATTGGGTATTAAAGGCTTGTTGGTACCTAGAAATGTGACTACAATAGGTTATTATTATTATGTATCCATAGACTGCTTATTATATTAGTTTTGGATGAAACTATTTAATTTATTGAAATTCTTTTGTTTAATTCCGCTACTATTAGTATACTAATGGTAGCGGAATTAAACAAAATAATTTCCATAAAATAACACATAGTCCAGTAAAATCTTTGATGAAATCTGCAAAATTGCTGTGACCCTCGCGTTAGGACAACACTACCTGCTTATTATCAGGTGGGGTACGGTTACTTTGATAAGCCTCTATAAAAAAAAATAGTATATTTGCTTCGCTATAGTGCAAGTGTTTCTTATATTCTAATATGAAAATTTGTTTAGGTTTGAAGGGTGGGATATGGTGTAAATTTACTGGGTACAGAGGAATAACACCCGAGTCCTCAGGAATGGCAACGCATGGGGGGTATCATGGACAAAACAGTATACTCTGTTATGTCCATGGTACTGCTCATGTCTATAGGCGACGGTTACTACTTTACATCAGGTGGACCGTCAGCTTGTTTGCCATTCTAAGTTGTATAAAAAAAAATCTGTCATTAAAACTTAATATATCAACTCCATTCCGAGCGGATTGCTTTTGAACAGTTTTAACATTCAATGAATTTAATCAGCTGTCGATGTGTATTTAGGTAAATGTTCACCTTTTCCTTCAATCATTCGGCCATGAACCGCACTTCAGCGTCAATATCTAACGCGAGATCTTAAGTGAGAAGGGCCATCCATCTTATTCACGGCACTAACCGTTCGGGTAGTCTCGATATCACCTTTTTAGGATTTTATCCGATAATAATACACTTACCTAATTTTGGAATATAAAAATTGTAGGGAAAATAATAGATATAGTATTAAATAAAAATTAATTCCTGCGATGATACAGTTCAAATGGTATTGCACAATCTATGCTTATATTAAAACTGTAGAGGTCGAATGTCTGTATATAGAAAAAGAAAATGCTAAAAACCGAGTCAGGAGGATATTAGAAGTGAAGTAGAACACACCCAGATTTTTTAAATTTTTTTGTTTCCCTGTCTGTTTGTCTGTTTGTACAGGCTAATCTCTAAGACTGTTAGACCGATTTTAATTAAATTTTGCATGGTGGTACCTTACATCCTCGGTCAACATTGTAGATACTTTTAATCACGGAATATTAAAGAGTTCTTGTGGGATAGTTAAAAAACTATAGTAACTTTTACAGCTTAGTATACAACCTACTTAAGTAAAATCATTTTGACCTAAGGCAAAGAGTGAGAACGACACATCATTTGTTAATTTTTGTACAGTATTTTCAGATGTAGTTCCTAGAATAGGAGGTTAAAAATATTAATCCATGGAATAACAAATACTACGCGGACAAAATTAGCATCAGCTAGTAGCCAATATACGAGACTGGGTTCTGTCTAGTAAAAATTGGGAATTGAAAAGATATTGCTGTGTTAACGACGGTATTTACCAGAGGGAGACTTTGTACAAAAGTCGATTGCTTGGGTACCTCTGTCCCATTCGTGTTTCAACCGTGAAACAGTTGTGTTTGCATGGCTGTGTTTCAGTTTGAAAGATGGGATATGGCGTGAATTTACTGGGTACAGAGGAATAACACCTGAGTCCTCAGGAATGGCACCGCATGGGCGAAACAGTACATTCTGTTATGTCCATGGTACTGCTCATGTCTATAGGCGACGGTTACCACTTTCCATCAAGTGAGCCGTCAGCTTGTTTGCCATTCTAAGTTGTATAAAAAAAAAATTAGGCGTTGATACATCTCTAACCTTGTTTTATTTTCTAGTCTTTTTAACTCACGACACCAAGCATTCTTATACTAACACAAACACATTTATTCTCGTATTTAAATAACAAAAATCGAGACAGGCTTTCTAACAAATTGGACGCAATAAATTGTCATAGGGTCTGGAATAAAAAAAGAGAGAAAGGACATCCAGCGTGACCACAATGAGCCCGAATAAAACCCGGAAGGTTGGCGCGGAAGCACAGCGCCACCGAGATTTATATGTTATGTACGACGATCCGCATGCGGCCGCCATTTTGGATTATGACGTTGTAAAAATATATCTATAGTAACATTACAAATTATTGGAAGCTTGAATGCGATTATTTATTTGTTTTATTTCTATCAATCACTATATTAAGATGTTGAAATAAGTAATTGAATTAATACTTGAAGATTTTGTTTCAAAGTATAAACCATAATAATGTAATATAATAAAGGACGAAATGCTTTATAGGGTAGTCGCCTTAGACTTTAGGCATTATATTATATAGAAAATATTAGAATTTAAAATGTGGAATCACGTTTTATTACGAAACAAGTCTTTGTTTTTAAGAAGACGAGGAGGCGTCTTCAGTAGTCACAGAACAATGACAGTAAACACTACTGATTATAAAATAATTTGTGAAAATGCAAATTTCAATTTAAAGCATGAAACACAAGTCTTTATTCGATCAATGCAACTAAACTAGGAATTAATAAATCCTCATTTGTTGTCTATTTAGGCAAATTATATTAAAATTAGAATAAATGCGAACGTTCAATGTATGGAATGAATTTCCTGGAGCGGCGTTCCCTAGAGAATGGGGTTCTTCAAGAAAAGCGTATTAAGGTTTCTTCAAAATCGGGATTCTTTTGGTGTTGCAGTTTTAAATAGATCTGACCAACCTAGCCCATAAACCGAAACTACAACCATGCAAACACAATTGATTCACGGTTGAAACAAGAATGCGACATAGGTGACCAAGTAAACCATTTTCGTACAAAGTCTCTTTCTGGTAATAATTACTGAAAATAATTTACATTTGTATGAAATAATTGGGCAGTGATGATTTTATACATTTTTATTATATTAAAAATATTATATTCTTCATTTATTACATTATAGATGAATTTATAAATTAAAGTAACTATAATCACTTTTATACATTTCAGATTCGTACTAACAAACTCATCGAACCATTTCCCATTACGACAAGTTTCAACTTTTTGGATCATTAAAACATTATTACAGTTTGAATAACTACAATTGTAAGTACTCGATAAACATGGCGTATTTGCTAACTTCGAAATATCAGGTTGAAATTTACCGTACAAAGTTTTCAACTTTATGTTTTCCGGTCCGTATGTTTTGTCAGGGGCACAAGAGAGAAGTGAAGTGTCAGTAATCTGTTTCTATCTAGATTTGGTATAATTAATATATGTAATAATAAATGACTGGTTTTCAGGTCAGGATACCTTATGATATGAGGTACAAAGTATATCTAGGGCTGTACAAAAAAAAATACAAAAATATTAAGCACAAAATATAGAATAATATAATAGAGGGAGGGAGACTTTGTACAAAAGTCGATTGCTTGGGTACCTCTGTCCCGTTCATGTTTCTACCGTGAAGCAGTTGTGTTTGCATGCTGTGTTTCGGTTTGAAGGGTGGGATATGGCGTGAATTTACTGGGTATAGAGGAATAACATCTGAGTCCTCAGGAATGGCAACGCATGGGGGGTATCATGGGCAAAATAGTATATTCTGTTATGTCCATAGTACTCCTCATGTCTATAGGCGACGGTTACCACTTTCCATCAGATGGGCCGTCAGCTTGTTTGCCATTCTAAGTTGTCAGCAATATGTAGAAACTACTGCATCAAATTGGATGCGAATTTTTACAATCATGCTCCAGAAGTTAAGTAGAACCGAAGTTAAACCCTGGCGTATGTTTAGATTTAAAAGCATTACTGAAATACCAAAATTCTTAGTGATTTCACAATACACACAGTATGTCACGAAATTATATTGTTTATAATGCATTTAAAATTGTACCACGCGCTAAAACTTTGAATGCAAATGACAATACAGTTATAAGTAAGTTTGCTAGGCTTGAAGTTTACAACTGCAGGTACGTTATTCAGTGCCAAGGGATTGCAGTTGGTTCATATTACGTACTTCTTGAATGGATACAAGTATTGCGATTGCTATTGTTCTTCAAGTACTTTAATGCTATTAAAAACTATCGTAAAAGGCGACTAAGGGAACTTAATGATTTAGGGACAGGTAGCAGCGTCCCTTTTAAAATACCATCGAAGTTTAACTGCGGTTGCCAATTCGTTTACCAAGCAAGGCAATTACTGGCAAAACCTCCTTTATGGAGAACGTCTATGTTCAGTAGTGGACAGTTAACGACTGATATGATGACGATGATGATGATGATGATAATAAGAGAGGAAGAAATGATAATGAACCTAGTTATTTTTTTATACTCTGCCGTGTATAAAAAATATATACATATACCTAAATGGTTTTTAAAGTAAACACCGCAAGTTTATTTCACTTCACCCTAATTTAACTTGCTACGTGATCTTAAAAGTTGTTGAAAGAATGAATAATAGCGGTGTTATGTAAGAAGATTAGGTGGATCTAAAATCGAAGATTCGGGATTAATGCACTACGATGAGTGATATTTTAAAGAGTCGAAGAAGGTGCTGCTCACTTCAGTTCTGCTGTAACCATGATGTAGTGCAGCAAGCTTGTAAGGATGGATGTTTATTACTCTTTTAAGCGAAAATATTTGACTGAAATTTGATACACTGGTAGGTTATATCTTTATTTACTTTATGTACTGATTCATGTGGAACAAGCAGCAGGACACAGCTAGGACCTGAGGGCCTACTATGAAATCTATTCAAAATTTTTGTGCCGACCGAAACACAAATTTGATGTTAACATTTTATAATACATACCGGTTAAAAATATTAAAATATCGTTCCACTGCACTTTTATGGTAGGATTTATGACGAACAAAATATTAAGCTACATTTACTGGGCCAATTTCGGTATGAACGAAAATACGAAATTGAGTTCAAAAATCGGAATTTTATTTCCTGGTAGACTCTTATATTTTGCTTATATTTTAAAAATATTTGAATTTAGAATAAGAAAAGACATGTTCAGTAATAGATAATAATAAATAATAATAAAAACTCCAAACCGTTAAACAATTATTAGGGGACCAATAAGAAAATAGACTGCATAGATAATAAAGACAAATACGAAAATGCGTTTTAAATTAGCGAACTAATTACGTAACAAAGCCACAAAAATTTTTTGACGAATTGAGAACTCCTTTGTTTTAGAAGTCATTTAAAAAGAAAAAGATGTTAACAGAATAGATTTTTATGCAAAATAAATGATTTGATTGAATGATTGATTGGACTACGTTTTCGCAATATAAATAAATGGTTTGATTGATTTTACTATATTGATTGATTGATTTAACTATGTTTTACAAATTTAATGGTTTGATTGATTGATTAATAGGATTAGATAATATATTAATTCTATATATCGTTAAGGAATCATTGTAGTAAGTATTTAAATACGCATAATTATAAAAAGCCATTTATAATATTGCAAAGATTAAATTACCCCAACATGACTCGGTTCATTTAGCTTGCCAGAATTTGACTTATATCAGTCTACTTATGAATTGTAAATGACCAATAAGTGTTTTAAGTTGGTAACAGACGTATCTAAGTATAGAGTAGTCTACGCAGTTCTAAAATATTACGTTAGTGTATTTGGATAATTAACATCAGCGTATTTTGCATAATTACGCCTAAAGTTAATCCTCTGACCCTTTAATTAAAGTAACTGTCTATTTTAACGAACCATTGTTGGATTGATGTACACGTATATATTAGACTAGCCATATCCCGCTGCTTTGCTCGTGATCGTATCACGATATTGAATTGTATTTCTCAAGAAATTAGTGGTTCCTGAGGTAGATATATTTGTTGCTTTTGTTCAACAGATTTCAAATAGAAAGAGGTTCTTAATTAGTTTTTTTTTTTATGTTTGTTGTCTCATAACTCTCTTATTTGTAAACCGATTTGGAAAATTCTCTTGTTATCTGCAAGGATATGCTTACAGATTTGTTTCGTAGAAACTTTACCAAAGTCGGTTCAGTAGTTTAATTTTTAAATCACAATTACTGGTTTTGTCACGATTGATGTCTTTATTTCTAAACAATTATGTGTTTGTGTATGTACTTGTGTTATAAATTGGACCGCCCAGACCAAAACAAACAGACTTACTCACGACGAAAACCTAATACGTTAATAAATTACTTGCGATACACTTACGACCAAAAGTTCTGACAGCAAAACTTCAGTATCGCGACGTGGACTTATTGACGGAGATAATTCGCTAATAGCCAAGTTAAATGTTTGCGATCGTACGCATCAATCCTTCAACAATTCCTTATTTTGTTTTGATAAAAAATATAACCTTCGGAATTGACAATAGAATTTTTTAAAGCGGTGAAAATGAAATGGTCAAGCTGCCTTAACTACCGGTATACGCTGTCGGGATTTTAGTGTACAGGTATGATAATGTGGGAGAATAAAGTTAGGTCTATTCCGCTCATCATGGTGAATTCACCATGATGTTTAATTAAACACAATGGTTTTTGGGGAGGATTTTACGTTCTATATTTCAATATTTTAAATCGAATAAGTGGCTTAGAATGGGCTATCTCTTTTTTTTGGGGGTGTCGTAAGAGACGACTAAGAGAACTTAATGATCGAGGGATAGGCAGTCCTCTTAAATCACTAAATACCTAACTGCGGTTTCCAATTCGCCCGCTAGGCGTGGTAACTATTGGCAGTGTTATATTATCTGTGCTATTGGTAAAACCCCATTATGATAAATACCAAAAAGAATGGGCTCCCAGTCCCAGGCAGTGATATTTCTGACCATGATAGCAGTCATGATAACGGCAGAGATAATAGCCAACGGTTGACTTGTAGAGAATACCGTTTGTAATTTATGCATGTGCATATTTGTTATATGAAGAAATAAAATTTAAATTTAAAAATCGATCTGATCGGGGAAATATTTTTGTTTGATTTATTTATTATATTTATTTTTATTTATTCCAATTACAGGTCTACTTATTATTCAGATAATCTTATTGTCAATGTTAATAATTTATTATATATTATAATAGTGCATGTGGTGTTCGCCTGTAAAAGACTTTTACATTAGGCAAAATTATTTTTTGTGTTATTAAGTTGCATGTAAAATGTAAAAGTTGTATGTGAACCTTATTAAATAAATAAAGAAATATATAAATATCGAAAAATAAAGTGTATAAAAAACATTTTATTTAAAAAAATATGTGCCAAAATTTAATCAACCAAAATGACTATCAGCTGATGAAGTTTTAACCCGTTTTCAATACTTAATGCTCTATTTATATAATTTAAGGCAATGAGATTACTAGGCAATATTTCTTCATGACTAAAATAACTGTTTTTTGTAGAGTAAAATGTATCGTTGATGTTACAGTTTCTTGTTGAAAATGTCGTATTATAACATCAATTATTGGATTAAACAAAACAAATACACGAAATTCTACAATTGTTTAATTATCTATTGTATTATCTACAGACAACTATTTAATGACTGTTGTTTTGTTACGAATTAAAGATAAGACAGAATTTTTCAGTCCTATCGTTAACGAAGTAAACAAATTATATTATAGAGGACTTATCCACGGTTGCTTTGTTTCCGTGTGTTCTCGTAACTTGGGAACTTTTTCCTTTACTTGATGACTGAACAACGATCAATGACTGACAGGTGACAAATGGGTTTATTCCTGCGTAGACGTTTTATATGACGATTAATGGCTGCGCGAATATTTTTTTTAAAACAATCTCTCGATTGTTACCCCTGACGGGGTAATAAGTAGCGTTTGTCCTGTTTACTGTATAATTTAGTTCATGGGATCGAATATTTTTTTAGTTTGCATATTACAGGATAAATTAATTAGAATAAATTGTTATAAAATAGAAAAAAAGTTCAATAAATCTTCAACGCAATTTATCAATTTTATATTTTTAATTTTAAAATGTCTTTATCGAAAATATAATAAATACTATGTACGTATTATTCTATCACTATTTTATAGAATAGTAGGAATAATACTATGTATGTGTTATTCTATCTATATTATATATTTTCAATAAAGATATTTTTAAATTTAAATAAAAAATCGATAAATTATGTTGGGAATTATTTGATATTTTCATTTTAAAATGTCTTATTATTATTATACCAGCCGTTAACTGTTTACTGCTGAACATAGATCTCCCCCATAAAGGGGGGGGGTTGCTAGTAGTTGCCATGCTTGGTAGGCAGGTTGGCAACCGCAGCTAGGCTTTGGTGATGTTTTAAGAATGACGCTGCTGCCCATCCTTCAATCATTAAGTTCTCTTTGTTGCCTCTTACGACACCCACAGAAAAGAGAGGGGTAGCCTATTTTATATCGGAAGCACATGACATTTTTATATTTAAGATCTATGTTTGTAATTTATGTGTTTAAAATATCTTATATATGTTAAATTTAAACCGTAAGGGGCTTAAGTTTGACGTGGGTATCTGTTTCAAAAGCTTTGAGGTATTTGTTTTTATTACCTGTTTTGTTTGCATCTTACAGTTTTTACTCAAAGTTCTGGTAGAGCGGTGAAAATACCAAGCCAGAGCCAAAATTATGTGGTATTTTTTTGGTTGTCACCTTTTTACTAACCCGTGAAACGTTTCATGTTTAGTTATAATATTTCAGAGCTGAATTAGAATGAAAAATATCCTATATGTTATACAGAATTGTTCAAATTTGATATTTAAATTAATAGAAGAATTAATGTACCTATCTTCGTGTTAAAAAAACATCGTAAAAAATACATTGAACATTGATATTGGGGAATTGTTCAGATCGATAACTGCTGCTGATTTTAACCACCGTACAACCCGCCAAGAACTAAAGTTCCATCCCAACCATCTGAATGAGTGGCGGTCCTCCACCGTGCATTTTTTAAGGCATTCTCTTTCACGCACAACTACTCTTTGGAATTAACTTCTAGCAGCATTATTTTTGCAATGATACGACATCATAAATATCTGGAGTCGGGTTAAATACATTTATTATAACTTTGCATGTTAGCACACTAGATTTATAACATTGATTTGGTTTTTGTTGTTATAATATTGTAATTATTTTTAATGAAAAATAATGAATGAATCTTCAACAAAAGAGCATATTCCTTTTTAAAAGGCCAGCAGCACATCTGCAATGCCTCTGGTGTTGCGGGTGTTCATGGGCGGCGGTAGTCATTTACCATCAGATGATCTGCATGATGATTTGTCTACTGTCTTATATATATATATAACCTCGCAGTCCTATCTTGATATGTCTACTTACATTAATATTCGCTACTGACGTTTGACAAATGTTTCCTTTATTTCTGAATACTCTATAATGCACAAGGAAATAGTGCTTCGTAAAGAAAGTTGTTTATTAAACTTTTTTAATCACAACACAATTTACTTTTTATGCTGGAAATCATATTAATTACGGTATAATTATTAAAACAATTAAATTTATTTGACTAAAAATTTTATTTGTTGGTAGTTAAAATGTATATGTACATACTGAAATCAATGAAATGTTTCAGAGACATTCGATTTAAATTATTTGAATGTAAAACTTGTATAACACAGTGTAGGACGAGCCCCTACTAGATGGAGTGACGACCTGAAATGCATTGCAGGGAGTCAGTGGATGCAGGTGGCTCAGGACCGTTTTTTATGACAGTCTATGAGGGAGCCTCATATCCAGCAGTGAACGGATAATGGCTGAAATGACGATGACGAGAAAGTGGATGTCGATTTAGTTATTTGTTTAGAATTATTTTGTTTAATTCCGCTACCATTAGTATGTATGAAATATTATGCATTAGTATTACTGTTGGCAGTTACACACATACTAATGGTAGCGGAATTAAACAAAATAATTGTAATCAAATTATCAGTGCATAAGTAGGGTTGTCGTGTGCTCCCGGCATAGAATAGGCCACCCCTTCCTTGCCCGTGGGTGTCGTAAGAGGCGATTAAGGGAGGGCGAGGGATGGGCAGCAGCGTCCCTCTAAAAACATCTCCAAGGCCTATCTGCGGTTGCCAATCCGCCTGCCAAGCGTAACAATTACTGACAAAACTCCCACAATAGAGGGAGGGCTATGTTTAGCAGTGATAACCGTATTAATAATGTACCGTAATGTACATTTATTACTCAGTATATGGGGGAAATTACATTATAAGTGCGTAAAGATTTGTACTGCCGAGGTTTTCCCAAGAGACTACAGCATGGGGTCGCGTACAACGTGGTTTTAGAGATGTTTTCTCCCACAAACACTCAGGTTATGGAATGAGCTCACTGCCGAGGTTTTCCCAAGAGACTACAGCATGGGGTTCTTTAAAAGGGGGGTAAAGAGGTTTCTTCAGGGTCGGCAACGCGCGCGTAATACCTCTAGTATTTATTGCAGGTGTTCATAGGCTATTGTAACCACTTACCATCAGGTGGGTCGTATGCTTGTTTGCCACCTCAGTGGTATAAAAAAAATTATTACTTTGATTTATAACCAAATTAAGTCTATGTTTTCGTTTTAAAATCAATGAAAATGACCGCCATTTTAATTAATACATGTACATTAATTTTTACATTACAGCATCGTCCCTTTTATAACATCATAAAAAGTCAAACTGCGGTTGTAAACCCACTTGCCAAGCGTGGCAACTACTGGCGAAACTTCCCTTTTGGCGGAAGCTATGTTAAGCAATGGACAGTTAAAGCCTGACAGAACAACAACAAGATTCAAATATAATTACCTTTTGATGTAAAATATACCTTATCAAATGGATTCTAATTATGAAATACATCCCCTCAACAGAATGTTATCATTCTATAATAAAGCCGTAATCATCGACCATGTTATCGACATCTTTGGTAATTCTTTAGTGCAGTTTACTAAGCTTATTGATAATATAGATTAGTAATTAAGTCTTCATTAATTCTATAATTGTTACTTGAGTATACATTAACATTTATCTGTAAAAACTGTATACGCCTCTAATTGATATGTTCATCTAGCATTAAGCTTAGAAAGAAAGAAAGAAAGAAATGTTTTTGTTCAAGTAAACTTAGATTTAAGCATTTTTGAATAGTAATTTTTCATTACTTACTTATTTATAACATTGTACATAGTCTATTTAATTATTGTAAATATATTGTTGGTGTATCGTTTATAAATAAATAAATACGTCTATTTTTATCAGGAAACATTCTTATTGCCCACTATGTAGTGACTTACGTAATGATACCACCATGTTTCACACGCAAAATGCTGCTCGTTGAATTTTATTGGTGATTTGTATTTGAAATACTGTGTTCCCAAGCCTTATTTCGTAAGTTAACGTGACGTTATGGTAATCTATTGGTATATTTATTTACTAGCTTCTGCCCGTATCGTCGTACATGTGGATTTTGGAAATTAATTTAGGTCATCTAACCCTGCATATAAAAGTGGCGGGTCAGTTAGAGACTTCGGGGTGAACCCAACTATCCTGACTTCAACCTCGGGGGGCCACAACCTCCGGGTCACTGGGTACTAGCCGACATACTGGTATTTTTAAGTCGGCATGGCATCTTTAAATTTTGGAAGTTGGCAAAGTAATGGAATAGACTACATATTACGATGGCATATCTAGATAAAATGTACAATATATTTCAAATTAGGGATGGAAGACATTGATGAAATATTGGTCTATATTAATACCGATAGCTTAATATCAATACAAGTATTTTTTTTTTATACAACTTAGAATGGCAAACAAGCTGACGGCCCACCTGATGGAAAGTGGTAACCGTCGTCTATAGACACGAGCAGTACCATGGACATAACAGAGTATACTGTTTCGCCCATGATACCCCCATGCGTTGCCATTCCTGAGGACACGGATGTTATTCCTTTGTACCCTGTAAATTCACGCCATATCTCACCCTTCAAACTGAAACACAGCCATGCAAACACAACTGCTTCACGGTAGAAACAAGAATGGGACAGAGCTACTCAAGCAATCGACTTTTGTACAAAGTCTCCCTCTGATGTACGTAACACCACTAGTATTGCAGGTGTCCACAGGCCATTAGTTACTATCAGATGAGCTTTTTTTTAATGGGTGATAATGAAATGGTAACCTCACCCGCGTTATCGGTATATAGCGGCGAGGATGAAGCAGGTTAGTTAGCCCATCGTGACGAATTCTACAAGAATTGTTCACGATGGTTTCCAGGGGGAACCATGTGGAGGTCGACCTAATAGAGCATATTGCTAGTAATGGGTCTGTCAAATTCCATTGCTAACAATCCCTTTCCCATCCCATCGGATGGAATGCTTGTTTGCCACCATAATTTCATAAAAATCGATCGAGTCGTTTCGGAGTTGTTCGACCACAAACACCGTGACACGGAATTTTTATATATTTATTTATTTTATTCTTTATTGCACAGTAAAACTTTGTACAAATGGCGAGCTTAATGCAATGTGGCATTCTCTACCAGCTAACCATTGGGTAAAATATATATGTATACAAGATTCACGTATATCATCCATTTTATAACAAACATGTTTATACAGTCTTCGAGCACCCGCCAACCGAAGCGTGCCCGTTATAAATGGTTGTTTTCGACCACTCTTTTGTTCCGCAACTTGTTTTCTAACGGGAAACATTTAAGATCCCCTTTATCTGGGGAATACACTTTTAGGTTACTGCGAGAATCGGACGTGATGAAGCATTCGTTTGAAGTGCCCGTTTTTTTAAATCTATGATGTTTACGTGATAAAATGTAAAAAGAATTTATTTTTTTTGCACTTAATATTATATTAATCTCGTTGTAATTAATCGTCATCGACCAGAGGGAGACTGTACAAAAGTCGATTTCTTGAGTACCTCTGTCCTATTCGTGTTTCAACAGTGAAGCAGTTGTGTTTGCATAGCTGTGTTTCGGTTTGAAGGGTGGGATATGGCGTGAATTTACTGGGTACAGAGGAATAACACCTGAGTCCTCAGGAATGGCAACGCATGGGAGGTATCATGGGTGAAACAGTATACTCTGTTATGTCCATGGTACTGCTCATGTCTATAGGCGACGGTTACCACTTTCCATCAAGTGGGCCGTCAGCTTGTTTGCCATTCCAAGTTGTATAAAAAAAAAACGTACATAAATAACATAAGTGTTATATATTAATATTTAAAGTTGCATAAAAAAATATTCTGTCCTGCTTAGGGTTAAGGAAAAGAGACAAATTATAAGAACTATAGAGGACAGGAGGGAAAAAATGTTGGGACACTTGATACGACACGACGAACTTATGAACTACATAATAGAAGGTAAGATCAAAGGAGGGAGGGGAAGAGGGAGACCAAGGCATAGTTTTTTTTTGGTGGATGAAAATGCTATGGTGGTAACCATGATAGTTTCCAGGGGAAACCACGAGGAGGTCGACCTGGTTGAGTATATTACTAGCAATGGGATTTTTAGTCTACATTACTAACAATTTCTTTTGCCCCGACAGGCATAGTTACACCTAAGTAGCTTTTTTTTTTATTTTATTTTTATACAACTTAGAATGGCAAACAAACTGACGGCCCACCTGATGGAAAGTGGTAACCGTCGCCTACAGACATGAGCAGTGCCATGGACATAACAGAGTATACTGTTTCGCCCACGATATCCCCCATGCGTTGCCATTCCTGAGGACTCAGATGTTATTCCTCTGTACCCAGTAAATTCACGCCATATCCCACCCTTCAAACCGAAACACAGCCATGCAAACACAACTGCTTCACGGTTGAAACACGAATGGGACAGAGGTGCCCAAGCAATTGACTTTTGTACAAAGTCTCCCTCTGGTAAAGGAAGGAGTTGGTGTCGTGTCGTATCAAGAGGTGACGAGACTCTCGGAAAATAGTAGTGAGTGGCAAGAGCTCCATCGACAAGAGCACAGCTCTTAAATAGGATACATAGAAAAAAATATTAATTTTTTTAAACAATTAATTTAAAACTTAAAAAACACACTTATCATCATCTTATCAGTCGTTAAAAGTCCATTGTTAAATATAGAATTCCTCCATGAGGAGATTTGCTAGTAGTTGCCACGCTTGGCAGGCGGGTTGGTAACCGCAGTTAGGCTTTGGTGATGTTTGAAGAGGGGCACTACTGCTCATCCTTCGATTTTAAAGCTACGTTAGTCGCCTCTTACGACATCTACAGGATAAGAAGGGGTGGTCCATTCTATGCCGGGACCACACAGCGACGCCTAATATCATATTTCAGTCATTATTATAATTTGACGTATACTAATAACAGTTATAATATTTTAATCATGCTTTAAAGGGGGAAAGGGATTGTTAGCAATGGAGACTGAGAATCCCATTGCTAGCAATATACCTAACCAGGTCGATCTCCTCGCGGTTCCCCCTGGAAACCATCATGATTAATTCCTGATGAATTCATCATGGTAGGCTAACTGGCCTGTTTTCATTCTCATCTATCGCCCTTCACTGGTGCTCCGCTAGCGTATCCCGTTATCGCAGGCGGTGTTACCATTCCATTTTCACCAATAAAAAAAAAAATATGCTTTATATTAATTCACATTCCATTTTCATCAATAAAAAAAATTATGCTTTAAAATAATATTAATTCATTTTTTTTAAACAATTGTAAACTACAAATAATACAAGTAATAACATACAGTCTTGTATGTCGAACAAATTAACGTTTTTAATTTGGCAATAAGGAAATTTAGCATAATTCCCAAGATGACAGGAGATAACGTATATATGAGTATACACTTACAGATAAAACAAGTTACCAATATAACTTTTTAATTACTGTAACATAAACCAACTCACTATAACCGACCGTATCATCCCCAGTTTAACGTTGGACAATTAAAATATATCCTGAGGGATATAAACGAAATTTTATTGCGAACTGTAGATAGGTAAGCGTCGGAAAACTGTCGGCTACACATGTGACGTGGAGGCAACTCACGTATTCATTTCACGTCGCTAACCGCTGTTTATTATCTCGATGCGTTTGCATACTAAAATACATATGACTTTATAAAATATGTTTTTCAAGTTGAAACGTTGATAAGCTTATTTGTTGCACAATTTTACGCCCGTAATTTTTTTTTAATACGACTTGCAAACAAGCCGCGTGTTGTTTGTTGAACAATGGTCTCCGTAGATCCAATTAGTACTATGTATATATTTTTTTCATTCCAAATCAAAATCTACTTAATATTGTTCATATCTTTAGAAACACTGTAATTATTTGTCTATTTAAAAAAAAAAAAAACAATTGAAAAATTTTCAAATTTTATGATTGATTATTAAAAAAATTGCTTTGCCTACAAACTGAAATGTTAATCGAAAATCGTTAAATGTTTATAAATTTTGCTATTAATTCAAACCTTTGAACCTACTTTATATTTTGTTTTAAAAATTTTCAAATACATTTTTGCCATCAATAATAAAAATTTTATTGACAGTTTATTAAGTATATAATTTAATGATTAATGTTTCAATTCGTAGGCAGGGCACTTTTTAAATAGTCAATCAAAAGTAATTGTACAAAGTTTTATTGTGCAATAAAGATAAATAAATAAAAATAAATAATCACGTCATTGCCACAATTCATTATGTATGCTCCGAATACTTGTAAACCATAGATGAAGAATGATATCTGAACTCCCGACTTCACGTTCTAAATTCAAATATTTTAAATCTATAATATCTCGCTTTTTTGTTACTTTATTTTAGTTTTAAAGAAAGTATAGTCAACTTTAATTATTTAAATACAACTTAGTTGTTAGTTTGCCATCTGCCCTCTTAACGAGAGGAGATGGCAAACTAATCCCTAGTGTTATTATAAAATTAATGAACTAACTTTTAACAAGAAGTTATGTACATTAATTTTAAAGTTCAAAAAGTACACAGTGAATTTGCCACGTTTGAAATGGTCGTTTCTATTAAACGTGGAATGAGTTCGTTTGATTGTTATCGCTTGATATCTTAACGGTTTAAACGATCATCATGTAATTCGACATATTCATAGTGTTGGCATTCATAGAATAGATTTCCCCTTCCTTTCCAGTAAGTGTCGAAAGAAGCGACTAAGGTTGTGCGAGGGTTGGACAGCAGCGTCCCTCCTAAAACATCCCTAAAGCCTAACTGCGGTTGGCAACCCGCCTGTCGTGACCACTTTTTTTTTTAATGGGTGATTATGGCATGGTAACCTCGCCTGCGCTATCGGTATACACTGACGGGGCACCAGTGAGGGATGACAATTGAGGATAAAGCAGGTCAGTTAGGTCATCGTGACAAATTCAACAACAAATCAATTATGGGTTTTCAGGGGGAACCGCGTGGAGGTCGAGCTGATAGGGTTTATTGCTAGCAATGGAGTTGCTAATCTCCGTTACTAACAATCCCTTCTCCCTCCAAAACTATTTAAACCCTCTAAAGGGGAGGCCTGTGTTCAGCAGTGGACGATAAACGGCTGATATAATGATCGTGTTTGAGAGGGACAAAAACTATGTTTATCTCAATAAATGATTGGACGAATTTGTGGGTAAAAACTAAGCAAAATTTTTTTTTATACAACATAGAATGGCAAACAAGCTGACGGCCCACCTGATGGAAAGTGGTAACCGTCGCCTATAGACATGAGCAGTACCATGGACATAACAGAGTATACCGTTTCACCCATGATACCCCCCATGTGTTGTCATTTCTGAGGACTCAGATGTTATTCCTCTGTAGTCTGTAAATTCACGCCATGTTCTACCCTTCAAACCGAAACACAGTCATGCAAACACAACTGCTTCACGGTAGAAACATGAATGGGACAGAGGTACCCAAGCAATCGACTTTTGTACAAAGTCTCCCTCTGGTAAAACATCAACGTATAACCAAGCGTTTCTTAGCATCATAATCTAGTGTGGGTATGCTCCTAACTCAATACACAAGGCTTAAAACTTGGTAAGCACGTCGAGACGTGGCGGGGGTTAATAAGGGACCTCTATAAACGTGTGAAACCTATCTCGCAATAAAGTGAAGCCTGTGTTACCGCTGTCTGCCTCATCTCATCTCGCCTCACCTCGCCGCAGGCCTCGAGGATTATAATTGTGTTACTGTAAACTTATCTACTGGCTTGTGTTTCTAAACACAAACTCTGTACGGCTTTATCTGTTACGGGTTTGTCTCTATATTCTAGCTAGATCAACTGTTACTAAGCACAAACGTTAGTTACAAGCTTAGATTATATAGATAGAGCATCGAGAGTCTCATAAACCGGTCATTTTTGAAAAATTTATATAATCTTCAAAGAAAACTACGAAATTGGCTTATTGAAAAGTGTTTTTACACGATAAAAGAATTTGTAAGTCTGAATGGCAGATTAGACTAAGAATGCATTCTATGTAATAATATTAATAATATGACATGTACAATTTTAATGCTTTATAACTATAATATCGACTATTTTAAAATGTTGACATAATTAACTAATTCAATGTAACAATTAATAGATAGATAGATAGATAGATAGATAGATATATCGTTTATTTGTTTGTTACTAATCACACACAACATGTACATAAGAATAGATAATACATAAAACAACATAAGATTTATAAAATTGTGTTATTATGTGTGATCTGCAGCAATACAAAAAGGTGGAAGCTCAGCGTGGAACATTGTTCAAGGAACAAAACACTGATTTTCAGCTTTAACCCATTTGAGGGTACGTGTAATATGTATTTAGAATAATTATTTGGACATACGTAATTGATAAATTTTTACTTAACATGTGCTAAGACAAAATTTGCATGCCTTTAGATAAGGTGAAATGTGTAGCTCAGTTACCATTTAAGACCTTTGTACCACATTTCGAGCAAATAAATTATTCTTATTCTTATTCATACTGATTCTGTAGAACATGGATTTATAAGATACAAAAAAGTATCTTCAAGTAGACATATGTATATAGACATATGTATATGTATATGACATTGTGTCTCCATCCAAAGCTTTAAAAAAAGGGTCAACTTTTTCATACAAATTTGCATTTATAATTATGAGTGTTTCGTTTATAACTTCTATACTTATTTTGTTTTACAATATTTGCATCTTTTTAATGTGTAAAAACTCCATTTATTTATTAAATATAGATATATCAACATACATTATGTGCGTAGACACTCATACAAAAACTAATCACCTAATTTGACAATTAGCTTGCATACATTCATGTATAATGAAAATTATATAAATTTTTTGGTTTGTTATTTCTGACTATTGTTTCGACTTTCAGAAGTTTTCTTCAGGGAGCGTATGGTACACAACGACAAACATAGTGTCATTAAAGAAACTTAATCGGTCGAGGGATGGGCAGCAGCGTCCCTCTCAAAACATCACCAAAGCTTAATTGCGGTTGGCAACCTGCCTGCCAAGCGTGGTAACTACGTATTATTAAAACTACCCTTATGGGGGAGGTCTATGTTCAGCAGTGGACAAATATTGGCTAAATAGTACCTACTTGATGTTTATATATGGAAACTAGAAACACTTAATTTGTACGCATTGTTTTACTTAATCTTACTTTTGTTTTTTTTTTTACAACACAGGGGGCAAACGAGCATGCAATTTACCTGATGGTAAGTGACTACCGCCACCCATGAACACCCGCAACACTAGCGGCATTGCAGGTGTGCTGCCGGCCTTTTAAAAAGGAATATACTCTTTTCTTGAAGGTTATGTTGTCGTATCGGTTCGGAAATACTACTGCTGGAAGTTGATTCCAAAGAATGGTTGTGCGTGGAAGAGAGTGCCTTGAAAAACGCACGGTGGAAGACCGCCACTCGTCCAGATGATTGGGATGAAACTTTAGTTTGTGGCGGGTTGTACGGTGGTGAAAATCAGCGGCAGGTATCAATCCGAACAACTGATATGTTAGAAAATGTCAAACAATAGAAACCATTTCACTTTTGATTTGGGTTTGGTCTTGTTATAAATAAAGAAGCATCTCGTATTGCGAGAAAGACAATATCAAAATATTAAGAGCACAACACAGCATGACAAACAGACGTTAAATTATAATATTAAATTTGTACAACTAAGAATTTGATCAGAGACGCCATTTCCTCGAAATGATCCGCACAAATGCGCCACGGACATTTTAAATTATCAGTATCTACATTTATTGATATGTTTATACACATAAACACTTTATTCTCCTTATCATTAAAACCGCAAATAAAGTTAGCTATTCCAATTTATGACCTTTCACGTTGATGTACGCACCAGATCTAAACCACCGATCTTATGTAGTGAAAGAGCCCTCAAAAAGAACAGCCCTAAACAGGCTGTCACAAATTGAATAAGGGAATAAAAACATATATAAAAGCAACGGTAAAACAGTTGTAAAACTGCGGTTACGTGACGCGAACGAGGGCGGTGTAAACCTTAATGAGCAACCTTAACTCTACAGCTCCGTTGACGACAGATATTTTTTATGGTTGGACAATGAACCTTACGACCTTGGATGTAAGAGTGTTCTGAACTAATTTGTTAAAAACATCCGTTCGTTTTTCAAAGTGAAATTTCGTTTTGTTCCAACACATAGTATGTGTAGAAGCGTGTTCGGTTTCAGAGGAAGTCGTTTTTTTATACAACTTAAAATGGCAAACCAGCTGACGGCCCACCTGATGGAAAGACATAACAGAGTATACTGTTTCGCCCATGATACACCCCATGCGTTGCCATTCATGAGGACTCAGGTGTTATTCCTCTGTACTCTGTAATTTCACGCAATATCCCACCCTTCAAACCGAAACACAGACATGCAAACACAACTGTTTGGGGGGAAGGGATTATTAGCAATGGAGTTTGACAGCCTCATTGCTAGCAATATGCCCTATCAGCTCAATCTCCACGTGGTTCCCCCTGGAAACCATCGTGTAGCAGGGAACGGTTGAAACAGGAATGGGACAGAGGTACCCAAGCAAACGACTTTTGTACAAAGTCTCCCTCTGGTAAATGTTGTTTATTTTTTGTCAAAGGATGCTTATTTTATTACATCACAGTAACATTACATACTTTTATTTTTTTTTGTTCAAAACACAAACATATGTTAAGGAAGTTGTTATTGTATTTATTAAGAAACAAAATTTAAAAATGTGTACTGTTTTGTAAATAAACACGAAGCACGAAACGAGTACATGTCGTAATATTATTACTTGCACACTCTCTTACAAAATATGAACTTATTTTTTTTTTTCATCAAAAAATGTTTTCTAAATGTCAATATCAATATGTGGTATGAAAAATTCTACCAAGTACCATAACAAAGACTATTGACACAATAGAGTAAAAAATGAAAAAGGTAAAATAAATATGTTGTGTTTATTCTCCTTAATAACTGTAGCTTTACGTCTAACATCTATCTCTTGGAGGGAACAATAAAAAGTATCTATCTAACAATTTTTATATTATTATTGTTTTTAAAAAACTTTTCAAGTAGAGATTTTACTGCATATACTTGTAGTGTATCAGATATAATCAGATTATTAAAAATAAATAGTAAATTTGAATTTAAATTACACGTAACAGTTATTTATTTAAGGTGATGACGTATGAAATGGATACTACATTGGTATGGAAGATTAAGCAATAAGAGAAAAGATATATATTATATACAAAAATCTACAAATGATTGCATACAACGCGGTTTCAGAGATGTTTCCTCCCACGAACACTCAGGTTATTGGAATGAGCTCCCTGCCGAGGTTTTGCCAAGAGACTAAGCATGGGGTTCTTCAAATGGGGGGTGAAGAGGTTTCTTCAGGGTCGGCAACGCGCGCGTAATACGCCTGGTATTGCAGGCATTCATAGGCTACGGTAACCGCTTACCATCAGGTGGGCCGTATGCTTGTTTGCTACCTCAGTGGTAAAAAAAAAGTAATTAGAAAATCAGTATATTAAAGTTGCCAATATCTCTATTTTGGAACGATTTTGGAAGAGAACAAATTTTAAAACTTACAGTTTTCAAAAATACATAAAGAAACAATAGTGACAAAATTATGACGTAAAGAATAAAGCTGTTTTATATAAAAAAAATCTATACTAGTACTGTTTTTATAATAATAATAATAAAAAAAAATGTGATAACAGAAATAATGTAATATAATTAAGTTAAATTATATATTTACTATATTCATCTAAAACTATCGAGCGTGTTAAGAGAGATAAATGGGAAATTTTAATCAAATATTATTATACAGTTAGACAAACAATTTACAATAGTAAAAATAAATATTTAAATTCAAGGGCGCAGCCCTCACGGCTGTTATAATAAAGATACAAAATTTAATTAAGACAATCAGGACAATATAATATATTCTTGTTCCACGGTCGAAAGGGTTAAAGGAAATTAACAGTACTTTGTATAAAAATTGTATACGTTTATTTGACACAGAATTGATAGAGATACATCGGATATTAGAACTATTTTTGTGTCTGTTTACGTTTTTAAAAAGGGAAGTTTTCTCAAACATGTTTGGAAATGTGAGCATTATTTTAACAATCTTCTTCGAGATAAATCAAAATTGCCGTACTGGCCAGATACATGCGGCCGGCAAAAGTTGTATAAAAATCCATATCTGTCGTGTTTTGCGGCCAGATAAATTACTATGTAAACTCATATCTGTCCTGTAATTTAAAAATGGAATGACCTTTTACTTCGAAACATGGCTACCAAGGAGGTAACTAATAAAAGGTTTTATTTAAATTTCGAACTGGCTTGCAAATAGAAAGCTGTTTATGGAAAAGAAAAACAAAGGAACATTATGGCGCGTGAAAAATTATTATTGTTCGTTATTCGTCATTGAACTTAAAAAGTAAAATTGTTTTTGATTTCCGCGCATTGTTTGAGAACAGTACTATACAAGCCTTGGCCACAACTATGCATTGATGGACTCACGTATGAGTGCCTCGGCTATGCCTCGGCCCACATTTGCACATTCATCCATAAATGCCTCAGTTGCTGGCCGCTGCAGTAATGTACTATTTCAATTCGGCTGTTTTTTTTTATGTTGGTTACCTCACAACTCCGTCATGCCTACCTGATGGTAACGGTAACGGTAATCGTGGCCTGTAAATATCAAATGCATCGTAGTTAGCACATAATACACTGTGATACCCATGGTAAACCCCAAACTTTTCGTTTCTAAGTAAGACTACAGTGTTGTGCGTCTTTATCTAGCAATTTCACTGTCATATCTCACCCTTCAAACAAAAACACAGCCATGTAAACACAACTGCTTCACAGCAAAGGCGCAGGTGAAACAGAGCTATTCAAAAGGCTATTTTTATACTCTCTCTCATCTTTACAGCCGATAACTGTCCACTGCTGAACATAAGCCTTTCCCATAAGAAGAGTTGTGGCAGTATCCATGCTTGGCAAGCAAGTTGGCAACCGCAGTTATACATTTAGAGATGTTTTAAGAGGGACACTGCTGTCTATCCCTTTATCATTAACTTCTCTAAGTCGCCTATTACGATATTCACGGGAAAGAAAGGGATGGCCTATTCTATACAGAGACTACACGGCAAATTCTCTCTGGTGTAAGTTTATTTGTTTAATTGAGATATATATATATATATATATATATATATATATATATATATATATATATATATATATATATATATATATATATATATATATATATATATATATTATTTTTTTTTATAAAATGGCACAACAAGCTGACGGCCCCCCTGATGGAAAGTGGTAACCGTCGCCTATAGACATAAACAGTACCATGGACATAACAGAGTATACTGTTTCGCCCATGACACCCCCCATGCGTTGCCATTCCTGAAGACTCAGATGTTATTCCTCTGTACCCTGTAAATTCACGCCATATCCCACCTTTCAAACCGAAACACAGCCATGCAAACACAACTGCTTCACGGTTGAAACACGAATGGGACAGAGGTACCCATGCAATCGACTTTTGTACAATCTCCCTCTGGTAATATATATATATATATATATATATATATATATATATATATATTTGAACAACTTCAAAAAGAAGAAGAATATAAGAATTGTTAATTGATTATTTAAGTATTTAAAATTTTGCATGTCAAATTTTGCAATCTATCTGTGTATTTACCATATTTCTTGCGAATAAATATTCATTCATTCATTAATTCAAGATTGCTTGCAATTAACATGAATGTGTTTTTATAATCCTTATTGCAATAGTTACTGATCCAGGTGGGTTTCATACAATTTTGTTATGATCGAAATATCTTTTGGTAGAGCGATATCTTCTATCTATCTATCTATATATTGTGGATACACGAATTAAATTTATAAATAGAAATAGGGCGTAGCGTAGCGACGCGCACTCGGAAATTGGAGTCCTTTTCCTGGTGGGGCCGTCGCTTTAGATCACAGCCAAATAACATTTTTGTAGTATTGTATTCATGCTGTGAATAAAGTGGCTATAGCTTCTCGGAATTGGCATTGCACCTGAGCGAACTAATGGAATTGGATTGAAAACCAAAATATTGGAGAATTTTGTAGCCACTGTCGAATAATTCTGAAATACCTTATAGTATCTACCATGCGAAAATATCTCTGTTTTTATTTATTTATTTATATTTTTGTACACATTGAAATATGTCTGCAGGGCGGTCATAATACCTGATGGCATTCTCTACCAGTCAACAGTTACGCTAAACAGAGAGAGCAAATGGTGGTGCATTGATTTAATAAAAACAAATTGTAAATTAAATAAATATTTTGAAAGATAAAAACAATTTATGATAAATATACATACAAACATATAGAACAATGCACTTACAAAAGTTTTATATACATAAATCACAATACAATACATGTATAAATAACTATACATAGTACATATTAATATTTTATAATAAATATAATAAATTTTGGTTAATTAAATAAAAAAAAAAATACAGTGACAAGGAACAATTCATATGAAGACAATAATCATGAATTTGCAATAAGAATGTATTCCGTGTTTAGACATAAAAACCAATGGTCATAAGCATCTCTAATGCCTCACTAAACAAGGTTTTTCGAAGAGCCTATTAACTAGCTAATAGACAACGTATAACGTAATTACGTTTTACTACTCAACGTTTACGACCTCTGAGTGGTTGGTGTAACTGAGGTGTAAAGTCCACGGAACAGCGAAACAGAGTCAAAACACAACATACGCGTAATAAACCTTATGCAATTGGATATATAGTGCATTTTTCTTCAACCTTAACTTTGTATTTCCTAATCACCAAACGCATTAATTCGATTGCGGTCACGTTCAGTTGTGTAAGATCCATCGCGCGCTAGGCATTACCATAGCAATTACGAATAATAGTGAAACAGCGATGAATGTCTACAGACATGTGCTGTACTTTTATTGCGAATTACGTCTCACTAATGGGTGTACTGTTATGAATATTAAATATGTCCTTAACTGTTGGTTCATTTAGAACTTTATTGTGAGATATTTACTAAATACATGTTAGAGATATGAGAATGATTAATTCCTGATATGCTGGTCTATCTTGCCATCTAGTCTACTTTTTTTAATACATACACAATTATACATAGAAAACACTACAAAATAAACGAATGATGTAAAAAGTGAACAAATAAAATATTTTTTTAAGAATTTTTCCATACATACATACCTGTCACGCCTGTCTCCCATTAGGGTAGGCAGAAACAATGAAACGCCAAATGCTTCGATTCAAACAGACCTCTTTCGCTTCTTCCACATTCGTCAATCTTTTCATACACGCTCGCCGGTTACGGGTACTTTTAACTTGGCCCTTCTTCAGCACGTCGCCTATTTGGTCGACATACGTCCGTCTAGGGCGGCCCCTACCGACATCTCCAAATCTCTTTCGTAATTCTTCTTTCATCCATCCTCTCCAAATGACCAAACCAACGCAACATTCCTTTTTCGATTTTTGTCACTACATCGTCTTTCAGTCCACACTTCTCTCTAATCACACTGTTTCTTTTTAAATATTTTATTATAATTTTATTTTTTTTAATAAGTTTTAGACTTAACTCGTAAAATAAATAACCTCTTGTAATTTTTTGGTGTAAATTTGAAATATAATATTGTTTTACTATTTGTAGTAGTTTATATTTTTGATACTCTTTGAATTATATTTTTATTTTTTAAATTATAATCATAATATTAAATAAAGATTGTTAATAGTGAAATCGAGATGTTTGAAATATGAAATTTAATTTAGATACAATGTAAATAATAAGATACTGTTTTTTTTTAAAGGTTAAACTGTTACACAAATCGAGTTTGATAGTCTTGAGGTTATAAATTTTAGATATTATCGTATATTTCACTCATAATTGGATTCAAATTTAATTTTAAATCTTCTATTTTCAAATAGATTTGTTCACAAGCACTTTTAAATCTTATTATATTCTTTTTTAAGATGACCCTGCATTCGGAAAGTTGCTATCTGTTAAGAAGAGTCCGCAAAAAACTATTCACGTTTCCGTTGTTGTAATTCGAAATCTTAGCATTATTTATTGTTTAAGGAAAATTGTAATGTGAAAAAGGTATTTATAGTTTTTCTTACGGAATCTTGATCTGTATTTGTAAATTTTGAAGGAAAGAACTCCTAGGTGAGGACTATTAAATTTTAATATTTGTTAAAAACATTTCAAAGCTATCCTTAGTAATATTATAAATGTAAAAGAGTTTTTTTTATACTACGAAGGTGGCAAACAAGCATACAGCCCGTCTGATGGTAAACAGTTACTGTAACGCCTGCAACACTTTTTCACCAGAGGGAGACTTTGTACAAAAGTCGATTGCTTGGGTACCTCTGTCCCATTCGTGTTTCAACCGTGAAGCAGTTGTGTTTGCATGGCTGTGTTTCGGTTTGAAGGATGGGATATGACGTGAATTTACTGGGTACAGAGGAATAACACCTGAGTCCTTAGGAATGGCAACGCATGGGGGGTATCATGGGCGAAACAGTATACTCTGTTATGTCCATGGTATTGCTCATGTCTATAGGCGACGGTTACCACTTACCATCAGGTGGGCCGTCAGCTTGTTTGCCATTCTAAGTTGTACAAAAAAAAAACAAAAACACATGTTTGTTTGTCTGTTACCCTCCTCAATGGCTTATCTTTTATTCGCGTATGGGGTCAGCTAAGCCGTTGCACATCGACCCATTGGGAACTTTTGTGCTTCCCCCTGCCTTTTACCATCATTTTATAGACACTATGTGTTAATTTTACGATATCCTTCGGTTTAAGATATCTGTAGTCCCCTGGCTCTGGATAAGCCGTTCCCAGTAGACTCATACGCATACTTGCCAACGAATAACAGTTGCGTATCAAGTGTTCAATGGATTCCGATTTCTCCCCACACAATTTCCGTACTGTATCCGAGTATAGAGCCATCTTGTATAGTATATGCCTTACTGGCATTTATTGCCTAGTATGAAACACTTCTTGTATATGTAATTTCTGTTTTTTATATTGTAGATAGATAGATACTCTTTATTGTTTCCTCCAAAAGATTACAATAGTAAACTTATTATAAATATAAATAATTACAAGAAATAATCACAATGAGAAAACAATGGGCGACCTTATCGCTAGGGCGATCTCTTGCAGGCAACCTTTGGATGGAGAGAAAGAAATGAGAAGAGGAGAGATGAAATTCCATTATTTTTAAAATATAAAGATATGATACATGTAAGTAATTTAAATATTGTAATTGTGTTTTCTGGTAATAAATGTTTTTTATTTTATTCTATTTATTTATTCATTACTACATATATGTATTTTTTTTATACAATTTAGAATGGCAAACAAGCTGACGACCCACCTGATGGAAATTGGTAACTGTAGCATAGACATAACAGAGTATAGACATGAGCAGTGCTATGGACATAACAGAGTATACTGTTTCGCCCATGATATCCCCATGCGTTGCCATTCCTGAGGACTCAGGTGTTATTCCTCTGTACCCTGTAAATTCACGCCATATCCCACTCTTCGAACCGAAACACAGCCATGCAAACACAACTGCTTCACGGTTGAAACACGAATGGGACAGAGGTACACAAGCGATCGACTTTTGTATTAAGTCTCCCTCTGGTTAACCTGTCCATGTACTAATTTTCGTTCAAATCTTTTACTAAGCAGATTTATAATAATATATATAAACTACTAAGTTTATGGTGAAAGGATAACATCCGTCCATCCATCTATTCACCGTTGCATGCTCATTTTAGTTCGCCTTTATTATACCTATTAATAAGATTTATTTTGGAACGTAAAACAAAGCTCAGGATATAAAGAAATACGTCGCAAACATTTTGCACGATTGCAGAGTACGTAGTGGAAAATAAGGGTTCATTAGGTAGGTTGGTTTGCTACTAGTAACACGAGGTGTAACGTCGCCCCAGGGACGCGTTCGGTCTGCCGACGCATTACACTTGCGCATTGCGCTCTATCCTTATATTGTACAAACTTGAGTTATTCACTATGATTAGAGATCATTTTTGTATGCAAATATTTGAGTATTTTTTTATGCAACGATCGATCGGAGGGTCCGCCTGATGGAAAGTGGTATCGGTCGCCTATAAACATGAACAGTGCCATGGTTACAACAGAGTATACTGTGTCGCTTATTGTATACTTCATGCGTTACTATTTCTGAGAATTGATATGTTATGAGGCATAGACAGCAATGTCCATCTTAAAACATCACCAATAGCCAAACTGCGGTTGCCAACTCGCCTGCCAAGTATGGCGACGCTTGGCAGGCGTTGGCAAATGCAGTTTGGCTTTTCGTGATGCTTTAAGAGAGACGCTGCTTCCCATTCCTATACTATTAAGTTCCCGTTTTGAAAGGATATATCAGGGAAATAATAAAGAATGGAAGTATAAAAGTATAGCCTTTAACAATAATAACACAAAAGAAACAAACCACGGGCGTCATAGTATATTCTGTGATGCCTTTAAGTGATTTCCAAAAAACAGCAATATTCATAATATTAATACTAGATTTAAAGACAAACTTGCTGTCCCCAAGTATCGTTTAGAAAAAGTTAACAGGTCTTTTATGGGAATAGGTATAAAAATTTACAATAAGATACCAAAGGATATGTTGGAATTACCCTTAAATAAATTCAAACCATCTGTTAAATCATATTTACTGAGCAAAGCCTATTACTCACTAAACGATTACTTGAATGAGGAGTGTGCATGGCAATAGTTGTTCATGCACTGAATTTTCATTTAATGTTAGACATAGACACCTATATAAATATACATTGTAAATATACTGGCTTTAAAAAAAAAAGTAATTCAATTGAGTTTCTTGCCAGTTCTTCTCAATTGGATCTATATACCGAACTGGACGGTAGGGAAAAAAATAAAATTACAATGTAAAAATTTGACGTTCATAAGCGGCTAAAATGTCCTACATGAATAAATGATTTTTGAATTTTGAATTTTGATTATATACACTTAATAGGTAAACCGTAAGTTTGTTTACTATTGTATGTTGCATAAAAAAATCCTTCTTAATTACTTGTAACTATGGCACACGCATGAAGCAAGTGAAAGAAAGGAGATTGTTAGTTTATATATTTTGTTTTTTTCTTTTATTTTGGGCTTTTTGATTTTCATTCTTTTATCTCTTTTACTGTGTATTATGTGTATGTTTTTTTTATTGTAATTTGTGTGCTGTAAGTAATGTAAATAAATTATCTATCAATCTATCTACTACCTTTCGAATCGATATGTCACACAAGTAAAATTCTTGGTTGAAAAATATATCTTTTTTTTTTTCTTTCAATAATACTGTACATTGGCATTTAATTTTGCGACGTCGTGACAATTTCGTAAGCCATATATCACTCCAAGTCTATGGCGATATCTCGCATGTCATGTTCCACGTCTTACGTTTTCAATGAAACACAAAGGTACGTTTTCAGAATTTTCATTTGCGGGAATCGTATTCCGTCTATATGAGAAGATGACGGAGAAAGAAATAATAGATTTTTTTTTATAGTAAAAAAAAATACTATAATTGCGTATATCTTTAATTGCGTATATATATATATATGTATATTTCAATCTGTATTTTACTTGAATTATTCAATTGTCATTATATATTTTTGTTTATGGTGCAATAAAGAGTTAAATAATATAATAATAATAATAATATAACCTATCTTTACATCAGTTAGTTTTAAACTTTGGATAAATCCAAAATTTATTTTTCATACTGGATAGTATGTATGATAATATATACTCGTATAATAGGGAGACTTTGTACAAAAATCGATTGCTTGGGTACCTCTGTCCCATTCGTGTTTCAACCGTGAAGCAGTTTTGTTTGCATGGCTGTGTTTCGGTTTGAAGGGTGGGATATGGCGTGAATTTACTGGGTACAGAGGAATAACACCTGAGTCTTCGGGGATGGTAACGCATGGGGGGTATCATGGGCGAAACAGTATACTCTGTTATGTGCATGGTACTGCCCATGTCTATAGGCGACGGTTTGTTTGCCATTCTAAGTTGTATAAAAGAAAATATTATTTATATATTATATATTAGAATAAAAATACTTTTTTTTTATACTACTGTGGTGGCAAACAAGCATATAGCCCGTTTGATGGTATACGGAATTACCGTAGCCTATGGACGCCTGGAACACCAGGGTTGTCAGCGCAGGTTTGCCGACCTTTTTTCGCCCTTGAAGAACCTCAATTTATTTAGAGCATGGTCCAACTGTCTAACGAAATTTTATTCAAATCCGCTCAGCAATATTAACCACGTAAACTTTCAAACATCTTGACAAACTAGTGAGTTTCCAACTGCGTTCCTTGAAGAAAGTTTTTCAGTTTGTTAGTTCTATGCTCATAAAGACTAGCCATAGAAATAAATATATAAAATAAATTAGGAGTTTATACGTTAATATAAGAGTATGATTAAGAAAACTATTTTCCAATTTTATTACTCGTATTGCTAGAATTTCTTGTGGTCATGTTAAATTGTTAATTTTTTTTTTATATGGAACGAACAAACCTAATTAACTATGTAGTAAATAAGGACTGAAAACTATAAATAAACTCAGAAATTTCCAGCAATGTTCTTAATAATATATACCTCAAAGATACTCTTGTACTTGATTCCAGAATTCAAATACAAAATTGTTTTGAAGAGAACTAGCGCAGTGAGAATTAGAAAAATATCTAAGTAACTTTATACTGTGGTGTTAATAAGGAATAGATGGGGGGGAAGGGATTGTTAGTAATGGAGATTGAGAATCCCATTGCTAGCAATATATCCAACTAGGTCGACCTCCTCGCGGTTCTCCCTGGAAACTGTCATGGTTAATTCCTGATGAATTCATCATGACGGGCTAACTGGCCTGTTTTCATTCTCATCTATCACACTTTACTGGTGCTCCACCAGCGTATCCCGTTAGCGCAGGCGGGGTTACCATACCATTTTCACCCATCAAAAAAAAAAAAAAGGTATAGATGAGAATACACCACTATCACACAGCTAAAAATATTACCAACATAAGACTCGACAATATATTTATTATCTTGCACTTCCTTACATTCTGATAATAAAGTTTTTATGAACGTTTTGGAGAGAATTTTTCATAAGAGACTTTGTAATTCTCTTTAATTCAAAACTTTTAAAAGGACATTTTCTAAAAAGATCACTATAAAATATACTTGTTGTACTTGAGTCTTGTTCTCAGCAATGTCATTAAAAAATTTCATCAAAGTTTAAACTAACATGTTTGAAAGAGTAATATTATTATCCTGCATAGTAACTTAAGTGTACCTATTTTGATGTCTTAAAATTTTAGAAAAATGTTAAAAATTTTGAAAAAGATTAATCTAGCTAGATGCAAATTTATCTTTGATAAACACATAAAATGGAAAGTCAACAAAATTAGTTCCAGTTACAAGTTACTCAATAGTTATTGTATCTCTATATTACTTTTCGTTGTTTTGATACATATATATTAAGATATATGTATATTAAGAGTAATGTTAATGTATTATATCTATATATACATATATATATATATATATATATATCAGTATGCTACTACAATTATGGTACATATTTTTCACTACATCTGCCCTTCATACGTTTTTTATTTTTACCTAATGGTTAACTGGTAGAGAATGCCATATGACATTAAGCTCGCTATTTGTACACAATGTTATGTCCAATAAAGAATAAATAAATAAATAAAATAAGCCTTGAGACTAATTGTAACGAAAAACTGAACCTTTTACCCGTATATATCACACGGAGAGTTTAAAATTAAATCAAGTATAGTTAACATAGACATAAGATCACTAGTTTGAGGCGAGAGAAAGAAAATTGTTAGTCGTAACAATCTATTTTCCATCTAGTTTTGTTTGACTTAGCCCCTAGAAAGGAACTACGCAAAGAGCAAACCATTATGTATGCTAACTTCATTTCACTTCTGCAATCTAGTCACGATCGAAGTTTTTATAATGTTTTCAGGTTGTACTTCTTATTACCATACTTTTTTTTATAAAAGCTAGAGGTTTCCTTGGCAACATATTAAATTCCTAAAGTGATATAAACTATTTTTTATATAAATATTCTAATTTTAAAAATACATATAAATTGAACTTAATGCTAATTAAAGTTACAGTGCCCGTGCAAATGTAAAATTATTTTGTATATAATAATTCGAACAGAGTAACTGTTGAGTTTCATGGGGGTTCTTCTCAGCAGATAACAACATCCCGAAGCCAGCGGTAGAATTATAAAAAATACGATTTAAAAAAGCTTGCAAACAAGTGTATTTGAATAAGGATTATTTCTATTTTATTTTATACTATTCTAAGTAGTAAATAAGAATAGTAGCATCTCAATTTACACATAAAATTGTAGTTTGTAATAATTGCAAATTGTTGTATACGGAGGTTTTCATTTTATACGCAGTTTGTCATATACGCAGTTTGTCACGATAGCAGCTTGTCGTATACGCAGTTTGTCACAATAGCAGCTTGTCATATACGCAGTTTGTCACAATAGCAGTCTGTCATATGACAGATGTCATATGCATATATATGCAGCTTGTTATAATAGCAGCTTGTCATATATGCAGTTTGTCATAATAGCAGCTTATCATATACGCAGTTTGTCACAATAGCAGCCTGGCATATACGCAGTTTGTCACAATAGCAGCTTGTCATATACGCAGTTTGTCACAATAGCAGCTTGTTGTAATATAAGTATGTAGTTTGTTATAAACACAGCTTGTCATTTACTTACCCTGTTTCTGATATATGCACGATAATTTTTGCATTGTTTTCAATAAACAGTAAATATTTATTAACAGTATTTAATTGTAATGAATAATTTAATGCATAAGTATATATTTTATGTAAATATAATATGAATACACTTACGTGATGGAAGCGGGCGGACTAGCATGCACCAAGCAAGGCAGCGCGACGTCTCCGCCGCGCCTCACGCTCGCCTCCCACTGGCCGTGTACGATGGAGCGAGGTGCCGACGCCACGCTCATAGCTGAAAGGAAGGAAAAGTTATAAAACTAAAACTATTAGAGGCAATAATAATTCTATATGACTAGCTACAATGGTCGGTAATTTATGTAAAAACTATTATAACTTCTTGCAATAGTTTCTGACTTCACATTGAACATGTTTGACCACCTTATTGAATTAAACATGTTACAGTACAGAAAAATATAAAGACAAAGTTTATTCTTATTTATCAACATTATAATCTCACTTAGTTCATATATATTCTTATATATACACACCCACATCTATTTATCTATTTATATATGTATGTGTACAAGGTGAACTTAATGCTAGAAGCATTCCTGTACTTTGTAAATATTTTTTCCTAATTAATATTTGTATAAATTTATTGTTCCATTTATTCTCAGTTTTAGTCTCTTCTTTAAATCTTTTTACTGTAACATTGATTGGTCGCCTTATATTTGTGTAGTCCACAGTGATGGGGTACTGGTGACTTGCAGTACAGCTCTTTTCAAAACCCACTGCAGGCACCAGTCTCTCACACAACTAGTTTTATATATTTAGTTGTACTTTAAGCTTATACTACCTCTACCTTTTACTACCTTTTGTGAAGAGAAAAATAAATCATTTATTCATTTATTCAACATTTAGATAACTTCATGATCATCATCTCAGCCATTATCTGCTCACTGTTGATCATTGGCTTTCCCACAGACTGCTATAAGGAACGGCCCTAGTGGAAGTTGAGTAATACTACCTAGAAATCTTATACAATTTAATCTAGAATTTTTTATATTTGACATTTTGCGAAATCATAGCTAACGACGATAAGATTTTTTTTTAAATAGATAACAGTGGAATAGTATACGCTTGCGAAGCACTGGTGAAGAATCATAGAAGAGTTGAGCCCATCATGACGAATTCATCAGAAATTAACCACAATAGTTTCCAAAGAGGACCGCATGGAGGTCGACCTGGTTGAGTGTATAATTTTCCCCCCACTGATTATTACAGTTAGCATGGTTGCCACCGAATGCATATCCATAGTAATATTCATATCTACAAGTGATCACTTTCCATAGGAGAATAGGGACTGTTAGTAATTGGCTGTAGAAGAGCCACACCTTTTAGACCCCATAGTACATTGCATTCTGTCAGGTATATCTTTACACGGTTCTCCCTACATACCATCGTGTCAGATTCTTGAATTCGTCACGATGAACTAATTGATTTACTTTCATCATCACCTATCATCTCTCTCTGGTGCTCCGCCAGCGTATACCAATAGCGCAGTCTGGGCCATTATTCTATTTTTTCCCGTAAAAGAAACATTTTTCATCTGTGGGTAGTAGTATTCATCACGATGGGCTAACTGCCATTTCATTCTCACCTATCATCCTTTACTGATGCACCGCCAGCATATACCATTAGCGCAGGGGGGATTACCATTCTATTATTATACATTAAAAAACCTTGTATAGGGGATTATTAGCAATGGAGACTGAGAATCCCATTGCTAGCAATATACCCAACCAGGTCGACCTCCTCGCGGTTCTCCCTGGAAACTATCATGGTTAATTCCTGATGAATTCATCGTGATGGGCTAACTGGCCTGTTTTCATTCTCATCTATCACCCTTTACTGGTACTCCGCCAGCGAATCCCGTTAGCGCAGGCGGGGTTACCATACCATTTACACCCATCAAAAAAAAACCTTGTATATACTTACGGGTGGCATCGATGCTGACTGGAACGCTCTGCCGCCGCTCGCCCGTCAGGGAGTCGAGGACAGAACACGAGTACTGCGCGCGCGCATCCTCCACACCCACCGAGCGCACTATCAGCTTCCATCCGTCGCCCACGAGCAGTGTGGAGCCCGCTGTGACAACAGAATGACATGAATATTACAGGCATGAGTAATATGGAGACCGTCCTGATATCTGATAATAAAAAAATAACATTGGATACCTGACTTTCAACATATTCGTTACTGGACTAGTATCTATATATTAAAATCAAAATACGTGTATAGATATTGCTTTCTATTATTCAACCCTAGTATCAGAGGGAGACTTTGTTAAAAAGTCGTTTGCTTGGGCATCTTTGTCCCAATCGTGTTTCTATAGTGAAGCAGTTGTGTTTGCGTTGCTGTGTTTCGGTTTGAAAGGTAGGATATGGCAGTGAATTTACAAGGTACAGAGGAATAAATAATACCTAAGTCCTCAGGAATGGCAAAGCATGGGGGTATCATGGACAAAATAGTATGCACTGTTATCTATGGTACTGTTCATGTCTATAGGCGACGGTTACCACTTTCCATCAGGTGGGCCGTCAGCTTGTTTTCCATTCTAAGTTGTATAAAAAAGCACACTAAAATCAATACTAATTCCTGTCCGAGAAACTCTTAAACCAAATCAAATCCTTTTTGCGCAGTTGCCAAGCTGCGCCCCCAAACAGTATACTCTGTTATGTCCATGGTACTGCTCATGTCTATATTTTTTTTATACAAAATGAATGATGGAAAGTGGTAGCCGTCGCCTATAGACATATGCGACGGTTACAACTTTCCATCAGGTGGGCCATCAGCTTGTTTGCCATTTCAAGTTATATAAAAAAAAAAGAAAAACTGATTGACGTCGAGGTGTAATAAAAAGATAAAGTTTACGACTTGTGAGATCAGTAGATAATCAAGCGACTTCAAACAAGTATGTACGAGTATACTCTGTCGTTGTAAAAGTGCTTGATCAAGATGTTTGAAGCTCATTTGAACCTGCTTGAGCAAATATCAACAGGTTTTAGAACTTTCGCTTAATTTATTTATATTTAATTTATCGATAGATTTTAATGATAATATTTTTTATTGTAGAAAAACAATGATGCAATTTATGACTATTTAGGGTATCAAACGCGTTTCCAAATGTAATGTGATTTAAATAAAATAATTATGTAAATACTAAATGTACTTCATTCAAGTTAAAATCTAAGTTACTCTTTCAAGAGACTTTAACTATTTAAGTATTCTTCAGTATTCTGTAATGAACGATTGTGTCTCACAAAAAATCTATTTTAATTGTGACAAAACTAGTTATTTTGGGCTAAATATTTAACTATTGATCCGATTTTCATAACATTTTTATAGGAAAATTCTGTAAATATGTCCTATCAGATAAAAAAGAGAATTTTTTAAATCAGTTTAGAACTTACCATCAGGTGAGCCGCACGCTCGTTTGCCCCCTGTGTTGTAAAAAAAAAAAAAAAAAAAAAAAAAAAAAAAAAAAAAAAACTGACAGAGCTACGAGGTAAACATAAAAAAAAACACAACCTAACTAAGAACCTTTTTTTTTAAGTCACTTAAAAAGACAGAAGCATAGACAGACAGATAGGTACTTTATATTTTTTTTTCTCCAAACAGTTATAGTACTTGTAGTAAATTTATTGTAAATAGAAATAATTACAAGAGATTATTACACTGAGATATAATATTATATTATCTGTGCATTGAGTAAACTTACTTACCATCAGGTGGGGCGTATGCTTGTTTGCCATCTCAGTAGTATAAAAAAAACAATAGCGAGTCTTATCATTAAAAGGGTCTTTTCCAGGTAACCTTTGAACGGAGAGGAGCAATTATAAACTGTTTGATCGGAGGCACGATGAAAATTGTGTGCATTTTTAGAAACATATGGAGACGTAATAGAAACATACAACACATTTAATACATACACAGATGGTCGGCTGCGGGCAGTACCGCGTCGTTCCTGTACCAGGCTGCGACGGATGCATGTTCTCGCATCGCCGCCGGCACGACGCAAGTGAGTAAGGCTGGCCCTCCGGCTTCGGCCTGTGTGGATGTCACGCGAACTTGCCACTCCTGCCACACCACTGTAAACAGACAAGAACCTTTAATGATTTAGAACAATTATCTACTTGGGTCTTACGAGAGATTTTGCTTCACTCTGCGTGTTCCACCGCTTGTACAACGGATTGTGCTCAGAGGAATTATTCAATATGATGCCTACGGCCACTTTCTATCATCGTACGGCTCGCCATCGACATGGAGTTCACCCTCATACCCTACAGCCTAAATGGTCGCTTACAACGCGGTTTCGGAGATGCTTTCTCCCACGAACACTCAGGTTATGGAATGAGCTCCCTGCCAAGGTTTTCCCAAGAGACTACAGCATGGGGTTCTTCAAAAGGGAGGTAAAGAGGTTTCTTCAGAGTCGGCAACGCGCGCGTAATACATCTGGTACTACTGGCGTTCATAGGCTACGGTAACCGATTACCATCAGGTGGGCCGTATGCATGTTTGCCACCTCAGTGGTATAAAAAAAATGTACTTGAGCACCTCTGTCCCATTCGTGTTTCTGCCGTGAAACAGCTGTGTTTTCATGGCAGTGTTTGGTGCGATATGTCAATGAAATTACAGGTTACAAAGGTACAATACCTTAGTCCTCGGGAATGGCAACGCACGAAGGGTATTATGGGCGACACAGTATAGTCTGTAATCCCCATGGAACTGTTCATGTCAATAGGTGACGGTTACCACTTTCCATCAGGTGGGCCATCAGCTTGTTTGCCATTTTAAGGTGCACAAAAAAAATAAAATCCTGGGTTTCGAACAATAATTTTATATCATGCCCATGATTACCTTCGTACTGTTCTCTATCTATATAGGAAACTGAGAAATCGCACTGAAGATGTACATACTGCGATTTCATAGTAGTTTTCTTCTACAAACGTTTAGTTTGTATATTGAGGTTCCTGGCAAGTTATCTCTTTGAGACTACAGCACAGTGTTTGACTTTAAAAACGGCTTACATAAGATTTTTAGAGGCAACAAAACTGTCGGGTTTTGCAAGCGTGCATTATGTATAAAACACCAGTCAAATTCGAGTTGGACCTGCAAGCTGAGGATTTTGTATGCTTACTAATACTTTAAATATAAAAGTATGTTTTTTTAATATCTTAGAGCACCTTAATAATTTAAATAAATTACCAGAGGGAGACTTTGTACAAAAGTCGATTGCTTGGGTACCTCTCGTGTTTCAACCGTGAAGCAGTTGTGTTCGCATGGCTGTGTTTCGGTTTGAAGGGTGGGATATGGCGTGAATTTACTGGGTACAGAGGAATAACACCTGAGTCCTCAGGAATGGCAACGCATGGGAGGTATCATGGGCGAAACAGTATACTCTGTTATGTACATGGTACTGATCATGTCAATAGGCGACGGTTACCACTTTCCATCAGGTGGGCCGTCAGCTGGTTTGCCATTCTAAGTTGTATAAAAGAAAAACTAATTACTATAACATTTGGTGCAATGTAATATATGGGATGGAAAAGAATATATATAGGCTTTTTTGCCCCAGTCAGTAATCATATCCCGGTTACGGTTCTTTTAATAAAAATAAATAAATAACATTTACTTCAATACTAACTTTCAAATTCGTTTTCAAACTCAATTCATCTCTATTCAAATAGACTTGTTTACAAGCACTTTTAAATCGTCAATTTTTATGAATGCTGGATTCGGAAAATTGTTATTTGTTGAAAAGAGCTCGCAACAAACTCAAAAGTTACTATTTCAAATCTCTATTAACATAATATGTGTGTGTTTTTTTTATACAACTTAGAATGGCAAACAAGCTGAAGGCCCACCTGATGGAAAGTGGTAACCGTCGCCTATAGACATGAGCAGTACCATGGACATAACAGAGTATACTGTTTCACCCATGATACCCCCCATTTTTAAGGACTCAGATGTTATTCCTCTGTACCCTGTAAATTCACGTCATATCCCACCCTTCAAACCGAAACACAGTCATGCAAACACAACTGCTTCACGGTAGAAATACGAATGGGACAGAGGTACCCAAGCAATCGACTTTTGTACAAAGTCTCCCTCTGGTGTGTTTATTTAAATGTATTATGTCTGAAATTACATGGTCATTAAAAGCCTGTGCATGATCGACTAACACTATGCACATTTGTCATTCAAGCAATCGTTTAGTGTGTAACAGGCTTTCTTCATTAAGTGGTTAAAAAAGCCAGATCCAAAATATCCTTCGGTATCATTTAATGTACATTCTCACAACATTTCCATAATTCAAATTTCAACTTTCTATTTCCCTAACAGTATCACAATAAAGATTTTACGATATACTACTTGATAATTTACTGTAATTTGTCAAATACGGTTTACAACTTGTATAAAATTATGACACCCGTAAGACACTAAATCACGGAATGTTCCGAAACGTGGATATTTATTTAGGTATTATTTGCTTAAGCCAAAGCAAGTAGAACATCCCCGAATTCTATGAGAGAATAATTCTTGATTTACTCGTAATATATTCAGTCGAATTGGCGTCATTTCTCGGCAGGACGTCCGTAAATTTGCATCCTCAGATGAAGATATAGAGGAGTGCTCACCCCTAATTGTACTTGTCAGAACAAGGAAATCGTTTTGATGCGGAAACGTTGAGTTTTTCTTATTTCACTCGCAGATAATAGGGAGGCGATGGCTCCCGTCGCTTTATGGAGGTTTGCTCTCATTGTAACAGTTTTTATTGTTGCGGTTTTTATAATTATGCTCTGTAATTTCCCTTTGGATAATTATTTCTATGGGTGCCGTTTTTTTTGCAAAACATTTTCTTTTCTTAATTGCTTATATTATGGCCATCATTCATACGATACCAGTATCTCGTCTTATAGGCTATATGCAGTAGTAGTAGATTGTATGTACCCAGTTTTTTTAATGGGTGAAAATAACATGGTTTTTTTTTTTACAACACAGGGGGCAAACGAACATGCGGCTCACCTGATGGTAAGTGACTACCGCCGCCCAAATGGTAACCCCGTCTGTGCTATCGGTATACACTGTCGGGGCACCAGTGAAAGGTAATAGGTGAGGATGAAAAGGCAGGGCACTTAACCTATCATGACGAATTCAACGGCAAATTAGTCTCGACAGTTTCCAGAGGGAGCCGCGTGGAGGTCGACTTGATAGGGTATATTGATAGCGCTTTAATGGCTTATTGGTTAAGCCGTTAAAGCGCTTTGAGGTAACAAACAAACAAACTCATTTTCATATTTGTAATATTCGTAAAGATAGTAAGGACTAGCTGCTCAGGAGTCTTGTATGTATTATTGATTGGGCTGTTTCTTTAAAATGGTATTAACTGATTTCTTCCTTTGTATGTATCTCTTCTTTTATACAACTTAGAATGGCAAACAAGCTGACGGCCTACCTGATGAAAAGTGGTAACCGTCGCCTATAGACATGAGCAGCACCATGGACATAACAGAGTATACTGTTTCGCCCATGATACCCCCCATGCATTGCCATCTGATTGTTTCTTGCATAACACTACTGCTGCCCGTGAGAATCCGCAATCGGAGGAACAGCAGGGGTGCTGCCTACTCTTTAAAAAGGAATATTTACTTTTCTTGAAGGTTTCGATTCGGAAATACTACTGCTGGTAATTGATTCCACAGCGTGTTCATTTCAGAGTTCTCAAAGTGAAAGCTGATTTTCTGATTTTTTTTTTATTTTATCTAAAATATTTATGTATTCAGCAATTAAGACTAAATTAAGATTGTTTATTAACACTGGTATTTTCGAAGAAATTATAATATGAGCACATAATGTGTTATAATTTAATAATGTAAACCAAACAGGGTACATAATTATTATCCCTAAGGTTCCAAGAATAATTATCATATGTAATATGATGGCTACAGCGGGCACCATAATCTATTTTTTGATATTCCTGATGTTGTTTATATCTATTTATATTCATTAAAAGCTACCACTTTCTATACCTCTGTCCCATTAGTGTTTCAACCGTGAAGCAGTTGTGTTTGCATGGCTGTGTTTCGGTTTGAAGGGTGGTTTTTGGCAGTGAATTTACAGGGTACAGAGGAATAACACCTGAGTCCTCAGGAATGGCAACGCATGGGGGGTACTTTTACCACTTTCCATCAGGTGGGCTGTCAGCTTGTTTGCCATTTTAAGTTGTATAAAAAAAAAAAGTTGTTCATATCTGTTTATAATCATTAAAAGCTACCACTTTCTATATTACCTCTCTTTCACGCCCTTCCTTTCCTTTGGGTGTCATAAGAGGCGACTAAGGGAGGGCGAGGGATGGGCAGCAGAGTCTCTTTAAAAACATCTCTAAAGCCTAACTGCGGTAGCTAATCTGCCTGCCAAGCGTGGAAACTACTGGCAAAACCCCTTAAGGTAAGGCTTATGTTCAGCAGTGGACAGTTAAAGGCTGATATGATGATGATGTTTTACCAGAGGGAGACTGTACAAAAGTCGATTGCTTGGGTACCTCTGTCCCATTCGTGTTTCAAACGTAAATCAGTTGTGTTTGCATGGCTGTGTTTTGGTTTGAAGGGTGGGATATGGTGGGTTATAACACCTAAGTCCTTAGAAATGGCAACGCATGGAGGGTATCATGGGCGAAACCGTATACTCTGTTATGTCCATGGTACTGCTCATGTCTATAGGCGACGGTTACCACTTTCCATCAGATAGGCCGTCAGCTTGTTTGCCATTCTAAGTTGTATAAAAAAAAACATAACTAGTCCTTCAATTATATGACCCTATTTATATTATAGGTATGTTTTATTATTAGCAATTCCAATTAGCAATTCCCTTCGGCCATTACTCGTGCAAATGTCTTTTGAAAAATATTAAAGAATATTGGAAAGGAGTTTACATCGTAAAGGCAGAGTTGGGGCGATATTTCGAAATTGGTCCATATCTCCTCATCCATCCCGGCGGTAAGTGTTTGCCTGCAGCTATGGTGGCTATATTCCCTTTTTGCGTAAACAGCCCTACGGTATTGGCGCCCGGGGCGATGGCTCGATCCGAATTTTCAATATGGTCTCGATCTGCTTCACGGCTTTATAAAATAATGTACGTGCACATTGACGGATCAAGTTGTGTGAATTTTAAGTTTCTTTACTTAAATTCAGATAAACGTAGTGAAATCTGTTTATTTTATGAGTGAGTAAAATATATATTTTTTTATGCCATAAGAAGGTTTTTAATTCGTCGGATTACTTTTTGTCTATGTTATAGGTAACAATATACGCAGAAATGCATTTTTAATATTTATTTTATATAGCATAATTGGATTTTTTATTATTATTTTTTTTCAATATTGTATCATTAGAATGGTTTTTTTTAGTGAGTGCAGATGTACCAATACACTTGTAAAACTCAATAAAGATTATATATATATATATATATATATATATATATATATATATATATATATATATATATATATCATTTATTCTGAAGATATTTTGAGTCTTGTCAATTAATAAGGGTTAAGTCCCAAGTTGATTCTATTTTAATTTAGTGACAATTGAACGAAGCAATTTTTCTTTACATTTTGCGTTCTAAATTTAAATGTTTTAAATCAAATTTCTATACTACACGATACATTTCTTCATTAATCAGTGTACTTTAATAATTTAAAAAAATTATTTATCCATTAAATTTTAATACACCTAGACAGTGTAAATGGTGGACTTAACATTATATGGTGTTTCTACCAGCTCTTTCTGTCTTTATACCAGCCAACCGCAAACACGAATAATAGGAAATTGAATTGATGGAGCATTTTGAATTCCTACAGGAATAAATTGCTGAAACACTTTGTATAATAATCTAATAATGAGTAAATCTAATCACAATAATATAGTTTTTTAATATTTGGTAACTTAATTCACTTATAATCGTATTTACTGATATTGCTCACAACTCAGGTTACATGTATATTTACATAACCAATAACACAACTTTAAAAATATTTGTAGTGTAATGTTATTTAATTCCTCAAAATTGTTTACTTCATTTCATACTGTATAATTATGTTAAAGCAAATGCTGTGAATACCTTTAATAGGCGTGTGCATTAATATTGTATTGTATTTAATGTTTGTTATATGTGTTATAATGCAATATGCTGTTGGTGTTCCTTTAAATAAATAAATAAATTATACGATATAATGTCAAATTAGGTGGATAGTTTTTTTTTGGACAAAATGTATTCGATTAGTGATGTTAACTTAATCACAATTTATTTAATATTTTTATACTAATTATATAAGTACATATGTATAAGTATAAGTCAAGTACAACCAGTAACTTATATTTGAGTGATCAATAGCATGATGCAACAAAAGTACGTAATATACGCATTTAAATTGGGTAGAAACACGTAATTTTTAAATTTCGAACGCGCTCGGTCTGATAACAGAGAAATGTGCGTCCCCGATTTTTTTTTCTTTTGATTTTCTATTTTTTTTTATACAACTTAAAATGGCAAATGACCTGATGGCCCACCTGATGGAAAGTGGTAACCGTCGCCTATAGACATGAGCAGTACCATGTACATAACAGAGTATACTGTTTCGCCCATGATACCCCCCATGCGTTGCCATTCCTAAGGACTTAGGTGTTATAACCCACCATATCCCACCCTTCAAAACGAAACACAGCCATGCAAATACAACTGCTTTACGGTTGAAACACGAATGGGACAGAGGTGCCCAAGCAAACGACTTTTGTACAAAGTCTTTCTCTTTACTCGTTCTTTTATAACAATTATTTTGTTAAACAATCCTAATCAAATAATCATTGATATGGACTTTCGCAAGATAACGCCTAGTTCAGTGAAATATTTATTTTCTTTTTGTTAAATAGATTTTAGTTACTTTGCAAGTGGAAGTTAAATAATTGACGGGCGCTACCTTCGTGGCTAAAGTTGAAGTGAAGTAACGTTTTTGATCGAGTATTTCACTCAAAGGTCGGCAATAACTTAGCCAAGTTAAACTTTTCATAAACACTCCGACAAAATTTAATGTAAACTAATTAAGTCGCATAGGATTAAGCTATTGGAATATACGGAACCCGACGTTTGGTATTGCGGTTTTTTTTTATATAAGGAACGACAATTAGATGTCCCATATGTTTAATATTACTGTAGATATAGACTAGGCGAATCTGACAGCATATCAGAACAGAGTAAAGACAGGTACAATTTTTTGATATAGGCCAATGAATTTTTGTAAAAGAAATTATAAGAAAAAGTAGAAAAAATTAGCTAAATAAATGCCTACATGGCAAATTATGTCATAAAGGCAACTCGTTTTAGATACAAATTGTATTTTTTTATAGTAGTTAGACACTAAATAAAATTAGTCAATAAATACTAGATGGCGTTGGAATCGAGACTTGTTCTTTTTTTTGATATTTTGCAATTAAAGGTAATTTCAAAATGTATCTTTTTTTTTATACAACTTAGAATGGCAAACAAGCTGACGGTCCACCTGATGGAAAGTGGTAACCGACGCCTATAGACATGAGCAGTAGCATGGACATAACAGAGTATACTGTTTCGCCCATGATACCCCCCATGCGTTGCCATTCCTGAGCACTCAGGTGTTATTCCTCTGTACCCAGTAAATTCACGCCATATCCCACCCATCAAACCGAAACACAGCTATTTAAACAGCTGCTTCACGGTTGAGACACGAATGGGATTCTAAAAACAATTGTAAAATTTCTAAATTGGCGAGTGGTTATTATTATTATATATGAATGTAAAGTTACAGATAATACACGATTTTTTCCAGAATGAATTAATTATACGCACAATTACGATATTTCTTTCTATGTAGTGTTTTTTTTTTACAAAATTGTACAATACATGAGAATAAAAACAAAAAATATGATAAATTATTACTATATCAGTAAATGATAAATAAAACGACTCGCCAATTTGAAAATTATCACACAAAATATTTTTTTTATAAAATATTGAGACTCAAGTCTCTAACATCATCTAATATTTCGTGTCCCATTTTTTACTGTACTGTATACTGCAGTACCTTCCCTAATTTTTAAACGTTATCGATAGAGAAAATTAAAATTTCGTCGCGCCCGCGCCCATTAGAGTCCCGTGAGTTTTCAATCTTGAGAAATTAATTATTCCGACTTCAGTTTTAAATCATTTAAATGTATTAATAATGACTTTACACTGATCTTGCTAATATCAATTACAGTTATTTACTAAATATTATATTTACCAGAGGGAGACTTTGTACACCAGAGGGAGACTGTACAAAAGTCGATTGCTTGGGTACCTCTGTCCCATTCGTGTTTCTACCGTGAAGCAGTTGTGTTTGCATGGCTGTGTTTCGGTTTGAAGTGTAGGATATGGCGTGAATTTACTGGGTACAGAGGAATAACACCTGAGTCCTCAGGAATGGCAACGCATGAGGGGTATCATGGGCGAAACAGTATACTCTGTTATGTCCATGTTACTACTTTTGTCTATAGGCGACGGCCACTTTCCATCAGGTGGGCCGTTATCTTGTTTGCCATTCTAAGTTGTATTAAAAAAAAAAAGTACAACGGGCGAGCTTAATTCTGTAAGAGTTCTCTTCCAGCAAACCCTGAGTGGAAAGGAGCATTAATTACCAGCGGGCAGTGTGCGTACAATAATAGGAGGAAACAGTATAGTTGTTTCTATTAAGAAATAATAAATATGTTGACATATATATAAAGTAACTCATATAATTAAAATCAAAATACATATAATACATATAATATCTCTTCACATACAAAATACGTACATAGACATAATAAGTTTATGAGGACAGAAGATGATCTTTTAATTTTGTAATACGTACTTATATCACTGTTTAAACTCTAAAAAAAACACTTTTCAAGCGGTCGTCCAGCGAAGCTGTCTACATCAGTGCGATGCGTCAGGGGGGAAAGGGATTGTTAGTAATGGAGACTGAGAATCCCATTGCCAGCAATATACCCAACCAGGTCGACCTCCTCGCGATTCCCCTTGGAAACTATCATGGTTAATTCCTGATGAATTCATCATGATGGGCTAACTGGCCTGTTTTCATTTTCATCGATCACCCTTCACTGGTGCCCCACCAGCGTATACCAGTAGCGCAGGTGGAGCAGCCATTCCATTTCCATCCATCAAAAAAAAAGTGCGATGCGTCACGAATTGTTATGTAATCTGAGGGCCTACCATGAAATGTTTTCTGAAATTTCGGAGCTAAACGAAACACAAATTTGATGTTAAAATTACATAATACATGCCGTTTGGAAATATTAAAAATGTTAAAATATCGTTCCTTTGGACTTTTATGATAGGATATATGACGAACGAAATGTTAAACTCTATTTTCATATATATCCAGAGGGAGACTTTGTACAAAAGTCGATTGCTTGGGTACCTCTGTCCCATTCGTGTTTCAACCGTGAAGCAGTTGTATTTGCATAGCTGTGTTTCGGTTTGAAGGTGGGATATGGCGTAAATTTACAGGATAAAGAGAAATAACACCTGAATCCTCAGGAATGGCAACGCATGGGCGGTATCATGGGCGAAACAGTATAGTCTGTTATGTCCATGGTACTGCTCATGTCTATAGGCGACGGTTACCACTTTCCATCAGGTGGGCCGTCAGCTTGTTTGCCATTCTAAGTTGTATAAAAACAAAAAATATTTATTGATTCGATTTTGGTATAAACAAAACACGAAATTGAGTCCGAAATTTCGGAATTTCATTTCACGGTAAATCCGCTGTTCGGGGCATGTTAATAGTGTTGAACCACTGGTTGTTCTTTACACTGTGGCTATATTATTCCATTATACGCAGTTAAAGTAGTCCCGCGGGGCTGAGAAGTTTCTCTCGTCATTAATGTGACACAACACGTACGGTTTATATTAATATATTATATTATACATAGGCATTTATATAAACAAATATAATGGTGGCAATAAATAGATAGATAGAAAATTTATTTGCATTACTTACAGCACACAGACAATAACAGACATAGGTAGATAGATATGTACAGTGAAAATAGATAAAAGAATGCATTTTTTTATACAACTTAGAATGGCAATCAAGCTGACGGCCCACCTGATGGAAAGTGGTAACCGTCGCCTATAGACATGAGCAGTACCATGGACATAACAGAGTATACTGTTTCGTCCATGATACTCCCCATGCGTTGCCATTCCTGAGGACTCAGGTGTTATTCCTCTGTAGGTGTAAATTCTTTATTGAACAATAAAACTTTGTACAAGTGGCGAGCTTAATGCCATATGGCATTCTCCACCAGCTAACCATTAGGTTAAAACAGAAAGCGTATGAAGGGCGGATGTGGTGAAAATATGTGACATGATCATACATAAGAAATACATATTTATGAAAATATTAAAACATTATCTCTGATATGCCTTTTTTCTTGCAAAATATCTGAATTCTTTTTTCTTTTTTGAGCCATTTATGACACACGTAAATTAATGAATAAAATGATACAATCTGATTATTTACATTTTTTCAAATATAAAACAACATATAAAACAAAAACAAAAAAAAAAAAAGAATTCAATATACATATTTTTAATAAGTATCATGTATAGGTCACCTTTATTTTAAAAAAAGTGTCGATAGGTTAGCAAATTCGTTTACCGCCATTTGACATAATAAAAATATTAATACAACTGTAAGCGTGTTTGCGAGACATTCTCTGACGTCAAGCTGTCTGTGAGTTACGTATAAAAAAAAAAATAATAATATTTACTCCTTTATTTTAAGTATTCCGCCGCCTTCGCTAATGTTTCCAATAATACGTGTTTTATTTTCGTCTGAAGGGCAAAGAAAAACGGAAATGTCAAAGTTATTTTACAATATATTCATGTATTATTTTTCATTTCATAACATCCGAGCAAAGTTTTGATTCCAATATGAAATGTATTTCCATTCCAAAATAAATTATATATACATATATATATATATATATATATATATATATATATATATATATATATATATATATATATATATATATATATATATATATATATAATAAAAGAGTGCCCACCTGATTGAATGTGGTAACCGTCGTATAGGTACACATAGACGTAGTATACTGTTTCGCCCATGATATCCCCTATGCGTTGCCATTTCTGAGGACTCAGGTGTTATTCCTCTGTACCCAGTAAATTCACCTACACTTCAAACCGAAACACAGCTATGCAAATAAAAAATTATACAGGTATAATAAAAAATAGGCCGTGTAGATTCCGTCATAGAATAGGCCACCCCTTCCTTTCTCATGGGTGTCGTAAAAGGTGACGAAGAGAACTTAATAGTAGAGGGATGGGCAGCAGCGTCTCTTTTAAAACATCACTAAAAGCCTAACTGCGGTTGCCAACCCATCTGCCAAGCGGGGCGACAACTGGCAAAACTTCCCTTCTGGGCAAGGCTTATGTACAGCAGTAGACAGTTTACGGCTGACATGAATAAATAAAATATCTATCATTGTATCTATTATTTTTTATAGAAAACACAGAGAGAATTAAAAAACTTTTCCCTTCCATTTAGATAATACAATATTGCGAACTATTTTTAAAGCTTTCAGCTGAATTAAACAGCTTTCACCTAAAAGCTCTAGCCCACTACTGACCACGTGAAAGGAAGTGCTTTGCAAATTTCATTACTGTATTTTTCACATTAGATGTGCTTTTAGATTTTTTTTTTTATTAGCTTTTAGCTGAGTATTTGCTTGAAATTATTTCAACATCGTTGATTGAAAATAAAGTAAAAAAATACTTTTTTTTTCGGGGATTTTTGGTTAACATATAAAAACAAGTTATATATTGGTATCGACGACGCTTAAGAGACTAGAAATAGACTCGAATTGTTTCTTGTTTGCTACTAGTTTAAAGTATTTATTATTTAATTTTATTTAAATAATTTCTTTAAAGTTTTAGCCTTTTTATGTAACTTAGAATGACAAACAAACTGACGGCTTACCTGTTGGAAAGTGGTAACCGTTGCCTGTAGACATGAGTGTGTGTTTCTACCGTGAAGCAGTTGTGTTTGCATGGCTCTGTTTCAGTTTGAAGGGTGAGATATGGCATGAATTTACAGGGTACAGAGGAATAACACCTGAGTCCTCAGGTATGGCAACGCATGGGGGGTATCATGGGCGTTACAGTATACTCTATTACGTCCATGGTCCTGCTCATGTCTATAGGCGACGGTTACCACTTTCCATTAGGTGGGCCGTCAGCTTGTTTGCCATTCTGTTGTATAAAAAAAAATTCTTAGTTTTACTTAGTAAGTTTTTATTAAATGAGTCCACAAGTAAACCGAAAACTTCTCTTAACAATATCCTGTCCAGTTAGAAAGAAAATTAAGATGACAGCAATAATCTCATCGGGTATATACGACAATGACGTCATTACACCAAGTTTACTAAGTAAGATCTTTTGGCAGAAAGCCACGAGGCCAATTCCCTCTTTATTATGCCACATACACCGTGATTGGGCGTAAATAATAGTATAATAAATTCATAGGATCATCCTCGCCTTATGAAGTGATGGCAATTTATGTCGGAGTCGAAATTCCGTATTTATGTGAAACGAATGAATGAAGACAACGTATATGGGATTTGGGAGACGATTTCGATTACTGTGTTTTTTTGCTATTTTTATGTGTTTTTACTTGTCATTCGGAAAGTTATTTCTTTTTTTTTAATATTAATTTATACATGAAGGTAATTTGCATTTGAAAGTCTTTAGAATGCCTTTTGTTAAACTCTGTAGTATATCTTTGTACTATTCATTAATAATGATAATAACAGAATGATTTAACCATTTTAGTGCCATTGATTTTTACTCATATTTACTTAAAAATGCCAAAGAAATCTTTGTCGTGTTGATGTCATTTACTCTTGTCTCTAAAAACTGTATCTCCTCCAAAACTTACCCAATTTTAATATTTTTTTTTTACAGCAAGCTAAACAGCGACTGATTTCACGAGCGCTATGACGTATCTAGTGTAGGTTGTGAAGTGCATTTGTTTTTTTAATGAAATATTCATTAATGGTATAAAACCTTTGCGTTTAAACACTGTATGAGCTGTTACTTCTCTTATGTTATTTGGTAGCAATATCAGTTTTTTTTTAAACTAAGCTACACATATACATACTTGCAGATAAAAACATAATTTTCCAAATCGGTTTACAACTGACACAAGTTATGAGCTAACAAACATTAAAAAAAACATACATACAACTGAATTCAGAACTTCCTTCTATTTAACCCTTCTTTCCATGATTTTTTTTTATTGGTGAAATAAATCAAGGTGATATAATTCATGTTCAAAATTAAAGAATAAATGGTTAAAAAAATAAATTTGACAGCTATGGATTTCTTTCTGCAATGGACATTAAAAAGGTATCCAGACACGATCTATTTAAAGTGAACTCGGTCTTTTATATAATTTTTGGGCATTCAATGTTATGATGGAAATTTCCACCATTATGCAAAGAAGGGTTAAAGTCGATTGAAAAACAAAGTCTTCAATAAAGAGAGTGATATATTCACCCCACTCTTTATCCATTTCTGTATTGCTTTACGTTCGACCTCAGGGTTTGAGTATCTCTCTTGTACTCTTAAACAATCTCCGGCATCAAGATTAAAAGGCATTTGTGTACAAAGCAATTTGCTTGACAATGTCTTTTTTTTATACAACTTAGAATAGCAAATAAGCTGATAGGCCACCTGATGGTAAGTGGTAACCGTCGCCTATAAACATGAGCAGTACCATGGACATAACAGAGTATACTGTTTCGCCTATGATACCCCCATGTGTTGCCATTCCTGAGGACTCAGGTGTTATTCCTCTGTAACCTGTAAATTCACGCCATATCCCACCCTTCAAACCGAAACACAGCCATGTAAACACAACTGCTTCACGGTTGAAACACGAATGGGACAGAGGTACCAATGCAATCGACTTTTATACAAAGTCTCCCTCTGGTAATCTATACTAGCATATCTATACTGTCGTAACTATACTAGCGCAAATTGATGTCTTATATTTTGTCAAACAGCTATTTACTACATTTAATAATATAATCCCATCGTAGAAAATTACAGGCTAAAAGAAACATAAATCAAAGGTCGCGCGTTTGTCAAAAATATCCAAAGCCACTCCATTATATCTCATTCATAATTCTTTCTGTTTCCATAAAGATTATCAAGCCACCATTACTTATCTTGATTAACCAAAAGAACCGCCCAAGCATAACTCAAGCGGACTGGTCCGAGGGAGCATTGCATCTCGGTCGCTTAAACGGAATGCCTAATGTGCTTGTCCTGGCTGAATTATTGGCGGAACGGACTAATGGACTTGGTGTCCCGCGATACCGCTTGATTTATGTACAACTCCGATGTTTTCTGTGCGGTTCTTTATCTATTCACTTTGTAGCTAGCTGCGATCATTGCCCAATCTTTACTTTTGATCGTTGACTTTGTACGGACAGATAGAATGATAATATAGTTTCCCTTTCACTGCACATTCGCGAAAGTCGATCGCTGAATGTTTTTAAGAGCAGATTAAAAGAGCATTTTCTGAACTCATAAATTTATTATGTTTATGTAGATTTTCTTAGTGGTACTAAGTACATATAAATAATAAAAAATGAAATATTTGTTTTTTTATCATTATTAATAAGTACACTATAATATTACTTATGCGTTGCTTATCAATGTAAAGTATCAATTTAGACGTAAGACTTATTTTTTCAAACATGCTTGGAAATGTGAGCATTATTTTGACAATCTTCTTAGAGATAAATCAAAATTGCCGTACTGTCCAGATACATGCGGACAGCGGCCGGCAAAAGTTGTATGAAAATCCGTGTCTGTCATCCAAAAAATGTCTGTCTGTCCAAAAAAGACGCCGTTTATCGTATCTCCTCACTTTCAGGGCACTTCCCTTGATAAAAAGTCAAGTCTAGGAATTCTGGGCGTTGATATATCTTGCGACGTCCAGTTTTGCGGTCATCTGGAGGAGAAGGCTAAGATAGCTTCCAAAAAGTTAGGAGTGCTCAATAGGGTGAGACGATATTTCATGCCAGAACACCGCCTGAAATTATATAAAGCCCAAGTCAGGCCGCATATGGAATACTGTTCTCACCTGTGGGCAGGAGCGCCACAGTACCAACTCCTTCCGTTAGACCGCATTCAAAGTCGGGCGGCTCGAATTATCGATAGTCAACGCCTTACTGTCCGACTTGACCCATTGAAACTGCGCAGAGATGTTGCGTCTCTGTGCATCTTCTACCGAATTTATCATGGGGAGTGTTCTGAGGAATTGTTCGGATTGATACCTGCTGCTGATTTTCACCACCGTACAACCCGCCACAAACTAAAGTTTCATCCCAATCATCTGGACGAGTGGCGGTCTTCCACCGTGCGTTTTTCAAGGCACTTTCTTCCACGCACAACCATTCTTTGGAATCAACTTCCAGCAGCAGTATTTCCGAACCGATACGACAACATAACCTTCAAGAAAAGAGTATATTCCTTTTTAAAAGGCCGGCAGCACACCTGCAATGCCGCTGGTGTTGTGGGTGATCATGGGCGGCGGTAGTCACTTACCATCAGGTGAGCCGCATGCTCGTTTGCCCCCTGTGTTGTAAAAAAAAAAAAAAAAAAAAAAATGTTTGCGACCAGATAAATTACTATGGAAACTCATATCTGTCCTGTAATTTAAAAATGGAATGACCTTTTACTTCAAAACATGGCTACCAAGGAGGTAATTAATAAAAAGTTTTATTTAAATTTCGAACTGGCTTGCAAATAGAAATCTGTTTATTGAAAAAAAAAGCAAAGGAACATTATGGTGCGTGAAAAATTATTATTGTTCGTTATTCATCATTGAATTTAAAAAAATAAATTGTGTTTTTGATTTCCGCGCATTGTTTGAGAAAAGTACTATATAAGCCTTGGCCACAACTAGACATTGATGGATTCACGTATGTGTGCCTCAGCTTCGCCTTGGACCACATTTGCACGTTCGTCCATTAATGCCTCAGTTGCTGGCCGCTGCAGTAATGTACTATTAACAACTGGCTTAATTTATTTTATTTTAACAAAATGTTCATATTTTTTATTTAATTTAATATTGTGAATAGTACATTGTAAATATTTTATCATAAAACTTGAAATAGAGTGTGTACAAATAGATTTTGCTTCGCTACAAGCAGTTTTTTATCCACAAAGAAAAACGGCAGCTTCAATCGGTGTAAACTTAATTTGAACCAGAAATTTCAAAGAGAAATTCATAAATCAATTTCGAATTGAAGACATAATCATGGAAATTGATTCCTGCTGCTGAATTTTGTCATCATATAACCCGCTATAAACTAAAGTTCCATCCCAACCATCTGGAAGAATGGTGGACCTCTACCGTGCGTTTGTTAAAGCACGTTCTTTCAAGCACTACTACGCTTTGGAGTCAACTTCTAGCAGCAGTATTTCCGAACCGATACGACATCGTAACCTTCAAGAGCATATTCCTTTTTAAAAGACTGGCAGCATATCTGCAAGTCCTCCGGTGTTGTAGGTAATCATAGACGACGGTAGTCACTTACCATCAAGTGAGCTGCATGTTCGTTTGCCTTCTGTGTTATAAAAAAAAAATGCGTAATGCAGCCACGAAAAAAATTAAACGAATCTAGAAACTTCTTTGAAAGTCTCTACTGAATATTTAACCAACCCATGTCGTGTGTAGTCAAAGCTTACTTTTTATATGAGGAGATTGTACAAACACTAAAACAAACTTAACAGATTTCGAATTGAGTGCTTTCGAAGAAAATTCAGACACTGATATCTGTATCTTTACTTGGATATTTTTTATTTTTAATTACGAGCAGTAAAAAATAAATTTCTCATATTTTTATTGTATTTTATTGTATTATATATTCAAGTTTTTACTGGGTATTATTTAGTTTATCTTTTATTGTACAGTTATTACCCTTATACATTCTACAGTTTTCTGTCAGCTTCTCAAAAGGTTGACTGTAAGAGATCCCTTTATGGGATAAGTCCGCTATTGTATATTAAATCTTTCAATGTATTCAATGTGAATTATGTACAATAAAGATTTTACAATACGATACAATACTTAATTAGTATGTAATTATATACATTTTATATTATATTTATTTGATCTATATTTCTTTCTTTTTTATTATTTTTTTTAGTGGTATTTCGCGGCTCACTTTTGGCCACAACAGAATATCAGTGTTTTGCTCTTTTTAGGGCAAAGCAAAAAGCTGAGTTGTGGCCATTTTGTATTACTGTGGCACACGCATGAAGATAAAAAAAATTATTATGCATTCTGATTTTGTTTTTGGTTTTTTTTTTTAATCTTTTGTACATGTATCTTTTTTATCTTTTTTCACTTTGCTTTTGAATCTTTTGCTGTTTGTGTGCTGTAAGTGATGCAAATAAATTATTTATCTATCTATCTATCTATATACTAAGGTGTTACAAAATCAGGGTAGATTCCGAAGATTCTATCTTGTAAATTAAGATAAAACGTTATACATATTGTTTATTAGTTGTCATTACCCATTGCTGGGCTCATGCCCCTCTCCATAAAAGGAGAGTATAACTTGATCGAGGAACGAATTTTTTTAATGGCTGGCAATGGAATAGTTAACAACAGGTAGGCTTAAGATTAACATTGGATTCAAGAGTTACCCTACTGTATTTATATTTGTTGTTTTATTTAATATTATTATTGTTTTTTTTATTATTTTTTTTTTATTTAGATTTTAATTGAACTGAATTTAATTTAGCTGCTTTTGTATACTATTTTTTTTTGTTCTTGTTTTGTGCGCCACTGTGTGGGTTGCATGCTTCTTTGATGAAATTATTTTTTTCTTTCTTTCAACATGGACAAGACTAAAATCATATCTAACGTACATGTCACCGGTTACGATTGAGAACACTACGCTCGAAGTTGTCAATGAGTATGTTGTAATACCTGGGACAAGTCGTCCGAATAGTTAAGTTTAACTTCGATCGAGAGGTCAACCGATGAATCCAATGCAGCCGGGCAGCGTTCGGGAAACTAGGCCACATCTTTTCATCCAAAATACCTCAAAGTTTGTAGACGAAGGTCTTTAACCAGTACGTGTTGCCAGTGACGACTTATGGAACCGAAACATGGTCCTACGCTATTGCCCGTATGCATAAGCTTCAATATACTCAGCGGGCTATGGAGAGGGCTATGCTCGGAGTCGCTTTGCGTGATAGAATCTGAAACGAAGATATCCGCAAAAGGTCCAAAGTAACCGACATAGTCCGAAGGATAAGGCAAGCTGACGTGGCAATGTACTGGTCACATAGCTCGAAGAACCGACAACTGATGAGGAAGAAAGATACTTGAATGACGACTCTAAATGGGCAAATGCGCACTAGATGGAGTAATAACCTCAAATGCATTGCAAGGAGTCAGTGGATGCAGGTGGCTCAGGTGTCCGTTACTTATGGCAGTCTATGGGGGAGGCTTATGTCCAGCAGTGGACGGATGATGGCTGAAATGATGATGATGACTGGAATAGCTATCCCGGTAGTATCATCAGTATACACTGGCGAGATAGCGGGGATGATAGTTGGTCCGTCGTAATGAATTCATCAAGAATTAACCACGACGATTTCTAAAAGAGACCGTGTGGAGATCGACTTAACAAGATTATTACTAGCAATGGAGCTGCTAAAAATCTCTTCCCTCCCCCTCACCAAGCGCTAGTTTTAGATAGATAGATAGATACTCTTTATTGTTTCCTCCAAAAGATTACAATAGTTAACTTATTATAAATATAAATAATTACAAGAAATAATCACAATGAGAAAACAATGGGCGATCTTATCGCTAAGAGCGATCTCTTCCAGGCAACCTTTGGATGGAGAGGAGTAATTATAAACAATTTGGTGGGAGACACGATGAAAAATTCTATTAGTTCTAAATATGGGAGATGTGATACATATAATAATATAAATATTATCCCTTTTCATCACACACACACACTCGCACGAAGCACGTACGCAAGCACGCACACACGCACGCACACGCGCGCACACACACGTATATATTTATATATACATACACATACATGTATATAAATGCCTACGCAAATACATAAAAATACTGTAGGTGTCTGAAGAAATAAGTATGCTAACCAGACAAATAAACAAATTAGGAAGATGACAACTTGCTCAAATAAAAATCCTTAAGTTTTGTTTTAAAACTAGCCAGACATTTTATATTTCGTATGGAGTTTTATTTTGTGTTTTTCCTTCCCATGCTCTCTTTAGTACAGGTACCTGTTGTGTTTTTTCCTTATTCATCACTGTATACTGTGCCACCACATGAATATCTTGATGAAAACTAATATCGTTGATGTGAACGCTAATATTTAGTACTGACATATATACAATCACAGTAAATGGTTTTACTGCTTGAAGCCATTGGATCAACTCCGATAAATTGATTTACTGCCCACTCAGGTATTAATTGTTTTGTACGCTCTGGATATTCTAGGAACCAAACAATCCTTTGTGAAGAGTAAGTCGATAATATGGAGTCTGACATTATATATATATATCGTCGTCTATAGACATGAGCAGTACAATGGACATAACAGAGTATACTGTTTCGCTCATGATACCCCCCATGCGTTGCACTTCCTGAGGATTCAGGTGTTATTCCTCTGTACCCTATAAATTCACGCCATATCCCACCCTTCAAACTGAAACACAGCCATGCAAACACAACAACTTTACGATTTGCTTTACACAATGCTTGCATTTATAACAATATAAATTTTAGCCCATCAACTAAACATTCAGTCTTAGCTAATATGGATCACACGGCATATACTACATCACTCTAGATATATTATTAAAAAAATATATTAAATTAAAAATATGAATATTTTGTTAAAATAAATTAAATCAGTATTATTAAATAAGTCTTACGTCTAAATTGATACTTTGATAAGCAAAGCACATTAAGTAATATTACAATGTACTTATTAATAAATATTATTATAAGACTTAGAAAATCCGAACTTAAAATTTCAAGTAAATTATTTATTTTAGATATTAACAGACAGATAAAATGCTTGATATAACATAAGAAAACAGCAGTGCGGGAGTGGAGTACGCTTTGTGAATTTTATTACGGGGAAGCTGTTATATTATATACATTTTTTCTGAATTATAAATTTCTTGTTGATTTATGGCTATGTGCCGATGTTATCAATATTTAACTAGATGCACGACACTGTTTATTCCTTGTAAAAACCGTATTAGATAACTAGGTTTTTTTTTCGTGGAAAACCCGTTTACCATTCCGATTACGGAATGGGAACTTAATTTTCTTTTTATAAATTAAATCCGATAACTGATTTGGTGTGTAAAATACGAAATGATAGTTGTATCAAGGGGGGGGGGGGTTACCAGTACTTGCCACGCTTGGCAAAACCCTCCATAGGAGAGGTTTATGTTTAGCTGTGGACAGTTAAAGGCTGACAAGAATATCATTTTGTAAAACTACAGTCTGTCAAATAAAAATTTGCTTGCTAATATTGGCAAAACACGTTCGAAATGTAGCATCGATAAAATATGCGAAAAATATATTTATAATTTGTTTTAAATTAACAATTATTTTGTTGAGAATATTGAAATGAAATTTATTTTAAAATTACAAACCTAAACATACATCAGACAACGTGATCTCCTTAAAATATCTTGATATCTACACCCTGTTATAAAAACAATTTTCACCAACATTCGATTTCTTGCAGCGTCTGATGAGGGTATGACATGTCTAGAATAATAAATGTTGTGGACTGCGCCTCGTCCACTGTTAAGGACAGGTCAGTTTGTTTGTTTGTATTCGTATCTGTGAGGGTAACAGGCCAATGGGTAGGTATGTGTTGATTTTAGGTTGTAATAAATTTACATCGTACTTAGATAGATACTCTTTATTGTTTCCTCCAAAAGATTACAATAGTAAACTTATTACAAATATAAACAATTACAAGAAATAATCACAATGAGAAAACAATGGGCGGCCTTATCGTTAAAAGCGATCTCTTCCAGGCAACCTTTGGATGGAGAGGAGTAATTATAAACAATTTGGTGGGAGGCACGATGAACAATTCTGTTAGTTCTAAATATGGGAGATGTGATACTTAAATATGATTCAAATAAATTTTATTAAATTTCTTCTATTATTGTGCTTATAATTGCGATAATAGATCAAACCCGGTGCAATGTCCCTGTCTCTGATAGGGCACAATCTGATTGGTATCTTTCTTTACTAATCCTAAAGTTATACAGTCTTTTACTAAATACATAACACTATGGTATTTGTATTTCTTAATATTATATTTATACAATTAACTTCAAATTTGCAAGTAATCTTTAATTAAATTTCAAGGAGAAATTGTCTCGTGCAATATGAGTAATGGAATGTCGTCCCAGATTTTTATTATTCATGAAAAAAAAATGTATAACTAAGTATTTGTACATTCCACAAAATACGTAACTTTTTGGTTTGATGGATTGCAATAGTAGGAACGTGAGGTATTTTAACATTAATTAAAAAAATATATTTCACATGATCTCTTATGGAAATTGTAATGCCTTATGTGTAAGTATTTATGTATTTTTTTTTAATGATAATGGAATGGCAACTCCGCCTGTGCTATCGGTATACGCTAGCGGGGCCCCAGTGAGGGATGATAGGTGAGGATGAAAGCAAATCATTTAGCTCACGCACGCACGCACGCACGCAAGCACGCACGCACGCACGCACGGACGCACGCACGCACGCACGCACGCATGCACGCACGCACGCATGCATACACACGCACGCATACACACGCACACACGCACGTACGCACGCACACAGACACACACACACACATATATTCTTATTTATGTAAGTTTATATTCATATGTTTTTAATTAATTATTAATATTGTATTTTGAAATATATATATAATGATTTGTAATTTATGTAAATTTTTATTTTAATTTCTGTTTAGCACTACTACTGTCCACTCACTACTTCCTATGCCACTGTGTTAGGTTGACTGAAAAAATTTTCTTTGTTTAGTTAAGTTCGCCTTTGCTAACATTTTTATTAACGTATTGTTGTTACTGTATATTTTAGTGCAATAAAGAAAAAAAAACAAATATATATATATATATATATATATATATATAAATAAATATAAACTAGTATATCTTAACACATAGGTTGCTCTATATACCGATTAACGCGGGCAGAGCCGCGGGAAATAGATAGAACGACATAATTTTAAGGCTAATTAAGTCATTAATGGCGGAGAACTGGTAATGTCGAGCGTTCATAATCTAATGTATGCGTAATGAGACGTCAAAAAGTGTTTCATTATTCATGGAAATAATGAATACGTATTCGTTTTACGTCGTAAAAAAGTTATTGCCACCAGTTGCCTTATGTGGCGGTTGTAATCTACAGCATTACGCTCTGTAGCATAATTTTATTATTTGAATACTTATATATATATATATATATATATATTATACAACTTAGAATAGTAAACAAGCTATCGACCCACCTGATGGAAAGCGGTAACCGTCGCCTAGAGACATGAGCAGTACCATGGACATAACAGAGTATACTGTTTCGCCCGTGATACCCCCCATGCGTTGCCATTCCTGAGGACTCAGATATCTGTATAGATATCTATATAGATCTGAGAATGGGATAGAGGTACCCAAGTAATCGACTTTTGTAAAAAGTCTCCCTCTGATAAATATATAAATAATAAAGAGATCTCTTTCCAGCAAACCCAGTGCAGTTAGAGAGAATGATAGGGTACAGAGGCATAACGCCATAGTCCTCAGGAATATGAATATATATATATATATATATATATATATATATATATATATATATATATATATATATATATATATATATATATATATATATATACTTTAAGATAAATAAAATATATAAGGTGATGATTACCTACTATTGTTGTAATGAGTTTTCATAATGAGATGAGCATGTTTTTTTTTACATGAATTTACTTTGAAAGCTTTAATACTGTTTACTCGTTACTATACTTAAGACAACGACAAGGCGACTATTTTAAAAGATAACATCTTTAATAGAACTTTTAGTATTTGCAATTATTTATTTATTTTTATTTATTTAACACTTTATTGCACCAACATAACATGATTTGTTAAAACAATTTTCAATACGTATAGTGTAGTACAAAAGGCGGTCTTGTTGCTAAGCAATCTCTTTACTTTTCTTACTTAATTTAATATTTATAAAGATAAACACTGTTCATTTCTCATACAATAGTCACTTATTATAATGACGAGAGGCAATTAAAGTGGAGTAAATTGATTTATAACGAGGCAACATCTTTCACTTCTCCGAGCTCGTGGCCAGTGGATCGAATAATCGAGCAATTCTGTAGTAAATGTCACTGTAAATAAATAAATAATAAAGTGAAATGTGATATTATATTTCACAGTCGTCTCGCTACTGTTAATTCAGATATTTTTATGCCACTGGTTATGAAATGCTAGTGTGGTAATGTATATATACACAATTATCACAGTTTATAGTGTGATAATCGCGGTATTATTATAAATATAACAATTATAAAATTTGTATTATAAATTTTATTGTTAAAAGTTTCTTAAGTATATATAATATTTTAATTTAAATATCAACTTAAATGACGTGTAATTTGGTTGAGAGAGCACGTCTAGTTTCGGGACCATTTGGGAACCTTAATCTTGAGCGGCTGTGATAAACACGAGACCGACTGCGCGCCTAGGCCCGATGAGCGCAAGCTATAAGCGCCATCAAAAATAACAAAGTTGACGTTTGGAGAGCTTCGGGTAGTACATATATATATATATATATATATATATATATATATATATATATATATATATATATATATATATATATAATCTAATTATTTATATGATAGATTAGCACAGAATTTTTAATCTATTTCATACTGGAAACAACAACAACAGCTTATCAGGCGAGTCGTATCAAATGTAGACAAAGAGCAGTAATTTACAATGGTATATTATGTTACACACCCACACTATCTTGACTCTTCATTAGTGTAGTAGGTGGGGTGAATTACCTTAGACTGTAAGACTTACCAGATTAGAAACCTATCAACGAATGGTTTTTTTTAAATGAGATTTTAAGGATTTTGAGGCAGCCTCAAAACTCCACCAAACTACATATAATTTTATTAGATAACGCTATGGTATTACTGTTTAGCCTTTAGATTTTTTTTCTTTATTTTCTGTCTTTTATCTGTACTCAGTAAAATAGAATACGAATGGTAGATATTTAGATTATATAGATAGAGCCTCAAAAACGGGTCAACTTTTTGTCAGCTAATTTGACAATTAGCTCGTTTTATTTATCAGTGTTCTATATACTTACGCACACAACAAAATATTTAATAAACAAAATTTGGTTTTAAGTATTGTAAAGTTGTAAAAATTATAAGACAAAATAAATACAGAAGTTATAAAGGAATCACTCGTAACTATTTATCATGCAAAAATGTATGAAAAAGTTGTCCCGCTTTTGTTGAAGCATTTGTATGGAGACACTCCACCTATGTAGTTTAAGAGTAAATTATATTGTTTTTTATTTTTATTTATGAACTAATTTCAAAATTGAGGTTTTTAAACTTCAATTGATATTATAAATTACTTATCCTATATAATTAGACATTGTTAAGTATATTAAACATTTTAAGTTATGGTACTAATATATACCAAATAAATACGAGTATGTTCCTGTTGAGATGGTTGGATGGAAAAATAGACGAGAACTTTTATATTTTATTTTATTACATACTTTAGTCGTGCAATGCAAGTGACAGAGGAAATCAGAGAGCGAAATACCTACGTGTCCCCTTTTACATAAATATGATTATTAAATTAAATCTAATTATAACAGTTCCTAATAACCGAATTCACTTACGTATATATAAGCGATTTTTAAATTTCAAGTGTTTTTTTTTGTGTTTATTCAATACAATTATACAATATTTTCACTAATATGTATCCATTTTGATGAATATTTATGTTAATAATAGTAATCGATTAATTTTTTAAATATAAACTATAACTAAAGTTTGCATAATGCATTTCTTACTTCTTGACGCTTTAATTGTGAGAAATTTCCATACATTATGATATTAAATAGATAGATAATTTATTTACATTAATTACAGCACACAAATTACAATACAAACATACACACAATACACAGTGAAAGAGATAAAAAAATGAAAAACAAAAAAAAAGCAACGAAAACAAAAAAAATATATATATAAACCAACAATTTTCTTTCTTTCTTTTCCTTCATGCGTGTACCATAGTAACACAAAATGGTCACAACTCAGTTTATTGCTTTGCCCTCAAAAGAGCAAAACTGATATTCTGTTGTGGCCAAGAGTCAGTCGCGAAATTCCTTATTAAAAATAATAATAAAAAGAAATATGAACAAAATGCATTGTGTGTGTCCATTACATTCGCCTCATTAGTATTGGATATAAAGAAGTACATGATTTTTTTATCCTGGTCATAAAATATGTCCTGGTCACTCAAAGGAATGGCATATCCAATATTATAATTTAATTTAAATAAGCCATAACTCGTTGGCAGTGTTTCGCGGTAAAGATACTGAAGACCATGTAGATTTGATGGTATTGCCCAGTCTTGTTTTATATTTAATTGAATTTTGTAATAAAGAATATGTAATTATAAATTTAATTTATTATATTAATTATATTACGATATTTATATGCATGTAATCTGTCGTCAATGTTGTGTACGCCTGCTATAGGTATCCATATCACCATGATACACAAAAAATGTTATTTAATTTATGTATAATATATATACTGCTGGTGTTCCTAATTCGAAATAAATAAATAATTTAGAAGTCTTCAGACTTCATCAGTTAAATTTGAAGAATCTACTCTTTAAACGTGAGATAAATCTTTAAAAATTTAGATACATAAGTGACATAATGATTCTGGGTACAAAAAGATTTTTAATTGCCCCGTGGGTAATTATGTCGTTTAAATTCCAGCCAGGCCTGGATCGTTAGCAATTAATAAAAGTAATTCGTTGCTATTCGATCGGAATAACAAATGAGTGTGATATAAAAGCATTTACATTGTGATCAACAATCAATCATTGTATTGAATAATATTTAGTAACAGCAGTGAGATACATTTTCTTTTTATTTTATTTATAATGTTATTTTTTTCGAACGGTTTCAGCTGTGTAATGTTCAAACACATCGCATCACTTTTCGATGATTGAAGGTTCGATCTCCTTACAATACAAACATTTATATTCGTATGTCTATTTGTTTTTTGGTCTGGGCTTTTTTATGTTTATTTGAGTACTTAAGTAAGTAGTAAGTGACCGTATGCTTTGATAAATAAAAAAAAAACATTTTATTGTTAATTTTTTGTAAATAAATTGTACTTTTGCCTCACTCTGCGTGTGTACAATGGATTGTGCTCAGAGGAATTGTTCAATATGATGCCCACGGCCACTTTTTACCATCGTACGGCTCGCCATCGACAGGGAGTTCATCCTCATATCTTACAGTCTAAATGGTCGCGTACAGCGAGATTTCAGAAATGTTTCCTCCCGCGAACACTCAGGTAATGAAATGAGCTTCCTGCCGAGGTTTTTCCAAGAGATTACAGCCTGGGGTTCTTCAAAAGGGGGATAAAGAGATTTCTTCAGAGTCGGCAACGCGCGCGTAATACCTCTAGTATTGCAGGTTCATAGGTTACGGTAACCACTTACCATCAGGTGGGTCGTATGCTTGTTTGCCACCTCAGTGGTATAAAAAAAAACATTATTTTTTAATTAAACAATGACCGTATCAATTTACATGTATTTTAGTCGAGGATGCTTGTATAGTTTTGGGACCATTCGGGACCTTAGACATGAGCGGTTGTGACGCGAGTACGAGCCTAACTACGAGTCACAATCGCTCATGATTAAGGTCCCGTATGGTCCCAAAATTTGTCAAGTTTCTTTTTATAAATTAATTACGAGAAGCCTCTCAAAATTCTGTCTCTTTGACTTACTCGTATATGTTCTCTTTTGAAAGGATACTATTTTTTTTACAACACAGGGGGCAAACGAGCATGCGGCTCACCTGATGGTAAGTGATTACCGCCGCCCATGATCACCCACAACACCAGCGGCATTACAGGTGTGCTGACTGCCTTTTAAAAAGGAATATACTCTTTTCTTGAAGGTTATGTTGTCGTATCGGTTCGGAAATACTGCTGCTGGAAGTTGATTCCAAAGAATGGTTGTGCGTGAAAGAAAGTGCCTTGAAAAACGCACGGTGGAAGACCGCCACTCGTCCAGATGATTGGGATGAAACTTTAGTTTGTGGCGGGTTGTACGGTGGTGAAAATCAGCAGCAGGTATCAATCCGAACAATTCCTCAGAACACTCCCCATGATAAATGATAATGACTAATGATATTCTATTTATTATATACATATATTTAAATACACATGAAAGATATGATAGTAAATAAATAAAGGAAAAGTAAATAAAAAAAATCATTTCTTTTGATTTTTTTTTAATTATCATATTTATGACACTTGTCACTATGTCTAACCCGGTATTTTATAACAAGCAGTTCTAACCCTTAGGACGTTTTAAAGGTTAAACTAAAAATAAAGTAAAACGAAGAATAACTTGGCTCTCATCGAGTAAATAAACTATCTGAGACTTTAAAACTTAGTCGCTTGTGATACGGTATACAATTGCGTAATATGAAACTATAGAAATGGTAAACAGACGCGTCGACTTCTGAACAAGCACTTGACAGGGTTACAAAGCAAGGGTCCAATACCTAGAATTATTAGTTTCAAATAATATTTAAAATATATGAAATAGTTTCGAATTTCTCACTACAAAATTAGCTAAGAACGAATTTAATTGCTGATAAATATACGAGTATAGCTTACAGTCAAACAATTCTAAAATAAATAAAAAAATCAAGAAATAAATTCTTAATTTTTGAAGAGATTAGTTTTTAAGTTCAGATATAAAGGTTGATAAAATAATAAAATTTGGATCTTTATAAAACAGCCAAAAGTCAAGTTAAGACAAGGCAAGGAATTTTTTTTTTACAACACAGGGGGCAAATGAGCATGCGGCTCACCTGATGGTAAGTGACAACCGCCGCATATGGTCACCCACAACACCTACGGCATTGCAGGTATGCTGCCGGCCTTTTAAAAAGGAATATGCTCTTTTCTTGAAGGTTATGATGTCGTATCGGTTCGGAAATACTGCTGTTGGAAGTTGATTCCAAAGAGTGGTTGTGCGTGGAAGAAAGTGCCTTGAAAAACGCACGGTGGAGGACCGCCACTCGTCCAGATGGTTGGGATGAAATTTTAGTTTATGGCGGGTTGTACGATGGTGAAAATTATTTCTGTAGCAGCCGTTAACGTTATGTTGAAACGATTTCTGATCGAATTGGCGGGACCGAATCGTTCCAAGTCTTTGCTGTCGCGTACCTGAAATAAACTCTAGTATCCGTAAGTTTAATTTTACTCTACTCTATTTCTTAGTGAATCAATTTTATTTCTTTAAATATTGGTTTTAAACAAAAAATCTGCGTTTTAAATTCTAAACAAGCAGTTTCTTTTGTCATAAAATGCAGTACAGTTCCGTGTGGTCTCGGCATGTCCCGTGTAGTCACGGCATAGAATAGGTCATCCCTTTCTTTCCCATGTAAATCGTAAGAGGCGACTAAGGGAGGGCGAGTTGGCAGCAGCGTACATCTTAAAACATCTCCAAAGCCTAACTGCGGTTGCCAATCCGCCTGCCAAGCGTGGCAACTACTGGCAAAACTCCCTTAGAGGGACGCTTATGTTTAACATTGGACAGTTAAAGGCTGATATGATGATGACAGTACCAATACGAGAACAAATAATAATTAAATAGAAAGAAAGAAAGAAATAATTTAATAATAATCGAAGAAGCATGCGTGCCCCACACAGTAGCGCACAAAACAAGAACAAAAGAAATCAAAACAAAACAAACAAAAGAAAATAATAATTATATACAAACAAAAAGCAATCAAATTATAATAACAATCAATAAACAAACAAACAAACAAACAAACAAACAGTAGGATAACTCTTGAATACAACATCGATCTCAATCCAAAATCACATCCAAAATCATCACAAATAGGTTTGTGTATACAAAAACAAAAAAATGATTTGACCATCAGATCAAACTATTCCTTTTTGGAAGTTGTTTAAAGAAGCAATGTATTACACGTTTCCTAATCCGGATTATTGTTGTACAGGCCGTGATATACACAATTCATTAACTGTACAATTTGCTAGTTTCTGCTCAACAGCATTCGACTACTATTGCTTGTCTAATTACCATTACGTTAGATTAAAAGTGGGAATCCCCAGGGGGCGGGGTGGCTTTTTGCACTCACCTAATTACTATCAGGTCACGTAGCTTCAGCAAGACCGTTTAATCACTACTTGTGGTTGGCAAGATTATACAGTTGACCTATTGTGTCTCTTATTCAAGAGTTGTTCATTTTGTTTGCAGATAAAAAGGATTGTTTAAAGTTTCTCTGTATTATTATTTATATTTTTAATTTATTGTTTTTTTTTTGATGCAACTTAAAATGGTAAACAAACTGACCGCCCACCTGATGGAAAATATTAACCTTTGTCTATAAATATCAGCAGTACTCTGTTACATGGACGTAACAGAGTATACTGTGTCGCCCTTATTCCTGAGGAGTAACGTATTATGCCTCTTGACCATGTACTTTTATTACCATATACCGCTCTTCAAACCGAAATACAACCATGCAAATACACAACTAAATATATAGGCCGGTTGTACGGTGGTGACAATCAGTAGCAGATATCAATCTGAACAATTCTTCAGAACACCCAATGATAAATTCGGTAAAAGATGCACATTGATACAACATATCTATGCAGTTTCAGTGGGTCGAGTCCGGTAGTAAGGCGCTGATCACCAATAATTCGGGTTATTGAAAACTGATACTTAAGAAACCTTATTATGACCTTTTTGGAGAATCCTTTGCTACTGGAAAGCTCAATCCACCATTTAAGAGTTCGAGAGATTAAATTCTAAAACTGTACTATGCCTGACCATTTCGGTTCCAGGGTTTGAGGATAAACTTTCCGTCGATGGAACACAGTGTCATGCAAAAATGAGGCTATTGGGACTATATTATACAATTCTTCAAATGATATTTTCAACTTACCCGCTTGCGTGCGCATATCACGCGAGAGTATAGCACCGTGTGCGTTGTGGGCGCGGCAGCGGTACACGGTCGCGTGTACGTCGGGCCGGTACTGTGCTGCTGGGAACGGCAGCAACACCAACGTTCCGTTGTCCAGCACTTGTCTGCGAACAAAGGAAACGTCTTCGTTATTTTAAACTATTAAAAGTCCTTCACTGAACTATTAAAGGTCTTTCATGTATTTCATTTCAAAATCTTGAGTCGCCTGCATCTATTTACATATTGAGAGAGGTTTCTATATTAAATAAAGTATTAAAGAATTAATAAAATATAAACGATATCTAACCTAATTCTGAAATTTCTTATTTAACTCTTTATTGCACCAGAACCTTAAAAAATTATGTACAGTGACAATTAAACAATTTAAATGAAATACAGTAGTATAAAGTACAGATTAAAATAGGTATATACATACGATTAAAGCTATAAAAGGCGCTTCTATTTTATCGCTATGGCAATCTCTTACAGACAACTTTTGATTAAAGGAGAACAGATAGAAGTGGGTAGGTGGCGCAAGAGTGAATTAATAATTTTATACCTGCATAAAATACAAAGAGCTATAATGCACAAAACCATCAAATACATATTATATATTAAACTGCTTACTATAACATATATTCTACATATAAATACATATATAAATAATTAATTAATGTGATTACAACTTGAAGTGACGTAATTATTATTGCTATAAAATAATATAACTTTAAACACAATAAAATATTTAAATATAGTGTAAGTATATTTGTTATTAATATATATTTATTCGTTTATATATGTAATTTTAGTATGTATGTATATAAATAATTACTAGCACTACATTCGAGTATTCTGACACTTCCCTATGGTTGACTGGGAGAGAATGCTTTTAGCATTAAGTCCGCCATGTATACATATTTGTATAAATGAATAAATAAATAAAATAAATAAATATATATAATATTTGCTATTTTCTCGAATTTATAATCTAATAAAATATGATAAATTTGTAATGGCAATGACATAATTAAATTAAATTCGACTTGTAATTTTCTAAATTATGAATAAATGAACTGTATCTGAATACCTTGACACGTCATCGAGATTAGCACTTCATCTCGTGCCGAATTATCTTACTATATTTTAGTTTTGTACAAGACAACGATTGGACAACAAATCTACTAGATCTAAAGTGAAAAAAAGTGTTGCCCTCCTCTCTTGTACTCGCTGTGCCCAACAGGGTCCATAATTGAAGTTGAAATGTTATCTACTAATTATATTATGTAATGCAATAAGAAATTAATAAATAAACAGATTGAGCAGAGGTAGTTACTTTCATATTAAACTAAGGTCTTGCTATGAGTATACATAATATTTTTTTAGGATTAGGGCCAATTAGTTATTAATTTAGAATCCATCGATTTAATCGATGGCCTATGCTTTGATCGAATTACAATAAATGTACTGTGGTTTTTTCTCTAGTATATTATAATATATATACAAATGAATCGCTGAATGTGTTGCTAAGCGCAAATCTCGAGAACAGCTGAACAGATTACGCTAATCCTTTTTTTTTAGAATATTCCTTGAAGAACAAGGATGGTTATTGCGGAGAGAAAAATTTCAAAAATTACCTGAAAAATTCTACACTGTTCTATACTCCCATACAAATGATTCGTAACAATACTTAAAAGCCAATTTTAACTTTAATACCATACCATTAAGTTCAAGTGTTAGTGGAGAGCAAAACAATTGAGTGACGTTTTTTTGTATAGGATAATACGAGAACAGCTATGATAAATGACAAGTTTTTTTTTTAATGAAACTGGTACTAAATATGTCATTATAATATATCGATGTTACAGTATTTTTTTCAATGAATGATATTTTTTTTTGATGGGTGAAAATGGAATGGTAACCCCGCCTGCGCTAACGGGATACGCTGGCGGAGCACCAGTGAAGGGTGATAGATGAGAATGAAAACAGGCCAGTTAGCCCGTCATGATGAATTCATCAGGAATTAACCGTGACAGTTTCCAGGGAGAACCGCGAGGAGGTCGACCTGGTTGGGTATATTGCTAGTAATAGGGTTCTCAGTCTCCATCACTAACAATCCCAATTTGAGTGACGTTAGTATTGACATCAATATTTATATGATGGTAACAATAGTCAAACATAAACTGTCCGTGCTTAGGCGGTACGAAATTTGCGGAGTCAGCTAGTAAATATAAAAACTTGTGTATAAAAATTGGTGACAGGTATAAACTTTACAAAAAAAAAAAATGATATTATATTTCATTATATTTTAGTTAGGTTTTCTTCATATATAAAGTTAGCAATCGAAACACCGTGCGCCGATGACAGTGCAAGAAACCACGGCGACCCTGTTGTCGGATACCTAAATTAATTCACCAGAGGGAGACTTGTACAAAAGTCGATTGCTTGGGTACCTCTGTCCTATTCGTGTTTCAACCGTGCAGCAGTTGTGTTTGCATGGCTGTGTTTCGGTTTGAAGAGTGGGATATGGCGTGAATTTACTGGGTACAGAGGAATAACACCTGAGTCCTCAGGAATGGCAACGCATAGGGGGTATTATGGGCAAAACAGTATATTCTGTTATGTCCATGGTACTGCTCATGTCTATACGCGACGATTACCACTTTCCATCAGGTGGGCCGTCAGCTTGTTTGCCATTCTAAGTTGTATAAAAAAAAACTTTACAAAAAAAGTTACATTTAATAACATTTTATGTTAGGTTTTCTTCATATATACATACATTATAAAGAGAAGAGATTTTATTGTTTATTTGTAAAATATAAATTTAAAAACTACTTAACCTATTTTAAAAATACTTATAGAAGACTACATTATCAGCGAGTAATATAGGCTAGATATTGAATTTCGTAAATTCCATCTGCGCGTTCGAAAACTGGGCCGTATCGCTAATCTCAGATACTTCAAATCTCAGATTTCAAAACAAACACTCGCCCACATTGATTAACTTTGCATTTTCAGTGCAAACTCAAATCAAGAAACTTATTATCTCTACTTAGTGAGATTAAACTTGTTTTACACCAAACTTCGACACGAAACTGTGAACTGTCTTAAAATATTAACGGGCGTGAGCGACATAAAACGGTCCTAGTCAATTTTCGTGAAATTATTCCAATGTTCCATTTTAATTTCCTACGGCGAAGAGGAAAAAGACGAGGCGGAATTTGGTACGTTGGCACTTTATGCAGCAAAGAATCAGAAGATCCGTAATTGGCGCTCCGCATTCTAAAATTCGATGGGGAAAAAAGCGCAGGGGATCCTATTTCTTACGTATTTGAAGTTGTAGACTGGATTAATAATATCATATAATTTAAATAAAAAAAGCGTGTTTCGTTACAAACGATTTAGCAAATATAATCCAACTTTTTTTTTCTTGCGCACTTGAATCAGAATTAAGAAATATACTTACATTTATTATTTCCTACTTTATTCTACTATACAATTTTTTTTTAAATTAGTGTTAATGAGATGGTAACCCCGCCTGTGCTATCGGTATACGCTGGCGGGGCATCAGTGAGGGATGAAAACACGTCAGTTAGCCCATCGTGGCGAATTCAACAAGAATTGTTCACGATAGTTTCCAGGGGGAACCACATGGAGGTCGACCTGATAGTGCATATTGCTAGCAATGGGGCTGTCAAACTCCATTGCTAACAATCCTTTTCCGCCCATCAGGACCCCCATGTTGTGGTTTATATATATATATATATATATATATATATATATATATATATATATATATATATATATATATATATATATATATATATACTGTTGACTTGCTTTTCGTGTTTGTTCTCAAGAGGACTTTGTTGCAAGACCAATTAATTGTTAACGAATAACAAATTAGCAAGTAAGCATTCAATTCAATTAGTCAACTCAAGTTGATGCAAACAATATACATTTATAATATTTCATTGAAATTTGTCGAGCAGTTTCGAAGATTAGCACGAAAGAACATCGTAACATGGAATTTTTATATTTTGAAATGTGTTACTTTAGGAAAGTACTAAATTTATTTGTTTTGCATTTTAAAAATTACAAAGTCATTTAAATGTGATATAGTAATAAAATATCGAGAAATATTTATAAATATAAGATTTTTTATTATTGAAAGGTCCAGCGATGTTATAGTCTAAGATAGGGCTCGCAGGCACACAGAGTGTCTATTTACACTTGCCTCAAATTGGTGTAAATCATATTTGACGGATTGAAAATGTGGTACACGCGCATGAGCGTCATGACGTGAATTTACAGAGTACAGAGGAATAACACCTGAGTCCTCAGGAATGAAATGCATGGGGGTATCAGTATACTCTGTTATGTCCATTGTACTGCTCATGTCTATAGGCGACGGTTACCACTTTCCATCAGGTGGGCCGTCAGCTTGTTAGCCATTCTGAGTTGTTTAAAAAAAAACATGAATTGCAACTAGTATTAAATAAATATTATTAAACTAAGCATATTGAGTGAGTACATTTATTTAACTAAAATTAACTATGTCAAGATAGGGTGGGTCCCTGTTTATTAAGGGCGGCCTATTTGAATTTCTACGTATGCATCCTGAAGGGTAGTGTTTGAACGTCGTAATTGGTGCTCCACTTCCTGGCGCCCCAGGGGAATGTCTTGGGAATATTTAAAGTCACTTGTGCATATTTAAGGCAGTAATATAAAGGAATGGAAGAAGGTAATGTGAATATGGAAGGATGCAGGTAACGGGGGAATATTAGATTAACCTAAGATGTATAGATTGTGTGCTATCTGATAGAAGAGTCTTCAGAACTATGCGTGTATGTATGTGAAGAATTTTGAGTAAGGATATAGCAAGAATCCTTACGTATAGATATAGATATAAGCCTTTTTTAAGAACCTCTGTAATCTCCAGGGAAAGCTTCTGCAAAATCATTCCTCAATATGAGTGTTCGCAGAAGGAATCTCCTCTGAAACTGAAGATTGATAAATAGACAATGGGGCCGATTTTAAGACGCTATTACCCTAAACTTATTTCAAAAATTATTTTTTATTTTATTTATTTTATTCTTTATTGTACACAAAAAATTACAAATATATAATTTATATAAAATAAAGATGTACAACAGGCGAGCTTAACTCTGTAAGAGTTCTCTTCCTGCAAACCCTATGTGGAAAGGAGCATTGATTACCAGCGGGCAGTGTGTGTACAATAATAGGAGGAAACAGTATAGTTGTTCCTATTAAGAAATAATAAATATGTTGACATATATATAAAGTAACTCATATAATTAAAATCAAAATATATACATATTTGTATATGTATGATAATACATATACATATATATACATAAACACAAAATATCTCTTCACATACAAAATACGTACATATACATACATAGACATAATAAGTTTATGAGGACAGAAGATGATCTTTTAATTTGCAAAATTTGTAAAATTTGTACTGGTTTAATGCAATTTAATTCTATAATTAGAACTTGTCATTACAGTAGGCAGAGACAATGGAATACCAAATGCTTCGATTCAAACAAACCTCTTTCACTTTTCGCTTCTTCCACATTCATCAATCTTTTCATACACGCTCGCCGGTTACGGGTACTTTTAATTTGGCCCATCTTCAGCACGACGTCTATTTGGTCGACATACAAATATGTCGGTCTAGGGCGGCCCCTACCGGTATCTTCATTCATTCATGCTCGATAAATTTCTTTCGTAATTCTTTTTTCATCCTTTTCTTTCCTTTACAAATGACCAAACCACCGCTAGTATTTTTGAAAATGGTTTATTCTAACCAAACGTATTTGTGTTAATAAGTTTTTATCTACTTGTATATCTAGTGGCGGATTTACCCTAAGGCCCAGTGGGGCCGTGTCTAAGGTGGCCAGATATTAGGGACGGCCAATCGTGACAAAAAAATCACTGGTAATAACAAGAAATAACTCAAAGTACGTATAACTAAAAGAAACCTCGGAAAATATTACAAACTAACTAAATTTATGAATCGATTTCGTTAAAAGTTGGCAAAAAAAGTAAATTCATTATGTACTCAATATGATTGTTGTTGAGAAAGGGGAAGCTGGTATTTATTACATGGCCTGGGGCCTAGGGCGGCCAAGACTGCAAATCCGCCACTGTGTATATATCTGTATTTTATACTGAAAGAACATGGCCGAAGACAAGCCTGTAACAATACAAAAAATAATAAATTATATTTTTAAAATGTTACAATATTGCCAAGAATTTCATTGTTTTGATTGACATCGCTACGTCGCAACTCTTGGTACAGAGGGCTCTCGATCTTGCAGATAGAATACTAGAAATGAATATAGAAGGGAACACTTCTAATTGAATTTAAATTAGATTGAGGGGCCGAGGCGGTGTCACTTAGAGATTGCTTCTCTCGAGAACGTACTACAGTGACGTAGACAATAATATTTGTGGACAAAAGCACAATTGCTTGGATCACTTTATTGGAATATTTAAATAATTATAACATTATTTATACAACTTAGAATGGCAAACAAACTGACGGCCCATCTGATGGAAATTGGAACCGTCGCCTATAGACATGAGCAGTACCATGGACATAGCAGAGTATACTGTTTCGCCCATGATACTCCCCATGTGTTACCGTTCTTGAGGACTCAGGTGTTATTCCTCTGTACCCAGTAAATTCACTCCATATCCCACCCTTCAAACCGAAACACAGGCATGCAAACACAACTGCTTCACGGTAGAAACACGAATGGGACAGAGGTACCCAAGCAATCGACTTTTGTACGAAGTTTCTCTCTGGTGAACATAAGATATATAAACCTTTGTTACTTTTAAATTTATCTCTTTTAAATTTATCTTTCTTGCATGCACAACCACACTTTGGTTCACACAATCAACTTCCATCGACAGTATTTCCTAACCGATGTGATATTATAACTTTCAAGAAAAGATCATATTCCTTTTTCAAAGGCCGACAGCACACCTGCATGTACTCCGGCTGCTCGCCTCCTTTGTTATAAAAATAAATATATAATATTATATATAAAATAAATTGTATGTATTACATACATAATGGGAAATTAACTAACTTACTGTGTTTTGCCAATTCCGACAATGATAGGTATAAATAGACATCGGATAAAAAATGAATATAAATTAAAAAAAGATATATATTAATTTAAATTTGTAGTTGTCTTGTTAACTATATAACCTTTTTAAAAAATTAGCTACCAAATACAAATTTTTCATCATCAAAGATCATTTTCGTCATCATTAGCTCGTTTAAAGAAAACTCTTCTATTAAAATAAATTTATTCATCAATAAAAATATATAACAGATTGCAAGAAATATTAAAAAATTAAGAAAATGACAATATTTTTGCAAGAAATCTTAAAAGTTATTAATTACTAAATGCTACTATACTATTGACGAATACTTAAATGACAAGCAGAATTTATCTTGTAATTTATAAATAAATAATTAATTATGAATTGATAATGATTTAAGAGATAGCTAAAACTGACATTGCAGAAATTTTATTATAAAAACTATTTATTAATTAATTTTACAATATGAATATAAATAATTATAAACTACACAATATATTAAATAACTATATAATATTAATAACAATTACGATATGAATAGATACACACCGATACTTAAATAATGAATAATAATAATAATAAGTAAATACGTAGCTATCGTGATACAATTTCAATGACTGGATAATATTGTAACAGATCCTTAGACTATTTCTAAAGTGAAAAAAGTGTTGTCCTCCTCTCTCGTACTTGCTGTGCCCAACAGGGTCCATAATTGAAATGTTATCTACTAATTATATTATGAAATGCAATAAGAAATTAATAAATAAATTAACAAAATTAAAATTGTATTTTTAAATATTAGATAAGCTAAATAAAAGTTTGTAAAATATACAATTCAAGCAAGAACCTCATTCTATTAAAAGTCATTCAAAAAACTAATAGAATTAAAGTCATATTTTTAGATATTACAACCTGCCGATCCTTTGAACAAGCACCGAGGAAAATGAAACAGAGTGTCTTTTATGAAAAATAAATTTCCATTTAGGGGCCAATCAACGCTTTTACATGCACTTTCACCTCGGATTTGTTTTAAAAGCTTTTCATCTTGTAACGTCGGAACCCTTAACCTATATTTTGTTAAAACAAAAATGGAGTTATCGAAGTGAATTGTGAGAGGTATTAGGTTAAAAACTACCAGACTGAGACTTTGTACAAAAGTCGTTTGCTTGGGTACATCTATTCCATTCGTGTTACAACTGTGAAGCAGTTGTGTTTGCATGGCTGTGTTTCGGTTTGAAGGGTGGGATATGGCGTGAATTTACAGGGTACAGAGGAATAACACCTGAGTCTTCAAGAATGACATGGGTGGTATCATGGGCGAAACAGTATACTCTGTTATGTCCATGGTACTGCTCGTGTCTATAGACGACTGTAACCACTTTCCATCAGGTGGGCCGTCAGCTTGTTTGACATTCTAAGTTGTATAAAAAAAATTCATTATTATCATCATTATTCAGTTAGCTGTTATTTATCCACTCCCTCATATACTGCCATAAGGAACGGTTCTTAGCCACTTGCTTCTACTGACTTTCTGCTATGCACTTGAGAGAATGTGGGAAAGTATATACAAGATAATAAAAAGTACGGAAGCAAGGACAAATGATAGCGTAATAATAAAGGAAGGGAAAACATTAAAGGGGGAAGAATCCACAACTACGATAGCTGAAGAATTGTATTAACAGAACTAAGAGGAAGAGCATAATGCAAAACGTAGTCGAGTTCTAGCGGAAAGAATAGAAGAAATAGAAGAACAAGATATAACAAAACCTCCTTTCAGAAAGAGGTGTTAAAAAAATTCAGCGATCAGCATTGCAAATGGTAGTAAATCAAAGAGCTCTCAGTCCAATAATGGAGGACATAAGATTAAATTGGAAAAAATTACAAACACAAGGATAGAATACTGAACTGTTTTGGGTAAGAGCACATGCTGGATGAGAAAGAAATGAGCAGGCCTATGCTATGCGGTACCGGCATAGGTCACTTGTTTCTGTCCCGTATCCCTTTCACCCCTTTGTGTCCTCTTAAAACATTACCAAAGCCTAACTGCAGTTGCCAACCCGCCTGTCAAGTTTGATAACTGCTAGCAGTTAATGGCTAATATGATGATAATTAAACCGCCCTTGGCTTCGCACGCTTGCTGTCTTTTTCTCGAGTTTGAAGTTACCTTAACCGCCTCTCACGATACCAACGGAAAAGCAAGGGCCAGCAAACCCTGAATGAAAAGAAGCATTAATCAAGGAAACAGTATGGTTGTGGTGTTTCTACTAAGAGATTATGTTTACCTAAATAAGTATCAACTAATATACCTACTTATATTTAAAATATACATATATCTAACATAATTCTCCATATGGTCCGCAGTGGTTTGGCGAATAGTAATTTTTTAAGCCAACATTCATATTCAAAGCAATATAAGCAGTCGGACATGATGGTAACACGAGGTACACTTTATGAGCCCCATCGCGGCACTAAACAACGTTTTACATGTTATTGTGTCAACGCAACGCAGGTGACGTGATATTTCCTTTGGGAAATCTTTCGGGAATATATACTTTTCTAATAATATTAATATATGTACATTTTTATAAACTATTTAAAGGACATTTTTTGTTCTTTCTTATTATTTCAGACATTAACTGTCCATTGCTGGACATAAACCTTTCCCATAAGGGGAGTTTTGCTAGTAGTTGGCACGTGGGTTGGCAACTGCAGTTAGGCTTTTAGGGATGTTTTAAGAGAGTCGCTGCTGCCCATCCCTCGCCCTTCCATAGTTGCTTCTTACGACATCCACAGGAAAGGGTAGCCTATTCTATGCCGGGGCATACACGGCGATTTTTATTATACTAAGTATTGAAATCTTAATTACCACATTTATATAGTTTATTCCAATAAACCACCGTGTGGTCCCGGCATAGAATGAGCCAGCCCTTCCTTTCCTGTGGCTGTCGTAAGAGGCGACCAAGGGAACGTAATGGTATAGAGGTATTCAGCAGCGTTCCTCTTTAAATATTGCCAAAACCTAACTGTAGTTGCCAAGCTTTGTCCAGCAGTAGACAGCTAACGGCTGGTATCATACCTTCATACTCATAATGTAATATTTAAACTCGACGTATGATTTACGGAGCGGTTAGTAAGTTTGTACAGTTAAATCAAACTGTTAGTAGCGTGTAAGTGTGTGTGTGTGTGTGTGTTTGTATGTGGGTGTAAAAGAAAACAAGTTGACGCCGTAAATATAAACTTCGGCCGCGAGTTTGTAAACAGGATTAACTCGGTATATTTTCATTAATGTTGGTTAAATGATTTATGTCAGTACGCGCTACATACATAATTATTTCTAACAACATAGCCGCGATAGGTGTTGAAGGTTTGTAAATAGAGTTTTAATATTTTATATCGCGTTTATAAAGGAGAACGTTTACAATTTATTTTCGCCTACGCTGTAAAGCATTTGACGTGAAGATAGTTAAGTTTCCAATTTTAAATTGATTTATATAATTCTTCTAGCATTTGATAGGGGTTAGTTCCATATTTTTTGTCTTTTTGTAGAGCAAGATATAGTACGTTGCAGTGTAGAATCTCCTTGAAGAGACAATATCAATATGAACGTGTGACTCTTTCTACTGATTTGCTATCTTTTTTGTTTTACATTTCTGGCGTTCTTTATCTTTATCTTCTCCTACTGATGTAGGTGATATAAAAGAGAACTACAATATCAAGCATTTTCATTATGTACACATTTCTTTTAAAACATTATAAATGAAATATTGTGCATGTACTTGTGAAAATTATTTTAAAATAAAACGAAACTACACTTTACCATGTAAATTTATCATTAATTTATTTAATACATAATTTATGTTTATACTAATTTTATTTAGCGTCATCTAGTGGCATGTATTCGAATCTCGAAAAATATAATTATTGTTATTTATTAAATATATACGTAACTAAATACAAGATCATTTATAAAGTAGATAAATTTCTATTTAAAAAAATCAAATAACATCCCAAAAAGCAGTCTATAATTTTCAATTTTAACCATACATCATAGTGTCTAATAAAACAGTATTACTTGACGTAACAGTTTGCAAAGACAAAAGACGGAACATCTGTTTCCAACGGAAAATAGAATAAGCTAGAACAATGCACTGCACCGGCACAATGATGTGAATGCTTTTGTATAGGATAATACGAGAACAACTATGATAAATGACAAGTTTCTTTTTTAATGAAACTGGTACTAAATTTGTCGTTATAATATATCGATGTTACAGTATTTTTTTCAATGAATGATATTTTTTTTTTGATGTGTGAAAATGGTATGGTAACCCCGCCTGCGCTAACGGTATACGCTTGCGGAGCACCAGTGAAGGGTGATAGATGAGAATAAAAACAGTTAGCCCATCATGATGAATTCATCAGGAATAAACCATGATAGTTTCCAGGGAGAACCGCGAGGAGGTCGACCTGGTTGGGTATATTGCTAGCAATAAGATTCTCAGTCTCCATTACTAACAATCTCATTCCCCCCAATGAATGATATTGGAATGGTAACCCCGCCTGCGCTAACGGTATACGCTGGCGGAGCACTAGTGAGGGATGATAGATGAGAATGAAAGAGCAGGTCAGTTATTTCATCGTGATGAATACACCTAGAATTCAGCATGATGGTTTCCAGAGGGAGACCACGTGGAGGTCGACTTAACAGGGTATACTGCTAGCAATTGGACTGGTAGGCCGCATTACAATCCTATTCCCCTTGATATTTCATTATTAGGTTGGGTTATTATTGTTTGTGAGGGTTATGTAGATAGGAAAACAAGCGTAGACAGTAACAATATATTAAGGAAGGATAAGACAAACAGTGAATGATAAAACAATAGAAAATGATACATTAAAGAAAAAAAAAATTTAATTAAAAAAAAAAAACAAATATATGAAACAGGTCTACTCTGTGGGCAGTTATATTTAAAAATAACAGATTCCAAATTTCTGATTACCTGTCAAAGTTTGACAAGTGTTAAATATTGACAGGTAATTAGAAATTTGAACGATCTAATCGCCGAAGGGAACTTATCAAATAAACAATTATTTTTTCTATAAAGAGCTGTTGAAAATTGGCGAGATTGAAGCTTGATACTGTAATAATAATCAACGAAATCGATTTATTCAGATAAATCATGTAACACAAAATTACAGTCGAATTCATATTCCTTATTTTTTATTCGTTTAAACAGTTACGCCTACAGATATTTTTTTTTTTATTTCGAATTAGGAACACCAGCAGTATATATATTATACATAAATTAAATAACATTTTTTGTGTAGCATGCTGATATGGATACCTATAGCAGGCGTACACAACATTGATGACAGATTACATGCATATAAATATATGTAAATAAAGTTTTTAGAATACTTGATAAACATTTGGTAAATGTATATCAAGTATTCTAAAAACTTTTTGAAAACCATGTAGGCGACAAACGTTATCAATATCACTAACAATAAACATAATAATATTTCCTGTTCTCGAGTAGGTATACAATACGCGGGATCACCTTCGCACGGGCATAACAGTGAAGGCAATTTCTGAAAGCCTTTTATCCCTTCGAAATTACATTACCCCGCCTTAATGAGGAAGTGAATGACAAAAATTTATGTCAAAAGTTAAGCGGGAGGTTTATAAGGGCGCAATAAACTTTTGTTTTGAGTAGGATGTAGGATGGCCGCGACGCCGCGAGAAGCTGTTTGGGCGTTTCGTACCACGTGCGGTTCGCACCACGGAGTGAATTGCGCATATATATTTTTTTTATGAAACTGAGAATGGAAAATGATGCTTCTCTAGATTGTTCGCCTAAAATTTGTTAATTTATAAGTCTGGCGTTTGGTTATCAGCAAGCCAGCCTATCTTCAGCGGAAAGGCTGCCTTCTGGTTTGCAGAAGGCATTTTCGCTGATTTATTTTAACATTTTGACCGGATAACTACTGAATTGGCTCCGATATGGAGGTTCTGATTAGTTTATCATATTATAACTTGTGTTATTTTCTTTTTACAACACAGGGGCAGTTAGCGGCAAAGGAAACCAGGAATAGAAATTGGAAATATATGTATAATGGTCAAAGTAACTTAGAAGACTAGGGCCGTGAAGGCAAGCCAAAAGGAAACAATTTTCCTATTGGCTTGCCTTCACGACTTTTCGAATTTGGTAAATAATAATATATAGCTATAAATAATATATGTGGCCTGTACTGAACAGGGCCAAAGGAGCATGCTGATCACCTGACGGTAAGTGACTACCGCCGCCCATGATCACAAACAACACCAAAGGAATTGTAGGTGTGTTGTCGGCCTTTAAAAAAAGAATATGCACTTTTCTTGAAGGTTATGTTGTCGTATCGGTTCGGAAATATTGCTACTGAAAGTTGATTCTAAAGAGCGGTTGTGTATTGATTGTACGAAAGTGCCTTGAAAAATGCACGGAAAATGTTTATCCTAGTTTTAAGACCAGGAGATTTGTAGGATCTTGTGGGTCTTCGCTATTAATGTCTCCTAGATTAGACGCAAGCCTAATTACTTTATTTCATTTGAGAAAAGGACGCGGACGATTTGACACCATGACAAACCTTTAACATCTCACTTCCAGAAACGTGTCTCTCGCTATAAGTAGATATTGATTTTCAAGCCAAGCGTATTAGCCAAGAAGTATTGGGTATTATGCAGATGTGTCATTCTCTTGCATTGGTATTGGCTTGGTTTTCTTACGATTTATGCTCAATGTTTACGTTTTACGACATCTTGAGGATGATAATTTAAGGATCGAGGGATGGGCAGCAGCGTTTCTCTTAAAACATCAAAAACCAAAGAGTGGTTGACAACCCGTTTGCCAAGTATAGTAACTATAACGGCCTCGTTCCTTATGACAGTCTATAGAGGAGGTCTATGTTCAGCAATGTTCAGACAATGGCTGATATGATGATGTTGATGATAAAGAAATTACATATTATACGAAATGCCCCATTGTAAAAGAGCGTTTGGGTGATTCACACCGTAGTCCGAGTGGAGTGAAACACCCCAAGAGTGGAGCCGCGAGCGGCGGTCGCATGTTAACGAGATTTAAACTTTGCTGTTTCCACTCCAATAACAACTCCGGCCAGTATTCATAATAAATGTAAACTTTTTCACTTTCTTACCAAAACATTTATTTTGACGCGAACACTTCATGCAAATACGTTTTGTTTTCAAGTTGGAATTGTCAAGCAAAAGCCCGGATCATTAAATGAGGATATTAGTCATTCAAGTTGGGAATACTTAGGAACGTCTCGGGATTTTATGAAAAACAGACAAAATTGTTGGTCCACTTAAAGTTACTAAAAGAGCAACTATGTGTTCTAATAACCGTTCCTTATATTTTGTAAATTAATGTATGTACCATACTATATGTTACTATAAAAGCCCGTACATTGGTAAATTCTAAGTTTAACCAGTAAATCTTAAATATTTACCAGCATAAATTGGTAATTTATTTTGTTACTTAGAATTGCAAAATATAAAACTGACAGCCTGCCTGATGGAAAGCGGTAACTGTCGCCTATAAACATAAACAGTACCATGGCCATAACAGAAGATACTATGTCGTCCGTAATACCCTTCATACGTTGCTATTCCTGAGAACTATGGTGTTATGTGCCTGTAAATGTAAGGATTACACAAAAAAGAAAATTTTTCGTGCTTTTGGGCTTTTACAATAACAAACATAATATTTGAAGATGTCTTGTGAGCGGTTATTAATCTCATAAAGATAGGTTTTTTTAATGGGAGATAATGGAATGGTAACCCTGCCTGCGCTATCGGTATATACTGGAGGGACACCAGTGACAATAAAATCAGGTCAGTTAGTTGATCGTGACAAATTCTACTAGAATTAACCACGATGGTTTCTAGGGGGAACCACGTAGAGGTCGACCTGATAGGGTGTATTGCTGGCAATGGGTCAGTTAGATCCCATTACTAACAAACCCTTTCCCCCTATAAAGATAGGTTAGGTTATGGTTTTGTTAAGAGTCTGAAAAATTATCTTTTTTTTTATAAAATTATTCTACCATTTACCAATTCATGTTAGTAAGTTCTAAGATTTACTAGTTAAAGCTAAGATTTATCAATGTATGGGGATTTATCGTAACATATACTAATTAAAATTTATTGATCGATGATATTTAAAATAAATTATTGTAATATACATCCTTATTTAGTATATTATTTTTATTTCACCAGAGGGAGACTTTGTATAAAAGTCGTTTATTTGGGTACCTCTGTCCCATTGTTTCAACCGTAAAGCAGTTGTGTTTGCATGGACGTGTTTCGGTTTGAAGTCTTGTGGGATACGGCGTGAAATTACAGGGTACAGAGGAGTAACATCTGAGTCCTCAGGAATGGCAACGCATGGGGGGGGGGGGCATATCATGAGCGAAACAGTATACTCTGTTATGTTCATGGTACTGCTCATGTTAATAGGCAACGGTTACCACTTTCCATCAGGTGGGCCGTCAGCATGTTTGTCATTCGAAGTTGTATAAATATATATATATATATATATATATATATATATATATATATATATATATATATATATATATCTAATATGTAAACACTGGCTGAATATTTTCTAGAATAAAATAAAATAAAGGAAGAACATATGTATTTGCTTTTACTTTTTATTACTACTCGTACTCCACGTCTACAAACAGCTTAAACGGAACAAGAAGGATGTTGCTATTTACACAAAATTATCACCCGACCTTCGTTTCCCTGAAACATAAGACCCTTTTAAGGTTGGATAGTCTTCAATATCATGAAAAGGTATAAAGGATATCTATTAAAATACTAGCTGTATTATGCGTATTTGCTTGCATGAATTAGAATATAAAATATACTAAATATAAATATATATAGCGTAAATTAACAAACATCCATAATAAATCTAAACTCCCAAACAACTTTACAAACTTGTATATTTCATATCAGAAGGGGAAATGAAAAAATGAACTAGTGATATAGAGGTACGAAGTTCCTTTACCCTGTGGTCCACATTATAAAAGTGAATCCATGTAGAAACTTCCGAGTTGGAAATAAAAACAATAATTATCCTTTAAGTAACATCCTTGGCTGCCTTCTCTTCACTAGAGTATGGTCTAAGTTAAATGAATTCGCGAGATACAGACGGTAAACTTTCTATTTGAAATTGTATTGTGATTTATAAAAAAATTATAAAAAGTAGATTATTAAAAATTTTTTATAATTTAGTTTATTGCCATGAAATAAATCATACATTTGTCTTAGCTCAAAAATTAATGTGACGTATGATAGTGTATTACCAGATGTCATTGACGGAATAGTAGATTAAGACTGGTTATTTGACGTCAACTCCATGGCGTTAATGCACATGATTAAATTTTATACGTAAACGTTATATTTTAATGAAATAACTACTTGTTTAACTTACGTGAAATAAGATTGGAAGGTTCGTCTAATTAAAAATCTAAAATTCTACAGGTCCCATTCAGCGGGCTAAAGCACGCAGTCAGGCTTGTGCTTGCATTACACTCGATCATGACTAAGAATCACAAATTGATCCTGAAACTAGTCAAGCTTATTAGATTTAATTACGCGTTAGTTTACATAAGTAGTTGTTACATTAAAACAATACTAATTGTTTATTACGCAGTAACGCTATCACAGCTGAATGGATTTAAATGGATTTTAGTATGCAAATGGAACACATATATTATAAACAATATTAGAACAATAAATCACTACATTTATCTTAAATAAATAATAGTTTTTTCTTTCATAAATAATATTACAAAATATTAACTTTTAAATTTTTGCATTGCATCATTTATGGTTTATAAGAGAAGGGAATTAAATATAATAATATTTTATTTCTTTCTCATTATTTTTATAAACAGCATTAAATCGCTGTACGCTCCCATTTCGTCCCACGCACCATCCCTTCACAAATTTTCGCGGACCAGTGCTCAAAGGGTGGCGGGATCATTAGGAGCATGTTTCCTTTCGACGGCGGCTCGAGAGTTCGTCTGCTTCCGTTTTTCAGGAAGAAATGTTATCCAACCAAACTGTGCGTAGGTGTGGGGACTTTGCAATTACAGTATCTGCTATTTATTTGTTTATTTTTAAATTACCTATATTTAGAACACCTGGGATTTGACATAGAATGGGTCACCTTTTCCTATCTCCGTGGGTGTCGTATTCACTAAGTACGCAGACTAAGAGAACTTAATAGTCCAGGAATGAACAGCAATGTTCCTCTTAAAACATCACCAAAGCCTAATTGCGGCCAACCCACTTGCCAAGCATGGCAACTACTGGTAGAGCCCTCTTTATGGAGGAGGCTAGGTTCTACGGTGGACGGTTAATGGTTGATATGATGCTGACGACGTTAATAGATAACCTCCCAATAGCCTATATTCAGCAGTGGACTGTCTGAAAGAAAACTGACTGTCTGTAAATAACGAAAATAAAAAAAAGATTCATCTGCCCAACATTGTAATACTAACCTAGAATCTTTCTCTTACATACGCACGCACGCACGCAGCAACGCACGCACGCACGCACGCACCCACGTACGTACGCACGCGCGCACGTACGCACGCACGCACGGACGCACGCACGCACGCACGCCCGCTCACACACACACACACACACACACACACACACACACACACACACACACACACACACACACACACGCACGCACACACACACACACACACAGAGAGAGAGAGAGAGAGAAAGAGAGAGAATTAGAAACGATTTAATTAATATAACAGATAATAATATTCCATTATTACGTCTTGGATTAATTAAATTTGCCACGTTGAATTCTATTTGAATTCTCTGATCTATTTGGTTGCTCAACTAATTATGAGCATGTCGAGTGTTATGTTTACCTCGGCAGGGACAATCGTACCTGTACACGTACTATGGTTCCTGTTTGCGGTGACAATTGAGTGAATACATGTTACAGTTGTATATTAGTATTATATATTAATAAAGTATATATTAAGTTTCTTATATATATTATAAGAAGGGTAAGCAAGCTGAAGTGGCAATGGGCTGGTCACAGGGAGTCAGTGGATGCAGGTGACTCAAGACCGTTCTTTATGACAGTCTATGAGGGAATCTTATGTACCGCAGTGGACGGATAATGGCTGAAATGAAACTGAAACGAATATAATTTTAAGTAAAACTGGTGACAAAGGTAATGTGTAACCTACACGGGACAAACTAATTGTAAAATACATACACACCCACGCATGCACGCACCCACGCACACATCTACGCACGCACGCATGCGCATACGAAATACAGTCGAATAGAGAATATTTCTTTACTATTAAATATTGTTACTACCTATTGGTTATTTTTTTCACCGCTGATATCTACACATTGTTTAAAGGAAAATAAATATCCTTAACCTAAATGCAAATATACTGTAATATAATAAAAAAACTATTAAATATATATATATATATATATATATATATATATATATATATATATATATATATATATATATATATATATAAATCCGCCATTATTTTTAATTACGAAACAAAAGTCACAAGTCTCGTTTCTACAGCTATCTAAAATTTCGTGTCCAATTTTGTATAGTGAACAACTACCCTAAATCTACCTTTTATGCTCTCTAGGTATATTAAATAAATAATATTAACTATTAAATAAACATTTAGAAATGTCTCTTATTATTTGGAGATATTAAAGCCAAAGGAATTATATCCCTGAAATGTTTCAAATCCGTTCTATATATTTCTCGTAAAAAGGTGAAACTCATTTCATTAAGCAGACAGACGGAGGTTGGATCGTGAAAATATGGTTAAAGGTGTACGCTCACTACGCAGGACTGAGTTATAGCCGTAGGTTACTAATGAAAATGTCATTGTTGAACTTACCAGTTTAGTAAAGCGATTATCCTTAGATGTAAACATTTAGGTCAAATATGATTACTTAGTGTTTTGTCGACATTTTGCCTAAGTTAAATATTATTAAATATTAAAAATTACTAAAAATAAAATTATCTATAACAGTTTACATATTGTTTTCTAATGTTTTGAATTCATAGTTATTCTGAGTAAAAAACCGCATTGGTCGTGGATGATATTTTAATATAATAATAATTAAAGAAAAATTTATTTTTAACTACCATTTAATGGTATCATGGGCGAAACAGTATACTCTGTTATGTCCATGGTACTGCTCATGTCTATAGGCGACAGTTACCGCTTTCCATCAGGTGGGCCGTCAGCTTGTTTGCCATTCTAAGTTGTATAAAAAACAATTACCTATATATTTACATTATTACATTACATCAGCCGGTAACTGTCTATTGCTAAACGTCGACCTTCCCCACAATTATCTCTATATAACTATTTCCCATATATATCTCCTATATATTTGTATTTATATTAATGCACTTGATTTCACTGAATAATTCTTCTGCTACCTTGTAATAAATTTATAATTATAAAATTAACTTTTGTTGCAAAAAGCAACAGCTGAGTTTCTTAAAATAAAAAATGCCTGTAATTAAGTTTTTTTTTATTAAAAAATATTCTTATTCTGTATCTGTCTTTGATGCTGTGCCATACAAGTCATACAAGACAATTTGCTATAACATCAGTAAATCGTAGAGATGTTCATAGTGAGCACAAACCTTTACTCCATTGAGGGTTGGCCCTCGAAATACATTTAGCTCGGCCGCTTTGAAATACTCGGAATTATGTAAATTAATGAAACTTTCTGGGTTATTAGAAAATTTTAAATTTCCAAGCGAGTGGACGAACGGTTTCCATTATTCTTTTGTGTGAAAGTTAACGGACGTTGAGCGTTCAATATTATGCATTCGGTTTTCGGTAGACTCGGATTTTAACGGCTAAGTTTACATTTTATGTTATGTGACAGATAATGTAATTGTTGCAAACACCTTAGTTATTTTAAAGATTTTATTTTTATTTTGTTTTTACAATTGACACTTGGCTCTTTTTCGCTGTCGTACTCTATCTTCCGTAGGTTTCTTTATTATAGTTATTTTCCTTTATGAGTTTAAATTTTTAATTATATCAAATACATTAATATACAGTCCATAATATCTCCCACAGTAATGTTGTACATTTATTTGTTTATTTGACACTTTATTGCACCAAGTAAAAAGAAAAATAACAAATACAGTAAATATTAATGAGAAGTGATACAAAAGGCGACCTTATCGCTAAGCAATCTCTTCCAGACAACCTTTGGATAAAGGATATTGAGAAAAATACATTGTATAACAAATGGTCGAAATGCAAGCGCTGTGCAGAATCTGTGGAGTGGGGCTAACAGACCGCGTTCATAATGAATTGGTGTCGTATTTGACCACATATACCGATGCGATAATAACATTACCAGAGTAATCGTTGTACTATTCTGGTAATGAGCTACTTTAATTACTTACAATTAAATAAAATGTGAGCCCTAACGAAAATTACCTTATAATTAACGAATGCATAAAATATAAAAAGAATGAAAGAAAGTAATAAGAAGAAATGAAGAACATAGAAAGAAGAAATAAAGAAAGAAGAACATAGAAAGCAGAAATAAAGAAAGAAGAAGGAAAAAGAAGAAGAAAGAAAGCTTTATTGACAACCAATTGCGTTTACAATACAAAAAAGACAATAATATTAATTTGTAACATTTTGTTAATGCTGCCAATGCATAATGTTGCCAATGTAGCCAACATTATGCATTGGCAGTTTATAGAAATGATAGGCAACATCATAAAAATATATTCATACATAAAAAAAATGTTTAAAAAGTGATTATTACTTGAAAAAAATTGAGATCGTGATGATCTTTTTTAATCTCTTTGAGGATGAGAGGGAGAAGGTATGTAGTATGAAATAACTAGATGAAGTATCCAACTACTTTGCTTGCTTGAATCAGTGTATAAAATATCCTATGTTATAAATTAGGATATAGCTTAAATCCGTATATAAAATTACATCTATTCTCATAAATTTCCACACTTATAATTAATAGGTTTCAAAATAAAATTGACATGTCAATTTTTTTAATCATCGCACAGCTCGCCATCGACAGGGACTTCATCCTCACTCCCTTGAAAATAAATGGTCACGTACAGTGCGGTTTCAGAGAAATTTTCTGCCGCCATCACTCAGGCTGTGGAATGAGCTCCCTGCCGAGGTTTTCCCTAGAGACTACAGTATGGGGTTCTTCAAAAAGAATATATATAGGTTTGTCTAGGGTAGGCAACGTGCACGTGACGCCCCTAGTGTTGCAGGCGTCTATAAGCTACAGTGACCGTTTACCATCAGACGGGCTATATGCTTATTTGCCACCTATGTGGTATAATTTTTTTTTTATACAACATAGAATGGCAAACAAGCTAACGGCCCACCTGATGGAAAGTGGTAATCGTCGCCTATAGATATAAGCAGTACTATGGACATAACAGAGTATACTATTTCGCCCATGATACCCCCCATGCGTTGCCATTCCTGAGGACTCAGGTGTTATTCCTTTGTACCCAGTAAATTCACGCCATATCCCACCCTTCAAACCGAAACACAGCCATGCAAACTCAACTGTTTCACGGTAGAAACCCGAATGAGACAGAGGTACCCAAGCAATTGACTTTTGTACAAAGTCTCCCTCTGGTAAATTACGAATAAATGTTTTTAATTATTCACTAATTGATTAAAAAAGAGAAATCACTCAATAGGTATATTAAAAAAACACACAAAGTCTATAAAATTCTTGTTTTTTACGACAAGTGCGTAATCAGCGGTATTGGAATTTACTTTATTATAGTTGGTAACAAAACATTTCATTTCTGTCCAGTGAGTGACTGGAACGCTACAAGAAAGATTTACGAGTACCGCCCTCGGATTTTTGGCAACAATTTCACGAAACGCTGACGCCCTGTATTCCGTTGGCACGTAACAGTTACAAATTTCCTTGTAATTTTTGGTCTGGAAATCTGTATTATGTATGTATGTAATATATGTGTAACGAAATATGAAAAAAAAAAGGTGATAAAGCAGCAAGTCTGCATATAACTTTTATATTAAAAAAAAAATAAGTAAGTTTTTCTCAATTTAATTGTACATTTTATTCCTAAAACAATCTTTTTTCATGCACCTTAGGATGGCAAACAAGCTGACTGCCCACCTGATCGAAAGTGTTAACCGTCGCCTATAGACATGAGCAGTACCATGGACATAACAGAGTATACTGTTTCGCCCATGATACCCCCCGTGCATTGCCATTCCTAAGGACTCAGGTGTTATTCCTCTGTACCCTGTACATTCACGCCATATCCCACCCTTCAAACTGAAACATAGCCATGCAAACACAACTGCTTTACGGTTGAAACACGAATGGGACAGAGGTGCTCAAGCAAACGACTTTTGTACAAAGTCTCCCTCTGGAGTTAGTAAAATAAATAAAATACCAAAAGTATGGCAATTAAAGTGGCACAAGCGATAATCATTTCCTAGAGATACTTTTGAAATATATTATAATAATAATATGTTTCAGAAATACAAGGCCCGTGATAGAGAGACGCATGTCGTTAGTGCAATAAGAGGATTCTGAGAAGCACAACGCAATAACGATGAATAAATGTAAATATCACAATATACGATGGAACGAATAAAAAATTTCCCAAAATATTGACTTAATTTAACTCCGGCTGTAGGGAACTTTGAGGTAATGTATAAAACGAAATAATATAGCGCAATATATATGAGTACTTCTGACAGATTCGGCGAGGGGAGGCCTTTTGAATTTCTTATGTGGATCCCTTAACATGTTCTTATTAGTTTTATGGCAATAATATGTGGATCATTATAATCATATTATTATACATACACAGAAAATATACTTACAACTGTAATGGTATCTAAACAAATGCAATTAGAAGGTACAAGATAAATAAGTAATAGGAACCTTTTAAGGTAAAACACCGCAGTGGAAGCGTTTTATAAGGGAAAAGTTCTCTGTCTGTCGAGGAGGACTAACCTGGCATCGGCTTAGTGAATTTTTCTGGTGTAGGTGATCGGCAGTTCTTCCTCAACTCCTATATGCACGCACTCACAAGTTCATGCAGGTTCTTCAGGGCATATACAGTTTAAAACGCACTAATTACATTTATTTTACAGGAGCAAGCGTCCGTACACACGCCTCCATTCAGTCAGTACCTTTTTTTATTCGTTAAACTAAGGTGGGAGAAAAATAATAATGACGGACTCCAATATTGTAAACAATCTATGTTTTATTACAAAGGGATAAGGCTTTATTTTAAACAGGAAATAATAACTATGTTTCTAGCTAAATATTCTGTTAGTTGCTTTTTTTTTATGCAATTTAGAATGGCAAACAAGCTGCCAGCAAAGTGGTAACCGTCGCCTATAGACATGAGCAATACCATGGACATAACAGATTTATACTCTTTCGCCCATGATACTCCCATACGTTGCCATCTCTGAGGACTAAGTTTCTGTTCCTCTACACCCTGTAAATTCACTGCCATATCCCACCCTTCAAACCGAAACACAGCCATGCAAACACAACTGCTTCACGGTAGAAACACGAATGGTACAGAGGTGTCCAAACGACTTTTGTACAAAGTCTCCCTCTGGTAAAAAGCAGTGATCTTTGAAATCTCTTGAGATTAAGAAATTCATGAGAAATTTGTCAAGTTGGAATAGTTCGCCCTACACATAGTTTTAATATTATTTAAAATTATTAATAATTAATATTATTTAGAACAAACAATTTGATGATGATAGACAAAGTGGCAACTATCACCCATAGACATGAACAGCGTCATGGATATCATAGAAAACGCTATGACGCCTATCATATCCATCATGCGTTGCCGTTCCTGAGGACTTTGGTATTTTCTTTTTAATGGATGTAAATGGAATGGTCCAACGTGACGGGATACCAGTGAAGGGTGATAGGTGAAGAAGAAGAACTTTGGTCTTATGTCTATTACTATCAAAATAATAAGTAAATAGTAATAAATGGGATCAAACAGAACGAAATCAAGAAAGTAAAGCTGCTTCACAAAAGAAACTCGGTTAGTACAGAGGTACCCATGCTGATTTTTTTACAAAATCACTCTCTGGTAAAAAGCAGTGTTTGGAGTTTTTTGGGATAATTAAATTCTTGAGGAATTTATCAAGGTGGGATAACTGGTCTCACTTCACCCTTGCCTGTCATACTTCACTGGAATTATTATAATAAATTTAGAATGAACCATAAATACGCAGTTGATGCTACCATTCCATTTTTAACTATTAAAAACTAAATGCAAAATTGAGTTCTTATGTAAACTTCAGTCTCCCCGTGCCTTGAGTGTGATCCCTGTAACATTTTCATTAATAGCCTGGTTCAATTTTTTTTTTTTTTATGAATGATAATGAAATGGTAAGTTGCATAAAAAAATTACTTAAATAAACTCCCGAGCACCTTACTTAGTCCTAAGTCTAGAGAATCATTGTTGAATCCACAATTACTTTACAGTGTTATTCAGTCTCTATTTAAAATCAGACTTTTTAATGGACGATCATGATATGGTAACTCCGCCTGCGCTAACGGTATACGCTGGCGGGGCACCAGTGAGGGATGATAGGTGAGGATTTTTTTTTTATACAACTTAGAATGGCAAACAAGCTGACGGTCCATCTGATGGAAAGTGGTAACCGTCGCCTATAGAATGAGCAGTACCATGGACATAACAGAGTACACTATTTCACCCATGATACCCCCATGCGTTGCCATTCCTGAGGACTCAGGTGTTATTCCTCTGTACCAAGTAAATTGACGCTATATCCCACCCTTCAAACCGAAACACAGCCATGCAAACACAACTGCTTCACGGTAGAAACACGAATGGGATAGAGGTACTCAAGCAATCGACTTTTGTACAGTCGCCCTCTGGTAAACTGTACTATTTGTTCGTATTCAGTTAAATATAATTCGAATTCAAAATAGCACGAGGTGACCTCACCGTCTTCTGGTTTAATCAGATTAATGGTACCTATGTCGGTAGCAAATTCAATATTGGTACATAAATGTTGAACTTCTGCATTCGAACCTTCGATCAATAATACCAACCAGATTACACTTCACGGAATAAAGCAAAATTCAAATATGGCGTCATCTGATATTATTAAAATGAAGTACTCGTGTATCTGAAAACTTTATCGAAATCATTGTAATCTAAAACCTAAATACAAACCTTATAAACATTAGTGTCTTAATGTAAAAATTACCGGTTTAACTTACGTGTTCGATCGATAGTAGATAGAAAAATCTCGACTTGTTACGGAATCAACTCGTGATCCTTAATCATGAGCGACTGTGACGTGAGCACGAACCTGACTGCGTGCCTCGGGGGGAAAGGGATTGTTAGTAATGTGGTCTAATAGCCCCATTACTAGCAATATGCCCTATTAGATCGACCTCGACGTGGTTCCCCCTGGAAACGATCGTGAACAATTCTTGTTGAATTCGTCACGGTGGGCTAACTGGACTGCTTCATCCTCACCTATCATTGGTGCCTCGTTGGTGTATACCGATAGCGCGGGCGGGGTAACCATTCCATTTTCACTCATTAAAAAAAAAAAGACTACGTGCCTCGGCTCTCAAAATAAAATGTGTGCTTACAAAAGTTCTAACAATAAAACATTAGTATCGTTCGTGTTGAAATAAAGCAAAGAATTTACACAACAATATTAGCAAAAACGTCTCATAGTACAGGGTTACCTTTCCAGAGGGAGATTTTGTACTAAAGTAGTTTGCTTGGGTACCTCTATCCCATTCGTGTTTCAACCGTAAAGCAGTTGTGTTTGCATGGCTGTATTTCGGTTTGAAAGGTGGGATATGGCGTGAATTTACAGGGTACAGAGGAATAACACCTGAGTCCTCAGGAATGGCAACGCATAGGGGGTATCATGGGCGAAACAGTATACTCGTAAACGTCGCCTATAGACATGAGCAGTACCATGGACATAACAGAGTATACTGTTTCGCGTGTTCTGTGTGTAACAAAGTATATGTTGTCGTATCAGTTCAGAAATACTGCTGCTAGAAGTTGATTCTAAAGAGCGGTTGTGCGTGGAAGAAAGTGCCTTAAAAAACGCTCGGTGGAAGACCGCTATTCATTCCGATGGTTGGGATGAAATGTTAGTTGTAGCGGGTTGTACGATGGTGAAAATCAGCAGCAGGTATCAATCCGAACAATTCCTCAAAACACTCCCCATGATAAATTCGGTAGAAGATGCACAGAGATGCAACGAGATGTTGCATCTCTGTGCATCTTCTACCGATACATACATAGTTTCAGTGGGTCAAGTCGGACAGATGGACAACGATGATATAAACTTAATAATGGTGTACATTTTCACGTATTTAGCGCAATAAAAACATGGTAAAGTTAATTTATTGTGTTTCACTTGAAATTTTAATTCTATCGTCTTTCATGTGCGGTTGGCAGTTGCCATCAAATTAAACCCATGTCGTTAGACTCGACGATTACATCAATTAACGCTAATGAGCACACACTCGTTGGACTTCTCTTTTTAAATACTAATTGGTAGGTGGAAGGGGCAATGTACTGAATAATTTAATTTATTTCAATTGAGTTCTATTTTAAATGTCAAATTGAAACTTGTATTTCTTTAATCTCAGTAGCTTTTATCATCATTGCTATATGAGTCGTTAACATAGAATGGCAAACAAGCTGACTGCCCATCTGATGAAAAGTGGTAACTGTTGCCTATAGACACGAACAGTATCATGGACATACACAGAATATACTGTTTTACCCATGATATTTCATATTATTATGGGGAAACTTGTCCCCAGCAGTGGAATATTGTTAGGCTGTGTTAACAAAGCACGGATAGCACAAAACAAAACATTACCAACTTGCATACGCGTCTAACGAGCTTTCCTTTACATGGTTGTGCAAATTGTATCATAGATATATATTCACGTCAGTTTACAGCGGACGCATCGCGCGACGCGGTTAACGGATGCTGCGGTTCTGTTAAGCTTAAACCTCGTCTGCAGTGAAGAATTTACTGGGTTACGCGAAGCGTATTCTATATGTGAACGTCACTACGAGAAATTAATTGCAATTCACAATTCGTCTCAGTTGAATCAAAATATTTAAACTCATTCTTTTTGTAAGATAAATACGTTATTGCACTCATTCTTTTTTTTTTTTAATTCTTTGATGAATTAAAAAAAACAAATTAATATAGAAATGAAATTAGAATGTAGAAAATAAAGGTATAAGAAATAAAACATAGAAAGAAGTAAATTTAGATTAAAAAAGAACATTATTTAAAATACAGTTAATATAATTATGTATGCCTTTTTAACCAACGTTCGTAGACATAGCATATCAGACATAACAGTAGACTAAAATTGGAGGAATAAGATAAAAACGTAGATTTTTTAACCCTAAAAATGGAGTCGATTCTGAGACGACATCGCTCTCAACTTATCTCTTAACCAACAGTGCTAGCTAACCAGTCGATCGCGACTTTAGTTTTTTAGTTTCATTAGTTCATTCATTAGTTCAGTCGATCATAATAAAAAAAAAATATTTTGTTAATCTAGCGGAAAATGCTCAGACGCAATGCTTACACTAATATAAATAAGTTTTTTTTTTTTATACAACTTAGAATGGCAAACAAGCTGACGGTCCACCTGATAAAAAGTGGTAACCGTCGCCTATAGATATGAGCAGTACCATGGACATAACAGAGTATACTGTTTCGCCCATGATACCCTCATGCGTTGCCATTCCTGAGGACTCAGGTGTTATTCCTCTGTACCTAGTAAATTCACGCCATATCCCACCCTTCAAACCGAAACGCAGCCATGCAAACACAACTGCTTCACGGTTGAAACACGAATAGGACAGAGGTGCACAAGCAATCGACTTTTGTACAATCATTGAAGAAATATGGAGAATATAAAATATTATAATCAGCACATTAATACTTGCTATATACCTGTGTTTTATTATGTTTTAATTATGTTCAATTCCGAAAATAGAAATCGTTTATTTCATTGATTTATGCATATAAATTATAATGAAAAACCAAAGACTAATAAATTAATGCACGTTGTAAACGGTGCATATAATATGTTTGAGAAATATATTTATTTATTTAAACTTTAATGCACAGTAAAATTCCATGTACATTTGGCGGACTTAACACCGGACGGTGTTCTCTACCAGTGAACCATTGGGCAAACAGAGAAATACGTTGGCGGTGCATTATTGAATAGAGAACAAATAAACCAATATTTGATATATTCATATAATATAAACATATAATTTTTATCCGAAGGCTTTAAATATTTTATTCACGTTGTTATTATTAGTCAAAATTTTATACTTTTTAAGTGATTTCTTAAAGAAAATGATTCCTAATTCGTGTGTTAAAACTGTAAACCTTCTGTAAGTACGATAAGACTGGCATGCAACTATTTTATAGACGAAAGCCTTTTAACTATTTATAAAGAAAATAAAAAGAAAAAAAATAATTCATCTACATTTTTGTGGATTTATTATGGGTTTACACCGCTTATTCTGAAGCGATTTTGAAATTTTTTTTGCAATCGATCTTAATAGAATAGAATTCCATTATATATTATTATACTCCAGCATTGGGCGTTTATTAATTTATGATGATTGAAACTGACATTTCTCTTTTCGGAGAAAAGAATATTGAAAAATGACTTATTGCGAAATTTGAACTTACGACCGGACAATTCCGTTTTCTAAATTTAAATATTTTTAATTCGAACCGTTCACGAAACATTATTTCGTGTATCAAAGTATATGATATTCTTAATAATCACAATTTTTTATTGAAATATCATCATCATCATCATCATTATTTGTTAACTGTCTACTACTAAAGATAGGTATCCCTAATAAGGAGGGTTTTGCCAGTAATTCCCACGCTTGGCAACCGCAGTTAGGCTTTTGGTAATGTTTCAAGAGGGACGCTACTGCTCATCCCTCCACCAATAAATTCCCTTAGTCGTCTCTTACGATACTCACTAGAAAGAGAGGGGTGGCCTATTCTATGTCGGGACCACACAATATAGAAAAGCGCCATCTTATTACAATCTAATTCTCTAATAATAATCTAATTATAAAGATTTTATACAGTATGTCCCGGCATAGAATGGTCCAGCCCTTTCTTTCCCGTGGATGTCGTAAGAGGCGACTAAGGGACGTCGAGGGATAGGCAGCAGCGTCCCTCTTAAAACATCTCTAAAAGCCTAACTGTGGTTGCCAAGCCGCCTGTTAAGCATGCCAACTATTAATAAAACTCCCCTTATGGGGAAGGCTTATCTCCAGCAGTGGACAGTTAACGGCTGAAATAATAATAATTATTATATAATTTAATCGTTTTGTCGGTGAACGGTCTTATCCCAACTAGACTGGAACAACATCTCAGACGGTTGGGATTCCAAGGCGGCTCACTTTCGGGAAACATGCAGAAAGCGGTGCTCTTAGACTCTGCCCGCGTTGTACGCCGTTTTCTAACCCTGGGGCCCTGAACCCCAGCCGACTGTGCTTCTGCCGGGGGTAAGTTGCCATCTCCCCTCTTAAGGAGAGGGGAGATGTGAATTTTGTAGAAATCTAAATAATAATAATAATTTAGTGTGTATACAGGTAACAATAAACGCCCGTATACCGTTATTTCGTGCAGGTGCGCTGTAGGTGGCATTGTTCAGCTAATGTCTTGTTTTGTTTCTCTCATGAATATTCAGATGTAGGTTCATTTCGGTCTGTATGAGATACGGTGAATATAGACTACGAGTATATTATGCAAAGCCGCTACGAGAATAATATATGTATTAAAGTTATTTTTTTTAAGGGACTCGCGAAAGGTAAATATTCTTGATTCGTCTGATTTTGGTGGCTTCGTTGCGAGATTGCTTCGTCAATTTTGAACAGAATTACTTCTATGTCGATCTCTTATTAATTTTTTGTTAATTGAAGGTACCGTCTTTTTTGTGAAATAAAAAAATCTGCCTATAGACATAATTTTTCGTTCTAAATTCAAATATTTTAATCTAATCTGTTCACGAGAAGTGATTCTTCCTTGTAAGTGGGTATAGTAGGTTTTTTTTTAATGGGTGATAATGGAATGGCATCCCCATCCGCGCTATCGGTATACACCGGGGGGTCACCAGTGAAGGATGATAGGTGAGGATGAAGCAGGTCAGTTAGCCCATCGTGACGAATTCAACAAGAATTGTTCACGACGGTTTCCAGGAGGTCGACCTAATAGGGCAAATTGATAGCAATGGGGCTGTCAAACTCCATTGCTAACAACCCTTTCCCCCGGGTATAGTAGGAGGCGACTAAAGGAACTTAATTGTCGAGGAACGCGCAGCAGTGTACCTTTTACCAAAAACCTAACTACGTTTGTTAGAGGGGGGGGGGGGGGGGGTAAGAATTGTTAGTAATTTGGGCTACAAGTCCCACTGCTAGCAATACACCCTGGCAAGTTATTCTTCAAGAATTCAGCACGATGGTTTCTAGGGGGCACCCTGGAAACCATCGCGTTGAATTCCAGGTGTATTTATCACAATTAGCTAACTGACTTACTCTTTCATTTTTATTTATCATCTTTCACTGGTGCTCCGCCAGCGTATACCGATAGCGCGGGCGGAGTTTCCATTCCATTATCATCCATAAAAAAAACTGCGGTTGCCAACCCGCTTGCCAAGCGTGACAAATACTGTCAAAACCCCCCTCATGGGGGAGGCCTATGTTCAGCAGTGGACAGTTAACGGTTAATATTCACCATATTCACCATGATCTCCTTATCTACATATAATTTGTAATCTGTATGTGTAGGCATTTAATAAATAATTTTAAGTGCTTGAATTCTAACTTATAATGATGATAAACAAAAAAAACAAAAAAAAAACTAATTTACTATAGACAATAAATTTTGTAAAATAAATGACCATTACCAATTCCCTCCAGTTGTCTGTGATCGGTGACCTTGTTTGCTCCGTCGAGAACAGGTAACGAAAATTGTGCTCAATACAAAGAAATAACATGTTTTTATGTCCTAAAGCAATTTGTTACTTTGTCGATAGATAGATACATTTTAGTAATACGTACCTATTGAACGTTCAGAGGAAATTCTGTGAATAATGTAAACTTTATAGTTAGGTTTATATATTGGCAATAAAGTATTTACTAGAGAGTGGGAAGAATAGGCATTATTGGCAGTGGATTCTAACAGCCTTACTGCTAGCTATATTTTTTTTGTATGTACCTGCATGGGGATGGAGTTTACGCCATTCAATTTACTAAAACCGTAATTTTATTAATGAATTAGCTACTTAATGATTTTTAAACGAGGATAAAGGGATTGTTAGTAATGGAGACTGAGAATCCCATTGCTAGCAATATACCCAACCAGGTCGACCCCCTCGCGGTTCCCCCTGGAAACTATCATGATTAATTCCAGATGAATTCATCATGATGGGCTAACTGGCCTGTTTTCATTCTCATCGATCACCCTTCACTGGTGCTCCACCAGCGTATTCCGTAAGCGCAGGCGGGGTTACCATTCCATTTTTATCCAAAAAAAAAAAATATTTTGAAACGTTGTGCTACCTTCTTGTATTTATTACTATAGTACTTAAGCTTAACCTTTAGTTGTGATCACGCATTGTATTCTGTAATAAATTGTGTGAAAGGCGAGCCAGTATGTGCGAAAAGCAGCCAGCTTTTTAACATCAGCCTTAACTGTCCACTGGTAAACATAAGCCGGGGAGGCTTAGGCTTGGGGGTTTTCCCAGTAGTTACTACATTTGGCAGATGGATTGACACACGCAGTTAGGCTTTAGAGATGTTTTAAGAGGAACGCTGCTGCCTACGTTATATATATACTGCTACGTTATATTTTATATGCAAACCCTATAGACACTCACCTTTCGGGTCCTCAAGGAGACCACCCTTTCCTTTCCCGTGGATGTCGTAAAAGCCAAAAAAGGGAGGGCGAGGGATGGGCAGCAGCGTTCTCTTTGTTTGAGCTTTGAAGGCAAGGGGGGTTTCACGCCATTTTGATATCATCTGGGAGAGAATTCTAGAGTCTAGCAGCTTGTTCTGTAAAGGATTTAGTGTAGGAATTGGAATTATGGGGTAACGAACAAAAAAATATACTCGAATTGATCATCTTTTTTTAAAGTCAGTTAATGAAAGTAATACTAGTTAACCATAAAAGCACAGCTGACTGACTACTGAAACGTGAACGGAACAAGCATAGCTATGCGGAAATTTTCATATAAAATATCTGTCTTTTAAATTTCCATAGCGTACAATATAAACGGTTAAGAAAGGGAATTGTTTAAATCAATTCTACGAAATTATCTCAATTTCCATTTCCCATTATGTAACCACCGCGGACGCATTACACCGCGACGTGATTCGATTTTAATTTTCAATATTATTCTTCTCTGCCTATTTATTCTTTTTATTGCATTCCATACATTATTGTTGTGTCCATGGTACTGCTCATGTCTATAGGCGACGGTTACCACTTTCCATCAGGTGGGCCGTCAGCTTGTTTGACATTCTAAGTTGTATAAAAAAAATCGCTTCTGTAAACTATTTGAGCGCTGTTTGAGACGTAAAATAATTATACTATATGATTATTGGGCAGAAAAAATAAGTTAAATTTTCTATTATTAATTTATGATGTACCACTGCCGGGCAAAGGTCTCTTCCAAAACTTCCTATTTAACGCCACAAACCAGTCCCTTTTAAATGCGTCTAGGTAATTGCACCATATGCCTTCTTGAGCAGACCTCGAAGCTGTCCATCAGTAGGTACTTACTGGATATTTAGTATTTTTTGCTGATCTATCAGGATCCATATAGCTAATGTGATCTGCTTAATTCCACTTAAGTTAGACCGACTTCTGGCATACATCTTTAAAGGCGACTGCCTTTAATTGGGAGCGAAGTATGATGTTGGATATACGATCCTTCCTCTTTACCTCTAAAACACTTTGTTCCATCGCTCTCTGACAAGTCTGAGTCTGGACTTCTGCTCTTCAGTCAATGACCTATTAAATCTTATATTTACTTTTTTTATACACTAAAGAGAGCTAAATGACTATATGGGTTACCCAATGATATCAAAGCGAACACGAACGCTTACAATACCAGGGGTTTCACTTGTATGCGGGTATTGGGTAATTGGGTACACGGTTCTAACTTAGCACATAGGAAACTTTATATACTGTTTCACGCGACCAACGCCGCGGCATATAACTAATATAAAATAACAAAATTTTTAAAAAGTCACCGTTGGATAAATTCGTCATACCAACTGCTGTTCACTGTTAAATATAGGCTTCCCCCATTAGGGTGTATTGCCAATACTTGCCACGTTTGGCAGATGGGTTGGCAACCGCAGTTAGGTTTCAGTGATATTTTAATACGGATATTGCTGCCCATTCCTCGACCATTAAGTAGAATAAATTAATGCTGAATACTTAATTTTATCAATTTTTTTTCCAAACAAAACAGTACGTCTTAACACAAGTAAGTCTATAAGGGATTACAGTCACGAGAGTCGAAATAAGCTTACGTCGCTCGACGTTTACGAGTAAGTAAGCAAACACACACAAATATAATTGAAAATATATTTAAACATAAAGTTTTAAACAAACACAACTTTTACAACATAAAAAACAACAGCCCTCTCGAGATGAAAGTTTGAAACAGATTGTGAGGAACTTACAAAGATTTTCCCCACTGACGTATTTAATATTTAAATTTATGAAAATACTACTAGTTATATAGAATTATATATAATATAATTATTTACTATAACGTATATATACAATTTCTTTGCCGTGTGGTCCCGGTGTAGAATAGGCCACCCCTGGGGGAAAGGGATTGTTAGTAATGGAGACTAAGAATCCCATTGCTAGCAATATATCCAACCAGGTCGACCTCCTCGCGGTTCCCCCTGGAAACTATCATGGTTAATTCCTGATGAATTCATCATGATGGGCTAACTGGCCTGTTTTCATCCACATCGATCACCCTTCACTGGTGCCCCGCCAGCGTATCCCGTTAGCGCAGGCGGGGTTACCGCTCCATTTTCATCCAATAAAAAAAAATAGGCCACCCCTTCCTTTCCCATGAGTGTCGTGTGACTAAGGAAACTTAACAATCGGTAATGGGTAGCAGTGTCCCTTTTAAAATAATTGTTACAAGTTATCTGTATCATCACAAAAAGCCTAACTGCGGTTGCCAAACCAACTGCCAAGCGTGGCAACTACTGGCAAAACACTTGTTATGGGGTCTTTGTGCAGCAGTGGACAGTTAATGCCTGACATGATGATTATGGCACAATATTTGCTCTACCCTCATAACTTTTGGAGGCAAAAAATGTTTCCCAATTCGATGGAACTTTGTAATTTACCTAAATATACTAAAATGACAGTGGAAAAAACAGAAAAGGTGACTCAGGTGTTATTCTTTAGTGACCTGTGATTTTATTTATATTCCTTATTATTTATATCTCTTTCAAATTAAAATACAAATGCTTAGCATTATTAGAAAGAGTAGAACAAAGATACTTATACGACTTTTGTACAAAGTATTACCAGAGGGAGACTTTGTACAAAAATCGTTTGTTTGGGTTCCTCTGTCCCATTCGTGTTTCAACCGTAAAGCAGTTGTGTTTGCATGGCTGTGTTTCGGTTTGAAGGGTGGGATATGGCGTGAATTTACAGGGTACAGAGGAATAACGCCTGAGTCCTCAGGAATGGCAACGCATGGGGGGTATCATGGGCTTAACAGTATACTCTGTTATGTCTGTGGTACTCTTCATGTCTATAGGCGACGGTTACCACTTTTCATCAGGTGGGCTGTCAGCTTGTTTGTCATTATAAGTTGTATAAACAAAAGTCTCTTGTAAATCATAACGTTATCAGGATTTATCTTATTTGAAGCCAATATAGCCGCTACTCTTTCTACGGAAATTAAATTACAAAGCCAAGGCGCGATCTCCTGTGAATTAAAAATTACTAAAACATCATTGAATATTCTTGAATAATTGTTTCAGCATTTACTTTTCACTTTATTGGAATAAGACGTTCTAGGTCACTGTTCAAAGACAGAGACTGAAATTGACTGGAAAAATTGGACCTTTGAGAGAAGAATATTTCGCTAGCATTTTGGCTAGAGTGAAAGGTAGGTAAAGTAACTTTTAAGACTAATGATAAATAGAGGCATCTAGCTAAACTGCTGTAGCCTGTAGCAAAACATTTTTTTTTTAATTATTATTGTTTTAAGGGCTTTTACCTTCTTCAGGTATATCAGTCCTATCGTAGCCTGAACTGATTTCTCAAACAAAACTTTATCTACTTTCCCTAGACGCGGAAAGAGAAGAATTAATGGGCATCAATAATTTACAGAGATATTCAAGAATTTCATATTTGAGTAAATATATATATATCATTTAACTTACATTTTTGAAAACAGTACAATTTGTATGTAGTATTTTGATAAAAGTAGGTTGCCCAGGAAAAAAACTACAGCAATGAATAAAGATATATATTGTACATACATTAGTTTAAAAATATTTGAAATTAGAATGCAGAATTGCTTATCTACAAATTTTAATTCAGAGTAAGCAATTGTTTGATTTGCAAAGAAAAATCGGCAGCTTTGTAACAAAGTTAATATGAAACTAACATAGGAGAATAAATAATAATTAATTAATAAACTAAACATAACGCAAATAAATACTATTCTAAGTTGGATAAATATTAAATAACACATTGTCACGGAAACAAATAAATTGAGAAACGCCTCATCTTGACTTTACTTCCTTCTTCGTTATATTAATAAGAAATTTATTTCATGTCTACTCGCTAACATAATTCTTTTTTAATAATCGTCCAATTGAAAATTGTAAATACATAATCGTTTTTGTTATTATTTATTGTATTGCATTGTATCGGTCAACGCAGTGTACCACGATCCCCCACTAGATGGAGTGACGACCTCATTTCCATTGTAAGGAGTCAGTAGATGCAGGCTTAGGACAGTTCCTTATGGCAGTCTATGGGGGAGGCCTATGTCCAGCAGTGGACAGATTGTATCGGTCATTAACTGTCCACTGGTGAACATAGGCTTCCCACATAGTAAGGGGTTGTGGTAGTTACCACGCTTGATAGCCATGTTGGCAACTGTAGTTTTTTTTTTATATACAACTTAGAATGGCAAACAAGCTAACGGCCCACCTGATGGAAAGTTGTAACCGTCGCCTATAGACATGAGCAGTACCATGGACATAACAGAGTATACTGTTTCGCCTATTACACCCCCCATGCGTTGCCATTCCTGAGGACTCAGGTGTTATTCCTCTGTACCCAGTAAATTCACGCCATATCCCACCCTTCAAACCGAAACACAGCCATGCAAACACAACTGCTTCACGGTAGTTTTTTCTTAGTAGATGATAATGTAATGGTTACCCCGCCTATCCTATCAATATATACTGGTAGGGCACTAGTGAGGTATGATAAATGATGAAGCAGGTCAGTTGGCCCAACGTGACTCATTAAACAATAAATCTATCACAATGGTTTCTAGGCGGAACCGCGTGGAGATCGACCTAATAGGGTATATTACTAGCAATGATATTGCTTATTATTAGTAACATTTCATTGTAAAATAGCTTCAAATAATTACTAACAACCCGTTCTCCCCCCGGCAACCGTAGTAAGGCTTTAGTTTTAAGAGGGTAGCTAGTAATTTAGACATTGCCTGCTTTTGTTGCGCGAACTCTTTTTAGATTGGTGGCATGATTACTATCTGAGATATCAACGAATGTTACAATTCTTCTACTTTTATTACAGACGTTACTAGATCGAAGTTCAGAATATTTGGACCGTTTGAATGTGAATCCGATATTTGACGACGCCGACGTTCCCCTTATCGTAGTATCTAGAAGTTCCAAGTCACATTGAGAATTATTCAATGTTCTCCCTGTTTTAAATCTCTTCTTGTAGACAAGTCGAATGACAGCGGTTTTTATTTCTAAAAATGGTTGTAGGTAAATTAAATTATTTTTTTCATTCATTTTACACTATAATAATATATTATATATGTAATAGAGGACAGAAAAACAGAGAAAGGGAATCCAGAGGGAGAATTTGTACACTAGTCGATTGCTTGGGTACCTCTGTTCCATTCGTGTTTTACCGTGAAGCAGTTGTGTTTGCATGGCTGTGTTTCGGTTTGAAGGGTGGGATATGGCGTGAATTTACAGGGTACAGAGTAATAACACCCGAGTCCTCAGGAATGGCAACACATAGGGGGTATCATGGGTGAAACAGTATAGTCTGCTATGTCCATGGTACTGCTCATGTCTATAGGCGACGGTTACCACTTTCCATCAGGTGGGCCGTCAGCTTGATTGTCATTCTAAGTTGCATAAAAAAAAATATAGTTAGAATTTAAAAGAATCGTTCCCAAAATTGTATTTGATTGTATGAGTAAGACAAACTTGTGACTTGCAAGCAAGATATATCATAATACCAGTTACAAGCTTTCCACTACAACACTTTAGTCGTCCATCTCTGGAGTGTTTGCCTGATGTGTTTGCATGCATTCCGGTTATTCTATTATAAATCATATTGTTTGACCAGGGACGTTTCAAGTGTCGCCACTGCAGTACAGCTGCAGGATAGATAATCCTATCTACACTAGAATAACCATTATTGCATGTCTATGGTACTGTATATTTTCAATGGAGACGATTTATCCTTTTTTTTAGAAGCGGGTTGTATGCCTATTTGCTAAATTTGATACATGTATACACACACACGCACGCACGCACGCACGCATCACGCCCGCCCGCACGCACGCACTCACGCACACACACACACACACACACACACACACACACACGCACGTATCCGGATAAAACACACACCAAATTTTAAGTTGAACTTTCAAGAATGAAACTGCTGAAACCGCATCCAATTTGGTGTAGTAGTTTTTGTGTTGATGCCGGAACAAATATACAGACTGACAAACGGACAGACTTGCTAAGAATTATTGTTTTATCATCTATTTATCTTATTAAAACTCTTATAATATTATCTTCGTTTCTGTGTACAGACGTCGTCTAGTCACAATTTTATTATATGACTAAAATATAATTCTACGATTTATTAAACAATTTCTTTTTTAATTCAATCTCGTTTCCTATTAATTTGCTAATGAATTCACGATACCGTATAATCTTAATTGTAAATGTTTACATTAAACCTGTCAGGCTCGTTTCCACAAATATTTTCTTATTATATAAAGAAGTATTTTATTTAAATTCATATATATATATATATATATATATATATATATATATATATATATATATATATTTGTACATTTGAGTATTTTCTTCGTTTGAGATTGAAGGTTTCTGTTTTTCGAAGTTTAAGCGACTTTTAAAAGAAGAATGTTCTCGATTTGTCTGTATAAATTTTTGTTTTAATTTGACAGTTTGATGCTTTTTATAATTGATAAGGTTTAATTTCGTATTGGTCTCTTATTAATTGTATTAAGTCAGAAGTTGCCATTTTCCAGGTTGAATAAACAACTGCTTGTTGCGAAGTAAAATTTAGATACCATTTCAATCATGATCGTTATATAGCCGTCAGCTGTCCACCGCTGAACAATATATGTTTAAGTCTTACCCAGAAGGGGAGTTTTACCAGTAGCTGCTACGTTTGGCAAGCGGGCTAGCAGCGGCAGTTCGGGTTTTGGTGATGTTTTAAGAGGGACGCTGCTGCTCATCCCTTAACCATAAGCTCCCTTAGTAGCCTCCTACGACACCCACAGGAAAGGACGGGGTGGCCTATTTCATGCCGGGATCACACGGATATATAGAAAGATCGAGATTCGTCATTATTTATATATCACGGAAAATCCTATATTTTCAAGTATTAAGTATGGTTCGAAAACGAATTATGATCCTTTAAAATAGTTAAAATTCTTTCGTTAAAATAGTTTAAATAGATTTAAAATAAAAAAACGGTCATCAGAACAATCAATATATATATATATATTTATAAATGTTGTGAGCAAAGGTGGACTTATCTCTGACAGAGATCTCTTCCAGTCAACCCAGTACAGTAAGAAAGCATTTCGTTAGCGGGCAGCTGAAGTGCTACAACTATTAATACATAAACAAATATACAGTTAAATAAAATATTAAAATATATAATAAAATATTACATAAATACATACACTATAAATACATATAATACCTACCTACTTATATAATAAATGTTAAAATAAATGAATATACTACTTACATTAGAAATTTCGTTTAATGATTTTAAGATTTGTAAAAATTATATACACAGTTAATTATAAAGTAACAAATAACCTTTATTTAGTAAGAAATAACGATGATAATGTAATATTAATACCCAAATGTATAATGTGAGCCGTAAAGTCAACAGTATTATGAGAGCCAGTTAGCAACATGTCGCCAACATTTATATAATAGTCTCTACTAAGCGCAATGTTCCATCGTATATAACTATATAGGCTGACTTCCAAATAATTCTATATACATAGATAGATACCAGAGAGAGAGAGAGACTTTGTACATAAGTTGTTTGCTTGGACACCTCTGTCTCATTCGTGTTTCTACCGTGAAGCAGTTGTGTTTACATGGCTGTGTTTCGGTCCGAAGAGTGGGATATGGCGTGAATTTTGTGGATACAGAGGAATAACACCTGAGTCCTCAGGAATGGTAACGCATGGGGGGTATCATGGGCGAAACAGTATACTCTGTTATGTCCATGGTACTGCTAATGTCTATAGGCGACAGTTATCACTTTCCATCAGGTGTACCGTCAGCTTGTTTGCTATTCTAAGTTGCGTAAAAAAATGCAAAAAACCTATGTTTAGCAGTGAACAATTAACGATTTATATAATATAATATAAGTCTAACTTTACGTCCGGCTACATATCTTGGCCACGTGAGGGGTGGAACATCACAGCTGTAAGCGAAAACAGTGACGGCTAACAGAGCACTAGCAATACCTTCAATATGGAGAGACAATTCAGTGTTTCACGTATACGTTCACGGGCCGCTTCCCGAGGGTGATCTTCGGGGCACGTCTGGAGCTGACGCTGGACGTGACAGCATGTGAACCGTCAGTGGCTGTCTGCTGAGCAGGCGGGCGAGAGTCAGGGGTACCGAAGATATTAGGGGGGCGGGGCGGGGAGGGGACAGATGATGTTTTGCAGAGTGTGTCTATGGCTACAAACTCTGTCGGCTCATCTGTTATGACCACGAATAATATAGTAAATGATGACAGACGAAGAAAGTGGTCAACATATATATATATTCTTATAATTTTCTTATGTTACATTATATTTATGGACGTTCACAAACTATTTATAGTATCATTAAATCGTTATTTTGTTAACAGTTTCACATATAGTGGCCACGTACTCAATCTTTAGTATTGTAGTTCCACTAAATCCAAATATAAACTGATTATTGATCGTGTTCCCGGGAAGGCTGGTGCTGTTCTGAAATAAATGGCGCCAAAAATAAATACAATAACGCCAAGTGTCTATTTATAAAACAATGCAACAGTAATTGTAACATTTTAATTGTTTTCTATATATATATATATATATATATATATATATATATATATATATATATATATATATATATATATATATATATATACTAGCTGACTCGGCAGACGTTGTTTTACCATATACATTATTTCGAGAACTATACATGAAATTTTATCGTATTACAATTATTATATACGATTGCCATCTTTGAACCCTCTTGCGGCATATAAAAATCGCGATTAAAGAACAGAGGTTGATCGTAAAAGCGTGAAAATTTGAATTTCTATGTATTTTTCAATGCTAAATCATAATAAAATAAAAATAAAAAACATTGTCAAAAAAATAAAAATGAAATATTTAGAGGTGGGTCACCCTTATTATTGAGGGGTATGGAAGATAATGATAATACAACTTGGAATGGCAAACAAGCTGACGGCCCACCTGATGGAAAGTGGTAACCGTCGCCTATAGACATGAGCAGTACCATGAACATAACAGAGCATACTGTTTCGCCCATGATATTTCGCATATGAATGCATGGGCATTGCCATTCCTGAGGACTCAGGTGTTATTCCTCTGTACCCAATAAATTCACGCCATATCCCACCCTTCATACCAAAACACAGCCATGCAAACACAACTGCTTCACGGTAGAAACACGAATGGGACAAAGATACCCAAGCAATCGACTTTTGTACAAAGTCTGCCTTTGGTAAAATGGTGGTCTCTATCTTTTAGCCAAACGTACACTGTCTTATACGCAGAATGTGCAGTGGAGCTCCAAAAATTCCATCTTCTTTGCTATCATCTCCAATGCCCGTAATTACTAAATAACAACAGCACACGAGAGAGATTCCACGGCAGGATTTACCTTCATCAATAAATAAAGCTCAGTATTTTTGGGGATAAATTTAATTTCGTCCAAGTTTACGAGTAAAAATGTTACCATTCGCCGCAGAGCCGTCCGGGACACATCAAAGCGGGGAAGATTAACACTGCCCCGGGACACGGCCAACATTGATCTGATAATTGAGACTGTTTAATTATATTTGCCGTCGGCCGTTTCAAGCTGTGATATTTATTTTGGTAATATAGCATTGAAGTTTCATGGTATTATACTTGTTGTTATAGATATAGGTCCTATCTCGCATTGTCATAAAAAAATCTACCAATAAGTCTTTATGTTTTTTTTTTTTATACAACTTAGAATGGCAAACAAGCTGACGGCCCACCTGATGGAAAGTGGTAACCGTCGCCTATAGACATGAGCAGTACCATGGACATAACAGAGTATACTGTTTCACCCATGATACCCCCCATGCGTTGCCATTCCTGAGGACTCAGGTGTTATTCCTCTGTACCCAGTAAATTCACGCCATATTCCACCCTTGAAATCGAAACACAACCATGCAAACACATCTGCTTCACGGTTAAAACACGAATGGAACAGACCCCAGCAATCGACTTTACATTTTAATTATTCAAATAAATTATTTATATATGATTTAAAAAAAAATACGTGCTATTTGCTACTTATTATTTTTATTTTAATTAGAATAAATATTGTTACTACCTCCTCGCGGTTCCCCCTGGAAATTATCATGGTTAATTCCTGATGAATTCATCATGATGGGCTAACTGGCCTGTTTTCGTTCTCATCTATCACCCTTCGCTGGTGCTCCGCCAGCGTATCCCGTTAGCGCAGGCGGGGTTACCATACCATTTTCACCCATAAAAAAAATTGTTACTATACAGTCAAATATTATCTCCAATGTAACCACGTAAATATAATTACATTTTTCACGCCATCAAAACAATGCGGCTAAATATATGATTCAATATCACTAATTAAGATCTATTTTATCCATATAAATATATGCAATAAATATATGCAAATAATTTGTTGTTGTTATGAAATCTTTATAGTACGTAATTTACATTGGACACATTCAAAAATTTTATACACAATGGCGGACTTATCCCATAGAGGGATCTCTTACAGTCAACCTTTAAATTGTTAATATTATGTATGTAAGACAGCAAGAGGGTAGTTTTGAAGACAATTAAATGTTAAAGGGAAATGTGTTTTTAGATTTATGTTTTTCGATAGATCTTATATTATTTTCCCCTCGTTTACGTAAAAACTATACATGTAATTCCTTTCTTTACCGTTCCACCAACACTTTTAATAGAGAATTTTTTTAATTAGATCCGTTTTATGAATCTGTTCATATTTTTAAAAGTAAGTTAACTCAAAAACTTGTATGTTAAAATTAAATTTGCGCTTCTTCTTTCTATTTCTTCATCTTTGATACTCATATATATTAGTACCTTGGATTTTGTTGCTAAATTTCATGCGTGTTTCCATGGGATTTCATAAATAATTATCTCTATGTTTTAATAATACTGTTATTGGCACTGTTAGGTCTATTGTTCTAAAACTGTAATGTATTTTGTAAATGACTGTTTGTTGTCATAAATAAATAAATATATAAAATAAATTATTATTAAAATTATTCTCCAAGTATATATATATATATATATATATATATATTATATAGTCTTCCCTTTAACACCAATAGGACCAGTTATCTTCAAAACTATACTTTTCAATGCAAAGTCTCAAACGTATACTGCATGAAATATGCATTAGGTATTTTGAATAGTGGCTCTGTGGTGGTTCTGTGACTTGCTATGCTGGTGCGAGGGAAATCTACTGAGTTATTGTCGAATTTTGAATAATGTAGTCGTAATAACCAAATAGATTCGTGGCATTGCGTCATTGGAAGTGAAGTAGATGTTTACTGTACTGCTCATGTCTATAGGCGACGGTTACCACCTTCCATCAGGTTTTTTTTTTAATGGATGATAATGAAATAATAACCCCGCCTGCGCTAACGGTGTACGCTGGTGGAGCACCAGTGACAGATGATAGATGAGGATGAAGGCAGGTCATCGTGAAGAATTCCACGAAAAGTAACCACGTGGAGATCGACCTGATTAGTAATATTGCTAGCAATGGGGCTATTAGACCCCATCGCTAACAATCCCTTCCCCCCCCCCCCTTTCCATCAGGTTAACCGTCAGCTTGTTTGCCATACATTGTATGTTGCATAGAAAAATGTTTCGTTTATCAAGTAGTTTTCTAAAAGTATCGTTTAGAAAAAGTTAATATGTCTTTTTTGCTAATGGGCATTATATGTTATAATAAGATACCGAAAGATATTTTGGATCTGTCTTTTAATAAGTTTAAAACTGTTATTAAAAAAACACTTATTAAACAAAGCTTGTTATACACTAAACGATTATTTGAATGACAAATGTGCATGGTGTTGGTCGATTATGCACGGGATTATAACGACCATGTAATTTTAGACATAGTACGCCTTACTGTACTTATACAATTGTATCGTCGTGTTTGTAAATTGTCTTGCTTATTTCCTATATTGTATAATGCAAATAAAGTATACTCATTCATTCATTCATTCATTTAATTTTACCAGAGGGAGACTTTGTACAAAAGTCGATTGCTTTGGTACCTCTATCCCATTCGTGTTTCTACCGTGAAGCAGTTGTGTTTGCATGGCTGTGTTTCGGTTTGAAGGGTGGGATATGGCGTGAATTTACAGGGTACAGAGGAATAACACCTGAGTCCTCACGAATGGCAACGCATGGGGGGTATCATGGGCGAAACAGAATACTCTGTTATATCCATAGTTCTGTTCATGCCTATAAGCAACGGTTACCACTTTCCATCAAGTGGGCCGTTAGCTTGTTTGCCATTCTAAGTTGTAAAAAAAAAACACCTAATATTAACAGAGATTTAAAAGAGTAACTTTTGAGTTTCTTGCGGGCGCTTCTCAACTTCAACAACCTCAGAACCCTGCATTCATAAAAAAATACGATTTAAAAATGGTTGGAAACAAGTCCATTTGAATAAAAATGATTTTGAATTTAATGGTATTTCTATTTGTTCATTCAAAATTGTAATGTGCCTCTAGAAAGTCTTATCTTTACTAATACTATAATATAAAGGCTAACTGCGAGCATGAATAAATATAAATATTGGTAGGGGCTGCCCTAGATGGACGTATGTCGACCAAATAGGCAAATTGCTGAAGAACGGCCAAATTTAAAGCACACATAACCAGCAAGCGTGTATGAATAGATTGATGAATGTGGATGAAGCGAAATAAGTCTGTTCGAATTGGAGCATTTGGCGTTCCATTGTTTTTGCCTACTTCAGTAGGATGCAGGCGTGATAGATATGTATGTATGTATGTAACAACATAGAATAGTGAAGCCCGGCGTCTTCACTACGTAATGAGTAGTTATTTCTGGAGTTTAGTAATTTAGCGTCCTTAATATGATTGTATCTGTTTTGTCCGTTTCACCCTGTCCTATATTTAATAGACTGAGCAGAGAAAAGAAGTCCGTTTAATCCTACTGTGTACAGTACAATAGAACAGAGGGCTTACCATGAAATGTTTTCCGAAATTTCGGGGCCGAACGAAACACAAATTGGAATGTTAAAATTACATAATACACATAGTTTACAAATATCAAAAATGTTAAAATATCATTTATTTGGACTTTTAGAATGGGATTTATGATAAATGAAATGTTAACGTCCATTTACTGGGCCGATTTTGATATGAACAAAAACATGAAACTGAGTCCAAAATTTCGAAATTTTATTTCATGATAGATCGCTGAAAGGTGGAATCACTATTCTTACTATATTTATCTTACTAATATATTAAATTTGCTACTAAATAATATGATCATCTCAGCCATTGTGTTCCTACTGCTGAATATAGGCCTCTCCTATAAAGGAGGCCATAAGGAACGCTCCTGAACCACCTGCATCCACTGACTCTCCCTGCAATGCATTTGAGGTCGTCTTACACTGCGTTTGCCCGTACGGGGTTAGCACAGTAGTTACTATGTTTGGCAGGCGGGTTGGCAACCGCGTTTAAACTTTGGTGATACTTAAAGAGACGCTGCTGCCTATCTCTCGACCATTTTGCCTCTATTAACTTATAAATTTATTAAAGGAACAAACAAAACCATGTTACATGCTCAAATACAAGTAGCTTGTCACAATAGAATATTATAAAATACCGTAGATATTGTCCTAAAATATCCAGCCAAGATTTTTGCAGTTGATGCGTGACAAAGAATATTTGTTGATAATGTTGCATAGCAAATACTATACAAAAATGGCGAAGCTACGAGTACATACTGAAATAGATGATGCAAATGTCAGCAGCAAAGCGTGACCGAACCAGAAGCACACTGAATATTGTTATGTGCAAGGAGGTTACTACTATCTTCACACGCTGAACTAGATACAATTAAGAACACGAAATTGACATGTTTTATTCAGCAAGGAAATAACAATTTTACTAGAGATATAATTATTTATTGCCCTTGAACAAAAGATATAGCGATTACTTTAACAACTTGTTAGCAAAGGTGGGCTTGTGTCTAAAAGAGATCTGTTCTAGCCAACCCATTGCAGTTAGAGAGATTGATTTACTTTTAAAATTAATACTGACTAATAATTTATGATTTATTTAAAATAATTAAAATGCACTAACACTGACTAATAAACGACGAAAAATTTCGTAGAGAGTGAAAGAGAAAAAGAATGAAAGGATGAAAAAAAAGAAAGGAAAGAAAGATGTTTATGAAAATATACTTAATAGTATTTTTTTATGATTTTACCGTTTATTCGGAATGCAATTTTAGTTAAGAAGTAGATAAACAGAGTTAATACATTAGATTTAAAAAAATAAATATTTGGATATAAAAGTAAATGTAAAATAACAGTCGACAAATGCAAAAATAAAAAAAAAAAAAAACAATGCGCTAAAAATATATTTCAATTATAAAAAGAAATACGTTCAAATCTATTTGAGTAAAGAATAATTTAATTCTATTCTATTAAAACGTTTTCAGAAAAAATACCTACAAGCTTATTGAGAAATTAATTCATTTTTCAATATCGCTTAAAAACTGCAAATTGTGTACTTTATATTATTTCCATAATCAGTGACACTATGCAGTTTTTTCTACAACACAGGGAGCAAACGAGCATGCTGCTCACCTAATAGTAAGTGACTACCGCTATATATGGGTATATGGGCATACTATGGGTGCCCTAACTGGACATATGCCAATAAGGCATATACGACACAAGATGCATCTATCTTGTGCAGACTGTAAGATCCGTATGGGTTGACATGCATCGGCTTAGCTGACCCCATATGCGAAAAAATAAGATAAGTGACTACCGCCGCCTATTATCACTCATAACACCAAAAGCAAAGTAGGAGTGCTGCCGGCCTTTTAGAAAGGAATATGCTCTTTTCTTGAAGGAATACATGATAATTATGTCATACGTAACACTATATTTGTTATAAATAGTAATGTAAGAAGAGATATAAACACCTACCTACACTATGCCACATCTGTGCCCCCCCTCAGAGCAAATATGGCATATCGTCGTTATTATTATTGACATATCGTCACAGTGGCAGAATACTGACGGATCTATCAAATATTACCTATATAGATCCGTCAGTTTTTTCTGATACCTTGGTTTTTAGATAGTAAATTAAATAGAAATAAAATTAAGTTAATTTTAAAAATCAGATCTGGTCACTATCCATCAAGAAAGTTTGCATATTTGATGAAAAAAGAAAATTCACCAAATTGCATTGTCTGTGGAAAAGTTGAAGATGTCCAGCACCTATTTATGGAATGTGATAGCAACCGAAGGGAAAGGGAAACATTTTTTAAAACATTTAATATTAATAACATAAATTTGATGTGGGTATTGTACAGAGCATAATGCATGCTCCTACTAACAAAATTGCTTTGTGCTTAAATGAATTAGTAAGTAGTATTGTTTAGTCATAATTATAATAGTAGATAACTTGTTTAGATTTTTTTTTATACCACTGAGGTGGAAAACAAGCATACAGCCCACCTGATGGTAAGCGGTTACCGTAGCCTATGAACGCCTGCAATACCAGAGGCATTACGCGCGCGTTGCCGACCCTGAAGAAACCTCTTTACCCCCCTTTTGAAGAATTTGAAATTAGATTTTATGGGATTGACATGTTAAAAAACAAAAATACCAAATTGAACGTAGATTAAAAAAAAAAAGATCCGTCAGTATTCAACGGCTATGACGATATTAAAGTTTACAGTGACAACACGACGCGATTATAGTGTATATTTTAATCTAGATACGAAATATTCAAATCCCTTTAGTCGTTTAGACGTGACCGACTAACGTAAATAAAGTACCTCCGAGAATATATTTCGAGACCTAATATTATTTTATCGATATTACACTCTTCGAAAGGAATAAATTATTTGTATTTATTTTTTACTGACTTCAAAAACAAGAGAAGATTCTATGTTCCATTGTACATGTTTTTTTACGTATTACGTAGCGATTTCGCCGTCAATTGGAGACTGATTTTTTTTTATACTCTTGAAGTAGTTCCATTGTCACGAATTAAGGATCTGGTGATGGGATCCAAGGGAAATCGAGAAAAGCTCTCAAATTTTATATATCAATCAATATATGTGCGTATAAAAAAAATATTTAAAAAACTATCAAATTAACAATAACATAAAACAAATTTGAAATCCTTTACATTAAAAGTTTAATTTAGTTTTCTTTTCGTTTTTTGGTTCTTGTTTCATCTTTATTTTTTTTAAAGTCTGTTTAACTTTTAAAAAAGTTAAAAAGTTATCGTTAAAATAAGTGAAAAACTAACCATTTTTTTATATACTTATATTATCCATACTTTCAGATTTAAAAAAACGACGCGTTAGCCACCTATTAGTTGGCTGGCCATTTTTTGCCAATGAAAGTTTTATCAGGACATATCTATATGGTCTAAGATGTTATCTATTGACCTGGTCAGATAAAAAAAAAAAACAAATTGTCGGCCAACTATTAACCAACTTACCATACTCGTATATGATCTAGAACGATATCTACTACTTTCGGCCTGAAAAAAAAAACAATATGCTAGCTAACTATTGACTGACTATTGCAGATCTTGTCACAGTGAGGCAGAAACGTCGCAGCACTGAATGTGTGGCTGTAAAGAATAATTTAATTCTATTCTATTTTGTTTGAGTAAAGAATAATTTAATTCTATTCTATTAAAACGTTTTCAGAAAAAATACCTACAAGCTTATTAAATTAATTCATTTTTCAATATCGCTTAAAAACTGCAAATTGTGTACTTTATATTATTTCCATAATCAGTGACACCATGCAGTTTTTTCTACAACACAGGGAGCACACGAGCATGCGGCTCACCTAATAGTAAGTGACTACCGCTATATATGGGTATATGGGCATACTATGGGTGCCCTAACTGGACATATGCCAATAAGGCATATACGACACAAGATGCGTCTAAGATGTTATCTATTGACCTGGTCAGATAAAAAAAAAAAACAAATTGTCGGCCAACTATTAACCAACTTACCATACTCGTATATGATCTAGAACGATATCTACTACTTTCGGCCTGAAAAAAAAAACAATATGCTAGCTAACTATTGACTGACTATTGCAGATCTTGTCACAGTGAGGCAGAAACGTCGCAGCACTGAATGTGTGGCTGTAGCCCACTCATACATAAACGATATATCTCCTTTGAAAAACACACCCTGTACCCTGAGGAGATAAAAACATCGCTACAAAAGACATCTTAAAATTCCTATCATTGGTAGGTATTAGCAGCGAACTTTAATAATGGGTGAGCACAAATGATCATGGAAGTCGCAGTGTCACAGGTTTGTCTATCTGAAAAAGCCCGTCTTTAAATAATAATAAACAAAGACTGTTTTTTGGCACTTAAATTTTGAGATGAGATGTCCAGATAAAGCAAATATATCTTCATATCTGTATAATATAGAATGTTATTTACTGTCTTTAGATCAAATGAGAAACTATGCGTCAATCAATAGCTGTATTGTAAAAAATTCCGAAGCACAAATTATATTTTAATTTAATAAATACCGGTTTACGTATTGATATAGATAGATTGAAAAAGCTTGACTGGTTTCGGAATCAATTCGTGATCCTTAATAATGAGCGACTGTGACACGAGCACAAGCCTGATGCGTGATTCGGCCTGCTAAGCGCGACCTATAGACGCTTGTGGTATCATCACAGACATGAAAGACAGCGTTCGGAATGAACGGCTGGTAATTATTTCTTGGCTTTCGAAGTTTCATCTAGATTTACCTATATGATTTAGCATAATATTTATGGACTTCCAATCAGGTGAAAAAAACCCGAATCAAACTTATGTGAACTATTGTAAAACTGACCTGAGTCCAGGGACGTCGTCGAGCTGGGCCCCGTCGGGCTGCTGCCAGGCGAGCTGGGGTGGCGGGAAGCCATGCGCGGCGCACGACACGCGCGCCCCCGTGCTGTTCGAGAACACTAGCCGCGGAGGCGGCTCCATCAGGAACACCGGCCCGTGCTCCTGACCATCGCCACCTGCGCAGCAAAAACATCACCGTCTTTAAAATATATTTTTATTATTATTATTTCAGCTGTTTACCAGAGGGAGACTTTGTACAAAAGTCGATTGTTTGGGTACATTTGTCCCATTCGTGTTTCAACCGTAAAGCAGTTGTGTTTCGATTCGAAGGGTGGAATATGGCGTGAATTTACTGGGTACAGAGGAATAATACCTGAGTCCTCAGGAATGGCAACGCATGGGGGTATCATGAGCGATACAGTATACTCTGTTATGTCCATGGTACTGCTCGTGTCTATAGGCGACGATTACTACTTTCCATCAGGTGGGCCGTTAGCTTGTTTACTATTCTAAGTTCCATAAAAAAATCTATTTTTAACACACAATTCTATGTTCTAATTTCAAATATTTTCAATCTAATCTGTCTGTCACATTTCTTTTTTTTTCCTCGATGTGTGTTTTCACGTTAACAGTTGTTTTTTTTTTGGCATTGAAAATATATTTGCATAAAATTATGCAAGTAATATAATTTTATATGTTGATATGTGACGTGTTTCCTTCATTCAATATACTCGGATCCTTGAAGCGTAACGTGAAAAAGCACTTAGTGAGCCGGCATAGTGCGGCGAATGTCGAGGAAGGAATGTCCTCTTTTCGGTTGATCACATACATAAATTATACTGTCTTTATATTCACTTAGTACAGTGTGGTCACATGTCAAGATATTAAAACATAATACGTATGAGGCCTATAATAATCAAAGGCAGCTAAACGCCTTAAAATAGATTTCATTTTCACACTGCACTCAAATATTTCTCTTAATTAAAACTTCTATTAATTAAAATTTAAATTATTACTGATATTTTAATTTTCTTCAATCTGGTTTAAGGCTTCCGGATTGTCTGTAAGAGATTGCTTTTAGCGATAAGGCCGCCTTTTGTATATGCACATTCTGTATAAATACTCCTTGTATACATCTCTACTGTGCGCAATAAAGAGTTTATTATTATTATTTAAAGTATAGAATAGCATTCCATATTCTTGACAAAATGTTAGTTCTTCTAGTTTCCTTGAACATTTGACAGACTTGGATTTAGCTGTCTTTGATTTTATAAGCCCCATATTGCTCTAATGCGAGCACTCAGTTCATAAAATTAGTTTTTATTTTATTTTTCTCTTTTACACTTTATCGTACCATTTATAAAATAGTAAATACATTTGATTGTAATGAGAAATGATACAAAAGGCGGCCTTATCGGTAAGCAATCTCTTCCAGACAACAACAGACAAAGACAGCTTTCCGCTGAGATTTTTCCGAGCGCAAAAAATATTTAGCTCTTCAAAATGGGAGTAATAATGGTTTTTAGGATGATGACGCGTTCGAGGAACTACTAGTCTTGCAACCGTCCATAAGTTATCGTATCCATTTATCATTAGATGTTCCGAAGGTTTTTGTGTCACTTCGTGGGAAGACAAAAAATAAAACTTATGACAAAAACATAAACACACAGACATGTACTCTTATATCTATCCTCAGGTTGTCTGCTAGTTATAGCTATTATTATTATGATAGTGTTGTATATGTGGGTAGTATTATGTATGTACGGATGGCTACGTCCACCTTTATAAGTCATTTGACCTTGTCAATTAAACCAGTGTGTAACCGACCTCTGTGTTCACTTGTCGCATACCCACCTTCGCAATATACAATAGATAGCAATAAGGCATCAATTTACTTGTTTATTCGGCTTGTAAAACTTTTCTTTAAATATTATATATTTATTTAAGACATGACAAGACTTATGTACACGCGAAAAGGCACAAACACACATACATACACACACGCACATACACACGCACAACACACACGCACACACACACGCACACGGCCACGCAAACACCCACGCACACGCACACGCACACGCACACGCACACGCACACGCACACACACACACACACGTGCATGCACGCAGTAAAATAAAATATTAAAGAAGCGAATGAATTTATATTAAGTTTAAATTATCATAAAAATGTTGAATTTTGTTGAACTTAAAATGGTACACCACATTAAAATGAAAAGCATTTGGAATTAAGATTAATATTTCCTCAGAGTTGCACTTAGCAAGCCAGCACGTATTATATTACTCAAAGCTTAACCCGTCAAACTTCATAATTCCAAATTCAAATTGCAAGTTATATCCCTGACAGTAAATGCATTATACAGTCCTGTCTTACTCGGTTAATTTGACAAATTTCGAATTAATCTGTTTCTAACTGCAGAGCTGGTCTGTCTGAATAGCTCGAACATTCAAGTATCTGTTTATATATTTGTATTATATCATACAAATGATTCCCAATTGTAATTTAATAAATCGATTTAATTTAATCACTTGCAACACTGAATAAAAGATGCGATAGTTTTGATTAAAAAAAAAAGTCTCATCCAATTTTTCGTTTGGCTGACTAAAAGTTGACCCATTTTTTCCACTCGATACCCTAAAATACGTATAAGAGTATAAAAGTTACAAAATATTCCCCACACGTCGTGTAGGCGACGTGTAATGTGTCGTATCAGGTGACTGCCCTCGGAAACGTCAGAAAACAACACTTTTCGGCGAAAATTCTTCCATCATAATTATATATGATGGTCTATGACGTTATATTTCTTTTTTATACAAATTAGAATAGCAAACAAGCTGACGGCCCACCTGATGGAAAGTGGAAACCGTCGCCTATAGACATGAGCAGTACCATGGACATAACAGAGTGTACTGTTTCGCCCATAATACCCCCCATGCGTTGCCATTCCTAAGGACTAAAGTGTTATTCCTCTGTACCCTGTAAATTCACGCCATATCCCACCCTTCAAACCGAAACACAGCCATGCAAACACAACTGCTTCACGGTTGAAACACGAATGCGACAGAGGTACCTAAGCAATCGACTTTTGTATAAAGTCTCCCTCTGGTGTTATATCTCAATATTTAATGTATTGAAATTATAAATACATACCGTACACATTTACTGTTCGTTAAATGGAATTAAAATAAAAAAAAATTAGATAACTGTTAGCTCAGCATTTACAAGTTCCTTTGATCTTATAATTTGTAGTAACAACAAGCGGAACTCTGCACCGAGCATAGCCGATATGCTGTTGACTTTCTCGTTACAATACCGCGAATTCGACTTTAATTCTCTTTGTAATATTCATTTGTAAATGAAAATAACCTAAAACATTGTTTTGTGATGACAGAATAAATTATTTTAAAAATGATAATGTATTTTTACAACACAATATCTTTCCGTGTTCGTACGTTATATATTTTTATTTTTGTCTAAAAGAAGATAAAAGAAGTAAAAGCAAAATGGGAAATGTGGGAATTATGAAAAAGCAAGTTTTACAAGCTCCTAATACTTTTATCTCTCCAGTATCCAGTCCTTTGTTCAGTTTTGCGACAATTCCTTCGAAAAAAAAAATGTTCGTGGAAGCTTTTTCTCTCTTTGTGTGTACGAGTATACTGCGCGCGTAAATGACGCTCGCTTTACAGGCGAGGCGATTGTAAACCGATTGCTACTATGAAAAACTAACAAATCAGCTGAACTGAGCAACATTAGGGACTTATAAAAGACAGGGTTAAAACGTGTTGAAAAATTTTATTACGCGAATGTTTTCCCTCGTTCTCCGTATTAAAATATAATATTAAGCACTCGGGAAACAAACGACGCGAAAATAATCCGAATTAAGTATTTTGTACTTACTTATGTGAAATAACAAACATATGTAATTTTATTTTTACATTTTTTTTTTGCTACCATTTCTCAGCACAGTTTATAAGTCTGATCAGATTTTTTTTTATACAACTTAGATATGGCAAACAAGCTGACGGCCGCCTAATGGAAAGTAGTAACCGTCGCCTATAGACATGAGCAGTACCATGGACATAACAGAGTATACTGTTTCGTCCATGATACTCCCCATGCGTTGCCATTCCTGAGGACTCAGGTGTTATTCCTCTGTACCCAGTAAATTCACGCCATATCCCACCCTTCAAACAAGAATGGGACAGAGGTACTCAAGCAATCGACTTTTGTACAAAGTCTCCCTCTGGTAAATGACAACAGTGATAATGATTGGTACTTGTAATTTTGGTATGAGAATGCAGTATATACTAAGGTGCAATGAAGGGATTTATAGATTTTATATGTATGACTAGAAGTATCTCTAGATGCAATAGATATACTATTAAACAAGCAACAGACAGTGGACAAAAAAACTATCTTAATTATGGCAAAATCAGTTATATTTATTTAGATAGAGAGGTTTTCCCAAGAGACTACAGCATGGGGTTCTTCAAAAGGAGGGTAAAGAGGTTTTTTCAGGGTCGGCAGCGCGCGCGTAATACCTCTAGTATTGCAGGGCGTTCATTGGCTACGGTAACCACTTACCACCAGGTGGGCCATATGCTTGTTTGCCACCTCAGTGGTATAAAAAAAATACAAGTGAAGGAAACAAACAAAAAGAAACAATACTATTGAAAATTACATCTGTATGATTTCTTTATTCTATCGATCGTGAGCAGTTTACGACGTCAAGACACCGTCATATTAAAATGTCAGCGAAGAAACTATGCGGCGGGAAACTTCATGAAATCAGACTTGTACAAGTAAAGTTTGTAAACATTGTAACTTATTCAAGATTCGAGCAGTCTTGTACCCGAGAGTGCACGGTTATGATATTGTTCCCGAGTTTGCTAGTTTTACGGCAAAAAAAAATTAAAATTTCGAGATAAGACGTGATCTCTGCTGAAATGTCAAACGGAAACGTGAACTATACAATGTACGTTGGCAAATTTGGATTGTAGCCAATATAGTAAAGAATTATGACTTCTGGGGTGCATTAGTCCCCCTCTCACCAGAGGGAGACTTTGTACAAAAGTCGTTTGCTTGGGTACCTCTGTCCCATTCGTGTTTCTACCGTGAAGCAGTTGTGTTTGCATGGCTGTATTTCGGTTTGAAGGGTGGGACATGACGTGAATTTACAGGGTACAGAGGAATAACACCTGAGTCCTCAGGAATGGCAACGCATGGGGGGTATCATGGGCGTAACAGTATACTCTGTTATGTCCACGGTACTGCTCATGTCTATGGGCGACAGTTACCACTTTCCATCAGGTGGGCCGTCAGCTTGTTTGCCATTCTAAGTTGTATATATAAAAAAAAATTTGTTGGTTGCTTTACGCAAGGGGTTCAATTTTGGAAGCGAAATTATTTGAACCTCCCCAGGTTTTAATGTTAACGAGTTAAACCGTCAGATATACGTTATCCGCTTCCTAATGATATAACGATCAGAAATTTTAAATTAGATTGTGGCGCATAGAACATTCTGTTATTATTTTATCATTATCGCTTTTTAATTTGAGGCTGTTAAATTGTATGGTGTATTTTCTTTTACATCCGATTCTTATTAGGCGTTATTCGAATTCATTATTTTTTTATTCATATCATCTTTTACATAGTCTACCTCACGTTTAAAGGCGACGGTTACCATTTCCCATCAGGTGGGCTGATGGATTGTTTGCCATTCTGAGTTGCATTGGACCAAATCAAATATAAAAAACCTATATTTGATTTGGTCCTGTCTGTCTTTTACATATGTATATCTACGTTAATATCTAGCACCTATATATATATATATATATATATATATATATATATATATATATATATATATATATATATATATATATATATATATATATATATATATATATATATATATATATATATATATATATATATATATATATATATATATATATATATATATATATATAGGTGCTAGATATTATATATATTGTTAATAAATATCTAAATAATACTGCAGTAGATATATACATAGATAGATACTCTTTATTGCTTCCTCTAAAAGATTACAACAGTAAACTTATTATAAATATAAACAATTACAAGAAATAATCACAATGAGAAAACAATGGGCGGCCTTATATATATATATATATATATATATATATATATATTACATACATGTATATTAAAATATTATTACACGTTACTACAGAATGTGATTAAATAGGAATTAAATAAAAAATTAAAGTTATATCACAATACACCAAGTAGAGAAATATTTTGTAAATTGAAAAAAATAAAAGAAAAATGTAAAAACAAAAAGCGTTTTGATGTATGATGATCACATAAAACGGTCGGCGTCCATTGTACTCGAACTACAACATTTTGTTCCTGGTGCACGCTTTAGTTGCGTTCCGTTAACTGCTTTGGAATGGCGTTTGTGCGTGTATTTGTGATAAACTAGCTATAAACAACACTTGCCTTTTGTATCACAAACATATTCTGGCTTTCGTATAGTTATTGTATTTATCTATTTCTCTTTATATATATGCATGTGTATATATGTTGTCTTTTATATTTTGTTATATAATAATAGGTGGCCAACGTTGTTGGTGGCATATATATATATATATATATATATATATATATATGTTTGTTGATTTAAATATATATATATATATATATATATATATATATATATATATATATATATATATATATATATGTTTGTTGATTTAAATACAAAAAAAAACTACATAAGGTTATAATATAAATAACAAGTTAACGATCCAACTGATGGAAAGTGGTGGGAACATGTGTTGCTTTCCCTGAGAATTGTGAAAGTTAGTGAAAGTCAACCTGATAGGTTATCTTGCAATGGGACTTTTTTAATGGATGACAAAGAAATAGTAACCCCGCCTGCGCAAAAAAATATACGCCGGCGGGGCACCAGTTAGGAGGAAAAGAAAATTGTGGATCAGATCTAGAATTCAGCACGATGGTTTCCAGGTGGGACCATGTGGAGGTCGACCTGGTTGGGTATATTGCTAGCAATGTATTATGTTTCGTGCTCAGAAATTCCACTGTTCACATTCAATTCGACGATTCTATTCTAGGAATAGAAATAAATATGCAGGTATAGCCACTGACCAAAGAAATAGAAATGGGACAGAGAAATGCATGCGGATGACTTTTATACCAATAGAAAAATACTCATAATTTAGAGCCTAGTTGGTTGCTCTTAAGTTTTCTGTTTATTGTAATAAATTATGTATGTATTGATTTATGTGATTAGTAAAAAGAATTATAGTGTGAAATAGATGTAAATTTCACACATTGTTAATAATTTGCACGCCGACATAGAGGCAGAATGTATGTGGGATATGTAAACCTCTTTCATCTAAAACTACCTACGTTCTAACATAATAAATTAATTTCATTTCATTTCGCGTACAACGCGGTTTCGATAATATTTCCTCCGGCCAACGTTTAGATTATAGAATGAGAACCCTGTCGAAGTTTTTTCAAGAGACTACAGTATGGGGTTTTAAAAAAAAGGATAAAGAGGTTTTTACAAGGTCGGCAACGTCCACGTGGTACCTCAGGTATTGCGTTCGTAACCTACGGAAACTGCTTACCGTAGGTCGTATGCTTCATTGCCACCTCAGTGGTTTAAAAAAAAAGATTTGGAGCAAAAATTTTGCTAAAAACTGTTTGAACAATTGTTAAAAATTGATAGCCACATTGGTGGTATAAAAAAAAAAAATAATCAGCGTCCATGCCAAAATCAGTTTTAAACCTAATGTCTGAATTTTGCAGTGTATTATTTAATTTTAGAATCTGATAGTAAATATTCATTATAAAGGCGTATCAAATTTGCCGAAAGTACTGTTCAAGCGAAAAAGGATCTAACCACCGTTTACTGATAAAGTCCATTTTTGTTTAACCAGTTATCATCAGCCATAACAGGGCGTAAGATCCCGATGTCATTTATCAACGACCCTCGGAGGTGAGCCCTCTCACATTCAGCATGGTAAAGTATCCGACGCGATGACACCATCACATACGGAGTGATATATTGCTCAATGCTACATGAATACACGCGGCTAATGTATGTACATAATATAAAGTACATTATTTTATTACACAACTGTCCAAAAAAGGAGAGTAATGTTTTCAGTATCCGTGTACGTGACATTCTTAATTCTACTGCAATTTGTAGAAATCAGAACATATTTGGACATTTTATGTAGTCTAAATATTAATAGTAGTAGCACTTCAGCTGCCCGCTAACGACATGCTTTCTAACTGCATTGGGTTGACTGGAAGAGATCTCTGTCAGAGATAAGTCCACCCTTGCTCACGACATTTATAAATGCATTAACAATGTAATTTACAAGTGCAATAAAGAATATATATTTATCTATTTTCCAAATCGGTTTAGAATTGTTTAATTTAGAATTGTATTATTATTTATTTGAAAGGAGTTAATTACAGATTGGTTCCATAGATTTTTTTTCAAAATCAGCTAAGTAATTTAGTTCTTTAAATAAAATAACTTTGTTATATTTTAAGTTAGTTTTTATAATCGAGGTTGGCGGTAATAACATATCAACTGTTAACTGTCCACTGCTGGACGCTGGTTTCCTCTCTTGAGAGGTTTTTCCAGTAGTTGTCATGCTTGGTTATCGAGTTGGCAGGAATTAAAGAGTATGAAAATATCTTATGTACTTATATAACTTTATTTATTATATACACACCTTACATCTACGTACTACTAGTATAAATATCTAAAATAAGACGTTAAAATATTACTTAAAGAAAATAAAAAATCTTTAAGATCACTGTCAACTGGTAGGGTACTAAAAAGACTTGCTGCATTTCCATGCTGAGTAGTTATGGAAATGCGTTGACCAAAGTATAGGCCAGCCTTCCATTCACCAGAGGTTTCCACCAGCCAGCGTGATGTATTTATTAATTTATCTTATTTATTAATATCAAAAAGTAAATTCGGTTATTTTTTTATTTATTACGTTCTGTTGCCGTAAACCTTTTACCAGAGGGAGACTTTGTACAAAAGTCGATTGCTTGGGTACCTCTGTCCCATTCGTGTTTCAACCGTGAAGCAGCTGTGTTTGCATGGCTGTGTTTCGGTTTGAAGGGTGGGATATGGCGTGAATTTACTGGGTATAGTGGAATAACACCTGAGTTCTCAGGAATAGCAACGCATGGGAGGTGTCATGGGCGAAACAGTATACTCTGTTATGTCCATGGTACTGCTCATGTCTATAGGCGACGGTTACCACTTTCCATCAGGTGGGCAGTCAGCTTGTTTGCCATTCTAAGTCGTATAAAAAAAAAACCTCTCAATTGATTCTCTTGAAATTTGACATACAAGATTATGATTGCTTAATGATTGATTTACATACATTCACATATCGATTCTCTTCTGAGAATACTACATTTATATACAATGAAATAATTAGTACAGGGAAATTGTTACTGTTACTAGATAACATTCAATAAATGTAGAAGCTTTTGAGCGTAAAACTTAGTGAGGCTTGATGCCACGCCCGTGCGAGCTGCCATCTCACCGACTGATAATTGGTACACATTCTAGTATATATATATATATATATATATATATATATATATAGTACCAGTGAAATCTTATATAACACATTTGTTTGTCGTATGGTCCCGGCATAGAATGAGTTACACGTTCTTTTCTCTTGGGTGTCGTAAGAAGCGACTTGTAACAGTGGAAAGATGGGCAGTAACATGTCTCTTGAAACGTCGAAGTCAAACTGTGGTTGCCAACCCGCCAGACAAGCGTGACAACTACTGGCAAACCCCGCATTGTGCGGGAAGCCTATATTCAGCAGTGGAATATGATGATGACGGATTGTGCTCAGAGGAATTATTCAATATGATGCCTACGGCCACTTTCTACCATCATACGGCTCGCCATCGACAGGGAGTTCACCCTCATACCTTACAACCTAAATGGTCGCGAACAACGCGGTTTCAGAGATGTTTTCTCCCACGAACACTCAGGTTATGGAATGAGCTCCCTGCCGAAGTTTTCCTAAGAGAGTACAACATGGGGTTCTTCAAAGGGGGGGGGGGGTAAAGAGGTTTCTTCAGGGTCGGCAACGCGCGCGTAATACTTCTAGTATTGCAGGTGTTTATAGGCTACGATAACCGCTTACCATCAGGTGAGCCGTATGCTTGTTTGTCATAAGAATATGATGAAAATGTTTGTATTCATATTTTATACTAGCCGATTCCCACGGCGTTGTCCGCTTCTAACTATGTAGTTCCCATATATCATTCCCATTGGAACTCTTCATGAATCTGGTCTTATATTGTATTATATATTTAAATGACAATTATTGTTTACCTTCATAAAGTTTCAGCCAATTCAACTGATCGGTTATTTTATAGCATTTTATATGTGATTTTTTTAGATTGATATAACTTTTTTATTTATAAACCGATTGAAATAAAACAAACACCAAATGTTAAGTGAAGTAAACCGCAACGCATTAGTGTAAATCGCATTCAAATTAGTTAAGCCGTTGCTGAGATTAGCGTGCACAAACATACAGACAAACAGCCAAATGGACAAAAATTCTAAAAATAATTGTTTTAGGTTCTATTGTATTTATAAAGCCTAATATAATAGATTTCTTATATATCTTCCATGTACAGACAGCGACCAGTTACCATTTTATTATATTTATTGATTAATTGATTACATTCTAATAGTTGTATAGAGATTCGTTCCAGTTTCTAATATACTATAACAACAAGATAGTTTGTTATATTTCACAATTGGAATGTAATGCGTGACACAAGAAACGTAACACCTTTATCAACATTGGGTTGGATGGTGACACGCGAGACAAATGTATAACGTATTCAGTGACATCTATGTGGGTAAAACATCAGACTAAGAGATCGATGGACAACTTCAAATATAAGAAAAAGAACAAAGATCAGTGACGTGTTACAAAAAATAAGAAAACTTAAATGGAATTGGACTGGACACATAATGAGAACCAACAAAGAAAAATGGACGAACGAAGGATATAATAGAATAATATCCTAGAAATGGGAAAAGACAACGAGGAGGGCAAATCAAAAGATGGGAGGACGATTTACCTAAAGGATGGAGAAAGTCAGCCAGGGATAGAGGAAAGTGGAAGCAATTGGGGGAGAACTATGTCGACAGACAACCTTACCAACATAATGGTTGCTAGTAAGCTAGCTTAGTAATAAGTAGTATGTAAGATAAAGTAAAATTGTGGTCAGAGAATAAAAGCTTTATATATTATATTATTATTATATGTGGGTTACTATTTTTATTTTCAGTGAAAATAAGCTTTCGGCCAGTTTTCTAATTTGAGATGTGAAAGTTTGTGAGGTTGAATGAAAGGATTAATTGAAGTATTAATATGTTTGTGACTCTTTCATGTCTTTATTTATTTATTTATACTTTATTGTACACACTGGTGGTACATAAAAATATATATGACAGAGGTAAGTAAATGTACAGAAGCGAGCTTAACTTTAAAAGAGTTTTTTTTTTATGGGTAAAAATGGTATAGTAACCCCGCCTGCGCTAACGAGATACGCTGGCGGAGCACCAGTGAAGGGTGATAGATGAGAATGAAAACAGGCCAGTTAGCCCATCATGATGAATTCATCAGGAATTAACCATGATAGTTTCCAGGGAGAACCACGAGGAGGTCGACCAGGTTGAGTATATTGCTAGCAATGGGATTCTCCATACCATTTTCATACCATACCATACCATTTTCATCCATCCAAAAAAAAAATCTTAAGAGACCAAATATAAAGATAAGATTTGCCATTGCAGACTTGACTATTTTATGAAAAAAAAAAGTCATTACTAAGTTCACAGCTTAAAAAATTTAAGCTTCTTTACTAATATAATTTTAACTATCTGTTACTAATAAAATGGATCTTGTTATCCGATGTTAAATAAATTTTAATTAGAATAAATAAATAATTCTCAAAATAATTTCAAATCATAATTCGCCCTCTGAAATCCTTTATTTATTTAATATTTCGGATGTAGATATAGAAATAGGAATACACCAATTAAATTAACCCGTTCAATATCGACAGCGGGTCGGTCGGCACAATCGGATTGTACGTGTCACGAGTCTGTGAGATTAGATTTAACGGTGCTCGAGCCGGCTCGTCTCGGCTCCATGCGACAAGGCTATCATGCCGATTGACATGAGACTTGTAAGGAGAGTCAACGCTGAACAGCGTTCATGTGTTAGCACTCGGTCATAGCGTGTCAACTTATTCTATTAACTGATATATTGGACCGTTATAGATTCCTTATAATATTTGGTAATCTTTTATGAAAGAAGAATTGTATGTATGTATATGTGTGTGTGTATATATATATATATATATATATATATATATATATATATATATATATGTATTTGTATGTGTGTATGTATGTATATAGTTTCCATATATTTTGCAAAAGATGCTTTTTTAATTATACAGCACTATCATACCTACTTGTACAACAATTAGTCCATTACCCTAAGGTTGTCTTGAAAAGATTGCTCTCAGCAATAAGACCGCCTTACTGTACTTATACAATTGTATCGTTGTGTTTGTAAATTGTCTTATTTTCTATATTGTATAATGCAAATAAAGTATACTCATTCATTCATTCATTCAAGAAAAGGATTTTTGGTAATAGTGGATTCCGGTCCCCACTGCTAGTTATATAATGGGTAATGCTTGGCAAATTCAAATCCTTTTTAATCAAGCTTGTTATTCAAGTAATCGTTTAGAGTGTAATAGGCATTGTTCAAAAAGCTTTTTTTTTATACAACTTAGAACGGCCAACAAGCTGACGGGCCGTCAGGTGGGTCACCTGATGGAAAGTGGTAACCGTCGGCTATAGACATGAGTATGTGTGAATGGATTGCTGTGTGGACTGTATGTTAGGATTACACATGTTCTTTTATTTATCTTTATCTATAATATACCAAAAATTGCAACAACAGTATTTAATTAATAATTAACCTATTACGTCTTTTATGCAAGTATGTATCGTAAGAGAAGTTGTTTTAGTTGTATTTTACTAGTATTAAATTTAATTATTACATTTTAATTAATATTATATATAATTTTTACTTCGAACTTTCAAAATTTTCTGTCATTAACTTTGATTTTAATTATAACAGGAGTTTCTAGAAAAGTCAATTCTGATAAGTTTTAAATTTATTACTTAAAAATATGCTTTTTAATGTGTCAAAATCATATTTTTCAGATATCCGAAAAAGGTTGGGACGACTCTTTCATGCCATCGCTTTCTTGGAATCTATTATTTTCCCCGACATTTCTGAAAATCCCTTAGCAAAAATACTGCACGCTCACATCTTTAAAGCAATGTGATGTATATTAAAATTTTTAAATTTATAACTACAGTCGCTTAGAAATCTATGCTTTAATATATCAGTATATATATATTTATTTAATGTACAAATTCGTCAGTTTATTGAAAGCTATCGAAAATACTGTTAAAAGACATTATTGTTAAATGTCATTCGTGTTTCAACCGTGAAGCAGTTGTGTTTGCATGGCTGTGTTTCGGTTTGAAGGGTGGGATATGGCGTGAATTTACAGGGTACAGAGGAATAACACCTGAGTCCTCAGGAATGGCAACGCATGGGAGGTATCATGGGCGAAACAGTATACTCTGTTATGTCCATGGTACTGCTCATGTCTATAGGCGACGGTTACCACTGTCCATTAGGTGGGCCGTTAGCTTGTTTGCCATTGTAAGTTGTATAAAAAAAAAAAGACGTTTGTTTAATTAATCTGATAAATTAAAACGGGTGTAATTTAAATTTATATGTAATAGACCTGAAACAACGATGAGTATTTTAAATTTTATTTTTGTACTATATTATAATACAATCTTAGACTATATGGATAGAGCATCAAGTCTCAAAAACGGGTCAACTTTTTGTCAGCTAACTGTCAAATTATAAATTTAGCAATTTTAATTTTAGAGATTCGTTAAGTACATAATATATAACACTTCAGAATTTAGATAAATCTTTAAAAAAGATCATATTTTCTGCAGATTCATTGTACAATATAACAGATTAAAATAATAATACATAAAGCAGTTTGAATAGATACGGAACATAAACTTCGCATTTTGCACGCACCATACCGCAATAATCTGTGGAAAATAAAAAGGGAGGACATAAAAGAACTTTAGATATAGCCTTCGTTATCCCATGCCACATTTACATTATATACTTGGGTAGCTTAAAAATAAACCTTATCACTTCGGCTCAAAGTTTTAATTGTACATCAAATTGTTTGCTTGGTTCGCATGCGAAGGCATTAGCATATAAACAAGAAGTGAGAGACAAGAACTTTGTGTCTTTTCCAGAGCCTCCCCCCCACCCCTGCCCCCGGTTAATGAGAACTGTTTGTGAGCTCATTACATTTTAATAAAGCGCGGGGCGGTGCGTGCTGCTGCTAGACTTCACTTGCCACGACTTATTTAGCTTCCATTAATCCCTCAACAGACGTGTAACTAAGTTGTTTATTGCTATGAACGTAACGTATATGCAATATGCTGTCCCATTCGTGTTTCAACCGTGAAGCCGTTGTGTTTGCACGGCTGTGTTTCGGTTTGAAGGGTGGGATATGGCGTGAATTTACTGGGTACAGAGGAATAACACCTGAGTCCTCAGGAATGGCAACGCATGGGGGGTATCATGGGCGAAACAGTATACTCTGTTATGTCCATGGCACTGCTCATTTCTATAGGCGACGGTTGCCACTTTCCATCAGGTGGGCCGTCAGCTTGTTTGCCATTCTAAGTTGTATAAAAAAAAGTATTTTTTATATTTTGAGTACGGACAAATGTAGAACTTTCCATCATTCATCATCATCATATCCTCCGTTAACTATCCACTGTTGAACATATAAGGGGTATTTTGCCAATAGCTGCTACGCTTGGCAACCGCAGTTAGACTTTGGTGATGTTTTTGAAGGACTCTGCTGTCCATCCCTCGATCATTTAGCTTCCATTAATATCTTGGAATAATTGGACATGAATAGCAACGCATGACGGATATGGGCGAAACAGTATACTCTTTTATGTGCATGGTACTGCTCATGTTTATACGCGACAGTTACCGTTTTCCATCAGGTGGTCTGTCAGCTTATTTGCTATTCTAAGTTGCATATAATAAATTCTGAGGGATTTTTTATACACTGAATAATAGCATGTTGTAATAAGGTTCCGAGTTTGTTTTATTCCTTCAGTCACAGCGGCCGGTCGGCTTCGTGGCGTGGGCGTCATATTTACGACGCCATATTTCATTGTTTATAAACATTTTATTTATCGCATTTCCGTTATAACCGTACACATGCGATCACATAAATTGTAAATATTTTAATTTAATTACAATTCATGGTTCGTGGTTTACAGTTAGGCATAATTGGTTTGCCATTGTCACAGTATGGTATTAGGGAGTGTGTATGGACAGTTAACTATATTTATTTTAACTGTGCTATGACCATTTCTCCTAACAGATGAACGATCTTTATATAGTTAGTTATGATTTATATATTTATTAATTTAACATATACTATGTATAGTTATTTATAAATGTATTGTTTGAAGGGTGGGATATGGCGTGAATTTACTAGGTACAGAGGAATAACACCTGAGTCAAATTCAAATTCAAATTCAAAAATCATTTATTCATGTAGGACATTTTAGCCGCTTATGAACGTCAAATTTTTACATTATAATTTTATATTTTCCCTACCGTCCAGTTCGGTATATAGATCCAATTGAGAAGAACTGGCAAGAAACTCAATTGAATTACTTTTTTTTTTTAAAGCCAGTCCTCAGGTATGGCAACGCATGGGGGGTATCATGGGCGAAACAGTATATGGTACTCTGTTATGTCCATGGCACTACTCATGTCTATAGGCGACGGTTACAACTTTCCATCAGGGGGGCCGTCAGCTTGTTTGCCATTCTAAGTTGTATAAAAAAAAATGTGATTTATGTGTGCATATTTTATATTTTATATTTATTTAATTTATATTTTTTTTTAAATCTATGCACCGCCATTTATACTCTTTGTTTATCGTAACGGTTGACTGGTAGAGAATGCCATCAGGCATAAAGTCCGCCCTGTAGACATTTTCTAATGTGTCAAAATTATAAATAAATAAATAAAAATCTTTAAACTGTTAAGCAAATATTATATCCAGGGAGAGGAGATTGTTAGTTAAGGTTTAACAACCCCATTGATAGCAATATAAATCAATTTCGTCTAAAAACTATGGTGATTAGTTCATGGTGAATTTGTTACCATGAGCCAACTGTTCTGACTTCGTTCTTATCTATCGTCACTCCCTAATATCTCGGTAGTGCGAGGTTTTAGGGAGTGACGGTGGGGTGGTGGAAAGTGATTGTTAGTAATGAGATTTAACAACCTCATTGCTAGCAATACAGCCTATCAGGTCGACCTCCACGTAGTTCCCCCTGGAAACCACAGTGGTTAATTCTTATTCAATTAGTGACTATAGGCCAACTGACCTGTCATCATCCTCACCTGTCACCCTTCACTGGTGCCCCGTCAGCGTATACCGATAGCGTAGACAGGGCTACCATTCCCTCTTCACCCATAAAAAAAAGCACAGGTGGTTTTCATCATTGTCTATCAAAAAAATGTTATTCTATCTCATATTTGTTGTTTGAAATTTAATGTATAATTTGTTATTTTGTAATCCAATTTCTTTAGTGATTATTTTCATTGGTCCATAACTATGTTTAAACAATAATCGAGCGTTAAATCGAAATCCTAAAATCGATACCAATTTTGGCGCCCATCAATGTTAAAGTTATAATTTAAATCTCGTTAATTAATATATAATTATCGGTCCGCCAGACAGCAATGCTCTTTTAACAAATTCAGTTTATAACAAGGTACAATTAAGAGTTGCTAAACTTCACGGCTTAAGCGGTAACTTGTAGTCGACCCCTAATTGGCTGCAGTTTCCTGTTCATGTTAAATCCACGGATTAATTCTTGTTTTATTAATAAAATCCAATTACAGATATTAATATTAATAATACACATTTTTAATCCTCTATAAACGTACGTCGTGCATCTATAAAGCGGCCGTCCATTGTTATAGAACAAAGAGTGTCCTCGATGAGATTTTTCATCGAGCCGCCTGTCAATTAACATGTAAATCGGAGCGACCCGACGTCAGTCGATTCCGGTGACGTGGCGGATGTTATGTTTTGTGTACAAATTTTATTTAGTAAACGGATTTATTTAATAAAACGTCCAGATCCGTGGTCAATTCGCCCTTATTCGGGGGGCCGGCCGTTTAATTATTTTCGTGCACTGAAATATAGGTGTGACGATTTTTTTGGCAGCTATTGTACGTATTGTGGTTTTAATTAGTTTTAATTAGTTTTTATTACTGTTATTAATATAGAAACTTTTTTTTTTATTATGCTTGTTTGTTCAGGGCTGGCGATGTGCACGTGATTACACTGTTGTTTCGGACTATAAGCTATTATTTTGATTTCTAACAGGTGATCCGTACGCCTGATAGCCTGATGGTTATATTTAAATTAATGTTATAAAGATTTGTGTATTGACTTTTTCTTTTTATTATTGTTATTTCAACTGTTAGCTGTCTACTGCGGAATAAGTCTACCCCATAAGGGAAGTTTTGCTAGTAGTTGCCACGCCTGGCAGGCGGATTAGCAACCGCAGTTAGACTTTTAGAGATGTTTTAAGAGGGACACTGCTGCCCATCCCTCGCCCTCCCTTAGTCGCGACACTCATGGAAAGGAAAGGGGTGGCCCATTCTATGTCGGTGCACACACGGTAACTTTTTTTTTGTAATGGATAAAAAAATGCGGATTTCAAAAATTCTTTCACCTATAACTGCATTATTAGCGAGTAGAGCTGAATTTTATTGATAAAAGAATGGTTCAGAATCATATATATATATATATATATATATATATATATATATATATATATATATATATATATATATATATATATATATATATATATATATATATATATATATATATATATATATATATATATATATATATATATATATATATATATATATATATATATATATATATATATATATATATATATATATATTTGGTTAAAAAAGAATTTTCCAAATAAATTTAAAATTGACGAAATTATGAGGTAACAAACAACAAGCAGTAAGTGCTTTATATTATTCTTAATTTCGTGTATAATATAGTATATGTCATATATGTGTAAGTATCATATTTGTTATTCATATATATTTATTCGTTTATATATGTAATTTTAGTATGTATGTATATCAATAATTAGTAGTACCGCATTCGTGTATTCTGACATTTCCCTATGGTTGACTGGGAGAGAATGCTTTTAGCATTAAGTCCGCCATGTACACATAATTGTACTAATGAATAAATAAATAAATAAAAAAACATTAATCACAATGGAGTCAAATAAATGTTATGTGAAATGTCAAGGTATCTATTTCTAAAAGTGTAATTAAGATTTTAGAATAATTATTGTATTATATCATTATGTACTAAAATTAAAGTAAGTTCTTTTAAAGACTATTAATTATATTGGTTCTTAGAATAATTATTTGGCTGTAAAATCGAATTGAATTTTTTGTTACGTTTTGTTTTGTTTACGATAATGATTACAATGATTTGGTTTGACTTATCAACTAACCAGTGATACGGACATTCGCAAAATAACATACAATTCAGTAAAATGTTAAAGCAGAGATTAATGCTTCAAAGTTGACTAAAATTTTTCGAGTTTAACATTTATATTTGAAAACAATGAATGCAACAAAAAAATATTTTATAATATAAGGGAGATTGTTTTATCCAATCGATGTTCTTTCATTTTGTTTATTAAAAATATAAAATCGAACAAAATAAAAAAAAAATCTACATGAAAAAGTAAATAAATGCAAGATAGAGAGCAACGTATTTCAGTTAATATTTTTTCTTCCGAGACAAAAAAGGATGGAAATGCGGAAAGAGTTAAATCCTTTATGATTCAGGACCGGAGTGGGCCACGGGGGTGTCACGCGCGTCAAATTGAATGTGATTTTAACTGAGCTCTTTTAGTACCGTCTGAAGGAATATTATTACCCGCTGTATAATAAGTAAAGTTGAACAGTGCCTGCGGGGACGCGCCTCTCTCTAACAGATTGATTAATTTCTGGAGTATTTTGAACTTTTGCGGATTGGCGGCAGTGATAATTTTGATCGGGATTAGAAACAGATAACTTTTAACTGTATTTTCTTATATATAACTTTTAATCTTATTCTCCATAAGATAAGTGTTTTTTTTTAACTGCAATGGTGGTAAGGAAGTAAGATAAGATAGATAGATAAGATAGATAGATAAGATATATTTATTTAACAAAGTATGTTTGTATTAGCACAGAATTTATCATTGCTTCCTACACTAGGCCGAGCCTGTCCTGTAGGAAGCAGTACTCGCGTTATCATATACATGCATATAGATATTAAACATAGGCTTTTTAGCAGTACTGACAATTGTGTAACTAATTTGTATAATGCAATTATTTCATTTAGATCTCACCACCAATACACATATATGAATAAGTATTATGAATGTGTGTGTGTGCATGCGTGTGTGTGTGGTGTATGTGGTGTGTGTGTGTGTGTGTGTGTGTGTGTGTCGTCATAATTCATAGATTTCAGATGTTCGCTTACTTTTGATTTTGTTTCTTTTAGGGTACAGTTCTTTAGATTGTAAATTTTACTAATTTTATTATATATGAAGTAAGTATATCGTCCACAAAATGGCTAACAGACTACTGTAAAAGTTTGCAACATCAGGGGTATTGCGTGCGTGTTGCCGAACTTATGAACTCTTTATAAAGACCCCATGTCTGTATAATAAATATTGTCAGTATTTATAATAGCAATGTGAAAATAATTCTCAAATCGTTGTTTGTATTGAATTGAATTTATAGCAAACATTCCTTATATATTTTTTTTATTGAAAAATAACTGTACGTTACCTATTGAAAGGCGAGCTCATTGAAATTTTATTATCATTTCTTTACAACTTATTTTATAAAGAATCGGAAATGTAAATAATAAATTTATTTATTCATAAAAAATGGATACTTAATATTTTTTTTTTCTTTGAAATATATCAAAAATACATTGCTTTGACAAAAAAGTAATATCTCTTTAATAACCTTGAAGAAAATAAGTAATAAATTTAGAAATGTAAATAATAAATTTATTTATTCATAAAAAATGGATACTTAATATTTTTTTTTTCTTTGAAATATATCAAAAATACATTGCTTTGACAAAAAAGTAATATCTCTTTAATAACCTTGAAGAAAATAAATAATAAATTTAGAAATGTAAATAATAAATTTATTTATTCATAAAAAATGGATACTTAATATTTTTTTTTCTTTGAAATATATCAAAAATACATTGCTTTGACAAAAAAGTAATATCTCTTTAATAACCTTGAAGAAAATAAATAATAAATTTAGAAATGTAAATAATAAATTTATTTATTCATAAAAAATGGATACTTAATATTTTTTTTTTCTTTGAAATATATCAAAAATACATTGCTTTGACAAAAAAGTAATATCTCTTTAATAACCTTGAAGAAAATAAATAATAAATTTAGAAATGTAAATAATAAATTTATTTATTCATAAAAAATGGATACTTAATATTTTTTTTTCTTTGAAATATATCAAAAATACATTGCTTTGACAAAAAAGTAATATCTCTTTAATAACCTGTTTTTTTTTGTTCCATTTTAGTTTGTCTAAAATTTAGCTTGGCTTAATGTAAAGAACAAAATAAAATTATATATTCACAATTGTTATTAAATTATATATGTATGTATTTTAGCTTCATTCTATATTTTTTATATATAAATAAATTCGTACATAAATTATGAGGATTAATAAAGGAAATCTTTATTTTAAATAATTTCTCTAAATAATAACAAGAATAACTTTTATGTTCGACTTTAGGTTAATATTTTGTTACCTATTTTCGGAATTCTTCTGTAAAAAAATGTCTCTTATATCCGGTTAATATCATTACGGTGTTGCCGATATAACTAATGGCAAGATAAAAGTATACCAAAGCCTTACTGCGGTTGCCAACCCACCTGCTATGTGTGGCAACTACTGGAAAAAATATACTGCTTTACCAGCGGTATACCACTGGTAAAGCTATATAGAGGATATGTTCATCAGTGAATAGTTGACGGCTGACATGATGATGAAGGTAAAAGTATGGAATCAATACCCAGCAGCAGTATTTCCAAACAGATACGACATTTAAACCTTCAATAAAAGAACATATTCATTTATTTATTTAATTAATCTATATTTTTTCTAATGCAACATAAAGTGCCTATAGGCGACAGTAATTATTTACTATCAGGTAAGCCACATGTTCGTTTGCCCTTATCTTATATAAAAATATGAATTATGCTAAATAAATTGCCGATACGATAACTTTTTAAGTCAGTAACTCTACAATCGGTAGAGTTACCGATTTTAATAGGCGACAGTAATCATTTACTATCAGTTAAACCGCATGTTCGTTTGCTCCTATGTTATATAAATAAAAAATGAATTATGCCAAATATATTGCCGATACCGATTGTAGAGTTATCGATTTTAAAAAGTTATACGCTCTGCTTCTGAATGTTTCGAAGTCTAATTTGTACAGAAAAGCCACTACGAATAATTCGTTTAATATTTTTCCGGTTATTGGTAGGAAATGTTACGGAAAATGTACAGATCTACTATTATATTTTTTTCGCGACATTATTATTTTTAATTAGCATGCAAATACTCAAAAAAAAACTATATTTTTTAGTACCACTTAAACCTCTTGGGCTTGTGTGTGATACTTTACATTTCGTTCTCAAATGTCAATATTTACATTAATATTCTGCTGTTTTAGCAAGGTTGGACAGTTAATACGCTTTTAGTTTAAAGTTTATGTTTTTAACAGTGATATGTTAGTAGTTAGTGTTTTGAAAGTCGGTAAGTAGAGAATTTACTAATCGCGGTATGAGGTAGGCGCTCGTTCGCTCGCCATAGTAGTTTTTTGCTCGAGTAGTGACCAGCTTGTTTTGCGCTTATTTCATTCTAGGTGAAAATGAAAAAACTTGACTTGTAATTATCTCCATATAGTTTGTTTTTAATATAAATTAATGAAAATTTAATCAAATGAGTAATAAAGTCGACTATAAGATAGTCTACTATTTTTTTTGCAGGGGGCAAACGAGCGTGCGGCTCATCTAATGGTAAATGACTACCGCCGCCCATGATCACCCACAACATCAACGTCATTGCAGGTGTGCTGCCAGTCTTTTAAAAAGGAATATGTTCTTTTCTTTAAGCTAAGATATCGTACCTATTTATTAATAGCACATATCAAAAGTCAACTAATTGGTTGAATATTTAGGTTTATTACTAATTTTATGTAATTAGTATTTTAATAATTATTTCAATAAAACTTGGTTTCCTTTGTTCCATTAAAAAAGAGTATAATCTTATACAGCAACTCACCCATAGCATAGAGGATGATGAGGGCTGTCACGACCCAGGAGCACATGTTGGCAGCACTTGGCTATCGGCTTACATCGCTCACGGTGAGCCCTCCCGTCACATCGGAATTTATCTGAAAAAAAACGCTCTGATCAGTGAAAAGATCGATCCTAGTCTAAACTCAAAAAAAAAGGCGATTGCTTGGGTACCTCTGTCCCATTCGTATTTCAACCGTAAAGCAGTTGTGTTTGCATGGCTGTGTTTCGGTTTGAAGGGTGGGATATGGCGTGAATTTACTGGGTACAGAGGAATAACACCTGAGTCCTCAGGAATGGCAACGCATGGGGGGTTTGCCATTTTAAGTTGTATAAAAAAAACCTCCAATCAAACTGTTCATAACTACTCCTCTCCAGCCAGAGGTCGCCTGGAAGAAATCGCTTTTAGCTCGAGCGATAAGGCCGCCTATTGTTTTTTCACTGTCATCATTTAGTATAATTGTTTGTATCTACAATTTCTTTTGAAAGAAACAATAGAGAGTATCTATAGATATCGGGGTGATACTGATTTTACCCAATTACATAGACTACACGAAATTACAATATCAACAATAGAATCAATATCTACCAGAGGGAGATTTTGTACAAAAGTCGATTGCTTGGGTACCTCTGTCCTATTCGTGTTTCAACCGTGAAGCAGTTGTGTTTGCATGGCTGTGTTTCGGTTTGAAGGGTGGGATATGACGTGAATTTACTGGGTACAGAGGAATAACACCTGAGTCCTCAGGAATGGCAACGCATGGGGGGTATCATGGTCGAAACAGTATACTCTGTTATGTCCATGGTACTGCTTTTGTCTATAGGCGACGGTTACCACTTTCCATCAGGTGGGCCGTCAGCTTGTTTGCCATTCTAAGTTGTACAAAAAGAAATACTAATTATGAGTACTTAAATATATTTTTCTATTTGTATTACAGTATTTTACGTATTCCCTAGAGAATAGGGTATCATATCCATTAGTGAATGATTCAATGAAGTTACTATGATGTTAGCGACAGTCAAATTTTATTTATGGCATTATATTATTACAATAGACTGGAAGCATTACTTTTTATTATATACTAAGCAATTTCGCTAATGGCATTGTGTGATATGAAATATTTTTGTATAGTTAAGTAGATGTGTTTTGCGGAAGATACTGCCTAGTAATCGTATATTATTTAAGGTTGTGTTTTACGTAAAATAAAACGACTTCAGTTGTGACAAAGTTATTTTGATTCAAAAACTAAACTATAGAACCGATGTTGATAAAATGTCTATAAAACAATCTATAAGTACATCCTTTCACATAAAAAATATTCCAAAACGGTTCATAATTGATATTTATTTATTTATATACACTTTATTGCACCAAGTAGAAAGAGAGATAACAAATACAGTAAATATTAATGAGAAGCAACCGAATTGAGAACTTCCTTCTTTTTGAAGTCGGTTTTTTTATGGGTGAAAATGGAATAGTAACCCTTCCTTCGCTATCGGTATATACTGGCGGGGCACCACTGAGGGATGATAGGTGAGAATGACAGCAGGTCAGTTAGTCTATTGTGACGAGTACAGCAAGACTTAATCTTAATGTTTTCCAGGGGGAACCGCGTGGAGGTCGACCTGATAGGGTACATTGCTAGCAATGGGGCCATTACACCCCATTACTAACAATCCCTTTCCCCCTTTTTGAAGTCGGTTGAAAATAATATGAAATATTATAATTATTTCTTGTAATTGTTTATATTTATAATAAGTTTACTACTGTAATCTTTTGGAGGAAACAATAAAGAGTATCTATCTATCTATCTAACTGTTGAGTTAAAGTTTAATTTTGAATGTACATTACTTAATCACATTTAAATGGAAAACCGATATGAATGAATTTTTATGTACAAAATCCTAGATTTTGTCTTATTCACATAGTCGAGCTAAACAAAAATCAGAAATTTTTGAAATACTCGGTAAATCATCGATGCCTATTAATTCCTCTCGTAAATAAGAAAAGTAAATAATATCTTATCAGTTCAGGGTACGCTAGGGCTGATAAAAGGAAGGTAAAAATTAAAAAAAAATCTAAATATGGGATATTTTTTTATCCAAATTCAAGTAGATGATGCCGCGAGATATTGCTATAAACGATGACCTTTAACTCCATAAATAGTTACAAATTTACAGAAGGCGTTAGATAAAAAATAAACAAAGAAAAATAGGAATTGTTCAAGTTATTCCTACAGAAAATGTTTAAGTTGAAAAATTAATGGTCTGATAAGAGGTAATTTAAATACGCTACATTACAAAGGACTCGTGAAAAGCATACTACAATACGAAAAAGACTGTAATTTGTCTTTTATTTTAAATGTTTTTTTTTATAAGATAACCTTTATATTAATTTATATTGCCTAAGGCTTTAAATAATTATTTTATGTACTTATAATTTAATTATTATAGCAATTATTTTAAGAAGTTTTGGGAGACTTTGTACAAAAGTCGTTTGTTTGGCACCTCTGTCTCATTCGTGTTTCTACCGTGACGCAGTTGTGTTTGCATGACTGTGTTTCGATTCGAAGGGTGGGATATGACAGTTTATTTACAGGACACAGAGGAATAACACCCGAGTACTCAGGAATGGCAACGCATGGAGGGTATCATAGGCGAAATAGTATACTGCGTTATGTCCATGATACTGGTCACGTCTATAGGCGACGGTTACCACTTTCCATCAGGTGGGCCCTCAGCTTGTTTGCCATTCTGAGTTGTATAAAAAAAGTTTAATACTTGAATACTAAAGTAAATAATAGTACATAATTATTATATTCTTTAATTGACTGTTAAATATAAAAAAATATGTTATCTTTTAATAGATATGTCACAACATATCTATCACTGTATTAATATATTTATGTATATGTATGTATTTTGTAAATATTTATAATAATATTCGGTATTTTTTTTAAAACTTAGAATGGCAAACAAGCTGACGGCCCACCTGATGGAAAGTGGTAAGCGTCGCCTATAGACATGAGCAGTACCATGGACATAACAGAGTATACTGTTTCGCCCATGATACCCCCAAGCGTTGCCATTCTTGAGGACTTAGGTGTTATTCCTCTGTACCCAGTAAATTCATGACATATCCCACTCTTCAAACCGAAACACAGCCATGCAAACACAACTGCTTGACGGTTGAAACACGAATGGGTAATGGTATGATATTTATGTCAATTTATTACAGGTAACATATACAGGTAAATTTAATTTTTTGTGTAATGTACGTTCTTCACTATTGTCCTTAAACGTATTCTATTTTTACATAATAGTTAGTTAGTAGAGAATGCCATACGGTATTAAGCTAGCCATTTGTACAAATTTTATTGAGAAATACAGAACAAATTAAATTAATTAATACTGCATTCCGCAAAAAAAACTGCATCTTTCATTGCGACAAAATTCAAATGGACACAACACGAAAATTAACTCTATCAATTTTAATATAAATTGCAAATTAGCGTAACATATACAGCTACCTAAATAAAATACATTTTACTGAACTGGCTACTACGAGTATTTTATGAAACTTCATATCATAGGTTTTTTTATGGGTGGAAATGGTATGGTAAGGGGGAAAGGGATTTTCAGTAATGGAGTTTGACAGCCCCATTGCTAGCAATATGCCTTATTAGGTCGACCTCCACGTGGTTCCCCCTGGAAACCATCGTGAACAATTCTTGTTGAATTCGTCACGATGGGCTAACTGACCTGCTTCATCCTTACCTATCATCCTTCACTGGTGCCTCGACAGTGTATACCAATAACGCGGGTGGGGTTACCATTCCATTATCACCCATAAAAAAAAGTGGTATGGTAACCCCGCCTGCGCTAACGGGATACGCTGGCGGAGCACCAGTAAAGGGTGATAGATGAGAATGAAAACAGACCAGTTAGCCCGTCATGATGGATTCATCAGGAATTAACCTTGATAGTTTCCAGGGGGAACCGCGAGGACGTCGACCTAGTTGGGTATATTGATAGCAATGGGATTCTCAGTCTCCATTACTAACAATCCCTTTTCCCCCCTCATATCACAGGTTAGGTCACAATAAACTATTAGAATTATTTTATTTTATTTCACTGCCATTAGTATACATAAAATATAAATTAATTAAGAAAAATTTTGATATGAAATTAGACTAAGAGGAGAGAGGAAGATAATCTCGTAAGATTTTAAAATTATATACTGATACTGACAATATTGATTTTTATTCTGAATTAAAACAATCATAAAATTATATATATAAATTATTTATATTATTATATTCGATATTCATGTAATTAAATTATTTTTTAGATGAATGAAAAGAAATAAATATATGATTTTATGCATAACCTGTAAGGTCCCACTGTTATCCTAGTTTCTCTCCATAACAAGAGAATATTGGTGTAATATAATGTACCAGAGGGAAAAGGGATTGTCAGTAATGAGATTTGACAGCCCCATCACTAGCAATACACTCTTTTAGGTCGACATTCACGCGGTTCTCCCTGGAAACCATAGTGGTTAATTCTTGTTCAATTGGTCACTATGTGCCAACTGACCTGCCTTCATTCTCACCTGTCACCCTTCACTGGTACTCCGCCAGCGTATACCGATAGCGCAGGCGAGGTTACCATTCTATCTTCACTCATTTAAAAATATAATGTACCTGCTGGAGTGCCGCGGTATCCCTGCAATCTATTCAAAAATGCGACTTGCAGAACAAACTTGGGTCGGGAATCACCTGTCGCTTGTATAACGATATTGTCAAAACCATGCCTGAACTTGATATTCACTTTGACAGTAACTCTGTGTTCATGTCTAAAGTAAAAAGTTTATGTACCTCGCCATTATGTTTTGTTTTATTTTTAATTTAATTTAAATTTAATTCAATTTGAATTGTTGCGTGTCATCAGATGAATGTAAATAATCTAATCCACTAATGTATTGTATTGAAATGTTTCGCTATATCTTATGTCGATGACCCTATAAATAAATATATAATATAACCGTTACCTATTTATGACTAAATATATAACATTTCTCTCGTTACTGCAACTATTAATCAGGAATTAATGCTAAAATTTTAGCATAAAGTCTTTTTTTTTAACAAACTTAGAATGGCAAACAAGCTGATGGAAAGTGGTAACCGTCGCCTACAGACATGAGCAGTACTATGGACATAACAGAGTATACTGTTTCGCCCATGATACCCCCCCATGCGTTGCCATTCCTGAGGACTCAGGTGTTATTCCTCTGTACCCTGTAGATTCACTGCCATATCCCACCCTTCAAACCGAAACACAGCCGTGCGAACACAAATTCAAATTTTAACTGCAGAAATAGGTCTAGAGGAATGGTGCTTCAAAATCGACTCTATTGTTGCCAACTTTGTATGATGTTTGCATAAAACAATTAGACCTCATCCGATCCCGGTATAAATCTTCGCGGCGGTCATAAATCTTTGTGACGAGTTTTTAAAGTAGCGCCGTGTCTTGATAAATGGCTGTCTGGTGTACTCCTCGCAGTAACGTCGAGTGTACATTGGTGCATGGTTTTAGTATTTTTTTTATGACGTTTTTATATCTTAACTTCATGAAAAGTAGACAAGAGCGTCGAGCCCCAACAGTTTATTGCCGTCGACTACAAAACAGTGAATGCAAATGCGAATGTTTATGAAGATTATTTTTATGTTTTTATAAATACTACTGTGAGTTGGGGTGGGATGGGGGGGGATGAGAGATTGTTAGTAATCCAAACTACCAATCCCAGTTACCAATATAAGGTATATTGCTAGTCAGATCTAAGAACAAGGAATTACATAGAAGGAGTGATAAAATTGTTAATTCATAGCAGGCTAGCTACTTTTTTTTAACGAGGGGAAAATCTTCTGAAAGAGACCCACCGCCAGCGGGATGGCGATGGGTACTGTGGGATTTTTACCCACTAAAAACCACCTCGGTATTCCTCCCAGCGCCGTGTGCCGATGACGAGGGCTCACGATTTGCAGTCGTCAGCGGTCAGTCAGTGCAGGCGTCACCAGCAGCGCTGCCCCCTTGACGGGGCCTCTCCGAGCGCACCGACTCCCGAACCTCCTGTCTCTCGGGGGCTTTGGATGATTCCCGCCATCCGCAGCCCGGAGATCCAACGGTCGTATAACCCTACCAAATACAGATACAACCTGCTTGCATACCTTCTACATAAACTGTGTCCAATATATAATCTAGTAATGTAAAATTTGTCATTGATAAATAATTGACATATCAAATTTTTTCTATACACTAGCCTGTTATGAATTGAGAAAAAAGCAACTGCTGGTGTATCTTTCGTCTTCTTTTTACTAATTATATTTGCATAAGAAGAAAGGCGACCATATGGTTTACAATTTTTATTTTGTCATTCCTTCTATGTATCCTTGTTCTTACAGTCGGATCGATCTATATACATGTCGTGTCCATGGAAACAATCGAACTAAATTCTAAGTGTATTCGTCATGATGGGGTACTGACCTGCCTTTTCACTCTCACTTATCATCCCTCATTGGTGCCTCGCCAGCGTATACCGTTAACGCAGTCGAGGTTACCAATATATTGTCATCCATCAAAAAAATAATTCTGTGGATATTTTGTATATTTATAAATATATCTATGATTATTTAATCACAGTTAGATATTATTCAAATCGTTTAATTAACACATATTATATAATGACGCAGAAGGAAAGAAAGATGCTTGAGGCATTCGAAATGTGGACATGGAGGAGAATGGAAAGGATAAGCTGGACAGAAAAACTAACGAACGAGGAAGTCCTAAAAAGAGTAAACGAGAAGAGAACATTGATTGAAATAATAAAGAATAGAAGAGGCAAAATGCTGGGCCACCTTATACGACATGACGATTTTTTTAAGAGCATAATAGAAGGAAAGATAGAGGGCAAAAGAGGAAGAGGAAGACCGAGGATTAACTACATGGGACAGATAAAGGAAACACTAGGCGTCATGTCGTACAGGGAGATAAAGGATATGGCCTGGGACAGAGCTGGCTGGAGGAAGATGCAAGAATTAGTTGCACCGACAAGAGGAAACTCTTAAATGAAAATGGATTATATAATATATCAATTTATTTATTTTTAATGTTCATAGTTACTTCAAGTTATATTTCTAGTATTGCCAAAATATCAGAAGTGCCATTTCTCTACTTTAAATTCAATTTATAGTATTGAAAGTTTAGTTAGTTTGATTGAGTTATCGAAATATTTCTCTGTTTGTAAACATTGATATTGTTGGCGATCGGCCGATGGAAACTTCTTTACTTTACTCCCTTTACTTTTTTATAGATTTACTAGCTGACCCCGTAAACGTTGTTTTACCACTTATTGCGAAATATAAAAATTGCGATTAACAGACAGGGGTTGATCGTAAAACGATGAAAATTTAAAGTTGTGTGTATTTTTCAATGCTAAATCATAATAAAATAAAATGGGAAAAATTTGGTAAAAAAATTAAAAAACATTTTTTGGGGAGGGTCACCCTTATCATTGAGGGGTATGAAAAATAGATGTTGGCCGATTCTCAGACCTACCCAATATGCACACAAAATTTCATAAAAATCAGTAAAGCCGTTTCGGAGAAGTTTGGTAACAAACACCGTGACACGAGAATTTTATATATAAGATTATTAGAATAATTGGATTTGTAAATTATATTCATATCTTTGAAATTGTCTTCTTGTTTGATCGCTGTACGTCACATATCTCTCTTAGGTTATATAGACACAGTGTCTCCATACAAATGCTTTGAGAAAAGCGGGTCAACTTTTTCTTACAATTTTGCGTGATAAATAATTATGATTGATGCCATTATAACTTCTATACTTATTTTGTCTTATAATTTCTGGATCTTTTTAAATCGTAAATACTCATTTTATTTATTAAATAACATGTAAAGACACATTGTATGCGTAATTGAATAAAACACTGATAAAAAAACGAGTCAGTTAATTTGATAATTAGTTAACAAAAAGTTGGCACGTTTTTGAAACTTGAGACTCTATCTATACTTTGTACAAAAGTCGATTGCTTGGGTACCTCTGTCTCATTCGTGTTTCAATCGTGAAGCAGTTGTGTTTGCATGGCTGTGTTTCGATTTGAAGGGTGAGATATGGCGTGAATTTACAAGGTACAGAGGAATAACACCTGAATCCTCAGGAATGGCAACGCATGGGGGGTATCATGGGCGAAACAGTATACTCTGTTATGTCCATGGTACTGCTCATATCTATAGGCGACGGTTACTACTTTCGATGAGGTGGACCGTCAGCTTGTTTGCCATTCTAAGTAGTAAAAAAAAAAATCTAATACATACACTTAATTGCTGCCAGAGGACTGAGTCTAGTTTTTATTTCGGCTTTTCGATATTTCTCGGTATATTGAATGAAACGACTGGCAATTAGTAATTGTTAAATTATTAATTGTAATATTATCAGACGCGCCAGCGTTTTATTATGTAATGTATATTGAAATCATGGCAGTGTACAGCTCAACGGTTTCCAATTAATAATAGATGGTGGCGCGAGCCAGGCGAACTTCATTGAATATCGGTATCCCCTTTTAAGGTTTCACTATCATTTTACTTGTTTTATGTATATACTTTGGAAAAAAATCAATGAATTTATTTTGTAATTTAGATCAGAAGAAATGGACGTGACGTATAATATATCCTTCATTTTGCCGGATAATACCCAATAATAAACAGATTTATTGGGTATTATTATATATATATATATATATATATATATATATATATATATATATATATATATATATATATATATATATATATATATATATATATACTACTGAGGTGGCAAACAAGCATACGGCCCACCTGATAGTAAGTGGTAATTAGGTGGAAATTTGATCAAATTGATAATTTTTAATGCGATTTTGAGACTTTATATAAGAGACACTATCTTATCTTTGATGCTTAATATAAAGGTATCGAGCCCTTAAATCTAAGGTGAAACTTTGCCTCCCTTTGTGTGTCCACTTGTATAACGGATTGTGTTCTATAAAAATTGTTTGAAATGACGTCCACAGCCACCTTTTATCATCGCACCGCTCGCTATCGACAGGGAATTTATCCTCACACGCTTGAACCTAAATGATCGCGTACAGTGCGTTTTTAAAGGAATCATCTCCCGGGAACCCTCACGCTGTGGGATAAGTCGAAGTTTTTCTTAGAGATTACAGTATAGAATTCTTCAAAATATACCTATTAAGGTTTCTTCAGGGTCAGCAACGCGCACGTGATATTCCTAGTGTCGCAGGCATCCATAGGCTACAGTGACCGTTTATCATCAGACGGGCTGTATAATTGATTGACATTTTTTGGTATAAAAAATCGGTAAAAAAACTTTTAAGTTAAACGGTTTTATTTTATATGCACTGAAAACTACAAAATAAATAAATAGTTACTTACCTATCAACCTACGTAGGTGATCTCGGTCATTAATGTCTCTGATGGTAGTGGTTGTCATAACATGAACCATGTCAGCGGCCGAAAGGCAGTTCATGAGAGAACACTAACACCAGGGTTTGCTTGGTAGGTAAACTAAGCAGCCCGCACTATAACAAGTAGGTATTTTGACCTTCTAGTTCAGAAATATTTTAGTACTAGGCAGAATAGCTTTTAGGCATATTAGACTAAAATAAAAACGTGGGGCCCATTAACTATTTCTGTATTACTTTCTACTATACTAAGTGTGGATTGCATCGACTTATTATAATCGTCATCATCATCATCCTAGCGGTTTATCCCGGTCGCATCCGAAACCTCATAGCTCCGGAGTCCAGGGTCCGCTGAATCGACTTACTATAATCGTAACTGGAGGTTTTGACCATCAATAACCAGCCGTTACGGCTTCACCAGCGAACGCCGAGCTCATGATCTACCAAAGTATAAGATATGCTCTGCTATAGGTATGATTTCAGAGGGGCCCCACGTTTTTATTTTAGTCTAATATGCCTAAAAGCTATTCTGCCTAGTACTAAAATATTTCTGAACTAGAAGGTCAAAATACCTACTTGTTATTACAGATGGGCAAAGCACCGGGTTTAAACCCGGTGCTTTGGTAAAAACCCAATAAACACCCATAAACTCCCATAATCACCCAAAAAAATAGGTTTTTACGTATTTTTTTGAAAATATGTAAGTAATACCAATAAATTATTTTTATAAATTGTATTGATCAATTCTACAATATTAAATAAAACGTTAACTAATAATATTTCAGGAAATTTTAAAAATCTATATATAATAAAATGAAAGTAATTAATTTTCAGTGTTTTCATGTTGCAGTTGATCAACATGTTGGCCTTTTGCTTCCCGTAGATACTTTAAAATTTCTTCATAACACCTCGTTCGCACACATGGCCGTATATATTTAAATTCTTGAGCCACTAACAGTCCGAAATACTCATTTCTTTTATCCTCTTCTCCATAAATTAAGCATTTAGAACAGTTTGTTTCTTCTTTCAGTAAATTTTCTTTTACTTTATCCTCGTTTTTTTTCTTTGTTGCGACGACGCTGGGTAAATCATCTGGACACTGGGTCTCACTATCGCCAAATATATTTGGAGATCGGCTTCGGCTACGGCTTGGCAGACATTTTTTTCTTTCTACAATTTTAAATTAAATTTATTAGAATAAATGCTTTGAACACACGCGATCTAAGTACCTTTTGTGTTTATTATACCTTACCTACCTAGGTATAAAAAGAGTACTTACGTAGATTTTCTTTTATTAACTGTTTTATACGAAGATCTTGATCTCTCAAATTAGCATCCATTTTACTTCCAGTGATTATCAACTAAATTAATAATCCACAAAGTATTAAATAACGTTTTTTATGAAATATTTAGCACAAAAACAATACCCTTTAAATATCGATCGTCAGTAACTGTGGCTGACTTACCTATATTCTAGCAAGCAGGACTGCCAGATGTGAAGGGGAAATCCCCAATAAATTGTTGCATGTGACTGATGATGTGAGCATGTTCGTTTCATAATAAAAATGTTGCCAGGTAACCAAAAAGTCGTATGTTTTTGTGCGAATTACGATCATAATCTTTACGATCGTACATTAAAAAATAGACAAATAATAGTATGAGTACGATTTAAATCGTATATCTGTCAACCCTGCTAGCAAGACAGCGACAAAATCACGTTGCATAACAATGTAGCCCAAGCTTATATCTTATGAAATATACGGAAGAGATACGGACTTAGAAAAAACAGAAATGTTGTTCTTTGTGGAAGTCATTGATGAAATTCTATGTATTTTAGCCCGCAAACTTTCTTCAAACAAAAACAGCGCCATCTAGTATCGAGTTCTGTAATTATCTCTTTGTTTATGGATTTGAAGTAAGACCGCCACGCATGCAATACATTATGACTGGGGATTCCCCTATTCGTCGACGCTGAATATGAGGCGACGACAATCACTGTCAAACGTGTTCACTATTACTCTGACTCTGGTAACGTGACTTCCTGGTAACGTGTTAGGTAGGAAAAGCAGTAAAAAAGTGCATATTAAGGGAGCAGATTTGAAATAATATTTATACTTAACAAGAAATAATTAAAGGTAAGTGGATTTTTGAATGATACAATTATATCATGATCACTTAACAATTTTAACTTAAAATTAGATGTATTATTACAAGCTTTTATTTAGCTTGCGTTATGTAAATAAAAGTATGTAGGTATGTTCGTATGTTGATGCAATTATCCTCAATCCTCAACCGACTGGGATAAAATTTTCCATACACGTTTATTTTGGATGATAGTGCATAGTTAGCTGAGAGTCGTCATTGGATAATAATGGTGGATAGCCTAAGATGTGTACTAGATATTTATTTTTAACATAATATGCGTAAGTACCTAATCGAATTAAAGAAGTTGCTGAGAAAAATACAGAACAATACGATAATAAACTAGCGTCTGCGTTTAATCCTCCGAGGAGATGTAATTTTACAAAGGTTTTTTGTATTTATTTTATTATTTTTTTAATAAATTTATTGTAAATAACAAGAAATAATCATTGTAAAAAAATAGGCACTCTATTGTTGAATTTTCGTCAGACCAACTAATCATCGTTCATTTTTTTAGGTTCAATGGGGAGACCTAAAGATTTACGCATATGGGAGCACTACCGTACTTTACCAAACAAGTCTGTTTCTTGCAAGCTTTGTAATAAGGTCTACAAATTCAGTAATGCTGCCAAAATGCTTCAACATCTTATCACTTGTCCAAAATCTCCAGAAACATTAAAAGACTCTATGAAACTTATAAAAGATAGCTCGTCCAAAACCAAAATGTCTGGACTGTCAGAGATAGAGACAAATGATTCTTTTATAAGCCCCTCGTCGTCTGCTAACACTACAATAAATGCTGAGTTTCAAGACACCGATGATCATATAAAAACAGAATTAGCGAGAGCTATATTTGTAACAGGGACGCCATTATCGATGGTGCAACATCCTTTATGGATACAATTTTTCGAAAAATTGCAACCAAAATTTAAAATACCTTCACGTAAAGCTTTAGCGACAAAATACTTAGATAAAATATATAGAGAAATGCGTTTTGAGTTAAATGAGGAACTAAATGCTTGTAGTTACTTACACCTTCAGTGCGATGGCTGGTCTAATTTAAGAAATGAAGGAATAATAAATTTTCTTATATCAAAACCTCAACCTGCATACGTTAAAAGTTTGAATACAGAAAGTAATCCTCACACTAGTGAATACCTTAGCCAAGAAGTTGAAAAAGTAATGAAAGTGTATGGAGCAAATAAGTTTCTTGTACTTATTGGCGATAACGCTAGAAATATACAAAAGGCATTCGAATTAACAAAACTCAAATATCCACATGTTGTTCCTCTCGGTTGCTGTGCACATATCCTTAACTTGTTGTGCCAAGATATTGTAAAGATACAAGAAGTAACTGTGTTTATTATGCAAGCCATAAATATAATAAAAACTGTTAAAAGGAGTCAACGATTAAGTTCCTTGTTGATAAAATCAAGGCAGGGTGAAGATTCTACACAAACACTAAAATTGCCTTGTGCTACAAGATGGGGAAGTCATGTTACTTCGTTAAAAAGTTTGAAAGCAAATAAGATAGCTTTGCAAATATTAACAGTTAGAGAAGATGTGGTAATTTCAAGAGATATTAAAGATTTAATTCTAAGTGATGATTTCTGGACGAAGACAGGGGAATGTATAAGTATTTTGGAACCAGTCACTGAAAGCATATTTTACTTAGAGAGCGACCAGAATCGTTTGCATCGCACATACATTACATTTAGAGATGTACAAGCTAAGATACGTTTTGCATTAAATGAGATTTCGACATTGAGCGAAGAAAGCAAACAGCAGATTCTAACATCAGTATCTTCAAGATGCAATATGGCAATGAGGCCAATACATTTTGCAGCATATATTCTAGACCCCAGGACTCTAGGAGTCGAACTTACTCAAGAGGAAGAACTTAAGGGTATGGAGTTTATCTACAATTTAAGCCAACACTTAAGTTTGTCAAATGTAATGGCAGATTTGGCGTGTTATAAAGCTAAAGAAAACTTTTGGGCCAGAGGATTTGTATGGAGCTCATTAGATAGCATTGAGCCCCTAATATGGTGGAAAGGTATTTGTGGTTCCACTGAGTTAAGCAAAGTAGCGATTCGTATTCTATCAGCTCCCTGTACTTCGGCGGCCACTGAGCGTTCCTTTAGTATCCAAGGCTACATACATAATAACAAAAGAAATCGACTTACAACTGAAAGAACTGAAAAAATTTCATTCATTTGTTATAACTGGAATCTTAAACATAAAGCTGAATGCGAGGACATTCAGTTTAATGAAGAAAATACCTTAGAAGCTTTCATTGAGCAAGTAAATGAACATAACAGTTTAGACGAAATAGAGCCTATCGAACCTATACAATTCATCGCTTGTAATAACTCTGAATCTGACAGTGATTGACTGTAGTTTTACATTTTACTTTCATCTCTTTCTTAATAAACTCAAAATCAAATTAAAAGTTTTTTATTCTGTAGGCTGCATAATAATATTGTCTATGTCCAGTATAGTGGACGTCTTGCGGCTGAGATGACGATGATGAAGTACAAAATCATAAACACCCAAAAATTTGGGTGTTTATGGGGTTTAAACCCAATAAACCCAAAACACCCGGTTTTTACCCACCAGACTTTAAACCCACCCAGGTGGATTGCCCATCTCTACTTGTTATAGTGCGGGCTGCTTAGTTTACCTACCAAGCAAACCCTGGTGTTAGTGTTCTCTCATGAACTGCCTTTCGGCCGCTGACATGGTTCATGTTATGACAACCACTACCATCAGAGACATTAATGACCGAGATCACCTACGTAGGTTGATAGGTAAGTAACTATTTATTTATTTTGTAGTTTTCAGTGCATATAAAATAAAACCGTTTAACTTAAAAGTTTTTTTACCGATTTTTATTTTCTTGTTTTTAGTATTTAGTGAAATTGTTTACTGAATATTCCTCATTTTATTTAATTTATTCAGTGCATCGTTATTACATGGTTTCTTACCTGATAATTTAGTACAATCTAATTCCTCAATACATAGCCCTTCCAGAGACTTGACTCGACTTAGAGCCACGTATGCTTGTCCTTCCTCAAACCATTTTGAGCCCAAATATACTACTGCATGGTCGACGGTGCTGCCCTGCATTTTATGGACGGTGAATGCTCATGACAAAACTAAGGGCAACATCCTTTTTTCAGCCGTACCATAATTGAATTTTGCTGGAAACTGTATGGCTTTAGGGTAAATAACGTGCATGCCGTCTGTGCCAAAGTCAATTAAAACTGATGATATATCTGTTTCGTACATTTGGGTTCGACGGAACTGAGGCCAAAAAGGTGTCTGAGTGTCAAGTGTCTGAGAGTCTAGTGTCTGAGTGTCTTGTATCCAAATGTCCAGTGTCTGAGTGTCTAGTGTCTAGTGTTTAGTATCTGAGTGTCGAGTGTCGAGTGTCTAGTGTCTAGTGTTTAGTGTCTGAGTGTCGAGTGACGAGTGTCGACTGTCGAGTGTCGAGTGTCGAGTGTCTAGTGTCTAGTGTCTAGTGTCTAGTGTCTAGTGTCTGAGTGTCTAGTGTCTGAGTGTCTAGTGTCTGAGTGTCTGAGTGTCTGAGTGTCTGAGTGTCTGAGTGTCTGAGTGTCTAGTGTCTGAGTGTCTGAGTGTCGAGTGTCGAGTGTCGAGTGTTGAGTGTCGAGTGTCGAGTGTCGAGTGTCAAGTGTCGAGTGTCGAGTGTCGAGTATCGAGTGTCGAGTGTCTAGTGTCAGAGTGTCTAGTGTCTGGGTGTCTGAGTGTCAAGTGTCTGAGAGTCTAGTGTCTGAGTGTCTTGTATCCGAGGGTCTAGTGTCTGAGTGTCTAGTGTCTGGGTGTCTGAGTGTCTAGTGTCTAAGTGTCGAGTGTCGAGTGTCGAGTGTCGAGTGTCGAGTGTCGAGTGTCGAGTGTTGAGTGTCGAGTGTCTAGTGTCTGAGTGTCTAACGTCTGGGTGTCTGAGTGTCAAGTGTCTGAGAGTCTAGTGTCAGAGTGTCTTGTATCCGAGTGTCTAGTGTCTGAGTGTCTAGTATCTGGGTGTCTGACTGTCTAGTGTCTAAGTGTCGAGTGTCGAGTGTCGAGTGTCGAGTGTCGAGTGTCAAGTGTCGAGTGTCGAGTTTCGAGTGTCTAGTGTCTGAGTGTCTAGTGTCTGGGTGTCTGAGTGTCAAGTGTCTGGGTGTCTGAGTGTCAAGTGTCTGAGAGTCTAGTGTCTGAGTGTCTTATATCCGAGTGTCGGAGTGTCTAGTGTCTAGTATTTAGTATTTGAGTGTCGAGTGTCGAGTGTCTAGTGTCTGAGTGTCGAGTGTCTGAGTGTCTAGTGTCTAGTGTCTAGTGTTTAGTGTCTGATTGTCGAGTGTCGAGTGTCGGGTGTCGAGTGTCGAGTGTCGAGTATCGAGTGTCGAGTGTCGAGTGACGTCGAGTGTCGAGTGTCTGAGTGTCTAGTGTCTGGGTGTCTGAGTGTCAAGTGTCTGAGAGTCTAGTGTCTGAGTGTCTTGTATCCGAGTGTCCAGTGTCTGAGTCTAGTGTCTGGATGTCTGAGTGTCTAGTGTCTAGTGTTTAGTATCTGAGTATCGAGTGTCGAGTGTCGAGTGTCTAGTGTCTGAGTGTCGAGTGTCTGAGTGTCTAGTGTCTAGTGTTTAGTGTCTGAGTGTCGAGTGTCGAGTGTCGAGTGTCTAGTGACGAGTGCCTAGTGTCTGAGTGTCTGAGTGTCGAGTGTCTGAGTGTCTTGTGTCTGGTGTTTAGTGTCTGAGTGTCGAGTGTCGAGTGTCGAGTGTCTAGTGTCTGAGTGTCTAGTGTCCGAGTGTCTAGTGTCTGAGTGTCTTGTATCCGAGTGTCTAGTGTCTGTGTGTCTAGGGTCTGAGTGTCTGAGTGTCTAGTGTCTGAGGGTCTAGCGTCTGAGTGTCTAGTGTCCGAGTGTCTAGTGTCTGGGTGTCTCAGTGTAGTCCTATTATTTGATACCCATATTGTGGTGGTTGTGGAAAAATATGTACCTGGTCCGCCATATTGGAACGGCGTCCATCTTGAATTTTAAATTTTGACATAATCATCGTGTTTTACTAGTGTAGCCCTTTCATTTGATACCCATATTGCGGGGGTTAAGGAAAAATATGTAATCCGCCATTTTGTATCGGCGGCCATCTTAGATTTATAATGTTATTGATTTTATTATATTGTATTGTCATCTAAATTATATGTGTGTACCAAATTTCAGATCAATCTGACAACGGGAAGGTGCTTAAATTCCAATTTCTAATTTTGACCCAAATAAATAAATACCGTACGGGTCGAGCTAAATAAAACCGTTTAAAAAAAAAAAAAAAAAAAAATTTGCTGAGTGTATTCATTTGTGTACCTCTTGGTACCATAAAGTTTTTACCTCGTTATAAAATTTGGAATACACCAAATAGAGATGTAGATCGTGCTTTATATTAATTACTGAAAACATCACGGTCATATCGTCTAGTTAATGAGTAAAGAGTAGTAGTTAAATTAATTAATTACTATTTTTTTTGTGCAACTTAGAATGGCAAACAAGCTGACGGCCCACCTGAAGGGAAGTGGTAACCGTCGCCTATAGACATGAGCAGTACTATAGACATAACAGAGTATACTGTTACATTCATGATATCCCCTATGCGTTGCCATTGCTGAGAACTCAGGTGTTATTCGTCTGTACCCTGTAAATTCATTGCCATATCCCAACCTTCAAACCGAAACACAGCTATGAAAACACGCCAAGCAAACGACTTTTGTACAAAGTCTCACTCTGGTAATATTAGAAGTTTATAAAATTGTTGTAACAGTTTTACACTATATATATATATATATATATATATATATATATATATATATATATATATATATAATTAGATACGACTGTAAAGAATTGCAATTAGACTCAAAACAACATTGTGTTTGCCACCATTTTGTCAGCTAGTCTGCACTTTAGAAGTTACATTGTGAACTTGGCATGAGGACTGCTTCATTTTACTTGTCACTTGTTTTATGGCTTGAATTTATACAGACACGCTTGAAGGTGCTATACAGGGACGGTCTGGGGATGACTCTGTTGTAGTGCGTAATTAGAATGTATGATTAACCAGTTGACGTTAGCCTCTGCTCTGAATTTTAGTAAGAAATGAAATTGGAGTAGCGTTTAATCAGAAAGTGTCTAAATTATTTTCAGGGAAAAAATATATTTTTACAAAAAACTTTAAATACAATGAAATAGGATTATAATTCTCACTATTATTTCAAATATTGATTTGTTTGTTTATTACGGGTTAGAGTTTTATTATGGTTCCACGAATCGTTAAGAATTTAAGCATACATACATGTACTAATTGGGATGGAAAAAAACATAAGCTACTTTTTTTATTCTTTGTTAATCAATAAACCAGTCATGTGAATTAAGTTATTGGTATAAACTAATATTATAATTAATGTGAATATGAGTTCTTGGTACTTTTACTTAACCAATAGTGATGAAATTTGGCATATATTATTACAGTACATGGCATGAAGAAGAATAAGGTAAATTAACTCTTCGTCATGCCGGTAAACTCACGGGCACTGTTATTTATAGACAAATAACGTATATATGTATTATTTGATAAAAAAAAAAAACAATATTTTTTCCATTACAATATTTTAACTTAATTGGTATATAGTTTATATTTTTTGTTATTCTGGAAAAGTTAATTTTTTTTTATATAGAGAATATTTTTTTAAATGGCAGTAGTTTTTTCTATATGACAAAAGAGTGGTGTGGTATATCAATTTATTAGTGTTGATTCTATAAATTATGATAAATTGAAAAACAAGCCTTTTCATTATCACATATAGACTAAGGTTCTCCTGATTTCGATACAAGTGGACATAAGATTTTGTTATTTCTTTAATTAATTCTATTTATTTATTCAACAGACATTATCGCTTTTACCAATTCGTACAACAAGGCTTTATTCCAATTATTTTATATAATGTACATTTAAATTTGTATTAATTAATTAACACCACAGATAAACTCCGTTGCTATCCTGTGAAACTCTTCATTAGTACAATGGAATAAGTCTACTCGTGGGCATTGATTATAATTATTTATGAAGGCTTTACTAACTTAAAATACGAATAAGCTCGACTAGTTTCAAATTCAATAGGAGTCTTTATTCATGAGCGCGGTATTTTAAAAGAAACTTAATATAAACATAGTTAAAAAAAATAATGTATATACAATATTTTTTCTTGATTGACTATCAACATTTAAATTTACGTATGAAGTATAGAAAGCTAAGATTTTTCACATAAGTTTATTCTATAACGTGAGCATCCACTGAAATACTAATATCTTCAAAAGAGGGGTAAAGAGGTTTCTTCAGGGTCGGCAACGCGCGCGTAATACCTCTGGTATTGCAGGTGTTCATAGGCTACGGTAACCACTTACCATCAGGTGGGCCGTATGCTTGTTTGCCACCTCAGTGATATAAAAAAAAAACTAGAAATTTTTTTTGAAAATTTCAACTTAAAGAAAAAATACGACACTATACGTGTAAGACCACGGGCAACAATTAGCATTATATACATGTAAATTGGAGATAAAGTTAGTAGCGGCGAAAATAGATTAATAAATAAAGGCATTAGTACCCACGTTCGCAATAACGTATGCACGTGTATGTAGGCCTAATATATCTTATGAGGGTAAAGGGCCAAGACAAAGGGCTGTCCGAACACAAATCACTCAGCCGGATAGAATATTCGACTCGATAATTAGCGGTGAGCGCCACTTCACAAATTCGGGTTGGAACTTCTAGCATCGACCCAGCGGCTGTGATTTACCGACGGTTTGCTTATCTCGTGAAATAATAAAATTATTTTATACAATATTAAGTTTAAATATTATATATTCTTTTCTCAAACATGCTTGGAAATGTGAGCATTATTTTGACAATATACCCAACCAGGTCGACCCCCTCGCGGTTCTCCCTGAAAACTATCATGGTTAATTTCTGATGAATTCATCATGATGGGCTAACTGGCCTGTTTTCATTCTCATCTATCACCCTTTACTGGTGCACATCGATTTTACTGCAGACATTTCGTAGACACATTCGTCATCAACATCATATTGGCCGTCAAATTTTTTTTTATACAACTTAGAATGGCAAACAAGCTGACGGCCCACCTGATGGAAAGTGGTAACCGTCGCCTATAGACATGAGCAGTACCATGGACATAACAGAGTATACTGTTTCGCCCATGATACCCCCCATGCGTTGCCATTCCTGAGGACTCAGGTGTTATTCCTCTGTACCCAGTAAATTCACGCCATATCCCACCCTTCAAACCGAAACACAGCCATGCAAACACAACTGCTTCACGGTTGAAACACGATTGGGACAGAAGTACCCAAGCAATGGAGTTTTGTACAAAGTCTCCCTCTGGTTATAAGTTATTAAGTATTTATAACCGTTATTTTAGGTACATAAATATCAATATATTTTTATATCTAAATAAATACTACTTCTATCATGACTTTCTTTATTTAACCTCGTCATTATTCGGAGATTACGAAAAGCTAGTTGCTAATAGTTTCTATATTCAGTAATGTACATGTTTTATTCGTTAAATTCCTGTGTTCATGATTTATTCTTTTTTTAGATAACTGTATTTGATAAGGATAAGGGCGTCTTATAACTCGTCCGTCACCAACAGAGACTATCGTCGGCTTAATGTACTCTTTAAAGAACGAAACAAATGGTCATTTTGAGTGACTTTCAAAGAAGGTTTTTTGTGATTACGCCAATCGATCACGTCCCTAATTTTGAATCGGTTCTCATAATTCTTCTTGTAATCGATAGAGTTAATTCCATGTTATTTTTGTAGTGACTGAAGTTAACATTTTATTTTTGTTATACTAGCGGCCCGTCCCGGCTTTGCACAAGTGAACATTTTTACAACATTTTAAAAAGTGGTTATTGTGACATAACGATAATAGTTGGACATATAGTATCGCGAAGTTTTTTATAGTTATTGATATTTTCTTCAATATCGTAGAACATACTTTTGTTCTATCACCAATAGTTTCCGCAGCGCACGCGACGAAAGATATTTTATAACATTTTTTACACCTCGAGTTACGTTACTAAAGTTTTAGCAAGGATCCCTAATATTTTCTAGCAATAAATATAGCCTATGTTACTTAGGGTGAATGTAGCTTTGTAATGGTGAAAGAATTTTTGCAATCGGTAAAGTAGTTTTTAAGTTTATTCATTACAAACATACATACACACAAAAATACAAATCTTTCCTCTTTATAATATTAGTGTAGATTATTTATTATATAATAATAAACACAATTTGTGTATTTTTTTTTTGATGGGAAAATGGTATGGTAACCCCGCCTGCGCTAACGGGATACGCTGGCGGAGCACCAGTGAAGGGTGATAGATGAGAATGAAAACAGGCCAGTTAGCCCATCATGATGAATTCAGCAGGAATTAACTATGATAGTTTCCAGCGGGAACCGCGAGGAGGTCGACCTGGTTGGATATATTGCTAACAATGGGATTCTCAGTCTCCATTACTAACAATCCCTTTCCCCCCATAGATCAAATTAAGGTATTACATCAATTAAATAGTTTCTCCATGTCCTACTATATAAGCGTACAAAGCTCCATACTGGATTTAAACACAGATAGAAAGATTTTAAAAAGTCTTTGTACTTATTAATGTGAAAGTAGGACTTATTTATTTGATATATCATGGTGTTTTAATAGCTTAACATGTTTTCATAAATTTAAGCAAAAAATAATATAAAATATAATATATGGGATAGCGAAGAATATAGGCTACAGTTAATACTGGCAGGGTTTGTTTTATTCTTCTGTAGATATATTTTTTTAATATTATTTGGCTATCGAAGGACCACTTTTATGTTTGTAAAATATGCTGGTTCTTGTTATATATATATATATATATATATTTATATATATATATATATATATATATATATATATATATATATATATATATATATATATATATATATATATATATATAAATTATTTATTAACTATATTATTTGTAAGTAAAATGCCGTCTGTTGACCTGATGTATTGTATGTATTTTTTGTTCTATTTCATATATATATTTAAATATTCTTTTTTTTATAAAAAACTACAATTATCAATATATAAAAAGGTTAATTTTGAACAGTAGGGGTGGCCTATTCTATGCTGGGACCATACGGTGATTTAAATATGAGTATATAGCTATAAAATGTTATTATATCTACCTATTTCAATAATGAAGTACCGTATTAGACAAAATTCAGGAACAATAACCACAATAAGAAAGAGATAGAGGATGAAAGGAAAATATAATAATGACATGAAAGAAGGAAGAATGTAAAGAAATTAAAAGGAAATGACACGTAATAAACCACCAAAGTAGTAAGCCTGGAAATTAATATCCGCTACACCCACTAGAAAGAGGGAATCAAAAAACAAAATGAAGTACCGCGTTCCTAGTTCACTGTTCATCCCCAAGATTGACTGGTAAAAAATGTTACTAGGTTTAAGTCCGCCTTTTGTGGCAAATTTTCTTTCGGTCAATAAAGTTGCTTCAATAATAAATACCTTCCTATCAAAAATTTTAGGTACTTCACTATACCAGTTCTCAATACTCAAGTGCTCTATTTTTCCCAAAGTACTATTCATTCTTCTCGTATAATGATTCTGATTTAATGCGAAAACGGTCTCACCTGCTCACTTTCCCATTATATTGGAAGTGAAAGTGAAATGAAACGGCCTAGAGATTTCATACACAATGTAGTATCTGTTTTTTGTAGAAAACATTCTTTAATGTATAATAAATTTATTCCATTCAACACCTAAGTAAGTACACAGTTTTTTCCATACAATTTACTTGATATTTCTTATTGCTGTAATTAGATTAAATTTAATAATCGTATTTATGTAAATGGAACACACAGCGCCATCTATTATCGCTTTGGGAAGTACCCAGCGTACGCCATATTGTATTCCCTCTCTAATTTCATCTGCATTTGCGTTGCACTGCTAAAATATGTATTTAAATAAAATATAGGATTCATTAAAAGTTGTCGTCTATTTCTCGATCCAACCATCTCAGCAATTATTTTTATTTCTGCCGTTAACTCTCTACTGCTGGACATAAGCCTTCCCCATAAGGGGAGTTTTGCCAAACGTGGTAAACGCTTGGCAGTTAGGCTTTTAGAGATGCTTTATGAGGGACGCTCCTGCCCATCCCTCGCCCTCCCTTAGTCGCCTCTTACGACACCCACGGGAAAGATAGGGGTGGTTCAATCTGTTATGAGGTAACAAACATAAAAAAATGCAACTGAACTAAGAACCTCATTTCTGAAGTCGGTTGATTATGGAAATAAAAGTCCTTTTGCTTGGGCAACTCTGTCCCATTCTACTTCATGTTTCTACCGTGAAGAAGTTGTATATGCATGGCTGTGTTTCAGTTTGAAGGGTGGAATATGGCAGTAAATTTAACAGGGTACAGAGGAAGTCCTGAGGAATGTTGCCATTCCTGAGGCATGGCATGGGAGGTATCATGGGCAAAGCAGTATGTGTGTGTGTACTGTTATGTCCATGGTACTGCTCATGTCTATAGGCGACGGTTACCACTTTCCATCAGGTGGGCCGTCAGCTTGTTTGCCATTCTAAGTTGTATAATAATATATATATTAATATAATGTGTTGGCTGCGACCTGCGACCCATGTAAATTACTTTATAACTGATCTGTCACAAACAACGATCTTATCTAGTTTCCGATTTCATTTGGGACTATGTAGCAATCCGACGAGGATTCCAATCAGGCCGTGTCTATGCGTGAAATGGGAAATTGGAATATGGCCTAATATTTCTTATTGAACTGGGCGAGTGTGTTTTATTAAACTTGGCTTTAATAACATTTTTTTTTTCAAAGTTAATGCGCTTTGTGAGGGGAAATTTAATTTTTTTTGCTTTGAATGTACGTACTTTTTATGAATTCCTGCGAGCGGAGCCATGAGATACAGCTAGTAACAAATATAGACATACAAAAGTACTTTAAATAGACAATAATTTATAAAATATTTATTATTTGAATAAAAATGACAATATAATAAATACTACGTCCCTTATGAATTATCACCAAAGCTTAACAATTGCGGTTGCCAACTCGCCTGCCAAGCGTGGCAACTACTAGCAAAACTTTACTTTTGGGAAGTCTTATGTTCAGCAGTGGACAGTTAATGGTGGATATAATAATAAAATACTATACACGCTATTTTTGGCTCGGAATTTGCCATACTATCCAAGTAAAAATACTCCATCGTATCTTTTTGATGTCTTATTTTTGGTAATAAACGTGGATTATATGAATAATATTGAAATATACTATTGCAGGAAAATAAATATTATAAATAAAATTTTACCTAATTTCAATGTAACTTCACTGAGTTAACTTAAACAGCAATAATATTAAATTGTTTATTAATGGTTGTAAATTAATAATAACTAAAATTGCGTCCCTTATTAAAAAAAAAAAACAACAATTTCAATTGTGGCAACACCAGTAATTTTGAATTAAAAACTAAACTAGTTCTATATATTTTTTTTTATTTAATAAATCTGTTTATATATCCTTTCAGATAATAAAAAAGAAAAAACGCAATTCGGTTCATAAATGACAGAGTTATGAGGAAACAAATATGAAAAAAAAGTACAAAAGGATCGAGAATCCCCTTCTTTTTGGAGTCGGTTAAAAAAAAGTTGGTCTATTTTTTAAAATCCTTGACCTATTTGGCTTCATAGTGAAATATTAAGTTAAATATTTATACGACTTTTGTTAGTCGATAATAAAGTCTAATATAATTTTGTACCTTCAAACTAAACTAGTTGAAATAACTAGCAAAATTTTTTGAAATATTATAAATAATTATATAAGTAAAGAATAAATACTTCTATATTTTGTTGCGTAACTAGTAAGCGAAGTTATTTTTATGCTATTGATTAAGTAATCTGTAAAATGTAAAAAGTTGTAGTTGAACCTTATTAGATAAACGAATAACTATTATAATATAACGAAAAATAAGTTTGAAAATTCAAAGAAATTAACGAAAAAAAATAAGAGTACAATTTTATTTTTACAAACATTAATTTAATGGTTAAAACATCACCAAAACTCTTAACTATCAAAGTCTAACCATGATAGCCAATCGGCTTGCCAAGAGTGGGAACTACTCGCAAAGCCGCCCTTTGGGGGGGGGGGGGAGGCTTATGTTCAGCAGTGGACAGTTAATGATTGTAACGCTAAGTATGCAGACAGGTCGCCAGTTCCGGGGCCGACCACATGCTCAGTTGTTGCAGTATTCGGCCGTTCATTTACCTTCCTCATGCTCCTCAAATATTGCCCCTAAATTGCGCCCACCATGTACCCTCTTGTATAGGGGCCTCTTGTATAGTACCCTCATGTACTCTCCGTCACCCATGCAACCAAGAGGACAAGAGGACAATATGCCTTAAATACCGCAAATTTACTAGTGGGAGACTTTGTACAAAAGTCGATTGCTTGAGTACCTCTGTCCCATTCGTGTTTCAACCGTGAAATAGTTGTGTTTGCATGGCTGTGTTTCGGTTTGAAGGGTGGGATATGGCGTGAATTTACTGAGTACAGAGGAATAACACCTGAGTTCTCAGGAATGGCAACGCATAGAGGGTATCATGGGTGAAACAGTATACTCTGTTAAGTCCATGGTACTGCTCATATCTATAGGCGAGGGTTACCACTTTCCATCAGGTGGGCCGTCAGCTTGTTTGCCATTCTAAGTTGTATAAAAAAATTTTTGACATTTGCCATAAAATATGTACCTATTTGTAGTAATTTGGTGAGAAAGACATTGGCTACTTTTTAACCGACCTCAAAAAAAAAGGATTGTCAATTTAGACATATTTTTTTTTAAGTTTATTTTCCAATAACTTCGTCAGGTATAAACGGATTTGAACAAATTCTTTATTTATTTAAAAGGTATTTACAGATTGGTCCCGTTGAAGTTTTATCAAAATCGGTTTAGTAATTTAGTTTTCAAAACAAACAAACTAATTGTGCTACATTTGTAGTCGGTTTTCGTTTGTGAAACACAATCTTAATTATACACTTCCATCCATATTTCCCTGTCGTGACCGTAGCCAATAAATAAACGAATTAATTTCATTAACAGTAATTTCCCTTCATTATGTTCCCTTAGTCACCTTTTACGACACTCAAGTGATACAAAGAGGTGGTTCATTCTATTGCAAAACCATACGGCAACAATGTATAAGCGATACAGTTATTTTATAATGCAACCAACTGAAGAAGATAGTTTTTTTTTATCTATATGCATTTATGATGGTAATGAAACGTAGCATATCTTCTCTCCTGTTCTCATTCTCCTTCTCTTACATAAAGTTAACTTCTACAAACAACAAAAAAGGTTTTTTTTGATGGGTGAAAATGGTATGGTAACCCCGCCTGCGCTAACGGGATACGCTGTCGGAGCACCAGTGAAGGGTGATAGATGAGAATGAAAACGGGCCAGTTAACCCATCATGATAAATTCATCAGGAATTAACCATGATAGATTCCAGAGGGAATCGCGAGGAGGTCAACCTGGTTGGAGACTGAGAATCCCATTGCTAGCAATATATGCTAGCAATGGGATTCTCAGTCTCCATTACTAACAATCCCTTTCCCCCCAACAAAAATGTTAGTCCATTACACCTTCCTATATCTAAGTTTATAATTTCATCTCCACTCTTCAAGTGGAGTCGACAAAGTTCAACGAACGCTCGCCCGTCTAGTCTAGACTACCTACATAAATCCACGCTGCACTCCGAAAACATTTTCTTTTTCTGTTGCCAATCTGCCATCTATTTGTCTAGCCTATGTACACTTCTAATTGGACTGTATTGCTCGATAATAAGGTCTATTCTCCATTACAAAGACGCACAAGCCGCTCGCTACACCTGAGACTGGGATCAATTATGCAAGGGTACAGGAGATCTCGGGCTAAATAATAAAGGCCACCTGCATTTAATTGAGGTAGATTTGTACGTATATACGTACGGATAATTATATCATCTTTTATTCTATTGTAATGTCTCGTTTATAGCAATGAAAATGTGGTATTGTTCTAATTCCGGATAAAATTGGATTTATTATTATATTTTATTTTTAATAAAATCTTTACTAGGCTTTGGTAATATGGATATCGATCCAATATATATATATATATATATATATATATATATATATATATATATTGGGTTCCTTTGTACCTTGATGTTAGAAAGTAAAGGTCATCACCCTTTTTGATATCGCCCATATTGGTCGGATTCTATTATTTTTTTTTATACCACAGGGGGCAAACGAGCATGTAGTTCACCTGATGGTAAGTGACTACCGCCGCCCACGATTATTTATAACACCAAAGGCATTGCAGGTTTTACCAGAGGGAGACTTTGTACAAAAGTCGATTGCTTAGGTACCTCTGTCACATTCGTGTTTCAACCGTGAAGCAGTTGTGTTTGCATGACTGTGTTTCGGTTTGAAGGGTGGGATATGGCGTAAATTTACTGGGTACAGAGGAATAACACCTAAGTCCTCAGGAATGACAACGCATGGGGGGTATCATGGGCGAAACAGTATACTCTGTTATGTCCATAGTACTGCTCAAGTCTATAGGCGACGGTTACCACTTTCCATCAGGTGGGCCGTCAGCTCGTTTGCCATTCTAAGTTGTATAAAAAAAATCTCATTCACATGGGCAAAGTCACGGGTAAAAGCTAGTAAAGAATAAATAAATAATTATATTGTTCGATTGTTACTCCAACCATAAGCTAACATGTTCAACGAGCATCCTCCAAATTGTATGGCAACAGTTTACAGGAGGCTCGCCTGTTACTGACATACCAAATTAACGGATCCAAAATGCTCCCGGGAATGTGGCTTTAATTTAAATAGTTACCTGGGACATATTGTTGTTGCACAGTTTGTTTTCTACATTCGTTTAAAGTGAGAAATGTTATAAATTTTGTCATTATTCGATGCAAATATAAAGTAGAATTTAATGAATTACTCAATTATGTATATCAAAATAATTTATTTAGCGTTTATTTATACATATTAAAATATGTATACAGGGCAGACTTAACGTAACGATTCAACGTAAGCCGTAACAATTTTTTTACGTTCTCCAAAATTAAGTAAAATCTTCGTGGTCAACGTTTCGGCCGAAGAAGCTGTTGACGCATACAATCAGCAATTTTTACTATCCCCACTTCGGAGTGGAATAAATCTTTTAAAGACTGGTTTGAACGCTTGCAAAAGTGTATTAAATATCGCGGAGAATTGTTTGAAAAACAATAAATGGTAATAATCTATTAGATTTTCTATATTTATTTCAAACGATACAACTTAAAAAGCAACCCTCAATTATTTTTACCTTATTGTTACTATAGGGTTACCTTAAGGTGAGCCTGGGATTCATAGCACTAGTGGTTTTGGCCGGTAGGAATTCGGTAGTACCCATAGGCCCCGGGGGAGGCGTATGGGTCTGCATAACTCATTTCCTCACGTTAATAAAAAGGATTACCTTAAGACAACTATAAAATTGGTATTAAGGTAACCTTAAAGTTACCTTAATAAAATAATTTATAAAAATGTATTATTTCTTTAATTTAGTGCAAATTTATAAAAATTCTCGTGTGTACATTTGTGTGTGTGTGTGTGTGTGTGTGCGTGCGTGTGTGCGTGCGTGCGTGTGTGTATGCGCGTGTCTGTTGCATGTACGCATGTGTGTGCGTATGTAAGCGTGTGCGTGCATGTGCGTGCGTGTGCGTGCGTGCGTGCGTGTGTGTGATTGTGTGTGTATATGTGTGTGTATGTGTGTGTGTGTTTGTACCCATATACACGCATTTATATTTATACAAACAAAAAAATATAATATTCTTAAATACACGAATTTCTTTTTTTAAATTCATGCAAAGCACCTCATTACGAAGATCGTCCTAGACGATTCGTGGAATCCCGCAAGCAATCCACAGCATTGACAGTATAATTCTCAAGTCAAAATGAGAAGGGTCCGGCCACCACGACGTGACTTGTCCGCGGCTAATAAAAATATACGGCGCCATGATTAAGACGACCCTATATTTGGGTTAATCACTCGTGGACACCGTGAAAGATTTATGAAGACACACGAAGTAACGATTTAGATGTGTAATTGGTAGGCTTTGGCTAGAAAAAAAAATAATGTAATAAGAAGCATATTAAAAGTTAACAAGTTTATGCTGATCTTTTTAAAATAATAGTTACTACTTCCTATGCCACTGTTTTTTTTTTGGTGGATGAAAATGGTATGGTATCCCCGCCTGCGCTAACGGGATACGCTGGCGGAGCACCAGTGAAGGGTGATAGATGAGAATGAAAACAGGCCAGTTAGCCCATCACGATAAATTCATCAGGAATTAACCATGATAGTTTCCAGGGGGAACCACGAGGAGGTCGACCTGGTTGGGTATATTGCTAGCAATGGGATTGTTAGTCTCCATTACTAACAATCCCTTTCCCCCCTATGCCACTATGTTAGGTTGACTGGAAGAAATCTCTTTTAGAGACAATCATTCGTCTTTGTTACTAATTTGTTATTATTACTATATATTTTAGTGCAATAAAAATATATATATATATAAATTTCTTATCATATAACCAAAGTATGAGATATATTGAATAAATAAATAAATAATAATTATTATTAATTAATTTATTAATTTAATATAAACTTTTTAAATATATATTATAAGTTGTTGACTTCCATTTTGAATATCTATTTTTTTTAATTCGACTGCTAAAGAAAGGTTAGCAATCATTTTCAAATAATCATTGGTATTTATTCGTTTATTTATTTAATGCTTAAAAAATTGCCTGCAGTTAAATTTGTTTTAATTGCAGACTCGTGGAATCTATTGAGGCTGATGTGGCTACTGAATAATAAATAATATACTCCCAATCGATTATAAAAAAGTTATTAAATACTGTTCAAATTTGAGAAATATTTTTTTTTATTCAACTTAGAATGGGAAAAAAGCTGACAGCCTACCTGATTTACACCGGTAACCGTCGACTATAGACAAGAGCAGTACAGTGGGCATAACAGAGTATACTGTTCCGCCCATGCGTTACCATTTCTGAGGACTTAGGTATTATTCCTCTGTACCCTGTAAATTCACTGCCATATCCAACCCTCCAAACTGAAATACAACCATGCAAACACGACTGTTTCACGGTTGAAACACGAATGAAACAGAGATGCCCAAGCAAACGACTTTTGTACAAAGTCTTCCTCTGGTATGGATAGGCATATCCTAACTTAGCACATAGTGCACATTGTTTATTTACTGAATCACGCGGACAAAGCCACAGGAATCAATAAATATTATAATGTATCTAGTACAATATATTGTAGTCAAATCGAGAACTTCCGCTTTTCTGTATATGAAAATAAAATGTAACATTTCCATTTCGGCCGTACCTTCCTCTTCTGGTTGTGACAGAGTTGACGTCCCTAGCCAAATTGGATAAAAATTGGCCAATTGCGTGTTTACATAACTATAGAAACTCCCTCATTTTCTAGTTAAATGTTAAATATACAAAACTCGTCTGTACTTAACGGGGATGAAAATGAATGAATCATTGACGTTTTTGAACGTGTATTGCAACTGTCAATTTGATCATTTGTACTAAACATAAGTAGAAAAAATAAAAAAAAGTCTCCCGTACCATTCAGCAGGCAAGTTTGTTATTCAAATCGTGTATTTTATGTATTTATTTATATTATATATATAAATACTATATATATATATATATATATATATATATATATATATATATATATATATATATAATATTCCCCCCTCTTTCTTTTGTGTATTTGTGTACTGTAAATGATGCAAATAAATGATGTACCGATCTGTTTATCTACCTATCTGTATTTTAAAATAATAATGTTTTGCTTTGAAATTATTCAGTATTCTTAATACAGTATTTAGTATTACAGATATACGACGATATTAGATTAAAGAAGGAAACTTGACAAACTCATAAACAACAGATATACATATACATAAATAATAAGTCCAAAAGTTCAAAATTAAAATCCCTAAATATAATAAATATATACAAGTATATAATATAGTTGAATTATTTATACATTTACATACATTTAAATATTTTAAAAAGTCATTTATTGAATAAAAATTGTAATCCAGTAACCATTTTTTAACTGTAGTTTAAAGTGATTTACTGGCAGTTCCATTATTGATTTTGGTTTTTTTTTTTTGTTGGGTGAAAAGGGTATGGTAACCCCGCCTGCGCTAACGGGATACGTTGGCGGAGCACCAGTGAAGGGTGATAGATGAGAATGGAAACAGGCCAGTTAGCCCTTCATGATGAATTCATTAGGAATTAACCATGATAGTTTCCAGGGGGAACCGCGAGGAGGTCGACCTGGTTGGGTATATTGCTAGCAATGGTATTCTCAGTCTCCATTAATAACAATCCCTTTCCCCCTAATTTTGGTATTTTATTATATATTCTAATGGTCATATCAAATATATGGACATGATACGTCTACATAAGAGAGTTTCTTAAACAACTTTAATAGATTTGTAATAAAAAGAGAAGGAATGAATAGAAAATGTACTGTGGAAGACGCAAAGCGTATTTTGACCTCAATGACAAAGCATTCTATTAAATAATTGAGTAAAAAGAGAGGTGGATGAAGAGGGATGCCAATAGCAATAATGATGGGTAAGGACTTGAAAGTTAAGTGTATGTAATTGGTATAAATATTTATATTTCCAAAAACTAAATATGAAATATATAATGTATAAAAATGTATGTTGATATGTTGAGTGACTGACTAGCTGACCCATATATCACTACACAGTCGAAGTCTTTAAATCTAGAATCTTGGAAGTTTGTTGATAGGTTCCTTGTATAGCGTAGGTGAACAGCAAGTCGTGTGGTCTCGGCATAGAATGGATCACTCTTTCCATTCCCATGAGTGTTGTAAAAGGCGACTAAGGAAATTTAATGGTCGATGAAGAATCTAGCTGCGGTTGGCAACCCGCTGTCAAATGTAACAATTACTGGCAAAACCCCCCCTTATAGGGAAGGCTATTCTGTAGTGGACGGTTGATGGTTGATATGGTGATGATGATGATGATGATGATGATGAACAATAAGATAAGAGTTTTAAAATTCAATCTCTAAGGAGATAAAACGGGAGTTAAAACTTTATATAGAATTTCGTCGGTTTTAAAGTTAGACACGTGAAACTTTAGATTTAAGCTCTTGGTTTCAAACCAAAATTAATATGTTTATTAGCTTATAAAGAATTTCCCCCTAAAAAGGTGAAATAGGGGATGAAAATTTATATGGGAGTTTTGTTATAATTGAAGCTTGAATTACGAAACTTTAGTTTTAGACTTTTGATTAAACATAAATAAAAAAACTTTTCATTGTTTTTGGATATTTCACCCATAAAGGAGTGAAATGGGGGAAAAACTTTTATAAATGAATATTTATAAAAGTTTTTTTTAAGTTTTTTTTTTGTTAAAATCAAAGTTTTTCGGCAGTTTTTGAAAACTGTATCCCTAATAAAGTCAAATAGGGGATAATTTGATTTAGATGAAAATTTCTCAACTTTAAGTTAGAAGTGCAAAATTCTAAATTGATTCTTTTGCTAAGAAATAAACAATTTTATCATTATTAAAAACCAAACACCATACGTGAACGAAGCCGGAGGCAAAAACTAGTGTTTACATAAATGAAGATGTTTAAGTTTATTTCCCTTTAATTCTAGTAGCATATATGTATAAATTTACAATTTTTTTAGATTACTTAGAATGTAAAGAAGCAGGCCTACCAAGAGGATGGCCCACCTAATGCCACCTTACTCTATTTTCACAGTTATACCTCACCTTTCAAACAGGAACACTGCCTTTCAAACTTAGCTGGTTGGCGGCAAAAACGCGAGTGAAGAGTGAAGACTTCATGTATATGAGTTTTGGTACAAAATACCCATAATGGAGAAATAGAAATATGATATACAAACAAAAAACAAAATTGAGACTAAAATACGAAAACAACATCAAACCACTGGTTTTTTATATTATTTATGTATTTTTTTGATCCATAGAAGGGGAAATTGGATAGATATAAATTCATATATCGAGCTGTCTGACTGATGATCATAGCAGAAGACCGACATTCTCTCCTTCATGTCCAGAGGTGGGACAGTAATGATTATTATAGTACTGATTCTCTGATTTGTCGAGCATTGCCAGAGGCAAGCAGTATAGTAAATTACGATTGTAGCTGTAGTTATACCAAAAATAACTTTAAAAAGTCCTTTTTGTAAAATATGCGATTTGTTTAAAAAAATATCCATTTTTTTTTGTTTTAATACAACATCAAATTTCAATATTAAGAATTAAGAAGCGATAGAATTGGAAGGCAAGACAAATAACTGTATGTAACATATGTGTTTAATGTACTTTTTTAATAAAGTACAAAAATGACCTGTGTTTAGATTAGGTAAAGTCACAGCCACACAGCGATAAAGGGTTAGTTACATCAGCTGACAAATGATCATAACCTCTGTTCCGTCAAAAATAAAATCATCTCGCTACATAAACAAAGCGACCGCAAACTATTGCGGTATTAAAGTGCACTCGAAAATACTTCAACCCTGCAACGCAGGGGTAACCGTTAATTACTGTTACGTACCTAGTTTTATATTTTTCCACTAGTGTTCCTTTCGCACGGGCAGCACTTAGGATTTGGGAGAGAGGGATGGAGAGAGTGTAGGGCATGCACGCGAGGTACACCCGCACGCGACGGCGGCGCGAGGCTCACTAAATCCGTGCCGCTCTCGGCCAGGTCAGGTCGAATATTGGGACTCGTCCAGAGCAACTTGGAATAATAAATTGTGTAAATGTTTTAACATCACGCCCTTGTTTTGTACGGCAATTTGTTGGGACATTGTGCGTTAGAATGAAATTTGCTGTCGGCTGTTTAATTTTGATGCGAACGGCCCTTTCGGGTGTTAGGTCAAGATTAGGTTACATTTTAAGCTTATAATGAGAATTATAAAATGTACACTTGTGAAAAAAAAATGAAGATTAAACATACTATATCAACCGTTAACTGTCCAATTCTGAACATAGGCCTTCTATTGTAGGGTATTTCAAATAGTTGCCACGCTTGGCAACCGCAGTTAGAAAGAGGAGGGAAGTGATCGTTAGTAATACACACATGCACAACCACTCTTTGGAATCAACTTCCAGCAGCAGTATTTCCAAATCGATACGACATCATAACCTTCAAGAAAAGAGCATATTCCTTTTTAAAAGGCCGGTAGCACACCTGCAATGCCGTTAGTGTTGTGGGTGATTATGGGCGGCGGTAGTCACTTACCACCAGGTGAGACGCATGCTCGTTTGTGTTGTTAAAAAAATAAAAAAAATTATATTAACTACGTTCCATTGCTAACAATATATCCTGTCAGGTTGTCCTCCACGTGGTCCCCCCTGGAAACCATCGTGTTGAATTCCAAGTGTATTCATCACGATGGGCTAACTGACCTGCCTTTTCATTCTCACCTATCATCTCTCACTGGTGCCCCGCCAGCGTATACTGATAGCGCAGTACTAATATATACTATTCCATTATCATCCAAAAAAACCGCAACTAAGCTTTGGTAATGTTTTAGGTTCGTTTGTTTTTGAAGATATACAATACTAGCTAACGTAGAAGAATAAATATCAAAAGAAACAAAAAATGTATTGCAATGGTGTAATTTGTTTTTTGTAACTTCGAATGACAAGCAAGCTGACGGCCCACCTGATGGAAACTAGTAACCGTCGCCTATAGACATAAGCAGTACACTGGACTTAACAGAGTACACTGTTTCACCCATGATACGCCCCATGCGTTGCCATTCCTGAGGACTCAGGTGTTATTCCTCTGTACCCTGTAAATTTACTGCCATCCTACCCTTCAAATCCAAACACAGCCATGCGAACAAAACTGCTTCACGGTTGAAACACGAATGGGGCAGAGTTGCCCAAGCAAACGACTTTTATTTCCATAATTAACCGAGTTTAGAAATGAGGTTCTTAGTTAAGTTGTATTTTTTTATGTTTGTTACCTCATAACTTCGTCAACTGTAAACTGATTTAAAAAAAACTCTTAATATACTTAGAGATTAATCTCTTAAAATTTTATCAAAATCGCTCAAGCAGTTTAGTTTTAAATAAAAATAACTACCACAATTAAAGTCGGTTTTTTTTGTGGAACACAATCTTAAATTTTCGTTTACAGTTATATATATATATATATATATATATATATATATATATATATATATATATATATATTAATTAACTCTTCCAAAAATATTCGACGTGAGAAGGTGATAAGTCACGTAATGTAAATGAGTCCTAAATTAACAGCTACGGAACAAAATATATGTTACGTTTCAGTACCAATGTAAAGGAGGCTTTACTCAGCATCCCACGCACACAGCCACGTCGTGTTGTCAAACACTCATACGTGCCTTCCCACATCCGCATCCTCCGTACAATTTGATACACACTCGTCTGTACGTGTGACAAAGTCGTGTACGTGTACGAACACACCTTGTTTGTGTTTGTTTTCCTGAAAATGGCCGCCTTCGCTGTAGCGCATGCGTTAACAGATTCGTCGTTTAAATTATGTTTAAGCGATTTTCAACTTTACTGCCTCGATCGTAAAGATGTTGATAGTTTTGTAGAAAGTAAAGGCATGCTTGTTTAAGAATACGGTGGGCTTTTGAAGTTTGGAGTTGGGTTAGGTAAAGGACACTTGCTTGTGAAGGGAGCGTGGAGTGAATTAAAATAAGCGCATATACCTTTGATATAAAGCTGAGCGGAATATGGGCTCGAAAGTTGACGGTTGCAACTATATTTTTTTTTCCAGTTTGCCCTGCGAACTATTCGTATTACGTTTCTTATGTTATTCCCTTTCTTAGTGTAAGTTTTAAAAAGTTTTACAACGATTGTGTATCTTTACAATGTAGGTTTATGTATATATGCGATGCTTTTTTTATTATATTTGTTGTAAAGCTATCAAACTTTCGTAGTTTCTGCAGTAAAAAGTGGAAAGTTTTTTATATGAATCGTGCTTGCACGGATGTGTTTTCATTTGAATGATTAAGTATTAAGGTTACGGGGTTACCATTATCGGCCATTATCTGTCCACTGCTGTACATAGTCTCCACCATAAGGGGAGTTTTGCTAGTGACTGCCATGCTTGCAGGCAGGTGTATAACCGCAGTTAGGCTTTTGTGATGTTTTAAGACGGACACTGCTGTCCATTCCTCGACCACTAAGATTTTTTAGTCACCTCATACGACACTCATGGGTAAGGAAAGGGTGGCCCATGCTATGGTGAGACCACACAGCGATTCTATATACAGATATTTCCCATTAATTTCTCTCTTTCAGTGAGTAAGCAGAATATATAATATCTTGTCTGAGAAATCAGTTCAGGGTACTACAGGGTAAATATGCATAATGAAGGTAAAAAACCTAAAAAATTAAAAAAGAAATTGATGTTAGATTTGTTACCATCAAGAGATACCTGAATCTATGGCGTAATAAAATCCAGCTTAATTTATAACACCATTGGTGTGCACAAAATAATTCCCCTCTCGTCAATTAAAAGTTCAAATTGGTTGAGCGTTGACGGAGCATTGTAATATTATGCAGAGCAATTAGCTGATGATTAAATTTATTTTAAACGTAACAATGGATAAATTTTCTTTTTAAATATTCTAAGAACTCTATTTATTGAAAATCTATGCGTTGGTATGGAAATAGATATATTTTATTTTGTTTATAAAGAATTATTTAATCGAAAATAACACGTGGTATGCTTTTTTACGCAAAAGAACCAAAATCACCGATATAGCTCGGAGAATCAGCAAGCTGAAGTGGCACTGAGCTGGTCATATAGCTCGAAGAACCGACTACCGATATGGAAGAAAAGTTTTGCCCTGTACAGGCAAACGCAGTGTAGGATGACCCCCACTAGATGGAGTGACAACCTTAAATGCATTGCAGGGAGGAGTGGATGCAGGTGGTTCGAGACCGTTCCTTATAGCAGTCTATGGGGGAGGCCTATGTTCAGCAATGGACAGGTAATGGCTGCCTGAGCTATCGGTGTACTCCGGCGGGGCACCAGTAAGAGATGATAGCTGAGAATGATGGCAGGTCAGTTGGCCTATCATGATGAATGAATACAAAAAGAATTAACCACGACGATTTCCTGGGGAACCGCGTGGAGGTCGACCTGATAAGGTCTATTCTAGCAATGAGGCTTCTAGAGTTCATCACCACCAGTCCTTTTCCCCCAATTTTGTAACGATTAGCTGAACAGTTCATACTATTGTAGAACGTCTACATACGTAGCAACGTAGTGTTTTCGTAGCAACCAGCTACGAAAAGGCTACGAAATTTACTAGTACTTGTAAAAATAACAATTTACTTTGTATAATTTTCTCAGAATTTTTAAATAAGATATTAAAAACTAATTAATATTAAAAAGCTATATTAGGTAAGTTTAAGTTACTCGTATATGTATTATAATATTCCAGACATTTGATGAAACTGTTGACTTTTGTAATAACTAAATTCATAAACTAGTTAGTATAATGGTAAATGACAGGCTGTCTCCCTATAGGTAACTAACTTATTAACATATCCCTTCGTGCATAAATTGATTAACTATAGGTACCTATTGGAGAATAATTACTCATAAATCCACATCAAATAAAGTCCCAGGTTCAAGATTAATTATTGACAAATTTTATTTTTATTATTATTATTTCAGCCGTTAACTGTCCACTGTTGAACATAAGACTTTCCCATAAGAAGAGTTTTGCTAGTAGTTGCCACGCTTGGCAGGCGGGTTGGCGACCGCAGTTAGGCTTTTAGAGATGTATTAAGAGGGACGCTGCTGCCCATCCCTCGCCCTCCTTTAGTCGCCTCTTACGACACCCACGGGAAAGAATGGGGTGGCCTATTCTATGCCAGAACCACATGGCCAATTGATAAAATGTTCAGTATGAAATTTAGAGAATTTATTACATACTAACTATATTATCTGGTTTTGTCCACGCAATTAGGGTTGTAACTATCGTTTTTGTTAGTCAAGGCTGTGTTTTTCTTTGTATTAGATTAAATTAAAATCCTTTCATTCTTAAAAAGTCTTCTCCCTCTTCTTCTCTGTTGCCTCTTCGCTACGTTTGGTCGGCTTAAAATTATTTTAATTACTGATAAAAAAATTGAAGAAAGAAAGAGAAGAAAATTTTTTGCTTTACATCATAATCTCCCTCCCCTTATCCCAATTATTATTTGTGGTCGGCGTAATATAGTTTTATCCATATTACAAAAAGATTTGGCTTATAGTTTTACGACCGGCCGCCTGCCTGACATCAACCTTTTTTAGGAATGCATTTGCTGGTGGTTTACCACCTATGGTATGTAAGGAAATATTGAGGAAATAAGGAAGGAAACTTTGGAAACGCGTAAAGGAAATTGGAAGGAATAAGGGGTTTATGCGGGAAAGAAAAGGGGAGGGGGGAGCACTGCAGTTTCGGTAAGGACTGGGACATTGCAGCGGCTCGGCAGGCCAGAGTTGCATACCCGTTTGCCCTTATTCTAGAATTGGACAGATTTTTAGAGAAGGATACTCCTTACAATTAGTTTATTGCTTTACATATACTTAATGTCATGCTTATTACAATAAATGAAACACATAGTGTGCCGTTGTTCAAAATGAATGCACCGAGGGATGTAAAAGTCATGTGTCATATAAATTGGCTTTGTTGCGTCGCAGCGTCCTGTCCGCGGCTTTGTTTGCGTTCAACATGTAAACTACAAACGTACATTAATTTAATTGTATAAACTTACATTTCGTTTAACTTACGTGCACAATGAAAAGGTGTCAATTATTTAAATACGTTCATAATGCAAAAAGTATTTGTTTTAATTAAATATATGTGTGTATGTGTGTGTTTATGTGCGTGTATGTATGTATATATGTAATTAACACATATTGTATACAAATTTAAATAACCGTGTGGTTCCGGCATAGAATAGACCACAGGTTCCTTTTGCCGTGGGTGTCGTAAGAAACAACTAAGGAAGGGCGAGGGATAGACAGCAGCGTTCCTCTCAAAACATATCCAAAGCCTAATTGCGGTTGCCAATTCGCCTGCCAAGCGTGGCAACTACAGGTAAAACTCCCCAAGAGGGAAGCTTATGTTCGCTACCTTTTGGTAGGTACATTATGCTAGTTGAAGGCTAATATGATAACTATAGGGGGGAAAGGGATTGTTAGTAATGGGATCTAACAGTTCCATTGCTAGCAATGTACCCTATCGGGTCGACCTCCACGCGGTTCCCCCTGGAAACCATCGTGGTTGATTCTTCACGATGGGCTAACTGACCTGCTTTCACCCTCACCTATCACCTCTCACTGGTGCCCCGTCAGTGTATACCGATAGCGCGGGCGGGGTTAACTATAACTGAAAATCTTATCACTGTTAGAAACAATAAAATAATTTGAAAATTGAAATGACTAATATGTATTATAATTTTACCTCTTTATAATATTTGTATTGATTTATTTATAATCGATACAATTTGTTTATTATAGTAAATATTAGAATCTAGTACAATATACTACAAATATACCTATATAGGCGACCTAATACAGCGGTCAAGAAATACAATTTCGCTTCACATAGCTTTACCACAGTGGCATTACCATCAAAAATGAAGCGCTATCGTCGCGGCAGGATTGTAAAACTTTACGTCTGACCTCCTGTTATGAGTTGAGAAGCGATGCCGTTCAAAGACCCCTACTATGGACATTTTATATATTTATTCATTCATTAGTACATATATGTGTACATGGCGGACTTAATGCTAAAAGCATTCTCTCCCAGTCAACCATAGGGAAGTGTCAGAATACTCGAATGCGGTACTACTAATTATTGATATACATACATACTAAAATTACATATATAAACGAATAAATATATATAAATAACAAATATACTTACACATATATATCACATATTATACGCAAAATTGAGAATAATATAAAGCACTTACTGCTCGGATAAAGTAAAATAGTGGGCATAAACGTTTTATTTTTTAAAGACGGTTTAGTTGGTAGTCTCTTAATGGTATCAGGAAGCGCGTTCCAGAGTCGTGAAGAATGTAGGAGAATAGAATTTGAAGCGAAAGCAGTACAGTGAGAGGGTATAGATAGTTGAAGAGTATTACTGGAACGAAGGTTACGATCGTGAGTTTCAAAAAGATACTGGAATTTGCTGCTTAAGTAGTTAGGCATTGTGACGTTGATATTCATATCTGTAATCCAGCTGCTACTAAATATTTTGTTTTACAAAAAAAATCAGCTTAAATTGTTATAAAGTCATTTATTTTGATTTAAAAACTAATATTAAATTATTAAACCGATTTTGATAAAATGTCCATGGAACTATTACATAGCTGTGACTATGTACAACATATGAATATGAAAGTGCTGAAATGCATTTTCGAGACAGTCAACGGTTTTTTTTTTTATAAAACTTAGAATGGCAAACAAGCTGACGGCCCACCTGATAGCAAGTTGTAACCGTCGCCTATAGACATGAGCAGTACCGTGGACATAACAGAGTATACTGTTACGTCCATGATACCCCCCATGCGTTGCTATTCCTGAGGACTCAGGTGTTATTCCTCTGACCTGACCCACCCCGTAACAGAACCCATCTAAAAGTATATCTTTTCAGATAAAAAATAATTTTCCAAATCGGTTAAGAACTAAATTATGAGGTGACAAACATAAAAATAACATAACCGAAAGGAGAACTACCTTCTCTTTGAAGTTGGTTGAAAATATAATTCCAATACGTGTTTTATTCATAAGCTAAAGGGTATGAAATCCCTTAAGACTTTATTTTATTAGATATCCCTAAAAATCATATTCTCATCGACCTGCTTTTTTTTTTTAAAGGATGATAATGAAACGGTGACCCCTTTTGCTTGAACGGTATACGCTGGAGGGACACTAGTGAGGGTTAATAGGTGAGGATGAAAAGCCTGGTCAGTTAGCCCATCGTGATGAATACAGCTGAAATTCAGCACGATGGTTGTCAGAGGTGGCCACATTGAGGTCGACCTGACAGGGTATATTGCTAGTAATAGGACAAGTAGTTCCGCTTTACCAACAATCCCTCCCCCCTTTGCCCCTCATCGATTTTTCACATGTATGTTAGATTTCACTGTATAGCTAATCAACGTACATTCATATGATGGTATTAAACATTCATAATGATAAATGGTGGATTTGTTGTTTTAGGACTCGAATGGTAGCCAGTAAGTTCGCAATTTGTAATTATACTTATATATACAGTCCCAAGAATGGTTAACAGAGCATCAAAATAATATAATTTTATGGAAGCCTGATCATGTGTTAAATTGTATAAAGTTGGATGTTTTATGGTTGAACTACAAAGGACATATAATTCAAGGATACTGCTGTCACACTCGTGTATACCGAACTCCGCCCTTCTAATATTTCTGTTAACATTTATTTTTTGCTATATATATATACTATATATATATATATATATATATATATATATATATATATATATATATATATATATATATATATATATATATATATATATATATATATATATATCAATATCCAATGTTTGCTATTTACAAAGAAATTACTTTATTTTTTATTTTTTATACAACTTAAAATGGCAAACAAGCCGACGGCCCACCTGATGGAAAGTGGTAATCGTCGTCTATAGTACCATTGACATAACAGAGTATATTGTTTCGCCCATGATACCCACCATGCGTTGCCATTCCTGAGGAATCAGGTGTTATTGTCTGTACCCAGTAAATTCACGCCATATCGCACCCTTCAAACCGAAACACAGCCATGCAAACACAACTGCTTCACAGTTGAAACACGAATGGGACAGAGGTACCCAAGCAATCGACTTTTGTACAAAGTCTCCCTCTGGTCCTATAACCTACTGTCTATACGCTATAGATTAGGTCGCCCTTTCCTTTTCCGTGGCTGTCGTATGAGGTGATTAATGAGACATAATGGTCAAGGAATGAATAGTAGCGTCCCTTTTAAAATATCACGAAACTCTAACTGCGGTTACCAATCTTCCTCCCAAGTATGTGAACTACTGGTAAAACCGCCCTTATAGGGGAAGACCTATTTTTAGCAGCGTACAGTAAACGGTTGATATATAATTAATAAATCTACTGGATTTTAGAGGGTGTTTTAATAGCGTACACTCATATTATAGATTGAACGAACTCTCCTGTCAAAGTTACTTACGAGCTTACATCACGAGACTCTTCTTCCAATTTTCTTGTCTTTTTAGTTTTCATTTACTAAATTTGAAATGCATGGAAAGTTACCACGTGATCGAATAAAAGATACGTAATCTTTTCAGCTGTCTATTGACTCGACCGAAGACCGAATTTACTTATACCTAATTTACCATGGGGAGTGCACTGAGAAATTGTTCGGATTGATACCTGCTGCTGATTTTCACTACTACACAATTTACCACGAATTAAAGTTCCATCCCAACCACCTTTCTTAGAGGGAAGGAGGGGAAGAGAGAGACCGAGGCATAGTCACATCAGGCAGATCAAGGAAGGAGTTAGTGTCGTGTCGTATCAAGAGGTGAAGAGACTCGCTGAAAATCGTAATGAGTGGCAAGAGCTCCACCGACAAGAGCACAGCTCTTAAATAGGATAGATAGATAGAAAAATATATATAACGCTAAATACAAATTTCTAGTAACAATGCTATAATTGAATATTTAGTGGAACATAGAGATCTTAATTTTGTATATAATACCATGTAATGTAATCAACCTATGTTTGTGTATTGACTTACTTCTTACATGAAATATCAGTATGAAATGTTATTTTGCACTAGTAACGCGAGTAGGGGCTACAGATGAGATGATTCGATCTAGTAATATGGTCGCCGTGCCGCACCGTCGCCAAACGTTTACGTTACTCTCTATTATCGAAAACTGTCGAACTATTTGCATCTATTTATTAATACTTTCACTAAGAAATGTATAAAAAAGTTTATTTGATCAATAATTTAATAACAGTGCCTTTAATATATAATAAAAATACTTTGTAATAACTTTTCAAGTGATCCAAAAAGAAGGAAACTCAATTTGCCTGTAATTTTTGTGGTTTTTCATACACACGTTATATGTTCGCCAGTTTCGGATTCAGTTCTTTTATGGTTGTATCAAAATTTTTTTTATACAACTTAGTATGGCAAACAAGCTGACAGCCCACCTTATGGAAAGTGGTAACCGTCACCTATAGACATGAGCAGTATCATGGACATAACAGAGTATACTGTTTCGCCCATGATACCCCCCATGCGTTGCCATTCCTGGGGACTCAGGTGTTATTCCTCTGTACCCTGTAAATTCATGCCATATCCCACCCTTCAAACTGCTTCACGGTAGAAACACAAATGGGACAGAGGTACCAAAGCAATCGACTTTTGTACAAAGTCTCCCTCTAGTTATATTGTTATTGTTAAAGGATTGATGAATTTAATGGAGCAAATAAATGAATAAATTAATGTTAACAAATTGAAATAACATAATAAAATAATGTAAATAAAAGAACTTACAGAATTTTTCATCGTGCCTCCCACCAAATTGTTTATAATTACTCCTCTCCATCCAAAGGTTGCTTGGAAGAGATCGCTTTTAGCGATAACGCCGCCCATTGTTTTCTCATTGTGATTATTTTTTGTAAATATTTATATATATATAATAAGTTGCTATATTAATTAATATTTAAACACTTTACGGAATTTACTTGTATATATAGCACAGAAAATACACTTAATACTAAATCAAACCACCGCTGCCATCATGTTGTGTAATGTAAAACGCGAGGTCAAGATAGCAATTGCTTTATTCCAAGTACCGTCAATATAGTAATAAGTACATTACCCACAACATTTACTATTGTAATCTTTTAGAGGAAACAATAAAGACTATCTATCTATCTATCTATAATATTAAGAATCTAATGTTTACACGTCTATGTAGGACGAAATATGTGTTTACGCTTTTTATAAATAACATGTTCCATTTACATATTTTATTTATTCATTTTTTCTCTATGGACCATATTGCAAAACATATATTCACTTACCATCAGGTGAACCGTTAGCTCGTTTGCCCCCTGTGTTATAAAAAAATGTTTGGTACAAAAGGCGGACTGAATGCTATATAGCATTCTGTCTCAGTCAACCTTTGACAAAACAGCTTGTATCTTATAATTGAAATAAATGGTAAATAAGAAATGAATAAATATTAGTTTCAAATTTAATCAAATTCTGCTTCTCTTAAAATTACCTTGACAAGACATAATTTTATTTATTCCTCTCCGTCCTAAGGTTGCCTGGAAGAGATCAATATTTAGCGATAAGACTGCCCATTGTTGCCTCTTTATCTTGCTTTTCTACACTAATATTATAAAGAGGAAAGATTTGTATTTTTGTATACATGTATGTTTTGTAATGAATAAACTCAAAAACTACTGTGTCGATTTCAAAAATTCTTTCACTATTAGAAAGCTACATTCATCCTGAGTAACATAGACTATATTTATTGCTAGAAAAGATTAGGGATCCTTACTAAAACTTGAGTAACGTAACTCAAGATGTAAAAAAATGCTATAAAATATCTTTCGTCGCGTGCGCTGCGGAAACTATTGGTGATAGAACAAAAGTATGTTCTACAATATTGAAGAAAATATCAATAACTACAAAAAAACTTCACAATACTATATGTCCAACTATTATCGTTATGTCACAATAACCACTTTTTCAAATGTTGTAAATGTCCACCCGTGCGAAGTCGGAACGGGCCGCTAGCATGTAATAAAGTTAATGTACTCGTAATTAAGCATTCATTCTGCTTGCATACATATTGTTAATTTTTTAAATCTGTAACATTCTTTGAAGAGTTTTCATTCATTATTATAATAATTTTAGATATAGGTATATTACTCGGTGATTTTACCAGAGGGAGACTGTACAAAAGTCGATTGCTTGGGTACCTCTGTCCCATTCGTGTTTCAACCGTGAAGCAGTTGTGTTTGCATAGCTGTGTATCGGTTTGAATGGTGGGATATGGCGTGAATTTACTGGGTACAGAGGAATAACAACTGAGTCCTTAGGAATGGCAACGCATGGGGGGTATCATGGGCGAAACAGTATACTCTGTTATGTCCATGGTACTGCTCATGTCTATAGGCGACGGTTACCACTTTCCATCAGGTGGGCAGTCATCTTGTTTGCCATTCTAAGTTGTATAAAAAAAAAAAAACTTTAACATTCTTTGAAGAGTTTTCATTCATTCAATCACATTATTATAATAATTTTAGATAGAGCTATATTACTCGGTGATTCATCATAAAAAAAAAAAACATCTTTATGAACATTCCGAAGATATATATTTTATACGTAGTCAACACGGCCGAGATCGCGTTAAATCCGTTTTTATGAAGGTCCCCGCTAAGTGCGCCCCCCGGCCGGCCGTAACGTATGCTGGGAACCATAAATATCCGATCATGAAGCTTGAACTATTACGCTCAATATTTTATTTCAGGATCAGAGTACTGCATGTACAGTGGGCGAATAAAATTGTAGTTTCCCACAATTGGCATATATGTTATTCGTACATGCAAAAGGGTATGCTGAGTGAGTTTTTTTTTATACAACTTAGAATCGCAAACGAGCCGACGGCCCACCTGAAGGAGGAAAGTGGTAACCGTCGCCTATCGACATGAGCAGTACCGTGGACATAACAGAGTACACTGTTTTGTCCATGATACCCCCCATGCGTTGCCATTCCTGAGGATTCAGGTGTTATTCCTCTGTACCCTGTAAATTCACGCCATATCCCACCCTTCAAACCGAAACACAGCCATACAAACACAACTGCTTCACGGTAGAAACACGAATGGAACAGAGGTACCCAAGCAATCGACTTTTCTACGAAGTCTCCTTCTGGTGTGAGTGACTGGCTGTCTCATTTATCAAAGTACAGCGTAGTATTTTAAAATTTTTACATTTGATTTCATCATGTAGCGTCATCGATCAATAAGAATGAAATTTTAAAAATTGAATCCTTAAAGGTTATTTATTTATTTCTTATTGCATTCCATAATGTGATTTTTTTTAAAGGATGATCATGGAATGGTTACCCCGCTTGCACTAACGGTATACGCTGGCGGAGCACCAGTGAGGGATGATAGGTAAATTTTTTTTAAAAAGTAGGTCAGTTAGCCTATCGTGATAAATACACCTGTGAATTCAGCACGATGGTTTCCAGGGGGAATCGCGTGGAGGTCGACCTGGCAGGGTATATTGCTAGCAATGGGACTGGTAGTCCACATTACTAATAATTCCTTCCCCCCTCCATAATGTGATTAGTAGATAACATTTCAACTTCATTTATGGACCATGTTTGGTACAGCAAGTACGAGAGAGGAGGAGGACCTCTTTTTTCAGTTTAGAAATAGTTCAAGAGTTTGTACAATATTATCATCATTCATCATTTTAAAAAAAATGACCTTGAAGGAAACTTCCGGATGAAGTCGAAATAATTGTTGGAAACGACTAACTCAGTAAATTGCTTAAGTTCCCGTTATGCATGTATATAAACATAATAATTGTTGTTGTTCGTAGACTCATATCAGGGTAGAGGCGACGAGGTACACCGCAGCATCGCGCTGGTTTGCGTTATCATGAGCCGTGGCTGCGGCGGCAGTGTACGACGTGCCGATTTATCGCATCGCCGCATTGTTGCGGTTACACAATTAGCGAACATATATGTTGCTTTAATTTGTACCGCATAGTGTATGAACACACGTATTGTTATTGTGTGGTACAGGACGTCTCCTCTAATGATCTGTCCAGTTCTAGAGTATGGCCACACGGGTGTAATAATAATAATAAACTCTTTATTGCGCACAGTAGAGATGTATACAAGGAGTATTTATACAGAATGTGTATATACAAAAGGCGGCCTTATCGCTAAAAGCAATCTCTTACAGACAACCTGGTATAAAGAATAGATAAGTACAGAGAGAAAGGTAGATGGCGCAAGTCAAACAAAATGCAAAATATTCTAAATATAAAAATAAGATTACAATACATAAACATGCATACATACATATCTGTCACGCCTGTCTCCCATTAGGGTAGGCAGAAACAATGGAACGCCAAATGCTTCGATTCAAACAGACCTCTTTCGCTTCTTCCACATTCATCAATTTTTTTCACACATAAACATACATATATAATATAAACAATAATACATAAATATAAATACATATATAATATACTAAATAGGTCAAGATAAATCACACATAGTAAACGTCATAGCAAATTAGAGAGATAGGTAATGAGATTTTACCTGCATCTTGAACGCGGCAAGAGATTGTGTTGATCTAATGGAAAGAGGTAAGGAGTTCCAGAGACGGATAGCTTGGATAGTGAAAGAATTCCTTGTCTACCATAAATCCTTCATATCTTTATTACTAACTTCCTTTTTTTTCTAAATTCTTCTTTCTTTTTCCTTGAACCTTCCTTGTATAATGTAGGTAACGGATACCACCAACAAATACATTCCCAAGGAGAGCTAACAGCAGTCACCTAATTGGCCATAAAAGGGGGGAAAGGGATTGTTAGTAATGGAGACTAAGAATCCCATTGCTAGCAATATATCCAACCAGGTCGACCTCCTCGCGATTCCCCCTGGAAACTATCATGGTTCATTTCTGATCATGATGAGCTAACTGGCCTGTTTTCATCCTCATCGATCACCCTTCACTGGTGTCCCGCCAGCGTATCCTGTTAGCGCAGGCGGGGTTACCACTCCATTTTCATCCAATAAAACAAAAAATTGGCCATAAAACTAAAATCCAAAACCTTAGGTAATATGGACAAAGACATACTACACCGATCCCAAATAATTTGGATAAGGGCAAGAAAATGATAATAAGGTACAAATACAGTGTACAGAGAGAGCCAGGGATGAGCAACAACGTCCCTCTTAAAACATCTCCAAAGCCTAACTGCTGAACTGCCTTCCCCATAAGGGGAGTTTTGCCAGTAGTTTCCACGCTTGGCAAGCGAGTTGACGACTGTAGTTGGGCTTTTAGAGATGTTTAAAGAGGGATACTGCTGCCCATTCGTCGCCTTCACTTAGTCGCCTCTTACGACACCCACGGAAAAAAAGAGGGGTGGCTTATTCTATGCCGGGACCACACGGCGAATATAAATAATTATTATACTTATATTATAAAGAGATGTTTTTGTATGTTTGTTTGCTTGTAATGAATAAAATTAAAAATTACTTAACCGATTTTTTTAATTCTTTTACCTATAGTAAGTAACAGGCTAGATATGTATTTTTTTTTTTAAATGGATGATAATGGAATGGTAACCCCGCCTGCGCTAACGATATACGCTGGCGGGGCACCAGTGAGTGATGATAAATGAGGATGAAAGGGCAGGTCAGTTAGCCTATCGTGATGAATAGACTTGGAATTCAGCATGATAGTTTCCGGAGGGGACCACGTAGAGGTCGACCTGATTGGGTGTATTGCTAGCAATGGGACTGATAGTTCGTATTACTAACAATCCCTTCCCCCCCGCTAGATATGTATTATTTTCTATCTACCTGTGCAAAGACGGGACGTTTAATCTAACGGAAAGTAGTAACTATAGCCTATAGAGACAAACAGCAGGTATAGACTGTACAGAATATACCGTTACCCATGGTACTGAAAACTATGTTGTTACACCTCCATTCCTTGTAATTTTTTTGCTATATCCTGAGGAATTGCTTGAAATAATGTCCACAGCCACCTTTTATCATCGCACCGCTCGCCATCGACAGGGAATTCACACTCACACGCTTGAACCTAAATGGTCACGTACAGTGCGGTTTCAAAGGAATTTTCTCCCGCAAACGCTCAGGCTGTGATCACCCTAGAGACTACGGTATGGGGTTCTTTAAAAAGGATATATTAAGGTTTCTTCAGGGTCAACAACACGCGCGTGACACCCTTAGTGTTGCAGGCGTTCATAGGCGTTTACCAACGAACTTTACTTTGTGGTATTTTTTAAATACAACTTAGAATGGCAAACCAGCTGACGGCCCACCTGATGGAAAGTGGTAACCGTCGCCTATTGACATGAGCAGTACCATGTACATAACAGAGTATACTGTTTCGCCCATGATACCTCCCATGCGTTGCCATTCCTGAGGACTCAGGTGTTATTCCTCTCTACCCTGTAAATTCACGCCATATCCCACCCTTCAAACCGAAACACAGCCATGCAAATACAACTCCTTCACGGTAGAAATACGAATGGAACAGAGGTACCCAAGCAATCGACTTTTGTACAGTCTGCCTCTGAAAAAATATCCCACCCTTTAAATCACAGCAAAGCCATGCAAGCATAAGTGCTTACTATCTTCTATCAGATATATTATCTATAAAAAATACACTTTATGTATTAATAATCGCTTTTATTATTTTATTAATATTATTTACAAGCTTAACAAACATTTACGGCAGTGAGAGTTAGAGTTAACTTAAACCACACGAGAAAATCCATATTTCCATAGTTACTTAATTACGTGCGTAACAAATAATATAAACAAAGTCGAATACATACAGATAGTTTAAACAGTTTAGTGACAAAAACGTGTCAAGTATATTATTATAAATATTTTACATATGATTTCCTATATTTTTAGTTTAATTTTTAACTAAATATAAAAAAAAATCATTATATCTAGCGATTGATATTGTCATGCATTAATTAATATTTTTACAATGGTAACACACAAATCAGGACAACAAAATTCTCTAGTGATCAAAGTATAAAGCGATTAACACACGGAGCGATGCATTGCTGCGCCGTCATATGTAACTCTCAATAGATTACTTTATTGTAGTTCCTTTTAATAAATTTTAATAAAAATATCAATAAACAGAGAGAGACTTTGTACAAAATCGTTTGCTTGGGCACCTCTGTCCCATTCGTGTTTACTTGAACTACTTAGTTCACGGTAGAACATAAGTATGTTTGCATGGCTGTGTTTCAGTTTGAAAGGTGGGATAAGATAGTAAATTTACAGGGTACAGAGGGGTAACACCCGAGTCCTCAGGAATGGCAATATATGGGGGATATCATGGGCGAAACAGTATACTCTGTTATGTCCATGGTGCTGCTTATGTCTATAGGCGACGGTTATCATTTTTCATCTAATGGGTTATCAGTTTGTTTGCCATTCTAAGTTGCATAAAAAAAAAAACAAGAGATTTGATCATAAAAACAGTCTGCTGATACTCAATTAGTGTACACATAATGTTTATATATATATATATATATATATATATATATATATATATATATATATATATATATATATATATATATATATATAATTAATCAATTAATCGGCATAACACTAAAGAGTCCGTACGAAGGCACTGTATCACATCGTTTTATGTGTTAATTGCTTCAATTCAACCACGCGACATTTGAGTTGCGACATAAAAAACAGTGAGTTTAATTCTAATAAAAACAATAATGACTAGTTAGTGATCTCACTATAATTATTTTAAAATTAATAAAACGCATCGTTTTTATTTTAAATTAAGACACAGAATTTTGTGTCTACAATTAGATTTTACTGAGCAAAATAAATAAGGGACCAATATGTAAGCAACTTTTAATATTAAATTAAAATCGGCTAAAACAACGCGTAATATACACACTAAAAATATAAATTTACTCAAACCTTTCTCGTTTTGGACCTCTTCAAAAATACAGTCTAATGGGAAATTGAAAGTCCATTGAAAATAACAAATTTTTAACTAACTTTATTGAATGGTTTATTTTTGAATTTATATGAATTTATAAGTGAAAAATAATTCTTTGTTCCAAATTTACCTTCTGTTAACATAACACGAAGGGATTAAAACCTCTCTCGTGTCCGGGCTGAATATATTCCCAGTTGGAGTACTAACTGATACTATACTAGTTACATTTTCAACTATTTGTTTTTTTCAAACAACAATAATTCTATCGTCTTTATTCCAAGTTCATGCGACAGCGAGTATGATAGCCAGCCATTTTAACTCAAACCTAATGTTCATATCCATACACCAACTTAAAAGTCGCCAGCGACTCGCCGGCGACCAAATTTGTCACCGTGTGAACTGTCTGAACCCGGCATTAGAGTGTGATAGTCATTTCAACGAAACATAGTAAAGGGGCCCATAGACGGTACGGTATACATTTACGATATGCCGTTTCAAGACTGATCGAAACAACGAATCCATTTTTTTGGTGCATGCTATTAGATATAGACAGTGTAATGTGTGCATAATATCATTTGTAGAATGGTAACTTTGTTTTTTTATCTGTTGGCAACATTGCCGCGTGTGTCAATTAAGTGTAAGTCTTAGGTAGCCATGTGTGTTTCGTTGTTGATTCCTATAATATTAATAAACTCTTCAACTTTCAACTTAAATTTTCAACTTAAATTTGATTGCTGGGCGTTTCACTGCAAAACTATTATTCATATTACATGCCAATATTGCTAATGATCTCTTAATCGTACATTCAATTCAATCAATTAAAATATCAATACAATCTTTGGGTTTGCGTCTTTGATGGCACGTTTACCGTTCCGTTGAACTAAATTAAATTATCATTTGCAACGATCAATCGATTGGATTTTTTCATATCGATCGAAGCAATAATTTGTATCGTGTATGTGCCCCTTAACTTTACACGTACTAGGGTTGTTAGAATCTATAAACGACTTTATTGTGTTAGAATTAACAAAAAAAAAAATCAATAATTCATTACTTTTATAAATCTCTATACCTTAATATTACAATTCAGATATTAACAATAATAATACCTGTAATACTTACAATTAAAAATATTTTATAAAACTTTAATATAATTTAATTTTGACAATTTGGCTAGTCTCCGTAGGCCGCAACGATAATCTAAATGTACAAAACTCATAAAAATATTTACAAAACTCTTATTTTAAAACTGTAATCTCGTAAACGTTTTATTAGTACATCAATTATTTTGCTCGCAGCAGTCTTTATTGTCTTATGTTTTATACGTGTATGGTGAAATCTCTTCTCTCCTGTTCCTGCCGTTGTTGGTACCTGAAATTAAATTTTAATTTAATTATACAAGAAATAGGCATATATACTGACATAATGAATGATCCTACACCACCTGCTGCACTAACTTTTTTTATACAACTTAGAATGGCAAACAAGCTGACGGCCCACCTGATGGAAAGTGGTAACCGTCGCCTATAGACATGAACAGTGCCATGGACATAACAGAGTATACTGTTTCCTGAGGACTCAGATGTTATTACTCTGTACCCTGTAAATTCACGCCATATCCCACCTTTCAAACCGAAACACAGCCATGCAAATACAACTGCTTCACGGTTGAAACACGAATAGAGCAGAGGTACCTAAGCAAATGACTTTTGTACAAAGTCTCCCTCTGGTATCTAATATACGAGTAATGTACAAGTCGTTGCTCTATCTAGTGAGGGCATTCTACACTATCTTTATTTATATGAGATCGTCACCCAAATATATTATATATTATATATATATATATATATATATATATATATATATATATATATATATCAGTAAATCTTAAAATACAGTATTTTATGTCTATCTAACCCCTAGAAGTATATACCTAATGTTTCCGAATTTGACAAAATTTGGTAAGTTACCTAACAAGGTAATAAAATAACAGAGAAAAATTAGAAAGGTGTCTGTTAAGAATTTTTTTTTTCTAAGAGTTTATTTTTATAAATTATTTGGCCTTGCAAAAAAAAAACAAAAAATTTATTTATTTTCATAATATTTTTCTTGTTGATATTCTTTGCATAACCCGCCAGGGGTTAGGAGGCTATGTCTTCTCTTTTGAAAAAAATAAAAATACAAAGTACATTTAGACAGTGTATGCGATGACGTTATTAGCTTACTACACTGAAAATAAGAAAAGCGCCATCTCTCGGTACGATATAAAATAAATGTTTTGGGAGTGTATCATTAACTCTGCCACCCTACATAAGAGGGAAGTTATTTCAGGAAGTCGGAACACTGTGTAGAACCACAGATTATAGGCAGATGTCAGCACTAGTTGTACAAATATTGGCGATTTTAAATTTCATTAAAAATTATATATATATTCTTTATTGCACTTGTAAGTTACATATAAAATAATCTATAATACATATAAATTATATCATAATTGCGAATTCTACACTTTATCGTTTAGTTAATATTTATGTAAACACAGATAAATCATATTTGTTTTGTAACAAAAACAATTTTTTTGCGTTTATATAGTCTGGACTTGGATATTTTTGTAAACATGTATATCGGTTTGAAGGGTGGAATATGATAGAGACCTTACAGGGCACAGTAGTATAATACTATAACTTATACTGTACTTACACTGTAAAACTGTACTTATATTATCAGTAACAATATTAAAATAGAGTATGAACACTCCCTGCCGTCCGCTGCGATCTGACCTCAACACCTTGTAAATACGCACCAATGTCCAAATTCTATATTCCCGCGCTAGTTATAACTACACACACACGCACACACGCACGCACGCATACTCGCTCGTACTCACGCACGCACACAAGCACGCACGTACGTTCGCACGCACGCACGCACGCACACACACATACAAACACACACACATGTTACAAGTAGAGTTAATTCTTTCTGTAGTTGTGACAAGCACAGATCGTAGCGTATTTATATGAAGTGTCCGGCGTGTGATCATAATTCTTAGGAATTGCAATAATGACTTCTCTTTTCTGCTAAGTAGGTATATCAGAACAAAGGTAGGTTCACACTGTAATACTGGTCTCGGTTTATTATCGGTCCAATCTCGATGTGATAAAATATTATGCAGGAAATAATGCGTGTACTTATTCTACAGTCCAGTTCAGTTCCGTTCCAGTCCTGATTAATTTTTAAGTGTTTCTCCTTTTCAGATCGAAATCGGACTAAAAGTTAAGTGTTAGTTGTTTTTCGTGAAACATTTGTATGGAGACACTGCCTATGAGATACGAGTATACAGGGTGGAAGGGACAGGTTGGTCAAAACGAAAACAGCTGATTTAGATGAATGGTCTCAATCAGATGGTAGATTACTTTCCCATCGAAAATGCACCATAGCTATATAATTAACGATTCTGAGTTTTGACGCCGCGCAATGTATTTGAAATTTAAGACATACTGTGCTCCACGCGACGCGGGTAATCTATACTGCGTGAATAACGGCGCTTCTTTGTAGGTAGTTTTCGTACGCTTGTGGCGTTGATCTTACACGGCTGATTCCGCGCGTCGTGGTAGGATTTTAACATGAATATTACATTGCTGTTTTTTTGATAATTCACAGTATTTCACTATAAAGTATTATTTATTTATATTATGATATAATATCATAGAGAACATGATTTTAAATGAATAAAACTGGAACAAAATTGAAAATTTCCTGAAAGAATTTCCACTAGTTTCCAGTTCAGAATAATGGTCCGAATTCACTGTTTCAGTTTTTGTCAACCAGGCCCTTACACCCGGTATAATGCGAGGTAGCTGTGGTGGTAGTGACCTGGCGGCAGCGGGCGCGTGGTGGCGGCGCGGGCGGCGGCGGCGGCGTTCGGCGGCGGCCGACTCCGCGCTCGAGTCCGTCGCCGCGCGCAGCGCCTCCTCCGCGCCGCCTGCACGTGCAAACGGACAGACATGCCTCGTTATTATCACAGAAATATTCTCTAATTGACATTACTGCTGAACTTCAGCGGCCTGTCTTATAGTACAATCAATGATTCTTCTATTCCCATTAAAGTCTATTGAAATAAACTAGGATAGTAATAAAAACATGGCATCCAGTACTCAAACTAGGATGTCAATGATTGAGCCATCTTATACGACATGACGATTTTTTTAAGAGAGCAAAAGAGGAAGTGGAAGATTATTCCTCGAATAACATGGGACAGATAAAAGAGGCACTGTATGTCATGTCGTATAGGGAGATCAAGGATATGGCCTGGGATAGAACTGATTGGAAGAAGATGCATGAATTAGTTGTACCGACAAGAGGAAATCCTTAAATAAAAGGAAGAATAAATTCGTAATTACAATGTAAATTAATCATATTTTTTTATTAAACATAGAGGGAGACACCTTATATTGTCCTAGACAAACGTAATAATTTAAAACAAAACCTACAGGCCAAATAAACAATAACCAAATCTAGTATATTCTGAATATAAGGTTACGAGTATCTAAAATATAACGGAAATAAGAAAATATAAATAATTTGTTTGCCCTATTAAAAATATTTCTAATAATCTGATTTTCTATTAAAAATATTTTTCTAAAACTTTTGAAAAATCTACAACAATCTAATAATTCTAAACAATATGGCCTCCGCCGTAAAAGTATACTGAAATTCTTCCACACAATACACCCACAAAATAAATGTAAATATTGTCCAAGAAACTAAAAACCATCCCATAATAAACAGAAATACCTAGTCGACTTAAATCATTTGACATAAATGCACAATGCACTGTTCTATACAAATTCTGTTTAGTAATAATTGTTTTATTAGAAGTGTGTTCGAATTTGGTAAAGTAGCCCATTAGAAAGTGCATTAATACTGCAATTGCTAGTGTTTGAGCGTACCTTTAGATGGCGCTATGGGCATCCTGTACGAGACGCTGGAACTATTGCAATCAGCGCACGGCGAGCCGCTCGAGTCCGAGTCGGACTCCGAGCGCCGCACCATCAGCGTCATCGCGCGCGACAGCGTGTACTCCTCTGCAACAACACAATAAAACTGATTATGGATTTACGATAATGTACTTATATTTCAAACGTATCTAGTATCGTAGTGAAAGAATTATTCTTTTATAAATTAGAATAAAAAAAAATTGTTCAGGTATATTTTATGTATAAATTCACATAATAAACTGCTATTATTTAGTATACTTGTTATGAAGACAAAATATGTTAAAAATGAATCAACTACTTTTACTTTAGTACCTTTAAAATTTAATTGATTATTTACTATTTATATTTTATTTGACGATCGAGACTAAGACGATAATGGTGTTAAGGCAAGTGTGACGATAGGTGGTTGTGTGAGAGACGTAACAGTGTACATGTATGCGGCGGTACAGACCGGAGTTAAGCGGCGAGCGCTGCTTGTGCGCAGGCGCCGCGTGGGCCGCGTGTGCTGCGTGCGTGGAGTGTGCGAGGCGCGCGGGCGGCGCGGCGGCCAGCGGCGGCGGCTCGCCGCGCCCGAACGTGCGCAGCGTGCCGCCCGACACCTGCGCCTCCTCGCCCACGCACACGCCGCCCACCCCGCCAGACATGCTGAACGTTGCGTACGGACTGATCTCGTACATCTCTGCGAGGACACGAATAGATTTCATGTACATTGACTATGAAACTGAATATTACCGAAGATGTCTATAATAAATCCTGACATTTCCAAAGCATATTTTATAAAAAAAGAAAAAGAAAAAATATATAATTAATCTAATACTTAATGTAGGATTTACGTACATATTGGTACATATTGGTGATCAAAAGTGAACTAGTAGTAATATGAAATAATGAGATCAAATACGAAATACTGACGACGGATGAGCATGTATGTAACCTGTACACCTAATATGCAGAAAAATCAAAAATATTTAGTTCCTTAATAGTTTGTTCGCTAAGATACCTTGCTGGTCTTTCTTGCTGAGAGGATGTTTGATAGGTGATGAAGTATACACTTGCTGACAATTGCGCTTGTTGTCCCTCTTCTCTATCGACTTGTCCTCCTCCTCCGAGATGTCTCCCTGTTCGTATCCTTTTCTAAGGCACGGTGCTGATAGACTGCAATATTATTTAAACCGATCAAAACTGTTGAAAAAAGTAAACAAATGTACGCATTTTATGATCATGTGTTTAATAAAATAAAATAAATAATATCTGATCGTATGAATATCTACTAACGCGTATAGTCAACATGGATAGCTAGTGGGGTGTGAAGCATCATACAGAAAATATGCAATGTATTGTTGCCAATCTTCCATCAATTTACAATCGATCTTCCGTGTAATACGTGCGAGAGTAACAGGGTGTATGCAATTTGATTTATTGGCAACAACTTTAATACTCTTTCTAGAACTATTAATATCGATTTATTTTCGAAAAATATAAAATAGTGAGAGAGTAAGCAATTTTTTGATTCATAGTCAAATTTGAATACTTACTGTATGGATAAGAATACTATACGAGTATTTTAATCAAACGTTTACATTTAATTTTCACTTTGCATTTTATTTGATGGTGCTGGATACAAACCTGGTCCTGTAAGCGAGCACGGCGAGCAGCAGCAGCGCAGCGAGCAGTGCGCAGGCGCAGGCGGCTAGTACGGCAGCCGCGCGCGGCGCCGCGCCCTCGCCGCCCGGTGGGAACTGCGCCGGCGCCGGGATGCGCTCTGTCCATTGTTATTTCTATGTACCTTAGGAACTTTTATGACAAGTTCTCTGTCATAATCATACCAACTAAAATAGAAAAGGCTTTCTTCCCTTAACAACTTTTTTTGACGTCGTAAATATACCAAGAAGTGAGAACATAAAATATTGTTACTGAGAACATCACATGGTAAGGGGAAAGGGATTATTAGTAATAGGGACTAACAGCAAGTCCTATGAGGTCAACCTCCACGTGGTTTTCCCTGGAAACCATCATGATTAATACTTGTTGCATTCGTCACGATGGGCTAACTGACCTGCTTTTTCATTCTCACCTATTATCCCTCACTGGTGCCCCGCCAGCGTATACCGTTGGTATAGGTGGGGTTGACATTCCATTATCATCCATTTAAAGAAAACATCACATGGTCCATAAACACTTGCAACACTAGAATTAACGCTCGCGTTTTCAACCTCCGTAACAAAAAAATCTAAAGCAGTTCCACTTCCTTAATTTCACTAGACACATATTTAATAAAAAAAAGTCTTATAAAAAATCATCTGTCAAGCTGAACATACCTCCATCCTCTGTGAGGGTTGAAAAATAATAATTGCCAGTGGTGAAACCAGCGGCACTGTTGGCGACCACCTTTAAGTGGTACCATGTCGCGGTCACCAGCCCACACAAAACAGTCGGCTCGACCGCTGGGACCGTTTGCGACCGCCACGTGGTCTCCTCGAAGCTCCGCACTGACACCGTGAACTGAGTAAGAGGGCATCCATTACTGTCCCAAGTCAGCAGATTGATACGGGCGCACGTGCTGTTTGTGGCGATTAGGTCTTTCTCTGATGGGGCTCGCGAAGCTGAAAGTAATCAGACAAAACATGGCATGAAAAAACTTTTAATTCAGTGATGTGCAGCGTATTGTCTTATCATCCATTTAAGAATTGACAAGGGCTGTCTAGTCTTTTTTACTCCCTTGATATATTAAAAAAAAAAAAAGAATAAAGCGTAGTACATAACACATGGGCAAGAAAAAGAAAAATTTTAAAATGTATACCAAGCTACTTGGCCAGCACAGTGAGGTAGCAGGTAATATTTTGTTCCTAATCCTTCTTTGGCAGAAAGGGATAGTAATAAATTGTTACGAAGTTAATCACTTTACTCCCTTCATCATCCTCATATCAGCCTTTATTTGTCAACTGCTGAACATAAAGAAGGTTTTGACAGTAGTTATCACGCTCGGTAGGCGGATTGGCAATCGCAGTTAGGCTTTGGAGATGTTTTGAGAGGAAGGCTGCTGCCCATCCCTCGCCCTCCCCTAATCGCTTCTTACGACATCCACGGGAAAAGAAGGGTAGGCTTATTCTATACCAGGGCCACACGGAATTTTACTTACTTAATAAATTGTAATGCTGTTATTATTATTGTTAAACTTACGTCCCCCTTTGGTGGAGACAATCAATTCCTCGCTGGGCGGTGATGCGCCAACCGCGTTGTGTGCGATAAGCCTTACGCGGTAAGGCGTGCCGCATGCGAGGCGTTCGAGCGTGTGCGAGCGCGCGTTGCTACTTAGTCGTGTCGCAATCCAAGCAGTCGCTTGCTCTTCATCTGCGAGCTTGTGCTCCACCGTATATCCTAAATATTGCAGCGTGACATTAATTGAATTACTCACAGCAATAACTAAAATCTAAATTCACTGTTATAATATAGGTAATACTGGATTTTTCTTTCGTGAATATTTTGCTGATTAGAAGGATGAAACAAACAAATAGCTGGTTACTTATTTCATCCTTAATTCTAGAGAAGCGAGATTGTCTATTCCAGTAGTACTGGAACACTATGCACTCAGCACTGTTAAAAGTTCAGTGCAGCTGGAGGAGGACAGAAATAATGAATTCAATATTGCATTTTATTAACTTAGTTTTCTAGGTTTAGTATCAGTAAGATATGGATTGTGATCCAACTAAACAAGTTATTATTAATAATTTACTTGTTAATTGTAAAATTTTGTTTTTGTTTTTTAGTTTATTGAGAGTTGTTTTATGTTTTGTAAATCGGTTTTCTATAATTATGAAATTAGGTTAAATTCCAATGTTAAGCACGTCGTGCACCGGCCTGTGATCGTTAATAATATTTGTGGCGCAGAGTGGTTGTGCGTGTTACCCCTGAGCGCGGCGAGGAGCGCGGCGGGCGGCGCGTCCCAGGCGAGGCGCAGCGCGGCGGGCGCGGCGGCGGCCAGGCGCGCGCGCGGCGCGGGCGGCGGCCGCGCGGCCAGCACCTGCCACGTGCCGCGCTCCGCGCCCCACGGGTTGCGCACCGTGCACGTGTAGTTGTCCGCCACGGCCTCGCCGACACCTGCGCGCGCAACCGATCCTTACTAATCACGAGGTTAATACCCTACCAGCTCGGCCTCTGCCCTGCCCTGAAACCATCGTGGTTCATAGTATCGGCTGTTATTTGTCCCCTACTAAATATAGGCCTCCCCCATAGACTGCCATAATTATCCTGAGCCACATACATCCATAACTACCTGCGATGTATTTGAATTCATCACTCCTTTTAGTAGGAGACTGGTCTACACTGTGTTTGCCCGTACGAGATCACCACTCAAGAACCTGTTGCTTCTTCAAGTTATTTATTCTTTGAGCTATGTCAGTCACTTTGGTTCTTCTATGAACTTTCTTATTTTGAATTCTATCACACAAAGAAACTCTAAGGATAACCTTTACTACAGCTCGCAGAGTAATATAAAACTTTGGGTACGGTTAACCATGTAGGAACACGTTTCGCTTTAATAGGTTATTACTGTCAACACGGACTAGTTAAAAAGCTTCATTTTCAACTTCGGAGATATTTTGAATTAGAAGACGTAGTAGCATAGTTTTTTGAATGCTGTCTAGCCGAGTTAATCTGTTAATTATCTTCTAGAGCGAAGCTAGATTTACCAAGTTAAACAAGTTGTCCCAAGTATACATACTCGTTGAGAACTTCGAGCGTATTGTACAGAAGTACAAAAAAAAGGATTATCGTATCTTCTACGTCTTTGAACTTTAGATAATCCTATAATACCCCAGTGTAACTTGTTCACCTCTTCTTTCAGCTCCATAATGTTCTTATCTGTTCTCAAAATTCGTGTATTATATGTTGTGAGATCCAGTCGTTTTTATCGGTAACTAAATCTCTTACGAAAACTCTCCACACCTCCTACTTCACTGTTCCTATAACCTTGGTCACGAATAATGGAGATGCCAGGGATCAGAGGCCATTTACCTCTGGTATTCATTAATGGGCTATATATACGTGCTGAACAGAGATGTATACTGACTGAGTATGACGAGGTCGTTGCCGTCAAGCAGCAGCCGCGGGTCAGCGAGGAGTGGTGGTGCAGCGCGACGGCGAGACCAGGCGTGCAGCGGCGGTGGCGCGCCGGCCGCGCGGCACTGCAGCCGCACACGTGCGCCCTCTGCCGACACCACGCGGCGAGCGAAAGACGCCAACATTGCCGGCGCTGGCGGACACCCATACACGACAGATCAAATAATATCATAATGTAACTATTATTTCCTTTGCTGAACATAGGCCTACTAAATAAAAGAGGGAGAGGTGTTTTGCTGGTAGATGCTACGCCTGGCAGGTGGATTAGCAACCGCAGTTAGGCTTTAGTGATGTTTAAAAGCGATGCTGCTAACCATCCGTCCACCATTAAGTTCCCTTAGTCACTTCTTACGATACCTAGGGAAGAGAAATGGATGGCCCATTCTATGCCAGGACCTCGCAGCGATATTAATTATATCAATACAGATAAAGATGTCCCGCCTAGATAATATCTTTCCCTGTTAAAGAAACGCAGGACATCTTTATCTCTTAAAGAAAATTCAATCGAGCAATACTCATCGCAAATTACAGCGATTGTGTTCGGACACCACATACTACAGCAGCCTCCCCAGAACCTCTTCAGCCAGAAACGTTAGTTCGGAAGGCAGTTCAAGGTATTTGCAATATTTGCCTCTAGCACCACATCTCTAAAACATCAATTTTTCGGCGGTCTTGTTGCCTGATCGTTTAAGTCTTTGCACCATACAAAAAAATTGGAAAAACCAAACAACTCCTTATTATATATATTCAATACATTCACGATAAAAGAACTCACCTCTAGCGTTAGGCTTTCTTGCAACGATAGCGCTCATCTCGCCCTCTCCCGATGCGGTGGCAGCCGTCACCCAAAACTCATAGGTCTGGTGCGTCTGCAGTCCCCGAACTTCTACCTGGTACTCCTCTTCACCGTCCTTATGGAGTACCATCACTTGGGAGTGCTGTCCTGTCCTGTCAAAAGGGCTCTTTACTCGATATCTAAAGAAGTCGTATGACGAGAACAAAATGATTACATATAAGTAAATTATTCCTTAGGACTTTTGTTATTGGTGTCTTAAACAAGCAAAATGAGGAAAGTATATGAGAATAGTACTGTACGACATGGTCTTAAATTCAGTGATTTAGACTGTGTGAATTTTAAAGTAGTAAATTACAACAAATTAAAGTTATACGACAACCATTCAGTATCTAGAAAATAATACCTCTAGTAAATTTTTGAAACACGGTAGGATATACTATCCTATCCGTTTTACGTGCGTACTATCTCTAAAATTGCTTCTATCAATAGTGTCATACCTTTGTGGTCTATTGTACACGGTGTAGTGTTTGATCTTGCCATTCTTGTGTACTGGAGCAAGCCAGCTGACCATCACCGTGTCTTCCGAGTTTGCTAAAGCTTTAATATCAGCCGGTGCTCCGGGCACTGAAAGTATATTTTAATTATTGAAGCTCAAGATACACTCGACGCAAGTAATTTCTATTGGTGTAAAATGTAAGTTATAGAACAAAGTATTTTATGACCACAATCCAGAAACTTCATGCAAATGCCGTGATGTGTGCTTTTCATAACTACAGAAACAACTAACGTCTGTACAGGTGGCAATGTATGTATGTGTAGTTACGATTAGCTTGGAAAAATAATTTAGGTGCTGACGTGTATTTGTGGAGGAGAGGTGAGATCATAGTGGGGTATTATTGCTTATAGTGCGGTATGAGGCTGGCTGACCGTCCTCGTGCGTGCGGCAGTGCGCGGCGGCGGGCGGGCCGACGCCGGCGGCGGTGCGCGCGCGCACGGCCAGCGAGTAGTTGGCGGCGGGCCGCAGCGCCTGCAGCAGCGCCTCCGTGCCGCCGCTGCGCACCACCTCCGCCTCGCCGCTCTCCTCCCACGCCTGCATCGGACACACGCCTCTAAGGCTAGCGGCACATTCCGCGTATCTTAACCGAAGATACGAAAAAATGCCAATATATCAAATTGTCAATAGGTTAAATTACATCATATAATAAAATGAGAGGATACATTTTCATGACAATGCACGACAAGTTAAAAATAAATAGTAAAAAAATAGTAATAATGGTTTAATCACAAAGAGTTAGCTTTTTATTTTATATAATACTAACAGTATGGTCCGCTTTTTTATGCGGGTATATAATTTTTTTTTTAGTATAACTTATATTACTCGCTGATAAAGTGGCTTTCTATAAGTGAAAAAAGTTGTTTTTGAGTTTATCTACCTTAAAAAAAAAAAACTATCAGATCCTTTCTCTTTACAATATTAGTATAGATAAATACAGAACAAATAACCTCATACAACAATTCGTATCCCAGCAGTACTCCTCCGCGGGCAGCAGGTGGCGGTGGCTCCCACCACACGCGGATGGACTGAGACGATATTGTCTCGCAGCGAACACGCTCTGGTGGTGCTTCCGGTGCTGTAAGTAGATAATAATATTTGTTTTCTTTTGCTACTTTATTTATTTGCTGTTTCTTAAAGCTGAAAACACTAATTTGGCTTTTTATATTCTCTACAAATTAACACATTGTCGCATAACGACAGTGATAAAAATTCGTTGTAGGTGCGCACGCGCACCTCGTAGGTGGCGCGCGGCCGCAGCCCCGGCGCCGGTACCGTGCAGCGACAACAATGACAGCGAGCGACACGCGCGCCACTGACCTGCCTCGAGCGTGGCGGCGGCGAGCGGCGCGCAGGCCGGGCCGGCGCCGACGGCGTTGTAGGCGCGCACGCGCACCTCGTAGGTGGCGCGCGGCCGCAGCCCCGGCGCGCGCGCCGCCGCCGCGCCCCAGCCGCCCGCCGTCAGCGCGCCGCCCGCGCCCGCGCCCTCCGCGCCCACCTCGCGCCACCACGCCACGTACCCCAGCAGCTCGCCGTTCCACGACTCCTGCGGCGGCGGCTGCCCGCATACAATATACATATATAATCTTTATTGCACTTGAACAATAGATACAGCGGTTTGTTTAATAACTTGTTAGCAAGGGAGGGCTTATCTCTAAAAGAGATCTCTTCCAGCCAACCCAGTGTAGTTAGAGAGAAAATAATTAATTGGCGGGTAATCTAGTGCGAGAAAGATACAGGTAAAAATAACGTAAATAAAACAAACATACACAAATATGAGTGCATAATATAATTATATAATTATACTTCTTATAAACATTCCGCCTTGAATGGAAGCCGTCCGCGGCGAAACGCGGTGACATGCGGTTGATATGACTGTTTGCAACATAATATGAGTGTAGATCTTAAACAACGGTGCACTATTCGCTGCGTTTGCGCATCTGCGGGCGCAGTGAGCCGAATTATGCGTGCGTGGCAAATTTCACATGCATGATGTGTCGTCACGCAAGATTTACACTTAAAAGAAAGTTGTCGTTTTCGCTAACACTGTTCGACTAAACCAATATTAAACTTAATATAATTGGATCGCTTAGTTTTAAATCAGAGTTAAGGACAGTCAATGATTTTTCTTCTAACCTGCCATTTGATGAGTAGTTCTCCGGGTTCTGTCGCTTGTACTTGTACATTCTGAGGAGGCTCAGATGGTGCTGAAAAATGATATATCCATTAAATTTTTTTTTCTTTTACGCAACTTTAAATATTTCACATTATTTCATAGGTACCTTCTTCTGACGTTTGTATAATGACTGAGTCTGAATATTCACTCTCGCCGATAGCATTGACGGCCGCTAGTCGTAGCGCATACGCTGTAGCTGGACGTAGACCCTCCACGTTATATTCCAGGGTTATCTCTGAGCCCAGGTCAGCTGCATCCTCTCTAAAATATAAAATTGTCCTCTATCAAGTATCGTTTAATTTCAACTTCTTGAACTTCATCATCATCATTTCAGCCACTACCCGTCTACCGCTGGATATAAGCCTCCCCCAAAGACCGCTATAAAGAATGGTCCTGAGCCGCCTGCATCCACTGACTCCCTGCAATGCATTTCATATCATCACTACATCTAGTGGGGGGAGGGCTCATTCTACACTACGTTTACCCGTACGCGGTTGTCACTCAAGAACCTTTCTTCCCCATCGGTTGTCGGTTATTCGAGCTATGTGACCCATTGCTACTTTAGCTTTTTTTATCCTTCGGGCTATGTCGGTTATTTTAGTTCTTTTGCGGATATTCTCATTTCGGATTGTATCACGCAAAGAGACTCCAAGCATAGCCCTCTCCATAGCCCGCTGAGTAACTTCAAGCTTTTGCATACGGGCAATCGTGTAGAACCACGTATTGGTTTCGTAAGTCATCACTGGTAACACGCACTGGTTAAAGACCTTTGTCTTCAAATTCAAATGAGATGTAGGTACCTTTGTCTTCAAATGAAGGTATTTTGGATGAAAAGATGTAGCATAGTTTTCCCAACGCTGCCCGGCCGAGTTGGATTCGTCGGTTGACCTCTCGGTCGAAGTTAGATTTACCCATTTGGACAACTTGTCCCAGGTATACATACTCAGAGATAATTTCAACCGTCGTAACTCCTTGAACTTACCAAAATAAATTTGGTCACTCTTTATACTTTCACTGGTTATTCTACTTCCAAAATCTACTAGTATGAAGTGATAGGCAAAAAATAGTAAATAATCTATGGTTACCTCGTTGTAACCCTGTCTGCTGGAACGTCCCGTGTGGGTGCATCAGCCCAGTCGTCCCTGGCATCGGTGCCCTGCCGGTCGTGGTCGCGATCGCGGTCACCAACTACTCGGTACTGCAGCTTGTAGAGGTGGACGCGTGCGTTCCCGTCGTAGCCGCGCCGCCACGATATAGTAGCACCGCGCCCGCTGCGCTGGACCACTTGCAGTCCACGGGGCGCCTCGGGGAATTCTGAAAGACATAGACAGGTATTTTTCATAATAGCTGGTCAAAGTGACCACACTTCTGAAGGATAGAAACAGGTATTTTCATAACAGTTGGTCAAAGTGACCACACTTCATCTGATGGTAAACAAGTAATTTAGTTCAAATTTGAGGGTTGCCACCACAGAGATTCTGTGTTAGCAATTGTCATCTTAACAACTTGTGAGTGTGTTTTTATACCCCGCTTGAAGGCTGCAGTATTGTATCGTATTAAAAGTAATAAATTAAGAACATTGAAATTGATATCATGATTATTCTATTATTATATTATTCTGTGATTTTGATGCCTAGTTTGGTGATAAGTATATATCACGTATATGTCTCCAAACCCAGTAGTTTTAATATCACACTACTTCATACAAACTAAAAGTCATACCACTGGCATGTAAATTTCAAATATACAAGTGTGGCAGAGTTAATAATACAGACAACATTATTTAAACATACTTTCTTATAGTTATATGCTATTTTGGATAATGTTTAATTAAAGATATAAAAATCAATAACATTTAGATTTTTGTTTCCTTGCAGAATTGTTGGAATTACCTTGCACAGCTAAGTATATGAGCAGTTCGTCCCGGCCGTAAGAATTTTCGGCGCGACACCTGTACACTCCTGAGTCACGTCTCTCCGCATGAGCAATGTTCAGCTGAGAACTAACGCCGTTCTCTGAACGTTTCTCCGATACTGACACCCTGGAAAATTAGGTTATAGCCAAATTCAATAAAATTTAAGTAATTCAACTATCAACTACCCAAGGTTGATGGGCATTAAAAACTTAACAAGTATTTTAGGCTTTGCTTCTTCGTACTCCGTCTCGCGGACACTCCGTACAAAAATTGACAGTATGTATACTTTACGACAAAACATATTTCTGTTGTCAAATATCTATGATTGTCAGGTTATCATATTCATTTGAGTGGGATTTTTTTTATGCAACTTAGAATGGCAAACAAACGGTTTAAGATGGAAAGTGGTAATCGTCAGTATCATGGACATAACAGTGTATACTGTTTCACCCATGATACTCCTGATGCGTTGCCATTCCTGAGGACTTAGGTGTTATTCCACTGTACCCTGTAAATTCACTACCATATCCCATCCTTCAAACCGAAACACAGCCATACAAACACAACTGCTTCGCGGTACAAACACAAATAGGATAGAGGTGCCCATGCAAACGACTTTTGTACAAAGTGTTCTTCTGGTGAGTGGGATATAAAAGTGTAATTCTGGATATGGAAGCATGAAATCTCAGTTATTAGGAAATAACAGCATAAAGTTATTTATTCCTTATTCCATTCCTGTGGGTCTCTTAAGAGGCAAATGCCTAATGGTAGAGGGACGGGCAGCAGCAGCGTTCCTCTTAAAACACACCTAAAAGCCTAACTGCGGTTGCCAATCCGCCTGCCAAGCGTGGTTCTACTACTAGTAAAACACCCCTTATGGGGAATGCTTTAATTCAGTAGTGGGAAAGTTAACGGTTGAAATAATGAGGGAATTTATGAGTAACATAGGCTCCACGGTACTGTTCATGTCTACGTGCGCATGTTACCACTATTCATCAGCTATATCGACAGCTTGATTTCGATTCATGTTTAATAAAGAATGCCAATAGAATGGGAGTGAATGCGGAAATTACTGGGAATAGAGAAGAAGGGAAGGGGAAAAAATATTACGCCGACCTTAAATAATAATTGGGATAGGGGTAGGAAGATGATGAAAAAATGCTACTACTAAGTATACTAATAAGTAAGCAGCTTGCTAGGGTGAGAAGACAGCGGCGAGGAGCAGGCGGTACCGGTAGGTGGCGAGGTCGAGGCGGCGCGCGTTGTGCGTCCAGTGCAGCTGCAGCGGCGCGTCGCCGCGCGCGTCGCAGTGCAGCGCGGCGGCGGCCGTGCGCTGCACCGTCATGTTGCGCGACGAGAACTCGAAGTGCGCCGGCTCTGCGGGGACAACCTTCACCGCTTATTACCGGACTGATATATTTAAGCGACGCTAAATACATAAAATATATATCTTAGACATCTATCGTTCTGATCTGCACTGTCATCTATAGATGTGGACATTACGGAATACATAATTATGGTAAGTCCCCTTCCCTGTATTTTAATGATTATTTTAAAACAATATATCAAATTGAAATTTTAATTTTAGCCAGTTATGTAGAATAGCTAGAACTTCTATAATAATAGTAGTCAATATTATAGTCAATGTTGGTAGTAACACGCATGCAAATGGTAGCGAAATTAAATAAAATAATTGTAATCAACTAAACAGTCTTCTTAAGTTTCTGATGATTTGAAAATTTTTCAACCTAAATTTTTCTCGTGAAAACTCACCATTGACTGAGACAGTTATAATCTTAGACAATCCCCTCCCAATACCGTTTTCGGCTCTGCACATGTATTGCCCCTCGTGGTGATGAGCGGCCGGCGCTATGCTCAGTGTCCCGTTGGTGAGCACTGAGAACTGCAGGTCCGAGTTCGATACTAGACGAAAATCACCCACTCCAGTGCCTAAAAGAAAATTATGTACGACAATGTTAAATCAGAATAATTAAAAGGCTTTAAAAGAGTTTCTCAAATAGACATTGGTTTAAAACGTACGTACGTAATAAAACATTTATGGACGTAGTCATTTCTACATATTAATAAGTAGATAAAAAGCGTCTATGTTTGGGTAAAACGAAAAAGTTATTGCTGGTAAATGTGTTTACCTTGTCCTTTTAGCCAAGTGATTCTTGGTTCGGGATAACCTTTTGTAGCGCAGTGCGTCAATATTTGAGTGCCGAGCAAAGCTGATACATCTTGGGGCTCGTACACCCACGAAGGCGCCACTGGGATAAATGGAAGTAAAGAAATTAAAACTTGTTATTATATTGATAAAAAAATCTTCTTTCTCAAACTTCGAAGTGTTCATGCAGATTTGTTTATGCATTTTAGAATGGTAATTAAGCTGACGGCCCTCCTGATGGGAATTGGTAATCACTGCAGTTAGTTTAATGAAAAGTTTCCTTTTGGTGACCTTCGCTAATGTAACTAAGAAGCTGTTGATCCTTAAAATTGACCTTTTTAGGGTTCCGTACCTCCAAAGGAAAAAAGCGGAACCATTATAGGATCACTTTATCGTCCATCCGTCCGATTGTCAATACCCTTTTTCTTAGAAACTCGTGGAGGTATCAAGTTGAAATTAATATCATATAAAATAATGTAAGTTCTAAATCGATGCAATCAAAAGAAGCCGTTTATGTTACATTTACATCACATATTTTGATATTAAAGGGAATCAAAACTTAACCCTTTGACTTAGAATCACAAAATTTGGCAAGAAACAATGTTATGTAGCACAAGTAAAGGTAAAAATCCGAAAACCGTAAATTTGTAGTTATTTCACAAAAAAATAAAAATTGATGTTTTTGTACGGAACCGTCATTGCGCAAGTCCGACTCGCTTTTTCTTTGTTACAGTAATATCCCCACTATGGTACTATACCGTAATGTATGCGCTACCTTTGACGGCGAGTGAAGCGGTGTGGTTGACCTCAGCGGCTGAGTTGCTCGCCACGCACGTGTACTCGCCGCTGTGCTTCGACGTCACGTGCGAGAAGATCAGGAAACTGAACTCGTCCAGTGACTTCTCTTGGACCTTCCATGAAGATACGAACTACATTCAGTATTCAAAGGTCAATAAAATCTTAGAGTCTGACACTCTGATTTAAACAATGGAAGTTATCGGATAGTCCTTTTCAGTTCTTGTTGAACCTTGACACACCGAAAAAAGTAAGTATTTTTAATATATTTTGACGCTTGCTATTTCTATACGTTTTTTGTTGGTCACTTAACTTTTATATGCAAATGATTCTTTGATTTTTTAAGCATTCAAACAAACCTACGTTAAATATCAAATGGTACCTATTTATAAATAAATTTTATATTTTGAAACTAATAGCCTTAATGTTATTAGGATGCTTCGTGTTATGAGAAATCAGAGAATATCTGGAGGTACACTGCAAACTTGTGACAATTAAGAAAAGTTCATATTCTAAATTGGCACGACTAAGAACTTAAGTATTTTGTTATTTCTCATCAAATCTCTTATCGAAGAAAGCAATCCTCTTCGTATTCAATATACTGTCAAAGTTTTGTAATGATAATGCACAATGTTTTATAGTAGCAATTAGTATCTGCATCACATATACACTGTTTTTTTTATACAACTTAGAATGGCAAACAAGCTGATGCCCACCTGATGGAAAGTGGTAACCGTCGCCTATAGACATGAGCAGTACCATGGACATAACAGAGTATACTGTTTTGCCAATGATACTTCCCATACGTTGCCATTCCTGAGGACTCAGATATTATTCCTCTGTACCCTGTAAATTCACGTCATATCCCACCCTTCAAACCAAAACAACCATGCAAACACAACTGCTTCACGGTAGAAACACACATGGGACAGAGATACCCAAACAATCGACTTTTGTACAAAGTCTCCCTCTGATATAGATGTAATTAAAATTAAAAGACTCATAAGTTAAATAAAAGCAACTAAATCTATTGCATTATTGTAAAATAGGGACCTAATTCATACAAATCGATACCATACCATACCAAAGCAATGCCTAATATAACGCTATATAGGTTGTTCTAAAATATAGTAGCTAATGAAATCAGGATTACGATACTCACTTGTAAATTCGAAGGAATATGCTGTCCATCCTTTAACCAAGAAAAGTAGACCGGTTTATCTCCAGACGTGATGCCACATAGTACTTGGATGGAACTACCTTCCACTAGGTCAGTTGGGAAAGTGAAACCAGCTATTTTTGGCGGATCTGAAATATCAAGTAGTAAAAATTTAAATTTAACGAAAAAAAAAAATAACACAAAGTTGCAATTACAAGATAAAAAGATGAATTTGACACTAGGCGAACCTAATACAATGTCAATACAAATGTAAAAATATGTAATGATTTATCTGTCATTATTTGTACCAATAATAGTTGATTAATAGTATTGAATGGATAGAAAAATACAAAAGATCACTCAAGCAGGATGAACTTTGCACCATCATTACTACGGACATGATTACGATGAAATCTCTCATTTTATAATAGAAAAAAAGGTAAAAGTACATAAAGAAGCAGGAAATGTTAAACACCAACTAACTTCTAACAAATATCTGCACGTCCTTCTGTGCGTATTGTCCCGAAGGGGCAGTCACTCTGCAGGAGTACACCCCCGCGTCGGCCGGCTCCGCTGGCCATAGGAGCAGCTCACCGTTATTCCCGGATAATGCTCTGCCGCCTGTGGAACTGAGGTCCAGGCCACCGCGCTGCCATCGAATCTCACTGGAAAATCAGTTTTCAACTATTAACATCAAAGGCTAATGCTTTGCTGTGAATTTCATTATGATTTTTGGGAATGGATTATTGTTAATTTGTATTAACGGCAACCATACCTTGTTCGCTGTTGAATACGTTGGAACTTCCTCATAAAATGCTATAAGGAATGGTCCTGTTTCACCTGCATCCAGTGATGCACATAACAAGTTTTCATTAGAGAATATTCAAACAGTATAAAATTAAACTGAACTTAAAAATTGATACGTAACATTTGGGAGTATGTACAGGGACGAAAACTATATTAGATTACAAAACAGCAGGATCAAACGATAGGGCGTATAGAATTAAACACTGAACTACAAAAGAAAATGAAAACGGAACTTATAATTTTACTAAACAAATGCACCTCCATCAACCTGATTGGAAATCCGGAGAATGGACAGTAGATGGTTGTGTTGACGCCGGCCACGACGCGGACCGGCCCGATGTTTCTTATTGAAGGTGTACCTACCAACAATCAACAGTTTCGTATAAAAAATGTACAATAAAAAACTTATAAACTTTCGCATTTTGTATGGTTTAAATTCTTTAAATCGACATGCTACAATATACTTGTGATGTGACTACATTTTATACAACTTGGCCGAATTGTGAAGTGAAGTAAATAATTTAAAAAACTGGCAGAGCACATTAATGAAACTAAAAATGATTTAAATTAAAGATAGGCAGATGGAAAATAACTTTATTAATTTACGTAGAGAAAGCAATATAAATACTAGTAATAAATAGACTGACAATAAGTTCCCATCTATGCTATTAAAAGAATGCCAATAGCTCCTTTGTATATATGGCATCTGTTTATTAATCCGCGAGCTTTGTCTTCAAGATCATAATCATTTGTCAACAGGTGAGATTACAGTTAGTCGAAAAACTATTCAAAGTGTAATATATTTTTAAGAAAAATACTATATTGCTATTAAACAATTACCATAAACATTGAGTCTGGTGGAGTGATCGACCGCGCCCCTGGTGTTGTGAGCTCGACACGTGTACCGGCCGCCGTCGTCAGGCCGCACCGACGAGATGTTCAAGAAGCTCACCACATCGCCATTTGAATTCATGAATTGTGACACTGTCCTATAAAATTGTATAGAAAAATGTTGTAAAATTGTATGACGTCCTGTGTAAGAAAGGAAGTAGAGTTTGGAGACCTTTTGATACAAAGAGACGACACGAAGCTCCGCGAGATCCGCTTTATGGTCAATGACCCTATATAGACTATAGATGCATTACATTTCAGCATCATATCAGCCGTTTATTGTTCACTGCAAGACATAGGCTTCCCCCATAAGGGGAATTTTTCCAGTAGTTACTATACTTGACAAGCGCGTTGGCAATCGCAGTTAGGCTTTGGTAATATCTAAAGAGGGACGCTGCTGCCCATCCCTCGGCCGTAAAGTTCTCTTAGTCTTCTTATACGACACACACAGGAAAAAAATAGGTGGCCCATTCTATTATTACATTTGCTTGCTATTTTCTTAAGACGCGAGGATTTCACATTGTATTATCATCCAAGCTTTTTAACAGCGAAAATTGATTAGACAAAAACCCATATATTCGTGTTCATAGCTGAATGCTACTTCCCTCTTGATTTCTACTCTCAAGTAATTGTACATGCACAGTTATGTTTTGGTTTGGAGAACGAGATAATGTAGTGAAATTACAGAATACGGTTGTATAAGATCTGACTTCTTAAGAATAGCAATAGATGAAAGGTACCATGGGCGTCAAAGTTCATTGAGTGGATATTATGGTACTATTCATATCATATAATGGTCTACCAGAGGGAGACTTTGTAGAAAAGTCGATTGCTTGGGTACCTCGTGTCACATTCGTGTTTCAACCGTGAAGCAGTTGTGTTTGCACGACTGTGTTTCGGTTTGATGGGTGGGATATGGCGTGAATTTACTGGGTACAGAGGAATAACACCTAAATCCTCAGGAATGGCAACGCTTGGGGGGTATCATGGGCGAAACAGTATACTCTGTTATGTCCATGGTACTGCTAATGTCTATAGGCGACGGTTACCACTTTCCATCAGGTGGGCCGTCAGCTTGTTTGCCATTCTATGTTGTATAAAAAAAATCTATATACCATTACCACTTTACCACTTTAAAATTGGTAGGCATCAGCTTATTTGCTATGCTAAAAGACATTGAAGGAAATATGTACAGTAGACTTTCTTATTGGTATAATTTATATCTTCTAATAATATTATTCTTCTAAAGCGGTACCTTTGTGGCGTATTGTGTTCCTCGACTGGTTGTCCATCCAGTAGCCAGGTGAACCGCGGTGGTGGTGAGCCTGACGCGGCGCAGTGTAGTGCCAGGGCCGGTCCAGGGTGTAACGCCTGCTCGATAAACGTGTAATGCAACTCCGGGGCAGTATCTGGAATTTAAAATTTGAAATTTTGTTTTTTTCGTAATCATAATACAAAATGGCATTTTGAATGTAGTCTTATATGCAGTAAAGTAATAACAATTAGTCTTAATATTTTAATGTATCCATCAGGCCACGTGATATGATTCCCACAGTATCCATTCACCTCCCACAAGGTGTATGGATCTGCATAAAGCATTTTCCAGACGTTAAAAAAAAAGGCGACGTGATACGCAGAGATAAAGAGAATGTTTCAAAGAAAATATTAAAATATAACCGCTTGTACAACGGATTGTGCTCAGAGGGATTGTTCAATATGATGTCCACGGCCACTTTCTACCATCGTACGGCTTGCCATTGATGGGGCATTTACTATCATACCCTACAGCCTAAATGGTCGCTTATAGCGCAGTTTCAGAAAAATTTTCTTCCACGAACACTCAAGTTATGGAATGAGCTCCCTGCCGAGGTTTCTCCAAGAGACTGTAGCATGGTGTTCTTCAAAAGGGGGTAAAGAGGTTTCTTTAGAGTCGGTAACGCGCGTAATACCTCTGGTATTGCAGGCATTCATGTACTAAGATAACCATTTACCATCAGGTGGGCCGTATGCTTGATTGCCACCTCAGTGGTATAAAAAAAGTAGGTATGAGGACGATTATAAGAGTGGGGAAAGATCTAAAACAAATAGATGGACTGTGTTATGGACAATATGGCTTGAAAGAGAGTAAGTGAATACTGAAATAATTACAAATAGAAATGAATGGAAAAATCGAATTATGTATAATTTCTTCTTAGATTACAGAGTGTTATTATGCACGACTGCGTTATTAATTAATTAATTTATTTATTCATTTGTACAAATATGTGTACATGACGGACTTAATGCTAAAAGCATTCTCTCCCAGTCAACCATAGGGAAGTGTCAGAATACTCGAATGTGTTACTAGTAATTATTGATATACATACATACTAAAATTACATATATAAACGAATAAATATATATGGATAACAAATATACTTACACATATATGACATATACTATATTATACACGAAATTGAGAATAATATAAAGCATTTACTGCTCGGATAAAGTAAAAAAGTGAGCGTGAACGCTTTTTTTGAAAGACGGTTTAGTCGGTAGTCTCTTAAACTTAGAAATACCTAAGTTGTAAACGTTCAGAATAGTTACACCGTACAACTTTAATAACCCCGTTATGAGTTTAAAGTATTTAACTAACAGACTTAAAAGGCTATTATAAAACTACTACTACATTGAAACCGTTTATATTGATCAAGAAACATTGTAATACTCGTATCTAATACTTTTTTTTTATACAACTTAGAACGGCAAACAAGCTGATGGCCCACTTGATGGAAAGTGGTAACCGTCGTCTATAGACATAAGCAGTACCATGGACATAACAGAGTTATTCCTCTGTACCCAGTAAATTCACGCCATATTCCACCCTTCAAACCGAAACACAGCCATGCAAACACAACTGCTTCACGGTTGAAACACGAATGGGACAGAGGTACAGAAGCAATCGACTTTTGTTCAAAATTTTCTCTAAATAGGAATTAGAATGAATTTATTTTGAATGCATTTGAATAATAAAAAGGTTGACTGCTCCGCTTGCAAGAATATGCAATAACTATAATCATATATGCGGTTTAGATCCGGATATATGGTAGACGTAAGCCATGACTCGTTGGCAGTGTTTCGCGGTATGGTACTGAAGACCATGTAGATTTAATTGCCTAGTCTTGCTTTATATTTGTATTAAAATTTTGTAATAAAAACAATGTAATTATAAATTTAATTTATTTTATTTTATATATATATATATATATATATATATATATATATATATATATATATATATATATATATATATATATATATATATATATATATATATATATATATATATATATATATCAATACATAGTATAAAAGAAAGTTCCTTCCCATCTGTCTGACCCTATGTATGCTTAGATTTTTAAAACTACGCAGTGGATTTTGATGCGGTTTTTTTAATAGATAGAGTGATTCATAAGAAAGGTTTATATGTATAATACATGCATAATATAGTAGAGAAGAACTATTATTTTAAAGATTTCTAATGTGATGTGATGTAATGTGTACCCGTGCGAAGCCGGGGCGGGTCGCTAGTAAATATATATATATTTAATATGTATACTATTGGTGTGCGTAATTATAAATAAATAAATAAGAATTAAAAGCCCTAAAATACCTACCAGGGTGCTAGTAATTGTCACATATTATGTCATATACACATAGAGGTCGGTTAATATCAGGGCCGGTATGATCTGTGATAAACGAGCGCCATACATCGCAGCCTTTGCGCTTTGTTTATTGCGCGGAATTCCGCGCTGATTGGATTTTGTTTTGACATTCTTGATTTATTGATCCACTATTGTGTGTATGTGGTTTTGTTCACGTATAGCTAGATAATTTGCAATCAGTTTGTTCAAAACAAATAAGTTAATTATTCGTTTAGTCAATCTAAATATAATGTGATAAAATGTACATTTATTTTATCCTTTCCAAAAATAAAAAGAAATAAACTAGTGTAGGTTTACATTTGGTTTAGTTTTTGTATCAAATTGACATAGGCAGTACTGACTCGCTAAACTGGCATATTTAAAAATTGATTTTAAGTCAACGTATTAAAGTACTTATTCTAAATATAAACGAATTGCAGTCTTTGGTGCATTTGTAACTGATTCGATGTAAATTTAACGTTAGATAGAATATATATCATAATAGTTGTATGTATGTAATATGTGGGACTACACGACGATATATGTACGTATATATAAATATACAATTTTTTCAGCTAAAATTTATTGTCATTATCGATACAAGATTTTCGGAGATCGGCCGTAGTTACACATATGCTAGTATTTCATATTTAAAACGGTATGAATTATACATTAATGTATGTATGTTGGGACACTTAATACGACACGACGAACTTATGAACATTATAATAGAAGGTAAGATAGAAGGAAGAAGGGGGAGAGGGAGACCGAGACATAGTTATATCAGGCAGATCAAGGAAGGAGTTGGTGTCGTATCGTATCAAGAGGTGAAGAGACTCGCTGAAAATCGTAGTGAGTGGCAAGAGCTCCACCGACAAGAGCGCGGCTCTTAAATAGATAGATAGATAGATAGTATGTATACTTATAAAAAGATAAAATGAGTGTGTAATGCTGGAATTATAATGTTCCGAATGGCTGGCGGCCTGTATTGCAGGGTCCGGAAGCCGGATGGCGCGGTGGGCGATTTGTTAGCTACAACTGGCTAGAAATCATCGTGGTCGGGCGTACGGATATTATTCTATGTTGATCATTGTGTATATTGTTTCATATTTACAATAAAATGAGATATATCGAGACCATTTCACCATTACAAATTTCATCCCAACCATCTGGACGAGTGGCGGTCCTCCACCGTGCGTTTTTAAAGCACTTTCTCCCACGCACAACCACTCTTTGGAATCAACTTCCAGCAGCAGTATTTCCGAACCGATACGACAACATAACCTTCAAGAAAAGAGCAAATTCCTTTTTAAAAGGCCGGCAGCACACCTGCAATGCCGTTAGTGTTGTGGGTGACCATGGGCGGCGGTAGTCACTTACCATCAGGTGAGCCGCATGCTCGTTTGCCGTAAAAAAAAAATAATCTTCATTATATCAGCATTTTACTGTCCACTGCTAAAGATAAGCCTTCTCCTTGGGAGGTTTTTCCAGTAGTTTTCATGGTTGGCAAGCGGATTGGCAACCGTTGTTAGCCTTTGGAGATGTTTTAAAAAGCCACATGGCAGAAGAGCAATTAATAAATATAGTATTACGTAGATTTTATCACGTAAATTATTAGAGCTATTGTTATCAAATATTATTTTGGATTGACATATGTAGATTGGCAACCGCAGTTAGACTTTGATGGTGTTTTAAGAGGGATGCTACTGCTCATCAACAATTGAATACAACAATCGAATTAAAACAAATGAAATAGTCGCCTTTTACGATACGTACAGGAAAGAAAGGGATGGTCTTTTCTATGTATGTCATTCATACGACAATACAAAGCCGAGTATTGACTCAAATAACTACTGGATACTGAGGTACTCGAGTGTTTACAAGTATCTAATTTAATTAATTTAATAATAATTTATTTGGAACAAAAACATTGGTTACAGTATTATTAAAAACGATGATATTTGCAGAAGTATAAAACTGTGTCGCGAACATCAACGCCCTCCTCCTCATTGCAGGATTCCAAAACAGACAATTATAATAATAATAAATAACAATGGCAAAACCCCCCCAATAGGGGGAGGCATATGAACAACGTTGGACAGTTAACGGCTGATATAGTATACCTTTATGTAGACTAGTAAATGTACAGTATTATTGTCTAATTTGAAATAACAAAATTTGAAAATACAAAATCTCATCTGAATACGTTTCTTTGGCGTTATATAAATGTTCAATTTACAAGAACTCATCTAAAGTCCGAAACAAATCAAATAATATCACTCGCGTTGCGTACCGAGAGTGAATGTTATTATCTTAAAAGTTAATAATCTGCAGGATTTTACAAGAATCTGTCATTGTTTAATTTCACGAGAAAATTAGAAAACTGCCGGAGAATACTTGAGGAAGTTTCAAATGATTATAAATGGGCGGCACAAGTTGATTAACACCATTTGTTTACAGCGATACTTCTGCGAAACTTCGTCCAAATAAAACATTACAAGTTGCACTGTATAAACAAGCTATAATGACCGTCGCCATCTTGAAATGGCCGCCATATTGTGTATGTGTACGTTACTACACGAATTATGTAAATAACCTATTGTTTCATGTATAATGAAATTGACCATTTTGTGTAACTGTGGCACACTCACGAAAAATTTCGTTATATCTTTTATGTAGTTTCTTTTTGTTTTTTTTTCTATATGTTTTGTTTTATTTCTTTTTTTAAATGTGTACGAATATTTAATGTCATGTAAATTAATTATACTTATATATCTATAATTAATTGTGATGCAAATAAATTATATATCTATTTATTTATTTATATATACTTTTGCACAAATTAATATATATCTCTACTGGGTGGACTCAATGCTTGATGGCAATCTTAACCGTTACGCTAAACAGAGAGAGTAAATGGCGGTGCATAGATTTAAAAAAAAATTAAATTAAATAAATATTTTGAGAGATAATAACAATTTAAGATAAATAAACATACAAACATATAGAATCACATACAATACATATATATATATATATATATATATATATATATATATATATATATATATATATATATATATATATATATATATATATATATATATATATATGTATTGTATATATATGTATATTAAATTAAATTAATAAATATATCTATCTATCTAATTCCACAAACTGAAATGAACTAGTTTAATTTTAGTTGTTGAAACTAGTAAGATATGGTATACTAGGTAGATTTATCGAGCAAGAATGAATGGAGATGTCGGTAGGGGCCGCCCTAGACGGACGTATGTTGACCAAATAGGCGACGTGCTGAAGAAGGGCCAAATTAAAAGTACCCGTAAAGTAACCGGCGAGCGTGTTTTAAAAGATTGATGAATATGGAAGAAGCGAAAGAGGTTTGTTTGAATCGAAGCATTTGGCGTTCCATTGTTTCTGCCTACCCTAATGGGAGACAGGCGTGACAGATATGTATGTATGTAAAAATAGTATTAAACCGCCTACTTAATTTTCTGCCTGCTACATGGTTTATTTGGTAGAGAACGTCATTAGGTGTTAAATACGCCATATGTACACTTACTTATCTATAGGTACTTATAATAAATTTGTAGAGAGGTCAATTCTGTATGGAATGGAATATATGTCCAAAATAACTATCAGGGGGTGATTAGTGATCGATACTGGTGCAAAAATTCAATCAGTAAAATTTTTGTCTGTCTGTATGTTCGTTATAGAAACAAAAATTACTCGACGGATTTTAACAAAACTTGGTACAATTATTCTTCATACTCCTGGGCAGGTTATAGTATATTTTTCATCACGCTACGATCAATAGGAGCAAAGCAGTGAAGGCAAATGTTGGGAAAACGGGAGAAGTTACTCCATTTTTAAGTTTCCGTCGTGTGTGTTTTTTAATTGTTATATATTTTATGTTTAATTGTTCATTGAAATTTAAATAAATAAATACTTTTTATCTTCATCCACCACACAAAGCTTTGGAGTATAGACAGATACTTCATAACATGAGTAGAGCATCTAGTGAGACGATTACGACATCCGTGATTAATCTTTAGCACATAAAAGTTCCCGAATGAGCTAGATTATGGCGGCATAATGCAGCGGGGAGGCCATAGATCGTCCCCATTATTCCATTAGTCGGTTCCGGATTGCCGGCGTTGACTTACGGTCTGACCGCCACTTTATTATAGACATTATTTCACGATAACGGTAGATATTCGACGGGGATTAAGTACACTTTGATTTATTCATAGAATTATAATGATTAATTTAATACCATCTCTGCAGAAAAAGTATTATTTCGAGATTAATATAATGTATATTTATAGTTATTTAATTCTCTTATGTTATGTTATATTGCCTTGCTTTTTACTATTAAGTGGGTATTTGGTATTCCTGTCTATTCAATGTTAAATATGTTCTGTTTACATGTGGAAACTTTGCTGATTTGTATGTTATTTATATGTATTGTTTTGATGGGTGAAAATGGTATGGTAACCCCGCCTGCGCTAACGGGATACGCCGGCGGAGCACCAGTGAAGGTGATAGATGAGAATGAAAACAGGCCAGTTAGCCCATCATGATGAATTCATCAGGAATTAATCATGATAGTTTCCAGGGGGAACCGCGAGGAGGTCGACCTGGTTGGGTATATTGCTAGCAATGGGATTCTCAATCTCCATTACTAACAATCCCTTTCCCCCTTATTTATATGTATTGTTATCGTCGTTTAAAAAAAAAACCGTCCAGAAATTGATTAATTTCTCCCCACTACAACATCCGCCACGCCATAAGCGGGAAGCAAGTATTAGACAACGAGCAAAAGGCGGTGCAGTCGCTCGACAGAAACGGAAGGGAACGCATCGGTCTCTGTGTAGTTTTACTAAGTATAGAATATTCATTTTTCATTCATAATTAGAAAGTACCGTTATGATTTATTAAACTTAAAATTCATTAGTCATGTTACTGATTAGATGTCATTTATACAATTAAAACTTACTAACTAGGTTATTCAAAAATATTAACGTTATAATAGCCTAATTAGAATTACAACGGTTTAAATTTACTATTGTTTTTTTTTATACCACTGTGGTGGCAAACAAGCATATGGCCCACCTGATGGTAAGTGATTACCGTAGCCTATGAACACCTGCAATACCAGAGGTATTACGCGTGCGTTGCCGACCCTGAAGAAACCTCTTTACCCCCCTTTTGAAGAACCCCATGCTGTAGTCTCTTGGGAAAACATCGGCAGAGAGCTCACTCCACAACCTGAGTGTTCGTGGTAGGAAACATCTCTGAAACCGCGCAGTACGCGACCATTGAGGCTGTAGGACATGATGATGAACTCTCCTCCTAATTTATATACATAATTATCGATTATAGTGTTGTTAAAATTGTCAAGAGGGTATTCAGAATATTATGGCTTACTATGTGATTCGTTAAAATAAATGTATTAATCCTAAAATTGTTTTTAGTATATACTAAGTGTAACAATTGTTTGTTTAAATAGCGATGACATCGTGTAACATATTTATAAAAAAAAATATACATATAATTAGGTATCTAGATTTTTTTTGATGAGTGAAAATGGTATGGTAACCCCGCTTTCGCTAACGGTATATACCGGCGGGGCACCAGTGAGAGATGACAAGTGAGGATTAAAAGACAGGTTAGTTAGCCCACCACGATGAATATACCTAGAATTCAGCACGATTGTTTCCAGGGGGGACCACGTGGAGGTCGACCTGATAGGGTTTATTATTAGCAATTGGTCCCTTCATTAGTAACGATCTCTTTCCCTTCATGCTTTGTTTATTGTCCTTGAATAAATAAACGAAAAAAGTAAAAATAATAACTGGGCACAAATAAATTATTCAGGCGATAGTAGGCTTGATTTGTATACGTTATAATATGGGAAAGAACAAAGCAGTTTTTGACCGTAAAGTGAATTGTCTAGAACATGACTGGTTTTTAAAAAGTTCGTAATACGACCCTAGACCGGATTAGGGGTGGCGCTGTAAAGTAAAGTTACTGGACGAGGTACAATCTACGCTGCTGAATAAATCTTTGTTTCTACAATGAAGTGCTGAAAGCCCTGGATAAATTGGATTTTGTGAACAATATGTACAAATATACATGTATAGGACGCGTATTTATATTTGACTTCAAATAAACAGTTTTTCTAGGCGACTAAGGGAGCTTATGGTAGAGGGATTGGCAGTAGCTTTTTTTTATACAACTTAGAATGGCAAACAAGCTGACGGCCCACCTGATGGAAAGTGGTAACCGTCGCCATGATATGATAAAGACATGAGCAGTATCATGGACATAACAGAGTATACTGTTTCGCCCATTATACCCCTCACGCGTTGCCATTCCTGAGGACTCAGGTGTTATTCCTCTGTACCCTGTAAATTCACGCCATATCCCACCCTTCAAACCGAAACACAGCCATGCAAACACAACTACTTCACGGTTGAAACACGAATAGGACAGAGGTACCCAAGCAATTATTTATTTATATTTTTTTTTACACTACTAAGGTAGGAAACTAGTACGTGGCCAATCATAACAGCAGTTAACTGTCCAATGCTGAGCCTGAGGGCTATCCTCCTCTCTTTTCTGAAGAACCTCCTGCTGTAGTCTCTTGGCAGAATCTCGTCAGGAAACTCGTTCAATAATTTGAGCGTTCATTCGTTTATCAATATTAAATCTGTTTTATGTAAAATCTTATATAATTCTGTCACAATATTAATAAAATATTAATACCGATCATTTGTGCAAAACTTCGTACTTCAATTAAATTTTAATCGCATCCATTTGGACAGAAACGTATTTCTTGGATTTCAAATTTAAATCCAGTTAATTAAATTATTGTGCGTCTGTCAAAACAAACGTCATTAATTATTTTAAAATAATTATTTATTATAATTAATTATTTTTTGCATATACTGCAACAGCGCCCACTAGTTGCCTAAATTAAGCAGAGATTGTACTATAGATATTTTTTTTTAATGAATTATAATAGAATGGTAACCCCGCCTGCGCTATCGGTATACACTGGCGGGGCACCAGTGAAGGGTGATAGATGAGAATGAAAACAGGCCAGTTAGCCCATCATGATGAATTCATCAGGAATTAACCATTATAGTTTCCAGGGGGAACCGCATGGAGGTCGACCTGGTTGGGTATATTGCTAGTAATGGGATTCTTAGTCTCTATCACTAACAATCCCTTTCTCCCCACTATAGATATTTTTTTGTAATGGATGATAATGGAAAGGTAACCCTACCCGCGCTATCGGTATACACCGGCGGGGCGTCAGTGAAGGATGATAGGTGAGGATGAAGTAGGTCAGTTAGCCCATCGTGATGAATTCAACAGAATTGTTCACGATGGTTTCCAGGGGGAACCGCGTGGAGGTCGACCTAATAAGGCATATTACAAGCAATGGGGCTGTGAAACTCCATTGCTAACAATCCCTTTCCCCCACTATTGGTATTGGAAAACTGAATAATAGGTAATTATTTTCGTTTTGTAAATACAATCATATCATACGCTAAAATGGCCGTGTAGTTTCGGCATAGAATAGGCCACCCCCCCGTGGGTATCATAGGTATCGACTAAGGGAGGGCGAAAAATGGGCAGTAGCGTCCCTCTTAAAACAACTCTAAAGTCTGACTACGGTTGCCAGTCCGGCTGCCAAGCGTGGCAAATACCAGCGAAACCCCCCGAGGGGGAGATTTATGTTCAACAGTGGACAGTTAAAGGCTGATATGATAATAATGATACGCTAAAAAATATCTAGATCAAACAAGCGTCTACAAACAGACACACCTACAAATATTCATATTAGAAGAGGGAGACACTGTACAAAAGTCGATTGCTTAGGTACCTCTGTCCCATTCGTGTTTCAACCGTGAAGCAGTTGTGTTTGCATGGCTGTGTTTCGGTTTGAAGGGTGGGATATGATAGAGAAATTACAGGGTACAGAGGAATAACACCTGATTCCTCAGGAATGACAACGCATGGGGGATATCATGGGCGAAACAGTATACTATGTTATGTCCATAGTACTGCTCATGTCTATAGGCAATGGTTACCACTTTCGATCAGGTGGGCCGTCAGCTTGTTTGCCATTCTAAGTTGTATTAAAAAAAATGTATTTTACAAGGATCGAAGCGGCGACTATCGGAAGGTGAGGCGATACAACAAACCGCTGTACCAGCAAGGTGGTCAATAAAACAGTATTACAGCAGCAATTTTCCAGAAAACCTTAATATTCGTTTTGTCATTGTCCCACTGTTCCGGACACGTACAGTGAGTGACATATCGCCTGTCTGGATATTGCTGCGTCTGGCGTTAATCGATGGCCGCCCAGTCTATGACATACGAGTGTAAACGATTTTGCTTACAAATACATCATACTTTGTACAAAAGTCAATTGCTTGGGTACCTCTGTCCCATTCGTGTTTCTACCGTGAAGCTGTTGTCTGCATGGCTGTGTTTCGGTTCGAAGGGTGGGATATGGCGTGAATTTACAGGGTACAGAGGAATGACACTTAAGTTCTCAGGAATGGCAACGCATTGGCGAAACAGTATACTCTGTTATATCCATGGTACTGCTCATGTCTATAGGCGACGGTTACCACTTTCCATCAAGTGGGCCGTCAGCTTGTTTGCCATTCTAAGTTGTATAAAAAAAAAAAGATTAATTCTTGTCAAATTCGTCACGATAAGGCATTCATCCTCACATATCCATTTCATTTTCATCCTTTAAAGTGGGAGCTACTAAGTACTAACTCGACTTTAGTCCATCACTTACACCACAGTTTGTAATGTCGCATACAATTGACGCATACCCCATTCCATTAGTGCTGACGTTAATCAATACGGGAGCAGACAGAGTGGACCAGCCTCGCACTGCACGTAGTCGATAATCATTGTGCAGTGTTGATTTAATTAAATCAATGTCAAGTTACAGTGATGCAGCTGCGCAAGCAGACGTTAGTTGAGACTTTGTGGGTAATGTATTTTGCTTTGTTCTTGTTGCTTGAAAAGTTTTCGGCTAAATGTTTAAAATTACTATGAATAATATTGTTTGCTTTTTACAATCCATTCCAATCCAACTTGCAACAGGATAATTATTTTATATATATATATATATACTAGCTGATAACACTAGAAGTGTATAAAATTAAAAAAAAAATTTTAGGGATGGGTCACCCTTATCATTGAGGGGTATAAAAAATAGATGTTGGCCGATTCTCAGACCTACCCCATAATGAACATAAAATGTCATGAAAATCGGTAACGCCGTTTCGGAGGAGTTTGGTAACAAACACCGTGACACGAGAATTTTATATATTAGATATATATTTAATGGATATTTAATTAACTCTGATGATAATTATTTATATAAAGATAAGAAAAGATATATTTATTTAACAAAGTATGTTTGTATTAGCACAGAATTTATCATTGCTTCCTACACTAGGCTGAGCCTGTCCTGTAGGAAGCAGTACTCGCGTTATCATATACATGCATATAGATATTAAACATAGGCTTTTTAGCAGTACTCACAATTGTGTAACTAATCTGTATAATGCAATTATTTCATTTAGATCTCACCACCAATACACATGTATTAATAATAAGTATTATGAATGTGTGTATGTTATGTATTATTTTCATCTTCGTAAATAATACAGTATGTTTTATACGTGTATAAGTATATTTGTTATTTATATGTATTTATTTGTGTGTCTAAATAAATTTTAGTATGTATATCAATTAATTTTAGCATTCGAGCATTCTAACAGTTCCTTAAGTTTGACTGGGAGAGAATACTTTTAGAAGAATTTGTATGATTTTTTGCAAGCTTCTTATAATTATACGAAGTAAGATATGAAGAGAAGAAGTAATGTATCATCATTCCTTTTTATCCTTAATACTATGGTAAGAATAAGGATTTTTTTTATACAGCTTAGAATAGCAAACACGCTGACGTAAAGTGGTAACCGTCGCCTATAGATATAAGCAGTACCATGGACATAACAGAGTATACTGTTTCGCCCATGATACCCCCCATGCGTTGCCATTCTTGAGAACTCAGGTGTTATTCCTCCGTACCCAGTAAATTCACGCCATATCCCACCCTTCAAGCTGAAACACAACCATGCAAACACAACTGCTTTACGGTTGAAACACGAATGGGACAGAGGTACCCAAGCAATCGACTTTTATACAAAGTCTCACTCTTTCTTCTTCTTAGAGGTTTCTTCAGGGTCGGCAACGCGCGCGTAATACCTTTAGTATTGCAGACGTTCATAGGCTACGGTAATTGCTTACCATGAGGTGGGCCGTTGCTTGTTTGCCACCTCAGTGGTATAAAAAAAAAAAAGAAAAAATACTAAACATTCACCTTTTTCTAGCAAACTTTGACTTCAATATATATCCTTTCTAGTTGAAAAGGGAACGTTAAACACTAATAAAATGGCCCAACAAAAATGCCAGCACTAATCTATTTTCCGTGAACATCTTCCGTAATCTCCTTCCGCGACGTACGAAGCAATAAACCGAAGGTATACCTGCTTTAAATATTCAAATCAAGCCGCTTTTCTATTGAGATGAGTTTAGTTTTTTATCACAATAGTTGAGAAAATTGACTTCCAGTTTACATTGGAAATGTCCTAATGTTAGACGGGTAATGAAGGCATTTGTTACATTTATATATCTTATTTCAATAATAGAAATAATGTTCACAATTAAAAGATTTCGTGACAAGAAACAGAATTTACAAGTAAATCAAATGAGCCGAATTAGAGAAAATCAAGTAACGGAGGGACTGGCTGAAAACCAGCTCTGTGCAGTTCACATTGCGCTGGGACACTCACAGCATCAGCTGAGCCGGTTCCTTTTGCCGAGTATGGGACACTTTTTGTATATGTTATTTATATTTTATATGGTAATTGTATGGCAATAAATGTTTCTATTCTATTCTATTCTAAATAACGTGTACACAATTTACTTATAATTAAGATTATTGTCATCATATCAGCCTTTTACTGTCCACTGCTGAACATAAGTGCCAGTAGTTGCCACGCTTGGCAGGCGGATTGGCAACCGCAGTTAAACTTTGGAGATGTTTTAGGAGGAACACCGCTGCCCGTTCCTCGCCCTCCCTAAGTCGCCTCTTACGACACCCACGGGAAAGGAAGAGCTGGCCTATTCTAGCCCGGGACTGATACGGCGAATTCATGTCATAATAAGCGTTAAATTGATATTTGTTAAGGAGATTATTTATAATATTTTAGAGAAATGTATATTGCTTACATTTATATTTTTGTATGTAAGTACTATAAAACTAAGTATAAAGAACTCTTTTAGAATTAAGTACTCTTTAAGCTTGCCTTTGTACATATGCTTAACTCTGTCATATTTCTTATGTAATACTAGTATGTACAATAAAGTGTAAATAAATCAAATAAAATTTAATGAAACTTTAATTTAACAAAACTCACATCAATTTTGTTAAAGTAATTACAGACGAGTGTTACGTTTATTGCGCATTTTGTATTTTTATCGAAACCATTTTGTTTTCAATTTAAACATGCCAAAGATACGATTACAAAATCCAGTATCCTAAATAAACAGTGTTTTTTCCCTTTCTTGATTCGCCCTCCTCAGTTTGGTGAGCTTTTGAAGGCAGATCAATTAGAGTTCGACTATTCAAATTGAATAGGCTTTTTTCAGGTTCGATTTAAGTCTACTTGTCGTATCTTGATATTATAAAATAACTTGGGAAATGGAATTTCTATTATTTTGGATAAATTCGTATATGTTTTTTTTTATACAACTTATAATGGCAAACAAGCTGACGGCCCACCTGATGGAAAGCGGTAACCGTCGCCTATAGACATGAGCAGTACCATGGACATAACAGAGTATACTGTTTCGCCCATGATACCTCCCATGCGTTGCCATTCCTGAGGACTCAGGTGTTATTCCTCTGTACCCAGTAAATTCACGCCATATTCCACACTTCAAACCGAAACACAGCCATGCAAACACAACTACTTCACGGTAGAAACACGAATGGGACAGAAGTACCCAAGCAATCGACTTTTGTACAAAGTCTAGCTCTGGTATACTGTATACAGTATACTTTACTATCATCATTATATCAGTCGTTGACTGTCCACTGCTGTACATAGGCCTCCCTTATAAAAGGAGGTTTGCCAGTAGTTGTGATGCTTGGTGTGCAGGTTGACAACCGCCGTTAGGCTTTGGAGATGTTTTAAGAGGATTTTTGAGAGTTCGCTCGTCCTCCATCAGTCGCCTGTTACGATATCCACGGAAAAGGAAGAAGCGGCCCATCCTATGCCGGGACCGCACGGCAAACTATATTGTTGGATGGGGGAAAAGGGATTGTTAGCAATGGAGACTAAGAATCCCATTGCTAACAATATACTTTTGTACTACACTATACGTATTGAAAATTGTTTTAACAAATCATGTTATGTTGGTGCAATAAAGTGTTAAATAAATAAATAAAAAATAATATACCCAGCCAGGTTGATCTCCTCGAGGTACTCCCTGGAAACTATCATGGTTAATTCCTAATGAATTCATCTAGGCTAGCCTGTTTTCATTCTCATCGATCACCCTTCACTGGTGCTCCGCCAGCGTATCCCGTTAGTGTAGGCGGGGTTATCATTCCATTTTCACCCATCAAAATAAAGCTATATTGTTGGACATTTTCATTTTTAGAGAATATAACCTGCGTACATCAAGTGTAGTGTAGTCACAATAACTAACTACATCTTACTGATACATTCTAATAAAAATTGTAACTACATAATTTCTGTACTTAAAAAATATTAATAAAAAATTTATATCGTGTTTTAATACTTAACTATTGTTATACTAATATATGTTAAAATAATAGTTTTTTTTTTTATCTATTTGTCTGTATGTTTGTTCCGGCATCACGTAAAAGCTATTGCACTAAATTAGATGGAGTTTTCACAGTTGTACTCCGGAAGGCTTAAATTAAAATCTGTTTTTTTCTTGTTATTTTGATACATCATCTAGACGTGACCTTATTTCATTACTTGACCTACGTCCTCCACCGTTTCAAGGAACATTTGCACAATCACGTTTTAGAATCAACTTCCAGCAGCAGTATTTCCGAACAGATTCGACATCGTAACCTTCAAGAAAAGAGTTCCTTGTTCCTTTTTAAAAACCGGCAGTACTTTTGGAATTCCTCCAGTGTTTTGAGTAATTATAGGTGGCGATAGTCACATAGTGACATTAAGTCAAGTAAGTCGTATACTTATTTGCTCTCTGTGTTGTAGAAAAAACCTCTTTTATTACGCAGTCGGGTAAAATAATGAAATGAAACCGTATGATATATATGATGTGATAAATGCCATCCCTACAACAAAGCCATGGTGGAAACAATTTGTATTCAGTGTGCCGGCACGTTAGCTTATAGATTTCGGGTCACGCGCTTGCCCCTTCTTAAATGGGAACACGCTGGGACAATAAAATGTAACCGCACAGATAAGCAGTATCACTTAAACTATATACCTAATATACTTTTTTTTTATACGACTTAGAATGGCAAACAAGCCGAGGGCCCACCTGATGGAAAGTGGTAACCGTCGCCTATAGACATGAGCAGTACTATGGACATAACAGAGTATACTGCTTCACTCATGACACCCCCACATACGTTACCACTCCTGAGGACCCAGGTGTTATTCCTCTGTACCCTGTAAATTCACGCCATATCCCACCCTTTAAACCGAAACCGCAACTACTTCACAATTGAAATACGAATGGAGCAGAGGTACCCAAGCCAACGACATTTGTACAAAGTCTCCCTCTGGTAATATACGTATATTAGAATGGGCATACGGTGACGAGATAGGATTGCAGGTGTGCTGTCGGCCTTTTAAAAAGGAATATGCTCTTTTGAAGGTAACGTTGTTGTATCGATTCGGAAATACTGCTGCTGGAAGTTGATACCAAAGAGTGGTTGTACGTGGGAGAAAGTGCTTCATGTACCAGTCGTAAATCGATTTGAAAAAATCCTTTTTTTTAACTGTGAGGACATACTGATTGATCTTACAGAAATATTATACGAATAGAGTCAATAGTTTAGTTTTTAAATTAAAATGATTAGATAGTTTTGCTACCTAACATAAGTCGGTTTCTTTATGTGGAACGCAGTCTTAATTATTTTTAGTACATATTGTATTATTATACTTCTCTTATTCAAAATTATATCTCTGGTAACATTATTATATGTTCAATAGATATTATAACTGCCTGTTTTGTAGGTAATATATTGTCTATTCGAAGGCTTAATGTATGTTAATCACTATCTAAATACAACGGCGGATGTAGTGCTTACCTGTAATTGGCGTATATATATTTTATACTAATATTAACTACTGCGTTGCCTTTAAATGTGTTAATATGTACGCTGCTAGTTTATCTTGATAAATAAATAAACATATAAGAAATAGAATTTTATTTAATCGCCAAATGTTATAGACCCGTTACAGAAGGGTAATTTTTTTGTACCAGAGGGAGACTTTGTACAAAATTCGATTGCTTGGGTACCTCTGTCTCATTCGTGTTTCTACCGTGAAGCAGTTGTGTTTGCATGGCTGTGTTTCGGTTTGAAGAGTGGGATATGGCGTGAATTTACAGGGTACAGAGGAATAATACCTGAGTCCTCAGGAATGGCAACATGGGTGGTATCATGGGCGAAACAGAATACTCTGTTATGTCCATGGTACTGCTCATGTCTATAGGCGACGGTTATCACTTTCCATCAGGTGGGCCGTCAGCTTGTTTGCCATTCTAAATTGTATAAAAAAAAATTAGGGTCACAAATAAAAAAAAAACAATTGAATATATGTGATATAAGTGAAATTAATCGAGTCCATCTAAAGTAAGAATGAAGTAAGAAATTAAAGTACACTTACCTCCTAATCGAAGCTCAGCAGCAGCCTGAGCGGAGTCTAAGTCCCTCTCGGCGAAACACTGGTACATGCCTCGGTGGACTCGCATCACTGAATGGACCCTTAGCACTCGCTCGGCTCCCCCCACGGGCACGCCGTCGTGGAGCCACCTTATCCTCGCATCACCACCTTCCAGTGAACAATTGAACGTCACTGAACTGCCTGAGTTTGCTATCTGCAAATGAAAATAAAAAAAAAATGTTCTATAAGATTGTAGGGAGATTTTGTAGAAAGTCATCAATGGGTACTATGGTATACAATGGTATATCTGTCTCGCTTCTTTGGACTTTTTTTGTAATGGGTGATAATGGCATGGTAACCCCGCTTGCGCTATCGGTATACACTGGCGGGGAATCAGTGAGGGATGACAGATAAGAATGAAAGCAGGTCAGTTAGCCCCTCCTGACGAATTCAACTAGAAGTAGCTACGATGGTTTCCAGAGGGAATCACTTAGAGGTCGACCTGAGAGGGTATATTGCTAGTAATGGGACTATTTGGCTCCAATACTAACAATCCCTTTTCCCCCCGCTTCTTTGGACTTTCAAACAACTTGTTTACTGCATTATGTGAGATATGGCAGTGTAATTGCTGGCTACTATAATTAAAAACATATCACAGTGTTTGGAAATACACAAGTGATGACTCCAGTTCTAGAAGTGTTTATGGGCTGCAGTGATGCTTGACTGCATAGATGTGAGTCATCGTTTTGCCAGTAGTTGCCACGCTTGGTAGGCAGGTCAGCAACCGCAGCTAAACTTTGGTGATATTTTAAAAGCGATGTTGCTACCTATCCCTCGAGCATTAAGTTCCCTTAGTCGCCACTTATAACATCCGCCCGATATTTTGTTAAGACTTTGTTTTATGAAACTAGCTTTTAAGTATCCAGTAATAAACAGATATAGATGCACAGTGAAAAAAGATAAAAGATACATATACAAAAAATAAATAAATAGAAATAAAAGGCATGAAATAAATAACAATTTTTCCCTTCTTGCGTGTGCCACAGTAACACAAAGTGGTCACAACTTGGCTTATTGCTTTGCCCTCAAAAAAGCAAAACACTGATATTCCGTTGTGGACAAAAGCAAGCTGGGAAATCCCGTAGACAAAATAATTAAAAAACAAAAAGTAATATAAATAAAATACATTCACTATTATTTCATATTTTATTATAATTAATAATTAAAATTGTAATGGAGAAGTCATTTAACGTTCCAAGAATAATGTTAAATAGCAGCTTATGTTTTTGTCAGGTGAGTTTTCAATAACTTCACTATACACAATAGTGAAAGATCATAAATACTATAATTTAAATTCATTTTCTAGTGTGTACATAAAGCGTAGCAATATTTTCCCAAAGTGACCGACTTGGCATAGGAAGACAATCGGCGACAGTTCGATCTCATGAATAATTCACTTGGGAGAGTCAGTTCCCGCCGACAGCGTGTCACGGGCTCGCCCAAACCAAATTACTTACCAGTTCATGTGTAACAAGGAGTATGGGATAGAGGGGATGAAAAAATCTTAGCTGAAAATGCTACGTCTAAATTTATTAATCCTTGAAATAATAATATAGATGAACTATTATTCGAAGAATAACAAAGATAGGATGCTGCATTTTTGGGAATATATTCCGTTCAAATTAGTTTTAAAGGTGTTACTGTACAAGACAAGTAACAAAATGAAGACTATGATGGTACATTGTACAAAGATCCAATGACCACGTTATGAAGAAGTACTTCTTCATGGCTTTATACAAGATTTACCATTTATATTTGTGACATAATTATTAATTTATTAATCATTAAAGACGAACTTCTACCATCGTACGGCTCGCCATCGACAGGGAGTACATCCTCATGTCCTACAGCCTCAATGGTCGCGTACTGCGCGGTTTCAGAGATGTTTCCTCCCACGAACACTTAGGTTGTTGAATGAGCTCCCTGCCGAGGTTCTTCCAAGAGACTACAGCATGAGGTTCTTCAAAGGGGGGGTAAAGAGGTTTCTTAAAGGTCGGCAACGCGCGCGTAATACCTTTGATATTGCAGGTGTTCATAGGCTACAGTAACCACTTACCATCCGGTGGGTCGTATGCTTGTTTGCCACCTCAGTGGTATAAAAAAAAAGAATATCATGTTTAGAGAATTCAAATGCTAAGAATTTATGGCTTTATGTGTTTTTAAATCTTTTAATATTACCGCTCTTAATATCGCCAAGTCTATTATTGCAATGAAGTGTTTCTACCTTTCTATTCCGCTAGGAAATTCCCTTTTGAATAGAAATCGTAATTTAAAACCTTTCAAAATGTTCAATGCTTCGCCCAATAAGGATGTTTCCAAACTCTTGATAACAATGTTTATTATAATAGGTAATAGCTTTGAATTCATAATAAAATCACTAAGTAACAACATTTAATTTAAAATTAAATCAAAGTTTGGCATCGTTAATATCTCTTTGGATTTAACGAAGTTTCTTTGTATCTTGTTTGATTTCATAGCTTTTGTTGTAAAGGGAATCGTTGTAATGTACCTTGAGCGTAAATTAAGAGAGGCACCGTGAATATAAACGTCTATTGTCATAAGTTTTGATACTCTTTTTTTTTTTTATTTAAAAATTTTCTCTTTTTTTAACTTATTTGGACTTTAATCTGCAACTAATACAAAAAAAAAAAGTAAAAAGAGTTATTGGCATCAGTTTAACATTTAAAAAAATAGTATCAAATTTGATATCTAGCTTTACCAGAGGGAGACTTTGTACAAAAGTCGATTGCTTAGGTACCTCTGTCCCATTCGTGTTTCTACCGTGAAGCAGTTGTGTTTGCATGGCTGTGTTTCGGTTTGACGCGTGGGATGTGGTGTGAATTTATAGGGTACAGAGGAATAACATCTGAGTCCTCAGGAATGGCAACGCACGGACGGTATCATGGGCGAAACAATATACTCTGTTATATCCATGGTACTGCTCATGTCTATAGGCAACGGTTACCACTTTCCATTAGGCGGGCCGTCAGCTTGTTTGCCATTCTAAGTTGCATAGAAAAAAAATTTCATAACGTACTTCTTGTTTGATAGAGCTCTTTAAATTATTTCTATGTATCTTACGTCATCTATTTATCTTAACGCATTATCTATCCTCTATTATTCATTCATTCTAAGTTGTATAAAAAAAAAAAAAAAATTATGCTGACCTCATTTTATAATAAAAATAATCACAATTATAAGTCGCTAACTGTCCACTGCTGGACATAAGCCTTCCCAGTAAGGGAAATTTTCCCAGTAGCTGCCACAGAAGGCTGGTAGATAACGGCTTTTTTTATGGGTGAAAATGGTATGGTATCCCCGCCTGCGCTAACGGGATACGCTGGCGGAGCACCAGTGAAGGGTGATTGATGAGAATGAAAACAGGCCAGTCAGCCCATCATGACGAATTCACAAGTAATTAACCATGATAGTTTCCAGGGAGAACCGCGTGGAGATCGACCTCGCTGGTTATATTGTTAGCAATGGGATTCTTAGTTTCCATTATTTTTTTCAATTTTCATTCTTTTATCTCTTTTACTGTGTATTATGTGTATGTTTGTATTGTAATTTATGTGTAATGTAAAGTAATGAAATAAATTATCTATCTATCTATCTATCTATCATTACTAACAATCCCCTTCTCCCTTGATAACGGCAGTTAGGCTTTGGTGATGTTTTAAGAGGGACGCTGCTACCCATCCATCGACTGTTGATTTCCCTTAATCACTTATGACAAACGATGGGATAGGAAGGGGTGGCCGATTCTATATTTAAATAAAACGACAAGAAAAATAACAATAGCCTAATATTTTTACGCTGATCAACTGGCTTGATATGGAGTTGTTATTTTGAGATTTGCTTTTTCTTGTTCATTTATTTGTTTTTGTGGTACAATAACAGATTACAAACAAATCTTTTAACAATAGAATACAACAATAGCATTATAAGTTTGCAGTCCAATTATAGTTGTACTCAACATTCACAGAGGTGAAACAGCATACGTTGATTTTTATTACAAAAAAAGAATTAATGATAAAAACTACATACAAAACAAGAATCAAAAACAAAACTGCTAAAATACGAGTATGCTTATAAACTATTAGGTTATCAATGTATGTAAAGTGCTTCGAAACAATGAAAATTTCTGATAGAATATGCCAATATCCGATTTACAATCAATGTCATTGTACAATTTGCACATTCTGTACATTGGATTATTATATGACACATTATTGTTTGAGAACGGATTAGAAAAAAGTTTAGTTTGAATTGTATATTATCTCTTTTCTTTCGAAGAGCGCAAACGTAAGATTAGAATCAACTTTATTCATTGTAAAAACAATCCTATAAATGTCACAAACATAGCTATGTAGTTGCGAAATCTCAATGTTCAGTCGATATATATTCTTGTTTTGTACCCGTGTGCTACATTTGAAAATCAAGACTCTTGAGAGAAAGCTTTTACGCAGCAACGTAAACAGAGCAAATAAGAAGTTATAGTTTGGTAATCTTTTCTGTTTAGTCAGAGAAAAAAAAAACATCAGCCACGTATTTTATGTACTACGCTCACATCTTTCTATTGAAGGTACAGATCACATCGCCCGCGATGTGTCTTTCGCCCCTGTGCTCGGAATACTTATTTTTCAATTTCCCCATAGACCGGTGCCGATCTGTGATCTGAATTTAAGGTAAAATCGAGCTTTTTTTAAACCTAGAGTTATATAAGACCTAGTATTGATTATTTCACTTGGTTTATTATTTGGTTTTTATTTAGTATTTACCTGAGGGAGACTTTGTACATATGTCGATTGCTTGGGTACCTCTGTCCCATTCGTGTTTCAACCATGAAGCAGTTGTGTTTGCATTGCTGTGTTTCGGTTTGAAGGGTGGGATATGGCGTGAAAAAAAAAAAAAAAAAAAAAAAAAAAAAAAAAAATGTAATTCAATTGAGTTTCTTGCCAGTTCTTTTCAATTGGATCTATATACCGAACTGGACGTTAGGGAAAATATAAAATTATAATGTAAAAATTTGACGTTCATAAGCGGCTAAAATGTCCTACATGAATAAATGATTTTTGAATTTTGAAAAAAATTTTGAATTTACAGGGTACAGAGGAATAACACATGAGTCCTCAGGAATGGCAACGCATGAGAGGTATCGTGGGCGAAACAGTATGCTCTGTTATGTCCATGGTACTGCTCATGTCTATAGGGGACGGTTACCACTTTCCATCAGGTAGGCCGTCAGCTTGTTTGCCATTCTAAGTTGTATAAAAAAAAAGGTTTGTATATTTATTCATGTTTGATATTATTTATTTCGTCTTCAGTAGTGTGTGTTTCTATAGAATTTTATTTTATTAAAGTCAGTATCAGGTAATCTTTTTTTTTTTGATGGGTGAAAATGGTATGGTAACCCCGCCTGCGCTAACGGGATACGCTGTCGGAGCACCAGTGAAGGGTGATAGATGAGAAAGAAAACAGGCCAGTTAGCCCATCATGATGAATTCATTAGAAATTAACCATAATAGTTTCCAGAGGGAACCGCGAGGAGGTCGACCTGGTTGGGTATATTGCTAGCAATGGGATTCTCAGTCTCCATTACTAACAATCCCTTTCCCCCAGGTAACCGTATTGATGATTTAATTTTATATACTAACTATAATAACTTTATCCACGGCTTCGTCTGGGTTTAAAAAAGCCTATATTCTTCTTTATCCCATATAAGTACATGTGTACCAAATCTCGTAATAATTGGCCAAGTCGTCAAGACTTTTAAGGTAACAAACAAACTCACTTTCACATTTATAATATTAGTAAAGACTATTATTATAATTTTTCATTGCTAAGCGTAAGTGTCTTCTATTTGCCGCGAATTGCGGTTCCCATTCTAAGCCATCTAAAGTCTCTAACTTTATAGAAACAGACAAATATTTCACGACACTATTATATAAAACTCCAGCAATAATTTTGGCCTAACTGCAGTTGCCAATCCGCCTGCCAAGCTTGACGACTACTGTCAAAACCCCCCAAGGGGAAGGCTTATGTTCAGCAGCGGACGGTTAAGGGCTGGTATGATTCATTTCAGTTTAATTTTTCAAATATCCCCTCTAAGTGTGTGTATGAACTAAACTAAAGTAAAGAACTGACCTGCAACTGCGGCTGGACATTCACCACCAGCCTGGAGCGCACCCTCAGTCTAGCGTCTCGTCTCTGTTCTCCGTACTGGTTGTGGGCGCGGCACGTCCACACACCACTGTCCGACAGCTGCGCGCGCCGGATGATCAGAACCTGTTCCGATACCGATATCCTGATGCTGTTAGAGACAGGGCTCAGACGTCCATTGGAGTGGCGGAACCAACTGCATCAAAAATTATAACTTTAATATAAATATCATGATTTTAAGCAAATGTTACTTTGTCTTGTTTCCATGCTTATTAAAAAAAACCACTTAGAATGGCAAACAAGATGACGGCCCACCTGATGGGAAGTTAACAGAGGGAGACTTTGTACAAAAGTCGATTGCTTGGGTACCTCTGTCCCATTTGTGTTTCAATCGTGAAGCAGTTGTGTTTGCATGGCTGTGTTTCGGTTTGAAGGGTGGGATATGGTGTGAATTTACAGGGTACAGAGGAATAACATCTGAGTCCTCAGGAATGGCAAAGCATGAGGGGTTTCATGGGCAAAATAATATACTCTGTTAGGTCGGTGGTACTGCTTATGTTTATAGACGATGGTTACCACTTTCCATCAGGTGGGCCGTCAGCTTGTTTTCCATTCTAGGTTGTATAAAAAAAAGTGATAAAGTGATAGTCTCCTATAGACAAGAACAGTACCATGAATATAAAAGAGTATACTGTGTCGCCTGTAATATATAAAATATATTATATATTATATTGTATTACATTGATTTACCTGTAAAGTCTTGACTTCTCTCGTAAGGAGATATTTATAATTCAATATAAGTATAAATAAATAGTTAAAGGTCTCTTTAATACCTTCTTTATTTCAAATTTGTATTTTTTTATTTTGTTATTTTTTTGCATCCTAGAATGCCAAATAAGCTACCAACCACCTGATGGAAAGTGGTAACCATCGTCTATAGACATAAGCATTACCTTGGACATAACAGAGTATAATGTTTCGCCCGTGATACCCCCCATGCGTAACCATTCCTGAGGATTCAGGTACTATTCCTCTGTACCCTGTAAATTCACTGCCATATCCCACCGTTCAAACCGAAACACAGCCATATAAACACAACTGCTGTACGGTAGAAACACGAATGGGACAGAGGTGGCCAAGCAAAAGACTTTTGTACAAAGTCTCCCTCTGGTAAATATTGCGTATCTATTTATCATCTTTCTATCCAACTTTATATTATTATTATAGTATTCTAAATAGATTCGCAGACAAAATCAATAGTAGTACCTAAATTACATCGTTAACCTTTTCAGAGTACTTACAAGGACATAACGGACAGAGACATGGCGCCCTGTCACTTATTTATATGTTGCAGTCAAAACTCTTAACCAGTCAAAAGTACTATTGACTAGCAAAATCAGCCAAAAGTACTTTAAAACGTATGCTTTAGTCATTAAAAAAATAATACTTTTAACTTTTTTTTTTTATACAACTTAGAATGGCAAACAAGTTGACGGCCCACCTGATGGAAAGTGGTAACCGTCACCTATAGACATGAGCAATACCATGGACATAACAAAGTATACTGTTTCGCCCATGATACCCCCCCATGCGTTGCCATTCCCGAGGACTCAGGTGTTATTCCTCTGTAGCCAGTAAATTCACGCCATACCCCACCCTTCAAACCGAAACACAGCCATGCAAACACAACTGCTTCACGGTTGAAACACGAATGGGACAGAGGTACCCAAGCAATCGACTTTAAGTAAAATAACAGTAAAAGTATCTAACCTAACCTAGCCGCAAATTTGTTTTATTCCCACCAATCATCCCTCACTGGTGCCTCGCCAGTGTAAACCGATAGCGCACGCGAGATAATCATTCCAGAATCATCCATTAAAAAAATCACAAATTTGCAGTCAAAAGTACTAATAACCAATAATTTTCAGTCAAAGCCACTTTTGAACAGCTGTTCAATCAAAAGTACTTTTGACTGATTTTGCTAATCAATAGTACTTTTGACTGGTTCAGAGTTTTGACTGCAACATATACACAAATTTAATTTATAATAAGTTATAGACATATAAAATTATAAATATTAAGTTTAACCTTAACAGAAATACAACTGTGAAAATTATATTAATTTTGGTGCAATTTTTAGTGATTTTGGAACAAATATATATATGTGTGTGTACGTGTGCGTGTGCGTGTGCGTGTGCGTGTGCGTGTGCGTGTGCGTGTGCGTGAGCGTGTACGTGTACGTGTACGTGTGCGTATACGTGTGCGTGTGTGTATACGAGACGGGTGTGTGTGCGAGTGCGTGTGCGTGTACATGTGCGTGTGCGTGTGTGTATACGAGACGGGTGCGTGTGCGTGTGCGTTAGCGTGTGCGTGTGCGTGTGTGTATACGAGACGGGTGTGTGTGCGAGTGCGTGTGCGTGTACATGTGCGTGTGCGTGTGCGTATGTGTGTGTGTGTTGTGTATATGTATATATTTTTATAAATATTGTAAGCAAGGGCGGACTTATCTCTGACAGAGATCAATATACAGACAAGTGAATTTATTTTTAAAATTTTGCTTTCGCTTTTTTGATGATCGTATTGAAACTCTATCTCTTTTCAGATTAAAGAAAGAATTTTCCATATCGGTTTACAACTGACGGAGTTATGAGGTGACAAATATATATAAAAAAAATACAAGCAAATTGAGAAGCTACTGTTTTTGGAGTTAGACAAGCATTACCTGTAAGTGGGTGGTGGGTTCCCTACGGCGCAGCACACGAGCCGTATGTCGCCTCCCTGGGGCACCATCTCGTCTTCAGACACGGTCAGCATGCGGGGCGCCATGCTGCCCGTTGCATCTGCATATACAATTATTAATCGTTTAAATCATTTGTCATGTGCTTCTACCATAGAATACGCTACCCCTTCCTCTCCTATGGGTGCTGTAAGAGGAGACTAAGAAAGGCCGAGGGGTGGGCAGCAGTGTCCCTCTTAAAACATTTCCAAAGCCTAACTGCAGTTGCTTATCCGCCTACTAAATGCAGCAACTAGTGGCAAATCCCCTAATTTATATTAAGTTGTATAGTTTATATTAAGCAGTGGACAGTTAAAGGCTGATATGATGACGATGACAAATCATTTAAATCACCAGTTAAGAGTTTCACCTCAGAGTGGCTTACAAACAAAATTGCACTTTTTTAACTTCATTTGCAAGTGACGGTTATCACCTTCCAACATTCGGTGTTGTCTATATTTGACACTGTCTTACACAAAAAAAATCTCTATCAATCAACAGGGACATCTCATGCCCGCCAGATGATGTGTGGGCGAGTGAGGTAGGGGCCTTGGGGTATACCCCACTACCCCGGCTTCAACTCCGAAAGCGACGACCTCCGGGTCACTGGGTTCTTCAGCCGGCATACACTGATGGTCTGTGTATGCCGGCGTGGTGTCTTCATTCTTGAAGGCTTCCTTTTTCGCTCTTGTTAGACATAATATAAATGTATTTTTTTTAATATTGATTTTTTTTATAATGTATATTTTATTTTATTTAAAAAAAAAACTTCGAATACCATAATCAGATAATAATTTTACCAGAGGGAGACTTTGTACAAAAGTCGATTGCTTGGATACCTCTGTCGTATTCGAGTTTCAACCGTAAAGCAGTTGTGTTTGCATGGCTGTGCTTCGGTTTGAAGGGTGGGATATGGCGTGAATTTAAAAGGTACAGAGGAATAACACCTGAGTCCTTAGGAATGGCAACGCATGGAAGATATCATGGGCGAAACAGTATAGTCTGTTATATCCATGGAACTGCTCATGTCTATAGGCGACGGTTACCACTTTCCATCAGGTAGGCCGTCAGCTTGTTTGCCATTCTAAGTTGTATAAAAAAAATCACAAAAATAATTTCCAAGCACGGTCATTACACATAGAGGTCCCCTATTTAGCTATATCTGCTTCATAGATTAAAATTCTTCTGTTTTGTAATTTATAAGTGAAAAAAATTAATTATTAAAAACAAATACTTTAAAATATTGTATGCAACTTGAAATTATATTTTTGAACTATCTCATAGAGAGAGTAATATCATAGATTTATTAGATCGAGATCAGTTTCGTCGTAATTTCTGAGGGCTAAGTGGTCATGCGAAAAAAGATAGATGCTGTCGAGATGTGGTGCTGGCGAAGGATGCTGAGAATTCCCTGGACAGCAAAGCGCACGAATATATTTATCCTGACGCAACTCTGCATAAAAGATAGGCTCTCGACAGTCTGCTATCGGAGGATTCTTGGATACTTCGGTCATGCTGCTCGACAACAGTTCGACAATCTGGACAAACTAATGGTTGTAGGCAAGATAGAGGGAAAAAGACCACGCGGACGATTGCCTAATCGATGGTCGGACCAAGTAACTGCCGTTACGGGACTGTCAATTGCAGCTGCCCTGTAAGAAGCTGAAGACTGGGCGAAATGGAATAACATCATAAGAGAGGTAACAGACACCTTCAAGGACACGATCTTCAGTAATAAAGAGGACGAAGAGAGAGAAGTGGTCATGCCTCTTTAATCTGTATTCACACTAGTAGTGATGTTCCAGTCTTTCTAACTGAACATTACATTGTAAACTATTTGTTTTTACTTGTAAATTAAATAGGTGAGACTTACGCAGCACAGTAACAACGGCGGGAGAACTTTTCCGCTTTTCACCAGTGAGAGCATGTTGTGCTTCACACGAGTAAGTACTAGCGTCATCAGGCTTCGCGTCTCGCACCACCAGTATATCACCACGGCTGCCTCCCACTATATATCGACCTCCTGTAAAAAAATCCAAATTGAATACTAGATTGTTGTAATACATGGCTGTGTTTCGATTTGAAGGGTGGGATATGGCGTGAATTTACAGGGTACAGAGGAATAACAAATGAGCCCTCAGGAATGGCAACGCATGGGGGGTATCATGGGCAAAACAGTATATTTTTTTTTTTTTTTTATACAACTTAGAATGGCAAACAAGCTGACGGCCCACCTGATGGAAAGTGGTAACCGTCGCCTATAGACATGAGCAGTACCATGGACATAACAGATTATACTGTTTCGCCCATGATACCCCCCATGCGCGCCATTCCTGAGGACTCAGGTGTTATTCCTCTGTACCCAGTAAATTCACGCCATATCCCACTCTTCAAACCGAAACACAGCCATGCAAACACAACTGCTTCACGGTTGAAACACGAATGGGACAGAGGTACCCAAGCAATCGACTTTTGTACAAAGTCTCCCTCTGGTAAAAATATTCTGTTATGTCCATGGTGCTGCTCATGTCTATAGGCGACGATTACCACTTTCCATCAGGTAGGTCGTCAGCTTGTTTGCCATTCTAAGTTGTATAAAAAAAAGACAAAATTTGCACTGGTGTTATTATTCCTCAAATAATAACACAATATTTTCGCACCAAGTCCATTGCGAGGTAGATAGAATGACCCCAGTGCCGAATGCCTTATTATTATTATCATATATTTTTTTTTTGATGTGTGAAAATGGTACGGTAACCCCTCCTGCGCTAACGGAATACGCTGGTGGAGCACCAGTGAAGGTTGATCGATGACAATGAAAACAGGTCAGTTAGCCTATCATGAGGAATTCATCAGGAATTAACCATGATAGTTTCCAGGGAGCACCACGAGGAGGTCAACCTGGTTGGGTATATTGCTAGCAATGGGATTCTCAGTCTCCATTACTAATAATCCCTTTCCCCCCTATTATTAATTTATTATTATATATTGTTTGGTGTTCTCTACCAATCAATCATTGGGCAAACCGAGAAATAAGTAAGGATGCATTATTGAATAGAGAAAAAATAAAGCTATACATGATATATTTATTTATTTTTCTATCTATCTATAATGATTTGTGCTTGTAGCATTATTCCATCGGTCACAGGGCCCCCAACGCCGCTGCGTATAAAATATAGGACCGTTTTCCCGTGAGTGCGCTCCTAATTTCAAAGTCATGAGCGTTTTAGTGTCGCCACTCCAATCTTATTTATCTCCTCCGCCATCAAATGCTCTCGTAGATAAAGGCTCCTGTCACTATTATGATGTGCTTTGTTTTTAACGCGAAGAAAAAAGAAAAGTAAATCACTTGACAGAATATTCAGCTTTTATATTGTCTAATACAATAAAAAAATTAGACGATTACGATACATGGGAGATATTTAAGAAAAAAATATTATATATATATATATATATATATATATATATATATATATATATATATATATATATATATATATATATCTTTAGTGCATTTGAAAAAAAAGATACAATGATTAGTTTAATAACAGTTTAGCAAAGATGATGATGATCTTATCTCTAAAAGAGATCTTTTTTAGCCAATCCAATGCAGTCAGAGTGAAAATAATTGTTATTTAATAATAATAAATAATAGGTATCTATAAGTGGATAGTATATGGCGGGGGGAAGCACAAAAGATCCCAATGGGTCGACGTGCAACGGCTTAGCTGACCCATACGCAAATAAAAGATAAGGGAAATTGTAATGAAATGTAATGAAACCAATGAAACAGATGTTTCGAACATTAGAAATAAATGTATGAATTTGGAATGCGATAATTTGTAAATACAAGTAGATTTCGCATAACAAAAACAGTTTTTTTGCTCTGCAAAGAAAAACGGCAGTAGAATGACTGACATTGCAAAATAAACTTGAAACCATCACGGAACAAATATCAAAAGACTGCAAACATATTTTTCATTTCTTTAAATGGAATTTTGTGAATGCAAAGCCCCCCTTTATGGGGGAGGCCTACGTTCAGCAGTAGACAATAAACGGTTGATATAATCAGCGTCATTTTTCAATCTGTCATTGTACATCTGTAATTTTTTTTACATCAATGTCAATAGAATTTTAAAAGAACACGACTGACTTCATTATAACGGTTTGTTAGCGTAACTTTATAAATTATCATCAAAAACTATTTCAATAAAGCCGGCGACCGCACGTGGACAAATTGGGAATCCTTTAATGGTGATGAGGGTAAATGGCATTTATTGTGAACGGACGGGACCAAGCGAACCCTGATGAGGTCAATTGATAATTTGATACTGGTTAAGCTTCTCTTTGAAGTGTGACACGCTTCTTTCAGTAATTATTTCGTAGATGTCTCGTGATGATAATGCAATAAGTATAGGGATTTTATTTTATTAACATTGTATGTAGTATTATTTTCACTCTACATTTGTTGTTTATCAAACAGAGAGAGTATTATAATATGATCTATTCATAACAGCATGCATATGTCTTGTATATCGAACGTGAATTATATAAAAATACTAGTGTCTGACCGAAACAGGTTTTACAGCCGAAACTGAAACCGAACTTTCGGCCTTAGTTTCAGTTTCGGCCGAAACCGAAACCGAAATCGAAACTTAATGAAACATATTTAAAATTTCTCTTCTATACTGAAATCTAGTCTATTTTTACACAATTATTTACACAAACATATGTAATTCAAGGGTAATAATAAACACTAATTAAAGTATGTAACAAATATGTCAAAATATGTTAAAATTATGACTTACTTACTTATTTTGTAAGTAAACTTATAAAAAAAAAAACAACTTTCAGTTAGACACACACACAATACAAACACACACATAAAGTTTCGGTGCGGCCGAAAGTTTCGGCCAATGTTTGGCCGAAACCGAAACTAAGGCAGAACGTAGAATTTCTGGCTGAAACTAGTCGTAACCGAAACCGAAAGTTCGGTCGTACACTAAAAATACAGATATATATAAACAAGATAGATAAAATATATTACGGTTGGCAGAATGGCCGCACTATATTACAGCTACTAAGGCTCCACTAACATAGTTTGTAAGATTTTTTGTTACTAACATTCATAGGCTCTTATTGTCTGAAAATAAAGATGTTTTACATTATTTTTATTTTTATAAACATTATTTCTTTTCGATTTGTATTATAAAATCGATATTTTGAATTAAGAAAGAATAAGTTAAAGATTTTATCAAAAACTGCCTAATAATAACAACAGAATTATGAGATACCAGAGGGAGACTTTGTACAAAAGTCGTTTGCTTGGGTACATCTGTCCCATTCGTGTTTCAGCCATAAAATAGTTGTGTTTGCATGGCTATGTTTCAGTTTTAAGGGTGGGATATAGCGTGAATTTACAGGGAACAGAGAAATAACACCTGAGTTCTCAGGAATGGCAATGCATAGGGGGTATCATGGGGGAAACAGTGTACTCTGTTATGTCCATGGTACTGCTCATGTCTATAAGCGACGGTTACCACTTTCCATTAGGTAGGTCGTTAGCTTGTTTGCCATTCTAAGTTGTACAAAAAAAAGTTAAAATAAAATCGAAATCATGCAAAAAAAATTAGAATTAGCAAAGATGTCGCGTAAAATAGATATACACAAAAATACATTAGAATTGGTAACCTATTTTTAATGTTGTTGCATTTATTGTAGTTTCTTCGTGCTGGAGCTTCAAAAGAATAACCACAATAATGACGATGAATGCAGGTATACAGAGATAAATATAAACAATGACTTGAACTGTTTCTCCTTTAATATTATTGCGTGTGACTCCGCCGAGGCGAAACTTTCCCCTCCGCGTTCACCTCTTGCGATCAGATAACTTTCAGTAGCGAGTTTTTCAATGAATTCTAAATGTTGCAAACTGCCCCGTCTACCATCTCTTTCTTGCAGGCCTTTTATCTATTTTTATCAATGTTCAACATCGTGCATCTCTGTCTAGCCTCCTGTTTTCCCTTAAATTGACGTCAGTGTTAACTGGTATCTTTAAATACTTTGTCTCTAAAAATAGCTTTTCTTTTTATTTGCTACCGTCTATTATATTTTTTTTTATTTATATCACTGAAGTGGCAAACAAGCATACGGCCCACCTGATGGTAAGCGGTTACCGTAGCCTATGAACGCCTGCAATACCATAATATATTTACGTTTAACAATTGATAAATTAATCCTAATACCTATTTTCCTTCTTTTCCGTGAGTGTCGTAAGAGACGGCTAAGGGAGGGCGAGGGATGGAACAGCAGCGTCCCTTTTAAAACATCTCCAAAGCCTAATTGCAGTTGCCAACCCGCCTGCCACGAGTGCCAACTACTGGCAAAACCTCCCAAGGGGGAGGCTTATGTTCAACAGTAGAAAGTTAAAAGCTGATATGATGATGATTTGCTTGTTTTAAATTAAAATTCATGATTTTATTTATTTTAATTAAAAATACATATTAATTCGAAAATAATTTGAGACATTATTTGGCAAATTATGACATTGTATATTCATGTTTATAGGCGGCCGTTTTCCATCAGACATACAGATCGTTTATTATTCATGGTAGTTTAAAATGAAATCAACGTAGATAAATTTCATTAAAACATTTTGTTCTTGTATATTTTAAGCTTCAGCGTTATTTTGCAATCAATCAAAATAATAAAAAAAAAAAAACATTTATTTATTTATTCCTTATTGTTTTTATTACAAAAAAATATCCTGTACAAAAAAATGGACTTAATTTTATAAAACATTCTCACTTTGTGGATAAATTTATTTTTCAATGATGAAAAACATATTAAATTAGTGGGAAATGTGATTATTTCGCGTGTCATATTCGTATTTTTAATTAACCTAAACATCTATGAGCATAGAGGGAGACTTTGTACAAAAGTCGATTGCTTGGGTACCTCTGTCTGGGATATGGCGTGAATTTACAGGGTACAGAGGAATAACACCTGAGTCCTCAGGAATGGCAACACATGGGTGGTATCATGGGCGAGACAGTACACTCTGTTATGTTCATGGTATTGCTCATGTCTATAGGCGACGGTTACCACTTTCCATCAGGTGGGCCGTCAGCTTGTTTACTATTCTAAGTTATATAAAACAAAACATATTTATTTATTAAATATAAATTATTATTTATTTATTCAGTAATAGATACAATATTGTGTATGGAACAAACCACAAGATTTCAGTATACCGCTATCAGATCATAAATTTATTCTAATACCTTTAAACGAGCAATTCTATATACATATAATCTGCTTGGAAACGGCTCCAACAATTCCCATAAAATTTTGTATGCAGGGAGGTTCGGGGGCGAATAATTGATCTAGCTAGGTTAAATTTTTAGAAAACGTCATTTAATCTGTGTTTTTAGACAATGAAAAATTGCTACGATATGATTTTTTTTTATACATCTTTAAATGGCAAACAAGCTGACGGCTCACCTGATGGAAAGTGGTAACCGTCGCCTATAGACATGAGCAATACCATGGACATAAGAAAGCATACTCTTTCGCCCATGCGTTGCGTTCAGAAATGTCTGAAGACTCAGGTGTTATTCCTCTGTACCCTGTAAATTCATGCCATATTCCTTCGCCCACGCCCACCCTTCAAACAGAAACACAGCCATGCAAACACAACTACTTCACGGTAGAAACGCGAATGGGACAGACCCAAGCAATCGACTTTTGTACAAAGTCTCCCTCTAGTAACAACTAATAAGATTGATCATCATTATCATCATCAGCCGTTAACTGTCCACAACTGAACATAGCTCTTCCCCATAAGGAAGGTTTTGCCAGTCGTTTGCTAGTGCTTGGCAGGTGGGTTGGCAAACGCAGTTAAACTTCGGTTATATTTTAAAAAGGCTTTTAAAAATTTACTGCTGCCCATCCCTTGACCTTTAAGTTTCCTAAATCACTTCTTACGTTACTCGGGAAAGAAAGAGGTGGCCCATAGATTGGGGACCACACGGCAGCAAGATTGATACAATAACAAAATTTAATGATTGTAAGTCGTTGAAATCCTCTTATATTTTATTTGCGGCATGAAAGGGCCCGTCTGATTAGCTTTTGTTATTTGATACGACCCTTTGTTCGTCATTAATTGTATTTCAACTCGGCCACTGTATCGGAACAAAATGCGAGAACACTTCTGGCTCACTGGCTGTAATGATTTAATGAGATCCACAAAATGTTTTTGATTCAGAGATCTGTTATTTTAAAACATTTTATATGATGGATTTTTTAAGAGAAAATTGTAAAGAATGCACCTATTTGCAATTTCGAATTGAAATAGAGTGAAGGGAGATGATTTTGTGACGCGGTATAGCCAGAGGGGCTTTATGCCTTCGATTGTTTTCCAGTTTAAATTTCAAGTCGTTGTAATTACTTTAGACTTTGGCTGTTTATAATAACAGTGACAATTTGTCAAAAAGAGACTTTTTACAAAAGTCGTCAGCTTGGGTATCTCTGTACCATTTGTGTTTCTGTTGTGAAACAGTTGCACTTGCATGGGTATGTTTTGGTTTGAAGGGTTAGATATGTTAATTAAATTACAGGCTACAAATTTTTATATAATCTATAGCATAACAAATGATCTGAAATAGTCTAAGAATAGTTTCACGTATAAAGGAAAGTATAGTTAACGAGCGACAAAACAACTTTATGCCTCTGGCATTCTCGAAAATGGATTACTAAACGGCATCCATAAGTTTATAACGTCGTAAAACAACGTCAAGTCGCCGATGAGAGGGATTACCTGAAAATTAATTTAAAAAAAATATAGAATTTACGTCAAAGCGAATATTTTATAATATGATCTACCTCTGTAGTATATGGAGCTTGTCTGTAAGCTTCGTATAGTACAGAAACGCTATTTTTATATTTCTGGATATAAAAATAATATTTCTTAGAAATAATAACTATTGGTTATTATTATGTTTTATTCCTTTGACGCTGAGGCCTTACGTAATAAAATAAATATAAATATTAATATATATAACAGGAAAATGTGAACATACGTTTTAAAAATAACATTTTCACATGTAAGTACGTATAGGAGTATGTACCGTCGTGTTTTCTTTCACTTGAGGTAGATGGGAAACTTTTAGAACACTAAATGCTCCGATTCAAACCGACGCCTTTCGCTATTTCCACATAAATCAGTGTATACATGGAAACTCGCCGATAAAGTGTACTTTTAACTTGACCCTTCTTCACATCATCTACTCTTATTTAGCCAATATATATTCTAAAGGTCTTTATCATTGAAAATCAATGTTGTGGTATTCTACAGTACTATAGGATTATGCTGAATGGGGGAATCCCTTTCGTTTTACTGAAGTACGTGTAATATCAAATGATTAATATGTGTTCTTAAATTATTTTCACCACCGTACAACCCGCCACAAACTAAAGTTTCATCCCAATCATCTGGACGAGTGGCGGTCCTCAACCGTACGTTTTTCAAGGCACTTTCTTCCACGCACAACCATTCTTTGGAATCAACTTCGAGCAGCAGTATTACCGAACCGATACGACAACATAACCTTCAAGAAAAGAGTATATTCCTTTTTAAAAGGCCGGCAGCACACCTGCAATGTTGCTGGTGTTGTGGGTGATCATGGGCGACGGTAGTCATTTACCATCAGGTGAGCCGCAAGCTCGTTTGCCCCCTGTGTTGTAAAAAAAAATATTTAAACTTTAATGCACACTAAAATTCTATGTATATTTGGCAGACTTAACACCGGACGGTGTTCTCTACCAGTCAACCATTGGGCAAACCGAGAAATAAGCAGGCGGTGCATTATTGAATAGAGGAAAAATAAAGCACTACTTGATATATTCATATAATATAAACATACACATAATGTATTAAATAAATAATTATATATATATATATATATACATACATACACTAAATATATACATAAATAAATACATAAAATATTACTATATAAAACAAATAAATAAAACAACTGCAATAGAAAAGCAAATAATAATCTATAACTCAAACAGAGTAACCAGCAGGACAAGCTTAAAGGGAAAGTGATTTTTATAAGAAATAGGTGCGCAATTTACGTTTAAAAGCTAGCTTGTTTAAGGTAGATCTTATGTCAAGCGGGAGTGTGTTCCGGTATTTAATAGCTTGAACAGTGAAGGAATAAGAAATGAAGCTAGTACGAATTATGTATTCCTTTGTGATATAATAGTAATGTTTTACAATTTTTATAAATTTTTTGGTACTTATTATTTTTATATTTATTTATATTTTTTTCTTTCTGTGTAACAGTAATGTAAATATTTGATAATAAAACGATGCCCCGTATAGGTGCAAACTGAAAATCGGCGCTGAACACACATCGGTCTAGCAAAAGCTGAGTTTGAACGTATTGTCAGGCATACGTGTACTTCACAATGTATTTATTTATTAATATATGTACTACTAACATTATAATTATTGTACCGTATTTGTAAAGAATAGCAATAAAAGTTATTTATTGCTATATTGTTCTTTGTTATATGCAACAAGGTCAAGCATGGAACCTCTTTCCTTCCTTCATTGCTATCACCCTTTAATTCACATGGTCATCATCCCGTCTCATCACATGTCCGTATCAATGCAACCTTATAATATTTTGTATACATAGAACATAATTTATTCGAAATCAAATTAAACAGATATATTCAGCTATAAGATTATAATAGTAAACATACAAATAAATAAATAACAATAAAAAATTGCCAGTTTAAAGCGGTCGAAGTGTGCACGAACCATTAAACTAAAAACTTCGGGGAAGCTCCAACTATAAATCAAGTAGCAGCTAATTTGAATAAGCATCCAGACAACTGCCAACTTGCGCATGCTCGGTGGATATAAAATACTGGATGGAGCTAGAATAATCCAATTTAAATCCACTAAAGTTTCACTACGGGTACCGGTCTCTGAACAGCCGAATATACCCTACAAATACAAAGCTAGCGACGCTTCGACAGCTTATCATAGTTTTATGTTTTCAATCTCTTGCAATTCTTGCAGGTGTATTTGTTCTCTTAGTTGCCTCTTATGATTTTCTGGTGATGAAAAAGTGCAGTGACACAATGCATTTTTATTTGAATTATACCGAAAATAGAAACAAAACATTTCTTTGGCTACTGTATTCGGTAAAGTAGGTTTAGAGCTGGCAGGCATCCGTTCGATAGTAGAAGCTGAGTAGATAATATCCCAATTTCTTTACAGACTTTCATAATTACATAGACTGCGAAAGGTTCTTTTAATATCATTTTATCTTTATTTAAAAACTTAGAACTTTTGAACCTGTCAGTATGAAATTTTAATCACCAAGTAATCATTTTCTTCCCTGTGTCTCAGATTTTGTAAATTTTGTAACTGTATTTCTTTTTAAAACTTAAGCTTATTTTTTTTTTCGATGTCTATATACAAAAGTCACAGGAAATTAATGAACTCACTGTGGCAATTGTTTCGACTTTATCCGGAAGGAGGAGTAAGCCTCCTGAAGGAGGCGTTTGGCGCCTTACGGCACATTATCGGGGGATAACACTTAATAGCTTCATAAATTTCCGCGACTTTTGTATTATATCTAAACACTGTATTTCTTATTTAATTTAAATAAATATTCTATACTTTAAGATATTAAATCTCCTTCGGTTGTTTATTATTTCTGGTATTAAGTACTTTTCAGCATTAAATAAATCTGCTTAAAGAGAAAAGCGGTAATTCCTCGAAACTGCATCAAAGGCGGACATTAAACTTGCATTAGTGAAGCCCAACTTCTATCGAAAGTTTTAAATCTGAATACTATTATCTCTACGGAAGATAATGTTAGTACCTGTTCAGTGTTGGTATTGTATAATATAAGAAGTATAAATAATATATGAAAATATAAACAAATTATGAAATTAAGTCAATTTCATATATTGTTGAATGAATGAATAAATGAGTATACTTTATTTGCATTATACAATATAGGAAAAAAAACAAGACAATTAATAAATATAACGATACAATTGTATAAGTACAGTAAGGCGGTCTTATTGCTGAGAGCAATCTTTTCAAGACAACCTTAGGGTAATGGACTAATTGTTGGTCATGTGTTTTTTTTTTTTTTATACAACTTAGAATGGCAAATGGACATAACAGAGTGTACTGATCATCATGATACCCCCCATGCGTTGCCATTACTGAGGACTAAGGTGTTATTCCTCTGTACCCTGTAAATTCATGCCATATCTCACCCTTCAAACTGAAACACAGTCATAGAAACACAACTACTTCACGGTAAAAACACGAATGGGACAGAGGTGTCCAAGCAAACGACTTTTGTACAAAGTATCCCTCTGGTGTAAATGTAATTTGATAATAAAAACTATTGCCAATTGGTCCTAATTCTAACCTCATTTCTAATTGTTTTTTTTAGGGGCAGTACTAAACTGTCATTGGCAATAGATTGGATTAATATTGATATTAAATTTGAGAATAGTCCTGCTGTTTATTTCTAAAAGTCTTCAATTGAGCAGACAACGGTGGACGCTTTTTATTTTGTATATTATTGTTTTATTTTTATTTTTTATTAATTCTTATTTGGTGTGCTGTTGAGTGAGTCGCATGATTCTTTAAATAAATTATTTCTTTATTTGTTCCTTTCTTTCATATACATTGAAGATACTAAGTCATGTAGGCAAAGCTGCGTTAAATAGTTAGTTATAATATAATTATAGTATTATGTTCGCCGCAATGACGCTTATAGTACTGCTCAGTGACCCGGGAGTCCCGTGGGAGTCGTACGTTAATTAACATGGTTGCTACGACGAGGGCCAGCCTTGGTAAATTCGTTTGGCGTTCCCATATTTCCAACTTTTCATTATATTTAATCTCTTAAATTGATTAAGATTTGTATTTGCGTAATTCAATGTTAATAAAATTACAATGTTTGGAAACATAATGCTTTAGGAATGACAACACATGAGTACGAGATGCCATGAATGTTACAGTTTATTCTGATCATAGAATGATCACGAGACCATGGTTATCAATCCATGGTAATGTTCATATAATTGTCGAAGGACGAGCAGCAATGTCCCTCTTAAAATATCATCAAATCCTTAACTACGGTTGCCAACCCGCCTGCTAAGTATGACACCTACTGACAAAACCCCTCAAAGGGGAAACTTATATTGAGCAGTTAACGGCTATATCATCATCATTATCCTGACATATGGTCCTGACATCGTCTTCGCATTTACCACTTTTCATTCTTGTCATTCTTATCAAATTGTGAAAAAAAAATGTTATAAATTCCATCAATAAATTTAAAATTGTATTATTATTTTCATATTTATTACATTGGAAAATCATAAATTGATGCTATTAACTTAACTTTTACAATAATCTAATGCTACAAGTTTTATTACAGATGCAATAAAATATTACTAACACCTTTACCCTATTAATATAATAAAGACCAAAATTTGTAACGATGGACGAATATTTGTTACTCTTTCACGCAAAAACTACCTTTGAGGATTTGAATAAAAAAAAAAAAACTACAAACCTCTCATAACCGTATAGTTATAAATCTTTAAATATTCACTATCTTAGTAAAGTGGCGCGCACGATTTGACAGTTGTTGTCACGCTAATTGTCATGTCAAACGTCATTTATATCTGTCATGTTTTTTCTTGCATAGTGTGACCTGACAGATGGTGCGATTTTTACCGCCAAAAGGGATTTTGTTTGCCAATTTTGTTATATTTAAAAAAAGGTGCATACGTGTATTGGTTATCACACATATTTGGATTATTTATATCGTTCTAATCATATCAGCCCTTGACTGTCCATTACTGAACACAAGCATCCAATTTGAGGGTTTTGCCAGTAGTTGCCATGCTTGGAATACGAATTGGCAACCGCAGTTAGGCCTTAGAGACGTTCTAAGAGTTTTCAGTTCACAGTTATGTTTTTGAAGAACTAACTTAAAAGCTGGTAATGTTTTATCTTAATACGTTATCAATAAGTGGTCTATTTAATTGCTTTTCCTACTTCTAAAATCCACTCGTACGAAGTAGCGGGCAAAAGCTAGTGGTAAATATAGTTGGAATGGGGAAAGGAATTGTTAGTAATGTGGACTATCAGTCCCATTGGTAAAAATATACCCTATCAGGTCGACTTCCCCGTTGTTCCCTGGAAACCATCGTGCTGACTTCCAGATGTATTCATCACGATGGACTAATTAACCTGTCCTTTTATTCTTATCTATTATCCTTCACTGGGGCACCGTCAACGTATACCGTTAGCGCAGACAGGGCTACCATTCCTTTATCATTAATTCGATATAGTTGGAAAAAATTCTAAAAGGTTTTATTACCTTTCTGTCCATATGCACTTATCCAATTATCTCTGAACAAAAAACAGTTAGCGAAGCGATAAAACTTCATGGTTCAAAAAAATCGACTGATAGCTTCCACAGAGGAAGTTATTGCTTATTATTCGAAGACGTAATCGAAAAGTCGTTCTGCCGAAATGAAAACCATAATCGAATTTCGCCATCTAATCGTCAGAATTAAAGCTCATAAAGAAGGCTTTCTTGTTTCTGTCTCGGACAGCCGCTTTGTGGCTCCGAACGCAAAAAAAATCTTAATTCTCGCCCCTCCCGAGCAATTATCGACGGTTGAGCTTCGGAAAGAGATTAATTTCGACTTTAGAATTGCACTTCTAATTCTTATCAAATATTGTTCATTGAATCTGAAATGAAAATACTTACTGTATGATGTATAGCACAATCCTGTGGACGATTATCCTACCTTATATTTGAGTTTTATCATTAAATAAAAAGAGAGAAAGAAATTCTGTTCCAGAAAGTTCAGGTATTATTATTGTTACTTACTGAACTAGGTTTTATCTTGCGGAAGTCCATATCACTGGATATTTATTTTATTTATTTTTTATTTTTATACAACAAAGAATGGCAAACAAGCTGACGGCCCACCTGATGGAAAGTGGTAACCGTCGCCTATAGACATGAGCAGTACCATGGACATAACAGAGTATACAGTTTCGCCCATGATACCCCCCATGTGTTGTCATTCCTGAGGACTCAGGTGTTATTCCTCTGTACCCAGTAAATTCACGCCATATCCTACCCTTCAAACCGATACACAGCCATGCAAACACTACTGCTTCACGGTTGAAACACGAATGGGACAGAGGTACCCAAGCAATCGACTTTTGTACAAAGTCTCCCTCTGGTTTACTTTGTTTAATTCCGCTAACATTAGTGTTGGCAATCACACATATATTAATGGTAGTGGAATTAAACAAAACGATTTATTCGTGAATCATCGGCTGTGCTAGGTTTTATTGTGTGTATGTATGTTTGGTTATGTTTTTATATATATGTTATATTGCATGACTATGTTTCAATTCGAAGGATGGGATATGGCAGTGCATTTACAGGGTACAAAGGAATAACACCTGAATCATCTAGTATAGCAACGCATGGGAGGTATCATGGGAGAAACGGTATACTCTACGAGTATTACGTACATTGCACTGCTCATGTCTATAGACGACGGTTACCACTTTCCATCAGGTTGGCCGTCAGCTTGTTTGTAATTTTAAATTGCATAAAAAAATTTATTATATTTATATACTGATATTGTTTATTGGTACTCTTATATTTTTATGTATGACATTTATGTACCTCCATATTTATATTATGCATAGATATAGTCCTTATAGATGTGATAAATAGGATTTCGATATTTTATGTTGTTTTTTGTACCACTAAGGTGGCAAACAAGCATACAGCCCGTCTAATGATAAACGGTTTTGTTTATATTGTCCAGTAGCAATGTTGTGCTCATGTTGTAGTTGTATCTCCTATTATTTTCTTATTTTTCAAACATTCAAAGGTTGACGAAACGACGAAAAGATGGAAGAAATTTCTTTTGTGGGAGAAGTCCATCATTGTACTCATCTTTTTCTTAAGCACTCTGTATCCTATAATTTTAAATTTTACTATACAATAAAGTGTTACAAACAAACTGTAGATGTATAAAAATAAACATACCAGCTTCAGCCGCCATTGGAGCGAGCACGGCTCCGTCCTTGAACCACCTGGTGACTGTGACGTGACTCCTGACTGTGGCGGGCACTGCGCACGTGAGCAACGCCGCACCGCCGGCTACACCGTGACTTGACTGCACTCGGACCTCCCACGGGGCATCCATCACTGTGGAGATATTGTTTACTTATTTATATATATATATATTACTTTACTTTGCTGATTTAATTACAGACGTATTTCTTCAGAGAGAATCAATGAATTTTTTTCTATTACCAGAGGGATACTTTGTACAAAAGTCATTTGCTAGGGCACCTCTGTCCCAATCATGTTTCTACCGTGAAGCAGTTCTATTTGTACGGCTGTGTTGTAGTTTGAAGGGTGTAATATGGCAATAAAATTACAGAATACAGAGGCATAACGCCTTAGTCTTCAGGGATAGTAACGTATGAAGGATAACATGGGCGAAACAGTATACTTTGATATGTCCATAGTAGGTGGGCGACGGTTACCACTCTCGATCAGGTAAGTCGTCAGCTAGTTTGCCATTCTAAGTTGTATAAAAAAAAGTCATCTCAATACATACTGAAATTTGTAAGTTTTAAATGTAATAATTCACAAATAGGCATAATATAAACACAAAAAATAATCCAACTGAGAACTTTCTCGTTTTCGAAGTATTCGCAACTTTTGCTCTAAAATTAATTTACTCATTCATTTATGTTTTTAATTAGATGCAGTAACAATAATTTTATAATCATTCCATTGATTTTTAACATAATATTTAGATTTATTATGTGTCAGAATTATCGGTGTCGTACAAGTAGCATGCATGGGAGCGTCACGTCAGTCACTCGTCGCGCCTCACTGCCTTTGCCGTTTGTCACGGGCATTCACGGCCGAGAAGTAGGAGTTGTGCCCGTCACAGCGCACAACGACAACATGACAAGTTGTGACGTAATTAATTGCTAGAACAACATCCACTGAGGGAATTATATAGTAACTACTAGCTATGTCATTTGTAAAGCTATCACTTAATTGAAATAATTATTTATTGTTATTGAATCCTGTTATTACTGAATTGCAAGACCAGTGAGTCTTGCAAACTACAGGTTGAAATGTAAGTGTCAACGGTAAAAATTAAAAATGTTCCGTGATCATAGTTATTTGCATTAGAGACGTGGTAAATGTAAAAAATAGTCATAATATATGACATAACAATGGGACTGTTAGACTCGATTACTAATTGTAGTAAAACGTCAAGATGCCAGATACCCACTGCCTTTATTTCAAAGATACCTTTAATGATATAAGTCACGGAATACAATATTTTATGTTATGTGTACATATAAATACACAATATCTTCCCCTTACAAAAAAAAAAAAAAAAACAGAAATATAATAAGATACCACCACCACAATATATAATAAGTTTACAAAATACATAATATTTTAATGAAGTATGCTTAAATCTATTACTTAATAAAATCATATAATTTTAAATCTTTAATGGAACTAATTTAACCTTTTGTAACTATTTTTGTTAAATGTCTAATATTTCAATACTATTGAAAATATTTTTAAATGAAAACTTTTGATTCGATACCGTACAGTATTACCTTTGACTGTATTACCTATATATTACTTTTAAAGAAAAAAAAATAAAGAAGAATTTTGATATTTTTTAGATATAAATATAGAAACAAAAGATTACCAATTTGAAATATTAACTTTTTTTTTATACCACTGCGGTGGCAAACAAGCATACAGCCCACCTAATGGTAAGCGGTTACCGTAGCCTATGTACGCCTGCAATACCAGAGGTATTACGCGTGCGTTGCCGACCCTGAAGAAACCTCTTTACCCCCCTTTTGAAGAACCTCATGCTATAATCTCTTGGGAAAACCTAACTTAATGCTACATTAACTAAACTTAATACACATCTGCTTTGCTACTTATGACTTGTTAAAAAATACAGCAAATTTTTGCCGTGCTCTTTGAGAAGCAACCCTAGACTGTGTCCGGTTATCTGACACTATAGGTAAATTATCGTTGTGGATTCCTACCCCAGTGTCTTTTGATGGTCCGCCTTCCAATATTAACTCAGTTGGCGGTCTTGCATGCTCCATATTTTACTTTTTATGCACTCTAATTATTTAATTAGAATCGATAAGTATTTATCACAATTACACACTAACAACTAATTAAATTAATTTAATTAAGCACCCGCTGTCACCATATAGTAAAACGTCAAGATTACCAGATACCCACTGCCTTTATTTCAAAGATACCGTCACGGAATACAATATTTATTTAATGTGTACATATAAATATACAACACTAATAATCCCTTTTCCTCCCAGTATGGTTATTTAAGTTTAGGTGAAGTTTGATTTAGTCAAAGCCCGAAAATTAACTTTTCATTATAAAATCCAGACATTCGGCAACTTATGTTAGTAAATCCCAAGATTTAACAATGTACGGGCTTTGACAGTGACATATATTTATTTACTTATACGCTTCTATATATTCACTTACAGATATTAGCTTACTATAAAAATGTACACAGGTAGACTTAATCCTTGAAGGGATTTTTCCAGTCGACCTTTAGAATACGAAAAAAGAGCGTCTATAGATTTTGTAAAAAAATAATAACGTATATATATGTAATCTAATATATAAAAGCTAATATATATATATATATATATATATATATATATATATATATATATATTCTTTTTTTTTTACAACACAGGGAGCAAACGAGCATGCAGCTCACCTGATGGTACCGCCGCCCATGATCACCCACAACACCAGCGGCATTGCAGGTGTTGTGAGTAGTAAATTGTATTATTAGAAATTATATAGTTAGATCACATACAAAATTTTCGGATGTTACCTTAAAAAATGCAAAAAAAGAAAATAATTGAAATATTATAAAAGTTTAAATGAGAACAGCGTCAGCGTCTAACAAGGTGAAGGTGACACATCTCGCGTCCGTAATGAAATCCGCGGGCCACCGGCCATGAATAATAAACGCCCGCGGCCGGACTCTGATTTCCCCTGCCGCCTATGGTCCCCCGAAACAAAATGAGGCTTAACTTTACCGCAAATGGAACAAGCCATCAACGCAGTACCGTAATATAATAGTAACATTTAAATATTAATATTAAAAAAGTCATGATTAATAATACTTTTGCGAACTTGAGACGTATAAATTTGTACAAAAGTCGATTGCATGGGTACCTCTGTCCCATTCGTGTTTCAACCGTGAAGCAGTTGTGTTTGCATGGCTGTGTATCGGTTTGAAGGGTGGGATATGGCGTGAATTTACTGGGTACAGAGGAATAACATCTGAGTCCACAGGAATGGCAACGAATGGGGGGTATCATGGGCGAAACAGTATACTCTGTTATGTCCATGGTACTGCTCATGTCTATAGGCGACGGTTACCACTTTCCATTAGGTGAGCCGTCAGCTTGTTTGCCATTCTTGGTTGTACTAAAAAAAAATGTACAGGGAGTGATGACGGGAAACGGTGAAGATAGGAATTAAGCGTTTTGACTATTTTTGAGCCTTAAAAAAGGTGAATATGCAAGTCATATATGTATTAATATTTTTGTATGCAACTTTGAATGGCAAACAAAATGACGGCCCACCTAATGTAAAGTGGTAAACGTCGTCTATAGATATGAGCGGTACCATGGTCATAACAGAGTGTACCGTTTCACCCATGATACCGCTCATACGGTGCTTTTCCTGAGAAATAAAGTGTTATGCCTCCGTACTCTGTAAATTCACTGCTATATTCCACTCTTCAAACTGAAACACAGCCATGCAAACACAACTGCTTCACGGTTGAAACACGAATGAGACAGAGGTACCAAAGCAAACGACTTTTTTACAAATCCTTCCTCTGGTATAATTATAAATAAACTATTGTGTGAATGATTATAGAATGACCATTATTAATTTATTCTTATATAAGGAATAATGTTTTAATAGTAGGATCTTGTAGTTTTCTCATGATTTTTATTGCAGTATATCGGTCCCCATTGGGCCCCAGTTGGGCGCTAATACAAAACTATGTAAAGTTACCCAATCTAAATATTTCTCTTATTTTTTATAATAAGAATATAGCAGAAATACACAATGCATAAACTCATAGCAGCGAGAAATTAAATGTTAAAAAAGTATTAAATGTTGTCCTTTAAATTTTGAGCGGCAGTCTTGCACAAATATATTTCAGGCTCGCTCGTTTGTATTTCGTACATTTGTTGCACATGCTGCTCTCTCTCGCTGCAAACGAAATACTTTAGTGTACACAGGTTTTTTTTAAGAATACTTTTTTATCATTTTCAATTTTGTTCATATACGGAATAGAAATATTTAATAATGTTGAATTCATTTACAGATTTAAAAAACCGATGAGGTTTTTCGGTAAAAAGGAACATGAATTTATTTTATTACATTTGAATTGAAATGTATAATAAGAAAACTATAGTACATTACTGCAGCGGCCAGTAACTGAGGCATTGATGGACGAACGTGCAAATGTGGGCCGAGGCGTAGCCGAGGCACACATACGTGTGTCCATCAATGCCTAGTTGTGGCCAAGGCTTGTATAGTACTTTTCTTAAAGAATGCGCGGAAATCAAATACACAATTTTACTTTTTAAGTTCAATGACTAATAACCAACAATAATAATTTGTATAATGTTCTTTTGTTTTTTTTTTTTCAATAAACAGCTATTTGCAAGCCAGATCGAAATTTAAATAAAACCTTGTATTAGTTACCTCCTTGGTACCCATATTTCGAAGTAAAAGGTCATTCCGTTTTTAAATTACAGGACAGATATGAGTTTACATAGTAATTTATCTGGCCGCAAAACACGACAGATATGAATTTTTATCCAACTTTTGCCGGCCGCTGCCCGCATGTATCTGGCCAGTACGGCAATTTTGATTTACCTCGAAGAAGATTGTCAAAATAATGCTCACATTTCCAAGCATTGAGAAAAATAATTTGAACATTATATTACTAATTAATAAAGTGGGCACAGAAAGACCTAAGTTCAAATTCGTTGAAGAAATATAAAGAAAATCTTCCAATTCATACATAAAGAAAACCTGAATACGAAAGGAATAGTAAAAATGGAATCACAATCTCGTCAGAAGATCTTTTGAATAATATTATTTATTGAACATCGAATATTGCCTAAAGAGGAATTTTAATTTGTTTCCACAGTAATCCTCTTACTGTCACCAGGAACACGTTTTTAATTTGCTTTAACAACAGGACCAGTTTTATGGAGAGATTTTTTTTTATTTATAAACCTTACTATATTGATATTACGAATCATTTTATATATATATATATATATATATATATATATATATATATATATATATATATATATATATATATATATATAAAATAATTTGGATTCACCGACTGGATTGCTTACTAAATACTAAGTGATCTATATTAGTAATGTCAATGATATTTCTAAACCAATAAGGATAAATTTGTTTTTAAAAAAATTAAGGAGATAATCCATTTGGTTGTATATTTTTTGTTTTTATATTTTTTATTTTATTCAACTTAGAATGGCAAACAAGCTAACGGTGCACCTGATGACCAGGAATAAAAAATACTGCGTTCAAATTAGGCAGTCGTATACTTTTAGGAGTTCAAAAAAACTAGAGTTATAACACCCATTGTTTGCATCAGTTCATGTAAAGTACTAATATTTGTCTAATTGTTGCTTGTTATTTAATTTCATTGTTGGGCACATCACTCACTCACTCACTAACATTATGACCACGATATAAAACATACCGTATATCGTGGTCATCAACATTTCAGCCATTATCCGTCCACTGCTGCATATAAGCCTCCCTCATAGACTGTCATAAAGAACGGTCCTGAGCCACCTGCATCTACTGACTCCCTACAATGCATTTTAGGTCGTCACTCCATCTAGTGGGGGCTCGTTCTATACTGCGTTTTGTCTTGTATATGTTACTAAATAAATTATTGTTCTTTCTTTCTTTCTTAAAGGAATAAAATGGAAACTATACCGTGACTAATTGTAATTTATGTTCCAACAAACAATATCATGTCAATTGTTTAAACATTTGCCTCGGTTACCAACCATTATGCCAACAGTTTTCGACTAATGGGGTGTTACGCAAAAAGTTTCACCCGTCGTATTATTAACTTTACCAACTTGGTCCCGTCCGAGGGTGTTTACTTTTCGAGCGGTGCTTAACTTTTTATCGAAATCGGCTTTCCCGGTTAAGCTTTCGCCGGACACTGGGGATTCGTGCAAAAAGTTTGATCCGTTTTGTATTCCGCAAATGTTTCCGAATAATCGTACCTTTACAAATCACTACTCAAGGTCTCTTATAGGATAGTGTCAGCTTATCGAAGATATAATTATTGGATTCGGTAGCTTTTTCACAACTGTTATCTTTACCATTTATAATGTAATGAAACAGTTTAATGTATATTAGCTAGCTATCAATATATATTTGCTACACCCAAACAATGTTCGTTTACTTATTCTACATAAGACAATTGTAACAACTCTGTATTGTGCACATGAATGCATTATTATAAATAATAATAATAATAGTAAATATTGGCAACAAAACAGAATGCACTTTAGTACTACATCATATATCATAAATTTTTTTTATGCATATTAAAATGGCAAACAATCTGAATGCCTATCTGATAAGAAAATTGTAACTGTCATGTATAGACATGAATGAGTACTATGGACATAACAGAGTATACTGGGGGGAAAGGGATTATTAGGAATGGAGATTGACACCTCTATTGTTAGCAATATGCCCTATTAGGTCGACCTCCACGTGGTTCCCCCTGGAAACCATCGTGAACAATTCTTGTTGAATTCATCACGATGGGCTAACTGACCTGCTTCATTCTCACCTAACATCCTTCACTGGTGCCCCGCCCGTGTATACCGATAGCATGGGTGGGGTTACCATGGAGTTACCATTCCATTATCACTTATTAAAAAAAAAACAGAGTATACTGTTCGCCATGACACCCTTCATGCGTTACCATTCCTGAGGTCTAAGGTGTTGTGTCACTGTACCCTGTAATTTTAGTGATATATGATCACCATTTAAACTACAATACATTTATACAAGTATAGCTGTTTCACGGCAGAAACACGAATGGAATAGAGGTGCTCAGGTAGACGACTTGCTAAATGACTTATTCATGCTGTAAGAGCGTAATTGTGTCGAAATTACCATGAATTCATATATATATGTTTTTTTTGTTCAAGTATTTACACTTGTTGACATTTGGAATATTACGTTCTTCACAACATTAGTCTCTTTCTTTTAATCTTTTAATGTCTCCAAGTACTCCATCAGGGATTCTAGTAGTAAGCAAATTTGGTATTTTAATTTTGCTATTTTGATAATTCCGTAATACTGTTTACCATCAGACGGGCTATATGTTTGTTTGCCACCTTTTTGTAAAAAAAAAATACTGACGAAAATTATACTTATAAACTATATCAATGGTCTAAATAAGACGATCTCTAATAACATAAAATTATGTATTTACTTCTTCAAATCTCTCTCGGTAATAATTTAAAAATTCAAACAAAAATTCGCCTTCAACTTTAACAAATTAATACGATTAAGATTATCCTGAAAGTAAACCCTTTTAAATACAAATTATTACTGAATATCTTTTTTATTAGTATAATGAAATAGGCAATTAAGCATTACAGTTACTATAGGTATAGTTAATTTTCATTAATCATTTTTAGTGTGTATGTATATCAATAATTACTAGTACCGCATTCGAGTATTCTGACACTTCCCTATGGTTGACTGGGAGAGAATGCTTTTAGCATTAAGTCCGCCATGTACACATATATGTACTAATGAATAAATAAATAAATAAATAAGTATTTTTTTTTATTAAACTTTAATACACCTAATGTTAGAAAATGTAAAAGGTGGACTTAACATTATGTGGTACAATTTCGGAGGCAACATTTTCTTTTATTTTTTAGCTTGTTTTGTATTACACATAAGAAGCGTGTGTTTTTGAATAAAATATATCTTGCAAGATTTATCTTGTAGTTTTACTTGCAAAAATTAGCATATAAAAAGATTCCATGTAGGTATTAAACTAAGATATAATCTGTATACTGAACATAATCAAAATTCAAGTATCAAATACTTAAATATTATTTGAGACTTTGTACAAAAGTCGATTGCTTGGGTACCTCTGTCCTATTCGTATTTCAACCGTAAAGCAGTTGTGTTTGCATAGCTGTATTTCGGTTTGAAGGGTGGGATATGGCGTGAATTTACTGGGTACAGAGGAATAACACCTGGGTCCTCAGGAATGGCAACGCATGAGGGGTATCATGGGCGAAACAGCATACTCTGTTATGTCCATGGTACTGCTCATGTCTATAGGCGACAGTTATCACTTTCCATTAGGTGAGCCGTCAGCTTGTTTGCCATTCTAAGTTGTATAAAAAAAATAATTAAATATTATTTATTATTACCGTATCGTCAGGATTGGGTGGCGCATTCTATGCCAGCATGGAATGAGTCACCCTTTCCTTTCACGTGGGTGTCGATGGTAAGTAACTACCGCCGCCCATGATCACCCACAACACCAACGGCATTGCAAGTATGCTGGCGGCCTTTTAAAAAGGAATATGCTTAATATTATATGTTTGTAATTTATTTTTGTACAATAAAGAATAAATAAATAAATAATATCATTTCGTATCGCAACTAAATTCACATGTGTTCAACTAAAGTAAACACGACACGACATGTGCGTCGCTAGCGTTCCACTCAGCCAACCAGCGATATTAGAATATAAAACTGGTGGCTTTTTTCGCCTGTGCTCCCTCAGAAAGTTAATTACTCGGAAAGCGGCACTGTAATGCGCACAGCTGTAGCTTATTGCTACCCGTTTTACATATAACTTTTGCAAGGTGATGTCGTATAATAAGGACATTAACTCACGAGGATCACTTACCTTTTTTCCGTTGCAATTATATTATTAAAGTCTACACAATTGAAAAAAATAAAATGGAAAAAGAACATCATTTTGTACAGGTAATAAAAGAATACAAAAATTATTTTATATACCGACTAGCTTTCGCCCGCGGCTTCGCCCGCGTGGATCTTGGTTATCGCAATATGCAATTTTTGGAAATAACTCGATAGATTTATTTGGATAAGGATTAATACTGGAGTATGAAAATACCACCCAGACGGCGACCAGCGTGGTTATTCGTAATTTTAGAAAGAAAAGTGATTATTGTGACCTAACCGTAATAGTTAGACATCCAAATAAACAAAGTTTTCCTCTTTATAATATTAGTGTAGATTTGTAATAATAATGTATCGTATCACAATGCAATTATCCGCATGTGCAGAAAATATAACAATGTATGCAAGGAGCTTGATATCTTCCAACAGTCCTTGCAATGTTACATTAAGGCTGCCGATTTGTTACTTTAAATTTATAGTCGTCATTCTTTTAATGTATATAATATCGAATGTTATGCAGAGCAGTTGTTGGAGTGCAAATTTAATGCCGTTTTATGTAATATTTATTTTATAAATGTATTAATTTGTAATCTGTTGCCTTGCTATAAATAAATAAATATTCTGTATTCTTTGTAATTCTATTAATATTTCAAATAACAGAGAATTTTCAGTTCTTTCCACTTTAGGTTTGCTGGAAGAGAACTCTTACAGAATTAAGCTCTTCGGTTATATATAAAGCTCAAGTGAGGCCACACATGGAATACTGTTCTCACCTGTGGGCAGGAGCGCCACAGTACCAACTCCTTCCGTTAGACCGCATTCAAAGTCGGGCAGCTCGAATTGTTGGCGATCGGCGTCTTACTGTCCGGCTCGACCCACTGAAACTGCGTAGAGATGTTGCATCTCTGTGCATCTTCTACCGAATTTATCATGGGGAGTGCTCTGAAGAATTGTTCGGATTGATACCTGCTGCAGATTTTCACCATCGTACAACCCGCCATAAACTAAAATTTCATCCCAACCATCTGGACGAGTGGCGGTCCTCCACCGTGCGTTTTTCAAGGCACTTTCTTCCACGCACAACCACTCTTTGGAATCAACTTCCAGCAGCAGTATTTCCGAACCGATACGACAACATAACCTTCAAGAAAAGAGCATATTCCTTTTTAAAAGGCCGGCAGCACACCTGCAATGCCGTAGGTGTTGTGGGTGACCATGGGCGGCGGTAGTCACTTACCATCAGGTGAGCCGCGTGCTCGTTTGCCCCCTGTGTTGTAAAAAAAAAAGGTGTATAAAATTATACATATTTATTCAAAATAAATTATCAATGTGCAATCTTTGTATTTTTCATGTCGGTTCCGACATAGAATAAGCCACTACTTCCTTTCCCGTGAGTATCTAAAGAGGCGACTAAGGGAAGTCGAGGGATGGGCAACATCGTCCCTCTTAAAACATCTCCAAAGCCTAACCAAGGTTGCCAATCCGCCTGCTAAGCATGGCAAATACTGGAAAAACTCCCTCAAGGGACAGGTTTATACTCAGCAGTGGACAGTTAAAGGCTGATATGATGACCATGATGATGAATCTTTGTATGAAATAAAGTTATAAATAAATAAAGTTTGTAAAATTCATTGAATATTATGTAACAATGGCTCTTAAACGCTCTAAACAATGTTTTGTTTTATACAATTTAGAATGGCAAACAAGCTGATGGCCCACCTGATGGAAAGTGGTAACCATCGCCTATAGACATGAGCAGTACATAACAGAGTATACTAAAAACGATATAATAAATAGTCATATGCGCAAAGCTGTGGGATACAGTTAGCAATACTTAACAACTATAACGAGCAATAATGAATTACAGGATGCATAAGCAGAAATAACACTTCAGGAATGGCAATGCATGAAAGGTATCATGGGCGACAGAGTATACTTTGTTCTGTCCATAGTATGTACTCGTAAACTGACGACTCACGCGAGGACCGGAATCAATTTATTTACCATTCTAAATTGCATAAAAAAAAAAAAAAAAAGCATCCGCTGTATATATTTTTTTTTTATATTAATTTAATTACTGATGTCAACATTGAAAAATCGCTCGTCTGTTATTTTTTAATAAGGCTCAATTGTCACAGTATGTCGCCTTTCGAACACTCTAAGTTATCGCCTTCCAAAATAAGCAATCGATCCACAAGTCTGGTACAGTCAAATAAATTTAGAACATTCCGCAATAAATCGCCGAACACAAATATAAGAGTCATGTCGTCATTCTATTTGATTTGCAACACCGCACCGCCAGCGTCGACAAAACTACGCTGATCCAAATACATTCGACGTGAAATATCGAACACTTGTTGCGAAAAAGATTCCTTATTCGCTCAAGAATAAACACTTGCGTTTGATATGAATTTGTCAAGTTTTGTTTGAAGTGTATCGACTTTAAGTGTTAACACAAGTTAATTTGTTACAAATAAGATCGTATTGTAATACAATGTAATATTAATAACGAACGAAATAATGACCATTAAGGATGGAGAACAAGTACATAGAAAGAATAACGTTATAACAATAATGAGAAAAGAAGCAGAGTAATCGATTGATTTCATATGTCAATATAATGAGAACGTATTGGATATAAAAGTGGATAGATGTAAAGACAGGAAAATAAATAAACAAAATTACGAATAGACTACGTAAAAGATGATATCATCTCTACAATTTGACACATATGCAGAAAAAGAGAGTAAAATGTGACCTGTGAAGGAAAAATTACTGCACCAATTTACAATTCTAAAGTCACAACAATGCAATAAAGATCAAAACTATGCCCTCTTTCTAAGGTCACAAAGATTTTAGCTTAAGCAAATGGAAGAAATAGATGGAAAAAATTAAAGCCCTTTACGTCATAACTGGCCATATCACTTAAAAAAAATTGTGTAATAATAAAAAAGAAAAGATAGTGAAACTGCCTAAAGGCATGTTTCACTAGCTTTTGTCCTGTTTTCATTGTTTCGAAGCGAATGCGCTAGAAGCCTGTCGAAGAGGCGGTTGAGATACCGCTGAAGAGGCAAATTGGCTGATACGAACATCGCTCGAGTGCCAGCTCAGAGGGATATCGCAGGGACGCTAAACTCTCCTTTGTAAATACGCCCACTTAAGGAACAAAGCCTTGTGATTACAAACAATAGACTGTTATAAAGTTATAATCCATTACCAAGTAGTTCGCTACTCAAATATGAATTGCTAGATACTAAATTCACATTTAAGCAATTTGTTTCTGTAGGTAATCTCGAATTAATAAGATTTATGAAATCAATTGTAGTCTTAGATATTGTAGTAGGTGCTACAATTTAAAATCGTAATGGCAACTAAGAATGGCAAAAAAAAACTAAAGGCTTGGACTGGTGACAGATATTTTGTAAAGTACCTCTAAATTATGACAAGAAAAGTAGAATATTAGTACTTAACTACTTGAGCCACATAAAACACTGCTATTAGTAATAAAACTAAATGCCAAATTTCACGAAAGCTATGCAAACGCATTTGACACATAAAAAGAAAAATTCTATCGCGCATTCTCTGTAAAGAATCGATGAGTATTGGCGTGAATTCTTCTGATTCCATTAACGGACCTTTTTCGCGCGAACACAAAGCGGGGATATTGCGGACGGCGGACCTCAATCTCGGAGGTTTACGGCGTCCCTCGAACCTTCTCCATAAAGAATCGTATTTGCATTCCAGCCGACGAAGAGATTGATCCCGTCTTACGCCTTTCGAAATGTCAATACGGTAGGTCAAGGGTCTAGGCGGCAGGTAGGAAAATAGACTTTACCGAGCCATAGTAAAGTCGATTTTGAATTGGCACGACATAAGTGATTTTCTGGTAATGTTGAGAAGGACGCGAACTGGGAAATCGCGTCAGAAGTGGACGGCGTTTGTCCGACAACTCAGTTTGGCGTTAAGGGTTTCTACGTTTGGCAATTCAAAATAGAAAACTCTATTCTGGTAGGTAATATAAATTTTTCTAAATATTTTAAATATAATTATCTAAAAAGAAGTGCTGGAAAATATACGTTTTCTTATTGTTCTATATTCAAATGTATTATATAGTTATAAATTTAAAGTAATAGTTTTACAGTAATTAAAAAAAAAGACAAAAGTTCGTTTGAACTTAACAATATATATTTGACGCCTTATTATGCGACATAAAAGAAATCTCTAAAATGAAGGAAATCAAACAAAACACACTAAATTATTAGTCAAAATAGCTTTTTCCCTACCACGTTGGATAAATATTACACCCAAAGTGCAGCATTCAACAGATGCCTCTATCTTGATCATACCCAAAGTGATCACATCGACCCCCGGGGAACACTACGACCTGCGATGGGTCCATGTAAGTGAAATAAAATGGGGGTAAAAGAGAAGAATTCAATATTAGGTCAGTAGGGGTTGACCCAAAACTGATAGCAAGTGGTCAACTAGAAAAGAAAATTGGTTCTTCAGCTCTAACTACATCTGTGAATATTACCACATGTGGGAATTACCCACAATTTCAATTCTTGATGATCTACTTAAATGTATACACTTTTATTTATTATTATTTCTACAAGAAATAATAATTTAATAGTATGAATTTAATGGAAAGCAGGTTAGATTGCCTTTACATTGGTCACTATTTTGGTATCTCAAATTGGATGCTTCAGCGGTGACCAAATTTGTTTATTATTACTATTTCTTTTATTTATTTATTTCATTGTAAGATGTACTAACATTAGGCTAAGATTATGTTACTAACAAATTATACCATTGTAGCCTGTAATAATAAAGTTTATTATTATTATTATAGTTTCAAGTATGGGATATGGTAATGAAATTTTAGGATTCGGAAATTTAAACCCTTTGATCTCAGGAATGACTACGCCTAAGAGGTATTATGAGCATAGAGCTAGTTCTACTTGTTCCTTTCCACTTTCCTCTCTAGAAGCAGGTTTCATGGTGCTGTCCATATCTATAAACGATGATTAAAACTTTCCATCAGTGAACCGTGATATCATTTGCCAATCCAAGTTCTATAAGAAAATAAATACAAAGTCTCATTTCCCAATTGCAATATATTTTAGTTGGCTGCGAAAAAAACCTTCTGAGATGCGGGTACATGTTCATTCTTGCCTGTTCCCAGTTGACATGCTCGTCACACGGCCCACGGGTCCGTAGATTGAATATAAACATACAGGTCACGTCGCGTCGCGCTCACAGCCGGAGGCCGCTTATTCAATTCTTTCGCTGGACGCAATCACGTAAGTAAATAATGTTGACGATGTCACACTAGGCTAACGATCGCAAAAAGAACAAGTTTATTTGCACACTACCTACTGTTATATCAATACTTTTTCCTACCATCAACAGAGTGGTAATCGTCGCCTATGGCCACGAACATATTCATTTTTTTTATGGATGATAATGGAATGGTAACTCTGCCAGCGCTTACGGTATATGCTAACGAGGCACCAGTGAGATAGCTGAGAATGAAAAGGCAAGTCAGTTAGCTCATCGTAATGAATACACCTGGAATACAGTACAATGGTTACCAGAGGGGACCATGTAGAGGTCGACCTGATAGCGTATATTGCTAGCTATAGAACTGGTAGTCCGCATTACTTACTAACAATCCCTCCCCCATAATACGTTCAGTATCATAGAGAGATTCTAAAATGGATTAAGTGATCATAATATGAATATATTGTTATGCTTAGAAATCTATATTTTAATATAATATATCTGTAATAAAGTGACAAAAGTCAATTGCTTGGGTACCTCTGTCCCATTCGTGTTTCAACCGTGAAGCAGTTGTGTTTGCATGGCTGTATTTCGGTTTGAAGGGTGGGATATGGCGTGAACTTACTGGGTACAGAGAAATAATACCTGAGCCCTCAGGAATGGCAACGCATGGGGGGTATCATGGGCGAAACAGTATACTCTGTTATGTCCATGGTACTGCTCATCTCTATAGGCGACGGTTTTGTATAAAAAAAAGATAATATAGACTATATATTTTGGAAAATTCTGTCTTTCCCATTCACTAGTATTGTAATAAATTTTTAGGTATTAAAAAAGTCCCCTAAAGATCCAAACAGTTACATTGTTTTACGAATTAATTTCCATAATCACACAGACTAAATCACGGGTATAGCTAGTAAATTATATATACTTTTATTTTTAGTAGATGAAAATTCAATTTAAAGAACAAAAGCGCTGTACACTCTGTACATTTTGATAATAAAATAAAACGTAGGCGAGTCCATATTGACAAAGACCAAAAACTTTCTTTAGTGCTTATTGATACAAAAAGGGCTCTAATGGAACGAGGGATTTCCTGACATCAGATTGGACAGAGGGTGAAAAGTGAAAAGAATAAATAACGATGTAGATAGGGCAGACTGTACTATTTTACCTATTACCTATAGAGTAAGTATTATATTTTACATTAAAACCTTTCTATTGGAAGTCTCTTTTTTAGTATATTTATAGTGTATTAAAGTATTAACTTTGATATTAATGATTATTGACATTACATTACATTACATTAAGGATTGTATATTATGCATGATGATTTTTTTGTGTAATAATGATCACTGAATATGACTGTCTACTTCAATTTGTTACTAATTAAAATTTAACGAAATTAAAAGAAAATATTTCTGTAATAATTCCAACAAAACACGGTTATTTTCATTTAGTGCTAAAGTATTTAAAGATATTTCAGTAAGAAAAGAAATTTCCACGAAAACGGAAAGTAACAGGTTCACGAGGGCGACGTCGCGAAATGACTAGTAAGTATGTATCAAAATACGTGATAAAAATACGTAAACCAGAAATAATATCTACTGAAGAAAATCGTATATCGATTTTCTTCGGTAGAGGTCTCGATTCAGGATACAGTCTCCATTGGGTAAGAATTAGAGGTAACAATGAAAAGTTCGTAGTAGTTCTACAAGTATTTTTACTAATAGATACGTGAAAGTCTAAACCTAAACTATTCAGCCAACAATTATAAAATTTTAGGCTACTTTTCTTTTCGGACAATAAACGTATCCTGGCCCCGTAGACTAAGTCTCGAATAAAATCTAGTTAGTCCACATAAATGCACACTAGGAACATGTATGAAGATAATTAATTATTAATATGCTTAAATTTAATATATTAAGCCATAGATGGCGCTACGGTAATCAACCTACACCGAACATGATTAATAATAATACCTATTTGTTTCTGTATAATCGCATAACCTATTCTTTTCGGTTTTTATCTATAACACAGGCAATCTAGAAACATTAGACTCTAGAAAAAAAAAACATCCTCACGTGGTAAAAGTAAGAGTTTAATTTAATAAATCTAATGGAGTGTCGTATCTGTTACATAATCCGTGACAGCATTGACAGCGAAAGATTCTCATCTTCGCCGAATTCCGATAGAGCCGAGATTACGGGCATTTTGCCGTGACGGGAATTTCCTAAGAGGTGTCGGAGATTAATTTTATGGAGAAATCTGTTTAATATTTTTATATTGCTTCGCAGATTCCAATTTATTTTTTTCCTATATACGCTGTATATGTTCGATAAATTCTATTTAATATAAATTCCCAAGTTCTTCAAATTGTCAGTACACATATTGGTTCTAAACTGATAGAGAAATTAAAACTACTGCATTTGTTTTCTAGTTTCTTTGATGTATTTTTAATTTGTCTCGTCATATTGTCATTATAATAGTTTTTAAATGTCTAATGCATAAGCCTCCCCCTTGGGAGATTTTGCCTATAGTTGCCACGGTGGCCAGGCAGATTAGCAACTTCAGTTATGCTTCAAAGATGTTCTAAGAGAGACGCTGTTACCCATTCCTCGTCCTTCTATAGTCATCTCTTACGATACCTACGGAAAAAAATGGTGGCCTATTCCATTCCGGGACCACACAGCCAAATATCAATTAATCATTATTAATACATAGTTCCAAATTGAAATATAACAAATCCACCTGATCTGGGAAATTTTTAATCTAATTACTAGCAACACTGGAAAATAGCGCGGTTTGCTTTGACATAAAAAAATAGTCCGCCAAAATATAAATAATAATCTACTGTCATTATGCGAATATATTTACTATCTTTAGATATATCATAAAGCGTAATCTATGTTAGAAGTTTGCCAGCTAATTCTGGCTCGTCTACGGATGGCACGGCGCAGCGGTATACCGCAACGTCCGCCGCAGCGCCAGCCTCTCTCTGCTGCAATATTACTGGCCCACGTATTAGGTATTAGCACATAGTTACATATATTCATATATATTCTTTATTGTATTTGTAAATTATATAGGTAATACAGTTCAAACATTGTAAGAGAGTATTACAAGAGTAGATCTAGCTCTGAAAGAGATCTCTTCCAGCCTTCAGATAGCATGAGTGCTGTACGAATATATATATATATATATATATATATATAATGTATATATTATGACTAGCATTTACCCGCGACTATGTTTGCGCGATTGGAATATATTCACAGATTGAAATAAAAAGTATCCTATCTTCTCCATATCATATAATCAATATAAAATTTCATAGTCATTGGTTAAAACGTTAAGGTGCTAATAGGTAACAAACAAACTCAATTTCATTTTTATAATATTAGAAAAGGATTATATGGCAAATTAGCCACTTGGTGGACACCTACTTGATGGATTTATATATAAACATCAACTTCACAGCACCATGGATTACACTGTAACGTCCATGCTACGTCTTACGTTACCACTTTTAAGGACTAAAATGTTATACCTTATACCACATACCACACGCAAGTACAGCCGCTTGGTGGTAGATCGAGTGGAACGTATGCAGACGGTTTCTTCTGGCATGAACAATACATTTTTAATCGTCACGTACTGCTCGTAGTATTCCATCACTCACCAGCCTCAAGCCTCATATCCCTGGAGAGTATGGCCCCGACGGTGCTGGCGGCGCGGCAGCGGTACACAGCGGCGTGAACGTCGCTACGGTACTGGGCTGCTGAGAACGCTCCCAGCCACAGTGTGCCGTTCGGTAAGGCTTCCCTGGTGAACAGAAAAATATGATACTTAGAATAGCAAATAAACTTATCAGAGACTTTGTACAAAAGTCGATTGCTTAGGCACCTCTGTCCTATTCATGTTTCAACTGTAAAGCAGTAGTGTCTGCATGGCTGTGTTTCAATTTGAAGGGTAGAATATGGCAGTGAATTTACAGGGTACAGAGGAATAACACCTGAGTCCTCAGGAACGGCAACGCATGGATGGGTATCATGGGCGAAACAGTATAGTCTGTTATGTTCATAGTACTGCTCATGTCTATAGGCGACGGTTACCACTTTCCATCTGGTGGGCCGTCAGCTTGTTTGCCATTTTAAGTAGTATAAAAAAAAAAAGATACCCAGATTGTATTTCTCAAGAAACACAGAAGCAGGAAGGGAAGAGCATTCCTTAGCATTTCGCATTAGAAACGAAAGTGCTTATATGTAGAACTTCTACGACGTAAGGCTGAATTCCTGGTAATCAACAAGTAATTCGCTGTTAGATGGGAGATGGCAAAATTAGATCGTGCAAGTCTCGTCTATTTATCTATTTGTTTACTTTCTCCTGCCATTTAAAGGCTGATTGTTTGATTGATGTTTATCGAAGGCCTGAATACACTTGGAATGTCACAAAAACAGTCCTCTCCAAAGCACAGTGTTCTTTAATTAATCAAAGCGCTGGCTATACGTTTTCATTTCTATTGAATCCCGTGCCGTTTTAAATGCGAAATCATTTTAATAGAACGCTGGGTTTGAATAAGATTAATGATGAACGATTTTTGCTTTGGAATGGAATAAAAACGATGGGAATAGAGAAAAAAACATCGGCCAAATGCTACGGTGATACGGGTCGGACGCGAATTCATAATGCCATTAATATTCTCGGATTTTAAAGAATAGGTTTGTATATAACAATGGGATATGTATTTTTGCATGGTTCATTCGTTGGTATGTTTTTATTATCGATGAATGGCCGACTTAATGATACAGTCACCCAGAATCTAAATATCATCTACCTCAACCCTTGCCCCTCGCTCTGTTTAGGGCAAAGCATATTTTCAGTAATGAATGGCTGAAATAATGGACAATGATATCTTTGACTGCGTGTGACTGATGCCTAACTGTGTAACAAGGCCGTATTGTCCCAGCTTAGAATGGGCCACCCCTTGCTTTCCCGTGGGTGTCGTAAGAGGCGACTAAAGAAATTTAATTGTCGAGGTATGGGCAGCAACATGCCTCTAAAAATATCACCAAAAGCAAATATCACAAAAGGCAACTATTGGTAAGAGAGAATATTTAAGTTCAACACAGGACAGTCAACGTTTGATATGTTTTTTTTACAACACAGGGGGCAAACGAGCATGCGGCTCATCTGATGGTAAGTGACAACACCAACGGCATTGCAGGTGTGCTGCCGGCCTTTTAAAAAGGAATATACTCTTTTCTTGAAGGTTATGTTGACGTATCGGTTCGGAAATACTGTTGCTGGAAATTGATTCAAGAGTGGTTGTGCGTGGAAGAAAGTGCCTTGAAAAACGCACGGTAGAAGTCCGCTACTCGTCCAGATGGTTGGGATGAAATTTTAGTTTATGGTGAGTTGTACAATGGCGAAAATCAGCAGCAAGTATCAATCTGAACAATTCCTCAGAGCACTGCCCATGATAATTTCGGTAGAAGATGTACAGAGATGCAATATCTCTACGCAGATTCAATAGGTCGAGTCGGACAGTAAGGCGCCGATCGTCAACAATTCGAACTGCCGGTCTAAAGGAAGGAGCTGGTACTGTGGTGCTCCTTCTTGTGGTACATGTGATGATGATGATATACAACATGGCTTCGTCTGCATGATGATGAATAAATAACAAATATTTGTAGCTTATGTCCATTCCATAAACTATGTGTACCCCAAATTTCAATATAATTGATCAAGTCGTTAAGCCGCTAAGAGGTCATGAATAAAAATGAACTATTATATTTATAACAATATTATTAGATACCTAAATAAATGTAAGTATAATAAATACTACTTCTGCTATTGCTCGTGAAGGTAGCGCCATCTTACGTCAAAAGGTATATAATAAAAAATATATTATTCCACTTATTACAGTGTAAGCTGTCCATAAAACTTGTTTTATACTCATAGTATAAAGCATTACACTCTACTTATACAGGTGTTTGTTTATATATGTCTGCGTAAGGTATAGCATAATATTTCTATCTAGCGGATTTGGTTGTGCATAATTTATTTATTTATTTAAAGCAAATAAACAGCAAAAATAATACATAATTATATACTTAAATAGTAATTTGGTAGCCACTAGAATTTGCACAAAATAAAATATAAGTATACGAAATACAAAATTAGACAGTACTAAATTAAACAAAATTAAACAAATATAAACAAAATTAAACAAACAAATACTATTGAAAACTACAGCAACATTGTCAATAATAATGCTCAGAATTTAATAAAACATTTTTTTAGAAAAACACATTATATGAAAATAATACCTGTGTAACCATTAAAAGAAATTGATAATAATTTAGAATAAAAAAAAAACTAATAATATATAAGATTTACTAAATTTTGTAATAGATTGTGTAAAACGGGTTAACAATCTATTAATGAATAATTATATATATATATACATATATATATATATATATATATATATATATATATATATATATATATATATATATATATATATATATATATATATATATATATATAATTTCTAATGACTAAGATGTTATGCCTCTGCACCCTGTAAAGTTACTGTCATATCCCACTTTTCAAACCGAAACGCAGCAAACACAACTGCTTTACAGTTGAAATATAAATGTGACAAAGGTACCCAAGCAAACGAGTTTCGTACGAAATCTCCCTTGTGTAAATAGCGAAGGATCCGACGCGGTTTCTTATGATATAGACTACAGTACTGCTTACCATCAGGCAGGCCGTATACTTGTCATCTGAATAGTATAAAAACTTTCAAAAATATTCCTAAATACTTCAAGTCAACGTCAACAAAGTCTGCAAATCTTTTACTGTCCTATACGGGATACAAAGCACAGATTGACAAAAAATAAATTAGTGAAATCAGACTATTATTCTGAATTGAAAACTAGTCGAAATTCTTTCGGGAAAATTTCAAATATTTTTTCTGTTTTTTTTTTTCATTTAAAATAATGTAATCTATAATATTATGTCGTAATATAAAGAAATAATATTATTCTATAGTGAAATACTATGAAATACAAAAAACAGCAATGTAATATTCGTATTAAAATTCTACCAGGATGCGCGGAATCAGCGCAAAATGTGAGATCAAAGCCACAAGCGTATGAAACTAACCACGAAGAAGCGCCATTCGCCGAGCTATGTATATACATAGGTATCGTGCGTCGTGTGGATCGTAAAATTTCAAATACATTGCGCGGCGTCAAAACTCAGAATCGTTAATTATACGGCTATGGTGCATTTTTGGTGGGAGAATAATCTAGATTGTTAGCAATGGAGTTCGACAGCCCCATTGCTATTATGCATAGCCCCTATGCACATATCCGTTTTTTTTTTTTTTTTGCTTGCTACATGGTACAATAAGACGTTACATACATATACAGGCACATAACATGCAGCACCCCGCAGAGGTATGCAAATGTTAAAATGGTTTTAAGTCTACATTACATATTGCAATTATAAGTCCAAACATTTTCCAAATTACATTATTCTCTATGTCAAATTATCAATAAACTTATTGTTTATATTTTAAGTAATTTTTAATACATTACATCTTTTATTACATTTTTTGTCATTTAAATATTCAATAACTGTATAATAGCACTTTTCCAAAAGAAAGTGAAATAAGTTTGATCTAAATCTCTCTATCGGAAGATCCTTTATTTCTGAAGGTAACTTATTGTATACCCGTATTGCCATTGGATAACAGCTGTCACTATACAATGTTGTTGACATTGCGCGCAGCACCAGTTTATCTGGGAATCTTCTACGATAGTTATCAATTACGTTACAGTTAACTTCAAATAAATATGGGTGCGTTTTTACAAATATACATAATCCATATATATACATACTAGGCACTGGTAATATTTTTAATGTTTTAAAGCTTGGTTTACAGCTTGTTCTCTGAGATATTCTACATATGGAACGAATACATTTTTTTTGGGCAATAAAAGCTCTTGCTGCATCTACAGAGTTGCCCCATATTAAGATACCATATCTGAGAATAGAAGCCACATACGGCCATATTAGGTCGACCTCCACGTGGTTCCTTCTGGAAACCATCGTGAAAAATTCTTGTTGAATTCGTCACGATGGGCTAACTGACCCGCTTCATACTCACCTATCATCCCTCACTGGTGACCAGCCGGTGTATACCGATAGCGCGGGTGGGGTTACCATTCCATTATCATCCATTAAAAAAAACCTGTCCCTTCCATCCAGTATACAGCACCGATTTTCAGCAGCAACATACAATAAACCAGAAGGTCTAATGTTTAAACGTCAACTAATTAAATCCGTACTCGGCATAAGCGCGCTCTAACTATATTAATTAGACATGGAGTAAATATGAGTTCATTAGGGCCTCTAATTACAGGCTCGTCTTAATGATGCGGCGAGTGTCACTGCTCGCAGCTGTGACGTATCTTCGTTAGGAGAAGTGTGTATCTGTGTCATGTCAAACGTAAAGTAACAGGTTTTTAGTTCTCTTTTCGTTTTTATCAATAGTAGCAATTATCAGTAGACATAGACAGCCTTCTATGTCGTAGCTGCTTTGTTTTTTTTATACAACTTAGAATGGAAAACAAACTGATGGCCCACTTGATGGAAAATGGTAACCGTCGCCTATAGACATGAGCAGTACCATGGGCATAACAGAGTATACTGTTTCGCCCATGATACACCCCATGCGTTGCCATTCCTAAGGACTCAGGTGTTATTCCTCTGTAACCTGTAAATTCACTGTCATATCCCACCCTTCAAACTGAAACAAACCGTCGCCAATAGACATGACCGTTCTTGTTTGACGCCAAAGAAACGGCTGTTCACGTAATCCTGGATTGTGAAGCTGTAGCCTTTCAACGTATAGAAATCTTTGGAACGGTGAGGTCGCTCCGTAAGGCCTGTGAATATCCCAGGATGCTTCTGTGCTTCAGAGCGGAGCTGGACTGGCTGTACTAGCCGTGATTCACACGCACAATGGCCCAAATGAGAAACTTACTCCTCTCCATCCAAAGGTTGCCTGGAAGAGTTCGCTCTTAGCGATAAGGTCGCCCATTGTTTTCTCATTGTGATTATTTCTTGTAATTGTTTATATTTGTAATAAGTTTACTATTGTAATCTTTTGGAGGAAACAATAAAGAGTATCTATCTATCTATCTATCTAAACGAAGAAAAGAGAATCCAATTTATATTACATTACATTTATCAGTAGGCACCCACTGAGTGGTCTTTGCCCACTTATCGGGACCCATACGGCTAATAATTAATTGTTTTTTTCTTTTTATTGTTGATTTTTATTTTAGTTTTATTACTGGTAATAAATATTATCTATCTATCTATCTAATATTACATGCCCAATCCGTAAAATTTGGTTTTATAATATGTATAAATACTTTTCTATGTGAAATAACTTATCAATCAATTTCGAAATGTAAGTTCTCAATACTGTTGTTTTTTTTATGTTTGTTACCATATAACCGTCGGTTGTTAATTGATTTGCAAAATTCTGTTTTTTTTTTTATCTGTAAACATATACCTCCAGACGTGTTTCAAAAATGTAATATCAGAATCGGTTATCAAACCAAAATACCTGGTTTTGCCTCAATTTAAGTCTTTTTTGTGGGATACGTTTTTATTTTATATATTACTAGCGACCCGTCCCGGCTTCGCACGGGTAGACATTTTTACAACATTTTAAAAAGTGGTTATTGTAACATAACGATAATAGTTGGACATAGAGTGTCGCGAAGTTTTTTGTAGTTATTGATATTTTCTTCAATATTGTAGAACATACTTTTGTTCTATCACCAATAGTTTCCGCAACGCACGCGGCTAAAGATAACTTATAGCATTTTTTACACCTTACAGTTACGTTACTAAAGTTTCAGTAAGGATCCCTAATCTTTTCTAGCAATAAATATAATGTTACTCAGAGTGAATGTAGCTTTCTAATGATGAAAGAATTTTGGAAATAGGCAAAGTAGTTTCTGAGTGTATTCATTACAAACATTTACACAAAAATACAAATCTTTCCTCTTTTTAATATTAGTGTAGATTTATGTGGTCCAATAAAGCGTAAACAAATAAATTCCAGGCAACAAAAGTAGGTAGAGTAAAACCTACTGTATATTCTATTATTACACAGTATAATAAGCCGTGGCTCGCAGCGCAACTGCACCGGACATATCATATAAATTTGCTTATTCCTCTAGTTGAATGGACGCCGAAACTGGCCGGTTGAATTTTTACAATTTACATGAAAATTGTTGTCCGGTGACGCGTGTGCACAATTATTGGAGTGACCGCGGCAGTTCTGGCTATCGATTGGCTGATGTCGGCAGCATGCAGCCGAACCTACATTCGTTTTGCGCGAGCCACGTCAGCGAAGGTGGCCTGGAAACTCCCGATACTAGAGGGCGTCATATTTGTACCGGTAATAATAAAAACAAGTTATGTCTGTACCACCTGACTAACTAACTATAGTCTATCTAAACGCCTGGTGTTTGGTACGGAATCGTATGCTTAGGGTAGCTCTAGATAATAATAGTGACACTGTGAAGGTAGCCGAAGAGACTACGCGATAAAGACGCCATTTACTTTAGTTCTGTCGTGATCACGACGTGGTGTAATCCACGTCGAAACGTCGGCAATAAAGAAGCAAGTATGTAGGTACTATTTGTCTGTATAGGCTTTTACATCACGTTAAGTCCCGATTGTGTATTAAAAACATAGTATAAAACAAAGTCGCTGTCGCTGTCTGTCCGTCGCTATATATGCTTAAATCTTTAAAACTACACAACGGATTTTGAAGCGGTTTTTTTTAGTAAATAGAGTGATTCAAGAGGAAGGTTTATATGTATAATACATGTATAATATTGTAGAGAAACACTGATAAATATAGAGGTTTCAAATGTGATGTGATGTAATGTGCACCCGTGCGAAGCCGGGGCGGGTCGCTAGTTCAAAATAATTGTTACTATTACTGTATGTTTTATTATATTTATATTTATTTATTTATTTACACATACATTGAACAAATATTTCACAATATAATTTAATACAAAATCAGACTGTACAAATATACATCCGAAATTGTACCCTCCTTTCCTTAAGAGTCGGATAAACACACAATGCCTCGCCAACCGTTAATTAAAATACAATCAAAACATAATTATGATCCATGTTTCATGTTCATGTTTGAGATTCAAATAAAATATTTATTTATTTAAATGTTTATTTTAACAACATTTGACCTATGAATATATGGCTCAGCTTGTACGCTGAATAAGGAATGCCTCAGTTCTCCGGACAACAAATGGATTGGATACATGCTTGGATATAAATATCTTTTAACTTAATTAAAAAAGAAATGGTAACCATACTTGTGTTGTTACTTAACGCTGGTTGGGAGCCAGTGATGGTTAGTAAAGAGAGGATGCATCTCCTGGGCGCCCACGTCGAAACGTCGACAATAAAAATCGGGTTTTTTTAATTTGTTTATAACATAGGGGGCAAACGAGCATGCGGCTGGTCTAATGGTAACTGATCATCACTAGTGTACGTACTATTTACCTATAATAACATCACGTTAGGTCGCGATTGGGAATATTTAAAATCCTATTTTTGTTAAAAAAATAATAACTTACTTGTAAATCACAAGAGGCGACTAAGGGAGGACGAACGATGGACAGCAGCGTCCCTCTAAAAACATCTCTAAAAGTCTAAATGCGGTTGCCAACCCGCCTGCCGAGCGTGGCAACTGGCAAAACTCCCCTTATGGAAAAGGTTTATATCTAGCAGTGAATAAATAACGGCTGAAATAATAATAAAATAATAATATAATACTATATTAATTACAAGTTATTAAATACATAATATTATTTATTTATTTTTATTTATTTAACACTTTATTGCACCAACATAACATGATTTGTTAAAACAATTTTCAATACGTGTAGTGTAGTACAAAAGGCGGTCTTATTGCTAAGCAATCTCTTCCAGACAACTTTTGGGTAGAAAGAATTAAAGCATAAGTAGGTAGGTGGCGCGTTAAAAAAGATAGATTTGTAAAAAATTATATCTGTGACAGCATAGTCATATACATATACATACATAAATAAACACATACAACCAAACATATACATATATATACATACACATACACATATAAATATATATACATACATATACATATATACGCATAAATACATACAAATATACCATATTAATACACATATATACAACACACATAAAACTAGAAATACGTAGGACTAAGTGATTATAAGGATAGGTAGTGGGCTTTAACTAAGTTTTTAAAAATGGGCAACGATTGAGCGCACCGTATATTATCACACAATGACAATATAGGGTTACAGCGATTTGTCTATAACCTCTTATAATGGGCGGTTGATACTTTGGATGTTCCAAAGAGTCCTTAAAAGGGCTGTCATGTTGAGCCCGTATCGGCCTTTGTGGTCATTATAGTTTGACAGCTGTCCAACCACACAGAGCTTTGTGTACTTAGGTAATGTATTAACTAAGTACCAAATAACGTTATGAAATATTTTCAATATCTACACTAATATTATGAAGAGGAAAGATTTGTATTTTTGTGTGTATGTTTGTAATGAATAAACTCAAAAACTACTTTGCCGATTTCAAAAGTTCTCTCATCATTAGAAAGCTACATTCACCCTGAGTAACATAGGCTATATTTATTGCTAGAAAAGATTGAGTGATCCTTACTAAAACTTTAGTAACGTAACTTAAGGTGTAAAAAAATGCTATGAAATATATTTCGTCGCGTGCGCTGCGGAAACTATTGGTGATAGAACAAAAGTATGTTCTACAATATTGAAGAAAATATTAATAACTACAAAAAACTTTGCAATACTATATGTCCAACTATTATCGTTATGTCACAATAACCACGTTTTAAATTGTTGTAAAAATGTTGTGATGGTCCCCCCCCTTTGCACCCCTTATAATAATTACCCTCTAAACTAACCTACACATGGAAAACCTACAAAGCCTAAGAAAAGCCTACGAAGGCTTTACCTAATGAAATCTATGAAAATATAATGAAAATCTACCCTAAAGAATGGTCTAACACTCTCAATATAACCCCATACCTATATTGTCTTATACACCCCAAACAACCTATGAATCATATAAACCCTTACAATAAATACATAATATTGAACAGATCTTATAATAGAACACTTGATCATTTGGCCAAATAAATAAATGTGTGATCGTCTAGAAATGTAGGACCCGTTGTGTGTGTAATAACCAAAAGGTTCTTTAATTGGTATATGATAGGAGTTAAATAATGAAGATAATTGATAAAGCTTTAAGGATTAAGAATAATTAATGAATTATACTCATAATTCATGTAACTAGGAAGTTATGTTATTTTAATAGTAAATTACAGTATAACTGTAATAATAAAAAAAAATGGGGGAGCGGTCGGGCCACTCACACGCCCGGACCAGTGGAAGACTTTCCAACTATCTATAACTCTTTCTCCTTAAAGGTAGGGAAGGGTATTTATTAATGAACTCTGATGGTAATAAGGGAATGAGTATTCTCAGTTCCAAACCAAACATAAGTACATTTACTTCAACATTACAGTGGCTCCACCAGCCCCACGATGCTTCCGGTATAAATTAGTGTTTGCCAGAGGCAAACGGATCGGAACTGAAATCCCAGGATCACTCCGACACGAGAGCTTACTCATGGGCGATGACCCTTTCAGTCCTATATGGCGACATAGAGATCACCTGTGATGACAGTCCGATAGAGATGAAGATTTGTGTGATAGGGGATACCTTCCACACCCTGGAATTGGCCAAGCCATATAATGTTGATAATTGCTATATCATAACATAGCATTGTCAATTTAATATTATTTACTTAATACCAAGAATACTCAAGGTTCAAGTTACATCTGTTGATTAGGCCAGAGCCTAAGAACGAGTAGTCCAACCCATAGGTCGAGAGCTACTAAAAGTAATGAGTGCTATTGAATGAACTATAAGTCCAGTCAATTATATATAATATTATTGTTGATTAACCACATTGTGAATTAACCAATTATTTATTCAGAGAGATATATCTAAAGGAACTATAAGTCCTTTAAAAGACACTGATTAATCACAAGTTAACAACGTCTCGTGAAATAACCAGTTGGGTTTTCTATAAGTTTGAGGACACTAAGTCCAACAAGCTATTATTGTGTTGAGAGTAATAGAGATCTTTTGTAATATTTGTAGAGGTTTGATTAATCACATTGTGAAATAATCAGATTAAATAATTATGTAGCTTTATAAAGAGGACTATAAGTCCTAATTGGTTGTTGTCATCAGTACTGATAAATTACACATTAAAGTGCCAGGTCAATTATTATATATAGGTATATAGGAAGGACAATAAGTCCTATTTGTGTATGTTGTAGTAGTAGAGGCAATATATTGCATAATTATAATGTGAAAGATATAGATTAAATATATATTTGTATAGAAAGGACAGTAAGTCCCATACAATTATTGTAGCTGTACTATAGTTATACTATATCTACTTCCTTTTAGTGTCTTAGTAAAACCTATTTATTAAGAGGATTTCTCAGATAAACAAGTTTTAAATCATCATGATTAATTCCCTAAGAAATTAGGTCTTTAAATAATTATCATATCATTTAAGTATGTTTTCTTATATAAATAATTCTAATATTTCCCCTACAGTTATTATAAAATAATAGAAAATTATATAAATTTTTCTATAGACTTAGATATAGAATCATAACGTGATTCACCTCCCTTTTGTTTGACGTCTGTCACTTCAATGACGTATTGAATGACGTATTGATGTATCGAATTGAATTTTGATTATCTATCACAACTGTCAACGTAACAAATACTAGCAAGTTTGTTTATTTGTATTTGTTTAATATAATTAAATATAAAATCATCATATATCAACCGTAATATATAACTAAATTATCAGTGACATAAATAATCATGGTTTACACCAGAAATAATTAATAGTATCCAGTAATGCTGCAGTTTTATATTCATATCAGTAGCCAAGCTTACCCTCAAATTCAAGAATGAACAGAAGATTAGAAGCTTAACATTCCCATTGCAATTGTACTTGCAATAATATATACATACAGTACTAATTATCAAGAACATTCCTCAAATACATGTGTGGTGAAGATTTTCCCAATATGCTATCTATTTGATTTCCAACCTCTAATGTAAATTTATTAAAGAAGTGAATAATCAGTGTTAGTGTTTGCTTTATTAATATTTAAAGTAATTGTCCTAACTTGATATTAATAGGTTCATATCTCCTTGGATACAGCCCAACATATACAACTAACTCGATAATGAAATTTATAAAATACTAATATTATATTTTACTACTTGTATATCTCCATACTATTCCCATAAAATATTCAAAACATGTATATTAAATATAAATCCAGTAAATATTCACTAATATTAACCCTGTCTGAACTTGTCTAGTCAATATAACATGAACAAACAACACACATACAAACCTTATCGCCAGGACAACTTCCTTTCTAAATATGAGTAAAATACATAGCTTCACAAGTGTCATACAGTACCAATTTTATACTGAACCTCATACCTAGTTAAGAGTAACTATAGTCAGAGAATCTTTTAGTACTTTTATTACCATTAGGAAATAAATCCACACCTATAATATCAGCATAATTAAATATTATTAGTAATCAGTAATACACACAGAATTGTTATTATCAGCTTGCTTACTACAACAAAATCAATATTAAAGTTTATAATAAATCAAGACAAAATATCTATTTAAACAATACAGGCTTGTTTACCATAAACACCCCACAGTCACATGAATTTATCTAGTAACACAATTAATAATGTATTAAAAGTATTACATTCACATAATATCACTTGCAACAGTTAAGCTGTCTCTTTGTACATCTGGTGTAAAACAAATCCCCACATGTAGTCATGGATAATCAAATATAGACTAAGAATCATTAGTCTGGTCGACCGAGTAATGGTATGAAAACACTTCACCATGAAGCGTTAAGTATGAATAGATATTCTAAACCAACACTGTAGTAGTGTAATAAATACAAATATTTCATCATCATCATCGTCTCAACCATCACCAACCCACGACTGAACACAGGCAATTTCTACCGACTGACACAAGGAACGGCCCCACAATACACATAAAACAGTCACTCCAAACAATGGAGGTAGCCCACACCGCACTTGCATTCACAGGGTCGCCACTCAATAACCCCTCTCTCTCATCAATGGCTGTTTCCCCAGCAATGAGACCAGACCATAGTCACTTTAGTCTATTATCCTCAATAAATAAATACTTTATAATAACTAGATATGAAACTAGTTAGTATTGTAATAGTTCAATAGTTGATTCAATAAGTATTTTCCAAAACTGGACAATTAGAACATTGAATCTAATTGATGAAGTTCTATCAAACGACCATATAATTGGATTTTGTATATGAGTAGAATAACGTAAGTACGTAAATTATATTGATGTAAACTTTGTTCAAATGTGATTGCATTTAACGATATACGCATTACCTAAAGGTATATGGACTCGACTAAATACGTATTTTAATAGTTGTTGGGAAAAATATTAAGTATAGACTTTGCCTGTGATCACAGTCAAAAATCTAACTACGTAGTAATAAATGGAACAAGCTCACCGGATTCTCCAGTCTTCTATTGATTAATTTCACACACTTAATCGATAGTGATACACTAAGATCTCAAACCCCTTCATCGATCCGGTCCCTCCTAGATCTATATCCCCATTATTTTTTTTATTTTATTGCGCAGTTCCTAAAACACGACTCCCGCGCCATCTTTTTTTTTCTTTTTTTTTCTTTTCTGCGCAATTCCTAAAAAGCGACTCCCGCGCGCCCGCCGATCTGCCGGCTCTCCCTTTTTTTCTTTTCTTTCTATTCTTTCTCTAATAACATCATAGATTATGTCACCGAAGGGTAGATATTTCAATAATCAGATTTAGCCTATTATTCGAACTGAACTTTTCTTTAAATTCAATTTAATTATATGTTAACGTATTTTGGTATTTTATATTAAATTGATTATCGAATTTATAAAACTTTAAAGGCTCTCATAAACCTTATTAAACTGTGTTGTATGCATCCTTTTTTACATCTGATGATAAAAGGTAAACTATAATTTAGTTATATATAAAATATAATATATTTTTGTTTAATTTATTAAATTTTCTTGTGACATCCACTACACTTTGGAAACACATCAAAGGAGTTTCCTTTCTGTGTCAATATTTTATATATGGTAACGTCTTCTCTGTACGCTATTGTGAACCTTGACTTTAAAGTTTGTTTATATTAAATAGCTCAGTTTTCGTAGCGGTCACCCATAGGAACCCCTGTTTCTTTTATGTACTTATGGTATTAAACCTATTGTACTATAGGCGAACCGTCACATCCGGCCCCCTAATTATCAAGGAGTTTACCGGATTGATAATTACAACAAGATAAGTTTATTGTTACAATTTTTTTTTCCAACCCTAAAAATGTACTTCACATATGTGTATATAATTTAACTTTACAGAGCTTAAAATCATCATTTAAATTTTTCATTGATTCATCGATACTAGCCTAACACTCTGACATTCTTAAGACTCAAAACAATAAAAGTATTAAAAAGATCTTTAAACCCGAAGTTATGTGTTGTTGAATGTTATGAATAGCCTTAAAATTTCTACTCAATATATTAATAATTAAGCATAATATTTATTTATGAATAGATTTGTAAATAATTATTTATAATTAATTTGCATACGCTGTAATGATAGAGTGAATCCATTAAATTTTATAATTAAAATTTTTATACTCGTTTATTTATATGTAATAAATTCAATGCATGTAATTACAATGTCATAAACAGCATAAATGAATACAATCCTAAATGTGTGTAAAGGAGTCTATAAAACCTAAATGTATGAAAAGCCTAAGTATGTGAGGAGTCTAAATGTATAAAACCTAAATATGTGAAGAGCTTCAAGTAAAGAACCTAATAGATACGTTATTTGTATCAGTAAATTTAGATAAAGTATCTATTTAAAAGATACGAGTTAAAACATCTAAATGGAAGTTCATAATTAAAAGCTTAAATGTATGAGTATAACATATCAACAAGCGAAAGAGCCTAAGTAAAAAACCTAAAGCGAAATGAAGTGAAAGAACCTAAGCATTAAAATGTAATAAATGAAAAAAAAAAACAAATCCTTAAATAATTGTAAATAAATGATTAAATAAAATCCCTAAGTGTAAATAAATAATTAGATAAAATCCCTAGTACATATATTCAATTGAAAGATAATTGCTATGTTACTAAAAGCATAACTAGAATATCCCAATAGTTAAAAATATTTTAATTATTTAATAACACATAATTAAATATTAAAGTGAAGATGTTCAAATACATTTGTTAAAATAAATTTAAACAATATGAATAAAACTTTATGAAACGTCTAAGTTAACCACAAATACATATTTTATCTAAGAAATAAACCTAGTGTTCATTGAATAAAAAATATAATAGTCCCTAAGAAAATTCAAATAAATTTAATTTTTATTTATTAATTTTAATCATAGAAGTAAAGCTTATATAAATAGTAATTTATCACCACCGGCCCCTCTGTTTGACAAATTTTGCACGGCCCGCCAATTTTAAGACTCCTATAAATATGTTGCATAAAATAATACAAACGGCCCCATAGTTTAAAACTCTTATCTGTCTGACAAATTTTGCACGGCCCCCCAATTTTAAGACTCCTATAAATATGTTGCATAATATAATACAAACGGCCCCCATAGTTTAAAACTCGTTTAATAAATTCTCTTTAAATTCCTTTAATATACTTAAATTACCAATGACTATTTCTTAATACTCTCAGAAATAACATGATCAATAAGTTTTATAATAAAATATTATGTAACCCCATTAGATAGATAGATAGATACCCCAAAAGATCACAACAGCAAACCTAACACAAATACAAACAACTACATTAGATACATCAATTAATTTATTTTGTATAATAAATTATTATTTCAAAAGATACAAATATTTTGTGTTATGTGCAACTATAAAGGACTAAATAAACTAAGTGTGCGCAACATCTAAATATGTAGAATGCTTAGACATGTAGAGAATGCACGCGTATAAACAGCCTACAAAATCCCCCTTTGATATAAATATAAAGTTTTTTTTTTTTTTTATAAAATGTCTAATTCGAAATAAGTGAATAATCAAATAGAATCTGAAATATAATTGTAAAATGCAATAAATAAATTATATGAAGAACCCTAAATAATATATTTATAATAGCATCCTAATTAATTGTTGGAATTAAATTTAACAATATGAAAACATTTAATAAAATTTTCATATTTAGATAATTAAATAAGGTAACTAAAGGCCCTAACTAACCCTAATGGTATTTTATGAAACGTCTAACTCTCAATTTGAAATCCCTATAAAACATTGTATAAGCTATTTAAACATCCTAAATTAAAATTAAATCATAATTATTTAATTTTTTTTTTATATATAATCAATGTCACTGCATCATAACATTAATTCATCTTAAATTATTTCTTTGATAATAAAATGAAATTAATCAATTTTTTGTATAAGTTATTATAGCATAATTATTGTCTATAAAATTAATATAATGTTAAATTAATAGTTCAGTAAGTATTGAGAATTAATGAAGCAAAAGAATAATAAATGTGTCCTGTAGCATAAAATTAGATCAATGTGAACTGAATATAACCTAGTAAGCTATCCTCACTACTATTGTTATGTACCTATTAGTGTAATACTTAATATTATTTACTCAATTGATATAGAGTAAAATAAAATATAAACCAAATCATGTAAATTTGTTGTATAATTGACTCCAATAGGTAACCACTAAATGAATTTGATAAATTAAATCCTAAGAACATGAGATAACAGTAAAATAGGCTATTTACCTATAGACATAGAAATCATGAAATTAGGTCCAAATCCTAGATCTATGACGGTATAATTATTTAGTCATAATCATCAAAGTTGGTTTTGAGTTATACTATTAGCAGATATTACTGTTTAACTTTATACTCCTTCATATTTTAATAACCAATCCCTGAAGTCACAAGCTCCAATTGTGACCAAGTGTTCTTATTGATCTGATATGTAAATAGCCATGAACCAATTATATCCTGGTCACGGCACCAATTGTGATGGTCCCCCCTTTGCACCCCTTATAATAATTACCCTCTAAACTAACCTACACATGGAAAACCTACAAAGCCTAAGAAAAGCCTACGAAGGCTTTACCTAATGAAATCTATGAAAATATAATGAAAATCTACCCTAAAGAATGGTCTAACACTCTCAATATAACCCCATACCTATATTGTCTTATACACCCCAAACAACCTATGAATCATATAAACCCTTACAATAAATACATAATATTGAACAGATCTTATAATAGAACACTTGATCATTTGGCCAAATAAATAAATGTGTGATCGTCTAGAAATGTAGGACCCGTTGTGTGTGTAATAACCAAAAGGTTCTTTAATTGGTATATGATAGGAGTTAAATAATGAAGATAATTGATAAAGCTTTAAGGATTAAGAATAATTAATGAATTATACTCATAATTCATGTAACTAGGAAGTTATGTTATTTTAATAGTAAATTACAGTATAACTGTAATAATAAAAAAAAATGGGGGAGCGGTCGGGCCCCTCACACGCCCGGACCAGTGGAAGACTTTCCAACTATCTATAACTCTTCCTCCTAAAAGGTAGGGAAGGGTATTTATTAATGCACTCTGATGGTAATAAGGGAATGAGTATTCTCAGTTCCAAACCAAACATAAGTACATTTACTTCAACATTACAGTGGCTCCACCAGCCCCACGATGCTTCCGGTATAAATTAGTGTTTGCCAGAGGCAAACGGATCGGAACTGAAATCCCAGGATCACTCCGACACGAGAGCTTACTCATGGGCGATGACCCTTTCAGTCCTATATGGCGACATAGAGATCACCTGTGATGACAGTCCGATAGAGATGAAGATTTGTGTGATAGGGGATACCTTCCACACCCTGGAATTGGCCAAGCCATATAATGTTGATAATTGCTATATCATAACATAGCATTGTCAATTTAATATTATTTACTTAATACCAAGAATACTCAAGGTTCAAGTTACATCTGTTGATTAGGCCAGAGCCTAAGAACGAGTAGTCCAACCCATAGGTCGAGAGCTACTAAAAGTAATGAGTGCTATTGAATGAACTATAAGTCCAGTCAATTATATATAATATTATTGTTGATTAACCACATTGTGAATTAACCAATTATTTATTCAGAGAGATATATCTAAAGGAACTATAAGTCCTTTAAAAGACACTGATTAATCACAAGTTAACAACGTCTCGTGAAATAACCAGTTGGGTTTTCTATAAGTTTGAGGACACTAAGTCCAACAAGCTATTATTGTGTTGAGAGTAATAGAGATCTTTTGTAATATTTGTAGAGGTTTGATTAATCACATTGTGAAATAATCAGATTAAATAATTATGTAGCTTTATAAAGAGGACTATAAGTCCTAATTGGTTGTTGTCATCAGTACTGATAAATTACACATTAAAGTGCCAGGTCAATTATTATATATAGGTATATAGGAAGGACAATAAGTCCTATTTGTGTATGTTGTAGTAGTAGAGGCAATATATTGCATAATTATAATGTGAAAGATATAGATTAAATATATATTTGTATAGAAAGGACAGTAAGTCCCATACAATTATTGTAGCTGTACTATAGTTATACTATATCTACTTCCTTTTAGTGTCTTAGTAAAACCTATTTATTAAGAGGATTTCTCAGATAAACAAGTTTTAAATCATCATGATTAATTCCCTAAGAAATTAGGTCTTTAAATAATTATCATATCATTTAAGTATGTTTTCTTATATAAATAATTCTAATATTTCCCCTACAGTTATTATAAAATAATAGAAAATTATATAAATTTTTCTATAGACTTAGATATAGAATCATAACGTGATTCACCTCCCTTTTGTTTGACGTCTGTCACTTCAATGACGTATTGAATGACGTATTGATGTATCGAATTGAATTTTGATTATCTATCACAACTGTCAACGTAACAAATACTAGCAAGTTTGTTTATTTGTATTTGTTTAATATAATTAAATATAAAATCATCATATATCAACCGTAATATATAACTAAATTATCAGTGACATAAATAATCATGGTTTACACCAGAAATAATTAATAGTATCCAGTAATGCTGCAGTTTTATATTCATATCAGTAGCCAAGCTTACCCTCAAATTCAAGAATGAACAGAAGATTAGAAGCTTAACATTCCCATTGCAATTGTACTTGCAATAATATATACATACAGTACTAATTATCAAGAACATTCCTCAAATACATGTGTGGTGAAGATTTTCCCAATATGCTATCTATTTGATTTCCAACCTCTAATGTAAATTTATTAAAGAAGTGAATAATCAGTGTTAGTGTTTGCTTTATTAATATTTAAAGTAATTGTCCTAACTTGATATTAATAGGTTCATATCTCCTTGGATACAGCCCAACATATACAACTAACTCGATAATGAAATTTATAAAATACTAATATTATATTTTACTACTTGTATATCTCCATACTATTCCCATAAAATATTCAAAACATGTATATTAAATATAAATCCAGTAAATATTCACTAATATTAACCCTGTCTGAACTTGTCTAGTCAATATAACATGAACAAACAACACACATACAAACCTTATCGCCAGGACAACTTCCTTTCTAAATATGAGTAAAATACATAGCTTCACAAGTGTCATACAGTACCAATTTTATACTGAACCTCATACCTAGTTAAGAGTAACTATAGTCAGAGAATCTTTTAGTACTTTTATTACCATTAGGAAATAAATCCACACCTATAATATCAGCATAATTAAATATTATTAGTAATCAGTAATACACACAGAATTGTTATTATCAGCTTGCTTACTACAACAAAATCAATATTAAAGTTTATAATAAATCAAGACAAAATATCTATTTAAACAATACAGGCTTGTTTACCATAAACACCCCACAGTCACATGAATTTATCTAGTAACACAATTAATAATGTATTAAAAGTATTACATTCACATAATATCACTTGCAACAGTTAAGCTGTCTCTTTGTACATCTGGTGTAAAACAAATCCCCACATGTAGTCATGGATAATCAAATATAGACTAAGAATCATTAGTCTGGTCGACCGAGTAATGGTATGAAAACACTTCACCATGAAGCGTTAAGTATGAATAGATATTCTAAACCAACACTGTAGTAGTGTAATAAATACAAATATTTCATCATCATCATCGTCTCAACCATCACCAACCCACGACTGAACACAGGCAATTTCTACCGACTGACACAAGGAACGGCCCCACAATACACATAAAACAGTCACTCCAAACAATGGAGGTAGCCCACACCGCACTTGCATTCACAGGGTCGCCACTCAATAACCCCTCTCTCTCATCAATGGCTGTTTCCCCAGCAATGAGACCAGACCATAGTCACTTTAGTCTATTATCCTCAATAAATAAATACTTTATAATAACTAGATATGAAACTAGTTAGTATTGTAATAGTTCAATAGTTGATTCAATAAGTATTTTCCAAAACTGGACAATTAGAACATTGAATCTAATTGATGAAGTTCTATCAAACGACCATATAATTGGATTTTGTATATGAGTAGAATAACGTAAGTACGTAAATTATATTGATGTAAACTTTGTTCAAATGTGATTGCATTTAACGATATACGCATTACCTAAAGGTATATGGACTCGACTAAATACGTATTTTAATAGTTGTTGGGAAAAATATTAAGTATAGACTTTGCCTGTGATCACAGTCAAAAATCTAACTACGTAGTAATAAATGGAACAAGCTCACCGGATTCTCCAGTCTTCTATTGATTAATTTCACACACTTAATCGATAGTGATACACTAAGATCTCAAACCCCTTCATCGATCCGGTCCCTCCTAGATCTATATCCCCATTATTTTTTTTATTTTATTGCGCAGTTCCTAAAACACGACTCCCGCGCCATCTTTTTTTTTTTTTTTTTTTTTTTCTGGCGCAATTCCTAAAAAGCGACTCCCGCGCGCCCGCCGATCTGCCGGCTCTCCCTTTTTTTCTTTTCTTTCTATTCTTTCTCTAATAACATCATAGATTATGTCACCGAAGGGTAGATATTTCAATAATCAGATTTAGCCTATTATTCGAACTGAACTTTTCTTTAAATTCAATTTAATTATATGTTAACGTATTTTGGTATTTTATATTAAATTGATTATCGAATTTATAAAACTTTAAAGGCTCTCATAAACCTTATTAAACTGTGTTGTATGCATCCTTTTTTACATCTGATGATAAAAGGTAAACTATAATTTAGTTATATATAAAATATAATATATTTTTGTTTAATTTATTAAATTTTCTTGTGACATCCACTACACTTTGGAAACACATCAAAGGAGTTTCCTTTCTGTGTCAATATTTTATATATGGTAACGTCTTCTCTGTACGCTATTGTGAACCTTGACTTTAAAGTTTGTTTATATTAAATAGCTCAGTTTTCGTAGCGGTCACCCATAGGAACCCCTGTTTCTTTTATGTACTTATGGTATTAAACCTATTGTACTATAGGCGAACCGTCACAATGTCCACCCGTGCGAAGCCGGGACGGGCCGCTAGTAATTTTATAAAGGTATATTACATGCTCAGGATAATCAATGAAAATATAAATATTCTAAACACAGGAATAGCGACATTTAGCCATTTAATTAAAAAAAATACATATGTAGAGTTAATACGTGTTTGGAATGGTAAGCCCGCCTGCGCTAACGGGATACGCTGGCGGGGCACCAGTGAATGGTGATCGATGAGGATGAAAACAGGTCAGTTAGCCCATCATGATGAATTCATCTGGGTTTAACCATGATAGTTTCCAGGGGTACCGCGAGGAGGTCGACCTGGTTGGGTATATTGCTAACAATGGAATTCTCAGTCTCCATCACTAACAATCTCTTTCCCCCCTATATAAGAGTATTTAGAAGGGAGTAAAAGAAGTTGGTCGAAAAGGGGTTAAGCATTTATGGAAAAAAAGGCAAAACTGCAACACTGCAGTTGCAGAGGGGATATTAATCGGAAACTGCAGTGGTTTGGAAGGACACGGTCGTATACTCGTGTTTCTTTACTCTAGATCTGGACAGATCTCTCAGGAAAAACATCCCTGGTAGATTCAAAAAGAATAGGTTTTCAAATCCATTGTATTTTTTTTATTTGGATTTAAAAATTTATTTATCTATCATAAAGGATACACTTACAGATTAATTCTATAGAAATTTTATAAAAATCGGATCAGTAATTTAGTTTTTACATTAAAATAACTGGTTTTGTCATTATTGAAGATAGTTTTTTTTTAGAGACACAATCTATTATTATTGTAAATACATATGTACATAAATGTTAAGAAAATGTAAAGCAAAACTGACAGAAATATTAATATTTGTATTTTGCTAGAATCAAACCGCAACCAGGTTAGTAGTACGAGTAAAGCGTATTCGACCGCTACACTATCATTTTGATATTTCTTTTAAATATACAGGTAGTCCTGTTTAACCTTTGGAACCTTAAGCGTATTAAAATAATGTTGAGACTTGTATGATACAAATGGACGGATAAAATACCAATCATCGAGATGATCGACAGATTACATCCAAAGCTGTAGAAATATTACCAATAATTCTCGGAATATATTATATTATATAAAAAGAGTATTGAAGGAACTTTAATATCACTTTCTGTGTAATATATGTCGTATAATGTATCGTTGATTTTTTGCAATTTCCCACGTTATTTGTTTTTCTCGGCACATCGATCGTCGTGGATTTTTTATTTATGTTGACTAAAAAGAAGGGTAAAGGACAAACCTGGTTCACTAGTCCCCGCGTAGGTCTTTTGTACGCGTTCTCGTTCTCTCTTCAAAATATCCAACACTTTTGTTGATTTGCTTAAGTATCACTGTATGTTGCGCGGAGATCGCGGCTCATTGAATAATTCGCAACTAACGGAGATTTTTCGTGATCTTGGCGGAACTTGATCAGCTCGACACGCAGTTGGATTATAGACTGATTTTGTCCATCTACCCCCCAATGTGAAGAGATCGCTTTTAGCGATAAGGTCACCCATTTGTTTTCTCACTGTGATTATTACTTGAAATTTGTTTGTATCTATAGTAAATTTACTATTGTAATCTTTTGTAGGTAACAAAAAAGAATATGTATCTACAGAATATGATCAATATGTGCATACAATTTTATTTAAATCTATTCAGCTATAAGTAAGTGATCGATTTAGTCACCAACATTGAAACTATTTTATGTCTATTGTGTATGCATTTTTCTTTATGTATCAAAAAATAACCTAAACGCGAAGCAAAATTTTCTTATTCTTCTTCTTTTCTTCTTTATGTTCTTATTGTATAATTTTGCACTCGAAATTAAACGACTACTAATCAAATATGAATATAAAACATTTCGTTGTTCATACGTGTATGAGTGTTCACGATGTAACCAGAGGGAGACTTTGTACAAAAGTCGATTGCTTGGGTACCTCTGTCTCGTTCGTGTTTCAACCGTAAAACAGTTGTGTTTGCATGGCTGTGTTTCGGTTTGAAGGGTGGGATATGGCGTGAATTTACTGGTTACGGAGGAATAACACCTGAGTCCTCAGGAATGGCAACGCATGGGGGGTATCATGGGCGAAACAGTATACTCTGTTATGTCCATGGTACTGCTCATGTCTATAGGCGACGGTTACCACTTTCCATCAGGTGGACCGTCAGCTTGTTTGCCATTCTAAGTTATATAAAAAAAAAGTTTTTTTTTTTGTGAAGCAATCTACTTGTACAAATTCACATAAATCTGTTGACTGTTCCTGTTGACATTTATATTAGAAGTGAAATTCTTAATATGTCATTCAAAATCCACATCTGCCGGGGGCAAACAAACGAATCGGACCGTACCACTGTCGGACCATTTATATTTGGGGCCTGTTTAGACGCGCGGCCATACATCTCTGTCGGTCCGAGCCGTTTAACTGATTGCTAGCTGGTTCTTTATAATATTTTCTTCAGACATCTTCAAGAAAAGAAAGTTCTCGTTCCGTATGTGTGTGTGTGCGTGTATATGTATATATGTGCGTGTATATGTATATATGTGCGTGTGTGTGTATGCGTGCCTGCGTATGTGCGTGCGTACGTGCGTGCGTGCGTGCATGCGTGCGTGTGTGTGTGTGTGTGTGTGCGTGCGTATGTGTATGAGTACGTGCGGGTGTGCGAATTCGCGCGTGTGTGTGCGTGCGCGAAAAAACTTCATACGAGGAATAGTTGAGAGATTACGATGAAAGTGTACTCTAATTACAGAAAGCCAAAGGTTCACGTAAAGGGTCGAGCCGACGAGACAATCAGTTTAGTTTGAACAAAGAGATTTAGAGACTTCGACAAATGTAATAACAGACGTCCGGTGTCCGGTGTCCGTTGAACTAACGAGGGCACACTGAATGGAATCAGAGTGTATCACTGATAGCCATAAGCTTTTCCAATATACCATTTTGTATCTTGTCTATTCTCTCTATACTTGTATATATTGTATTTCACACATTAGTCCTTATTTTGTTTATTTCGAAAAGTCCATACGAGTTTTTCGTTTAATTTCGTATGTATATTACTACTGTCATTTAATACTGCATTAGTACACTTTCCCGAGCCATCAATCTCTGACCGTTACACCCATATCACCCATCGGGCAATTAACTGCAAGAAACTTCCAGCTTAGTGTTGACAGTTCGGTTACTCTGTTGGTAGTCGCACGCATACTAATGATAGGGGAATCAAACAAAATAATTCTAATCTACTAACCAGCCTTTGTTGGTAGCATGCGTATTAACGTGGTGGACTTAAACAAAAATATAACAGGGTCATACGTAGATGCGTCTATGGGTTTATCTACTTCTACATCATCATCATCATGTCAGCCTTTAACTGTCCACTGCTGAACATAAGCCTCCCCCTTGGGGGGTTTGCCAGTAGTTTCCACGCTTGGCAGGCAGATTGGCAACTACATTCAGACTTTAGAGATGTTTTGAGAGGGACGCCGCTGCCCATCCCTTAGTCGCCTCTTACGATTCCCACGGGAAGTTGCCACACTTGGCAGGAAGGTTGGCAACTGCAGTTAAGCTTCAGAAATGTTCTAAGAGGGATCCTGCTGCCCATCACTTAGTCGTCTCTTACGACGCCCACATGAAAGGAAGGGATGGACTATTGCCGCCGTGACCACACTTTGAACTGCTTCTACATAGTAATTCTATTTTTATTCTGTAAGTTGATTTTTAGAGATATATTATTGTATTCCATAACAGTATGTGTTAGAAATGTCGCAAATATAAATCGTAACAACCGTCCAGCCTACATTGGCTTGGCATTGGCATAAGGTATCCTCGGAAAGGTAACGAGAGTTCAGTGGCGCGTGAACGTTTCGTAACCTTGATGTTAGTTAACCCCTTGATAGAGTTATATAGTATAGAATAACTTGAAAATGTAGTATGATATCCTTTACCCGTGAAATCCGCATGATCAAATTGTACAAAAGCTGTTTGCTTGGATACCTCTGTCTCATTCGTGTTTTAACCGTTAAGAAGTTGTGTTTGCATGGCTGTGTTTCAGTTTGAAGGGTGGGATATGGCGTGAATGTACAGGGTACAGAGGAATAACACCTGAGTCCTCAGGAATGGCAACGCGTGGGAAATATCATGGGCGAAACAGTATACTCTGTTATGTCCATGGTACTGCTCATGTCTATAGGTGACGGTTACCACTTTCCATCAGGTGAGCCGTCAGCTTGTTTGCCATACTAAGTTGCATAAAAAATATACCATATCAGCCAGTTACTGTCCACTGTTGAACATAGGCCTCCCTCTATTGGGAGGTTTTGTCAGTAAATTGCCATGCAGGTGGGTTGACAACCGCAGTTGGGCTTTGGTGATGTTTTTGGACTGTGTTACTTGTTATTTCTTCATCATCAAGCAGATAAAGCCATGTTGCATATCATCATCATCATGATATCAGACTTTGATTGTCCTTTGTTGGAAGTAACCTCCCTCGCCAGTTTTAGTGATACGTATTTGCTTTTGGTGATATTTTAAGAGACATGCTGCTACCCATCTACCATCACCCATTATAGATTAGGTACTATTTTTGTACTTGTAATGAGTTCATAAAACAAGCATGGATTCTTCTTTTGAACATGAATATATTTGGAACTTCTCGGATGCCTTCAGACAGTGCATAAAGTAATAACTTTTTTTTAATAATAACATAATAATATGTTCTGTTTTGAAATTTCATTTGATAAGTAGCTATCTGGCAGTTTCTACATAATTACTCAACATCAGTCCGCAGTCGTTGTCTGCGTGACAGTTCAGACCACACGGCAAATATCGTCAATACGCGCCGGAGACACATGCGGTTTGAGTAATGTGGCAAAACGGGCGAGTTCAGACGTAACGAGCCACCTCACAGACGCTGTATGGCCCTTTAATTTAACTTTTATTCGTTCACGACCTTAATTTCAGTTGCGAAATTTGTTCATGCGCGAAATAGGTGCGGGCTTTGTTATTTACTCGAAACTGACAATTGTGGAGCTTGGAGAGTTTTTTGTTCTAATGGACCCTCGGAAAAGACACGAATATGGTTTGAGGAAAAATGCTTGTATTTTTTTACTGGTTAGTGGTTTAGAAGTATTTTGTTTAATTCCGCTACCTAATTGTAGCGGAATTGAACAAAATAATTAGGTGTAAAATAAGAGAAAGCTTTTCGACTTTTTCACACACACACACACACACACACACACATATTAGTTTTCTCAAATATACAACCGCTTTGTTATCTAACCTAACCAAAAGCAAAGTCGACCTGTGGAAATCCAATTATCCTGCTCTCACAGATTTTGTTTGTCCAGGTAAGCACCTGTCCTCGGATAGCGACTTGCAGTGGAAATCCCTTGATAGACTACGAACCTAGGTTAACTGCTTCTGGTGGAATGGAGTGTAATATCTCAGGAGACCTGTTTCTATTGAGCGCTATCGCAGGCCACATCCAACCTTCTGTCCCAGGGGTGAAAGGATTGTAAGTAATACGAACTACCAGTGTCATTGCTAACAATATACCTTGTAAGCTAAACCTTCGCATAGTTCCCCTTGGAAATCATTGTACGGAATTCCAGGTATATTCATCACGATGGGCTGACTTGCCTTTTCATTCTCACCTACCATCCTTCACTGGTGCTATACCAGCGTATAACTTTAGCGTAAGCGAGGTTACCATTCCATTATCATCCATTAAAAAATCACCTCCTTTTCACTCCTCTGTATCCTATACGAAGAGGGAGAGGGAAACCAGAGGGAAACTTTGTACAAAAGTCGATTACTTGGGTACTTTTGTCCTATTCATGTTTCTACCGTGAGCAGTTGTGTTTGCATGGCTGTGTTTCGGTTTGAAGGGTGGGATGTGGCGTAAATTTACTGGGTACAGAGGAATAACACCTGAGTCACCTGAGTCCTCAGGAATAGCAACGCATGGGGGTATCAATATACTCTGTTATGTCCATGGCACTGCTCATGTCTAAAAGCGACGGTTACCACTTTCCATCAGGTGGGCTGTCAGCTTGTGAATGGCATGTCAGAATGGCAAATTCTAAGTTGTATAAAAAAAAAGAAGGACCTGAAAAAGACGACTAACTGTACTATGGAAGTTGCCAAGTTCTCATCCCAATATATTGAGGTTGCCTACTGATTCAAAAGAAAAAGTGTGTGTGACTACTAAAATGTATTCCTGAGAACTGACGTAGACTTTTTGTGACTTCCACTTTTAATCATCAATCTCTAATTATTAACTAATAACTTTAAATACTTAAATTACAATATGAGTATATAAAATGCAATATAAATAATATGAACAATAAAATAATTATATTAGTATGTTTATTAATTTAAATTTATCATCAAATCATAATAAATCCCTGACTAACTCGAATACGAGTAAATTAATCCTTTACTGTTAAATAGTATAAGAAATAATATCTTAAATGTTCTTTATTTATTTTTTAGAAAGATCCAAAAACTTAAGTGGGTTCTAAATTCACACATATTATTTTTATGTCTATTTTATGGAATTACGTGACTGCATGGTTATTGTTTCAATGGATCAATAAATCAATAAGTATTATGTGATTTTCTTGTTTTACTCAAATACTAATTTTGGTACAACTATAATTGTTATTTTTTTGGAAGCAAATTCTTTAATTGTTTTTAATTTAAAAATTATCACAAGTATTCTAAAATTGTAAATAAAGCAATCTTAAATAATGCATTGTATACTAAGCTACTTCAAAATAAGAGAATTGAGACGCATTGTTGGAAATTAAAACGCTTTAACTAGCTTTCGGTTATCTTAAACGGTGAAATGTTTCAGTTAATAAATAAACTAGAAATCCGCCGTCCCAGTGATAAACAAAGGGCCTTTTGTGAGGAATGGAAACTTCAGTCCATTGTTTTGTGAAATCAAAAAAGTTTCTCGATCTTCTGTTAATCCTTGTCAGAGGCATTTTGTAATGGCGCGAATATTAAGCAGTCGTCTTATACAACGTCCCGTCTTTTATCTGTTAAATCCAAATAAATATCTTTAATCATATTGTTTTTGTGTTATTAATAAATATAAATGCTAATGGAAAAATGTTATTGTAATTTTAAATTGTAATTATGAAAAAATACAATACATGTTTGAATGATTCAGACGTGTGAGATTCGATTTTAAGCTCTCCGGATTACAAACAGGCGTTGTTCTACCGAGTTGTAGCAGTATGTAATAATACATATATGTAATGTAACAAATATATAATAATATGTAAATTTTATCAATACATACTACTGCTTCATTTACCTCTGTGTTAGGTTGACTGGAAGAGATCTCTCTAAGAGATAGGTTCGCCTTTGCTTACGTCATTTCTAATTGTTATTATTACTCTATGTTTTAGTGCAGTAATGAATATATTAAAAAAATTTAACTTCGTGTACCAGATGGCACATAGAGACGTCCGCGTCGTCGCGTCGCGGAAGGCTATTTTGAAACTAGAGGGCAACATCACCAGAAGGACAATTTATACATGTACTCGTATAATTTAAGGATGATATCCGTTTAAAAAATATTGACTATTGTTATTGAAAATTGACAGATAATATAGATGTTATTTTATTTAGTTATAAAGCCTCTCAATATTGTACACATGAAATCTTTTGCCATGCAACTGACAAGCTGTCAGTTAGAAAAGGGTTAAACAAAGTGTTATAACATATAAATACGGAAACATGTATGAAGTGGAAGTAATAAAAGTTACTTCTATATTGGTAACAGACACTGAAATATAAGTTTAATATCACAAGATATGATAAGTTTGGTAACTTGGATTAATTATTTAAGCATTTTCAAATTGTCCAGAAGGAGATTTTTTATAAAGCTGTCTCTGTAGATACTTATGACTCAGCAATTTCGAGGCCAAGTAATTTGCATGCGTACTATATTCTAGCTTCAAGGTGAGATATAGCAATGAAACTATATAATGATAGTACTGGGTCTTGAGGATCAACGTCTACATCTCTGGTTTTACAAAATATACTAATGCCCAAAGAACTAAATACATTAATGACTATTAAAAAAGTGGGTACAGTGAAATAACACCTAAGTCCTCAGGAATGGCAACGCATGGGGGGTATCATCGGCGAAACAGTATACTCTGACTATATGTCCATGGTACTGCTCATGTCTATAGGCGACGGTTACCACTTTCCATCAGGTGGGCCGTCAGCTTGTTTGCCATCCTAAGTTGTATAAAAAAAACCTTTTTTCATGTGATTAATAAACCTTATTATATTGATATGCTACGAATTAAAGATTCTAAAAGTATTTACTTATACTTTAATGAGGTAACAAGTAGTTCAAGAATACTTTATTCGATAAATATTTTGTTTTAAATGACAAAATTTTAAAAACATTTAAGCCAAACTACAAAAGTACATATATGTAAGGAATTTCTTTTGAACATTTATAGTCGGCTCTTAATATTATTGTCACAATTATTTACATTTGTGTAGATATTTAATTTCATCATGAAATAAATGAATTATACTTAAAGTAACATTGTATATCCCAACAAAGGGAGACTTAAATTAACCATATTAACGTAGTCCATTAAATCTTCCTTCATCGTTGCGTTGAGTGAAAAAAAATCTTGTTTTAATTAAAAAAAAAAAAGGTGCCTGAAATACATTTAAAACGTTCTTAGCCGTTATCCGGTTCATAATGGACGGTTATTCTCCGGAGCTTTCTTCAGAAAATTGCGTGGTGGCCGTTTCGACAAAAGGTAGGTTTGTTACAGCGTTATGGTCCTTCGAGCCGGATTCCGTTTTTAAAACTGTTATTCTCATGCCAATAATAAGTGTGCCCCTTTTGTTGGTTGGTTGTTTCGAAATGGGCCGCGTTAAGGAAATTATATTGCGAACAAGTGTGAGTTGCTATGTTTATTGTTATCGCTATATATTTTCCTAATACATTTACCACATTATTCTTTATATACCTGTATTATTTATTTATTTGTTTTACATAAAAATCCATAGCTCTTAAAAACATAACTTACATGTTAAGTCACTTATGAATACAGCCAATAACGGATATTTTTTTCATTTAAGAGTTTCCTCTTGTCGGTGCAACTAATTCCTGCATCTTCCTCCAGCCAGTTCTATCCCAGGCCATATCCTATACGACATGACACCTAGTGTTTCTTTTATCTGTCCCATGTAGTTATTCCTCGGTCTTCCTCTTCCTCTTTTGCCCGCTATTTTTCCCTCTATTATACTCTTAAAAAATCGTTATGTCGTATAAGGTGGCTCAGCATTTTGCCTAATTTTATTTATACGAATGAAAATTATAATTCCAAGGCAAGTTAAAGTGGATGTATGCAAGTAATAGTGCATGTATGAAAGAAAACATGTATAATAATGAGTGTTCATAAAGTCAGGTTAATTAATATATAAAATAATTAAAATCCATATTGCTACAGTTCAGATATTGACAGCAATGATTAAGTAATATAATTTCATGTTAACCAAATTGTAAAGAGGTATAAAAATTATTATTATTTCCTCATACTTATTATAACGAGTTATTATATCATGCAACATCTTTTAATAACACATCTACACAGAAATAGATTACCTGTAATGTATTATTGTGAAATATCATAGAGTAGTCTCGAGGCTTTCTTTCTCTTTTCATATAAACCGTGTTACACAAAAAAAAAAAACAACATTACGATCCATTCTATTTTTAGCCACTGTTAACTTTATCCATGGTAATTATAACCCCTAAAAGCTACTTTGCAGAGGCTTTGTTAGAAGTTAGTCTTGTTCTTGCCCTGGCCGCTTATACGAATAGATTGTTCAATGCAAATATTTGGTAGCGAGAGCAGGACGAGATGCGGGCTAGTTTGAATTTCAACTAGCCCTTCGTTAGCTATAGTCGGATTGATAGCCTGCCCTTGATGAATTTATGTAGTTTGGACCCACAGATTATCATAATGTAATATAGTCTTAGTTATGAATCTTGTTTCATATTCATTGAAATAGATTGAATCAGCCAGGTCTCAAATGTATTATTGTACCGCTGATTTATATTTATATAGCTGTTAAATATTTGGCGCTTTTTAATAAAAATAAAGAAATCTTTATTTAGTGCTTTATTTTACACTTAATTACAAATAAATATTTTAACAATAAACAAAAATTAACAAAATGTTCACGCTCACTATTTTACTTTATCCGAACAGTAAGTAGTTTACATTATTCTCAATTTCGTGTATAATATAATATATGTCATATATGTGTAAGTATATTTGTTATTTATATATATTTATTCGTTTATATATGTAATTTTTGTATATATGTGTATCAATAATTACTAGTACCGCATTCGAGTATTCTGACACTTCCCTATGGTTGACTGGGAGAGAATGCTTTCAGTATTAAGTCCGCCATGTACACATATTTGTATTAACGAATAAATAAATAAATAAAACAAAAGAAAATAAAGCACTAAAATGTTATCACTCATCTATAGGTATGCCATGCTCTTATGGTCATGACGCTGAATCGACATTAAATTGACACATATGAAATGGAGTGTTCTCAAAATTTGTTTTGTACAAAAAAAAATACCATTTCGAAAGTAAATTTAGATAAAAGAGAAAATCTTTGCCCTTCACTCACTCTGCCAATTTTTATTATTATTTTTAGTTTTAAAAGTGTTAAAACAAATTATTTTATGATTAATGTATTGTTTGTGTGTTTTAGTGTATGTGTTCGTACCGACATTGCGTAAAACTTAAAACTAAAAGTTTTAAGTTTTACGCAATGTCAATAAAAATTTACAATAAAATACCAATGAACTTAAAAGGTGAGGATGATTCTAAAAAAATTAAAATAGCTCTAAAAAAATATTTAATTACAAAAAGTTATTATACACTATAGGAATTTTTCAATGACAAATTTTAATTGTATTTGTACCTATTTGTTTCAATGTAATAATGTTTCATTTATGTTAATCGACGATACATATATATAATGTAAAAAATTAATTATGTACTTTATGAAATATTTATTAATGTGATTGCTGTGCCCTTCCATGGTTCACGTTGATTCTTTACTTTTAATAACTTAAGACCTATATTGTTACAATATGAAATAGCAATAGATGATTGAACTCAATTGAATTGAATTGAAAAGTATTTTAAGGTGAATTCCATAACTTCATATTTGTAGTAGTAGTAATATTTTTATTGTGTCAACATACTTAATTGTAAATGTGATGGACTGTTAGTAACGAGGACTCCAGTTCTTATTGCTAGTAACCAATTCTGTCAGATCGACTCCTAAGCGGAATTCATCTGGAAACCACTTCGATTCTAAGAGAATTAACCACGTTGGGTCAATTAAACTAACTTAATTGTGTGGAGCGAACTACCGATCCCATTGCTAGCATTATACCCTATCAGGTCGACCTCATGCCCTTCCCTGGAAACCATCGTGTTGAATTCCATGTATTACTCACGATGGGCTAACTGTACATACATTCCTTGTTATTTTCACTTATTATCTCTCACTGGTGCCCTGCCAGTGTATAACTTAATTTCATCTTCACTTATCCATCATATCACTGCTCATTGCTATGTCCAGTGATTTATGATATACCAATATTAACCGATAGCCCAGCCCGGGTTAAACAATTATCATCGTTAAAAAAAATAAAAAAATTCCCATGCATAAAACTATCCTATTACCAAGTAAAAAATAAAATAAAAAAATGGCTATTGAATCTAAATTACATTAAAACAGAACAACTACTTACATCTTATAGTTGAAGTGCCGTTATATATCCTGTTACACACACACACGCAAACGTACAAGCACACGCACACGCGCACACACACAGGCACACACACACACACACACGAACATGCACACGCACACGTACACACACACGTATACCCTCTCATACGCACATGCACACGCACACGCACACATTAATTTTCTTTCTTTTTTCTTGTTTAGTTATGTATTATTATTATATAATTTCAAATGTATTTTAATTTTCAAGTACAAAAATGATAAAACTGTTTAAAAACTGTAAATGGCAATAAATATGGACTAACTTAATTAGTCACTCACCGATTACTACGATACAGGCCTGCGAGCCTAATGCAGTAATCACTGTTTAGTAAATTGTGTACCCGCATTTTAGTTCAAATAAAGTTATTATTATTATAAAAAAAAAAATCTTTAAAAGCCTGTGTAATTGAAAGATACCGTTACGTTCGACAGTGAACATTCCCTAAACGTTTCAGTTGTCAGCAAATACTCGAACATAACTCAATAATCGTCCTATTTCCTTATTCCTGAGACATTTGCAAACGTAATATTGTCGACAGGCAAAAAATAAAATCTTGACTTACACCCTAATCGAATGTGGCCCATGAATTATTCAGCAGGGGTTATTGAATTATCTGAAGGGAATCGCGGTACACAATGTTATGGTGATGTTATGGGGACCGGATGTAATACGATGCTTTAAATGCTATTAAAATTTATTTTATTATTTCCGTGTCGTGTGGTTCTATTAAGGATATTTTAATAGTTCATAACATATCTAATATATAAAATTCTCGTGTCGCGGTGTTTGTTACCAAACTCCTCCGAAACGGTTTTACCGATTTTTATGAAATTTTGTATGTATACTGGGTAGGTCTGAGAATCGGCCAACATCTATTTTTCATACCCCTCAATGATAAGGGTGACCCAACCCCTAAATATTTTTTAATTTTTTTTTTTTTTTTTTTTTTTTATTTTTATTTTATTATGGTTTAGCATTGAAAAATACATATAAAATCAAATTTTCACGCTTTTACGATCAACCCCTGTTTTTTAATCACGATTTTTATATGCCGCAATAGGTTTGCAAGATGACAATCGAATATAATAATTGTAGTAGGATAAATCTTCATGTATAGTTCTAGAAATAATGTATATGGTAAAACAACGTTTGCCGAGTCAGCTAGTATTTTATATATATTTATAATATTTTCCCAGTAATGCGTCCATCTTAAAACATCACCAAAGCCTTATTGTTTTACCAGCCGATTTGTGTATACTCTTAACTAGTGCTGTGTACATCTTTAACTTTTTTTTTATACAACTTAGAATGGCAAACAAGCTGACGGCCCACCTGATGGAAAGTGGCAACCGTCGCCTATAGACATGAGCAGTACCATGGACATAACAGAGTATACTGTTTCGCCCATGATACCCCGCATGCAATGCCATTCCTGAGGACTCAGGTGTTATTCCTCTGTTGTCAATTGTTTACTGACATTATTGTACCTACATTTTTCATGCCATTGTTTCGACAAAACACGCACGCACATAACAAATTATTCCTAGCATCCGCATATACCGTGTTTTTGAACAAATAAATTATTATTGTTACAATACTTAGCTCCCCCCCTCCCCCTACTATATAAACCAGATGAATTGTCAATATTAATTAAACCAGACACCTGATTACGGCGTCCAAATCAAGTTTGCCGCCATGATAAACGTAATTAAAGCAAGTTATGTACCTATGTATATTGCATGTATGTACAAATTACAACATGTTTGTCTATTTACATAAATTAGTTTAGTGACTAATTCAAACTAATACAGTTATAGCAGGCTTGGTGAAATAATTTGCATGTAGAGTGGAGGATTTAAATTGAATAGACAGGTGCTTTATGGAATCTTACAACAATTTCATATACATTTTAATTCATAGACAAGATACTTTAATGATAAACACACATACATATAATAAGAAACGGCGAGATTTTTACTTCTAAAATGAAAATGCAATGGTAACCTTGTCTATGCCACCAGTATATGCTGATTGGACAATGACAGAAGCATTGATCCATGATCCATCCATACCAAGATGAATGAATGAGGATGAAGTCAGCTTAGTTGCTCCATCGCGTAGAATTGTCTTAGAACTTTACGACTCAGTGCAATCACTAGCTATAAGAGCCCAGGCTTACAAGCGGTAGCGAACCTTTGAGTCTTAGGAGAGATTTTGCCTCACTCTGCGTGTTCTAACGCTTGTACAATGGACTGTGCTCAGAGAAATTGTTCAATGTAATGCCCACGGCCACTTTCTATCATCGTACAGCTCGCCAACGACAGAGAGTTCACCCACATACCTTAGAGCCTGGATGCTAGCATAAATAAGCTGCTTATCGAGGTTTTTTCCAAGAGACAATAGCTAGGAGTTCTACAAAAAAGGGGTAGAAAGGTTTCTTCAGGGTCGGCAATGCGCGCGTAACGTACCTGGTATTAGAGGCGTTCATGGGCTATGGTAACCACTTACCGTCAGGAGGGCCGTATGCTTGTTTGGCAAAGAAACATACGTGGTCTTTTTTTCAGTACATGTAATTTACTAATCATGTAAATTAGTATTCATTATTAACAAATATTCGCTGTGTAGGCCCCGGCATGGAATAGGCCATCCCTTCCTATCCCGTGGGTGTCGTAAGAGGTTACTAATGGAGCGATGGGCAGCAGTGTCCCTCTTAAAACATCGCTAAAAGCCTAATTGCAGATGCCAACTTGCCTGTCAAGCGTGACAACTACTGGCAAAACTCCCCTTCAGGGGAAGGCTTATGTTCAGCAGGGAACAGTTAACGGCTGATATAATTAACAAATATGAATTGACAGAACAAAAAGGAAATCTGTTTTGAAAAGTAAAATAAACAAAAGCTTAATTAACTGTTAACTGTTCCCTAAATTTGACTGGGAAATAATGCTTTCAGCATTACTTCGCCTTCTTACCATATCTCGTACTTAAGGAACAAATAAATAAATTCTACAGTAAAATTATCCGCCCCATCCGCGACAGTATCTATAAATTTGCTAGATGCCCTCCAAGTTCGCTTTTAGATGGCCATTCAACGATATCGTTAAAGCTGTTGAGAGTACTTCTACTTCTCCTATCTTTCATCAGTTCGTTGCCTATTGAAGCCTAATCGCGCGTTACTTAGAATTACATCTATATATTTAGAATCCAATAAGTATTTTACTTATTAGTTGAACTCACGACTTCACTTACATATATTTTTTTTTACTTTTACTAAAAAAAACGTTTTATCTTTTTTTTTTTTTTTTTTTTTTTTTTTTTTTTTTTTTTTTTTATACTACTTAGAATGGCAAACAAGCTGACGGCCCACCTGATGGAAAGTAGTAACCGTCGCCTATAGACATGAGCAGTACCATGGACATAATAGAGTATACTGTTTCGCCCATGATACCCCCCATGCGTTGCCATTCCTGAGGACTCAGGTGTTATTCCTCTGTACCCAGTAAATTCACGCCATATCCCATCCTTCAAACCGAAACACAGTTATGCAAACACAACTGCTTCACGGTTGAAACACGAATGGGACAGAGGTACCCAAGCAATCGACTTTTGTACAAAGTCTCCCTCTGGTAATGGTATCTATTTATTGTATAGTTTATTATCGTCATCTTTTCAGCCATCATCAGTCCACTGCTGGACATAGGTCTTCCCCTTAGACTGCCATATGGAACGGTCCTGAGCTACTTGCATCCAGTGACAGTGGGAGCATCGTCCTATGTCCTATTCTATAGTTGATCTTGATAGATTATTACCTCACAAGATATCATCATTACTAATTTTCAAATTCAAATCCTAAATTAAGACTAAGAGCAGGCAACTTGTGAGCATTGTATTATATATGTATTAGCTTCTCAACTAACTTTTGGGTCTCAATCTAGTTTTTTTTTGATGGATGAAAATGGTATGGTAACCCCGCCTGCGCTAACGGGGTACGCTGGCGGAGCACCAGTGAAGGGTGATAGATGAGAATGAAAACAGGCCAGTTAGCCCATCATGATGAATTCATCAGGAATTAACCATGATAGTTTCCAGGGGGAACCGCGAGGAGGTCGACCTGGTTGGGTATACTGCTAGCAATGGGATTCTCAGTCTCCATTACTAACAATCCTTTTCCCCCCTCTCAATCTAGTTCATACTATTGTTTTTCTATAAACATTTCTAATATTATTGATTGTAACCAGTTATGTATACCTTTAAAATAAATAAACAAAAAAGTAAATTATCAGTTCGGTTGTATTTTTTTATGTTCTTTACGTCATAACTCCGTCAGTTTTAAATTGATTTGGCAAATTCATTTTTTAATTGAATAGATATACTTACATATTGGTTTATCCAAAATTTTATCAGAATCGGTGCCGTAGTTTAATTTTTAAATAGAAATAACTGGTTTTGTCACAATTGAAGTCGGTTTTTTTGGAGCACAATTTTTATTCATTAAACAGTCTTATATTTGAATTTAGCGGCGAGATCTGAGACTAATTGTACTTAAGTAATAATTTCAAAGTACTTGTGGAAAATCTAGGTAGTTTTATTAAATTTATTATTATAATATAAATTGATCTTAATTTTTATACTTTATCAATAGGACATTTATACATAGTGGTGTCCTAAAAATTTTACCTTATGCATCATGTGTTACATGCTGAGTTAACATAAACGTCACCAGAAGAAAACTGTGTACAAAAGTCGTTTGCTTAAGAACCTCTGTCCTATTTGTGTTTCTACTATGAAGCAGTTGTATTTACATGGCTGTGTTTCGGTTTGAAGGGTGGGATATGGCAGTGAGTTTACAGGGTACAGAAGAATAACACTTTAGTCCACAGGAATGGCAACGCTTGGGGGGTATCATGGGCGAAACAGTATACTCATTTTATGTCTATAGCCGACGGTTACCGCTTTCCATCAGGTGGGCCGTCAGTTTCTTTGTCATTCTAAGTTCATAAAAGAACGTAACGTGTCAGTGACGGAAATCAAGTAAACAATGTCGCCAAGATTTTCTTTTCTCCTGACATGAAACACAAATATTATTTGCATATCTTACGTTATGATAATACGACGACTGTACTGGCATTGCCGTGGGCGACCTTTTATTGAACTACCATATAACTGTTAAAGCCAAAGTGTCGACATATAACCGCTTACCATAAGATGGACCGTATGCTTGTTTGCCACCTCAATGGTATAAAAAAAATATTTGAAATATTATCATCTTCCCCAATTTTTTGAAATAAAAGTAATTTTGCCCAAACAAGAAGATTAAGATGTATTTTTTATACAGTCATACCAAGAGAGGTAGGTGATAACTGGAACGAGGAGCTTTCTCAAAGGGCTGTCTCATGATTCGAAAGTAATAACGCACCAAAACACTCCGTATTGATTTGCCACAGAGTTCTTTAGCGATTCCGCAGCACGTCACATGGTGTTATCGCTTGTCACGGTAGAGTGAACATCGCGAACGAAAAATATGATGCTTCTCACAATATTACACCCCTCCCCCCCTCCTCTGCCTACCAAAATATGAGTACACATCGTAAAGTATGTTGTGCTTATGACATGTGTATTGGTGAAACTGGGAGCAAATAATTCAAGGTACACGAATATAAACAAAAAAATAACGTCTTATAATTGTATCACTACATACAAACTTGATATAAACATTTTATTTAAATATAGTAGTAGTATAATTTGCACCAATTTAAGTCAATTGTGAAAAGACTATTCGTGGGCCCAAGGGCTTCAACTTAGACTTTGTACAAAAGTCGATTGCTTAGGTACCTCTGTCCTATTCGTGTTTCAACCGTGAAGCAGCTGCGTTTGCATGGCTGTGTTTCGGTTTGAAGGGTAGGATATGGCGTGAATTTACTGGGTACAGAGGAATAACACCTGAGTCCTCAGGAATGGCAACGCATGGGAGGTATCATGGGCGAAACAGTATACTCTGTTCTGTCCATGGCACTGCTCATGTCTATAGGCGACGGTTACCACTTTCCATCAGGTGGACCGTCAGTTTGTTTGCCATTCTAAGTTGTATAAAAAACAAATCTCACACTTTAAACCGAAATATAGCTATGAAAGCAGAATTTTATAACAAAGTTTCAATCTCTCTCTCCCTATCTATGGTACTGATCATGTCTATAGGCGACGGTTACCACTTTCCATTAAGTGGACTGTCAGCTTGATTGCAATTCTAAGTTGCATAAAAAAATCCGGTTTAATTTTGCAAATCTTTTAAAAATACAATCATCATATCAGTCGTTATCTGTCCACTGCTGGACATAGGCCTTCCCTATGGACTGCCATAAAAAACTGCCCTGAGCTTCCAGCATCCATTGACTTTCCTAAAAATATAATACATACTCTTAATACGTCTTTTCTTTATCATCAACGTAAATTGAGCTATTTATATACATTAATACTTGATAATATACAACACAAATGCATCATCTCCAATTATTGTATGCAATCTACTCCATCACTCAAGAGGGCTTTAGTAAAACAAACTCTATAATAAAGCATTAAGATTGATAATAGCAGCGTAGCTTGTTACGATGATGTAAGACCGGTATACATCATCCGCAATTATTGGCGGGTGTACGCTATTATGCAGTAACGAAGAGAAACGAGCCTCGTACGTGGCTTAGCTATCACTGAGTTTATAGCAGGTGGTGAAAGAATTATGTTGCCGAACTATATTGGCTACCTTTTTCAACAGATTTATAAAAATAGCTTTTTAATATGACTATATTTTATATATGATTTCGTTATATTATTTTTTTGTATGTGAGTATGTTATGTGTTGGGAATTTAGAAGCAATTTTAATTATGTTTTTAATAGAACTAGAAAATTAAGAAAAATACCACGGTGTAAGCCAACAGCCGTTCGTTTAATTTTATCATAATCTTTTATTAGTCCAAGTAAAGTTTTAAAATACTAACTTATCTCCGTGCGAAGCTAGAACGGGTTGCCAATAACATTATAAGGTAATAAAGCCGCCTTTATTTAAACTTATATGTGTTTAAATTTTACGCATATTATGGTGGATTTTAAATAGCATCCTTTAAAAGTAGTAAGTATCAGTGAAAATGGTTTTGATAAAATAACTATGGGATCAATTTCTCAATCAATTAATCTGTTTACAACTGATGGAGTTCTGAGGCAACAAACATAAAAGAATACAATCGAAATGAGAACCTTCTTTTTTTAAATTGGTTGAAAATTAAATAAAATTCAATTATCGAATTGCTGCGTCTATTTGGGTAATTATTTTATTATTGTCAGGATAAGGTTTACATTAAAAAAAAAAAAAAAAAAAACAGGAAGATTTGGTCTCATTAGTGAGTGTATACGTGCGAAGCCGGGACGGGTAGCTAGTTTTTCACAAAGAACAATTACAAAATATTTATGCCTACCATACCAATAGAGCTCGTCCGGCCGTCAAGTTAACGTACAAGCTTGACAGCTGAACGCGCCGTATTTCGTACGGAAAATTCTAAATTTTTTTTGGTTTTAACTCAAATTTTTTCGAAAAAAAAAGTTTAGTTTTATACGTGAAACACTCCCAATTATTTTGATATCTCCCTGCAATGTAATAATGCGATTAACATGAAGTTTGTTTATTATTTGTGTATGTAGTTGTTTATAACACATATAGGCTTCCCAATAGGGGGGGGGGGGGGTTACCAAGTTGCCATGCTTTACAAGCGAACAACGCTTGGCGACCGACAACGCTTGGCGACCGCAGTTAGAATTTGGTGATGTTTTAAGAGAGGCTCTGTAATCTATCCTTCAACCACTTAGTTCTTTTAGTCGCCTATCATAATACCCACGGAAAAAAGTACTTTATTTTTATTTTATTTATTTATTTAAAATTTAATGCACAGTAAAATTCTATGTACATTTGGCGGAATAAACACCGGACGATGTTTTCTACCAGTCAACGATTGGGCAAAGCGAGAAATATGTAGGCGGTGCATTTATGTTAGTCAATCATACACGGGCTTCTAAATGCACAAGGACCGTGTTATTTTAGACATAGTACAAGTAACCATCTTATATGACAACGATTTTTTAAAGAGCATAGAAGAGGAAAAAATTGAGGGCAAAAGGGGAAGAGGAAAACCAAGGAGTAAATACATGGGACAGATAAAAGAAACACTAGGTGTCATGTTATATAGGGAGGTCAAAAATATAACTTAGAATAGAGCTGGCTGGAAGTAAATGCATGAATTATTTGCATTAATAAAAGGAAACAATTAAATGAAAAGAAAAAACAAAGACATTTAAGTAAATAATAAATACAGATAATGTTACTAGGTTTCTATAGAGTAACTATTGAATTTCTAGCGAATTCTTCTCAGTAGAAGACAACGTCCCGACTCAAGTAATAGAATCATAAAAAATGTCAATTTAAAAGAGCTCGAAAAGAAGCCTACTTGAATAAAGATTATTTGTATTTTCTATTCTTATAAAGCATTATATTTATTCTATTGTATATTTTGCATTATGCACAATATTAATAATGATATTGGACTCGTTTGTTAATGAGGGAGGGAGACTGTACAAAAGTCGATTGCTTAGGTACCTCTGTCCCATTCGTGTTTCAACTGTGAAGCAGTTGTGTTTGCATGGCTGTGTTTCGGTTTGAAGGGTGGGATATGGCGTGAATTTACTGGGTACAAAGGAATAACACCCGAGTCCTCAGGAATGGCAACGCATAGGGGGTATCATGGGCGAAACTGTATACTCTGTTATGTCCATGGTACTGCTCATGTCTATAGGCGACGGTTACCACTTTCCATCAGGTGGGCCGTCAGCTTGTTTGCCATTCTAAGTTGTATAAAAAAAAGAACAAATATATTTTAATACGAAGCAACTGTTGGCTGAGTAACATTTTGAAGCGAACACTGAGTATATATTTAGAAAGCATAGGAAAGCTTCTGCAATAAATAATTATTATAACACTAGATGATACCTGCGATTTTGTCTGCGTGATATTTGGTATTCCTGTTTAGTATGTATCGATGTATGTACCTACTTATTTATTATGTCTGGGAATACTGGACCAAAATTAACAAATGACGTGTAGTTCTTACTATTAGCCTTAGGTTAAAACGATCTAGTTAAAATTTAATACAAATTAATATTGTGCAAAAATTTTATGGGGTCCTAGTTACCTTTATTAAAGAATTTATTTAGTTGTGTACTAAGCTGCATAAGTTACTATAGTTTTTTAACTATACCACAAGAACTCTTTAATATTCCGTGATTAAAAGTATCTGAAATGTTGACCGAGGATGTAAGGTACCTCCATGCAAAATTTCATTTAAATCAATCCAACAGTTTCGGAGTTTAAACCCGTACAATCAGACAGATAAAAAAAAATCTGGATGTGTTCTTTTTCACTTCTAACATCCCCCTGACTCGGTTTTTAGCGTTTTTTTTACTACGTACAGACATTCGACCTCTACATTTTTATTACATGTATAGATAACGTCTTAGTTCAGCAAACTAACAATATATCACAATCATTACTATGCATTTATGGTGTTAATGATATTCTTATCTATGTGTCTATATGGCCAGTTTCTTCGACCCGGCCGACCCGCCCTAAAAGGGTGCTATATTGCATTACATAGAAAAGCCCAAGCCGAGCTTCGAACCTACAAAGGTGTCCCTACTTCATATTCATATTGCTTTCAGTATAGTCGTTACATACTCTAAATCTTTCATGTCTACAGATGATGGTTACTACATTTAAGGAAGGGAGACTTTGTACAAAAGTCGATTGCTTGGGTACCTCTGTCACATTTGTGTTTCAACCGTGAAGCAGTTGTGTTTGCATGGCTGTGTTTCGGTTTGAAGGGTGGGATATGGCGTGAATTTACTGGGTACAGAGGAATAACACCTGGGTCCTCAGGAATGGCAACGCATGGGGGTATCATGGGCGAATATATACTCTGTTATGTCCATGGTACTGCTCATGTCTATAGGCGACGGTTACCACTTTCCATCAGGTGGGGCGTCAGCTTGTTTGCCATTTTAAGATGTATAAAAAAGAAGGAAATTACTAGTTATTATTAGTTTTAAGCAATCTAATAAATCATCATCATTTCAGCTTTTAACTATTCACTGCTGAACATAAGCCTCCCCTTTGGGGGGTTTTGCTAGTAGATGCCACGCTTGACAGGCGGATTGGCAACCGCAGTTAGGTAGGGGGAAGAAATTGCTAGCAATAGGGTCTAACAGCCCCATTGTTAGCAATATACCATATCAGGTCGATCTCCACGCGGTTCACCCTGGAAACCATCGTAGTTAATTCTTGTGCATTCGTCACGATGGGCTAACTGACCTGCTTTCATTCTCACCTATCATTTATCACTGGTGCCCCGCCAGTGTATACCGATAACGCCATTTTATTTTCACAAAAAAAAAACCGCAGTTAGGCTTTGGAGATGTTTAAGGAGGGACGCTGCTGCCTATCCCTTGCCATCCCTTAGTCGCTTCGTGGGACCCCAATGGGAAAGGAAGGGGTAGCCTATTCTATGCCGGGACCATACGGGAATCCAATAAATGGTTACAGTATATTCTGTGAAGTCCATGATATCGCTCATAAATATCTATAGAAGATTTTTTTTAATGGGTGATAATGGAATGGTAACCCCACCCGCGCTATCGGTATACACTGGCGGAGCACCAGTGAATGATGAAAGATGAGGATGAAGCAGGTCAGTTAGCCCATGGTAATGAATTTAACAAGAATTGTTCACGATAGTTTCCAAGGGGAACTACGTGAGGTCGACCTAATAGGGCATATTGGTAGCAATGGGGCTGTCAAACTTCATTGTTAACAATCCCTTTCCCCCCTATAGACGATGGTTACCACTATTCCTCAAATGAGCTGTCAATTTAGCTATTTTATGTTGACAGTGACCGTTTACCATCACACAGATTGTATACTTGTTTGCAACGAGTACCTTCGTAGTGTAAAAAAAATATATATTGCATAAAAAATATTTCTTATAAATTGACTGTTCAAAATATACTTTTATTAATGAACGGTTGCTCAAGTCAGAATGTAATATTATGTAATGTCAATCTAAAATGTCATTACCAATTTCCCTTTTAATATTTAAAGATATCCGTGATGCAATGTTACATGGGTTGTTTTACATAAATAAGGCTCAAATTAGACAATTTAAGAAGCGAAATTTTTTGAATTGACTCAGGTCTGGATTTTTTTTACAACACAGGGGGCAAACTAGCATGCGGCTCACCTGATGGTAAGTGACTACCGCTGCCCATGATCACCCACAACACCAACGGATGTTCAGGGATTTTTCTTTATAATGGACAACAAGGGAATGCTAACCATGTCCGCGCTAACGGTATACGCTGGCGAGGCGTAAGAGATATTAGGTGAGGATGAAAGCAGAGCAGTTAACCCATCGTGATGAACACACTTGGAATCCAGTGTGATGGTTTCCAGGGGGGCCTGTTGAAGATCAACATAGTTGGGTGTATTACTAGCTATAGGGCCGTTAATCTTCATTGCTAACAATCCCTTCCCGGATGAGGGAGGGGGAAGTGTTCAAGAGTGTGCATTCAGATGTTATTTGCCTGATTTCACATAACACAGAGTATCGTAACTTGGAGACCAGGTGATTGGTGTAATACTGTAACATTTTTACTTTTTTTTTGTATTATCATCACCTAATTTTTCCACGCCACGCAATATGAACTCAACGAGCTGCGAACTGCGAACTTGACCTTACTATAACAAAAGTTTGTAAGGTTCCGCTCTCTCCGTTGGTAATGCTAACGAGAACGGACGAGCGCCTCGAAATAAAGTACGAGCGAAAATTGTGAGCTCATAATATTACGGCATCACTTGAGATAACTTCTAGCAATTTTGTTACGACAGCACTGACATCGAAATATTGTAGGCATCTCTGTTATTTTTAGCTTGTACTCTAATGCCAAATAAAGGAGAATATATAGTTTGGATTGTATAGTTAAACTTTTTGAAAAAAAGCAACTGCTGAGTTTCTTGTCCGTTTTTCTTGGCGGAAATTGCATTCCGAATGGGCGGTAATGAAAAAATGACTATTCAAAAATGCTTAAATATAAGTTTATTTGTATAAAAATATTTCTTTCTTTCTTTCTTTTAATAACATTTTCCACATGTACGGTTATGGATTACTGTTACCATTATTACATAGTAATAACATTTGATTTAAAAAACTGGTCATCTTTACTTGAAGTTCCATAATTTTCTCTGTCATTATTCTTATAAATATACACTCAAATTTCGTCACAAGTTTCATCTCTAAAAGAGACAATTAATAATTAATTGAGGTTAAAATCCTAGTGTCGACAACACATGCATACGCATTTTATATTATATGTATAAAGGTGGAATGGTGCACCGTCAATGGCAGTAAATGTACTAGGAACTGTGATTACCATTATGGATTGTGTGAAGGTTCAAACTTAAGGGTAGGTAATAGTTAACTATGTAAGTTTCCATAGTTAACTATATACTATATAACTTGTAGTTACAACTACGATCTTTATTACTAATAATTCCTTTCTTTCATCACTATTGGTTGGGTCTTAAAGGCGTCAAGAGGTAGCAAAACAATATCGCTTTCACGTTTATAATAATAACTACACAGTGATCGCCAGTGGTCGAAATTCGACAATAACATGTATTGTAATAAATTAATTTATTATGGTTATGTTCGACAATCGGTAAGACTATGGACAAATAATATTAAAGACAAACAATATTAATCTATCTTTAACTTGACCACTGATTTTAACACAAAAAAAAACAAAAGAGTACGTATGCATGTGTGTGCTTAATAAATGATAATGTGTGCAATGTTTTTTTACTGATTTAATATATTGCATCATTGTAACGCATAATTAAAAAAATTAGCATTCTGCACTCCTTCTCTATACAAACTAAAAGAGTAAGAAATTTCATACTCCTCCGTTCGCGCAAGTTTTGTAAAAAGGGGAACAAAATTTTTGCTTTACTTATTAATATATAAATAAATAAGCATAGTAAGGACTTTAGAACTGTTTCATAATATTTTTTTATCTCCCAAAGTTGTTGGTATACAAAAGTCGAGGTGCATTGCTGAAAGAGCCAGCTGCATTCAATTGGAAATTGGATTTTCCAAGTTTACTTGAGTGTAAAAGTAGTTTAACCTAATCTTGTGTTGACTCGTGTACTAAAACAATTTAGCTTAGAATTAACGGGCAATCGTGCTAATTGAACTCGGGGAGTAAATTGTGAATGTTGTAAATTTATGACGCTATGTTAAACAGTAATTTCACTGTGGGTACGCAATGTTAACTGCTGAAGACTATTTTTTTTATGCAACTTAGAATGGCAAACAAGCTCACGGCCTACCTGATGGAAAGTGGTAACCGTCACCTATAGACAAGAGCAGTATCATGCATATAATGCGTTGCCATGCCTGAGGACTCAGGTGTTATTCCTCTGTACCCTGTAAATTCACACCATATCCCACCCTTCAAACCGAAACACAGCCATGCAAACACAACTGCTTCACGGTTGAAACACGAATGAGACAGAGGTACCCAAGCAATCGACTTTTGTACAAAATCTCCCTCTAAAAAGTATTCCAATAATTCGTCATAGTAATCCACTTTTATCGACATGAATATTAATTAGTATTATCTCCACAAAAGGCTTCGGATTAATAAAATAATTATACAATTGCATCATTGGTTTACAATTATTGGATCGGATTTGAAAATGAATAATATCGTTGAAAACTATTCGATTTTGGATTTAAACATATATCTCTTCTAAACTCAATAGTATTTTCTAATGTATATATATATATATATATATATATATATATATATATATATATATATATATATATATATATATAATACTCTTCTTAATCCAAAGGTTGCCTGCAAGAGATCGCCGCCCATTGTTTCCTTAGTGTAATATTTTCTTGTAACTGTTAGTATTTATAACAAGTTTACTATTGCAATCTTATGAAGGAAACAATAAAGAGTATCTATCTATCTATCTAACGTAGGCAAGGTGACCATTCAATTATTATCTATAAAAAAAAAACTGACATTTCATTGCTATATCTCATCACTCAAATACATACAAACTTGCTACTTAATGAAAACAGAAATATCCATATAAATGACTTTATATAAATAGTTTGATTCGATTTTTAATTAAAAAAATAGTTCTAATAATGTTCATATTGTATTAATTGAATATACAATTATAAAATGGAGACTATAATATGCTTTCTATACAAAAATGTATGAATACGTTGAATGGAATGTGGATACAGTACGGCAGAAAAGCGGCGTCAGGAGCTTATTACGTTAACGAAGACAAACTGCGGTCGGCTTGACGCGAATATGAACTGCGCGGTGCTCACGACCCAAGATACGAGCGATGTAGAAAGATTTTTATACAAGGAAGCCGTCAGACAAGCATACGACCTGCCTAATGATGAACATTTAAACCGGAGTAAAAATGCAATGTACCAACGCTGTATTTTTTGTTTTTAATTGTAGATTTTTTTATAATACAGAGACAAACGAGCATGCAGCTCACCTGATGGTAAGGAACTAGAGTATCCGCAGTACCAGAAGAATTGTATGTGTGCTGCCGGCCTTTTAAAAAAGAATATGCTCTTTTCTTGAAGGTTACAATGTCGTATTAGTTTGGAAATACTGTTACTGATAGTTGATTCCAAAACGTGGTTGTGCGTGGAAATTTGAAAAATGTACGATGGAAGATTGCCACTCACCTAGATAGTTGGAATAGAATATTAGTTTTTTATTACCTAAATAAGATTTCATATTAATTCAAAACATTGGTTTTTTTTTTTATTTAATTATTAATAAAAAATAAACAAATAACAACATTATTTAACTTTATATCGTTGTAAGTAGTAATTTATTTAAGTAAAATAATTTTTTTCCAAATTAAACTATTTCCAACATGATTTAAAGGAATGTGGTAAGACAGACATATAACGCCGATCTCAAATAGATATGAGAAAAGGAAGAGAAGAAGTAAAGTTTGATCTGGAATAACAAATTACAATGAAACTTTCATAATGAATTAAAACTATTTGATTCTAGGCCTAACATCGTATTTATCACTAATAAAATTACAATTGAAGTATCTTCCAATATAACAAATATTAAAAAATAACTCGCTTAGTGCCTTTTTAAAAACTCTTAGAATAAATACACGGCTATCGAGCATCGACAGTATCACGCTATTCGCTTGCCCTTCCCGTCATACGCGATTCCGTTTTACTTTCACATACATAATTTATCAATCATTTACCAAAAGGTTCCTTTGTGAAATCCTACATCGTTATACACCGATTTAGGATTTCACACCGTCAAATTGTTTCATGGATAATGAAAATTGCGCTCAGTAAATTTTACACGATTTGATTGCGTTCAGCAACGCATTGTGATGTATGGTGAAGGTGTTTATGAATCATTGAAGTATACCTTTGTGTTCATTATTAATGATCAAGTCTGTTATCTCCCATTTCTAAGGGATTTTCGGAAAATCCCTTCTTAGTTCGTGCTTAAAAGGAAACCCATATTACAGTTTCACGTTTCTGAACCATGCAGTTTTAATCGTGCATTGGTATGTTAATCACTTTTATTGAAAGTTTATAATTTTTTAATGTTATTAATCCTAACTCAAAAATTCCATTATTATAGTAATATTTGAAGCTCTCTTATGTATTCACACATATTTTCTTAATTTAGTTTTTTAGTTTACATAGTTGATTTTTTTAAAAACAGCAACAGCTGAGTTTCTCGCCCGTTTTTGGCTGAAATTGCGTTCCGAATGGGCGGTAATGAAAAGAATGACTATTCAAAAATGCTTAAAAGTTTACTTCAATAAAAGTATTTTTTATTTTTTATCGTTTGCATTATTAAAATGCTCCTTCAATTGGGATTTGGCTTGCACTGGATTCTGCCTACCTTGCAATGGACTACAATGGACAAAGCCTAGCCGAAATGATTCTTAGCTACTCTGAATATATTTCTTTTTATACATAATACTTATATTATTACTCATATGTGTTTATTATTTGTTTGTATCGAGAGAAGCTTATAGTTACAATAACTTAATAATTAAATATATATAACAATAGTAAGCCAATTAAAAGCTACCACATATTATTAACGAAAATTGATATTAGGTATAGTCTAAACAATGAATAGGCAAATACATTATTCACCATATTTGCCAGAGGGAGACTTCGCACAAAAGTCGATTGCTTGGGTACCTCTGTCCCATTCGTGTTTCTACCATGAAGCGTTGTGTTTGCATGGCTGTGTTTCGGTTTGAAGGATGGGATATGGCGTGAATTTACTGGGTACAGGGGAATAACACCTGAGTCCTCAGGAATGGCAACGCATGGGGGGTATCATGGGCGAAACAGTATACTCTGTTATGTCCATGATACTGCTCATGTCTATAGGCGATGGTTACCACTTTCCATCAGGTGGGCCGTCAGCTTGTTTGCCATTCTAAGTTGTATAAAAAAAAATTCAAAACATTGAGTGAATAATTTGTGACGATTTTTCTTAAATAACTGGTGTTACTATTAAAGACAGTAGAAACAGTTTCTTCTATACTGGGTGTCAACCAGTGGAATATTAACAAGTCTGAATATTATCTAATGTATTAGTGTATGGCCATGTGGTCCCGGCATAGAATGGACCACTACCCCTTCCTTTCCCGAGGGTGCCGTAAGAGGCGATTAAGATAGGACGAAGGATGAACGGCAGCGTCTCTCTTAAAACATCTCCAACGCCTAACTGCAGTTGCCAAACCGCTTGCCAAGCATGGCAACTACTGGCAAGACCCCCAAGGGGAAGGCTTATGTTCAATAGTGGACCGTTAAACGCTGATATAATTATATTAGTGTAATTTTATCATGATGTGCCCATCATGATTTGATTTCACCCTCACTTATCGTCCATACGTAAGTACATAAACTTTCTCTTTGACCAATTCCTAAACAGCTGTCACTCTCTAATTTTTGATCCGCCTTTTAACCGATTAAATCATTAAGAGCATCTATTAGCACAACAGTTAAACAAACACCTAACTCCATTAATTCTGGCTAACTTTGACAGCATCTGAACTTAAGTATTGCTCCCAAATGAGTATAGTTGAGGAGTAACGACCATCAGCACACGCTTTAAGTTTAACCCTGGAATGTATAGCTCGTTAATCTTGACTGACCCTTCCGCGTCATTGGACGGTAATGTTCGCCGTCGCTCGCGGCCGTTCAACTATGTTACACTCATATGGAAGCATTGAATTGTGAAAATTGCTTGATGGATGAAGTTTTAACGGTACACTTGGCTATTCTATAAAGAGTAACGCTATATTTATCGGGTTGTCATTTTTAGCGTATTTTATTTCCAGAATATCTTGAGTTATATAAGCAACGAACATCTGCTGGCACCGTCCAGAATACTCAGACCCAAGTTGATTCAGAAAAGTTTGTTTCCTGAATTAGTAAAAATTAAACCCGGTATCTCTATTACAGAGTACAAAGGCATACCTTAGTCTTCAGGAATAGCATGAAAGTGTGGCGTCTGTAAATAAATAATGTAAATATTCATCTCATAGCCACTTGTCAACATCATTACTTTCTTTTCCATCAAGTAGGTTAATTCAATTGTATATAGATATTTCACCTCTTTCTATCTTTCGCACTGGACATACAGACATGACAGCGACGTTTACTTCTCACATTCATTTCTGCTGTCATTCTCTCATTATATAAAAATCAATAATATAATCAAGTTAGTTGTTACTTATTTCCTCCAAACAACTACATTGGTGACCTACCGACCGCAACACGGATCATAAAAAATGGAACAACAGACTAGCGGAACCGACACATACCGAGTAGGCGTCAAGATTCCACCATTCTGGCCTGAAGAACCGGAGGTATGGTTTGCGCAAATTGAAGGTCAATTTATTTTGTCAAACATTACGGCCGACAATACAAAATTTTATTACGTGATCAGGCTCAAGATCCTGAACTACAAGATCTCCTCAAAAAAGGTTCAGCACTTGTCTTGGAAAAGGTTGACGGAAATATATATTGCGACATTTCGACGGAATATCCACGACCATATTTGACACCAGCATTTCGACGACTGGCATTCGAAAAGTTGCATAATCTCAGTCATCCTGGAGCAGCAGCATCAGCCAAACTAATTGCTCATAGATATGTATGGCCTGGTATACAACGTGACTGCAGAACGTGGGCTCAACAATGCACAGATTGCCAACGCAACAAAGTCACCCGTCATTCATTGTCACCTTTCACCACATTTCCCATTCCATCTGAACGCTTTTCTCATGTCCATCTCGACATAATTGGTCCTCTGCCACATTCATCTGGTTACAGGTACTGCCTCACTGCCATCGATAGGTTCACTCGTTGGCCTGAAGCTTACCCACTGGTGGACATCACGGCCGAATCCTGTGCGAGCGCTTTCATGTCTGGCTGGGTGGCCCGCTTTGGTTGTCCTCACTCCATAACTACAGATCGGGGTCAACAGTTCTAGTCCCGCCTCTTCCAGAGTATCTCACAACTAATAGGTGCCAAACACAATCCCACCACCGCTTACCATCCGCAGTGCAATGGCATGGTGGAGAGACTGCACCGGCAACTCAAAGCAGCTATCATGTGCCACAATAACCCGCAGTGGACTGAAGTATTGCCGCTGGTTTTATTGGGTATCAGGAGTGCCTGGAAGGAAGACCTGAAGACCTCAGCAGCAGAGCTTGTCTTCGGCGAGACGCTTCGATTGCCTGGCCAGTTCTTCACTCCAGCTGCTAACACCATATATGATCCCACAGACTTCGTTGCTCGCCTACGTCGACATATGGCCAAGTTGACACCAACACCTGCATCGTGCCACAGTAAGCCGACATTTTACTTACCCAAAGATCTCGCCAATGCAGAATATGTTTTCTTGCGCCGAGGTCATCTCAAGAAAGCCCTTGAATCACCCTACACGGGGCCACATAAAGTTCTGGAAAGAGAATCAAAAACATTCAAAATCGACGTTCAAGGAAAAGAGCTTACCGTCACAATAGATCGCTTGAAACCGGCGTATATGGCATGGGACAACAATAACACCAGCCCAGAAGCATCCACATCACCGTTGCTCCCGCACACTTTAGTAGAGAGGCCACCTGAAAGAAACACACGCAGCGGCAGAACAGTTCGGTTCCCGAACTACTATCGCCCGTGAAACGGTCTCGGCAGGGGAGTGTTGTGGCGTCTGTAAATAAATAATGTAAATATTCATCTCATAGCCACTTGTCAACATCATTACTTTCTTTTCCATCAAGTAGGTTAATTCAATTGTATATAGATATTTCACCTCTTTCTATCTTTCGCACTGGACATACAGACATGACAGCGACGTTTACTTCTCACATTCATTTCTGCTGTCATTCTCTCATTATATAAAAATCAATAATATAATCAAGTTAGTTGTTACTTATTTCCTCCAAACAACTACAAAAGCATGAAAGATACCATGGGAGACATAAAATACTCTATTATGTCCATAATACTGTTCATGTTTATACGTCAGGTTGTTTGCCATTATATGTCATTTTGTGTTTTGATCAGGTACGGCTTTCGAAACTATCCTCGTTTGGGTTGCCTGCAAAATTGTGCATTTGAGTTGCCAGTTTTCTCAAGGATCGTAACATTAAGGTCGTAGTCGACGAAACAGGTTCTGATTTAAAACCTTTGAATGCTGGTGTCCCGCAAGAATGTGTACTATCTCCGACCCTGTTCCTTCTGCATATCAATGATATATCAGAGATCAATAATATTCATTGCTATGCAGACGACAGTACAGGAGATGCATTATATACCGGTCATGCAAAGATTTCGCGAGCACAAACTGATGAGCTCCGGAACAGACTTGTGTCTGAAATCGAAACTTCACTCGATCAAGTTTCAACTTAGCCAATTTAACCTTAAGAAGACACAAGTCTGCGCGTTCACCGCAAAAAAGTCGCCGTTTGTCGTATCTCCTCACTTTCAGGCCACTTCCTTTGATAATAATTCGAATCTAGGAGAAGCTTCTTGAACGATCCGTTTAGAAGTTATGAAGGTGCATAACAGTAATAAATCCTCACAAACTGTAATTCTACTGTCATATCTCACCATTCAAACAGGAACACAGCTATACAAGTGTAGCTACTTCACATCAGAAACATGACTCAGATAGAAGTATCCAAGCAAACAACTTACGTCCAGAGTCTTTATCTAGTAAAATGAGGTGATCTTTCCTTAATGTAATTTCATTTCTCGGCATGGATGTAGATAAAGTCGATGTACATCTTCAATTGTTTACTTTACTAATCGAAATCCAATTACAGCTGTTAGCATAGGATTTCAGTTTTCTTAGTAGATTACCGTATGTGTTAGAGAGCAGTGAATGAGTAAGTCGGTCAAGGAGCTCCTTGAGCAACTAGGATATTGTGAAGAGCGTCCAAATTAAGAGTGGGTAGGTAGAGATATCTTAAATGTTCGTGTTTGTTTATCGATTGGGGATAAGTACTCGTATATTGAGGCAAAGGAACATGTCTAACGTTAACTAATCCACTATTATTATAAATGTGAGTAACTGTTGAGATATTTGAACGTTTATATTCTTAGATGACTTAATTAACCATGGTTAGCGATATAACATCCTTGGGGACTATTAGTAATGGAATTTAGTAGCCTAATAGTAGCTAGCAATACACCCTGTCAGGTCGATCTCCTCGCGGTTCCCCCTGGAAACTATCATTCCTAGTTCCAAATGAATTCATTACGATGGGCTAATTGACCTGCTTTTCATTCTCACCTATTATTCCTCACTGGTGCCCCGCCAGCGTGTACCGTTAGCGCAGGCCGGATTACCGTTCCATTATCATGCATTTAAAAAAAATACCTCAAAAAATCAGGTAGAATCTGAACTTCCGTACAAACTATCATCCCCTATTTCAACCTATTAGGGGTGAATTCTTTAAAAACCAATAAATATATTGATTTATATATATCATACATCTATTATTTTATTTCTTTCGCAGTTACATAACTAGACAATTTAATTTAATATTTTCATACAATTAAATTGTTCTCATGCATAATGTAAATGTACGTTGTCCAACAATAACCGTCCGCATGATATTTAGCACTGTTCAGTATAACTCAACAAACTTGCATACTATTTGTACGTGTATTGTGCTCCAGGGGCGCATTTACATCCCTTTGTGGAGGGGGCAGAGTTGATCACGCGAATCAAGCGTAAATCTACCGCACTCTGACCTAAATTGGCTACATCCTACGTATTTTATCGTATTATCCGCTTAATACGAATTATGTAACGTCTATTTAAAATTATAATTATTAGAGATACGATTACATATAATATTAGTTAATTAATCAAATATTTTGTTTATGCCTATACCTTCGAGTGAGAGGTTTTTTTTATGCAACTTAGAATGACAAACAAGCTGACGGCCCATCTGATGGAAAATGGTAACCGTCGCCTATAGGCAGCGTTCGGAACTACGTTACATCTTTTCATCCAAAACACCTTAAAGTTTGAAGACGAAGGTGTTTAACCACTGCGTGTTGCCAGTGATGACTTATGGTACCGAAACATGGTCCTACAAGATGGCCCGTATATAAAAGCTTCAAATTACTCAGCGGGCTACGAACAGAGCTATGCTTAGAGCCTCTTTGCGTGATAGAATCCGAAACAAGGATATCCGCAAAAGATCCAAAGTAACATAGCCTGAAGGATATGCAAGCTGAAGTGGCAATGGGCTGGTCATATAGCTTGAAGACAACTGATGGGGTAGAAAGGTTCTTGAGTGGCGATCCCGTACGGGCAAATTCAGTGTAGGATAATCCCGCACTAGATGGAGTGGCGGCCGTGCATTTCAGGGAGTCAGGGTATGCAGGTGACTCAGGAGCGTTCCATATGACAGTCTATGGGGAGGCTTATATGCAACAGTGGAAGAAACTTTGAATAGTAATCAAACTAACGGTCTACCTGTTTTTTTGATGAGTGAAAATGGTATGGTAACCCTGCCTGCGCTAACGGGATACGCTGGCGGAGCACCAGTGAAGGGTGATAGATGAGAATGAAAACAGGCCAGTTAGCCCAGAGGGAGACTTTGTACAAAAGTTGATTGCTGGGGTACCTCTGTCCCATTCGTTTTTCAACCATGAAACAGTTGTGTTTGCATGGCTGTGTTTCGGTTTGAAGGGTGGGATATGGCGTGAATTTACTGGGTACAGAGGAATAATACCTGAATTCTCAGGAATGACAACGCATGGGGGGGTGTCATGGGCGAGACAGTGTACTCTGTTATGTCCATGTTGCTGCTCTTGTCTATGGGCGACGGTTACCACTTTCCATCAGGTGGGCTGACGGCTTCTTTGCCATTCTAATTTGTCTAAAAAAAAAAAGCCCATCATGATGAATTCATCAGAAATTAACCACGATAGTTTCCAGGGGGAACGGCGAGGAGGTCGACCTGGTTGGGTATGTTGCTAGCAATGGGATTCTCAGTCTCCATTACTAACAATCCCTTTCCCCCCACGGTCTACCTGTTGGAAAGTAATAACCGTCCCCTGTAAATACAAATTGCCGTGTGGTCCCGATATAGAATAGGCCGCCTGTTTCATGCTCGTGGGTGTCGTAAGAAGTGACTAAGGCAATTTAATGGTCAAGGAATGGGCAGTAGCGTCTCTCTTAAAACATCAAAGCCTAACTGCAGTTGCTAATCCTCCCCGACCTTCTATTGGTGGGGGGGGGGGGATCTATCAGCAGTGGACAATAAGAAATGATGATGGTGATGATGACCATGAATAGCAATGCTGTTACACACATCAAGACAATGCCAATTTCGATAAAGTTTAACCCTTCTTTGCATAATGGTGGAAATTTTCAAATAAGTTTACAACTGACGGAGTTATGAGATAGCAAAATAAAAAAAAATACAATAGGTTATATACATACATACATAAATATTTTAAATAGTTACTTCATTTTGTACAAAATTTTTCTTGTACCATTTGTTTATTATTTGTAATAAAACGATATTGTAACATTTTGTAACAGAAAAAAAAATCTTTTACACTGTCTAAAAATCGTCCCTCGTATTTATTTCCGTATCCAACAAAGAATCCAAAATGGCAACAAAAGAAGATTCTATCTCGTCTTATCACGAAAGAACGTCGGGACAAAAATTAATTGGTTTGTATGGCGGCCTTTGGAGAGATAAAAGCATATCATTCATTCACTCGTCCAAGAGTAAGTGAGCGGCAAAAAAGAACGAATGGAAACAAAACTGGCCTGACGGACATTAATCTTAATAACAGGGCCGGATTAAGGGAAGTTTTTATTGTGCTGGCGAGAATCATGAAAAGGCGATTAAAAATAAATAAACAGGATATTATAATTTTTAATTTTAATTTTTTAATTAAGATATTTAAGCTTCGTATAAAAAACTTAGACGTGTATGATAGAAGCATTTGTTCAACTTTGGTTAGTTTATAATAATAGAAAATTAGTACTTGAGACCTTATCGAAATGAGTGCGTAACAAACGATTGAATTGAATTAAATTAAAAAAATATATAGGTAATATATATAATTTTCAAGTATCAATACTATTTCTCTTTCCTGAAAGACGGCTCATAATTCGATTTTGCTCTACATAAATGTGATTGCTATAGGATATCTTCATAAATAATAATAAACCAATTAATAAATTATTACTTAACAATTTCTGTCGTTATTAGGATATATTCCCGCGTTATATATATATATATATATATATATATATATATATATATATATATATATATAATCATATATATATAATATATAGAATCATAAAAAAAACTACTATCGATGTATAGATAGATAGATATCAATAATTGTAATTTAATATGTATTTGTTATTTTGAATAATTTATTAAATAAAGTCTACTTTAATTACCTACAACGCTTCATTCCTCTTTCAATCATAATTACATCCTAACACACTTATAGTGTTAGCTATTTTTGATTGAATTTGAAAAACTATTTTCTAGAAATAATGTATATGGCAAAACAATGTTTTGCAGGGTCAGCTAGTGTGTATATATATATATATATATATATATATATATATATATATATATATATATATATATATATATATATATATATATATATATAACCCTTAGTTCAACACTGTCACTATCACGCCACCGGATTACGAATGGTAAGCAAAATCTTTGATTACTCCAACATATAGACGCCTACATTATACGACTAATAATAATGACCAAATCAAAGTATTCTAGGTTTCTAGGTATTAATACCATTATCTTATTATGTTAAAATTATAAATATATAAATTGTAACTAAACTCAGGTGTACATGGGAAATGTTTAAGAAAATGTAATATTAGGTGTAAGTGTTACTAAGACATCTCTCTTATAATGAAGAGTTATCTTTTGTTTTTACACAACTTAGAATGGCAAACAAGCTGACGGCCCACCTGATGGAAAGTGATAACCGTCGCCTATAGACATGAGCAGTACCATGGACATAACAGAGTATACTGTTTCGCCCATGATACCTCCCATGCGTTGCCATTCCTGAGGACTCAGGTGTTATTCCTCGGTTCCCTGTAAATTCACGCCATATCCCAACGTTCAAACTGAAACACAGCCATGCAAACAACAGCATTATCTTTTGTCCAGCTCCAGCCAGCTCCATCCCAGGCCATGTTTTTGGCCTCCCTATACGACATGATACCCAGTGTTTCCTTTATCTGTCCCACGTACATATTCTTCGGTCTTCCCCGTCCTCTTTTGCCCTCTATTTGTTCTTCTACTGTACTCTTTAGAAAATCGTCATGTTGTATATATATAGGTGGCACAGCATTTTATATCATAATAAGACATATAGAAGAACCGATGGGGAAGATAATTTCTTGGCAAACGTAACGTAGGATGATCCCCCACTAGATGGAGTGACGACCTCATATGCATTGCAGGGAGTCAGTGGATACAGGTGGCTCAGGACCATTCTTTATGGCAGTCCATGGGGGAGCCATGTCTCGAGTAGTGGACGGATAATGGCTGAAATGGTGATGATGATGGTGCACTAATCCAGTTCCATTAGTCAGTTTGACTTTTTATATATTTTGTTAATCTTATTTGGACGAATTTTAATAATTGGGGACGTTAACTCCTTTTTACCTTTATTACTTATTATATATATATATATATATATATATATATATATATATATATATATATATATATATATATATATATATATATATATATATATATATATATATATATATATATATATAACACAGTATGCTGCCGGCCTTCTAAAAAGAAGTATGATCTTTTCTTGAAGCTTACGATCGGTATATAATTATTATTTGAATTTATTAGACAATCGTATCATTTAAACCTATTAATTAATAGTTACAATACGGCAGATCGTTGATTAACTGTAAAGCGTACATGCAAATAACTATATCAATATCACGGCTTCATTGCAATATTCAAATTTTATTACGACTCAATATTTGTATACAAACAACACAGCTGATAAAACACAAACAGTTGGTTATTGGATGTTTTATTTACACGGATACGAGCTGTAATTGGAAAAAAAAATCTTACATCATATACGTGTATATATATATATATATATATATATATATATATATATATATATATGTCATATATTAAGAGAATGTTACTTCATTCATTCTTCATTCATACTTCATGGTTGAAATAATAAAGAATAGAGTGGCCAAATGCTAGGCCACCTTATACGACATGACGATTTTTTTAAGAGCATAGTAGAAGGAAAGATAGAGGGCAAAAGAGGAAGAGGAAGACCGAGGAATAAATACATGGGACAGATAAAGGAGACACTAGGCGTCATGTCGTACAGGGAGATAAAGGATATGGCCTGGGATAGAGCTGGCTGGAGGAAGATGCATGAATTAGTTGCACCGACAAGAGGAAACTCTTAAATAAAAAGAAGATTAAGAAAATATATCAATATTGATATGTAAAATAACATTAGAATTATAGGAATTGTAACTAAATAATATGATGCTACCCACATTTAACAATGTTGCACCAAAAGTAAATTGAACATTGCAAATGAGTGTATTTATGTTTTAGATTGTACCGTCTTATGTTAAGTCAAAGGAAGTTTTTAACTAACCACTGAGATACAGGATCAGCCTAGTTCGGTGGCTAGTATATGTAACTAGGTGTGAATTGTTATTAAATAAAGAATTATCAAAAGAATAGAGTATTGGAAAATATTAATTGAAATATTAATATTGAATATGACGATCTGGTCCCGGCATAGAATAGGCCTCCCCTTCCTTTCCCGTGGGTGTCGTAAGAACCGACTAAGGGAAAGCGAGGGATGGGCAGCAGCGTCCCTCTTTAAACATCTATAAAGCCTGACTTGGACTGCCAGTCCGTCTGCCGAGCTTGACAACTACTGGCAAAACCCCCCAGGAGGGAGGCTTTTGTTCGGCAATGGATAATTAAAGGCTGATATGTCGATGATAATTGTATATGGTTTTAAACCTTTAAAGAAGGGGGGAGGGATTGTTAATAATAGAGACTAAGGACCCCATTGCTAGCAATATACCAAAACAGGTCGACCTCCACGTAGTCCCCCCTGGAAACCATCGTGCTGAATTCCAAGTGTATTCAACACGATGGGCTAACTGACCTGCCTTTTTATCCTCACCTATCATCCCTTACTGGTGCCCCGCCAGCGTATACCGATAGCACAGACAGGGATACTATTCCATCATCACCCATTAAAAAAACCGCTGGTGTTGTGGGTGATCATGGGCATAGTCACTTGCATGCTAGTTTGCCACCTGTGTTGTAAAAAAAATTGTAAGAAATACAAAAGAAAGCGTTGGAAAACGTAATCTTCTTATATCTCGCTATTGCAGCTGTGTTACAATCTTTACTGTTTAATAAAAAAATGAATCAGTAAATACAGTCGTCTTTATAAATATATTAACTAGCTTTTAGCCGCGACTTTGTCCGCGTAATCGGAATATATTCATTGAGTGAGATAATAAGTCTCTCATGTGGAATGAAGAAGGCTCCATCCTATTTTTTTTTATACAACTTAGAATGGCAAACAAGCTGACGGCCCACCTGATGGAAAGTGGTAACCGTCGCCTATAGACATGAACAGTACCATGGACATAACAGAGTGTACCTTTTCGCCCATGATAATGTGCCATTATGTACTATATATCAAATTTAATAGTGATTAATTAACTGCATGAACCTCTTATCGGAGGATGGAGGTTAAAACGGTTCAACATAGCGATCTTTACCTCATTCACAGTATCCTGAAAAGATATTTTGTGCTCATTACGAACTACTGTTTTAGAATTTTTAACCAGGAGATTCGGCATCTTTCTGATCGTTAGCAAACTTCTAAGTGAATACAAATATACAAACTCACTTTCACATTTATAATACTAGCTGTATGCTGCGGCCCTATCCTCTTGTACCAGTACATACAGTATTCTGTATACTAAGTTACAATATAATCTATTCCTATACCAAATTTCATGCAAATCCGTACAGTAGTTTTTGCGTGAAAGTGTAACAAAGTTCTGTGTAACAAAACCACCCATCCACTGTTAAAAATATTCACATTTATTATATTAATAGAACTGCTAAGGATCATAGATTCCATTGTACTTTGAAAAGCAAAATAACAATATTTGAAGCTAGAATTAATGCGCCACTTTAACTTAAATAAATTTAATGTTTATTTATTTTATTTATTTATTTAAGGCAAACAAACAGCTAAAATAATACATAATTATATACTTAAATAGTAATTTGGTAACCACTAGAATTTGCACAAAATAAAATATAAGTATACGAAATACAAAATTAGACAATACTAAATTAAACAAAATTAAACAAATATAAACAAAATCAAACAAACAAATACTATTGAAAACTACAGCAACATTGTCAATAATTCAATCTACTCGTATGTTAGCTGCACTTAAACCAGAATTTTTTGAACATCTCTGTAAATTTTTGATGCCTATTAATTCTTTTCTTTCCGTGTTTAGGGAAAGTAGATAAAGTTTTGTTTGCGAAATCAGTTCAGACTACGATAGGACTGATATACCTGAAGAAGGTAAAAGCCCTTACAATAATAAAAAAAAAGTCAAAGACCTTCGTGTACATCACCTAGATGCTCTTGCCAGCAGATAGCGCCACCTTCACACAACAGTAATAGTATTTTAATATTGACCTACCTAAGTCCTGGAATATCAGTCACCGGCACCCCGTCCTCTGTCATCCAAGATATGGTGGGGAGAGGGCTCCCGTGGGCTGCGCACGAGACCTTCGCACCGGAGCTGTTGGAGAAGGAAAGCCGCGGTGGTGGCTCCATGAGGAAGAGGAGTTGAGCGCTCGCGGGGGACACTGCAACAAAATAACAGTCATTTAATATGAATATCATTACTAGCTTTAACCTATGGTTTCGTCTGTGTTATTGAGGTAAAAAGTACGCTATGGTATATGTAAACTAAGTTTCATAATAATTTTGTGAAAGGAAGGAGGAAAGGAAAGTGTCAAAGTGGAAATTATTATTTTAAGCCTGCATGCGCGCCATTTTAAATGACGTCATCACTCAGCATTAGTGTCAGACTGGTCAAAACGCACTAAAATTTTAAATTTTTTCGTACCATTAATAAATTGAATATTTTATGAATATTATCTGAAAAAATGTAACGATGGAAAAAAAGATGGATGAATTTGATACACAAGAAGGTTACCTTAAGAAGATTACCCTAAATTACCACTTAAGATACTGTATATACTATTTTACGCGGGTAAGGTTACGGGATACAGTTAGTTTCATATAATTATTTGTCATACAAACTCCTTAAAGACTACTGTAAATTACTAAATTTCTTATTACAATATAAAAAGAAGAACTAAAAAGGTTTTTTTTTTTTGTATTAGTTGCGAGAGTATTCGAATGATCAAATAAATATGGCGACCGTATACTGTCAAACATTTTGACTTGGAGTTACACCAATGATTTCTCTCTTGTTCTTAGAGTTACACACCACTTCCTATAAAGAAGTACGTCAACATTTTCATTGTTATAATGCCTAGATACATTTTTTATTATATTTATTATGTAATCCACGTGGATGTAATCATTTAAAATAAACATGGTATTATTTTATTGTTCCCCTATTCCCCTTTGACCACAACAGGATATCAGTGTTTTGCTCTCAACAAGGGCGGAGCAATAAACAGAGTTGTAACCATTTTGCATTGTTATGGCACACGCACAAAAGGAAAAATTGTACTTGGCTTTATGATGCCTACGGTCACTTTCTACCATCGTACGGCTCGCCATCAACAGGGAGTTCACCCTCATACCTTACAGCCTAAATGGTCGCGTACAACGCGGTTTCAGTGATGTTTTCTCCCACGAACACTCAGGTTATGGAATGAGCTCCCTGCCGAGTTTTTTCCAAGAGACTACAGCATGGGGTTCTTCAAAAGGGGGGTAAAGAGGTTTCCTCAGGGTCGGCAATGCTTGTTTGCCACCTCAGTGGTATAAAAAAAATTGTTTTTTTTTAATAATTTATGTTATCTCGATTTTTATTTATATCTGTATATGTTACAATTTGTGTGCTGTAAGCAATGTAAATAAATTATCTATCTATCTTTTTCTTTAGGAAAATATAATAAATTTTATAAATATAGGACGCTGTGACAACAACTCCTCGTAAGTGTATCTCGTAAATACTCCCCGTGTTAACGGCTGATGGCAACGTAGCGAGGACAAAGTGTCCCGCGAGGAAGAGCAGCTCAGCCGGAAAATTTGGACTCAACTCCCTTAACAAATTAATGTATGGTGTGTACCGTCTACAGAGGAATTTACTAGCATTTGAACATTAACTTCCGCTCTATTTCAGATTTTTAGACGTGCTTCGTCCTTCAGTTCATTTGTGACTATTTTTATATTTACAACGCCATCTAGTACGACAGTCATACAACTCAACTATTACATATATATTTATATCATCATATCAGCCTTTAACTGTCCACTGCTGACATAAGCCTCCCCTAGAGAGTTTTGCCAGTAATTGTCACGCTTGGCAGGTGGATTGGCAACCGTAATTAGGCTTCGGAGATATTTTAATAGGGACCTATTCTAGTGACCTATTCTATGACGGGACCACACGGATCATATATATATATATGTATACATTAGTAACAACTATATGTTAAAATCTTTGTTATTGGAATAATTTGGAAGTAAACCTTCTATTAAAAGAAATTCAAAAATACTTCATTTACAGACATAAAGATAGGTTATATTTTATGAAATAAAAATATTGTAATTTTCATAAAAAAAAATGTAGATTTTTGTAATTTTTCTTAAGGAAAATTAAAATTCTTTTAACGATTCTTTCAATACATTTTTTCGTAATTATTTTGCTATGTATATTTCGTATTTGACGGGCAAATCAAAATATTTCATCACATTCCTCCAGTAAATATTTTCTTTTCCTTTTCTGCATTTTTGATTAAGCTTTCCAATAATTCAAGTATTTGAGGTATACTTATATATATATACATATATGTATCTTGTGAAATAAGTAGATAGACAGAGACTCTTTATTGTTTCCTCCAAAAGATTACAATAGTAAACTTATTATAGATATAAACAATTACAAGAAATAATCACAATGAGAAAACAATGGGCGACCTTATCGCTAAAAGCGATCTCTTCCAGGCAACCTTTGGATGGAGAGGAGTAGTTTTAAACAGTTTTATCGAAGGCGCAATGAAAATTTTATTCTTTTAAATACATATAGGTAAAGTAGGTTTACCAAAGGGAGACTTTGTACAAAAGTCGATTGTTTGGGTACCTCTGTCCCATTCGTGTTTCAAGCGTAAAGCAGTTGTGTTTGCATGGCTGTGTTTCGGTTTGAAGGGTGGGATATGGCGTGAATTTACTGGGTACAGAGGAATAACATCTGAGTACTCAGGAATGGCAACGCATGGGGAGTATCATGGGCGAAACAGTATACTCTGTTATATCCATGGTACTGCTCATGTCTATAGGCGACGATTACCACTTTACATCAGGTGGACCGTCAGCTTGTTTGCCATTTTAAGTTGTATAAAAAAAAAGGTACATATTTATGTCTTTATTCATATTATTATTATTATTATTTAAAATAGTTTTATTTTAATAATATAAATACATCACCTATCATCATCATCATCATATCAGCTGTTAGCTCTCCACTGTTGAACACATGCATACTCCTTCACCGTGGGGGGTTTGCCAGTGATTGCCACGCTTGGCAAGCGGGTTGGCAATACTATGTATGTTTTTTTTTAATGGATGATAATGGAATGGTAACCCCGCCTGCGCTATTGGTATACGCTGGCAGGGCATTAGTGAGGCATGATAGGTGAGGATGAAAGCAGGTCATTTAGCCCATCGTGACGAATTCAACAAGAATTGTTCACGATGGTTTCCAGAGGGAACCACGTGGAGGTCGACCTAATAAGTCATATTGCTAGCAATGGAGCTGTCAAACTCCATTGCTAACAATCCCTTTCCTCCTACTAAGTATGGTTAGGTTAGCATAGCTGTCAAATTATATCCTAAACTAGCGGCCCGTCCCGCCGTCGCACGGGTGAACATTTTTAACATTTCTCTTCACTGCTCTGCTCCTATTGATCGTAGCGTGATGATAAGTACACTATAACCTGCCCAGGAGTATGAAGAATAATTGTACCAAGTTTCGTTAAAATCCGTCGACTAGTTTTTGTTTCTATAATGAACATTCAGACAGACAGACAAAAATTTTACTGATTGCATTTTTGGCATCAGTATCGATCACTAATCACCGCCTGATAGTTATTTTGGAAATATATTTCATGTACAAAATTGACCTCTCTACAGATTTATTATAAGTATAGATTACGAGTATAACGGCAACAGTAGCTTATGTCTGTAGGAGGAAGTTATCGTTTTAAATTAGACGATCCGAATTAGATGAATCTTTTAAACCGACTTCATTAAAAAGATTTCTACCTCATAACTATGTGATATTAACAGATTTGGAAAATTAATCTTACACGACAAGGATACATTTACGAGTTATTCTTATTGAAATTTTATCAAAATCGGTTCAATAGTTTGATTTTTCAATTAGTTTTGCCGTTTTTTTTATACAACTTAGAATTTCAAACAAGCTGACGGCCCACCTGATGCAAAGTGGTAACCGTCACCTATAGACATGAGCAGTACCATGGACATAACAGAGTATACTGTTATGCCCATGATACCCCCCATTGCGTTGCCATTCCTGAGGACTCAGGTGTTCCTCTGTACCCAGTAAATTCACGCCATATCCCACCCTTCAAACCGAAACACAGCCATGCAAACACAACTGCTTCACGATAGAAACACGAATGGGACAGAGGTACGCAAGCAATCGACTTTTGTACAAAGTCTCTCTCTGGTCAGTAGTATATTGTTGAGCACAATTTCAAATTACTATAAAATTATAAATATATTAAAGCTGATATGAATAGTTTAGTATTCGTACACAGAACTCGTCGAGCTAATGTATTGCCTTCATACAAATCTATTTACTCAGTGTTACCAACTCAATATCACGTTTCTGAACTACATTAAATAAAATAAATTTAATTGGACTGACGTCTACTCGTGTGAATTTGTGTATGTGTGTGTGTATGCGTGCGCACGCACTCGTATGTGTACGTGCGTATATGTGTGTGTATGTCTATCCACGTGAATGTGCGCACACGCACGCTCGTGCCTATGTGTGAGTGTTTGTGTGTGTGTGTGTATGTGTGTGTCGCTTGTGCAGTTATTTCTATCTGAAAATAGGGTTTGCCTTTATTCATGCGATTGGACACGTCCTTTTCAAAAGCATTGCAACAACTGTGATATTATAATATATATATATATATATATATATATATATATATATATATATATATTAATAAGTATTAAAATAAACTTCTACATAATTCTCAAACAAACAAAACAGTAATAAAATATTAAAAATAAAATAGGTATTTGTTAATCCTTAGGACATTGGCGACAAGGGAACTAGAATTTAGCAGTTTTTAAATCTTTTTTGGACTCTTATTAACTTCTTTTTATTTTGCAAATATGGCACTGGATATGGTATAAGATCTAGACCTAATCTCGAAAGTGCCAACTTGGCAACACTACGTTCACCTTACCTTATTAAATTTCCACGAGAACTGTCGCTTTGTCAGCCGCATTAATTGTCGTAACTTGTTAAACAATTCAGAACGGAATGCTTTGATGCTCCAGCCCGTCCTATTGTTATTGGAGCTTTCTGAATTACATTACGTTGACATGTTTTGGAATTGTTTGTCACGTCGTGGCAGTAAATTGTTTGTTTTTATTTAAATAATTGGGTTTCATTGTGTGAAGAGTTGTTAATGATAGACAAATAGGAATTAATATAAACATGCTTACCAGGAAATAGACTTACTTAAAGTTAACACGAAGACAATATATATATGTATATATTCATTTGTGACTATTTTTATATTTACAACGCCATCTAGTATAACAGTCATACAACTCACCTAATACATATATACATATTATATATATTTATATCATCATATCAGCCTTTAACTGTCCACTGCTGAACATTAGCCTTCCTCTGAGGAGTTTTGCCAGTAGTTGCCAAACTTGGCAAGAGGATTGACAACCGCGGTTAGGTTGTGAATATGTTTTAAAAGGAACTCTGCTATTAATAATGGAAAAGAAATAAATATTATAATATTAATATACCTATGAATATATGTATACTCGCTTTATCGGTCCCGGCATAGAATAGGCCACTCCTTCCTTTCCCGTGGGTGTCGTAAGAGGCGATTAAAGAAGGGCAAAGAATGGGCAGCAGCGTCCCTCATAATCCTTCTTTGCATGATTTTTTTTATTGATGAAATAAATCAATGTGATATAATTTATGTTCAAAATTAAAGGAAAAATGGTTAAAAAAATAAATTCGATAGCTATGTTTTGTTTTTTTGCAATGGGCATTAAAAAAGTATCCAGACACGATCAACTTAAAATGAACTTGGTATTTTATATAATTTTTGGGCATTCAGTGTTATGATGGAAATTTCCACCATTATGCAAAGAAGAGCTAGAACATCTCCGAATCCTAACTGCGGTTGCCAATCCGCCCGCCAAGCGTGACAAGTACTAGAAAAACCCCAAAGGGGGAGGCTAGAATATTAAAGCGAGACATCAACCTACTCCCACGTGCACTACCCCGTATCGCTTCTTATCAACTGTATATAAACGCACATTCCTTCCATCAAATAACGACTTTAATATCCTGTATGAAGGAAGGAACTTAATAAAACGAAATTACACGCTCGAAGGCTTAGTGGAGCTTAAGCCAGAGCCACTCAAATTTACTGCGCCGTCTGTGAGACTATAAAAACAGCGTTTCGTAACGTTAGTAGCGCGTAAAACATGAATATACGCTAACGCCAAAATGCCAGGTGTTCAATAATATTTTATGGTGTATTAGAGGCGGTGAATTATGTGAAAGTTGCTTTAGATTCCTGCGCTATTGACACCATGATGTGTCAATTTAAATACCGTATGGTACATACACACATTTCCCACAGGAAAGGAAGGGGTGGCCCATTCTATATCCAGACGATATAGAATGGGCCACCCCTTCCTTTCCTGTGGGTGTCGTAAGAGGTGATTATAGGAACTTAATAGTCAGGGGATTGGGCAAAAGTCTCACTCTTAAAATATCATAAAAGTTTAGCTGCGGTTGCCAATCCACCTGTCAAGTATGGCAACTATTAGCAAAACAGTAGAGGCCGGGTGGGTGCATGTTCAGCAGTGGAGAGTTAACAGCCGATATAGTAATAATAATAATAAAAATGACAATTTATTCTGACTAATAAGAACGCTACCTTAGAAAATTATATAGACGAGTGATAGAAAACTATATAGACTCGATTGCTTGGGTACCTCTGTCCCATTAATGTTTCAACCGTGAAGTAGTTGTGTTTGCATGGCTGTATTTCGGTTTGAAGGGTGGGATATGGCGTGAATTTACAGGGTACAGAGGAATAACACCTGAGTCCTCAGGAATGGCATCGCAAGGGGGGTACCATGGGCGAAATAGTATACTCTGTTATGTCTGTGGTACTGCTCATGTCTATAGGCGACGGTTACCACTTTCCATTAGGTGGGCCGTCAGCTTGTTTGCCATTCTAAGTTGTATAAAAAAAGAACAACAATTAAACGGTTTTTAATATAGAAATAGAATAGAAATTTATTATTTGACATAGACACAACGTTACAAACACAAGATACAATGGGCCACACACTAGGCGAGCCTGTATCGTGGGCACCCGACAAAGATTATGTGACTGAAGGACAATATATCTAAACAATTTTTAGATAAACGCTTGGTAACGAACTAAATTATCGATTATTAAATCAATAATTAAAAGCAAATAAATTTACTACTAAATTTACTCTATTTTGTTCTTGAGATTTTCAAATACTTTCGTGCCTTTAATATTTAATATTTAAATAAATAAACATTTTAAATTAATGCAACAATGATTTAGTAACGTCAGCATTGCCATTAGTGTACTGATTTAGTTACTATACTTAATAATACTATAATTATGTTACTAGCAGATAGCTACGACACGTAGCATTCACGTAGCACTGACGTAGCACGTTCTACGAACATTTTTAGCTACTTTAAAAGCAGACTAAATTGTGGGCATATGCAATTTTATGATTCTTATGAATATGAATTAGCAAACGAAACCTTATACTAGTAACATTAGAGTTGCAGTTTGTTCAGCATGTAGATGCATTCAGCCTCAGATTCTGTCTCTTATTAAATGGATCGTATTTAAATAATAAGTATTATGTGTGGACATTACGTGCCAGATTTTCGGATTTTATTTCATAGTCAAACAGTGCAAGGATGCCTTTTTATTATATATAAGTTCCTCATAGAGTAAACAGAGAGAATAAAAGACAAAAAGTTTTTTTAATTTAATATTAAATTTTTTCTTAAATTTCTTAAAGAGAACTTTAATCGTAAAGCAGATGTGTTTGCATGACTGTGTTTCGGTATGAAGGATGGGATATGGCATGAATTTACTGGGTACAGAGGAATAACACCTGAGTCCTCAGGAATGGCAACGCAGAGGAGGTAACATGGGCGAAACAGTATACTATGTAATGTCCATGGTACTGCTCATGTCTATAGGCGACGGTTACCACTTTCCATCAGGTGGGCCGTCAGCTTGTTTGCCATTCTAAGTTGTAAAAAAAAATTATAGTTTCTAATACTTAAAAGACTTTAAATAAGAAATCAATTCTATAAATAGGTTATAAATAGTACTAAACAGTTGATAACATTAACATAACAAGATCAAAACTTATAAATACTCACAAACAAAATAGGATATAACATCTAATCTAAGGTAAGCATTATTACATTTTCAAGTTAAAAACCATTCGGACGCAAATGTCCCTTTGACCACTCATTAATCCCGTCCGGTCCTTGGGAATTTAATCAAGATTCTGGAAACTTGTTATGTCCGTCAAATGAATCAAATGTAATATGACGTGGTGGGGTCAGGGCGCCAGGGGCGGGGGGCGGGCGGGGGTCGACGTTCAAACTTCATTAATATCGGCATAATCCGCGTCGGAGCCGTTTAACCCTTTTTGACCCTAAACAAGGTTGTAACTTTGAGCAATTCCGACACCTCAGAGTGTGGTCCAAGTGAAAAGAGAAAGTTGATTGGATTTAATTAATAATTAAATTATCAGTCTTTTATTTTTCTATCATTTTGTTGCCTAAAAAGAAGTCATGTGGAAATATAAATAAATAAGAAAATTAAGCAGTTATATAAAAAATTTTGCCATTGTAATACCCAAGAGAGTAATGCAATCAGGAAGGGACAAAAAAAGGAAATAGAGCAAAATTTGGATAATGTGATGCATTGAAATTACCCTGTTACTCTATTATACTCCTACTAAGCTTTGTAGCCCCTCTGTTGAAACATAGCCCACCAAAGGGCCGAATCAATGACCCGGCAGTATCACCCTCCAAGTATGTCAGGGCACTCGTAGCATCGCAACATTCTCATAGCCTGATAGTGTATTTGAAGCATTAAGGCCTACTTTTACCTTTTACGTGTATTGTTTGGTTAGTTTGGAAGTAATTTGAATACTAATTCAAAGTGAAAAAGATGACCCTACTGAAGTCTCTCGAATTTTACACGAACATTTATTTATTAATATTATTTATAATTTTTGAAGAATTACCATAAAATTAGAATATAAATTATTGTGACTCCATAGGCTAGAATAAATAACCACTAAGCTATGATATTTTCTTTTTATTGACCGAATGGATGAATGAATATTTTCAAGAAAAATGCTAACTATAAATGTTGATTGAATTAATTAATAATGTTAACAACTTTCATAAAAAAATATATTAAATAAATTATATTCTTACAATATTTTTTTGTATAATTTTCGGGTGGATCATAGAAAACTTGCTAAATGTATTTTAATAATCTATTCTTTTTCTTCTTTTAGTGGCTTCCACTGTAGAGACGACGGTGATTTTCTGCCAATGTCAGGGCTAGAAAAGGCTTCGTGTAATTTATATTAATATAATATAGTATATAAATAATTCCTTCAGTTGAGTTCTCTAGAAGGAATGAATCTACTTACACCTATGTTTCACAAACAAATTATTAAACAATTGATTAAAAACAAGTTCATGTCAATTAAAATACATCTTTCGTAGTTTTTTTGGACTATTAGATAACCTTTTGTGACTTGTACCAATCATTAAAGTCTTTGATATGCCAATATGCATGCACGACATGCTTCTAAGAGACGCAAATTGAAATTTACCCTGACTCTCATTCGAGTACTTTGATAAGGGCATATGTGTTCTCCTATTACGCGCCCGACTCTCGGACGACAAACTTTATAGTCAGTATGACATTACTGGCGGGACATGACTTACTGCTAACATATTGCTACTATTCTGAGCAATGTATTGTATTTATATAATTAAAGTTATGATTAAAGTATTTGGACAATGATACAAACTCTTCGAAATATGTTTAATTAAGTTTTGAAGATATATTTTCCATTATTTGATTGATATACTAGAAGGAGAATTTGTAGAAAATTTATCCGCTTGTTTACTTTTGTCCTATTCGTGTTTTTGCCGTGAAACAGTGTTTGTATGGTTGTGTTTCGGTTTGAAGGGTGGGATACGACAGTGAATTTACAGGGTACAGAGGAATAACACCTGAGTCCTCAGGAATATGGTTACAGTTGTGTTTTTTTTACAACACAGGGGGCAAACAAGCATGCGACTCACCTGGTGATAAGTGACTACTACCGCCTATGATCACCCACAACACCAACGCCATTGCAGGTGTAGTACCGGCTTTTTAAAAAGGAGTATACTCTTATATATATGTATATTGTATGTAGTTCAATGATTTTGTTTTTAAATAAAAATAATTGATTTTCCCATAGTTAAAGTCGACTTTTTTGTGTAAATCAATTTTTAATTATCAAAAAAACCGAGTTGAGCCGGAACGCGTCACTAGTGGCTAAATAATAAGCAAAGGCCTCGAACAGTCCCACGTCGGTCAATATATTCGAAGACATCAACATATGTCGACAACGATATTTTACGACGTTATTCAATAATGGGACACTTTCGGAAAACCGTCAAACGTCGACCATAAAACGGTTATGGGTTTGTTGGACATAAAACGGTAGTATATTTAAACGGTACGCAGTAAAGAGCGAGGTTTACGCTGTTCCTCGCGCAGTATGTACGTCACTTTATGGCCACTTCTCATGAGACGTTAATGCATGATAATTAAATGAGTATTAATTATAATTACACTACTTTTTATGATCTCTCCTAATTTTGTTGACTTTTAAATGTATTTCTTAATAATAATTAATTAAAATAACTTTTTAATACAGTCTATAAGGAACGGAAATTAATACAATCATTTAAGAACAATTTAAACAATTCTACCAGGTTACACCGGCCGTAGTCACAAGTAAATAAGAGGTCTACCATGAAACGAAATTCTTAATTTTCAGACTCAATTTCGTATTTTCGTTCATACCGAAATCGACTCAATAAATGGAGCTTAATATTCCATTCTGCATACATGCTACCATAAAAGTCCAAAGAAATAATATTTTAATATTTTTAAACAGTTTTTTATGCAACTTAGAATACCAAACAAGCTCACGCTGACCCACTTTATGTAAAGTGGTAACAGTCGCCTATAGACATGAGCAGTACCATGGACATAACAGAGTATACTGTTTCGTCCATGACACCCCGCATGCGTTGCCATTCCTGAAGACTAGGGTGTTATTCCTCTGTATCCTGTAAATTCACTGCAACATCTTACTCTTCAAACTGAAACAGAGATATGCAAACACAACTGTCTTACTGTAGAAACACGAATGGGACAGAGGTACAAAAGCAAACGAATTTTGTACAGAGTCTCCCTCTGGTATACATTATGTAATTTTAAAATAAAATTTGTATTTCGTTCGACTCTGAAATTTCGGAAAATATTTCATCATAGATACTCCGATATAACGCTGTCATATTATATCATTTATTTATTATTTGACGTTCATAAGCGGCTAAAATGTCCTACATGAATAAATGATTTTTGAATTTTGAATTTTGAATTTTGAATTTTGAATTTTGAATTTTGAATTTTGAATTTTGAATTATTTATTTATTTAAAGGAACACCAACAGCATATTGCATTATAACATATAGGTATAACAAACATTAAATATAATACAATATTAATGCACACGCCTATTATAGGTATTTACAGCATTCACTTTAACATAATTATACAGTTATTTAGGTAAATTATTATACTTTACACAAATAGTGGCGTTAATTCTCTTTTCTTATATATCATAAAACATTCAGTACTGAAGTCTTAAACTTTGTAAATAGTTCATTGTATATATTATTCATTGTCTCGAATAAGAGTGTCGAGTCTTTTTAGTGACCAGAGTTTGTTTTTACTGTTAGTTGCTACGTCTATGTATGCCACTAAATAAATTATATTTCTTTCTTTTTTTCTAATATTAGGAAAGTTATATAAGCCTTTTCCAAAAAATATTTTTTCTCAATTTAGTATATATTACTTTTGATTGTAAGTTGCACGATGTTTTTGCAAATTCTAAACCGATTTTGATAATTGTTTTTCTACCCCATAAGATTTCGCCTCTTATTTCATTCATTCATAGTTTCATTCATTGTTAGCTTTTACCTGCAACATCATCTGCGTGATCGGAATATCTTTATTGAATAAATGGCCCATGCCCTACCCTATCTCATATCATCAGTATATCAGCCTTTAACTGTCCACTGCTGAACATAAGTTTCCCCGTTGTGGGGTTTTGCCAGTATTTACGATGCTTACCAGACGGGCTGGCAACCGCAGGTAGCCTTTGGAGATATTTTAAGAGGGACGCTGCTGCCCATGCCTTACCATCCCTTAGTCGCCTCTTCTAAGACTCACGGGAAAGGAAGGAGTAGCCTATTCTATGCCGCGACTACATGACTATACAGTCTGTTTACCATAAATTTCATAGTTAAGCCGTTAAAATACTATAACAAATAAACAAACTCACATTCACATTTATAATATTAGTATGGTTTGAAATCGAAATATTTTGATTATATTTAAATTTAAAATATTTTCAATCTACATAATTCCCGTGTTGTCCCGGCATAGTATGGGCCACCCCTTCCTTTCCAATGAGTGTTATAAGAGGCGACTAAGGGAGCTTATGGTGAAGGGATGGGCAGCAACGTCTCTCTTAAAACGTTATCAAAAGCCTAACTGCGGTTGCCAACCCGTCTACCAAGCGTGGCAATTACTGGCAAATCTAAATAATATTTTATTAGCTATGTGTGCGTTTTACTTATTTTAAAACAAGAATAATTATTTAAAAATCCTTATGACTTTATCAAGATTGAATGCGCTATTTTTTTGCAGCGCAATATGTTTTTATAATTTCATAAATATTAATAAGAATATAATATAAATATTTAAATCGTTTTCTATAAAATTTACATGCTCATGCATGCGGTTACATTTCTAGTCGAAAAGGTCGTAAAGTAATAAAATATTTACATACATTACAATATGAGAATGTATTACCATTTGGTCCGTCCACCGCCTAACATAACGCTATAAAACTTGGTATTTCATCGGAATCGAGCCACTGACCTCCCCATAAGGGTATATGAATTTCATTCTTGGAAGATAAACGGGGAAAGGTCGCATTTTTAAAGAGGCTGTAATTTTTTTTTTTGCAATATCGGAAAATGGGAATTATTTATTATGACATTAGATCGACGAGATAAAAAACAAAGCTGGAATGTATATTAAGGATAACCTTTAAATAACTTTTACTACTATTATACTAGAGGGAGACTTTGTACAAAAGTCGTCTACTTGGGTACATCTGTCCTATTCGTGTATCTTTCGTAAAGCAGTTTTGTTTACATGGCTGTGTATTGTTTTGAAGGGTGGGACATTACACTTACAAAGATAGAGAGATAGATAGATATATCGTTTATTTGTTTGTTACTAATCACACACAACATGTACATAAGAATAGATAATAATGTTAGTAAATACATACACACACACACACACACACGCACACGCACACGCACACGCGCACGCGCACGCACACGCGCACGCACATGCACGCACACACGCACGCACTCACGCACATACACACACACACACACACACACATAGTTTTTTAAATAACATACAAATAATCACCACTGTACAATTCCATTGGAAATTGCACAGCAATGATTAACGTATCCACAGTCCAGGCTATTTGCCATCATACTCAGAATGCTGTTAGTGCTGGCACGTACTCTGCGTACCAGAAATGCGTATCTTTAATATACAGAAAGTCAGAGAAAATAAATTAAAAAAAAAATTAGCTTCTGTTGCTTTTATTAAGGCTCCTCATATCAATTTTCCTTAAATAACTTCTATGTACAGACATCTTTTTTTTTTCATTTTTTTTTTCATATTACTATAACTATAGAGGCTTTCCCGTACAACGAAGTACTAAAGCGCCACCTACATTTTTTCATACAATAGTACCTTGATTCTAATTGCCGTGTATCTCCAAATATTTGAGTCAACCGACCAAAAGCAAGTGTATTTGATCTTGCTTGATAGGCTCTTGGTTCTTTTAAAAGATCTAAAGTGAAAATATTATTAGATCATTCTAAGAATATTCTCAAGTAAGCGGTTTGCGACGATGTCGAGTTCGTTTCAAACGTCGCTTTTTGATCTTGAGAGATCGTACGCACTCTTGCATGGAATTACGTCTTTCGGGGACTCTTTGTGCAATAAAGGAACCATTTTCGATTTGCTGCGTTGTAAATATTATCAGCTTGTATTTGTATTGGACTTCAAAGTACAGCCAGAATGGATAATAATATCTACTTACAATCACAGAAATCCTAATATTGTTATAAACTCGAAAGTTTGTGAAAATGGATGGAAATTTGTTACTGTTTCACGCAAAAAGTTCTGAATAGATTTGAGTGAAATTTGGTACACGGATTACATCCTCACTTAACACATAGGGCTTTTTGATTCACAAGGGCGAAGTTGCCGGATACATACAGCTATTGTTGTAAGTCATAGTATTTTTAAATTGCGACCCCAAAAGTTCTGTGTCTCTCTAATTTGTATAATGCGTATTCGTATTTCTGTTGTGAAGCAGTTGTGTTTGCATGGTTATATTTTGATTTAAACGGTGGGATATGACAGTGAAATTTCAGTGTACAGAGGCATAACACCTTAGTCCTCAGAAATGGCAACGTAAGAAGGGTGACACCCTTAGCGAACAATATACTCTGTTACCCTCAAAGTACTATTCATGACTATAGGCGACGGTTACCACTTTCTTTCACGTAAGCCGGCAGCTTGTTTGCAATTCTAATTTGCTAAACCATAAAGATTTGAAATTGGAATGAAAACAAAACCATATTGACGTTTGTATACATCTATGGCTTTATAAATAAAGCTTAACAATTTAGCAAACGATTTAATTAGCAATAAATACCCTCAACGAGCAGTTATGTACGTTTATAGCGACGGCAGAAATTATCGTTAATTACGATGTACTATTAGCTCCGATTGGACCGACGGGTAGCTTTAAATTAAGTGAGTGGTCTCATAAATACTTCGAACTGTGTATAAAACATTTTTATCAGAGGGAGACTTTGTACAAAAGTCGTTTGCTTACAAAACACGAATAGGACAGAGGTACCCTGTCCTATTCGTGTTTTAACCGTAAAGCAGTTATGTTTGCATGGCTGTGTTTCGGTTCGAATCGTGGGATATGGCGTAAGTTTACAGGGTACAGAGGTATAACCACTGAGTCCTCAAGAATGGCAACACATGGGAGGTATCATGGGCGAACAGTATACTCTGTTATGACCATGGTACTGCTCATGTCTATAGGCGACGTTTATCACTTTCCATCAGGTGGGCTGTCAGCTTGTTTGCCATTCTAAGTTGTATAAAGAAAAAAAAGATAATATTGTTAATGCACACTTCTACTGAGAGATAAATTTATTAGACATAACTTTTCTAGAAATCGAGCCAATTCTAATTCTATATCATTATTTGTGTAAAATTGTGGCAATTTTATTGTTATTTAACGTATGTCTTTTACTGTGTAAAGTGTGAATACTGCTACTGTTATGTAGTAGGAAATTATTTAAATTTGGCTATGACACCGTCGGGGGTTTTGAGTAAGTCATACTCACTAAGATGTCCACACAGGTGGAGGCGTAGTGGGCCAGGTTACTGAGTTCCCTAAAACATGGTTGAGCGCAATGATGGCTGGCTCACCCGTCATACTCGTAAACGGGTACTGCTAACTGGGACCGGTCTGTTTCGGTCATTGCAACTGATTTATTTCAGTGATCCTATCTTTCTTTCATTATAGCATTGTTTTTCATATTCCTTGAGTACTTTTAAATATAACACGTAACTCTCAGACCTCTTAAAAAAAAACATAATTGAACGATTTGTTACAATTTTTTTACGTAATGTAGAAAAGAGGTAATAGCAGTTTTTTTTTTTTTATTTCGTAAAATTGTTCACTCGAAGAGTGCAGCGATTAAGCCTAGCTAAAACATCAATTTTAATTTATTTGCGTGCTGTTCAATTTATTAAATGTATCCTTTTTCATCAACACAAGATGTGTATATAGTAAAATATACTTTAATAATTGGTTACATATTGTACACAAAATATTTAAATCATTAGCATTTATTTCACCTTTTAAATGAAAGCGCCAGAAACTAAACAAATTTTTCAAATGAAATATAGGTCGAAAAACATCAAAAAGATAGAGTTCTCATATTAATTTGAAATCTAGACATACGTAGTAAAATAGGACACTAAAAGAACATTCAAAAATACTAAAAAAATCCGGTAACTTTAAATATATTTAAAGTATCCCTCAAATAAAATGATCTCGCCCAATTACCGCGCACATGAGCCTGCAGCGTTTCGGGGTTGAATATTTAATAAAAAAAAAAACATTTAATGAGTCGCCAGTCGTCACCCGCCGACGTCCTATTGAAATACGAGTACATACGTGATTAAATACAACTTACGAAGACTCGCCTAATTATGCCCTCGGGATATATAATTTGTTACTTTATAAATAGGTTTTATACGACTGACGAGGAAAATACTGAAGAAAAGTACCTAAAATAGATTACAAAATAGGATATGTTACAATAAATACATGAATTATCGATAACATCTCGATTTAAGAGGATACATTTTTGGTCTTGTTAAAATTATGCACGACAAAAAAATAGCTACTTAATTCATTACAAAAATAAAAGAATTGTTACAGGACCGATTATGGGAGTATAGAATGCTATTGACAATAGTATCTGCGCGTTTAAGTAGATCCTTTACCATCCATGCTGCTAGATTGTGGAATTTTCTCCCCATGCCTATCCACGAAAGTCAATACATAAATATTTTTTAAGAGTAGACTAAAAGAGCATCTTCTATCTTTATGAACATATATTTATTTAGTTGTATGTGTAGGATTATTTATATATGTATGTATATGTAAGTACATACATGTATATGTATATACTTACATATACATACATATATTACATATACACACATACGATGAAATATGATATAAAATTAAGTCTAGTTCTTTTTTGTTTGAAAATTGTCACAATATTGTACACCGCTCTACCCGCTGACATTGATGCTCCTTTCTACTTTGGGTTTGCTGAAAGAGAACTCTTTTATAGTTAAGCTTGCCTTTGTATATTTATTTACCTCTGCCATATTTTTATGTATTATCAATGTGTATAATAAAGTATAAATAAAGTAAAAATAATTATGTAAATAAATAAAAAAATAGTTAATAGTTACATACAAAATACATTATTATGCAAATAACGTAACTAGAGTAGCGTGGAAGCCCCGCTGAGACAGGAGGATCCGCTTTGCTGTCTGCCGTTGCTAGCTGCCTCTTATCTGTCTGCCAACTGCGTTAAAATAATAATAATTAGTTTAATATTAATAAATATGTAGAGCAAACATAAACTATGTACAACTATCATTTATGCATAAGACGTAACATAACTCATATATATATATATATATATATATATATATATATTCTTTATTGCCCTTGAACAAAAGATACAGCGATTAGTTTAACAACTTGTTAGCAACGATGGACTTATCTCTATAAGAGATCTCTACCAGCCAACAGCAATGCAGTTAGAAAAAAATAAAAAAACCTATCTTTACAATATGGATATGTAAGAATTAAGAATGAATTTGGTACTCGGTTTCTCCTATATAACCTCCTAAAAGATACGACGTGAAGGTAAATAGATTACTCTTATAATTGCAATAGCAATAAACAGAAATAAAAAGACGCCAGCAGAGATGTTATTGTGTTGCATAATTAAACTCGGTCGCTTTACTACTTGCAAACAAAATGTGACGTAAAAGAATAAAAAATTTGTTTGTAGTAACCCAAAAAAAGGACAAAGATAATGTGTATCTTTAATAAATAAATAATAAAGATTGTGTCCTATTAAAAAAAAACCTACTTCAATTGTTACAAAAGCAGTTACTTATTTTGATTTAAAAACTAAACAACTGGCCCTATTTTACTAGCCTTTAGATCTTATTAAAGATGGACGTATAGCTAAAAAAAAATAGAAGTTGATAAAAATTCTAAAATTTTAATACACATTTAAAAAAATAAGTATTCCCCAAATTGGTTTAGAATCAACGGAGTTATGAGGTAATGTAATGTGATGTAAATAGGACTCCATTTTCCGCACTTAGCCTCTCATTTGGGCCGTTGTTATGGGGTAACAAACATAAAAAATACAACGGGATTGAAAACTTCCATCTTTTTAAAGTCGGTTCAAAAGAAGCTACGAGTATTATAGATATTCGTTATAAACATATACATTTTTTATATTTATTATTTGTATCATATAATCATTTTTTTTATTTAGTGTCTATATACATGTGTAATAGGAAATAAATACAATGTAAGAATTATGTATTGTATTGTAAATTTTTAAATTGTATGTCAAAGCCTTCCTTTATGTGAGAAACCTTTGTTTAGCAGTGGACTCTTAACAGCTGACATAAAATAGCCGTGTGGTCCCGGCATAGAGTAGACCACCACTTCCTTTCCCGTGGATGTGGTAAGAGGCGACTAAGGGAGTACGAAGGATAGGCAGCAGCGTCCCTCTTAAAACATCTTTAAAGCCTGACTTCGGTTGCAAATACGCCTGCCACGTGTGGCAACAACTGGCAAAACTCCTCAAGGGGGAGGCTTATGTCCGGAAATGAACAGTTTAAGGTTATATATATATATATATATATATATATATATATATATATATATATATATATATATATATATATATATATATATATACACACACATATATGATGATTTTGGCCTTAAACAAAACACAACTGAAAACGTTCCCACCAGCTAATTTGCTAATTTGGCAGATTTTAATATAGCTGTTGCACGGTATTGTAAATATAAATTATAACATTTACATAACATTATTGGTAGCCAGTAGCTGCGCTGCGCTCACTGTACACTCAGACAATTTATGGCGCTCATTTCCGGCGATTGTGCGGTTATTCGCATATGTCGGTACGAATGTGCTGACTGTACGGGTATTTTGAAATTGTTCACTGAAATCACTAAGCTAAAATTATATTTTTGTATTTAACTAGGTAACCCTGTGAAGTTCTATCACCCAGTATTATATTATCTATGGTATTGCTTACAGCGCTATCTATTTAAAATATTTTTTACAAGAAGGAGACTTTGTACAAAAGTCGATTGCTTGGGTACCTCTGTCCTATTCGTGTTTCTACCGTGAATCAGTTGTGTTTGCATGGCTGTGTTTCGGTTTGAAGGGTGCGATATGGCGTGAATTTACTGGGTACGGTGGAATAACATCTGAGTCTTCAGGAATGGCAATGCATGGGGAGTATCATGGGCGAAACAGTCTCTGACTCACTCTGTTATGTCCATGGTACTGCTCGTGTCTATAGGCGACGGTTACCACTTTCCATCAGGTGGGCTGTCAGCTTTTTGCCATTCTAAGTGGCATAAAAAAAAATTACAGGTAGGACCATTCCATATGGTAGTCTGCAGAGGAGTCTTATCTTCAGTTGGACATTTAAAGGATGGTAATGGTGATGACCATGTTGATTCCAATTTACGAAGCTATATTCATAAAACAGCGCCTGATTGTCCAATTATACGCTTGTTGCATTTATTTCTAGGCCCACGACCTTATTATGTTGTTTACGAGCGTGAGTTATGCAGATATGTCACTAAAGTACCCATCTGATAAATCTACATTCGTATGTTACAATATTTACGGAATTGCACGACCATATTTTTTTTTTTATTAAAATACAAAATTGACTTGGCACTGTGCATATTACTTTTATAGACAGGTCTGATTTTTTTTTTTAATATTTGAAAGGATTTAATTTTCAGATTGATTCTACAGAAATTTTATCAAAATCGGTTCAGCAAATTAATTTTTAAATGAAAATAGCTGCTTTTGCTATGATTGATGCCAACTTCAACTTGTTTTATTAGGAAACAATACCTTAAATTATCTGCATACTTCGAATGGTATGCGAAATTGTCCGGCGGTACCTACACCACAGGCCCATTATAAACTTTGATTAATTTTTAACAACAGATGGCGCCACGCTCACATGGCTCTATTTAATTTTTCAATTGATTTAAACGATACTTTAAAATTACGGAGTTTATGTCTATATTCAATTTTCGATTAACTGGACTACAGTCAGACATTGTTGTAAGCCGTCAATACTTTCATTAACTAAAAAATCTTTGGTTTTAATATCACAAAAGTGCAAACAAGCATACAGCCCGTCTAATGGCAAACAGTTACTGTACCTAATGGATGCCTGTAACACTAGGGATGTCTCGTGCAGGTTGCCGACCTTGAAGAAACTTTAACACCCTTTTTTTATGCAACTTAGAATGGCAAACAAGCTGACAGCCCACCTGATGGAAACTAGTAACTGTTGCCAATAGACATGAGCAGTACCATGGACATAACAGAGTATATTGTGTCGCCCATAATATCTTCCATGGGTTGCCATTCCTGAGGAATCAGGTGTTATTCCTCCGTACCCTATAAATTAACTGCCATATCTCATCCTACAAACCGAAACACAGCCATGCAAACACAACTGCTTCACGGTAAAAACACGAATGGGACAGAGGTGCTCAAGCAAACGACTTTTGTACAAAGTCTCCCTCTGGTAAGGAAGTCTACGTCTCGGCTTTTTTTATGTATTCCATACTCTCTATGGAAAACCTTATAATAATATTTTTTTATATAAAATAATTTGCAAAAACTACTTGATTGCTCTGAACGATAAGGCCGCCCATTGTTTTCTCATTGTGATTATTTCTTGTAATTATTTATATTTATAATAAGTTTACTATTGTAATCTTTTGGAGGAAACAATAAAGAGTATCTATCTATCTATCTACTTGTATGGATGAAGCGTAGAATTTATCAGCTCGATATATCCACGTCTTTTCCAAATTACAACAGGAACAATATGATAGTGGAGCGACTAACTGGATTGCTCGCATGTCGCTTTGAGCTCCAGCTCGCATACCGCCGGCACGGGAGAATGTAGCAAGTTTAGGCACGTTATTTGGAATATGTTGAGTATTTGTTTCGTAAAACAGTTTTTTCGACTGGCTTCCAAAAAAGTAAGAATTCTACCATATTTTTCGAAAAAAGAAACTAACTTTTTCTTGACTAATCATCCAACAGCATGTAGAATAGTAAATAGTTTTACCAGAGGGAGACTTTGTACAAAAGTCGATTGCTTGGGTACCTCTGTCCCATTCGTGTTTCAACCGTGAAGCAGTTGTGTTTGCATGGCTGTGTATCGGTTTGAAGGGTGGGATATGACGTAAATTTACTGAGTACAGAGGAGTAACATCTAAGTCCTCAGGAATGGCAACGCATGGGGGGTATCATGGGAGAAACAGTATACTCTGTTATATCCATGGTACTGCTCATGTCTATAGGCGACGGTTACCACTTTTCATCAGGTGGGCCGTGAGCTTACTTGCCATTCTAAGTTGTATATAAAAAAAAAGACAGGTGTTCACAATCATCTTCATGTCAGCCGTTTGCTATCCACTGCTAAACTTAGATCTCTCCTTTGGCGGGTTTGTTTAGCTGCTATGCTTGGCAGGCGGGTTGGCAACCGTAGTAAGGCTCTGGTGATGTTTTAAGAAAGACGTTGCTGCCCATTCCTCGACCACTTAGTTCGTCTTAGTCCCCTCTTACGACATACAGACAGAGGTAGAATAATGAAAGAGATAATAATAGGCCAAAAACAAATATCAATTAACCTACATAAATCGTCACCAATTCTATACCAATTTGGATGTTATTTTTTTATTCATCCATCATACTCGTGAACGAGTGCTTTTAGTAGGGGCTGGTCTTTCCATGAATACTGTGACTGATTGTAGTTTGATAGCTTTTATTTTCTTTTCATTATAAATACGAAGTTTGTGATAGACATTTTATCAATTCATAATTATTTTGTTCTAAACTTATATTTGAAAAAAGCAACACGTGTGTTTTTTGTCCGTTCTTCTCAGCTAAAACTACATTCCGAACTGGGCGGTAGTTTATAAAAAAATTAATATTCTAAAATGTTTTTTTATTAAGTTTACTTGAATAAAAATTATTTATTATTATTATTATTGAAATGTTTATCTCTCCTATTGATTCTACACTAACTTTACTAAAGTTACGTTCTTCAAAAAATTTATTTACACTTAACTTACAAAAATTACAAGTAAGTATAAATAGAAAGATCGTCTTATTGCATATTTCACGTCTAAAAAACACATATACGGTAGAAAATTTGAAATACGCGACGAAACGAGACGCAGATTGGAGTCCGCCACTCAATACAAGCATCACTATTGGGAGACATTAGCTTTTGATAGTGCATCCACACCAGCGCTCGATACTGTCTGAGCGCCAGACCACTACAAGATGCAAAGCGAGTTAGCACGAGGGCACATCAAGTGGCGGGCCATCATTAGCATTGCAAACGTGCCTCGGGCCACTCCACTAAGTACGTTACACACAAATAACGTTGTAGATCGTTGACGCATAATATCGTGTTCACGTACACATATTTCAAACATGTACCTGAACCTATATTGTTCACAGCAGAAATAGCTACTTTTTTTTATACAACTTAGATTGGCAAACAAGTTGACGGCCCGCCTGATGGAAAGTGCTAACCGTCGCCTATAGACATGAGCAGTACCATGGACATAACAGAGTATACTGTTTCGCCCATGATACACCCCATTCGTTGCCATTCCTGAGGAGTCAGGTGTTATACCTCTGTACCCAGTAAATTCACGCCATATCCCACCCTTCAAACCGAAACACAGCAATGCAAACACAACTGCTTCACGGTAGAATGGCATAGAGATACCCAAGCAATCGACTTTTGTACAAAGTCTCCCTCTGGTGAACTACTTACTTCAAACGTAATACAACACGAAGATTAACATAATGTTTCCTAAATATATTCGAATTAACGATATATTACTTACTTATATATTATGACTCGTGTTTAAATTTAAAACTTAGTGTATCTAAAATTAGATTATACCTTTCTACAAATAGCAGGTTCGATCTTCACAAAATTGATATGAGATCGACATATATGTTAATTCTATTTTCAACACTTATAGGATCACTTAGTTGTCTGTCCGTCTGTCTGTTTGTCCGTCTATCTGTCAAGATCCTTTATCTTTGGAACGCGTAGATGTATCAAGTTGAAATTAATATCATATATGAGAAAAAATAAAGCTTATATTTATTTATTTTTTTCTTTCTTTTAAGTTTATTTTCTCATAGCTCCGTCATTTGTAAACCGATTTGGAAAATTATTTTTTTATCTGAAAAATATACTCACAGATTTGTTTTATAAAAAATGTATCAAAAGTAAATTCAGAAGTTTTATTTTAAAATCAAAATAATTAACGTTTTTAGTGCAATTGATTGGATTTGCACGTTTTTGGTTCAACCCCAATCAATCATAATAAAAAATCATCAATATCGGTACAGAATTGATGTCATAATGATATAGTTTATTTATAAAACAAAATATATATTAAGAAGCTCGTGATGTGGCGAGTGTGAAAGCGAACCCATGTCCCCGACATATGGCACCTCGAGGGTATATCATCTGGTTTTTGGTGAGTACACCCCCACCTTACGGGGGATTCCCACAGTACCCATTCACCTCCCACAAGGTGTACGGGTCTGCATAAAGCATTTTCCAGACGTTAAAAAAAAGTGTTAAGCAGCTCTTCCTTTTGGAAATTGTTTAAAATGTAATGACTTTCTGTGAGCCCATATCATGTTTATATCGAAGAGACTTTCCGTGCACGACACATATTTGCTTAGTATGGCGCTTATGATTCCGGACACGTTCTGTAAACAAGCGTAAATGATAGAAATATTCATTTACGTACACTTTGTCAGTTTGTTTGCGGCCGGACAGGTGTATATATACATCATACCAGAGGGAGAATTTGTACAAAAGTCGTTTGCTTGGCTACCTCTGTCCTATTCGTGTTTCTACCGTAAAGCAGTTGTGTTTGCATGGCTGTGTTTCGATTTGAAGGGTGGGATAAGGCGTGAATTTACACCCTGTAAACCCTGTAAACAGAGGAATAACACTTGAGTTCTTATGGAATGACAACGCATGGAGGCTATTGGTATACTCTGTTATGTTCATGGTACTGCACATGTTTATAGGCGACAGTTACCACTTTCTATCAGGTGGGCCGTCAGTTTTTTTGCCATTGTAAGTTGCATAAAAAAATACAGCTATAATTGTACATAAGCAGCGTAAGTAGAAGTTGTCAGTAATCTTGTACGCTTGACTTTGAGCCAAACAAGTTCATGTCTACTAACAATGACATTCCTTTTTAAAAGGCCGGCAGCACACCTGCAATGCCGCTGGTGTTGTGGGTGATCATGGGCGGCGGTAGTCACTTACCATCAGGTGAGCCGCATGCTCGTTTGCCCCCTGTGTTGTAAAAAAAAAAAAAAAAAAAAAAAAACATTTCCAAAATCTATTTCTCGTATCATTTATTGTGATTGCACGCCCTCTGTCCGCCCACGTCGTGAGCTGTGGACTCTATTTATTTAGGCGCTATAAATTGAGTTGCTGCGTCACTTTATTTATTTCCCTTAGACGCAGCTCGTGTCAATATTAACGGGTCGGTGACGATGAAATTAAAAATTCTCTCACCATCTTTATTATTTACGAGTAATGTATAACTGAATTCGGACGTGGTGGATTTGGAATTCTTTTAGAAACGCTACATAATATATTTTATTAAAATGTTACAAGGAAATAATTATAATACTTTTAAATTATTAAAACAGATACTTACAAAAAAAAATACCGACCACAGTAATGTAAAGTAAAACCAGATATTTTGATTTAAAAACTAAACTACTCATCAAATTTTGATATATTTTTTATGGGACCAATCAATTAATTTTTTTTTTATACAACTTAGAATGGCAAACAAACTGATGGCCCACTTGATGGAAAGTGGTAACCGTCGCCTATAGACATGAACATTACCATGGACATAACAGAGTATACTGTTTTGCCCATGATACCCCCATGCGTTGCCATTCCTGAGGACTCAGATGTTATTCCTCTGTACCCTGTAAATTCATGCCATATCCCACCCTTCAAACCGAAACACAGCCATGCAAACAACTGTTTCACGGTAGAAACATGAATGGAACAGAGGTAGCCAAACAATCGACTTTTGTACAAAGTCTCCCTCTGGTATAATACTTGCGTCCGTTATCTCCGGATGGGTAGACAGAGCTGTTTTCTTTTCGTCATTGTGGTGAAAATAGTTGAAATTACACGGAAAATTTAAAATCAGCCGTTTTTTGTGAAATAAATCTTTATTTTAGTATATGAACTTAGATATCAGGAAAAATACATATACGAGTAAGCATGACAGCATTTTTAGATTATAATACACTATTATAATGCACGCTAATGTTAGCAAAACATGTTAGAACTATACAAATCCTGAGGGCCTACCATGAAGTATTTTTCGAAATTTCAGGGACGAACGAAACAGAAATTTGATGTTAAAATTACATAATACATGCTGTTTAAATTTATTAAAAAGGTTAAAATATCGTTCCTTTGGACTATTAGAATAGGATTTATGATGAACGAAATGTTAAGCTCCATTTACTGGCTCGATTTTGATACGAACAAAAACACGAAACTAAGCCCGAAATTTCGGAATTTCATTTCATGATATACCACCTGCAATGAATAACAAGTATGTCTTTGCACTTACTATGTACACATGTTTGCAAATAAATTTAGCTTAGCCGTCAGCTTGTTTGCCATTCTAAGCTGTATAAAAAAAAAAAGTATTTTTATTTAAAAAAAAAGTTTCCGTAAAATCGAAGGTCACATCACAGTTCGTGCGTGTTTGATTCGATAATTTGTATGCGCGGCCTACGGCGAGATAAATTGAAAACTCGCCGGCGCGCGGCATCACGCAGCGGCGTCACGCTGAGGGCTTACTCTGTCACGCCGTTACGTCGTAGGTGTCGCCAGCATACATTACCTGTTTACTACTTTTACATCACTAAAAGAATTAAATCAATAATACCAATATACGAGCTACAATCGCAAATAACAATTAAATTGTATATTTTTTATACTAAAATAAAAGCAAGTAAGTGTACAGCTCTTCTGATGGTAAACTGAGTAAAACGTTGTCTTTCGACATTTGTAACGCGAGGGATGTCCCGCGCGTAATACAATGGATATATAATAATGGATTTGTTGAAATCACAGTTGTTATTTCAATTATTTACCTAGATTTTTTTTATACAACTTAGAATGGCAAACAAGCTAACGACCCATCTGATGGAAAGTGGTAACCGTCGCCTATAGACATGAGCAATACCATGAACATAATAGAGTATACTGTTTCGCCCATGATACCTCCATGCGTTGCCATTCCTGAGGACTAAGATATTATTCCTCTGTACCCTGTAAATTCACGCCATTTATGTAACATATCAAATGTTAAAGCTATGAAATTAGTTGTATGTAAGCCGTTCTTTAAGTAAAACTAACTGCGGTTGACAATCCGCTTGCCAAGCGTGGCAGTGGCGACTACTGGTATATCAGTATCTGACAGCAATTTCCGTCAACTTCTGTCAAAATGACAGATGTGTCAAAATCTTGTAAAGGTGGTAAGGTTGTCTTCGCTAATGTAAAAGACTCCTACACAGCTTTTAATGTTTAGAACTCTCACAAACATAATCTTTATTATCTCATGATGTTCATCTTATTGACGTCAAAGGAAAAATTTAACAGTTCAGGGAAAATTATAACGTGATATATTTAAATAAATGAAAATAATCTAAAAATAATATAATATATTGTAGTACACCTCTAATAAAAATAATGTCAGGTAAATCGACTAGGTACTATTAGAAAGCATAAGCGATTTTGTAAACTCTACGTAAATTTATATTAGACACAATAATATTTTTTTTATACAACTTAGAATGGCAAACAAGCTGACGGCACACCTGATGGAAAGTGGTAACCGTCGCCTTTAGACATGAGTAGTACCATGGACATAACAGAGTATACTGTTTCGCCCATGATACCCCCATGCGTTGCCATTCCTGAGGACTCAGGTGTTTTTCCTCTGTACCCTGTAAATTCACGCCATATCCCACCCTTCATACCGAAACACAGCCATGCAAACACAACTGCTTCACGGTTGAAACACGAATGGAGCAGAGGTACCCAAGCAATCGACTTTTGTACAAAGTCTCCCTCTGGTATTATATTAATATGTAGGATATGTTGATTACATTCCATTCCAAAGTCAATATTTTAAAAACTTAGGGCAGAACTGCCGATGGTATGTAATTATGGTATATAATTTTATCTCTGTTTATTAAATACAGATTGCCAATTCTTTTTCTCGTAGGACATTTTTATCGTTGTAATGTATTGTGGGGAGATAGTTACAAATATGTGATAAACAAAATACGGTCGGACTAATGGTTAGCGGTTACTGTAACATAAAAGGGTCCGTAAAATTAATGATGTCACGATGCGGTTCGTGAACTAACCTATAATATAAAAAACTCACCGTCGAGGTTTTTCCAAGAATGTAGTCTCGCATGGGGTTCTTTAGAAGGGTACTTCCCTTTAAAAGAGGTTTCTTCAGGGTTGGCGACGCGTGCGTAATGTCACTGGTATTGTAAGTGTTCATAGGTTACGGTAACCGATTATCATCAGGTGGGCCGTCAGCTTGTTTGCCATTCTAAGTTGTATAAAAAACAAAAAAATATTGTTATCTATCATAATTGTACACTACATCATTATGCGTAATTATTTGACTCTATTTTAGAAAATAAATTTTAAACAATGTTTTTGCAGTTCTAAATATTTTAATAGAATTATTCTGCTGTTAACTTTGTTAAAAGTAAATAATTCCATTGTAATGAAAGAGAGGGTTTCTCGTCGAATAATGTAAAATTGTATCATGTTTGTACTTCATTAAAAATGACATGTGTATGTATGTACGTTAAATTATATTGTTAAATGTCTAAAATTAAGCCACTCCCGGCGAACATGCATATTACATTAGACAAATAAGGGTGTATTTAATGAGATCATACATTATTTTACAATACAGTAATTGTTAAAAAATTCTAGGAAAATTTTTTGCTAAATTAAAACATTCGGTACGTATGACCAATATCATTCTTCTATTTTATTAAACAATTTCTAAAAAGAGACTGTCTAATCGTCTGAATTTTGTATCAATGATAGCTGCAGATTTCGAAATTATTAAATTACATTACAAAATCTAATAGACACACAATTCTACATTCTAAATTCAAATATCGAGTATATTTGAATTTAGAATGTAGAATTGTTTTTTTATATTTAAAATAGATAAATATTTTCAATATGTGTTTTGTTAGGATGTTGTTAGATTAAGCTTATCGTTATTTTTTTTCATGCACATCAAAATATACTTGTTTCATTTTGACAACGAAGGATAATTGAAGATCAAACGAACTTACCAAGTGAAGTTCGATCATAATTATGTGTGCAGCTTCATTCGACGCGATTTACATTTGATATGTTGTAGATGGCGCTACTACAACATGTCAAATGTAAATCGCAAAGAATGAAGCTGCGAAACATAATTATAGGAAATTCGACCATAACGTATATTGTAATAAAAGAATTTATTATGGTTATTTTTGACATTCAGTTAGACTTATAGACAAATAATATTAAAGACAAAACAATATTAATCTATTCTCAATTTGACCACAGACTTTAACAATAAACAAAAGAGTACATATGCGTGTGTGTGTCAAATACATGGTAGTATGTGTAATATATATATTTATATATATATATTTTATTTAATTTATTTTTATGCATAATTAAAAAAATAGCATTGTGCATATCAAAGCGTAAGATATTAGCAAACAACGTTTGGTTAAATATGAAAATTTCATATCAAAGGGATCACAACAAACAACTTAAGCTTACAAAGCGCGTATTTTGAAATTTAAACTGAAATTTGTATTTATAAATGCGCGGGTAGACGTCGCGTCTGAGTATAGCACCCGCCCGTGTCAGATTATACTGAGCCTCCCGGATGCACTTAGTATGCATGTTCGTAACTTATGAATAGCAAAGTGTATTGAATACTTTATTTATTGCAAGCTGTACATAATATTTACATGTAATACATTGAGTTTTTATATGCAACTTAGAATAGCAAAAGCTAACGGCCCGCCTGATGGAAAGTGGTAACTGTCGCCTGTAACCATGAATAATACTATGAACATAAAAGAGTATACTCTGTCACTTACCATCAGGTAAGCCGCATGCTCGTTTGCCCCCTGTGTTGTAAAAAAAAAAAAGAAATCGCAGGGTGCATAGGCATATTATATTATTAGGCATATTACCAGAGGGAGACTTTGTACAAAAGTCGATTGCTTGGGTACCTCTGTCCTATTCGTGTTTCAACTGTGAAGCAGTTGTGTTTGCATGGCTGTGTTTTAATTTGAAAAGTGGGATATGGCGTGAATTTACTGAGTACGGAGGAATAACACCTGAGTCCTCAGGAATGGCAACACATGGGAGGTATCATGGGCGAAACTGTATACTCTGTTATGTCCATGGTACTGCTCATGTCTATAAGCGACGGTCATCAATTTCCATCAGGTGAGCCGTCAGATTGTTTGCCATTCTAAGTTGTATAAAAAAAAAAATAAGGTAAATAACCTAATTTTAGTACTGAAATATAAATATTAAATGTCATATTTCTAGTCGCCTCGGTAAACATTGTTTTGCCACTTACCACCACCTATCGAGTCTACTTTTACGTATCGGATTAAAAAACATAATATCAAAAAGGACGTAAATAAAATATATATGTATGTATATATATATATATATATATATATATATATATATATATATATATATATATATATATATATATATATATATATATATATATATTGTATCTAAATCGTAAGAAAGAACTAGCCACCGTTACGAGTGTATGTACTTACCTAATAAAATAAAATATATTTCGGATGAAATATCTGTGTTAGTTCAAGCGACTGGTCTCTACAATGCCTCCATTTTATATTTGACGCATGAAATATCAACAATGTTTCTCGTAATACGACAAAATGTGCCGTTTGCACGTGACAACACCATTATTCAGAACTCGATCTGTGTACAAGTAGTTCTGGATATTATAGTTTCTTCTGTTAAGAGCTTTGTCACGTTTATATAGAATAATTGCATTCTACGCTTCCATTATGCTTTATTTATTTATTACAGTTATTTATTGAAGTAATATAAATTTTTTCTTACATTATATTTGTCGGGATTAATTCGACTGCGTGCTACTAGATGGCGTTGAATATAATCACAACGCGCTATGAATAAATTGGTTTGTTTTTAGTATAAAAAAGTCATATTTCATTTAAATGGTTTATTAAAAGCATTAAGCATAAAAGCATAAAGCCATATCCCGCCCTTCAAACAGAAACACAGCCACGCAAACACAACTGCTTCACGGTTGAAACACGAATGGGACAGAGGTGTCCAAGCAATCGACTTTTGTTCAAAGTCCCTCCCTATTTTAAAACGAATACTGTTCTTTTATTAAAAGTTAGCGCCTGATACCGCCTCGTTATTTTCTACCGGACTCCTGAGTGCAAAGTTGTGATCCGGCTTCATTGTATCGAAAGCTGCAGTAAGTTATTTACAACATCAGTATAATATTAACAGTAACGGGTATAAAGCACATTAGTTTACTTAAAGAGTTTGTGGTTACGAACTTCGTAAACTAATACATTGTTACAGTTAATTACATGACAATGTAAACAAAATTGTAATTCAAATTATCTTTATTCAAACACTTTTAAATCGTATTTTTTTAATCTACTGCAGGATTCGTAAACTTGTTATCTGTTGAGAAGAGCCCGCAACAAACTCAACAGTTGCTCTTTTAAATCTCTGTTAACATTATGTGTATTTATTCAAATGTACTATATCTAAAATTACATGGTCGTTAGAAGCCTATGCATGATCGACTAACACCATGCACATTTGTCATTCAAGTAATCGTTTAGTGTGTTTGTTCAATAAATGTTTTTTAATAACAGTTTTAAACTTTTTAAAAGGTAGATCCAAAATATCCTTCGTCTTTTATTATAACATTTAATACCCATTCCCATAAAAGACCTAGTAACTTTTATAAACGATTAAATTGTATATTATATTTATATTCAGGCGTGATAGATATGTATGTATATGTATATATACACTATCAGTGTAAATTGTGACGATATTTTAATAATATGTTTAATATTTGGATTATTTTATTTATTTATTCATTAGTACATATATGTGTACATGGCGGACTTAATGCTAAAAGCATTCTATCCCAGTCAACCATAGGCAAGTGTCAGAATACTCGAATGCGGTACCACTAACTACCGATATACATACATACTAAAATTACATATATAAACGAATAAATATGTATTTTATGTAACTTTTGAACTATATTCCGTTATTGGAATTAACTGGAATTTTATAAACGCACATTCTTATAAGATTATAATTATAAAATTTAATGATAATATTAAGATTAAACCAAATGGAAACCATCAAATTCCTATAATTTTTAACACTGTCATTCATCAGCATCATAGGAGTCTTTAGCTGTTTATTACTGAACATAGGCCTTCCTAATTAAAGGAGTATTGTTTTTTAACACTAATTTTATATTTTAAAAGCCACTCAGTATCCGAAGTTGCGTACTGCAGCATCAAACTGCTACTTAACTTAGTTAAATAATTTACACAGCGTACTATGCAGTTACGTTATACTACCTTTGAGATGCGAACACCATAGAACTTAGCTACGTCGTATCGCTGTCAACTTCCTTCGCTTCATCTCCGTAGATACTCATAGCTTTCAACAGCTCTCAAAGTACCCTACCCTCACAATATACCCAATTTGATCGATATACGATGTTCATCGAGGACGTTTTTAACTTCTATTAAATAGTTTCCATTATTCATTAAATTAATAACAAATATTGTGTAACTATCATATATGAAATTTTATTTCACAATTATTATTTTAGAACCATTATGTAGGTAAATTCTACTCACTGGAAAAATAATGTTAAATATGTATTCTGAATTGGCAAAGATAACTCGTAGAATAAAACAGAAAAAAAAATACATTTGAGGAACCTTTATGATAACAGTTTAAAATTATGATGTACACTACAAGAGAACATCCCTTGTAACATAATCAAAACTAGTTTTATTTCTTTAATTTTGCTATTATAAATATTTATAGTAATGTGCTGCGTAATATATTAAACATTCTAAACGATATTAATATAAAAAAAATATAATAATAATAAAATAAAAATATATAAAATAATAATAAATAAAATAAAAATAAATATATAATTATATAATCATTTTTTTTTATAGATTATCCAAATACTTGTATTTCAGATGCAAATACCTTTAGTGATTTACGAAATTTAATTCTTCTTCCCTGTAAAGTAATTACTGCGGATATAGGTGTACAATATTATCTATTATAAAGAAATAACTTTGATTGTCTCAATATTGCTAAAACAGAATTAACGAAGCTACAAAACACAGGGTCGGCAACGCGCGCATAACACCACTGGTATTGCAGGCGTTCATAGGCTACAGTAACCGCACCACCTCAGTGGTATACAAAAAAAAACTATAAATTAATCTACCTATTTCTCTACAATAATCTAAAATTATGTTAAAACTGTGATACTGCAAAATTTAATAAATAGGTATACATATTTCATTTTTAGTTAATTTTCTATTTTCCTTAGACGATGGACAATGGATATTTTAATAAAACCAGTATCAATCGGCTTTTATAAAATTCTTTTTTTTTTTTTGCCACAAAATCCTGACTTTCAATTATTAACTCGTGCATGAATTCCCCAAACTCTTTCACTTTTAAATCCACTTACTTTAATCCGATTATCTAAAATTAAACTCGTCGTCGTCACGTTCAGACGAGCGGTTTGCAAGTTGAGGCTATTGACTTAACAGCACAAGTTTTTCTATTTACAAGTTTAAATTCACGATGAAAATAATTTGTTATCGTATCTTCTTTAATCAAATTTATTGTTCGGTTTTAATCACGACGCATTCCGACCTCTAATCTGAGCGATTTGGTCAAAGTGCCAGTATTTGAATAATCCATTCCCATGGAACTTTCCCAGCTCATAGAATATAATTATCAGACTTTATGGTTGTTATTTAAACAGTGATAATTTCTTGGATCAACGATTTAATGTACTTTATAAACTAAGATTTGAATTTGTTATATAGAATGGAAGAGATTTGTAACACAATTGTGTAATGCTAATCCAATAAATAAGAAATTGACATTATAATATTATTAGTAGTTAAAAATATAATTTAAAAACAAAACACATACTTTTTTTATGCAACTTAGAATGGCAAACAAGCTGACGGCCCACCTGATGGAAAGTGGTAACCGTTACCTATAGACATGAGCAGTACCATGAACATAACAGAGTATACTGTTTCGCCCATGGCACCATCCATGCGTTGCTACTCCTGAGGACTCAGGTGTTATTCCTCTGTACCCAGTAAATTCACTGCATATATACAATTATATATTATTTGTTGATGGAAATTTAATAAATAAACTATGTTATCAATGTGATACTTGTTTCGACTCCACTTATGTCTTCTTTAGGGTAGATATGTAGTCCTATGTATGTACATTCTACAACATTATCGATTATCAAAAATGACGCCATAATAAATCTTTTTAACTCCCTCTAAACTCCACTCAACCATTATATTTTATATTAATATTACTTTACAAAATAAATATACATCTGTATTAATCTACATTGTTTACTTTAGATAAAGTATCTAATTTGTGTATTATCTACAAAGTATTTTGTTCCATCTGTAACAGAAATAAGAACAAATAAAGCAACGGATTAACTGAGCTGCTTACTTAAAGAGTCGGTGATTATTAAATTCGTAAACAAACACTTTGTCGACATTTCTACATTTCATTTGAGACTGTGTTTCGGTTTGAAGATTGGGATATGGCAGTGAATTTACACGGTACAGAAGTATAACAACTTATGTTAAAGTATAAATATTATTTTAATATCATTGTTGTCACTAAACTGTAATTGTAGTACGCTTTTTAATGTCAACAATTAATAGATAATGTTTGAACTTTCCTGAAACTATTTTACATAATTGGCAATGAATTCAGGGTACAGAGGAATAACATCTGTGTCCTCAGGAATGGCAACGCATGGAGGGTATTATGGACGAAATAGTGTACTCTGTTATGTCCATGGTACTGTTTATGTCTATAGGCGACGGTAACCACTTTCCATCATGTAGGCTGTTAGCTTGTTTGCCATTCTAAGTTGCATAAGTTGTATTACGTGGTCTTAATGTAAATAAATCTAGTGGTATTCCTATAGTTGTCCTAAGAGAAGCTAAACATTTTAACAACTATTGCCATTCTAAGATGCATAAAAAAAAATTAATTTTATATTATATTTATATGTACTATTAATGTAAATCGTGACAAGATTTTAGTAATATTATTTGTTTAATATTTGGATTAATTTTGATAAGGAGATTAAAAAAAAAAACCGAATTAATAAATTATTTTTTTACAGTATCATTCTTCGTCATCATACATATGAGCCCTTTACTGTTCACTGTTACATAGGCCCCTCTCATTGGAGAGGTTTTGTTTTTAACACTACCATTATTTGAAGGAAATTTCAAACTCTGACACTTTCAGAAATAATTATAGATAATTCAAGTTCATATATTTCAAAGAAGATTAATATATATATATATATATATATATATATATATATATATATATATATATATATATATATATATATATATATATATTGGATCTTTCAAAAATATATATAATGATTTGTAATTTATGTAAATATTTCTTTTATTTTCTGTTTAGCACTACTACTGCCCACTCACTACTTCCTATGCCACAGTGTTAGGTTGACTGGAAGAAATCTCTTTTAGAGATAAGTTCGCCTTTGCTAACATTGTTATTAACTTATAAAGAACATATATATCATTACGTGCTTTTCAATGTCTCGAATATATTTAAATTTATTTTTCTCTTTTACCACATTTTTCATTGCGGTATATTTTCTTGCGTTAATCATTTCTTCCTGCAAGGCTCGAGGATTATTACAGCGGTCTGAGAACGCAATATGTGTTCATTCAAAAAAACAATTGCAGCTTTACACAATGCGGAACTCGTTGTACCTGCGACGGAATTACTCGGCTCCCGGACCTTGGACGCAATTCCCCGGCACCGCCTTCCAGACGAGCTCGACTGACGAGCTCACGAATCTTGCAGCCGATTCAGGTACCATTGTTTAATTTTATATTCTCCGTGCATCACTTGGTATGTGTTGGTACTATATCATCACTACATAGTATAAAACAAAGTCGCTGTCGCTGTCTGTCCGTCCCTATGTATGCTTAAATTTTTAAAACTACGCAACGAATTTTGATGCGTTTTTTTTTTAATAGATAGAGTGATTCAAGAGGAAGGTTTATATGTATAATACATGCGTAATACAGTAGAGAAACACTGATAATTTTAAAGGTTTCTAATTTATTTATTTGTTATAAGTTACAATAACAGTTTGCAAACAGAAATGAACCATTGAAAAGAAAACAATACAAAAATGTATCAATACGCAGTTTGCCAACGTTACATTGTAAATATCATTTAACAGTAAGTTAGAAGTAAACGTTATAACGCTTTTATATATGTACATTACATTACTGTTTACAGTTATGATCCAAACTTATTCTATCTCAAAACTATACAACGACCTCTTAAACCCAATAGTACTCTGATGAAAGATATCGATTTTTTCGCTAATTTTTTTTATACGATTGACACATCCGATGTGATGTAATGTGCACCCGTGCGAAGCCGGAGCGGGTCGCTAGTTCATTGAAAAAGCTCTACTAGACATAATAAGACGTGTGGTCCCGGCATAGATTGGGCCATTCCTTTCTTTTGCGTGGGTATGGTAAGAGGGACTCAGGTAACTTATGGCCAAAGGATAGGTAACAGTGTCCCTCTTAAAACCAACTTAATACCAAAAGCCTAAATGTAGTTGCCGACCTGTCTGCCAAGTATGACAACTTCTAGCTAAACACCCGTTTTTTGGAAGGCCTATATTCAGCAGATGAAAAAAAAACATAATAAAATTGAAGATAAAAATATCTTAACTAACCTCGTTACTCACAAAATTTCAAAATTGTATAACTACCTACATTGTATTATTTATATTTATAATAAGTTTACTACTGTAATCTTTTGGAGGAAACAGTAAAGAGTATCTATCTAAAATCAACAACATTAAGTTCAATGACGTGTAAAAATAAAGAGATTTCTTTTTTTGTTGGGTGAAAATGGTATGGTAACCCCGCTTGCGCTAACGGGATACGCTGGCGGAGCACCAGTGAAGGGTGATAGATGAGAATAAAAACAGGCCAGTAAGCCCATCATGATGAATTCATCAGGAATTAACCATGATAGTTTCCAGGGAGAACCGCGAGGAGGTCGACCTGGTTGGGTATATTGCTAGCAATGGGATTCTCAATCTCCATTACTAACAATCCCTTTCCCCCCAATAAAGAGATTATATTTAGAATATTGTTACATCTTTTGCAATTATGCTTTCCAAAACTTCGAAGAATAAGGAAAAATGAAAATAAACTTGGGTCAACCCAATTAAACAACATTTTTATAAGAAATATATGTCGTAGCATCTGCTATATATATATATATTTCAATAAAACGGTTCAAAACTTAATGAGGTCACGTGCATCCCTTAGTAGAGGCAGGCAAGAATAAATTACGCCAAATTAACTTTGACAACTAAAAGTTACCTGTAATTAATGACGAGAAAACTGTTACGTTTATTTTCAATTTTATGTTACCCCACAATCTAACTAAAGTCATTAATGTCATTTATCTCGGCGAGTTAATTAAATTGTTTGACGGAGATGTTTTAACGAATGCTGACCGCACACTTTCATATTGCGAAGAAAGTAAACAGTGAAAGATTTTATTTATTTGTAGAATAGCCAACATAAGATACAGCGAAGCATTTCAGTACAATACACTAGTGAATTAGGGCTAACTGTTCTTCAATATAGACAAATAATTAAATAAAAATTAAATTTCATTTTAATTTAATTTATATCATAAATAATTAAAACATAATATCACGGCGAGATGTATCAACTTTTTAATTGAGACATGAACACTTTTATGGATTTACTTTAAACACCTCTTACGACACCTAGAGGAAAGGAAGGGATAGCCTATTCTATGCCGGGACTATACTGTCTATGAAACTCTACGTATATGATACATTTTATAATGTGGTATTTGTTAAGCTAACGAGAGTATTAATTAACGAACTTTCATATTTTTAATGTAACTTTTAACAAATACAAAAAAGAAAAAACACTCTTTTTGTGTTTTTAATAACATTTCTTTTTTAATTTTTTCTCTAATGTTTTATTTACCATTATTGTTTATTTGAAATATTGTTGGAAATTGATTTTACGTTATTTCCCTCAAATTAAGCTGCCACACAGCAGTTTGAGGAAATAACGAAGCAACATTGACTGTTATCGTGTTGGTTCGCAAATCACATAATACGACCCCTGATAACAGCTCGGTGAAGCGTGATAGCCGCCCTGAAGTCATTTGGGCAAAAATTGGTGATATTAACAGCTTGCCCTCGGGACTCCGCCAATTTGTAACGATATTATTTATTCCACATGTTTACACGTGTATATAAACGTTAATTATAACGTTGATTCTAATTATGATTATGATACAATTACCAAAACTAGTTGTTATTAGTTTTGTTGTTTCTACTGCTAAGCAACTGTACTTAAACTTTGTTGTGAGTCAGATTGCTTACCATTTAAAGTTACATAACAGAGATAATAATGACCTCTGTAAAATATTCTTTAAAGATAATATGTGTGTATTGAAAAGGGCTCTCACTGGACACTGCAAACTAAACAAGCATATGGCCCAACTAGGTTTATGCCCAAAAAGTGTTTGCAGATTTTGTCACAGTGACAAAGAAACGCCGCAGCACTGAATGTGTGGCTATAGCCCACTCATTCATAAACGATATATCTCCTTTGGAAAACACACTCTATATTTTGAGAAGATAGAAAACGTCACTACAAAAATATTTTAAAATTCCTATCAGAGGTAGGAATTAGCAGCGAACTTAAAAAAGGGCGAGCATAAAAGATCATGGAAAGGTGGCAGTGTCACAGGTTATTCTGCCTGAAAAAGCCTCGTTTTTCAATAATAATAATAAAAAAAAAACATAACAAAAGAGATAATACTGATAGTGAAACATTCCTTAGAATATATTACATATTACTTATATTTAAAAGACTACCATACTCTTTTCCTTCATTTCCCAGAAATAACGTTGTCCAACAAATTCTGCAATATCTATTATACAAGGTTACAACGAAGTACATGTGTATTCTGAAACTGAATTCGTATTGAACGCGAATTTAATGTATCAATAACCGTTATATTGTATTGGAAACCTTTATCTGATGATTTGACGATTGCCCTTGAAAATTTAGTTGATTTTTTTTTATACCACTTACCATATAACCTTTTTACTTTTTTTTTTATACGGCCCATCTGATGTTAAGCGGTTACCGTAGTTTATGAACGCCTGCAATAGCAGAGGTATTACGCGCGCGTTGCCGACCCTGAAGAAACCTCCTTACCCCCCTTTTGAAGAACCCCATGCTGTAGTCTCTTGGGAAAACCTCGGCAGGGAGCTCATTCTATAACCTGAGTGTTCGTGGGAGAAAACTGGATGTAATGATTATCGTGGACAGATGAAAGGAAAGTAATCTATAACGCAATAATTGTTAAATTGTTTAGTTTGTCTTAGGACAACTGTAGGAATACCGTAGGGGACTGTAGGGAACTGTAGGGGAGTGCTCTGAGAAATTGTTCGGATTGATACCTGCTGCTGATTTTCACCATCGTACAACCCGCCACAAACTAAAGTTTCATCCCAACCATCTGTACGAGTGGCGGTCCTCCACCGTGCGTTTTTCAAGGCACTTTCTTCCACGCACAACCACTCTTTGGAATCAACTTCCAGTAGCAGTATTTCCGAACCGATACGACAACATAATCTTCAAGAAAAGAGCATATTCCTTTTTAAAAGGTCGGCAGCACACCTGCAATGCCGTTAGTGTTGTGGGTGATCATGGGCGGCGGTAGTCACTTACCACCAGGTGAGCCGCATGCTCGGTTGCCCACTGTGTTTTAAAAAAAAATACCGTTGGAATTATTTACATTAAAACCGCATAATAATAATAAATGATGACTTTTGAAACCAAAACATGATCCTATACGAGTGCCCTTATGCAAAAGCTTCGAATTACTCAGCGGTCTATGGAGAGAGTTATGCTTGGAGTCTCTTTTCGTGACAGAATCTGAAACGAGAATATCCGCAAAAGGACCAAAGTAACGATATACCCCAAAGGACAAGCAAACTAAAGATGCCAAGGGCTGGTTACATAACTCGAACTACCAACAGCAAATGGGCAAGAAAGTTTCTTGAGAAGTGACCCAGTACGAGTAAACGCAGTGTAAGATAACCCTCCACTAGATGGAGTAGTGACCTCAAATGCCTTGCAGGGAGTCAGTGGATGCAGGTAGCTCAGGATCGTTCTTTGTTCCGGCAATGTATAGGGGATGCCTATATCCATGGACGGATAATGGCTAAAATAATGATGATGACTCTAATCAAATGACGATTTATACAAGTACATTACGTAACTTTAACTTTTAGTTTTAGTTTAGGATCGCGACACTAAAAACTTTGAGAAACAATAGCTTTAAAACAAACTCTACACTTTCAGATCACGCTAAATCAAGCCATCCAGATGAACTTCTTACATTTATAGCGCTAAGAGGCATGTGGTACGAGGCGATATGAAGAATTAACATAGTTGCCGTAATAATGCTGCCCTGTTATGACTGTAAAGTCGTAATCTGGTGTTGAAGCTACAATGTATGGTGAACAGTTGGCGGAGTGGAAAATTAACGTTAATCACCTGCTAGCCAGTTTTATTGCGAATTACAATGTTCTACAAAGATTGTAAATAATACACTGTAATTTACGGCTAGTTCGCTTCAAATAATATGTAATTAACTAGCTTTTACCAGCGACTTCGTCCAGATTTACTGACCTGGATAAATTATAATTTATAAACTATGTCCTATAACTCCTATAGTACATGTATACTAAATTTCGTCATATATATATTATGCAACATAAAATGTCAAACAAGCCGATGGCCCACCTGATGGAAAGTAGTAACCGTCGCTTATAAACATGAGTAGTACAATGGATATATCAGAATGTACTGTTTCGCCCATGATACCTCCCATCCATTACCATTCCTGAAGATTCAGGTGTTATTCCACTATATTCTGTAAATTCACTGCATTATCCTACTTTTCAAACCAAAACACAGCCATGCAAACATAACTGCTTCACTGTAAAAACACGAATGGGACAGAGGTGCCCAAGCAAACGACTTTTGTACAGTCTCCCTCTGGCATTTTTATTAGTAGGTATTAATATATTAATATTATATTAATAATGTATATTCATTTTAACAATGTTTGTATGTATGTAATTACCATCTTGTACCAGAATATATATAATTTTATGTTTTAAATCGCCATCGCCATCGCACATCCTAAAGGTTGACTGGTAGAGAAAGTCTATAGTATTAACTCCGCCTTTTGTACCATATTTTATTGGTCAATAAAATTTAAATAAATAAATAAATTAGTTAAGCTGTTAACACAAACAAACGAACTCACTTTCACATTTACTATAAATAGTAAGGATTTTAATTCAACTCAATTGTAAGTAATTTTTAATAATACTTTTTTATGATTTTATGACCGCTTAACTTAGAATGCAGTTACAGCTGAGAAAAAGGGACAAGTAACTTAACTCAAGTGTTGCTTTTTTAAACAAATATAAAATTGTACATCTTGTAAAGAATTTTTTTGATACAATAACTTTATTCGTGTCAAAAAATTTAAACAAAAATAAAGGGAAAGGTATTATTTAACTATTCCAGGATTTATACCCTAATAAATTTTGACGATATTGTGACGAGAGTGTGTTTTGTGACCGAATACGGAAATCGAAGACAATGTTGTCGCTTGGCATGTTTGTTTTGCACTTGTCTTGATATTATCAACTTCATACGCTACAGTGATTACGGCCACAATATTTGGTCCTTCGAGCCGGATAAGTAATCCGGAATGAGTATTATTAATATACTGTTTACGCAACGATATTTACTGGATTCATTTCTTGTAAAATTATGATATATGATATTGCTTTAGCGAAAAATCCGTCTCTTTACTTTATTAGTGTATTATGTACAATTATTATATACTAATTGATAACTGGTTCAATAAAGAGCAAATAAATAAATAATAGGTAGTTTAGCAATTTATTAATTAAATATATATATATATATATATAATTATAATATTCTTACAACTTAAATATATAGAGCTCTAAAAATGTATATAGAGGCAATGTTTCTAATTTATTATTTTGCTATGAGGAAAAACATCGGAAGCCCTAACCGGCAGCGGGTGGGACAGCGGAAGACGTTACGGGGCACGGACGGAAGTACACGAATACCCAATTCGGTCTCTGAATAACTACCCTCTATGATATACAACAACAAACTGCCCTACTATTGCCCACAGATGACGTAAAGTTAGAATCACATAAAAAGAACACAGTACTAAGATTAGAACCAGAATTAAAAGAATCGAGTTACATTAAGCGTTGAAACTCTAAGCACAGACGGGGTTATCAATTCAATTTTTACTCATTAATAAAACCTTAGATTGAATGGTAGAGCAAGAAGTGAGCAAACGAGGGAGAGCATCGTTCCCCAGATCATTAGTTCCATTAGAAGTTGGTGGGCTAATTAAACTTTAAGTTGGCGGCAGCCGCCGCTGTCACCCCGCGGGGCAAGTTTCCGAATTATTAAAAACAAACATTGTAACGGCGCTCGCGAGGAACTTCGACTGGCTGAGATTCGCAAGAGCAATGTCTATTCAATTTACAAAATAGTCTTTTGTTTTCGAACTTGGCAATTTTAGGGTTCCGTAGTAAAAAGATACAGATAACCCCTTTTATGGTGCGACTTTGTCCGTCCGTCCATCTGTCTGTCACATCGTTATATCTAAGCAACTGATAATGCAATCGTTTTAAAATTTGGAGTCATTTTACATATCATTGGTCCACATATATTGCAATAGAAATAATTGAAAAAAAAAATCTTTTGCTAATGGATTCAAAAGAGGTACTCAAAATTTCTTCTTAAAATGAAATGGCTTCATTTGTAAACTTTGAAACTGATTTTTTATTGATTTTTTTGCTACATAGTTTTTATTATTAATCGATATTCGTTTAAGAGCTACGAAGCTACAGACAGACACACAGACTTATCAAACTTATAACACCACTCTTTTTGCGTCGGAAGATAAAAATAAAACAATGTTCTTAACTAACACCGTTTTCGAAATATTACCAAAAAACGTTCAAAAACAAATTAAGTTATGCAATCCGGTTTTTACTTACAATTATGGCCCAAAATAAATAATTACGAATTGTAGCAACAACAATAACTGTTAGGTGTCCGTTTGAATTGAGAAATGTAATACGAGTCAAAAAAATACGTATTTTACGTAATTATAATTTTAAACGAATACACGATTGCACCTTCAAGTGAAAGAGAGGGTCAGTGTGCGAGAGAGAGGGATGTATGTATTACCGTTCTGCTGTATCATTGTACTGCGGACGACATTACGATGTAGAAAAACGAGCTTTAAAGACGGAAATTTGTAAAGACGAAAATTAAAGGACGATCCTTTTAAAAAAAGTTGTTTTACGAAAAATATCAATCCCACATTTATATATTTATGTATGGATCCCTCGTTGTGTGAGTTTCACTCGCAGCTGACCGGTACTGTATTCATTGCCTCGATCGTCGTCGTAAATACGAACTAGTGTCAACTTGTTGGTTTAATTAAAACTCGGTTTATTAATGACTAAATAAAAGTTGGCAACGGTAGCTAGGTTATAGAATTTTAATTAATTATTTGCGTACGGTGCCTCATTATTTCGTTTTCTTAATTATTCTTTAGGATAATAAATCCTTACCTATTCTAATGCTCGCTTAAATAAATGTGAAAGTCGACTTTTTTATAGCACAGGAGGCAAAGAAGCATGTAGCTCACCTAATGATCATTGGCGTCAATGAACAACCACAGTACTAGATGCATTGCAAGTGTGCTGCCGGCCTTTTAAAAAGATCCTCTTTTCTTGAAGGTTACGTTATCGTAACGATTTGGTATCAGTTTGTTTTTCATTAAAAAAATATTGATAAGATCCAATATTATTTTGTAACATAAAATATTGTTCTATCTTAAAACCATAAACTAACAATGTAATTGGAAACATTGATTGACAAGGGGATCTGTTTCCGCGGTCTTTCTCCATCAACTTACATACTGTACACTGTGAATTTCTCATTTTTGTAAAATAAATTAATTAATTAAAACAATTTCAACGCATTTTGATTCCAACAAATATAAAGACATATTTTCATTCCTCTCAATCAATATGTATTGAAGGAAAGGGATCATTAGTAAGGGAGCTAGTAATCCAATTGCTAGCAATATTTATAAAAATCTAATTCATTGACTTCCTTTTTATGGGCCTTTTCTATGAATTTGAACTTTTCCAGCAAAGAGATTAAGGGACGAATGAAGACGAAAGGAAAACTGGAGAAAATTCTATAGATAGTAAAAACAGTTAGCAAAGTCCACAAAGATATATCGTATTGGGAATTATGCAGGCAAATTATATACCTTTTAAATGTATTTAAATTGTATTTCAAATACATAACAAAAAGCTTACTTTAAATATATAACATTTATAACAAAATTAATGTGTACCGTGAATCAGCGAGAACAACTTAAATATTTCAATTACCTCTCGAACAACTAAAAATTATTCGTCGAATTGAGTTTTAATTATAAATTTCTATTTATGTTTTACATTAATACAGTTTAATTAGCTGTAAATTAAGTTAGTTTCTTGTATTTACACGAAGAAAACTAATTAATAGTTGAAATAAGTTGAAATAATATAGTTACTTAATTAAACAAGCTATGTATTTATGAAAATAGGTCCATCTAATTAATAAAATTGGTCAGAAAAAAAGAGAAGTAAATATAATAACCTTATAATAGTGTAATCGAATTAGCAATGAGAAGGTCCTGCTTAGGGTTAAGGAAAAAAGACAAATTATTAGAACTATTGAGGACAGAAGGGGAAAAATATTAGGACACTTGATACGACACGACGAACTTATGAACATTATAATAGAAGGTAAGATAGAAGGATGGAGGGGAAGAGGGTGACCGAGATATAGTTACATCAGGCAGATCAAGGAAGGAGTTGGTGTCGTGTCGTATCAACAGGTGAAGAGACTCGCTGCAAATCGTAGTGAGTGGCAAGAGCTCCAACGACAAGAGCGCAGCTCTTAAATAGATAGATAGATAGATAGTCCAATAGTACGTGGGTCTTAGATTATTAGAGGGACATCAGTTTCTGTGAGGCCATTTCTGTAAGTCATAAAGTACTGTATGTTTTGGTGGCAGTTCGCAATATTTCTTTTTTTTTATACAACTTAGAATGGCAAACAAGCTGATGGCCCACCTGATGGAAAGTGGTATCCGTCGCCTATAGACATGAGCAGTACCGTGGACATAACAGAGTATACTGTTTCGCGCATGATACCTCCCATGCGTCGCCATTCCTAAGGACTCAGGTGTTATTCCTCTGTACCCAGTAAATTCACGCCATATGCCACCCTTTAAACCGAAACACAGCCATGCAAACACAACTGCTTCACGGTTGAAATACGAATGGTACAGAGGTACCCAAGCAAACGACTTTTGTACAAAGTCTCCCTCTGTACTATGTACATGCATCTCTTTCGTATCAAAATCAACCGGCGAATAGAAGACTCTCTCAACAAGATATTAGCATGCTGAGCAGGCGGCTTAGTATACGGTATTATTTAGAGTGCACCTTTTGTACCGGCGTATTTTGATGTCTTTCTTTAGTCAATTTTTACGTTACTACTTCCTTTCCCGTGAACATAGGAAAAAAGGTTTTTTTAAAATGGATGTTAATGAAATGGTTACTGCGCCTGCGTTAACGATATAGGCTAGCAGGATACCAGTAAGAGATAATAGGTGATAATGAAAAGGCAGATCAGTTAGCCCATCGTGATGAATATAACTGGAATTCAGCACAAAGGTTTCCAGGGTGAACTGTATGGAATGGATGGAATGGTCGACCTGACAGGGTATATTCCTAGCAATGGGACTGATAGTCCGCATTATTGACAATCCATTCCCCCCGAAAAAGGAAGGGTTGGTCTATTTTTTTTTTATACCACTGAGGTGGCAAACAAGCATACGGCCCATCTGATGGTAAGCGGTTACCGTAGCATGAACGCCTGCAATACCAGATGCATTACGCGCGCGTTGCCGACCCTGAAGAAACCTCTTTACCCCCCCTTTTGAAGAACCCCATGCTGTAGTCTCTTGGGAAAACCTCGGCAGAGAGCTCATTCTATTTTTAATTCCTTATCATAGTAATTATTTTACTATCAACCCTCGTATTACCGAAACGCGTGTTTGCGATCCGCGTTTCTGTTTTTATACACATTCGTCACCAGGTCACACCCATCCACTCGGCACGTTTGGAGCTCCTTTAGATTCCGTGTCACAATACACTACTGTGCAAGTATAGTACAAGGGCGGAATCGACGTCGTTTACTCTTTCCGCGCCATTTTCCCGCCTCCCCCATTGCGGATCAAATTAGAGGCCGTATTTGCGGAGTAACGGTCAAGTGCTTTCGAAATTGCTAAACGGAATCACGTATAGTTATGCCCTCGGGGTAACGAGTTCGCTTATCGCTTATGATGAAATGTCAACGGTAAAAAGAAAAAATTATTAAACGCCATTTAATGAATTTTATAGGGAAGCAAAAATAATTAAACGAAATAGAAATGATATTTTTTTTTTATACAACTTAGAATGGCAAACAAGCTGACGGCCCACCTGATGGAAAGTGGTAACCGTCGCCTGTAGACATGAGCAGTTCCTGAGTACTCAGGTGTTATTCCTCTGGACCCAGTAAATTCAACCCATATCCTACCCTTCAAACCGAAACACAGTCATGCAAACACAACTGCTTCACGGTTGAAACACGAATATGACAGAGGTACCCAAGCAATCGACTTTTGTACAAAGTCTCCCTCTGGTTTGTTGTTGTCGTGTGGTTTGTTGCGTCTTAACGCCTTAATGATTTGACTAATTGCTATGAAAGTAGCTGGCCACTTTTTATGAATTAATGAATTAATAATAACTTTATTTGTTTGTAAGTCAATTTATTCCAATCGGTAAACATGTCCCAGTCATGCTGACGAATTCGCTTAAAAGTTATATTATGCCTTTGCATTTTGGACATATTTTCGAATAATAAAAAATAATAAACATCCAAAACTTGTGGAGTTTGGCTTGGCTAAATGACACTAAATTATTCTGATTTATTAATTAAATATACTATTTGGCGTAGATAAAGAAAATTTATAGTACACAATATACGTATATAACTGAATATCGGCCAAAAGTGGCGCTTATTACTTTTTGCGGCGTCGATATATTTGATAGTATGGCACGCCATGAAAATGATACCTTTTGATTGATAAATGAGGCTATGATACCTTTGTTTGTAGTATTATTATTTCCTTATGTCAACGTAAAAGCATAAATATTATTTTAATGTCATTGGTTTCACTAAACTGTAGTGGTATACGTTTATTAATAAAAACAATTAATAGATAATGTTTGAGCTTTCCTGAAACTATTTTGAATAATTGGCAGTGAATTTACAGCGTACACAGGAATAACACCTGAGTCCTCAGGAACGGCAACGCATCATGGTATTATGGGCGAAACAGTATACTCTGTTATGTCAATGGTACTGCTCATGCCTATAGGCGACGGTTACCACTTTCCATCAGGTGGGCCGATAGCTTGTTTACCATTCTAAGTTGTATAAAAAAAGAACTAATTAAAAATTTACTCGTATATTTATTTCAAGAAATGAAGAAAATTTCTATATTGCGAGTAGTTGAACAAACATTTTGAAAAACTTTAGTTAAATAGTTTTATAATACGAAAAACCCCTAACAGGAAGGAGATTGTTTTCAAGATTAACACTGCTTCGCTGCACTTAGGGTGATCGCAATCGCGTAATCGCATAACATTACGCGTAATTCACGTAATCCTACGAGACGATTACGCGAATAGCATTCTACGTGATTAAAATACTTTATTCGTATGCATACATACCAATATTGACTCGGGTGTTATGCCTCTGTACCCTGTAAATTCACGCCATATCCCACCCTTCAAACCGAAACACAGCCATGCAAACACAACTGCTTCACGGTAGAAACACGAATGAGACAGAGGTACCCAAGCAATCGACTTTTGTACAAAGTCTCCCTCTGGTGTGGTGAGTAATTTATAAATAAATAAATAATAACTATATACAGCGAGCTAGGGCTTTTTATAATAATTCATTGTTCAAATACATCTCTTACTAGGGTGATATTTATGTACCCGTACATAGTTTCCAATCTATTTGTTAAGAACCCCCGCTGCAACCCATTGGACGGCAGCCGTAGCTACGGGGTCGTCGGTGGGACGTGAATAGTTGACGCACTCGGAGCCCGATCGAGTGGAATGCCCCATTATATTCGGTTCATCCGTGCCGAAGCCTGAATAACGCGATTTAACTGACTATGATTTGGGGAAGCGAAGTTTTCTGCTTATCTGAACCTTCGCCTTTTATGACATTTTTATCGTAAATGTCTGATGCACTAAATGCTCGGTTTTCCAACTGAAAGTGTTTGTTACAGAAAAAGCGACTTCAAAAAAATACTTTTATTAGAAATACACAATTCTTGGCTTGATAAATATAGAGTAAGGCAATTATTTTTGGTTTTGCTGTCAAGTAATTGTTTATATTTATAATAAGTTTCCTATTGTAATCTTTTGAAGGAAACAATAAAGAGTATCTATCTATCTATCAATTATAATAACATTTAAATTATAAAATAAAAATAAAATCATAAATGAATTACAGTTCCTACATGTCAATATAATAGTTACTATATGCCAATAATGATAACTACAAGCTGAAAATTTGAATTGCCATACTTAATACAATTAAATATATATAATATATCCAAATATACATACGAGTTGAATGTAGAAGCAGTAGATTACTCTAGTAAATGGTATTACCATCCCCAAAACTATTGACAACTGGATGATGTACATCTAACATCGTCTAGACATTCATTACGCAAACGACCTCAGGGATTTACTATTCCATATTAACTGGTCTCCCGAATGTTCTCAACTGTGATCAAAATTTGTACCTTATTGTATATAGACAGATAGATAGATACTCTTTATCGTTTCCTTCAAAAGATTACAATAGTAAATTTATTATAAACATAAATAATTACAAGTCTCCCACCAGAGGGAGACTTTGTACAAAAGTCGATTGCTTGGGTACCTCTGGTTTCAACCGTGAAGCAGTTGTGTTTGCATGGCTGTGTTTCAGTTTGAAGGGTAGGATATGGCGTGAATTTACTGGGTACAGAGGAATAACATCCGAGTCCTCAGGAATGGCAACGCATGGGGAGTATCATGGGCGAAACAGTATTCTCTGTTACGTCCACGGTACTGCTCATGTCTATAGGCGTCGGTTACCACTTTCCATCAGGTGGGCCGTCAGCTTGTTTGCCATTCTAAATTGTATAAAAAAAAATACAAGAAATAATTACAATGAGATAACAATGGGCGACCTTATCGCTAAAAGCGATTTCTTCCAAGCAACCTTTGGATGGAGAGGAGTAATTATAAATAGTATGGTCTCAGCTTAACAGCAGCAAATACCTCTCTATCACTAGTTTTTAGTCGTGACTTGGGCCGCGTGACCGGGTTAAAAAAGTAACCTCCAATTCAAATACCACATACATATGTAAACTGTTAAAGCGACAATAGGTAACACAAACTAATCCATGTTCACATTTACCATATAACATCCTAGTGTGCCTCATCCTAAGTGCCTTATGCTTTTGACATAGCATCGTCTTCGTCATATCAGTCTTTAACTGTCCACTGCTGAACATAAGCCTCCCCCTTAGGGGGTTTTCCAGCAGTTGCCACGTTTGGCAGGCGAATGGGCAACCGCAGTTAGGCTTTAGAGATGTTTTAAGAACGCAACTGCTGCCCATCACTTGGCCTCTCTTAGTCTCTTACGACACCTATAGGAAAGGAACAGGTGACCTATTCCATACCAGGGCCTTACGACCAAATTTTTTGACATATACTGGCATACAACTAATAAAATAAATAAATATAAAAATAATAATTTATGTCGTTATAATATAATCACATACATATAAGTTGTTTATAATTACTCCTCTCCATCCAAAGGTTGCCTGGAAGAGATCGCTCTTAGCGATAAGGTCGTCCATTGTTTTCTCATTGTGATTATTTCTTGTAATTGTTTATATTTATAATAAGTTTACTATTGTAATCTTTTGGAGGAAACAATAAAGAGTATCTATCTATCTATCTATAAGCATAGCTACTTTAGCAGACTACGACAGAAACTCATATGGGACAGAGGTATCCATGTAGACGGCTATTATACAAAGTCTCCCTCTGGTGAACATTATTAACATAATAATTGTAAATTGCATCTTTTCCATTCTCCCGCTGTATTAGTCGGAAACAAGGTAATAAGCTTAGTAATACGGCGTTAACTAACTTGAATTAAGATAAATGTTTTTAATAAAGCCTGCTAATATATTTGGTGTTAGCCGTAATAAAATTAGGACTATAAATTCACAAGGAATGTTTGTATACCTGTATAGTGCACATAACTTGGTCTGGTTGTACGCTTTACAACGATTTTAATAAAAGGAGTTAATACTTGGCTTGTATTTTATAGATGTATCTATACAATTTCATTAGGTCTTCTCTGTTTAATACAAGACTGTTTTTTTTATGCAACTTATAATGGCAAACAAGCTGATGGCCCACCTGATCGAAAGTGGTAACCGTCGCCTATAGACTTGAGCAGTACTATGGATATAACAGAGTACACTGTTTCGCCCATGCTACTCCCCATGCGTTGTCATTCCTGAGGACTCAGGTGTTATCCCTCTGTACCCTGTAAATTCACTGCCATATTCCACCCTTCAAACCGAAACACAGCCATTCAAACACGGTAGAGACACGAATGGGAATGAGGTGTCCAAGCAAACGACTTTTGTACAAAGTCTCCCTCTGATAATGTGTTGATGTGTGATTACAATTCACAAGGGGGAATAGGAGCTGTTGGTGATGAGGACGTTAATCCCCACTGCTAGCAATATATTCTGCCAGATCGACCTGGACACGATTCTCTCTAGAAACTATCGTGATTAATTCTTTTTGAATCCGTCACAATGGGTGTTCCGTCACTACATCCATCGCAACATAGATATATTTTTAAAATGTTGTACAAAATCTTTAAGTTTGTAAAATAAACCTATGGCTCACTACACGTTTTGGGAGACTGTAAGTGTGGTGAGTAATTTATAAATAAATAAAGATAAAATATTATGTATATTTAAAGATATTTGTGTGAGCCTACCAAACATACTGTTATAGATTCTATAACAGCATTTAGTCAAGATAAGGTACTACCAGAGGGAGACTTTGTACAAAAGTCGATTGCTTCGGTTCCTCTGTCCCATTCGTGTTTTAACCGTGAAGCAGTTGTGTTTGCATGGCTGTGTTTCGGTTTGAAGGGTGGGATATGGCGTGAATTTACAGGGTACAGAGGAATAACATCTGTGTCCTCAGGAATGGCAACGCATGGGGGGTATCATGGGCGAAACAGTATACTCTATTATGTCCAGTACCATGGACTATTGGCTCATGTCTATAGGCGACGGTTACGACTTTCCATCAGGTGGGCCATCAGCTTGTTTGCCATTATAAGTTGCATAAAAAAAAATAAAAAAAAAGGTGGCAAGCGATGCGGTGCATGACATTCCTTCAAAAAAGTGCACGTACCTTCTTAAATATTGTAATCGCTTCATCCACATTATTAGAAGTAGGGACAAACGAATTTCCACCGCTTAACGGCGTCTGTATATCCTAACTGAACAGAATTCATTCTTACCTGTCACCACTCACTGGTGTCCATCCAGCGTATTCCGATAGCACAGGTTGGATTACCATTCCATAATCATCCATTAAGTAAAATTAAGGCGCTGCATTTAATATTTTTATTATTAACAGCAAATCTTGAACAATTCGGAATACTTCTAAGAACGTTGAATTAAATATGAAATCCCTTGATGAGGTTATGAGTTCGAATCTAATAAAACTTTGCATGTTCTAAATTATATCTTGCTCTCCAATGAAGATAATACATCTCTAATAATGGAATAACTTCATACTTAAGGCTAATATAATATTCAAATTTACCATAATCTCCAAATCCTTTTATTTTCACTAAAATGAAAATTTTACATGTCTTCCTGACATAGAATAGGCCACCCCTTCCTTCCCCATGGATGTCGTAAAAATCGACTAAGGGAGGGCGAGGGATGGGCAGCAGCCCTCTTAAAACTTCTCTAAAGCCTGACTGCGGTTTCCAAATCGTCTGCCAAGCGTGGCAACTACTGGCAAAACCCCCAAGGAGGAGGCTTATGTTCAGCAGTAGACAGTTAAAGGCTGATATGATGATGGTGATGAAGCTTTAAAATACTTTGTTATTTTTAATATTAAAAATTATCTATTCAAGGTTTTTTACTACTGAGGTGGCAAACAAGCATACGGCCCACCTGATGGTAAGTGGTTACCGCAGCCTATGAATACCTGCAATACCAGAGGTATTATGCGTGCGTTGCCGACTCCGAAGAAACCTCTTTACCCCCCCCCCCCCCCCTTTTAAAGAACTCCATGCTGTAGTCTCTTGGGAGAACCTCGGCAGGGAGCTCATTCCAAAACCTGAGTGGTTGTGAGGAAACATCTCTGAAACCGCGCAGTACGCGATCATTGAGGCTGTAGGACATGAGGATGAACTCCCTGTCGATAGCGAGCCGTACGATAGTAGAAAGTGGCTGTGGGTATCATATTGAACAATTCCTCTGAGGACAATCCATTGTACAGGCGGTAGAACACGCAGAGTGAGGCAAAATCTCTCCTAGTAATCTAGTGATCGCCCAGTGATCTCAATGACTCTCAATGTCAATTCTAAATCGATTTGGATGATTCTTTTTTATCTTAAAGGGTATACTTACAGATTGATCCCATAGAAATTTTGTCATAATTGATATAAAGGTTTGATCAAAATAACTGATTTTGTCACAATTGAAGTCGGTTTTTTTGTGGGACACAATTTTCAAATGTTTATACTGCTTGATAGAAATATCAGTGCATAACATTTTCTGATAATACTTTGTATACGAATGACGACAATTTGATTTAAACCTTATTCAATGGTTACAAAGTTCAATATTCCAATATTAGTTTATTTATTTTTAAGCTATACAAATCTGAGTGGATTTTAGGCGACCTGACACAAGTCTTATAGGATAATCTTTTATAAAATCTCTTGTTTTCCTAAATAACAATAAAGAAGACATATCAAAAATGGCTCACGGTCTTAAGATGAAATTTAATAAAAAAAACTTGTAGAATTTATAAGCGACCGTTAAAAAGTTTGTATGATGTGAATGTTGTTTTTAAATTATGTAACGTCTGAGCTACTTCTTCATGCATTCCCACTTCTGAAGATTAAAATATCATTTTCTTATATATTTTATACTAAAAATACTACACTACTTGTATAATATCAAGAATTAACTATTAATAATATCCTCGTTTTAAAAAAAATCGTAAAAAACCAGCTAACTATAGGCTCATACCTATTACTTATTCTTAAAGGTTAAGGAATCTTTAAATAACCGTCCACTGCTCCGGTACCTAAAAGAGCACTGGCTGATCTGTGCATAACATTTTGATTTTGATCTCGGCCGGTGATCTTTTAGCTTATTTAAAGCACCGATGGGCAGTGGCAATCGAGAATAAAGGAGAGATCTTAACTGTTAGTCTGGATATTCCGAAAGTCTGGATATCGGACATAAAGTGCTGCTTTCAAAACTACCTTCGTTTGGGTTGCCTGCAAGATTTTCTAGTTGGGTCGCCATTTTTCTCGAGAAAACGTAGCATTAAATCGACGTGGATCGCACCACGTCGTGGTCACGACTTAAGTTTCATCACGTCAAGTCCCTTTTATGTATTCAAAATATATGTAAATAACGCGAAAGTATAAAATTAACGAATAGTTTTATTAAGAATCCTCTCGTGATATTCAAATAATACTTGTTTGAAGACAGTGCACATAGCTTTAATTTAGTTACAGTTTGGTTCACTCAAACGTGCTACAGGATGCAGTTTGACGTAACTTCCGAGTGTCGCTGCTGCATTGTGGTTCAAACTCAGGGGACTAATGATGGACTTGTGAATCCGTGGTATGCAATTTTAGTTCGTTTGAATCTAAACTTTTGTTCTCTCAGCACGTGTGGTTTTTGGGTATGATAGAATGCTTCGACTTCATAATTTTAGTACAGGAGTTTGTACAAAAGTAGTCTACTATGTGGTACGAAGGTCGCATTCATGTTTCTAGTGTAAATGTATAGTAGCGCAATAAAAGGCATCTCCTATATTTAGAACTAACAAAATTTTTCATCGTGCCTCCCACCAAATTGTTTATAATTAATCCTCTCCATCCAAAGGTTGCCTGGAAGAGATCGCTCTTATTTATTTTATTTATTTATTTAACACTTTATTGCACCAACATAACATGATTTGTTAAAACAATTTTCAATACGTATAGTGTAGTACAAAAGGCGGTCTTATTGCTAAGCAATCTCTTCCAGACAACCTCTCTTAGCGATAAGGTCGCCCATTGTTTTCTCATTGTGATTATTTCTTGTAATTATTTATATTTATAATAAGTTTACTATTGTAATCTTTTGGAGGAAACAATAAAGAGTATCTATCTATCTATAGTTATCTATGCCTTAGTCCTCGTCATCGTCATATAAGCCTTTAACCATCCACTGCTGAACATAAAGGGTTTTGTCAGTAGTTACCATACTTGGCAGGCGGATTGGCAACCGCAGCTAGGCTTCAGAGATGTTTCAAGAGGGACGATGTACTCATCTCTCGCCCTCCCTCAATCGCCTCTTCCCAGACCAACGGCAAAGATAGAGGTGGCCTGTTATATGCCAGAATGCGGAGCCTTAGTTAAAAAAAAAATTAATCTGTGATATTTCTGTTACTAATCAAGATCATTAGATGAATTATCGTCAGCTTATTTGCTGTTTTATTTTGCAAAAAAAAAAAAAACATACTGGACATCCTGCGACTGCCTACGAGATATTGGTACGTGCTTCAAGCGTGTGCTCCTTGCTAGAGCTTACTGTAGTGGCATGCCGCCACCTAATCTTTCTTTTAAGCCCGTAGAACCAAACCTGTGTTATCAAAATAACACCGACTGGGTAAATAGTGGGAAAGTATAAGTAAAAATAAAATAGGTCTTCGTGACCACAGGCCGGTTAACCGTCACCCTGCGAAGTACTTGCTATGCGCAGGAAGTTAATTATATTCTTTTAAAATGCGCTCTCGATCCCATGGACATATCCAATAAATTCCATCGCTTTACTCTGTTTATTCAGAACAAATCCTTATATACATAATTTATTAGTAGTTATAGTGGGTCCGATTCTGATATATCATTTCCTAAATATATATCATACTCATTTATTAATGCCCAATATCCTAAAAGATACAAAATAATTATGTATGCAACTATTATAAAATATATATTTCATAGCGAGTTGTAGTGGTAAGTTTGAGGAAACATTTCTAATATTACAATTTTAATTTGATAATTTAACAAAACTATTATGTTACGAACTACGCAGAATTAAATGGAAAGTGGTTCTGGCAAATTCTGTTATAAACTTAGTTTGCGCTAATTGTTAAAATATATATAATTTCATTATAATATCGAATTAAAAATTTTATGTTGTAGAGTTAGAGAGCAGTGTTTCAAAATAGATTATATATATATATATATATATATATATATATATATATATATATATATATATATATATATATATATATATAATATATTATAAATTGGTGCCACTGAAAATCAGGCTCATATTCAAAAGAACATGGCATATAGCTGTTTGTTTTTCATTTTTGTTTATTGTCAAATGTTTTTTTGTTATTATGTGTGAAATTGAGCACTGAATAAATATTTCTTTCTGTCTTTCTTCCATCTATAGAAAAGGTGTATTAAGATTTCCTAAGGGTCGACAATGCGCATGTGATACTCCTAGTATTGCAGGCGTCCATAGGCTACAGTCAACGTTTACCATCAGACAGGCTTTTTTTTATACAACTTAGAATGGCAAACAAGCTGACGGCCCACCTGATGGAAAGTGGTAACCGTCGCCTATAGACATGAGCAGTACCATGGACATAACAGAGTGTACTGTTTCGCCCATGATACCCCCCATGCGTTGCCATTCCTGAGGACTCAGGTGTTATTCCTCTGTACACAGTAAATACACGCCACGGGCTGCACGTTTATTTGACAACTTCCTGGTATAAAAAAAAACCTTTTTTAGTCAATGCGTGTATAACACGAGAGCAATGGAAAGTACACAGTAAAGAGTAGAGTTACACAAGGAGACCATGTGGATGAGAGAATGCTTTTAGCATTAAGTCCGTCATGTACACATATTTGTACTAATGGATAAATAAAATAAATATAAGGAATCACGGCCATTATTGTTGAGAGTTTCAGTTCAATATTTCGACCTAATTTATTAATTCTTTAGAAATTTGATGCTAAATAGTTAATATTGAGTATTTCCCCTGTTCTAATCCGATAGGTATCTAGTTACAAAGTCTCGTTTTGCAATTCTTTCGATATTCGTTCCTTGAGACATTTTTATCCATAAAATAATATTTTATTTTTAACCTTCACAAGTTAAATAAACGTTTTAACTAAAAAGAATATTGTTTTTATTAACAAACCTATTTTATAATAAACAAAAAAACCTGCATTGGCCCAAAGAACTAGTATTAGCTTTTTATTTGTTCTAATGAAAATATTAATAGGTTAATGTCCAACAGTGGACATGGATATTGACTGTAATGATGATGACGATGATAAAAGAAAATATTTATCAGTTTTTCATACAAATTACAACCTTTCACTTTAGTGTAATTATTTTATATAAAACTCTTACCGCAAGATGTTGAACATTCAGTTTATGGGATGAACTCCCTGCCGCGGTTTTTCCAAGAGACTCCAACATGGTTTTCTTCAAAAGGGAGATAAAGAGTGTTCTTCAGGGTCGGCAACGCGCGCGCAATACCCCTGGTATTGCAGGCGTTCATAGGCTACGATAACCACTTACCATCAAATGGGCCGTACTCGTATGCTTGTTTGCCACCTCAGTGTTATAAAAAAATTATATCGAAACGTTAATTTCATTGAAAAATATCAATCAATCTGAATAATCATACAATAAATTATCACAACAAAGGAAGCTAGATACTGTCAATTTAACTGTATAATAATATTGCATAACATCAAAGCTATTGATTATTATATTAGAGAGATACTTCAATACTATCTACAATAGTGTAATACAGGCATAATCTGATTTGTTGTACCTTGGAACAGGAATATAATTTTATACAATGTTAATTATCATGTACAAGGGGCCGACTACTAAACTAGGCAACTAAAGTAAAAATTTACAGGGTACAGAGGAATAACGCCTGAGTCGTCAGGAATGGCAACACATGGGGGTATTATGGGCGAAACAGTATACTCTGTTATGTCCATGCTACTGCTCATGTTTATAGGCGACGGTTACCACTTTCCATCAAGTGGGCCGTCAGCTTATTTGCCATTCTAAGTCGTATAAAAAAAATCATGGGCGAAACTGTATACTCTGTTATATCCATGCTACTGTTCATGTTTATAAGCGACGGTGACCACCTTCCATCAGGTGGGCCGTCATCTTATTTGCTATTCTAAGTTGTATAAAAAAAAGTAGTTTTGCTTTGGCAACACAGCGCTGTATCCTTTATAGTTCCTTTTGTTCCACTTGCCATACATACTGCCAATTACACCATGATTATTATATAAAAACAGTGGTGTTTCATGGTGCTTCTGTTACTTACAGAGATGTCTTTACATGAGCAAATATAAAGCGAATAATTAAAAATTATATTTCACAAAGAAAACAGATTTCAAATGTGACAAAACTGTTATTTTATAACCTAAACTGCAGAATCGATTTTGATAAAGTTCCTATAGGACCAATCTGTAAGGATATCCTTTCAGATAAAAATTTTACGTCGTCAGTTCTAAAAAGAATTTTTCAAATCGGTTTAGAACTGACGACGTTATGATGTAAATACAATACATAAAAAATACAAACCGATTGAGAATCTTTCAAAATCTGATCGAAATCAATTAAAAATTATGAATAACCATAAATTTTATTTTATCACTTTGGCTGTATATTATGTTGTTATTCGTTTTACAATTAAAAAAAAAAAGAAAACTTTTTACGCGTCGTTTAAAAATATTTACAGACGAGCGCCATCGGTCATTGCTTAAATGTGTGACACGTGCGATTTATTTCCAATGGATATAGATATAACTGCGTTTATATATTACTCTTAAATATATTGACGGTGCTAAAATTACGAATTTGTTTTAATGAAAAATTTATTCGAGTTTAAAAAAAATATATGACCCTAATCTTATGCTACGTAGTGTTTATTAATATTTTTTTTTATGGGTGAAAATGGTATGGTAACCCCGCCTACGCTAACGGGATACGTTGGTGATGCATCAGTGAAGGGTGATAGATGAGAATGAAAAGAGGCCAGTTAGCCCATCATGATGAATTCATCAAGAATTAACCATGATAGTTCTGGTCGACCTGGTTGGGTATATTGCTAGCAATAGGATTCTCAGTCTCCATTACTAACAATCCCTTTCCCCCCCTGTATATTAATATTAATTTTGTAAACTTTCATTACTAAATATGCTTGAATAGCTAAACGAATTTAAATTAAATTTAGTAACAGATGAATCACTACTTTAAATTAACACACAGATAAAAAAAAACAAAAATATGTATGATAGAGTGATTCTTTTAACTACAAATCATAGTATTTTACAAACATTATCGTTATTTTCTAAAATAAAGACGGAAAATAAGTATCCTATAAGAATTTTTTTTATACAACTTAGAATAGCAAACAAGCTGACGGCCCACCTGATGGAAAGTGGTAACCGTCGCCTATAGACATGAGCAGTACCATGGACATAACAGAGTATACTGTTTCGCCCATAATACCCCCCATGCGTTGCCATTCCTGAGGACTCAGGTGTTATTCCTCTGTACCTAGTAAATTCACGCCATATCCCACCCTTCAAACCGAAACGCAGCCATGCAAACACAACTGCTTCACGGTTGAAACACGAACGGGACAGAGATACCTAAGCAATCGACTTTTGTACAAAGTCTCCCTCTGGTAAACTTGATACTTTAAATTCTAATTAACACAAACAAATTCATGGCTTTCAATATATTGATTGATATGTTATTATAATATCAATACAGTACAGTAATACATCACATAAATTTACATTCCAACTTTACAGTTTCACGAATTAGAAATTTATTCCATCAAACAGTATCCCTTTGTTATGTACGTATTTATGTATATATACTATTATATATACCACATATTATTCTGTTAGACATTAGTATTGTTATTCTAACGGCTATAAAGGCCAAAGTTAACACCCTTAGGGTCTCTATTCACGAACCCACGCCGAGACTGTTTTGTCTTTAGGCAGTAGGTAGTGAAATTAATGCGGATCATTAGAACGGGCAATAGGGAAGGACCTAGGTCAACGATGATTTATCGGATTGTTGTACGTTTGTTTGGCGACAGGATGATATATTTGCTTATATGTATTAATTGTTAATTTAGATACATATAACATTCACATAGAGAAATAAATTAATCAGATATGGCATTAATATACCTAGAATGTTCTTTCATGGCTTGGGAACACAGCCACTCAAGACTCCCATTTCAAACAAATCGTGTCAGCAATATCCACAGTATTTTTTCTTGGTTACCACTTTCCATCATTTTTTTCAAGTTTTATAAAAAATAGGCCTAGAAGATAACCACGTAAGTATTATTAAAAATACAAAATATTTAATGGCTAGTTCACTCTAATTTTGTGGGCATTACTTGCTATGTGATCTTGGCATAGAATGGACCACACGTTTCTCTCCCGTGGGTGTCGTAAGAATGAACTAAGGAAACTTAATCGAAGGACGGACAGCAGACTTTCTCTTAAACATCACCAAAGTCTAACTGCGGTTACCAGCGGGGAAGGGATTGTTAGTAATGAAGTCTAATAGCCCCATTGCTATTCATCATGGTGGGCCAACTGACCTGCATTCATTCTCACCTATCATCTTCCACTAGTGCCCCGTAGCGTAAACCGATAGCGCGGGCGGCGTTACCATTTCATTATCACCCATAAAAAAAACTGTGGTTGCCAATCCGTCTGCCAAACGTAGCAACTAGCACTATGACCATGATGATCAGTATCCTAGAAGAAGGATAAGAAAATATAGGTGCTGTTAAAAGTACAAAATACTTGTGTATTTTGTATCGACTTGAGCCCAATAAATTCTTGGATGTCACTATTGTGGAAAAGGCAGGTGTAGAGCGTGTTCTATTGTCGTGGTTGGTCCGGGATGCAAAATTGATGCGGTCGACCGTCCCGCCGCCTGAATATTACATGACATAGTGCGGTTTTTTTTTTCCTTAGAATTGTTTATTTGTTACGTGCCTACTCGGTTTATTGCAGATGTCTTCTTTGATAATATAAACGAGTTTAGTCTTTCCTAGTTGGTTTATGTTCGCGTAAAATGACCGTTACTGATCATGAAATTATTTGTTCAATATAGTTAAGTCATAAACTGGCTTTTTGGTATAAATCGCTGAACGTTTACCAGAGGGAGACTTTGTATAAAAGTCGATTGCTTGTGCACCTCTGTCCCGTTCGTGTTTCTACCGTGAAGCAGTTGTGTTTGCATGGCTATGTTTCGGTTTGAAGGTCGATATGGCGTGTATTTACAAGGTACGGAGGAATAACACCTGAGTCCTCAGGAATGGCAACGCATGGGGGGTATCATGGGCGAAACAGTATACTCTGTTATGTCCATGGTACTGCTCATGTCTATAGGCGACGGTTACCACTTTCCATCAGATGGGCCGTCAGCTTGTTTACCATTCTAAGTTGTATAAAAAAAAAGAAAAAAAAAATGTTATTCTGCACCTTCTTAGTAGCTTACTGCTAGGTAGAGGTTTCTTCTCATAAAAAAGAATATAGCCCAACTGTTACTACACTCTTTTATTTATATTATTATTTGAACCATTAACTGTCCACTTCTACACACAAGCTTTCTCCATAAGGGGAAGTTCTGCCAGTAGTTGCCATGCTTGGCAGGTGGATTGGCGGGCGCAGTTAGGCTTTTAGAGATGTTTTAAGAGGGACGCTGCTGCCTATTACTTTGCCTTTCCTTAGTCAATACTTACGAGACCCATGAGAAAGGAAGGGTCGCCCGATTTTATATCTAGACCATACGCCATATACACGTGTACATAATCCTTAGAAATGGCATCGGGTCGGGGGTACCACAGTGCTGTTCATGTTTGCAGACGATGATTATCACTTCTCATTATGCTGTATAATAGTAATATATATGTATAGGTATACGTATACGTATACGTATATGTGTATGTATATGTATTTGTATATGTATATGTATATGTATATGTATATGTATATGTATATGTATATGTATATGTATATGTATATGTATATGTATATGTATATGTATATGTATATGTATATGTATATGTATATGTATATGTATATGTATATGTATATGTATATGTATATGTATATGTATATGTATATGTATATGTATATGTATATGTATATGTATATGTATATGTATATGTATATGTATACGTATATGTATATACGTCACATTATTAACACATACGGTACCCGAAGTGCTATACGCATTCGTAGTGGCAACGTACTCGTATATGGGGACGCGGACAGATCAGCGGAAAGCAATTAGAGCAAGCGAAACGCGTAATGAGTGATGGACGCCGCGGGGTGAGGCGTGAAGTACGGCGGTGGTGGGAGAGGAGGGAGGCTGGAAATTGCCACGTTCGTGTCGAGTGCAAGCATTGTGCATGAGGTCTGGCAGAAAAAAATATAAAATATTTTTTTTTTTATGTGATTTGTTTAATTTTATTTAAATAACTTTATTGATCGAAAGAAAATATGGTACAAAAGCGGACTTAATGTTAACCGTGAACTGTCCACTGCCGAACATAGTCCCCAGAAGCAAGGTTTTTGCAGTAGTTACTTACATTTGGCAGGCAGTTTGACAACCGCAGTTAGCCTTTCGTGGTGTTTTAAGAGAGACGCTGCTGCCCACCTGTCGACCTTCATTTAAGTTCCTTTAATCGCCTCTTACGATACGTACGGGAAAGAAAGGGGTGGTCCATTCTATGCCGGGACCACACGGTGGTATCCAAATATATTCATCATCATCATTTCAGCCATTACCGTCCACTGCTGGACATAAGCCTCCCCTATAGACTGCCATAAAGAATGGTCCTAAACCACCTTCATCCACCGACTCCCTGCAATGCATTTCATGTCGTCACTCCATATAGTGGGGGGTCGTCCTACACTGCGTTTGCCCATACGCGGTCGCCACTCAAGAACCTTTCTTCCCAATCGGTTATCGGTTCTTCCGAGCTATGTAACCAGCCACTTCAGCTTGCTTATCCTTCGAGCAATGTCCAAATATATTACTTAACGTTAATACTCCACTTAGAATTACTTAAAATCGAAAGCGTTTAAACTTGGACCGAATCTATTTTTATTTTTTGAGTTAATTGGCTTTACCAAATCCAATTAATTTGACTAATTCTTTGGTGTCTAAAGAGACAGTCTGAAATTTACAAAAAAAAATGATTTTGATCAGAAGCGGATTCCTTTTTGTGGTTTCCCAAAGGTCTTCTCGAATCGGAGCAACGAACCGCAGGGTTACATTGGCAAATTGTACAATGTTTTTTTTTTTCCTTGTTTTCATAATTGAAAGGGTTTACTTTTAGGATTAATTTTGTTAAAATTTAAGCAGATTTTATATATAAAAATAGAGTAACCATTACAAAATGTTTCCATTATAATATTTATATTCAAACATTATATTCGATACTAACGAAATAAAATGAAATAAAAGAGTTTTTTTGCAAGATAAGCTTTACAAAAAAAATTCCACAATAATTAGTAATAATAACTTATTTATTAAACTATATACAATAAAAACGAAATAAAAAAAAACACTAGGTGTCATGTCGTATGGGGAGGTCTAGGATATGGTTTGAGATAGAACTGGCTGGAAGAAGATGCATGAATTAATTGCACCGACAAGAAGAAACTCTTAAATGAAGAAAAGAAAAATACAATAAAATTATAGGTAGTTTTGACTCTTAAATTAGCGTAACTGTAAGTCAAGACTGTAAGTGTCTTGACAAGTTAAAATTTACTTTTAAATGCATTTATATTATAGTTATGAAAGTTTATAAAGATATTTTAAATGTTTATAGTTTATTAATGTTACTTTACACTATTAAGCGGCTGGAGAGATTTAAATTGAATTTGGTACATAGATACATATTTTAATGGGTGAAAATGGAATGGTAACTCCGCCTACGCTATCGGTATACGCAGCTGGGGCATCAATGAGGGGACAGTTGCAGAGCAGTTACAGATCAGTTAGGCCTTCGTGACGAATTCGACAAGAATTAACCACAATAGTTTCTAGAAGGAACCACGTGAAGGTCGACCTGATAAGATATATTGCTATCAGAACCCATTAAAACTGATAACCCTTCCCCCTCCCCGTACATAAATTAACCATAACCTAGACAAATGTATAGAAGGATAAAGTTAATCCTAATTAATGCGGGCAAAGTCGCGAGTCATGCTAGTATACAGCTAGGCAATAATATAACTTATGGTTTATTTTTCACTATTTTAATAAACAAAGAATTTGCAAGCAAAGTTGCAACAAAACTCCGAGCCACTGCTAATGCCCTGGTACGCTCGGTGAGGGCTCTTCGAAAGCAATTAGAGGCACTCAAACGTATAATAGCTCGTGTGAGGGGGCGTTGGGGGGGGGGGCTGTCGACGGAAACTGCAGGCAACCACAGCTGCGCGTCAGTACAGTTTACAAGTGGCTTTGTTTCTTTGTTTTAATCGCTGGTATTGTTTTTGACACGAATTGAAAATCGATCGTTTACGATTCCGTATGGGGTTACAAAGTTTGTACATCATTGTTCGAGAGTTTGTTTCAATGTGAGTTTGGCTCTTCTGAAGTTGCCGTTTACAATTCAACAATTGTATTATTGGTATTTAATTTGTTTTTAATCGATTTCAAAAATGGAGTCGGTTAAATTAGCTTAAGCTGTATATGTAGTTACTAGCGATCCATCCCGGCTTCGCACGGATGGACATTTTTACATTTTAAAAAGTGCTTATTGTGACATAACGATAATAGTTGGACATATAGTATCGCGACCATAAAGGCTGCACACGCGACGGAAGCTTAAAAATCGAGTAACTTCTCCCGTTTTCTCAACATTTCCCTTCATTGCTCTGCTTATATTGATCGTAGCGTGATGAAAAGTATACTATAACCTGCCCAGGAGTATGAAGAATCATTGTACCTAGTTAAAATCAGTCGAGTAGTTTTTGTTTCTATAACGAACATACAGACATACAGACAAAAATTTTACTGATTGCATTTTTGGCATCACTATCGATCACAAATCACCCCCCCCCCCCCAATAGTTATTTTGGAAATATACTTCATGTACAGAATTGACCTCTCTACAGATTTATTATAAGTAAAGGTTAAATAATCACTATCACGATTTACTGAATTTCTACTGAAATTCAAAAATTGTAATATATTTGGATGTTTATATACTTACCACTCTATTACACTGCTTACCAAATCAAACCAAATTACATTTTGTATTGATAGCTAATATTCTAATTCGTTCGAACAATACCAGAATCAGCGTTCTCTTTGCACCACAGCAGTTAAATAACACAGCTGTCTTTTTCATGGCTGTCGACGACCCCGTGGTAACAGGGAGAAGGGATTGTCAGTAATGGGATCTTACAGACCCATTACCAGCAATACACCCTATCAGGTCGACCTCCAAGCGGTTCCCCCTGGAAACCATCGTGGTTAATTCTAGTGGAATTCGTCACGATGGGCTAACTGACCCGCTTTCATTCTCACCTATCATCCCTCACTAGTGCCGCCTGCGTATACCTATAGTACAGGCGGGGTTACCACTCCATTATCACCCACTAAAAAAAAAGATCTCGTGGTAATTATGCAAAAAACTTTACATCTTTTGTATTTTACCGAAAACTAAACGGAAACTGAGATTGTACTAATGCTGACAGAGAAGGATTAACATTTACGACTCACGGAGCGGTAAGTATTATTAAAAAGTTATCCAGCAGTCTGTAAGTAGTTATTAAACCAAGCATAATTAGTTCAAGTGAAGACTTTACGTGATTTATTATGAAAGTCGCGGCCAATCTGCATAATGCCCAGTCAGCGTAGCGCACGAAAAGGATTTTCCGGCCGCTTTTGTAGTTGAATATTAAAGGATTCCCTGGGTGCTGGTGCTGGCTGTCACGCTTTTGTACTACTATTTCAGTGCCTAGTTTATTCTATTACAGTTATTGAATTCGGCTAGTCCTTCAGTTTGCCACTTAGATATTCTGGGTAGATTGCCAATTAGTGGTAATAAAACTATTTTGTTTCACAACCTTCTGGTCGCCTACATTGGTTATGGAGTATCGAAATATATTTTTTTTACAATATATGGGGCAAACCAGTATACAGCTCGCCTGATGGTAAGTTATTACCATCGCCCATAGATATATCTATCGAATGTATAAAGTTTTTCTTGATTGTTTTTTTTTCATAACTCGTCTCTAAAATCGAGAGTGTAGTGCCTTATACCTTTAAGTTTTTACATGTCCAAGCAAAAAAATTTATGATTTATGATAAACTATATGATCCATAACTATATACGAAGGATAAATAAGCCACTTCAGCTTATTTATAACATACTTATAATCGTATATATAACATACTTATAATAAAAGCTATAAATATGCAAGTATCAAATACGTTGATTTGCTCTAATAAACATGGTGTAAACTTTTGGAAAAGTAAATATAAAAATATTACAATCTGAAAATTCACTCACAAGTTACTTCTCAACAATTTTGACATGTTGATAAATCAGAATGTAAATAGATAGATACTTCTCTTCATCATTCCTCATTCACGTAACAACAGCATAACAATAAATATCCCGGTGGAACCGGCACTCTTGTAGCCACAATATTACCATGCCATTCGATGGCGCGCTATTGCGTCATTTCTTTTTATGATCTAAACTTATCACGTAGCTCAAAAGAAATGTATTCGATCACTATTTAATATTAAAAGAAAAGGTTCTTGTAGACTGATTTTCATTAAACATAAATTATAAACCTTACCATCGCTGTACATATTCGAAATGTGTAAATTTGTTCAAAAACACTATGCAAGTTTTGAGAAAGTATAAAAATGTTTGTTAAGGGGAAAGGTTGCATAGAAATCACTTATAGTACCTCGACATAAATTGGCATTATACAATAAGAACTGTTGCTATATGGCAGTTAAAATACATAATAAATTATCGACAGAATACAAAGATCTGACAGATAAAAGATTTAATGAAAAACTTCACAATTGGCTTATTGATAAATGTATTTATTCACTTTTTTTTATACAACTTAGAATGGCAAACAAGCTGACGGCCCACCTGATGGAAAGTGGTAACCGTCGCCTATAGACATGAGCAGTACCATGGACATAACTGAGTATACTGTTTCGCCCATGATACCCCCCATGCGTAAATTCACTTGAAGACTATTTTAATGTAAATTTTTAAGAACAAATTCCTAATGAAATATTTATGCAAAAAGTCTTTTCTTTAACAATAAATATTTCTAATGTAATAACCTGTATTCAAGCAAATAAAGTTATCATTCATTAATTCATCAAAGCTTGCCACCAAAAGGTACATCAGAAAGAGTAATGCGTCTCGCTCACACGCACGTGTATCGCATTAGTTATATTGTGAAATTATGCAGGATGTGAAAGAAGCCACGTTCACAAAGTATACGAGTGTCACTTCCACCCAGTCCTCCTATTTTCATGGCAAGGGATCGTAAGGAATCTCGTGTTTGTATCTCGTTACGCTGATTTTCATAAATGTTAAAAACTTCTGATCGACTTGGAAAACTTTTAAATAATATCTTACATTAAGATCTGTTCACTCGGAAATTTGCCGCCGTATATAATTACCTTAGAACTTTAATGGAATTTGAATAAATAATGAAGATCCATTTACTTCATTACGGCTAACACACCTGAAACAAGAGAACAAATTATATATCAGTCATTTGAGGCGGCATTGTATTGTAAGAATTAGGTAACATTTTGCTTTGATTCAAATTTGTTTATGAATTAATTTAAGTAAACAATGGTACTTTTATTTAAACCCCTAGTCATATGTCTGATGAGAATACGTTGTGAGTGCACTTGTGTGTAAAAGAATGTTTACCAGAGGGAGACTTTGTACAAAAGTCGATTGCTTGGGTACCTCTGTCCTATTCGTGTTTCAACCGTGAAGCAGCTGTGTTTGCATGGCTGTGTTTCGGTTTGAAGGGTGGGTTATGGCGTGAATTTACAGGGTACAGAGGAATAACACCTGAGTCCTCAGGAATGACAACGTATGGGGAGTTTCATGGGCGAAACAGTATACTCTATTATGTACATGGTATTGCTCACGTCTATAGGCGACGGTTACCACTTTCCATCAGGTGGACCGTTAGCTTGTTTGCCATTCTAAGTTGTATAAAAAAAAGTGTTTCAGTATTGCATGGAGCCGGGGCCAGTCAAAATACCTACACTATTATAAAAAAGTGAGTCTTAAACATGTTCGAATTCAACATATTTTTTAAATCGACTTTTAAAATAAGGAAGTTTTCAGTTCCGTCGTATTTTTTTCCTTTTTTATTTGTTATAAATTATATTCAGTTCAGGTTATAAAGTGATTTAATTTTTTTTATATCTATAAGGAATTATCAATTAAGTAGATTAGTTTTTAAATTAAAATAACTGATTTTGCTGCAATTGGAGACGATTTTTTTATAAAATATAATCTTAAATTATTTTTTTACAATTTCCTTTGTTTTCTGACACAAAATAAAATGTGATTCATCAATGTAATTTTAAAATTGTAGCTGGAGTTAATTCTGCTGTAATGTTTTAATTATTGTCAGTTTTGAATGTATGGAATGAATGTAAACAAAAGATAAAAATATGTTTACACAAAAACAAATCTTATTAAATATTTCTTCCTGTTTATTATTTTTCAAATAATCCACGCAATATTTTGAGATATGTATATAAAATGAGTAAACCTAAAAAGAAACATTTAAATCTTCTGCATAGTTAATTACTTAAAAGTTAATTAATTAAAAGTCGATATTTAATAACTTTATTCTAACACCATCACTTTAAATTTCTCACACATTCTGTAATAGAATATTACTTTACCAATACGACTTTTCACCTACACTCGTGTAACAAAATTAACAAAATTAAAAGATTATGTCAGCAAACTCTTACACGAGCGTTTCACGGTAAATTCGGCGTTCTCATTCCATTTTACAACATTAAGCTGTGATGTTATTAAGTGAAACACATAAAATTATATGTAAGAGACGGTACAAAGCGGAAGTATGTGTAATCGAGCCATAACAGTAAGCATATGTCCGGAGTGAGCTAGCATTAGGCCAATAACGCGCGGCTACACTCGTGTGGACATAACATCATATGACAACGGGCGCGGTGTAAAACATAGACTGAAGAGGTTCAAATTGACAGTAAAAATTTAAATTAAATTTCCATTAGTTTATTTATGTTTTTACTTTTATATCCTATTAAGACATTAAACAAATATCGATTCGAAAATCAAAATGTATAAATTATAATTTAATAAACAACAATTAAAATTTAGGGGATAACTCTTTAATCATTTTTATATTTCAGGCTCGTGTTCGCGTCACGTCACATCATGACTAAAGATCACAAATTGATTCCGAAACTAGTCAAACTTTTTCAATCTAATTAATAAATAATAAAAAAAAGTAAGTTAAACCGGTAGTTATTACATTAAAATAAACAATTAGATCTATCATAATACAGTAACACGCAAGATAACCGACGGTAAATTAATCATAGTCGCAGCAAAAAATATACGAAACCAGAACTTATGCGTATATAAAGCCTCAATTAATAAATAATTTGGCCTATTTAAAGGAGTGCTTAAACTGTAAGAATATAAAAGATACATAAAAAAAATACATTTTATGATTATTTAAATATCCCAAATAATGCCTGTACATCAAATTGCATGATGGTTTGTTGAGTCATTGAAGTGTCAAACTCCCTTTTATATTTTCAATGTTGTTTCCCGTGGCTCCGTATGAATTAATATACAAAGTATCCTATATATTTAGAATATACATCTACCAAAAAATAAATATATAATTAATATAACTAATGAATTTACAAGTAATAAGGTTTAAATATCACTCGAACCTTTTATTATTAGACCTAAAACCAAAACTATATAAAAACTTGCTAGCTCTTATGACTTGTACCAACCCTATGATGTCAATACTGTTCTCGCCCGCCCGCTCCTGTGACCTGCACCGGCACGGACCTCTTAATATGGCAGCACGTAGTGATACGAATTGAGCGGAGCGGTATAATTGCTATACGGCGTCGTTTGACCACCGCTCGTGTAATTACAGCATACTGCCGCCGGCGATGGGCTCCACGTTTACTCGATATTCATTTTGAACGTACTATCATGTGCTATCTCCTTATATTTTACTAATACTATATAAATGTTAAAGTTTGTAGAGATGTTTGTTACTGAGTGACACCCTTCAAGTAACCATTAAACAAAATTTCACACAAAACACTAGATGGCGTGAACCTTATGGTTTTTGATGATTATTTTGTAATCAAAGATAATTTGATGCATCATTTACCATCTTTTACCAATACTCACCAAAGGGAGACTTTGTACAAAAGTCGATTGCTTGGGTACCTTTGTCCCATTCGTGTTTCTACCGTGAAGCAGTTGTATCCGTTTATTGAATTTTTGTTTATTTAACATTTTATTTATTTATTGCACCAATATTACAAGACTTGTTGAAGGATTTTCTATAAGCATAATATAGTACAAAAGGCGGTCTTATTGCTAAGCAATGTCTTCTATACAACCTTTGGCTAGAAAAAAATGGGTATGTTGCGCGTTAAAAATAAACAAATGTAAAGATAAACACATGTAAATAAGCACAATTAGTTTATTCTTTTAATCTTATTCGAGTAATGAATATCGAAACAATAATTTATAGACTGGAAAATAATAACATATATAACATATTAAACAATTAATTCAAAAAATCATCAGCCAATATAGGGAGAAAAGTATAACAAAGATTTCCCAAAGAAGGCAATATCAATATAAACAAGTATTGAGCTTCGAATAAAGTAGTACTTCGAACGGAGTTGGCACTGTCGAGTCCAAAGTTACGGGCCAACTACAAGTTTCTACGAATCGAAAATAATACAATTTATCGAAAATCCAATTATTTTATAACAACTCAACAGAAACTTAAGAATTTAAGAGTGTTTTATATTAATGAAGGTTAGGAATTTCCAATAATAAAATTGTTGTCGATCTCGATTCGAGTCGAATTAAAATTAATTTATGTTGTTTTGTTCATCGGAGATTTCATTCGAGGAAGCATAGATTGATGGTGTGACGGCCTATTTCAATCATATTGAAAGATTCATTAAATTAATTATTTTTGTTCTTACTTTCTTAGTTTTAAACAAATAAATTAAGCGTTTTAATATCGATAGGATCAGTTTAAGAAAACGACCTTTTCCGATTTGATTCGAATCTAGATGTTTTAGTTTGTACTCCAATAGATGTCCTTAGCCTGATTCCTTATAACACAGGCTGTCCTAGCTCGATGACCAGGTAATTGGTATGATTTTGTATAAAACAAACTTCACAGTCTTAGTCTCTTAATTTTTATTAATATTATTTTTACGCCTTCTCGTATTTTATTTCGGTAATATATCTTCATCAAGTTTATTATAATATTGTTGATCATTAATATTCGTATATTAACTACTTCTTATGTATTTTAAATTAATATATTATTCTATTAACTTGCCAGAGGGAGACTTTGTACAAAAGTCGTTTACTTGGACACCTCTGTCCCATTTGTGTTTTAACCGTAAAGCAGTTGTGTTTGCATGGCTGTGTTTCGGTTTGAAGGATGGGATATGGCGTGAATTTACAGGGTACAGAGGAATAACAACTGAGTCCTCAGGAATGTTAACGCATGGGAGGTATCATGGGCGAAACAGTATACTCTGTGATGTCCATGGTACTGCTCATGTCTATAGGCGACGGTTACCACTTTCCATCAGGTGGGCCGTCAGCTTGTTTGCCATTTTAACTTTTTATTTTAATTCTACTTTAGTATTCTTATGTTATCAATTGTAAGTAATTTTTTCCCCATTGTTTTATTAGTGTCAATTTTATGAATGTGAAATCGATGTTTTCAAGAAAATTTTGTATGCATCTGTTATTGGTGTAAATGCAAGATGCAAGCCCCTGTATATCAATTAAAATAATGTCTTTATTTACTCTGCTGATTTACCTATTAAAGTAAATACATAAATAAATATTATTATAACGTGGATCACAATCTTCTTCTTTACTTTTACTTCACAGCAATTTTATGTGTGTAAATAAATATACATATATAAATATATTATAGAGCTAAATGATTTTAGCTAATTTAAAATGAGGATTAAAGCCAGTTTTGGAGCTTTAAAATCATCACAAGGCTATAGATAGATAGATACTCTTTATTGTTTCCTCCAAAAGATTACAATAGTAAACTTATTAGTACAAGAAATAATCACAATGAGAAAACAATGGGCGACCTTGACGCTAAAAGCGATCTCTTCTAGGCAACCTTTGGATGGAGAGGAGTAATTATAAACAATTCGGTGGGAGGCACGATGAAAAAATTACAAATTTACTATTACTTTAAAATTTTAATTAAATTCACAAGATGTCACAATATGCTAGTAGTGACATATTGCTGGTCACGCCTCGTCCCTATGTACAGGGTGGGCTGCGTCTATATACAGTTGGCCCTTAAATGAAGGATTTCTAATTAATTTCCATCCAATCCGTTCCCTCTGTAATACTGACGACAAGCGATATGGAATCAAAACTTGAATGTTTAATTGTAAATTGCTATCATTGAATGTAAAATGATACATGACTATTAAGCATGAGGCAAATATTAACTTCAATTTTTAAGTTCACATTAAATGTTATAATAAGATACCAAAGGATATTTTGAATCTGCTTTTTAATAAGTTTAAAACTGTTATTAAAAAACGATTACTTGAAGTTTAGTATTAGTCAATCATGCATGTTTATTACGAGTATATATATATATATATATATATATATATATATATATATATATATATATATATATATATATATATATATATATGTATATATATGTATATGGCAAACAAGCTGACGGCCCACCTGATGGAAAGTGGTAACCGGTGGTGGTAACTATATACATGAGCAGTACCATGGACATAACAGACTATACTGTTACGCCCGTGATACCCCCCATGCGTTGCCATTCCTGAAACACGAATGGGACAGAGGTACCAAAGCAATCGACTTTTGTACAAAGTCTCCCTCTGGTAAATATGCATATATGTGTATGTCAACAAAGATTTAAAAGAATAACTATTGAGTTTCTTATGACCTTTTTTCAATAGATAACAACTTTCCGAATCCTGCAATAGTTAAAAAAAAATGGCGATATAAAAGTGATTTCAATCAAGTCTATATAAATAAAAATGGTTTGAATTTGAACTAAAAGAAGATATAAATATAATATAATGTAAATCTATACACAATATACTCGTAATAGAAACATGGAATCAAAAACCACTTCTTATCAGAATCAGTTGAAATCATTAGATATCAATTTGAAACTATTATTAACAAGTTACTTTGACTCTTCATAATATTTCAAATAAAGCAATTAAACATATACACAACAAGATGTCTGCAAAGATGAGAACAGTGAACGAAGTTGAGATCCTTCCAGTAAGCGGATATGAAGATAAATAGACCGAATCAAGACCCATCAAACTTGTGCTAACATATAGCCAAATAAACATCGAGTTTGTTTCTAATCAAAATTAGAGGCGGACTTGATTTAAGGTCGGCTAGGCTTTATCATTAATCTATATACTTTGACGTTATTAGCACACGAGAAGTTCAAATATTTAAAGTTTCAACCCTTATGTTTGTACTAGCCTCGATACTTATCATACATATTGCGGCCATCATACCATTAGGACGAAAATAAATAGTCGCATACAACGCGGTTTCAGAGATGTTTTCTCCCACGAACACCCAGGTTATGGAATGAGCTCCCTGCCGAAGTTTTCCCAAGAGACTACAGCATGGGGTTCTTCAAAAGGGGGGTAAAGAGGATTCTTCAAGGGTCGGCAACGCGCGCGTAATACCTCTGGTATTGCAGGCGTTCATAGGCTACAGTAACCGCTTACCATCAGGTGGACCGAATGCTTGTTTGCAACCTCAGTAGTATAAAAAAATATATACCAATCGATTTTTATAAATTTAATCTTAAAGTGGAAATCACGCATAAAAAGCTGCAAACAACAGTTAGTTATATTACAATAGGTAATATTACAATTTTTTTTTAATACCACTGAGGTGGCAAACAAGCTACAGCCCATCTGATGGTAAATGCTCATTCCATAACCTGAGTGTTCGTGGGAGAAAACATCTCTGAAACCGCGCTGTACGTGACCATTGAGGCTGTAGGATATAAGCATGAACTCCCTGTTGATGGCGAATCGTACAGTGGTAGAAAATGGCCGTGGGTATCATATTGTACAAGCTTCCAAGTAAATTAATGTTAAAAAAAGTACGCGTTCACCTTATAAACTCATTATAACAAAAGTAACGGGTCATCACCTTATACATTTTATTTATTTATTATATAACTAGCTGACTCGACAAACGTTGTTTTACCATATACATTATTTCTAGAACTATACATGAAAATTTATCCTACTACAATTATTACATTCGACTGTCATCTTGCAACCATATTGCGGCATATAAAAATCGCGATTAAAAAATAGGGGTTGATCGTAAAAGGGTGAAAATTTGAAATTATATGTATTTTTTTATGCTAAATCATAATAAAATAAAAATGAAAAATTTTGTAAATAAAATTAAAAAAAATTTAGGGGTGGGTCACCGTTATCATTGAGGGAAATAAAAAATAGATGTTGGCCCATTCTCAGACCAACACGATATGCACACAAAATTTCATAAACATCGGTATAGCCGTTTCGGAGGAGTTTGGTAACAAACACCGCGACACGAGAATTTTATATATTAGATTTATATTTTATATATTTTATGTGTCATCCGTTAACCATTTATTAAACATACTAATAATAAAATTATTACGTTATTTAAATTTACCAGTAGTTACCACGCTTAGCAGGCGGATTACATATGAACATGCAAAAAAAACATTCTTTTTACTCGCTCTTGAAAAATTTTACTATGGTTTAAAGTCTATATGCTTATCGGTTCTGAGCACTTAGTATTCAAATTCATTAATAATCAACATTTCTTGCTTTGTATTGAGTACAATGATTATCTCACGGTTGTAATGTAATACTGACTCTATTGTTTGTGAAACTAAAGCCTGGCGAAAAGACGTAAACAAAACCAGACTGCGGACTCAGCAGTATATTTCGTAAAGGGCAAACAGAGCTAACGAAGGGCATCGAACAATAGATAAGAAATAACAGATATTAGAAAATGATAAAAAAAAAAAAAATTTAAAAAAGAAACGTATTAAAAAGGTCCCCGTTGTGGGCAGACTCTATACACCAATATGGAATGAAATTAATAAAAAAAAAAATATTGCCTTTCTTACTATTGCTGAAGAAAATGTTCAAATTCAAAAGTAAAATTTTTAATGTACTTAAAAACAAATTTATCTAAACACAAATGTCCTTGAATATACTATACATTCAGTTTACTGTAAATGATATAAAACTTACGTGTACATATTCATATGTGTATATTTTCTCCACGGATCTCTCACAATCGTAGTTCATTCGATTTACAAATAGAGTGATATTTTACAAAAGAACAAAATTGTCTGACAGAGAGAAGAAAGACAAAAGCAATCAAGTACACACTAAAGGTTCATTTGGTTGCTATTTGTGCGTATGTGGATAATACACAGATATGGAGTTGGTGTTGAAAGTACATGTTCAGTGTAATATGAAATTTTACTATTTTTATTAATATACATACATACATAGATATCTGTCACGCCTGTTTCCCATTAGGGTAGGCAGAAACAATGGAATGCCAAATGCTTCGATTAATATATGATGTTAATAATTCATACCATTATGACATAGTATAGTCCCAAATGTCTTTACATAATAATAGTTTACATTGTTTTAAATTAACATCAATTTTAATATAATATACAACATAATCATTTTCATCTAACAAATATATATATATATATATATATATATATATATATATATATATATATATATATATATATATATCATTTATGCAAGACAAACCGTCAATTTGTTTGTCATTGTAATTCTGAACAAATTTTAATATTTTTTTTCTCAATAGATACAGTTTTCCCTGAATATTCATTGTATAAATTTTGACAGTATTAAATTTAATAATTAAATAATTTTGTAAAACAAAATATTCTATTTTTTATTCAAATGTAATATTACGGACACTTTAAAACCAAAGCTGAAGCTCGCCACAAAAATTTCACATACAAAATTATGTGACCTATTTAGCCCCGGGTATTGTTCCCGTACTATGAATGTAGCCTAGCTAGGCACGTTGGCATTGTGAGCGGTTGATCCCAGGATTCCCAGTACGATCCCGTTAGACCATTATTCTCCGGGAACACGTGCCTGAATGTGATCGCAGTGCAACGCCCTGCAGAACGCTGTCCGTTGTCTAGTGACATGACCGAGTCCAGTTTCACGAACAATTGAGAAACTTTTAAATCAATAATATTTTTTACCATTAACACCACCTTAAAAGGTAAAATCAGAGAACAGCGTATGGAAAGACTCTATTTTTGTTTACATTGTTTCATCTCCCTTTTTTATGCAACTTAGAATGGCAAACATGCTGACGGCCCACCTGATGGAAAATGGTAACCGTCGCCTATAGACATAAGCAGTACCATGGACATAACAGAGTATACTGTTTCGCCCATGAAACCCCTCATGCGTTGCCAGGTCTTATTCCTCTGTACCCTGTAAATTCATTGCCATATCCTACCCTTCAAACCGAAACACAGCCATGTAAACACAACTGCTTCACGGTTAAAACACGAATGAGACAGAGGTATCCAAGCAATCGACTGTTGTACAATGTCTCCCTCTGGTAGTTAGTTAACAAAACACTCATTAAGTATTAATTTGAAACCAATAACTCGCCTTACGAGACGACAATGCTGTTATTGTGAATGTGACATCAATAAAATTATGCTGTTGACGGTAGTTTCTGTACAACAATGGGCGTGCTGGGGCTGGATGAAAGGGGATATTAATAAAATTAATTGTATGCAGCATTCGCTTGTTGACTAAGAATAATAGCCGCGGTCCAAGCGACGCTGAATGCCAATACCTAGCTATAACTCCATAATACTCGCATCAATGTACGTATCAAATAATAAACATCTGAACAACTAGGTACCGTGAGTCACAATTCTGCTACCGATGGTGTCGAATGAAACAACCACAATACCGGATCAGCGATTAATGCTTTACAAATCGCAAATCCGGCTCCATATGGAGTATTGCTGTCACTTATGGGCGGGAGCACCTAGATACCAGCTTGAACCCTTCGACTCAGTGCAACGACGAGCTATGAGAATTGTCGATGATCCCATGCTTGCAAGCGGTATTGAACCCTTAAGTCTTAGGAGAGATTTTGCCTCACTCTGCGTGTTCTACCGGTTATACAACGGATTGTGCTCAGAGGAATTATTCAATATCTACGGCCACTTTCTATCATCGTACGGCTCGCCATCGACAGGGAGTTCACCTTCATAACTTACAGCCTAAATGGTCGCGTACAACGCGGTTTCAGAGATGCTTTCTCCCACGAACACTCAGATTATGGAATGAGCTCCCTGCCGAGGTTTTCCCGAGAGACTACAGCATGGGGTTCTTCAAAAGGGGGGTAAAGAGGTTTCTTCAGGGTCGGCAACGCGCGCGTAATACCTCTGGTATTGCAGGTGTTCATAGGCTACGGTAACCGCTTACCATCAGGTGGGCCGTATGCTTGTTTGCCACCTCAGTGGTATAAAAAAAATACAGAGTATATGTATGTATATGTGTTTGTGTGTATGTATGTATGTATATATGTTTATATATATATATATATATATATATATATATATATATATATATATATATATATATATATATATATATATATATGTGTGTGTAGGTGTGTAGGTGTATGTATATAAATATAATAATGAGTAGGGATAATATTTATATTATTATATGTATCACATCTCCCATATTTAGAACGTTCCAATTAAAATTTTCTAATTTTCCAGTTTAAATTCAAATTATCTTTAATTAAAAAAGACTTGTTTATAAGCACTTTTAAATCTTTATTTTTAATCTACTACAGGGTCCGAAAGGTTCTTATCTGTAGAGAAGAGTCCGCAAGAGACTCAACAGTTACTTTTTTAAATTTCTGTTAATACACATATATATATTATAAGTGTACATATATTTATATTAATTTACTATGTCTAAAATTACATGGTCATTAAAAAGCTCGTACTTGATCCACTAACACCATCTACGTTTCTCATTTAAGTACCCGTTTTGTGTGTAGGCTTTATTCAATAAATATTTTTTAACATAGGTATATATATACTCAATTCTATATATAAAAAATGCATATAGCTGCTACACACTGATCTTGACATGTAGATTTCTCAGGGTAGCCAACTCTATAGCCAGCAAACACTAGCTACCTATCGCAAGTCGACCATTTGTCTCTGTTGGCTTAAACGGACCAACAGACAGCGCATCCTTATTATATAGATATGTTATATCAAATACCAATGTATATTATGGAACTACTAAAATGCATATGCAATGGTAAAGGTCTCTGTGTCTATCTCTTTCCCTCTATTAAAACACAGTAAACCTATTAGGTTTTTTTTTATTTATTTTTTTTCCATTGCTTCTGTCGCTATGTTTTAATGCGACAACCTTCATATCTTAGTAATATTGTCTATCTTATACATTTACCTTTTCTTGGATACTTCGGTCATATTGCTCGACGACAGTCCGACAATCTGGACAAACTAATGGTTGTAGGCAAGATAGAGGGAAAAAGACCACGCGGACGATCGCCTAATCGATGGTCGGACCAAGTGACCGCCGTTACGGGACTGTCGATTGCAGCTGCCCTGCGAGAAGCTGAAGACCGTGTAAAATGGAATAACATCATAAGAGAGGCAACAGACAACTTTCAAGGACACGACCTTCAGTAATGAAGAGGACGAAGAGAGAGATACATTTACCGAGTTTTTTTTCCCGAGTTAAATACAATAATAGTTTATAATATATATAGATATATATGTCTTAATATAAAAATAACTATGTAACTACTTGTATTCGTTACTAGTTTAGATATTTAGTTCCGTTTTCCTTGCCATTTTTTGTTAAAATATTCTTTGTAAAATTTACATTAAACCTTTTAGGTTAGAAACATGAAAATTTGAATTTAGGTTTGGTACAATTCTTGACCTAAGAAAAGATCGCTTGAATATGACATAATAATACGAGATTAAGTGTAACCGCGCTACACAGGTAGTCACTATATAACTGTCGAATAATTTTACAGAACTTCTATGGATTTTATCATAGCATTTTTTAAACAGCTTACTTAGCCATAAGCCTGACTTTTATATACTTTCAATTAATTGTATAATTTAAAGTTTACATTTATCTATCTCTTAAAATCTATTAAAATATTAAAAACTCTTTGATTATATAGATAGAGCATCGAGTCTTAAAAACGGATCAGCTTTTTTTAAGCTAATTGTCAAATTAGCTGACTCGTTTTTTTATTAATGTTCTATATACATACATAAACAATGTATCTTGATGTATCTATATCTTATTATTTATTTAATAAATAAATTTTTTTTGTATAAAAAGGTGCAAAATGTATAAGACAGAAAAAATATAGAAGTTATAAATTAGTTAACCAGAGGGAGACTTTGTAGAAAAGTCGATTGCTTCGGTACCTCTGTCCCATTCGTGTTTCTACCGTGAAGCAGTTGTGTTTGCATGGCTGTGTTCCGGTTTTAAAAGGTGGGATATGGCGTGAATTTACAGGGTACAGAGGAATAACTTCTGAGTCCTCAGAAATGGCAACGCATGGGGCGAAACATCATGAGCGAAACAGTATACTCTGTTATATCTATGGTACTGCTAATGTCTATAGGCGACGGTTACCACTTTCCATCAGGTGGGCTGTCAGCTTGTTTGCCATTCTAAGTTGTATAAAAAAAAAGTTACTCATAACTATTTATCACGCAAATTTGTATTAAAATGTTGACCCGTTTTTCTCGAAGCATTTGTATAGAAACATTCTATCTACATAATCTAAGCAAAAACTTTATGTAATTTAAATTGATAAATATCTCAACAATACGAATACTAATATTAATTTAGCATTTATTAGAAAAGTTGTAAATAATTAGTTTCACCGCGCGATAGACTTCAGCCAGCCAGTTATGAATACTAACACAAGTTCGCAACTACCAAAAGTTGATGTGGGATGTTAACATAATTATGCGAACTACAAGTTTTAATTAAATCCAAATAGTTTCCGTTGTCTTTCATTAATCACTATTTAGCTCTTCCCGCTATGTTGACTTCGCGACAGAAAGCTGTAGTTCAATTTTAGATTTTATCCGTATATTTATTAGCTTGTATTTTCTCTTATTTATTTATTTATACTTTTGCACACATTAAAATATTGTTTATTATAGTTTTTGTAAGCACACGTTATATTTCAATGTAATCAATACCGGTTTAACTTACATGTGATTAGATCGGTGAGCTCAGTCCGCTTGCTCGCGTCACAATCGCTCATGACTAAGGATCACGAATTGATTCGGAAACTAATCGAGCTTTTTCAATCTAATTACACGTAAGCTAAACCAGTAGTTATTACATAAAAAATTAAAATATGCCAACAGAGCAGATTTAATGCCTGATGGCATTTTCTATCAGTTAACCGTTATGCTAAACAGAGAGAGAGTAAATGGTGCTGCGTTTGTCTAGCAAAATCAATTTATAAATAAAATATGTAAATATTATGATAAATAACAACATTAGAACATTTTAAGATGAATAAACACACAAATGTATAGGAATATTACAATAGGAATGACCACTAAATTGTTAGTATAAGTACCTGCCACCAACTACCAGTTACCATAGCCTGCACAGAATATTCTATGCTGTATACGCCATAATACATCACATGTTGCCCTTGAGACCAATGATACAAAAACTATGCCTATTGCTCCAAATTTATGCTCGTTAATTATCTTAATGCTAAATTAAAATTATTGTCACTACGCAAGATACAGCAGAAATTAATACCGCAGGACAAAGAGATCTCAGAAAGATAAGATCGCAGGATCACGAGATCTCAGCGGTACGTTATTGCAGGATGAAAGGATTTCGGTAGTGTATGATAGCAGAATGATGAGAACTCAGAGGTACAACCACACGATCAGATCTTAGAATGACGACATGGCAAGATTATTAGGTTTAAAAATGACAAAATAGCGGAGACAAAGTTGCAGAACGAAGATATTACAAACGGACAAAATGTTGATGTCGTAAATATATATCTAAAATCAGAATCCAAAAATTTACTATTAAGTAGACCTATATTACAAACGTGATAAACATGGATATACCTCGCCTAATAATATTTAATCAGTAAATCACTACTCACACATACTCTGTATGTATAGATGTGATTTTCTGTTATAACATTCAAATATCTTTCAGACCGTGTACAAAACGTATGTCATAATAAATTAAAGAGGACGCTGAATTATTTTGATACTGTCCAAATGTCATTCTGCCTTTTGTGCGACTGAAATTTTACTAAAACCCCTTCATATTGTATTGTAATATGAGGGAAGGAATTTTGTAATAAAACAATTCCATTTAAAGTTTAACATTAATTAAGAATCCGTTTAACTTTGATGCCTTTGATAATGATTTCTATGCTGACAACTGATAAGTTTTAGATGTTATTGATTTTCGAATGTCAAGGACATTAATTGAAGTAATAATCTTTTGTACTACGATTACATAGCTACTTCTTGCATATTCATTATAGATCCGAGCTCTATGTATGTGCAATATGTGTAAGTCAGGTATAAAGAAAAACTATTCTTGTACATTTTGAATGAACTTGTTCACGTACTTCTGTGTTAGGTGCACCCGAATCTTCACTATCACAGAGCCTTCTCTAATCACCAAAACTATCATATGTCTCACACTAACGTATGACGTTTTGTGTTAGAAGTTTCTGATTCAGAGCTGTATCAATACTAAATGGAAGAAAATAATATTAGATTGATGAATGTAGAACATATTCCTTTTATGAAGTCGATAAAGGCGATAATCTTTAGGAGCCGTCTCTTGCCATCATTAATGTTGGAATAGTTCTTATAAGAGGCTTACGTTCATTCACGGCTCGGCTCTCATTGAGCCGTTGTTAGTCTCAAGTACTACGGATCAGATCTCGCTCCTCGCGCCCTTGTTGCATACACCGAATAATTTACGAGTTTCGCAGAATGTCTAAAAGGTTTTCGTGTGATTTCATTACGAGATTCCAAGAAAAGAGGATGTATAATGTTCTTTGGAGTGAGCATTTACCATGTACTTTGAAAAATATGCAGTAAACAGATTGATGGGTTTTAATAAATGGGATATTGGTCGTCGTCTTCTTACCCTTACCCCAATTTTTTTATACAACTTAGAATGGCAAACAAGCTGACGGCCCACCTGATGGAAAGTAGTAACCGTCGCTTATAGACATGAGCAGTACCATGGATAACGGAGTATACTTTTTTGCCCATGATACCCCTCATGCGCTGCCATTCCTGAGGACTCAGGTGTTATTCCTCTGTACTCAGTAAATTCACGCCACATCTCACCATGCAAACGATTATTATTTAGGGTCGGCGTAATACATTTTTTTTTCCTATTCTATTCTTCTCTATTCACAGTCAAATGACTACAAAAATCCGTATTCGCTCCTATTCTGGTCATATTGTCTTTTATACCGGCTATCCATGTCTTTTTAGATCTTGCTCTGCCTTTATAGCCATCCACATTCATACTTAATATATATTGTTAGACATTTTAAATATATGTATAGTGCGCATATGAAGAAAGTATCAAATCAAATATTGTAGTAATAAAATGTCAAGAATTAACTAAAATTAAGAAATGTTGAATTAAAAGATATATATTTTAAATAGCTGCTTTGAAAATGCCTCTAAGAGATTAAAATAAAAGAAGCTAATAATAGAAAGGTCTACATGTGAAAGATATTGTTTTGCCACAATTTTGTAAAGTTATCTAGAAGAGTCTAAAATTGTTAACTAGAAGTTATAGTTTGCGCGAGTAAATAGCAAATTTTTGCATAAGAGCAATCGAAACATTTGCATTTCATAATACACATTGTATGTATACCTGTCTACGTTTAAAAAATAAAGACTCATCAGAAAGTTACAAATCTTGCTTCGCTAGCACTGTACCTCTCCAAATCGCATACCATCCTGCGGACGGCTGGGAGCTCAAGCTCCAAATCGGCTTTAGAATGACTCTAATCCTACTTTATTACGCGAAGACTGCTCTACAGGGCTTCATTAATACAGAGATTCGCTGTAGGGTGCATACACGTTCGCAACATGAAGCATATTTTTGTGGATCTCTAAATAAATTTATGCTAAATGAGCAAATACAAAAGGTCCGCAAATATTCCGCTACCTCGACGTTTTGGCTAAATTTAATTGAGGCATGGACGGCAATAAAATCTTTCTTACATCGCCCTTGATGAAAAAGAAAAGAGAAAGTATATTAGAAAACCCCATTGTTTTACTTTATAGTTCAGATTTTACTGGGATTTGTTATTTTGTTTACACTGAATCGGAATATTTTTTTCTTTTGTTTCATTTAGTAATAAACTGTTTTTGCTTGGCACTCGCCAAATGTAGAGTAATGCGATCTTAGTACTCACTAATATTATACAAGGATTCTTTATATTAATATTTATACTACAAAATATGTATAATACATGCATACATAATACATACATAATATACTACATGCTGTGGTTGCCTCTAAATGTAAGAACAGTTAAACCTAATCCACTAATGTATTATAGATAGATAGATAGATACTCTTTATTCTTTCCTCCAAAAGATTACAATAGTAAACTTATTCTAGATATAAACAATTACAAGAAATAATCACAATGAGAAAATAATGGGCGACGTTATCGCTAAGAGCGAACTCTTCCAGGCAACCTTTGGATGGAGAGGAGTAATTGTAAACAGTTTGATTGAAGACACGATGAAGATCCTATTATTTCTAAATATGGAGATGTAATACATGTAACAATGTAAATATTGTATTGTATTGAATTGTATTGAAATGCTTCGTTGTATCTTACGTTGATGATCCTATAAATAAATACTAGATACTTACTGTAATACTACATTACATATATACTATTACTTTTTTTTTATTGGGTGATAATGGAATGTTAACCCCACCTGCGCTATAGGTATATACAGGCAGGGCACCAGTGAGTGATGATAGATGAGAAAGCAGGTCAGTTAGCCCATCGTGATGAATTCCACTCGAATTAACCACGATGGTTTCCAGGGGGAACCGCGTGGAGGTCGACCTGATAGGGTATATTACTAGCAATGGGTTCATTAAATCCCATTACTAATAATCCCTTCCCGCCAATATATACTATTACAATATATACAATATACATTCAATGTATCCTTTTACATGCAGAATATACATGATTTTATTACACAAAAAAAAACTTCAATTATCATAAAATTTATGTGGACACAAAAGTAAACATTGTCCGTTTCAAAATTGGCAAAGAATACGCAAAGGAAGAAATAATAGTCTAAAGAAGTTCGTCTTTTTTAATTCATTTTTAGGATTCCGTACTATCAAAGGCAAAAATGTAATAAGGGTTCCATTTTCCAAGAGTCACTTCGTTGTCAGTTCGTCCGTCCGTCCGTCTGTGAAGATCCTTTTTCTTAGGATCTCTCAAGTCTACAATCTCTTAAAGCAGTGGAAAAATCAAGCTTTTAAATCGACACAATTAAAAGATACGGTCGTTTATGTTCCATAAATATGTAGTTAGTTCATAAAAAATTAAACTTGTATTTGTACGGAACCCTCGTTGCGCGAGTTCGACTCGCACTTGATCGACTTTTTATTAATTTGATAAAATTGCTGTCTTATTACAAAATAAAAATTTACATTATTTATTAAATTATAATACCAGCACATTAACTTTTTCTTGAAAAATTCACCAGTCGATGAATACCTAACAAAAGCGATCGCGACTCGAGAACTCAGAAAGGTTACGTAATAAATAATGTAAGTATCAAGAACGGAGCATGTCCTCAGAACAGGAGTATATTGGGTGGCAACTGGAACGTACAGACTGGGAATCCTATAATTGTCTCTCAAAGGCCAACCTCTTTGTCTCCCGACTCGTGTAAATCTTGCCTAGTCTGACACGAGAAATATTATTAAAAAATTCATGTGGTTTCACGGTGAAAATGAAATTGATTCTGCCCGTCGGCACCGCGTATGAACTTTCAGAATGGGGAGATAAAAGTGAATTGCTCGTAATATAGCATGCTTATCTCCTTGTGGTATAAATATTACGTTTTCGTGGGTAAGTTAATGTACTAAATTGCCCAAGGTAATAATAACGTGGTATCAACGTGCACAAACAAAAGTTGAATGGATGTAGATATTTTTACAGTATTTTTATAAATAGTTGAGGTCAGAGAACGGTGTTGATTGTGGTCTGGGATTTCCAAGATCAAATCCTAACTTGGACCTCTAAATTTTCAATAATAAATTTGGATTACTTAAAATTTATCCTTACTTGCTTCGTACGTCGTAAAGCCATCGTTCCATAGCTCCGTCAGAGACCTTCGTATAGTGTTCGAATTAGAAATTCTTTACATTACCAGAGGGAGACTTTGTACAAAAGTTGATTGAAAAAATTGCTTGGGTACCTCTGTCCCATTCATATTTCAACCGTGAAGCAGTTGTGTTTGCATGGCTGTGTTTCGGTTTGAAGGAAGGGATATGGCGTGAATTTACCGGGTACAGAGGAATAACACCTGAGTCCTCAATAATGGCAACGCATGGGGGGTATCATGGGCGAAACAGTATACTCTGTTATGTGAATGGTACTGCTCATGTCTATAGGCGACGGTTACCTCTTTCCATCAGGTGGGTCGTCAGCTTGTTTGCCATTCTAAGTAGTATAAAATAAAATAAAACATCAGTTAACGCTACGTTCACACGAATAGTAGTTAGTAGTCGTAGAGTCTAGTAGTAAAATTATTTTGGAAATAACATTCAAATCAAATCTTTTATTTGCGCTAAGTGGTTTTTACATAAGCATTTCATATATTATATACATTCCCATTCATAATATATAATAGTATATCTATAACTAAGAATAGTGTTGTAATACTATAACTGGCGGTAGACTTCTTCTTAATTAAATATACTGTGACGCTCATGGCACGTCAGTCGATGTAAAGATTGAGAACAAAATTATAGAGTCATTACCGTGTGGTCCCGGCATAGAGTAGGTTACCCCTTCCTTTACCGTGGGTATCGTAAGAGACGACTGAGGGAACTGAATGGTCGAGGTTTGGGCAGCAGTGTTCCTCTTAAAACATCTCCAAAATCTAACTGCAGTTGCCAATCCCCCTGCCAAGCGTGACAATCACTGGAAAAACCCCCCAAGGGGTAGACCTATGTTCACTAGTGGACAGTTAAAAGCTGATATAATTATTATAATTTTAATACTCAAATTACTGTTGTCTTATCAATAAAAAGTACAAATACCTACCTATCTCTTTTCTGTATCGTGCAAACGAGAGGGCGATATCTCTCTGTCGCGCAGCTACATTGTCAGTTGCAGTTGGCTGCTCTCCAAATCGTTTATTGGCCTATATGGGCCATTACCACGTAGCATTGTCACTAATTGCTTTTATAAACTGTGACACCCTGTTTACATATTAAAATATTCCCTTGATATGCAAATATATAATTATGAGAATTATTTATTTAGGTTTTAACTTTAATGTTTGATGGGTAAGCAGAATATTAATTGTTTACTGTATATCTAAAAATGAATACTGCGTTTAATATGGACATGTACACAATTATAATTTACTATCGGCCCGTCCCGGCTGCGCACGGGTGGACAATTTTACATTTTAAAAAAGTGGCTATTGTGACATAACGACAATAGTTGGACATATAGGTTCGCAAAGTTTTTTGTAGTTACTGATATTTTCTTTAATATTGTAGAACATACATTTGTTCTGTCACCAATATTTTCCGCAGCGCACGCGATGAAAGATATTTTATAGCATTTTTTACACCTTGAGTTAAGTTACTAAAGTTTTAGTAAAGATCCCTAATCTTTTCTAGCAATAGATATAGCCTATATTTCTCAGGGTGAATGTAGCTTTCTAATGGTGAAAGAATTTTTGAAATCGACATAGTAGTTTTAGAGTTTATTCATTACAAACATACGCACAAAAATGCAAGTCTTTCCTCTTTATAATATTAGTGTAGATTATATTGTTACATCCCGCGGATTTGTTCGCATGTACAGTGAACACTCTATATAAGAAACCTCTCAATATGCAACATTCTTTATATTTTATTTATTCTACTAAGCTTAGTAAAAGAAATAAGTAAAAATATTTTCCAGACAGTAAGTATTTTTATACTCCTTTTTCCCCTATAAGCAACTTTTCCTAACAATTTTTTTTTTATTGAAATTGGTTCAAATGACCTGCTTATATAGAGCTTTCATTGTATTTTTTTTTCATTGGTGAAAATGGTATGGTAACAGGATACGCTGGCGGAGCACCAGTGAAGGGTGATAGATGAGAATGAAAACAGGTCAGTTAGCCCATCATAATGAATTCATCAGAAATTAACGATGATAGTTTCCAGGGAGAACCGCAAAGAGGTCGACCTGGTTGGGTATATCCTTCCAATCCTCCATTACTAACAATCCCTTTCTCCCCAGTAAAGTATTTATAATGGGTTGCAGCGTAACAATTTGTAGTCTAACCTCAATACCAAGATAAAGCTAAGATCATGTGTAAGTTTAAGACATAGTCTGTCTATGTATCCAATCTGTTCAGCTGTATATATGAATGGGTATTTTTTAATGCCTGATGATGGAATGATAATCCCGCCTGCGCTAACGGTATACGCTAACAGGGCAGCAGTGAGGGGTGATAGGCAGGGATGAAAAGACAGGTCAGTTAGCCCATCGTGATGAATACACTTGGAATTCAGCACGATGGTTTCCAGGGGGACCACGTGAATGTCGACCTGGTTCGGTATATTGCTAGCAATGGGGCCCTTAGTTTCAATTAATAACAATCCCTTCCCCTGTGTGAATGGGTTACAAACAAACATCCATGCATATTTATAGACTTTATTAGTGTAAACACAAATATTAGTGTAAATACAGTATATATTTTTATTATATTAGTTGTTAACTATTTGCTGAACTTAGGCCTCCCCCATATGGGGTGAGGGGGGGGGGGGGGGGTTGTCAGTATTTGCTGTGCCTTGCAGGTAGGTCATCAACCACAGTTAAACTTTGGTGATGTTTCAAAACGGACGCTACTGCTCATCCCTCGACTATAAAGTTCCCTTAGTTACCTCTTACGACACCCACGGGAAAGAAAGAGGTGGCCGATTCTATACCGAGAAATTCGCAGTAGTAATTTGTAATTGTATACTTTTAGTTGTAAATGGGAGGAAATATTCCCCATTGGGCATCTATTTTTGAGTATCGAAGGTAAGTATAGCTTTTCGAGCATTACTAATCATGTTAGTTTTAAACATTCTCCTTATTTATAGATATTTAAATTAACTATCGAAATTTAACTCCGCTATTATCTGTCTACTGCTGAACATAGGTCTTTTTTAATACAACTTAGAATGGCAAACAAGCTGACGGCCCACCTGATGGAAAGTGGTAACCGTCGCCTATAGACATGAGCAGTACCATGGACATAACAGAGTATACTGTTTCGTCCATGATACCATTCCTGAGGACTCAGATGTTATTCCTCTGTACCCTGTAAATTCACTGCCATATACCACCCTTCAAACTGAAACACAACCATGCAAACACAACTGTTTCACGGTAGAAATACGAATGGGATAGAGCTGTGCAAGCAAACGACTTCTGTACAAAGTCTCCCTCTGGTAAAAGGTCTCCCCATAGATTGCTACAAGGAACAATTCTAAATCATCTGCATCCACTAACTCCCACAGAGTACTTACATACTTGATTTTTATTGCCAACCTTTACGATCTGGAACTGCATCCGAAAATTATATCAACTAATCGCTACTATCATCCTCGAATAGTGGGCAAAGCAATTAAAATTAGGGAACATTCGCGTCACAGTCACTCATGAGTAAGGATCACGAATTGATTCCGAAACTAATCGAGCTGTTTCGATCTAAATACACTTAAATTAAACTGGTAGTTATTAAATTGAATTTTTTTTATACAACTTAGAATGGCAAACAAGCTGACGGCCCACTTGATGGAAAGTGGTAACCGTTGCCTATAGACATGAGCAGTTCCATGGACATAACAGAGTATACTGTTTCGCCCATGATACTCCCCATGCGTTGCCATTCCTGAGGACTCAGGTGTTATTCCTCTGTACCCAGTAAATTCACGCTCTGTACCAAATAAATTAAAATGGGAAACATCCGAATAATTTCAATTATCTATTTATATTATTATAATATTATTTATTCATTAAAATAAAGAAGATAGGCTTTCAACATCATGGAACCCAATGATTAGTATACTTAATGTACTTAGTGCTTATAATGTGTAGGGTGAATATAGACTATAATCGAGATAATGTTAGGATAGCCGAAGAAACTGCGCGGACTGCTAGAAGATGTTATGCACTTGAGTACTACTCTTACCACGAGCATGGCGTAATGCAACTTACGTCGAAACATTGGCAATAAAAATTAGGTATGTAGGGTACTATTTAGTTTTAATCGCATTGCTTAATTGATGGTTGTTTCTATTCTGTGAAAGACTTTTTGAATAGATGTAATTTGTGATACTTGACACTGTAAAGGCATAACATGGATTTATTTTTCGTGATTGTAATTTGAAGTAATTGGTTTTGTTGATGTTATTATGACTTATTCTGGATATTATAAAAAAAAAATTACACACCGCAATGGTAAATATTGCTGAACAACTGTAACTTAAGATCTGCTACTGGCAATCACCTTTGTAATTTTTTTTTTTTATTTTACAAATAGTCTCATCTCCCGTCTTAAGGAGAGGAGAGTTTATTATTATTATTATTATTGCGTTAAGTCCTGTTCGTGAATTTTAATATCATAGTCATAGATAGATAAATATATTCTTTATTGTTTCCATCAAAAGATTACAGTAGCAAACTTATTATAGATATAAATAATTACAAGAAATGGTCACAGTGAGAAAGCAATGGGCGGCTTTATCGCTAAAAGCGATCTCTTCCAAGCAACTTTTGGATGGAGAGGAGTAATTATAAACAGTCACATTGTCATGACTAGTATATTTGTTCTATATACCTATAATACAATATATAATTCAGATTTCCATTTGTGATAAATCTAACGGAATCTGTACGAGTTTAAAATAAGTAAAATCAACATTTGAACAGCGCCCTCCCTCGATGCCCGGTCGGAATCCCAATGCCGACACGTGCTGGACTTTCATTAGGCACCTCGTATTTTTTTCCAAAGAAAACGACTCAAAATTTATCGCCTTCTCAAATTAACATCTGGAGTCGTTCGACGGATTTCCTATACTTTAATTAAATCCGTATGAAACTGAAATCATGCGATCGAATTCCTGTCGTTTAATTAATTTATTTCATTACTATTATTCAAATATAGAAGTATCATAATTTTTTGTGTTTTTCATATTTAATAAGTACATTTTTACATTTTTTTTATCACAAATATAGTTGGTCTCTTTTTTGTGGAAGACGGATTTGATTACGGAATGTACATATCGAAGTGTGACTACAATTCTTCGAATTCTAACCGAAGTCTTGTAATTCGATCTTCACTCGAGAGGCTATATTCTAGTCGATAGTTATCTACTTATGTGACTTTTTTGAACAAAAGAAGGTGATTATCTTTCGTAAAAATGTATAGCAAAGCTATAAACTTAGTAGTTCGCTACGCATCTACGAGTATAGTTCTGTTGTTCAGCTTACAACAATTTTATGTGTACTTTATACCCTCATGCGAGCACATAGTGAAAATTTATTTAGTTAGGAACTAAATTAACTAGGACTGTAGTTAGAGGCAGAAGCACAAGGGGGCACGTATAACGGGCAATAAAGCGATGTGGGTCAGCTCTGACGATGCGACCGTCTAATCCCTTTGATGCCCCATTCTCTTTTGCGATTGGCACTCGCCGCTCTCATCGTTCGCTGCAGCTCGACAATAGTGTTGGCTGACAGGCGACGGGTATCGATTATTAATCGATAGTTTGATTAGGATTACTCTCTAATAATTGATAATATGATATAATCGATTATAATTGATAATTTAATATCAAATAACTAACTAATATCAGTCGTTTACTGACATTATTATACTCAATTTTGCATGACATTGTTTTGGCAAAACATGCACGTTCATAACATGTTGTTACTAGCATCTGTATACCGTGTTTTTGAGCAAATAAATTATTATTAACCGATAGTATCAATAGTGAGTATAAAGTGCTGAAACAGTATTACAGATTATGTTCATAACTTAATTAGATGTGTTATTAATCTATATTGACAATATCATATAGAGTTAATTCAATATATTTAATTATAATTGATTTAATTTCGCAAAACTTAATATAAATAATATCAATTGAAACGATATTACTGATTTGATATTCTGGATGAACGAGTCGATTAAAATAATGACAAAGGAATTGTTTACTATCATACCCACGGCCAATTTCTACCGTCGTACGGCTCGCCATCGACAGGGAGTTCACCCTTATACCCTACAGCTTATATGGTCGCATACAACGCTGTTTCAGAGATGTTTTCTCCCGCGAACACTCAGGTTATGAAATGAGCTCCCTACCGAGGTCTTCCCAAGAGACTACAGCATGGGGTTTTTCAAAAAGAGGCTAAAGAGGTTTCTTCAGGGTCGGCAACGCGCACGTAACATCCCTGGTATTGCAGGTGTTCATAGGCTACGTTAACCGCTTACTATTAGGTGGGCCGTATACTTGATTGCCACATCAGTGGTGTATAAAAAAAAAACAATCGATTATTAGGCAGCTCTACTCTTCAGGGAGATAAATCGATGTAAAATGAATTTGTGAACATCAACGTAGAATTTGAGCAGTCTTTATCTGTATTGAATTACAAGGAAATCGAATGTAAAACCGCTCCATCAAGCGTTCAGGGATATGTCTTTATTTTATTGGATTGGACGTTTTATATGTGTGTATTAAATTGACTATTTAGATATGTCTATCAGTTGTCTATGTATGTCTATTTATATTTAATCAGTTAATACCTAGACCTTTTTTTTATACAACTTAGAATGGCATACAAGCTGACGGCCCACCTGATGGAAAGTGGTAACCGTCGCCTATAGACATGAGCAGCAGTAAGAGCAAAGGGACTCTGAACACAGCTCTCTCCATAGCCTTCTGAGTAATTTGAAGCTTTTGCATACGGGTAATCGTATAGGACCATTAGGCCTACCATGAAATGATTTCCGAAATTTCGACGATCGAATCGTTCAGAGACGAACGAAACAGAAATTTGATGTTAAAATTACATAATACATGCCGTTTAAATTTATTAAAAATGTTAAAATATCGTTCCTTTGGACTATTAGGATAGGATTTATGATGAACAAAATGTTAAGCTCCATTTACTGGCTCGATTTCGTTACGAACAAAAACACGAAATTGAGCTCGAAAATTCGTAATTTCATTTCATGGTAGACCACCATGTTTCAGTTCCATAAGTCATCACTGACAATACGCACTGGGTAAAGACCTTTTTCTTCAAGCTTCCATTAGGATAGGCAGAAACAAAATAGGTGATATATGTAAGGATAGGTATTTTGCACACGGGTCTTTCTACCTATCCCGCAAGGGACTTGGTGTAAAGATAGATAGATAAACAATATATTTCATTAATAAAACCAATATATTGCATTGGGAATAAAAGTAAATACTGTATGGAATCTTTAATAACTATGCTTGTAATACAAGCTTCGAAATGTAAAATTCGTGTCGAATATTTATATGAAATTTTATACTGTTTTATTATTTTGTATCTATTTCAAAAAAGAATGTATTGTTATTTTTTTTTATATTGATTTTTGTATGCTATTGTAGTCAGTGGATGCAGGTGACTCGGAATCATTCTTCATGGAAATTTATTTTTATCAGTGGACAATTAAGTGACGGCTGATGTAATGATGATGATGATCGACATTAAAAAATATATGTTAGCAATAAATTAGAATTCCAAAATAAAAATTCTTTAAAGTCGTTTGCTTGGATACCTCTGTCCCATTCGTGTTTCAACCGTGAAGCAGTTGTGTTTACATGGCTGTGTTTCGGTTTGAAGGGTGGGATATGGCAATGAATTTACAGGGTACAGAGGAATAACACCTGAGTCTTCAATAATGGCAACGCGTTGGATGTATCATGGGCGAAACAGTATACTCTGTTATGTCCATAGTACTGCTCATGTCTATAGGCAACGGTTACCACTTTCTATCAGGTGGGCCGTCAGCTTGTTTGTGGTTCTAAGTTGTATAAAAAAAAGAAATCGGTTGAGATACCAGACGCGCAGTGTCAGTATAGGAAGTTATTTATTTTTTCCTTTTTCGACCCATATTCCTTTAGCACAAATGTTCAGTTTCACTAATAGATTACCACTTTAAAAGGATAGTTAACGTTTCCGGTTTCACCCGGAATTTTTTCAAAGTTTCTTTTTAAGAAACTACAACATTCTAAAAAAAAGGGGTAAAGATGTTTCTTAAGAGTCAGCAACATGCATATAATGCCCCTGATAGTGTAGGCGAACCGTATGATTGTTTGCCACCTCCGTGGTATAAAATAAACTCTTTATTAATTAAATTTATTTTAGATAACTTGGATCCATTTTTGTTAGCAAATGTACTTAAAAACTATGTTAATACTTAATCACTAATAATGATCCAGTCCTCTCGACGAGCATTCTCACGAGAGGACTATCTAATTTATTAACAAACATGTTCAGGATACTGTTGCTACTCCCGCGTATTCGACGTAAAAACGAAGCTGTCTTTTTACACTAGACTGCGTCAAAACTATCTGTGCGAGCGTCGACAAACATCTATATCAGCTACCAATTAAAATAGTTACTTGGTTACAATTATTTTGCTTAATTTAATATAATTCCATTACCTTTCATATTTGCGTGACAGTCAAAGATTTCCGCAAAAATTTCGCGGACCTCTGCATGATAACACCCAGTTTCAGTAAAATACCAATTAAAATATTTTACGACGTAGCTTCTATGATATAGATATTTCTAGAAAGATAGAAGCGATGGGGTAGCAACTATTGAACCCGATACAATGGCCGGTGTAATCACTTTGACGCGCCATTCCTCTTAACGATTGGCACTTAGTGTGAAGGCTCTACTTTAACGGTTTTATCCAATAATCAGTGTACTGCTTCTAGAAAAATGGGATGTCTTTTTTACATATATGTGTTACTGTGATATAATATTATATTTATGCTTACGAAATTTTTATATTTATGACTACGAACCAATTTTATAAGAAATTTTGCATATAAATGTTCATTAACACAAGTAATAAAATACAAAAAATGATTTTTTTTAATTATAGTTCCAATGGAATACGAAATGGCGAAACAAATTACTAGCTTGGTTTTTTTTGCATATATTGATATAAGAAGTACAACATTTTGGTAAACTAGAATACAATCTATTCCTGTAGCTACATATTTAAAATTTGAATAACTACTATCCGAACAGGTTCATGAATTAAAACTCGTAAATAGAGGTGTTGATCCAAAATTTTGCTGAATCCACGCATATTATTCGAACGAACAGAGTTTCGAGTCTCCAGTCAAACTGTTTAAATTACTCTTCTCCATCCAAAGGTTGCCTGGAAGAGATCGCTCTTAGCGATAAGGCTGCCAATTGTTTTCTTAGTGCAATATTTTCTTGTAATTGTTTGTATTTATAATAATTTTTCTATTGTAATCTTATGGAGGAAACAATAAAGAGTATGTATCTATCTATCCTTGTAACTGTTAAAGGTATAATCGAGTAACAAATATCTTTTACAAACATTCTCATTTATAATATTCGTAATATTCAAATGTGTACACAATTATTAGCAAAAGAAGTATGTAAAAGTATGAAAAAGTAGTATGTAAAAACAAAAGCAAGTTTATCCTTCACTTTATATTCAAGAATAGAGTGCTGACTCAATTGTTTTCGGCAATATCGTTTCAAATTACTGTTTAGAAACGACCGATAAAATCACAATACCGGTTAATGATAGTTTGGTTAATTTGTTAAACGAAAAGTACAATTTAATGTATTCCCGCATCGAACCCAGATTAAAGTTACCCAACTCAACCCTTCTATTTGTTTTACATGAAACTTTATCCATTGAACTAACTCAACTTCAGCCAAGTTAATTCGAGGCCGAACAAAACCGAGTCAAATACCTTAATACCATGATAATACGTGCCTCGAACAAGGCGCTTCCCTGAAATTCCGATGCTGCCAAAGAGAATGCCTGGATTTTACCACGTCGTACTCTGCGGAATGGATGGGAGATCAAATGGGGTCGATAGGACGAGGCAATAATGCCTTGATCCCGTGATCGTTTGTGCCGGGCCAACGGCGGCCGCGGTTGCGTTTGCTGTTTTGATTCTGATAAATCCTAATACGTTAAATGTAATGTGACAAAATGAAAACGTGGCTATCGGACCGATCTGGCGACATTTCGATTCTCACCAATGAGCCATTCGGTTACTCTGAGGTCATTTTGTATAATATGATTATTTATTCTACAAATTATGTTATCTTTAAAGGGGCTGTAAGTTGTAATAAAAATATATAAATATTACTACGGGTAACAAATGGAACCGGGAACGCAAATTGAAAATATATATGTTAATTGAAGAAGCTTCTAAGACTAAAGTTTTGAAGGGTAACCAAAAGAGAATAATTCTATTGTTCTCTTTTGGCTTACGTCAATTTTGAACTTAATTTATAAAAATATAAAAACTATATGCAATATATCGTCACAGTCGTAGAATACTGACGGATCTATATATGTAATCTTTGTCAGATCCGTCAGTATTCTACGACTATGACGATATGTGGTCTGTACTCCACAATTTCCATCAATATATACAGCAAGAAATACCTTAATACCTTAATATTACTTCAAGATATTATATAAAGGAATTTCTTTAAAAGAAAATATCCATGCATACGGGGAACGGAGGACAAATTTCTTTTTTGAAGTCAATAAAAGTTTCTTTGAAAGAATTTGCTAGTTCAAGTACCTGTACAAAATTTTACTAAAAGCCAATAAAGAATCCCTTCGTCCAAGGAAAGACTTGAGCCATCATTTTTTTTTTAACAACTCCCTTAAATATGAGTACAACTGAAGAGACTAGAATGAAATTTGGCACATGGATCGGTTATATCCTAATTTAGAGGACAGTAATTTATATAGTATAATTATATTATTACTATCTATTACACGCGGCTTCATTCGCGTCACCGAGATATTGACCGGGATGCAACGATAACCTATTGCTAGCAATAAACCCTATCAGGTCAACCTCCACGTGGTCCTCCCTGGAAACCATCGTGCTAAATTCCTAGTGTATTCCTATCTGTCCTCACTGGTGCCCCGTCAGCATATACCGTTAGCGCAGGCATTATATATATATATATATATATATATATATATATATATATATATATATATATATATATATATATATATATATATATATATTAGTTGCCGTGTGGTCCCGGCATAGAAAGCCACCCCCTCCTTTCCTGTGGGTGTCGTAAGAATCGACTAAGGGAAGCCGAAGGATGGGCAGCAGCGTCCCTCTTAAAACATCTGTAAAGCCTAACTGCGTTTGCCAAGCATAGCAAATACTGACAAAACTCCCCAAAGAGGAGGTTTATGTCCAGCAGTGGACAGTTAAAAGCTGAAATGATGATGATAATGATTAAAAAATCAACATAAGTTGGAAAATTTATATTTATAATAATAGTAAGGACTCCTATAGTTTTTAATTAATGTTTCAAGCAGACGTACAAGCTACCACTAGGATCCCCATAAAGGCTTATTAGCTAGTGATATGTAGCGAGCATAATAACATTGTGAACGACGGCCCCGTGAACACTAGTGGGCAATTAATCCGAAATCAATAACTGCCGGTGCCGCCCAGCAAGCATCCTGTATAATGTATTCGATCCGCGTAAATCTATGAATTCCAAATATCAAGCACACTCAGTAATTATAGGATAAGCACGCAGCATTACCGATACCAATAAATACGCCCCGTGATATAGCTTATCTCGTATTATATTGCTTTTGGCGTGAACATTTTAATCGGTTGCAAATGTATGAAAATTCAGGTTTTAATGAAAAATTTAATTACTAAATCGAAGTTATAATCTTGGATCTATTACTGAGAGAGAACTATATGCCCAATGCCATGTCCACCTAGTGGATTAGTATAATTTACTTTATTCTTTCTCTTGGACTATTCCAAAGATTTAGTCCTCCTAGCCAACTTTTATTTTGAATAAATTTAGATGAAATGTGTCTATCACCAAAATATCCTTACTTCCCTATGGGTGTCGTAAGAGCGACTAAAGCAACTTAATGGTCGAAGAATGGGCAGCAGTTGACCTGGCACTGGTCGAAATTCGACCATAACATTGTAATAGATTTTTTTATACAACTTAGAATGGCAAACAAGCTGACGGCCCACCTGATGGAAAGTGGTAACCGTCGCCTATATATATGAGCAGTACCATGGACATAACAGAGTATACTGTTTCGCCCATGATACCCCCCATGCGTTGCCATTCCTGAGGACTCAGATGTTATTCCTCTGTACCCAGTAAATTCACGCCATATCCCACCCTTCAAACCGAAACACAGCCATGCAAACACAACTGCTTCACTTTTGAAACACGAATGGGACAGAGGTACCCAAGCAATCGACTTTTGTATAAAGTCTCTCTCTGGTATAGATGAATGTATTATATTCATGTTTGACATTCAGAAAGATGACAGACTTTAACAATAAACAAAAGAGTACATATGCGTGTGTGTGTCAAATACATGGTAGTAATATTTGTGTAAAAATATGTGTAATGTTTTTTTCTATTAACTTAATGCATTATTTTTATGCATTTATGCATAATTTTAAGAAAAATATTAGCATTCTGCACCCCTCTGTATAAACTATAAGTGTGCGAAATTTCATACTCCTCCGTTCGCGCAATTTTCGTAAAGATGGGTACAAAAAGTTTTTACTTCACGTAATATTAATAAATAGATTATATATATATATTACTAAGAGACTTACCATTATATAAACTGAACCACAATGAAACGAGCCACCCCCATCTAAATAATCTTACATCGCATTAGAATTATACAGCATAACAGATAGTGACAGCGTTCCGATCCTATTGTGAACACTTGGAGCAATGTAACATGCAAATCAGCTATGCTACAGCATACAGATTTTCACTTAAAACTTCACAAGACGAAGTTCCTGACAACTTTGCATTATTAGCGCAGATTTGGAGTTGAATAGTTCTGTAGTGAAGACTCTGATGTACAAACTTACATCGTAGTGCCGATCGATCTAGCGCAGTGGTTTTCAAATTTTTTTTCATAACGCGACCTCCTTTATATGCTCAAATATTTTGCGATCCCTATCCTCCGTGGTTCCTAACCTGTATATATATTTTATTATGTTATAAATATTAAGACCGTCGTGTATATATATATATATATATATATATTATTAATTTTATAGTTTGTTTATTTAACAAATACATAATGAAGTACCTAAAACAGATGTCGATTATGTTGCGAAACATCTTCATAAACATTGTAGGCTGGTACAGAAGGATAGGTAGGCTTACAAAGATTTTGTTAATTAACCTATCTATAAAACATGTCCTTTCATAACTATTTACTTAATAACAATATATTTTTGAACGTTGTTTTTTACGGCCCTTAAACTATTTCGCGACCCCCGTGTAGAGGTTTGGGAACAGCTCAGGGGGTCGTAACTCACACTTTGAAAAACACTGATCTAGCATGTTGACTGGAATAAAAAGTGTTGGCAGACGAGCGGCGATATTAATGAGTCGATGTCTGACGATCGAGCAATCAAACTCGGATTAGAGGAAGCGCTTACAAAAGTTGAAGTTTTATACAGAACGCTCGCATTATGCCTTTATCTCTTTTAAAATATTCTCTTACATTTTTTAATTATACTAGACTTATGAAAAAGATTTTTTTTTTACAACTTAGAATAGCAAGCAAGCTTACGGCCACATCTGATGGAAAATGGTAACCGTCGCCTATAGACATGAGCAATACCATGAACATAATAGAGTATACTGTTTCGCCCATGATACACCCCTATGCGTTGCCATTCCTGAGGACTCAAATGTTATTCCTCTGTACCCAGTAAATTCACGCCATATCCCACCCTTCAAACCGAAACACAGCCATGCAAACACAATTGTTTTTTGCTTCATGTAATTTAAAATATATTCAGTTACACCTAAAGGTTTATACACTGAAGTGCGGGTATTAAAAATAATCAAATATAATATGAACAAGACAAATTACGTTTTCGACAGACAGAATCACCGGATTTGTCACGTTCGTAAAGGTTTCGTGTTCATTAATCTTCTTGAAATGCGTCGCTTTATTTTTATATTCTCTTCCAATTTCATACTCTTTTTCTCCGTTCATCCTAGCACTGTCTTAACAATTCGAGATTATTCTTTCATCATTTATATCGGTAATTATATTCATTCTTTCCACAAAACATCGGGCATTTTAATTCATAATAAAAGTTCATATAAGTCTAAGTCTAATCCCAAAAGGAAAAGAACTAGGCATTGTTTTTTATTACAAGTATGTATAGCACACGAATTTTAATTCATTATGTAAAAAACCTATATGAAAAGATAACAAAAAAAAATGCCTCGAGAGTGCGGCTTTACAAACTATGTCGTCCGTGGAAATGCGGTGTATGTGCTACCGAGCTATTCGACAATGCGACATCCAAAAGCGTGTATCTACGCTGCTGCAGTTGTGCTAAACCGTGGGCATACATTTGGTGGAATAGTTACTAGAAAAGAGAAGAAATCAGAAATAGAAAACCAAGTTTCGTTTCACGAATCAATAAAAATACAAGTATCGAACACTTTCCAAGGTAGTTATACTTTTAAAATGACAAATGGAAATGTTTATCTTTTGTCATTAAATGATCAAACTCTTAATCACAACTTAATAGAAAGAAAGGTCATTTAATAATAAATACAACTACAAATAAATGGTAAATAATTATCTGATCCTTACTTTAGGATGTTATAAATTAATTAACACAAATTTTATTTGAATACAGTTTTATCGAGTTTGTTTCGTGGCTTCCGTTTGAAAATATTTCGCCGGATTACTATTATATATGTAAATGTAAACTGGAATATAATCGAATTATACAAATTAATTTAAACCCTGTTCGATATAATGTTGAATATTTTATTTTAATCTATTTTGCTGTACAATTTAAATATAGCAATTATTTTTACTATTCAAATTCACTGGAGATTCTTAATTTTTTTTAAATATTTAATTAGTATTGCAGTCGTTCATAGGCTACAGTAACCGCTTATCATCTGGAAGATCGTGTGCTTACTTACTCAGTTTTTTTTTTATTTAAGATTTTCCTCTTGTCGGTACAACTAATTCATGCATCTTCCTCCAGCCAGCTCTATCCCAGGCCATATCCTTGACCTCCCTATACGACACGATACCTAGTGTTTCTTTTATCTGTCCCATATAGTTATTTCTCAGTAATATAAAAAAAAATATACCTATCCCACAGCATTCCATTTGAATTACATCTACGTCGACAGTTAGACGGAGCACTGTAACGTGCACATTGGGCCGTTATAAAGGCAGCCGACACGAGACCTGTCGTTGTGTCCAACAGTGCAGCCTGAGCCAGCTTATTGCTCGGCTCACTCGTTAATATTCTGAAGATCAACAACTCCAAGTTTCTCTCTGCACGACTAACGAATAATCTCGAAGATAATACTGGGATTTCTTTCTATAATAATCTTGTTTAATAAATTTACATTAATAGAGGATCTTGCAGTATAAACTTTAAAATGTACACTGACAAAGGCAATTTTACATCACGATGTTATCGCAATTACTATTCTCGTAGTGAAAGATCTTAAATAAACAATGATTTCTACGAACATGATCAGTAATCATTTACATACACATATATAATTCAATGCAATGTAGATTTTATAATACTGGACTATTATAAAAATTAATAAGACCTGAGACCTGAGACCAAAAAGACAAAATGTTTTACAGAGTTATGTATTATTTTACGACCTTCCCTGTTAGTTATTAATCTTTGATCATTATCCAGTCTTACGTTGATACGTTGCAATACGTATTTCATTTCTGAAAAAAAGCATTTTCAGGCAATTAATAAATAGCTGTTCAGAGGCTAGTGTTCACCGATCGACAATTCACAGTCTGGATGCCGATTAAGAGAATAAGAAAGGTTGTAGGACTTCTACAAATAATAGGAGTCAATCCTAAAATGTTAGTAGTCGCGTACATATTAACAGTGACGGAATTAAACAAAATAAGAGTAATTCTGATCAACTAACGGAATTCAAATAAATTGCAATTAACGCAGATACATACAGGATTTATTTATGTCTTCAGTATACACATAATGATGAAAATACGTTATTTTATTTTCATCATTATGTGTATGAACAAATAAATGAAATAACATAAAAGAATAAGAAGAATCAAGTGTCTACCATAATGACTCAAAACGGTTTTTTTTTTATGGTTGAAAATGGTATGGTAACTCCGCCTGCGCTAATGGGATACGCTGGCGGAGCACCAGTGAAGGGTGATAGATTAGAATGAAAACAGGCCAGTTAGCCCATCATAATAAATTCATTAGGAATTAACCATGATAGTTTCCAAGGGGAACCGCGAGGAGGTCGACCTGGTTGGGTATATTGCTAGCAATGTGATTCTCAGTCTCCATTACTAACAATTCCTTTCCCCCCCCGACTCAAAACGGTTACATCTCTGTTTACTGCTTTGCAGTGAAAAGAGCAAAGTACTGATAAATCTGCAAAGAGAAAATTATAGAAATATTGTAAGATTACTTGAGTCTCTTATTTCAAGCATTATTTAGAAATTCTAAATCAAATTACCATTGTCCCTATACGTAATTAGATTTGTATATAATCAGAATTCACGAAGTTAGGCGACGAGTTGATAACACCCAAGTGTTTCAAATAATACAAGTAAGGAAAGTTAAATCTAAACGTCAGTTGGCAGCGTTGATCTGATCCGGGTGTACGTACGCGCGCACCCCGGGGACCAGATATTGTAAAGTTGCCGTCAAACTGCTACCACTGTCGCCATTATTATGTCAAATACAAAAGGGAACTCGAATATTGTGACTTCTGCTCGTTTTGACGATAAATCCAAGTATATTCGTAAATTTAATACGCCATTTAGATCATCGTTTCCATTAGGAATACTGTGTCGATTTTTAAAAGGATATGCTTAATTAAAGTAGATAGATAGATACTCTTTATTGTTTCCTCCAAAAGATTACAATAGTAAACTTATTATAAATATAAACAATTACAAGAAATAATCACAATGAGAAAACAATGGGCGACCTTATCGCTAAAAGCGATCTCTTCCAGGCAACCTTTGCATGGACAGGAGTAATAGTACTCTATTACTCCTGTCCATGTAGTATTAAAGTAGTATTCGTTTATTATATATGTTCTTTTTAGTTCACGCGATATTTTTTCCATTAAAAAAGTTTTTTTTTAGTTTTATCATTATTATTTAATAGGTTTTATGTTAAATTAAATTGGCGTGTATTAGCATATTAATTTTGTAATAAAAACTAAATAAGTTACAATATTTTTTCTACAAGCTTTTTTCTGCGACTTTGTCCTTGTGACCGGGATATATTTACTGACCGGGATATCTCGTACAATGTAGGCTACTTTTTATTCCGTATAATACGTTATTACTAACATCCCTCACAATAGACCTCCCCATAGACTGACATAAGGAACAGTCTTGAGCCACCTGCAACCGCTGACTTCCAACAATGCATTTAAAATCGTCACTCCATCTGGTGGGGGGTGGTTCTACACTGCTGTGTCGTACAGTACGTGTATGCCAAATTTCAAAGTAATTGGTTAAGGCGTTAATACGCTGTAAGGTAACTTTACGATACATAACATTCCTATGACTATCATTTCACAATTTTCCTTACTTCTATTGTGGGTAATAAGACATGGAGGATGTTTTATTTCTCTTACAAACTATAGGAAAACATACGATCTATAAACAACTTTATAGTAATAATTTACACGTTTAAAATACTAATAACTATGTTAACAATCAATAATTAGAAATAACTATAAAATATCGCTATAACTATAGAATGTAAACTAGAATGTCGCGAACAGTAACAAACAAACTCACTTTCACATTTATAATATTAGTAAGGACTATATAGTGATTACTACAACAATTATGTGAATAATGAGAGAGCAAATAATTAGAATATTATTTTTTTTTTTTTTTTTTGTAATAAACAAATAAACAATGTATTTGAGTTTATGTAAACAGTTTAAATATTTCGCTGAAAGGTTGATAAGTAAATAAACACGATTTCAACTAAAAGTATACACAGTTGCCTGAGTTTTTATAAAAATATTTATTTCACAGCTTAATCGTTTCAAAATGTTACATTGCTAAGACGATAATGCTTTACAAGTTGCTTTCATAAAAACAAAACTAAGCTCTATAAGACGTGAGCTTTCATTTGCTGACCTTTCATACTACATCGCTCGGGGGGAAAGGGATTGTTAGCAATTGAGTTTAACAGCCCCATTGCTAGCAATATGCCTTATTAGGTCGACCTCCACGTGGTTCCCCCTGGAAACCAGCGTGAACAATTCTTGTTGAATTCGTCACGATGGGCTAACTAACCTACTTCATCCTCATCTATCATCCTTCACTGGTGCCTCGCCAGTGTATACCGATAGCACGGATGGGGTTACCATTCCAGTATCACCCATTAAAAAAACCTACATAGCTCGGAGGGAAAGGGATTGTTAGTAATGGGGTCTAATAGCCCCATTGCTAGTAATATACCCTCTCAGGTCAACTTCCACGCGGTTCGGAAACCGTCATGTTTAATTCTTGTCGAATTAATTACGGTGGGCCAACTAACCTGCATTCATTCTCACCTATCATCTTCCACTGGTGCCTCGTCGGTGTATACCGATAGCGCGGCCGGGGTTACCATTTTTAGGATTTTTTACGTATTTCCACATTAACAAGGATTATTATCGACCAGCAGTACCTTGTGGCTTAGTTCAAATAAATTTATATTAGTCCTATTTCATTGATTTGTCCATTTGCTTAAGAAATTTCTTTCACATCCATACGATGATTTAAAATTTTGCAACAAACATTTTATTTATTTAGGTTTGAATTTACAAGGTACAGAACTACAGAGGTAGAACACCTAAGTCCTCAGGAGTGGCAACGCATGGGAGGTATCATGGACGAAACAGTAAACTCTGTTATGTCCATGGTACTGCTCATGTCTATAGACGACGGTTACCACTTTCCATCAGGTGGGCCGTCAGCTTGTTTGCCATTTTAAGTTGCATAAAAAAAAACATGTAAAAACTTGAAACTTTACAATGTTGGTATCATTGCATGGATCATTTAATTTACAAATAAAACACATGTCTGAATAAAGACAAGCAATAAAACCGGGGAAGCTGAGGGTGTGGTCGGCCCAAACGATCACCTGGCACGGCACACGAGGCGCGAGCCGCGGCCTCTCCCGGGGGAGGCATCATCGTTACACTGCCAGAATAATTTCCATTCTAAAGGCAAACAGACACAACGCGCGGTGGGAATAACTCCACTCCATTTGTATCATACTGTATATAACATAATTATTGATTTACCTACATATAGAAAATTAAAAAAATTAAAATTAAAAAATTAACCCGTAACCGGCGAGCGTGTATAAAAAGATTGATGAATGTGGAAGAAGCGAAAGAGGTTTGTTTGAATCGAAGCATTTGGCGTTCCATTGTTTCTGCCTACCCTAATGGGAGACAGGCGTGACAAATATGTATGTATGTATGTAAAATTAAATGATAATATAAATGCGCCGTGTGGTCCCGGCATAGACTAGACCACCCCTTCTTTTTCCGTGGGTGTCGTAAAAATCAACTAAGGGATAGCGCGGGATGGGCATCAGCGTCCCTCTTAAAACATTTCTAAAGCCCAACTGCGGTTGCCAATTCGCCTGCCAAGCGTAGCAACTACTGGCAAAATTCCCCAAGGAAGAGGCTTATGTCCAGCAGTGGACAATTAAAGGCTGATATAATGATATAATATTATAAATGTGAGATTAACAATTGCTCTTGATTTTCTGTTAATTCTGGTAATTATATTAGACGTAATGTCATTACTCGTGATTGCTGAATCATTATATTACACTGCTGGAGATAAGTCTCCCCCTATTGGGGGTTTTCCAGTAGTTGCCACGCTTGGCAACCTCAGCTAGACTTTGGTAATGAAAAGAGGGACGCTGCTATCCATCCCTCCAACATTATGTTCTCTTAGTCGCCTCTTCCAACACCCGCAGGAAAAGAAGGGGTGACCCATTCTATTCCGGGACTACACGGTTTCATCACTATGCACTGGCATAACTACTCGTTAAATACTATGGCACTTGGGGATAGAGATTGTTAGTAATGCGGACTACCAGCCCCATTGCTAGCAATATACCCGTCAGGTCGACCTCCATGTGATCCCCCTGGAAACCATTGTGATGAATTCCAGGCGTATTTATCACGATGGGCTAACTGACCTGCTCTTTCACTTTCACTTATCATCCCTCACTGGTGCTCCGCCGGTGTATATTGATAGCGCAAACGGGGTTACCATTCCATTATCATTGATGGAAAAATACTGGGCTCTCTATAAAAAGACGGTAGTCTATGATTAGGTACTTAGAAAAAAGTGCTTGTTGTTGGTTTAAGCATGCACGTAATTTTCGTCATATTCAGTATATATATATATATATATATATATATATATATATATATATATATATATATATATATATATATATATATATATATATATATATATATATAGTGAGATGCATCATAACCGTTTATCGTACAATATGGGCTGTGGAATAAGCTTTCATATCGTGGCAACATGGCGGGCCGGGTCGTTTAGCTCCCTATCATTTGGTTGAACACAATAATAGCCGGTTCATCCGTCATACTCGCGAATGGGCGCTTCTAGTACGGACTGGTCTGTTTAAGAATACTGTGATTGATTGTAGTTATTTCTTCTTTTTATCGATATGAAGTTTGTGATAGTTATTCTATCCATTCACTTTTTTATTGTAAACGCAAATTTTATTTGAAATAAAAAAACAACAACTGTATTTCTAACCTTAAACCTTAACTGTAGTTCTTCTGAGATAACTAACTAGCGGAATTGGGCAGTCGATTCATAAAAAAATACTGTTTAAAAATGTTAACAATTAAGTTTGCTTGAATAAAAATTATTATTATTTATTTATTTTTTAACCACTTTTAAATAGTTTTTTAAAAAATACGTCTAAAAATTTTTTAAATGCTAGACCTTAAGGACAATCTACATCGTGTTCCAAGTGTCCGAGATACAATATTACAATACCCGTCGTATGGCAGGTTTTCATAGTCTACGGTAACCGCTTACCATCAGGTTGGCCGTATGCTTATTTCTCACCTCAATAGTGTAAAAAAAAATACAAAACAACCAGTTCTCTTCAGGTGATCTGTCAATACGTTTGCCTCTCTGACAATAACAGAAAACGTACAAAATATACGAAACATAAATTGCTCACACCGTCATCACCTAGCAGAATACTAATTTCAATTCAAAAGCGTAGTTGAAAGAAAGTTAAGCGATGTAATTCTCGCGGCCGGGGCCCACTAAGCCAGTCGTCGGCAGGCGCGGCACGTGTTCACTGGAATTTATAATTAATCCATTGGATAAGAATTATTTTTATTCCTCATAAATCTTACATTATGCCAGTATTCGTTAGCTATAATAAGGTTTATTGAAAAATTTTAATATTCGCTGATTGGTATTAAGTTCGAAATGTAAGGATTCTGTTTAGAATTATAGTTATAGCCACTAAAATGCACTTTGTTTTTAGCAGCGCTTTATAGCGCTTAAAGGTGAAACGTAGCAGTATGCAATTAAAAATGCTTGCCACGTAACTCATTATATGGGGAGTTTAACAGAAATGTAAAACATTATAAGATCCAGGAAATATTTATCATTCTAATGAATGATGTATGAAAAATATGTTATTTGAATTCTTTTACTTCCAAACAAACGGACTGTGCTCAGACGAATTGTTCAATATGGTGCCCACGGCCTCTTTCTATCATCGTACAGCTCGCCATCGACAGGGAGTCCCCATAATTTAGAACCTAAATGGTCGTATACAGCGCGGTTTCAGAGATGTTTTTTCCCGCGAACTCTCAGGTTGTAAAAAGGGGTAAAGAGGTTCCTTCAGGATCCAGGACAGGGGTAATGACCCCGGTATTGCAAGCGCTTACCATCAGGTGGACCGTATGTTTGTTTGTCACCTCAGTGGTATAAAAAAAAAACAATCTATATACCTAATTAATCCAAATTAGATCTATAACAAATTAACTATTATTTCTATGCTGCCAAAAATGTTAAGTACAGATGTATGAACTGAACACAAAATTTTCCTAACACAAAAAAAAACTTTCGCATAATTGCCAAAGTTAATTAATACAAGCAAATAAATTTAAGTTCTTATATTATATAGATAGAGTGTCTCCACAGAAATGCTTCGATAAAAACGGCTCAACTTTTTCATACAATTTTGCGTGATAAATAGTTATGAGTGACTCCTTTATAACTTCTATATTTATTTTGTCTTATAATTTCTGCACCTTTTTAATGCGTAACCACTCATTTTATTTATTAAATAATACGTCAAGATACATTATATGCGTAAGTATATAGAACACTAATAAAAATAAGCTAATTTGACAATTAGCTAACATGTGAATGTGTGTGAATGTGAAAAAGACTCCATTTTTCGCGCTTAGCCTCTCACTTGGGCTATTGTGCGTATGAGTCGTGGCTAGTGCAGCCAACCTAGCTCCGCCCAGAAGCGCAGACGCTTCCTGGGTTCTTCACAGGCCTCACGGAGCGACCTCACCGTTCCGAGGATTTCTAAACGTTGATGGGCCACAGCCTCACATTCCAGGATTACGTGAGCAGCCGTTTCTTTGGCGTCGAAACAGCCTCGACATAGAGGGCTGTCTGTGGACCCTATTGTGTATGATGTTTGTTTATTGTCCGTTATTATACCCGTTATTGTCCCTATCATTATTATGAGGTTTTTTAGCTAACAAAAAGTTGACCCAATTTTTGAAGCTATCTATATAAACTAAGTATAAATTGTAACTGACGTAATCAATTTTCACCATACAGTTCCACTGAGATAGCTTCGTTTCTAAACATGGATTAGTATTTACAATTGCCAAAGCAGTTTCACTTGGAACAATAAACCGAATAAGATAAATCGCCAGGATTCATTTCCCAAATCTCCAGAACAAGACAATGCATAATTAATAAAGGGAATCGCTCCGTGCGGGCGCACAGATCCGAAATGAATTAGACGAGGAAACAATGTCTTACGGAATAAGTTGTTTCGAACTTGTGATTGTTTAGTCAATCCATCTACTCGGCAATATGTTCATAACAGGTATTTTTTTTTAATAAGATGATAATGGAATGGTAACCCACCCGCGCTATCGGTATATACGAGCGGGCCACCAGTGAAGGATGATAAGTGAGGATGAAGTAGGTCAGTTAGCCTATCGTGACGAATTCAACAAGAATTGTTCACGATGGTTTCCAGGGGGAACCACGTGGAGGTCGACCTAATAAGGTATATTGCTGGCAATGGGGCTGTCAAACTCCATTGCTAACAATCCTTTTCCCCCCGTTCATAACAGGTAGGTTAAAGGATAAACAGATTAAATTTTAAAGGTAATAAATTCTATCTATTAATGAATAACTAACTTACTGACCCATATAGTACAGCGATTTTGGCTGTGCGTTGATAATATGGGCTGAATTTATAATCTTCTTATTCTCTATAAATGTTATATATAACTTCAATATATGTGAACAATAAAAATAATAAAATAAGAATTAAATATTAAAACTTTAGCTCCTAAGAGGATAAAAAGGGGTTGGAAATTGTATTGAATTTTATTTGTCATGTAGTCTCGGTACAGAATGACCACCACTTCCTTTCCCATGGGTATCGTATGAGGTAACTAAAGGAACTTAATGGTCAAGATATGGGCAGCAGCATTTCTATTAAAACATCACTAAAACGTAACGATTGTTACCAAACCATCTGCCAAGAGTGAAAATTATTAGCAAAACTTCGCTTATAGGGGAGGCCTATATCCGGTAGATTTTAAACTTAGGCTCTTGGTTAAAAGAGCAATTAAAATACATTTATTGGCTCTTGAAGAATTCACCCATAAAGGGATGAAATATGTTAGTACAAAACTTTAGTATTAGACTGCTAATTAGAAATAAATAAAATACTTTTCAGAATTTTTGGAAATGTCACCCTTCACATGTACTACTCGCAAACGAAGCCACAAACAAAAGCAGTAGTGGTAATTTTATAAAAGTGAAAATAAGTTTATCCCCTTTATTGTTACTTTTTGAGCTATTAGCTTAACCAATGTTATGAAATAGAGGACATAATTTGCAACTTGTCTCCGTCAATAAATGTATTATGCAACTCACACGAAGTCTGATAAAAACTTATATTATTGTAATAAAAAGGATTTAAGAGATGCTCATTAATGTCTAAGAATAACTTCCGAAGATATACCATCATCATCATATCAGCCTTTAACTGTCCACTGCTGACTGGCACCCGCAGTCAGGCTTTAGAGATGTTTTTAAAGGGACGTTGCTGCCCATCCCTCGCCCTCCCTGAGTCGGTTCTTACGACACCCACGGGAAAGGAAGGGATGGTCTATTCTACACCGTGACCACACAGCCAGAAGATGTATATGCTACTGGAAATATTAAATCGGTCTTCGATTCAACTGAAGCCAGCCCTTTTAAAAGGAAAAGTCACAACTTATGTCTTAGTATTAAATTTTTGTAATTTATTTTGATCATTAAATTGTTGAATAAAAATTCCTCCTATTGTGGGGAGATCGTATCTATCAGTGTGAGATATTAAAAGATCGATATTATGATTATGTTATTTAGGTCTATATTAGACTGATAAGTACTTTAAGTAATTATTTTCAAGCACAGCAACTATTCAACCAATTTCCAGGAAATCTTGACAATAAATATTTAACAGTATAGAGGGATTCAATGGATACCGGTACTAGTGATGCCTAATAATCTTTTGTCAGTTAATCGATAATGTTCCGATACAGAATATCGTCGATAGTATCGATTAAAACTGTGCTATCGAATTAAATTACATGTAATCGATAGTAGTTTCAACTTAACCTACTAAAACTGCGTAGAGATATTGCATCTCTGTGCATCTTCTACCGAATTTATCATGGGGAGTACTCTGAGGAATTGTTCGGATTGATACTTGCTACTTATTTTCAGCGCCATATAACCCGCCTTAAAAATGTTTCATCCCAACCATCTGGTCGAATGGCGGTCTCCCACCGTGCGTTTTTCAAAGCACTCTTTCACGCACAGCCACTATTTGGAATCACCTTCCAGCAGCAGTATTTCCGAACCGATACGACATCATAACCTTCAAGAAAAGAGCATATTCCTTTTTAAAAGGCCGGCAGCACACTTGCAATGCCTTTAGTGTTGTGGATGCGAAGACGATGTAGTAGACGGAGATTAAGGGCTAATATGGAAGGTTGTAGAAATTCTGGTGGTAATGATGGTGGCCAATCTTCGAATATTGAATTAAATATAAAAATTCTAATCAAATAACTAGAAATATGGACTTCCGCAAGATAGCACCTAGTGTAGTAAAATATATTTAAAATAATAATTTATTTGTTTTAAGTATACCATTGAGGTGGCAAACATGCATACGGCCTACCTGAGGGTAAGTAGTTACCGTAACCTATGAGCGCCTACAATACCAAAGGTATTACGCGCACGTTGTCGACCCTGAAGAAACCTCTTTACCCCCCTTGTTTTAAGTATATCAACTATATGATTATTTGTTGCGCTATTCGAATTATCGATAAAAAATCGATACTCTACGATTGTTAGACAACACTAGCCAGTAGATAGGTGTGCGTACCTATTGTCCACAGTGATTTATCACCGAAGCAGAGCGGTCACCCCACGGTAAATATTTGCAGGACGTGATTGAATTTAACTTTTCTGAGAGGTTTCATTAACGCCTCGTTGACACAGACAGCGGCTGTTTGTTGGACCCACGACCCAAATACATTCGGAAAAATTCAATTTTACCATTAAATAAGCCTTTAGTACAGATCGCTATACAAAATTAGTTTACTTTGATCTAGATTCAGAAAATTTAAATGAAGCCTTTTTAGTGTGGACCATTAATATTGATTAATTTTTACTTTGAACATTATTGTTAAATTTTACGTTAAATGATTAATAATTAAGTATTAAAAAAAAATAAGTTTGGCCATTCGGAGAGGATGGATGAAAAAAGAAGTACGAAAGAGATTTATCGAACACGAATGAATGGAGATGTCGGTAGGGGTCGCTCTAAACGGACATATGTCGACCAAATAGGCGACGTGCTGAAGAAGGACCAAATCAAAAGTACCCGTAACCGGCGAGCGTGTATGAAAAGATTGATAAATGTGAAAGAAGCGAAAGAGGTCTGTTTGAATCGAAGCATTTGGCGCATATATATATATATATATATATATATATATATATATATATATATATATATATATATATATATATATATATATATATATATATATATATATATATATATATATATATATATATATATATATATATATATATATATATATATATATATATATATATATATATATATATATATATATATATATATATATATATATATATATATTGTAACAATTATCTGTAAAAAAAACTTCAATATTAGCAAAACACACCGCTGTGTCTTTCATTTTTTTTTTAATTCACATATTTTCAGTCTATGTGTATTAACACATAGACTGAAAATATGTGAATTTAGAATACGGAATCGCATATCTTTATTTTTACTATTATTATATGAACCGTTAATTGTCCACTGCTTGAACATAAACCTTCCCAATAAAGGAACTTTTGCCAGTAGTTGCCACGATTGGTAGGCGTGTTCTATCAAAAAGAAGAAATATAATAATAAAAAATCAAATTTGGGTAAAAATAGCTTTGTAATCCTGTTACTTAGTAGCAAAGAAAATGGAAACCGGTAAGAGCAAAATCTAATGACTGATTAATTATTATATTAAAAAGTTTCTTCTAATGTTAATTTAAATCTTTAATCATATAACTCATGTCTGTTAGACAGCAAATGTTTGGAACAGTTTTCTGGTACTCGAATAATTATAATGGATATAATTATAATATGTTTATGTAAATATAGAATAATGAATGAATGAACACTGAACTAAAATTTAATTAAACTTTTTTTATACTTTTCAACAAATTATGCTAATTGACCATTGTTTCTATTCAATTAGTGATTTTTTTAAATTAAAAGTTAAATGAGTAATTAATTAATATTATAATAATATTGTTGACACTAATCACAGACCTACTGATACGTATTAATATCAAATGAGATGAAGTACATTAATTGACACGAAATTGTAATTGACATATTGTTTTGTTATAAGAATTGTTAATTTAATATTTAAGTATTTAAAATGTTGCATGCCTAATTGTGGCGAAATATGTGGACTTAATATTATGTTATCTATATGTATATTTACCATATTTCTTGCAAATAAATATTCATTCATTCATTCATTATAACCACTCCAGTTGTTACTAGTTATATTATTAGTACGTGTGTTTGTAACACTTGTATTAACTTATCATTATCATATCACCCATTGTCCACTGTAAGAATATAAGCCTACTCCATAATGGAAGTTTTGCCAGTAGTCATGTTTGGCAGATGGTTTGGCAACCGCAGTTAGTAATAATATTTTAAGAGAGACGTTACTACCTATCTCTCTAGAATTATGTTGAAACACTTGTAACTTATAACAGCAGGTTAAAATAGTCAATCCAATCCTCTAACAAGAGTAAGGACTTTTTTACTCTACTAGAATTGTGAAAGTGCTTTGAACGACACAGTATATAATATACTCTGCGATATTCCATAAATATTTAATATCAGATATTGTACTAGCTACCTTTAGTCTGAACCCCCAAAATATACATGCTGAATTGTATTGTTGTATTAGATTCGTATATTCGATTCCATATTAGTAATTAATTGCGTCAGGGGTGTTTTTCTCTAGAAATCTGTCCGATTCTAGAATAAGGACATACGTGTATGCGACCCCGGCCTTTCCGTGCCACATTACCAACGTTCCCTTCCTTTTTCCCTCAATCCTTTCCTCCATGCCGCAGGTAGCGGAAACCACCAACAAATGCATTCCCAAAGAGGGTTGACGTCAGGCAGGTGGCCGGCCGTAGAACTAAAAGCCAATTTTTTTTGTAATATGGATAAAACCATATTATGCCGACCCCAAATAATAATTGGGATAAGGTTAGGGAGATGATGATGATGATGATTAGTAATTAATAAAAAAAATTGTACTAAAGTATAATATCCACCGACAGAAAATTTTGTTGGGTGGGGTGATGGTAGCTAATCTAATAACATAAAAATAATGTCTTAATACGATTTCACAATTAATTATGGTATATTATTAGTGAACGTCCATGTCACCATTGTCACCCCTGTACCGATCATGATTGGGAACACTACTCTCGAAGTTGTCGACGAGTATGTATCAATGGAACAACTTGTCCGACTAGGCAAGTCCAACTTCGACCGAGAGGTCAACTGACGAATCCAACTCGTTTGGGCAGCTTTTGGGAAACTACGCTACATACTCTCATCCAAAATACCTCAGAATTTGAATACGAAGGTCTTTAACCAGTGCGTATTGCCAGTATTGACTTATGGAACCAAAACATGGTCCTACGCTATTGCCCGTATGCAAAAGCTTCAAATTACTCAGCGGGCAATGGAGAGGACTATGCTCGGAGTTTCTCTGCGTGGCAGAATCCGAAAAGAGGATATCCGCAAAAGAACTAAAGTAACCAACATAGCTCGAAGGATAAGCAAGTTGAAGAGGCAATAGGCTGGTCACATAACTCGAAAAGCTGACAACCGATGGGGAAGAAAGGTTTTTGAGTGGCCACCCCGTACAGGGAAATACAATGTAGGATAATGCTCCACTAGATGGAGTGACGACATCAAATGCATTGCAGGGGGTCAGTGGATGCAGGTGGCTCAGGATTGTTCTTTATAGCAGTCTATAGAGGAGGCCTGTATTCAAAAATCGATGGCTGCATAATGTATCGCAAAAATAACAACATAACTTTTATTTATTTTCATATTCCGAAAACAATTTCCACGCGTTCCGTGTAATGGCTAAAACCACGAAATCCTTTTTGAAATTGCACTCAGCCAGTATGATGCATGTAATTAAAAAGTGGAGCAATATTATCACAACCGCCAATGTAAGTTGATCTCTTGGAGTGCGCAATAATTCTGCTCTTTTCCTACAATGTTGGTGTTACGTGAGCAGTTTGGGAGGTCTACGGGAGCTGGATGCACGAAAGGCTTACACGCGAGATGGGCAGGCTCCGATGAGACCACACTCTTTGATACAGCTACACAAGTTGTAATAGATATCGTGTTGATATATCCGAGTGTACGTATGTGAATTAAAATTGGATGGATTTCCATTAAAGCATTCTTATTGTTAAAATATATTTTGTTAATATATGCTCGCGTCAAATCTCATGTCTTATAAACCATAAGCCATGCAATGCAAAAATCTAAAACTTAATATAAGTGTAGAATGTCAAGCAATAAATAATTATTTCTTTGTTTCTATAGTATTTTCAACTGATTTCAAAAATAAGAAAGGTACCAGTTAGATTTTGTTTGTTTATTACCTCATAACTCCGTCAGTTGTATACCGATTTGGAAAATTCTTTTTTTAACTGAAAGGATCTAAGCACTTCCTTAATTATTGGTCCTATAGTAGTTTTATCAAATTTGGTTCAGTGGTTTAATTATTTACAACAAAATAACTCATTTTGTCATAAATGAAATCAGTTTTTGTTTGTGAAACACAATTTATGTGACTTGAAAAAGTCAATTCAACACCCAGACTCCGTGTGCAATGGCGCGAGATACTCCCAGTAAAATAGCTGTGTGATCATTTACTGATTACTTCTTACGTACTTAGCTTAGCTTTTGTGACAAATATATCAGTTATATTCATACTTTTCTATATTTTTTTTCTTCGATTTGTATTTATTCTCTTTATTAAATGTCAACGACATTGATTATATATGTTTTACTAATTACATATGGCAAATTTTTCATCATCAGGAGTCATCATCATCTTCCTACCCTTATTCCAATTATTATTTGGGGTCGGCGTAATATGGTTTTATCCATATTACAAAAAGATTTGGTTTTTAGTTTTACGACCGGCCACCTGCCTGACATCAACCCTCTTTGGGAATGCATTTGTTGATTGAGGAAAAAAAAGCAAGGGAACGTTGGAAATGTGTAAAGGAAATTAGTAAATGAGAATAATAAGGGACTTATGTGGAAAGGAAAGGGGGGGACACTGCAGTTGCGGAAAGAACTGGGACACTGCAGCGGCTCGGGAGGTCGGGGTCGCATACCCATCATCAGGAGTAGCCGTATTAATATACACTATTAGAAAAACCTTCTCGCTGTCCTCCTGGTAACCCTCGTGATTAATTTCTGATTAATATTTATGCCTGCTGCTACTTCACCGAAGTTAACCGAATAACGCAGTCGAAATTAACGTTATATACTTATACAGTTAAAATGTACTCATACATTTAAAAAATAACTAGTATCAAAGACCTTTTGCCCTTATATATATCTTTTGCTAAATCAACTCACTGAAGTGCGAAAAAGTTTATCTATTCCCGTGAAGTTTGGCTTGACCTTTAAGCATAAACCTTTTTACTCTTGCAACAAAAAAATAACAAGATGAAGGCTAGAACATTATCTGGCAAGTATCATTTCCGTTGGCGCGCTCCAAGTGTAGATCGACCACTAAAACTGCACTCCTCGGACGTGTATAACATTTAATATTAAAACCAATCTCGACGACGGGACGCAAAACATTTTATCTCCGAGACATTTGCAATTAATACACGAGCGCCGAGCGACAGGAACTATTTACGTACTTGCTTGTATATAACGGAAGGAAGGAAGGAAGATAGAGTCTCCGTTCTGTCTTGTCTATTTATTTCCTTGTTACAATACCATTACAGGATAGATTCCAAGTCGACAGGGTACAATAAACAATATATTTACCCTTATTTTAAGTACTATAACAAAAAGAGTTGATACTTGAATTAAATAGTCAAGATAAGCAGTCGCTAATACCATCTATAACAAATATCTAAGGTAAACTGTACAAAAGTCGATTGCTTGGGTACCTCTCTCCCATTCGTATTTCAACCGTGAAGCAGTTGTGTTTGCATGGCTGTGTTTCAGTTTGAAAGGTGGGATATGGCGTGAATTTACTGGATACAAAGGAATAACACCTGAGTCCTCAGGAATGGCAACACATTAGAAACCAGATTAAAATTTGTTAGCCATATTATTTTAGAATGAGATCTGACATCAAATGGCTGGCTACCGTAATATAATATGGCGTTGAGGTATGATGTACCTGAACTACAGGATTGCATAAACTAAAATGTTCATCATTCATAATTTATAAGAAATACCGTTAAAAATGACAGTCATTCTATGGAACGTTTTATGAGTTACTTATATATTTAATACTTATATCAACTTTATGTACTAAGGACCTTAGAATTTTTTTAATGTACATTTTACGCATCATTGTTTGCGTCGGATTGCTGTACACTTTGTAGAACTCTCTTCTCATTCTTATTTCCTTATTATTTCTAAAATAATTTCCATCATATTCATACAAATTTCCTACCGAACTTTTCTCTCTAGGGACTACAATGTTGGGATTCTTCAAAAAGAACGTATTAAAGTTACTGTCTGCAATGGCCGTATACTTGTTTACTATCTTTCTGATATATAAAAAAAATTACAATCCTCTATTGAAACTATAGGTAAGATAGAAGGAAGAGGGAGACCGAGATATAGTTACATCAGGCAGATCAAGGAAGGAGTTGGTGTCGTGTCGTATCAAGAGGTGAAGAGACTCGCTGAAAATCGTAGCGAGTGGCAAGAGCTCCACCGACAAGAGCGCAGCTCTTAAACAGAATAGATAGATAGATTGAAACTACATATCAATATGTTTTTTTTATCATTATTGTCAAATGCATAAACATTTAAATGATTACTCGCTTCCTTTTATGACTTGCGCCATATTCATACCCTTTATCACCTAGTCCCAAGTTGCGGTCGTACATTTTATGTATTCGTCCGCAATAAGATTAACTGCCGTCACTGGCGTTACTCCCCAAACTACGTAGTTGTCTGCTCGGATCAGCGGGCAACAAGTTATACTAATATTTTGTGACAGCCCGGGGAATTACTGTTGGTCTTTTCATCTTTTTACAACTGATATCACATTTTTTTTTATATACAGCTTAGAATGGCAAACAAGCTGACGGCCCACCCGATGGAAAGGGGTTACCGTCGCCTATAGACATAAGCAGTACCATGGACATAACAGAGCATACTGTTTCACCCATGATACCCTCCATGCGTTGCTATTCCTGAGGACTCAGATGTTATTCCTCTGTATCCTGTAAATTCACGCCACATCCCTCTCTTCAAACCGAAACACAGCCATGCAAACACTACTGCATCATGGTAGAAACACGAATGGGACGGAGGTACCCAAGCAATCGACTTTTGTACAAAGTCTCCCTCTGGTGTTAAATATAACACTAGAAATCATTAAATTATAATATAATTTTTTAATGTATTTTTTTGCATGTTTCCAAATATGCGATGTGATTAATTGTCGTAAAAGATTTTTATTTAATGGACTGAATTACATATTTTTTGAAGTATTCTAAAATAAATAATATTTAAATTAATCTTGGCGTACGGTCAATGTATATATGAGCTATTCGTTTGTTTATCTTGACTCAAAATCCGTGGTCAAATAGACAGAGAGTTCCAAAGACATCTGGCCTTATAAATATTTCTCGCTTCCTCCACTTTTATGGCTATTATAAATATAAGTATAGATTCCGGAGGCTCTTGACTTCTTCGAGCGTTACCATATGGTCTATCTGGTCATTCTAGATCAATATTCTAAGTTATATTTAATATTTTGTAATAAAAGTTGACAGAAATTCCAATAAATCCTTTATAATTTCATTAAAAACATATTCTGATAAACGATCGAATAATATTTTGCAAACAACAATTCGAAGAATATCGTAAATATGAACGTTGTGTACCTTAGCATCATTGTTGGTTCTTGTAAATATAATTTCGAACAGATATTGATATGACTTGAACACTTTCATAATTCCATAAATTGTGATAATACATTACAGGTCCTTATAGTCATATATATACATATATATGGCCGAATGTCCCCGGCATAGATTAAGCCACCCCTTTCTTTCCCATGAGTGTTGTAAGTGACAACTAAAGGTTTGAGGGGGGAAAAGGAATTGTTAGTAATGGGTGACTGAGAATCCCATTGCAAGCAATATATCCAACAAGGTCGACCTTTTTTTTTTTTATACCACTGTGGTGGCAAACAAGCATACGGCCCACCTGATGGTAAGCGGTTACCGTAGCCTATAAACGCCTGCAATACCAGAGGTATTACGCGCGCGTTGCCGACCCTGAAGAAACCTCTTTACCCCCCTTTTGAAGAACCTCATGCTGTAGTCTCTCGGGAAAACCTCGGCAGGGAGTTCATTCCATAACCTGAGTGTTCGTGGGAGAAAGCATCTCTGAAACCGCGTTGTACGCGACCATTTAGGCTGTAAGGTATGAGGGTGAACTCCCTGTCGATGGCGAGCCGTACGATGATAGAAAGTGGCCGTAGGCATCATATCGAACAGTTCCTCTGAGCACAATCCGTTGTATAAGAGGTAGCAGAGTGAGGCAAAATCTCTCCTAAGACTTAAGGGTTCAATACCGCTTGCAAGCATGGGATCATCGACAATTCTCATAGCTCGCCGTTGCACTGAGTCGAAGGGTTCAAGCTGGTATCTAGGTGCTCCCGCCCATAAGTGACAGCAATACTCCATATGGGGCCGGATTTGCGATTTGTAAAGCATTAATCGTTGATCCGGCGTGAAGTAATGCTTCGCTCTATTGAGCACACCGAGTTTTTTGGTTCCCCCTTGCGGTTCCCCCTGGAAACTATCATGATTAATTCCAGATGAATTCATCATGACGGGCTAACTGGCCTGTTTTCATTCTCATCGATCACCCTTCACTACTGTCCCGCCAGCGTATCCCATTAGTGCAGGCGGGGTTACCATTCCATTTTCATACAATAAAAAAAAACTAAAGGTTTGATGGTTAAGGAATGGACATGTACATGAAAGATGTTTAAAAAAAATATGACGTATCTTAACAAGACCAATAGATATCAAAAATAATGATTTTTAGAAATATTGTCTGTCAGTTTATATGTATGTTTAATTCGATACTATGCAAAATATTCTACATCAGATTAGATGCGGATTTTATAGTTATACTCCTCAAGGTCTAACTTAAAAACTAGTGTATGTTTTATTTCAATATACAATCTGGAAGTAATCTATTTGATATCATTGATTCTTCTACTTATAAAATCCACATATACGAAGTATAAAAAGAAGTTTCGAAGAAATTTAGGGGTTTTTTAAACAACTTAGAATGGCAAACACGACGGCCCACCTGATGGAAAGTGGTAACCGTCGCCTATAGGCATGAGCAGTACCATGGACAGAACAGAGTATACTGTTTCGCCCATGATACCCCCCATGCGTTGCCATTCCTGAGGACTCAGGTGTTATTCCTCTATACACTGTAAATTCATGCCATATCCCACCCTTCATACCGAAACACAGCCATGCAAACACAACTGCTTCACGGTAGAAACACGAATGGAACAGAGGTACCCAAGCAATCGACTTTTTATAAAAGTCTCCCTCTGGTATACTGTAAATATTTGATTTAGAAAGTAGAATCATTAGAATTGAATTGCGTGTTTATATATGGATTATGCTTAGCAAAATACAATCTTCTACTTCGCCAACACAAACGGCACCTTCAATCGAAGCAAAATTAAGAGGGAACCAACACGAGAAGAGCCTCCGCAGATTGCAAAAGGAATTGTAAATATTGGTTTAGAATTGGAGACGCAATCGCGTAACTTAGTCGCAATGATTAAAGATTGCGTCCCACAAAAAAACTGCCTTCAATTGTGACAAAACAAGTTATATTGATCTAAGACTTTTTTTTTTTAATGTCTGGAAAATGCTTTATGCAGACCCATACACCTTGTGGGAGGTGAATGGGTACTGTGGGAATCCCCCCGTAAGGTGAGGGTGTACCCATCAAAAACCAGACGATATACCATCGAGGTGCCATATGTCGGAGACATGGGTTCGCTTTCGCACTCACCACATCTCCGACGGCAGCGACCCGCCCCCTGATGGTAAGAGCAGGTCTCCTCTCTATCTAAGACTTAAACTACTGAACCGATTTTGATAAAGTTCCTATAGGACCAATCTGTAATTATATCCTTTCAGATAAAAAAATAATTTTCCAATTCGGACCTGACGGAGTTATGCGGTGACAAACATGAAAAAAAAATAACCGAATTGAGTACATCCTTCTTTTAGAAGTCGTATGATTATTTTTGGTATGATTTATGTTTAATGGATACTACTTATAAACATTTGTATTCTATTAAATATGGCGAAATATACTGAACGTTAAAAATGAAACAGTAACATCATATCGTCTATGTTTCTGGTAAATAAATTGTTATTATTGTTTATTTGAACGATAATATATAACAATAAGCGTATTATATACAAGTAATCCGACTCGGCTTCGCACGGATCAAGAGAATTTTCAAAAATTATATATATCCTGTGTTATTCGCTGTTAATGTAACTTTTCATGGATCAAAGAATTTGAAAAAATTAGTTTTTTTTTATACAACTTAGAATGGCAAACAAGCTGACGTCACCTGATGTAAAGTGGTAATCGTCGCCTTTAGACATGAGCAGTACCATGGACATAACAGAGTATACTGTTTCGCCCATGATACCCCCCATGCGTTGCCATTCCTGAGGACTCAGATGTTATTCCTCTGTACCCAGTAAATTCACGTTAGGTATTAAATTCAAGTTAAGTAGTTTCTGAGTTTATTGAATGCAAACAAATAATTCATATTTTTTCATTATAATATCAGTACCTATGGACAGCAATATAAATATTCGTGAAGCGTATCTCTCACATCGGCCGTACAAATTCATTCGTCAATACTGATTTATGTGTTGGATTGCCGGCGATTCCGTTGGACGCACCTGAGCAAACTGCCCTTTGTTGCAGTGAATAATCAACTTTTCCTTCTTGTAATAGGGTATGTATTGGATTAAAAGTGCGTTTGTATGTAGAACAAATGAGTTATTAAAACAAGTGATTAAAGCTTGAACAACATTACAATGTAATCGATCAATGTATTGAATCTGATATCATCTGAAATTGCATTACGCTACGAAAATAAATATATTTTTTTATAACACAGGGGACAAACGAGCATGCATCTCACCTGATGGTAAGTGACTACCGCCGCCCACGAACACCCACAACACCAGCGGCATTGCAGGTGTGCTGCCGGCCTTTTAAAAAAGAATATGCTCTTTTCTTGAAGGTTATGTTGTTGTATCGATTCGGAAATACTGCTGCGTGGAAGAAAGTGCCTTGAAAAACGCATGGTATGCCCATCCCTCAACAATTACGTTCCCATATTCGCCTCTTACGACACCCATGGCAAAGAAACAAAGACCACTAATAACTTGTTGCTCTAACAGTACACTATTTATTGAATATACATTTCAATAATAAATAAACAATAATAAATTTACAATGGTTTGACAGCCAAGCAATCTTTGATCTTTATTGAGGGAATAGTCTACCTTTTGTACGTCATGTTCATTGTAGCGCGGGGCGGCGGTAATTGTAATATTATTACGAAAGGGTTGACACGGCCATAATGGAGCGAGCGGGATTTCATTAAAGTATTTCACGGCTGAAATCGTGGACACCTGGACACGCTTCAAGACAGGGTCATTGACGCGGTTATACTTTAGACAATTAGAATACATGCTACAAGTGTTAAACATATTTCTATACTATTACAAATTGTTGTAATCCTCAATTCAGGGGAGAAAGGGAATGTTAGTAATGGAGTCTAACTCATTCTATCAGGTCGACATACACGTGGTTTTCTCATAGAATCTATCGTGGTTAATTCTAATGGAATTCGTCACAATGGGCTAACTGACCTATTTTTATCGCCAGCTATGATCCCTCACTGGTGCCCCGTCAGTGTATATCGAGATGGGTTACCATTCCATTATCACCCATTAAAAAAATCCTCAATCCAATAATTTTTTATACGTTTTGGGTTTTTAAATTTTGCATGTATTTAAGGTGAAATATATGGACGTTTAGTTTGTATTAGTTCTTAACATGTATATACTTACCATGTTTCTTGTAAATAAATAAACTAATATTTATGAAGAGGAAAAGTTTTTTTTTTTATTTATTTACACTTTATTGCACCAATTAAAAATAATAAATACAGTAAATTTTTGTAAAGTATAAAAGGCGACCTTATTGGTAAGCAGTCTCTTCCAAAAACCTTTGGGTATGGAATTACATGGTTTTTTGTAATAAACTCAAAAACTATTCAACTCATTTTAAAGATTCTTTCATTTATAGAAAGATATATTTTACTTCTCGAAGTGTCAAATGAAACAACATGCATACTTAAGTACACAATTATGTAGTATTTATTTTTACTATGAGGGAAAACATAAAACAGAAAATGATTCTTAGTAACTACTTATTTATATTAGTGTGAACATTGCGTCTGAGCATTTTCCGCTAGATTAGCAAAATCACGAACGACCGGTTGGCCACCCCTCGAATATTTTGTAGCTTTTTGTCCGCTACTTATAAGAAAAAAAACATATACGGGTATATATAAATTATGCACCAATCCATTGTTGATTAATTAAAAAATATTTTTTTTATACAACTTAGAATGACAAACAAGCTGAGAGTCCACCTGATGGAAAGTAGTAACCGTCGCCTATAGACATGAGCAATACCATGGATATAACAGAGTATACTGTTTCACCCATGATACCCCCATGCATTGCCATTCCTGAGGACTCGGGTGTTATTCCTCTGTACCCAGTAAATTCACGCCATATCCCACCCTTCAAACCGAAACACAGCCATGCACACACAAATGCTTCACGGTTGAAACACGAATGGGACAGAGGTACCCAAGTAATAATGTAGTAATATCAGATCGCTATTTTTATAAAAAAAATATATAAATAATTTCTTTCTGTATTTATTACGTGCAATTACTCTCTTAAAAATAATATTATTCGGTTTGGAATAAAAACTAAATACGCAACGCATTGGTGTCGTCAGTGTCCATGGGTCACGGTAATCACTTACCATCAGGTAAGCCATATGCACGTTTGACGCCCTCTCACATAAAAAAAAATCTGACTAACCTGATAAGACGAACAGAAGAACAGCCACTCCGGCTAGCATCTTGACTGATCTTGCCTGAAAAATAAAACAACATTATAATCACAAATACGATAATAGATTACATACATCATAATTTCAGCCATTATCTGTCCACTGCTGGGCATTAGCCTCCCCCATAGACTGCCATAAAGAACGGTCCTGAGCCACCTGCATCCACTGACTCCCTGCAACGCATTTCAGGTTATCACTCCATCTAGAGGGGGCCGTCTTACACTACGCTTGCCTGATTACATACATACTGATTAATTAATAATATAAAATTTGATCCTTCAAGCTAATATCAAATACTCCAATCACAGGGACAAAATCGTGGGTACACTTACAAAATACATAAATAAAGAGGTAAAGACTGTTAAACTATTGTTATTAGAGCCGTAACAGTCTGGAGTATAAAAGTATGATGAATTTTAGAGGAAACAAACCTCTGACAACGAAATATTGAGTTAAATCATGCTATATACACAAGTTTCACCACACAAAGCAAGCTAGTCACTACTCGAGCAAAAAAGTACTATGGCGAGCGAACGAGCGCCTACCTTATACCGCGATTAGTAAATTCTCTACCTACCGACTTGCGAAGCAATATCACTGTTAAAAACATAAAATTTAAACATATTTTTTTATATCTAACCTTGCTAAAATAACAAAATATTAATGTCGGTATTTATTTATTTATTTATACTTTTTTTTTATTTCTATGTACATTTGGCAGAGTTAACACCGGACGGTATTCTCTACCAACCTATCATTGGGCAAACCGATAAATATGTAGGCGGTGCATTATTGAATAGAGGAAAAATAAAGCAATACTTGATATATTCATATATCATAAACATAATTAAGCTAATATATACATATATATATATAATATATTATATAAATATAATAAAATGATAAAAAAATAAATACACTAAATATTACTATATCAAAAAACTTATTGTTTGAGAACGAAATGTAAACTGCCACATGCAAGCCCAAGAGGTCTAAATTCTACTAAATTCTTAAGTTTTTTATATGGATTTCGCACGATAATAAAATAAATAATAATAATAATTAAAGCGCTACAAGTCAAATAGATATAAGTAATTAAATTAATTTAATTTAATATTTAATTAAATTTATTTCATTAAATTTATTAAAGTATTTAAATGTAATTCATCCCAAAATAACGTTTTTGGATTTAATTTTCGAATGAGCCCGTTGCATGTCCGACGCGCACGTGACGGCAGTTTCTTTGGTAATTAAATTAATGTCATTTTTTGATCGATGCTCAATGAAAATGTTCCCACGTTTTATATTAATTTTACAAATAATGCAAATTGTATTTCGAATGGTAATAATAGTAATCGTATATAATTTTACGGTATCATATAGAAAATAGTTACTTTCCTTCAAGTGGGCTGCTAGTTTGTTTGTCATTCTTATTTTTATAAAAAAAACCATATAAAGCAATTATTTCATAGCATTTTTAATTATGTATGTGTAAAAAAGTAATTAGTACTTTTTAGTTATATGAACATTACCAATGATTAATTATATTACGTATATAAATGTACAATGTCAAGCAATCAATATCATTGTTTAATTTTTTTTTACTTTTATAGCTCACTACACATTTTTGGGAAACTATAATTGTAATGAGCAATTTATAAATAAATAAATTAAATTATATATAACAGTAATTAAATTAATATTTAAATATTATCTCTGTAATAAAATTATAGACTAAAAATATCCAAGTCTAATTGAATCTAAATATTTTTTGACTTTTAATTAAAAAATTATAAAATTTTAACCAGTTTTTTTTTTTTATAAAATATCTTTTATAATTAAACAATTTAGTATACTTTATCCCAGAAATAAATAAACTTGTAAAACTATAGGCATCATTCATACCTTGTAATATAATAATATTGAGTGACAATACCCAGTACTCACTCTACCAATATATCACCCTTCAAACCAAATGTACACAACGAAAATACAATAAGTGTAATGTATTCCATTATAGCAAACTTACTTTGCGACAATTCAACGTTCAAGCAGCCCGTTGATGGAGCGACATTCCTTGGCACTCAGTGACATAAACAATTCAAGAAAGTTACTACACTCCCGTAATACTTTCCGAAGTCGTAGCGCCGTCTACGCGTAGCACCGCACCCGTACGCGGCAATAACCCGAATGACGAAAGATGCTGCGTGGACCACAGCGGTGCGCCACAGGATAGAGCAATTCGTCGGGTACGGAACATAATATTCAGCAGACCAATCTACCTACTGGACGTGCAGTGTGAGGTTTTTTGTTCTTTCTATATGTGTAGATATATCTTATTTCCTCTCTGCTCGTTTTTTGGACATAATTGAATATGAGAATGTTTTGCGCAGATTAGCGCCACTTTGTTTTACTCGTATCAGGGCGATGACGATTCGTTTATATTTTAATACAGTGGCATGCTCGAATACATTTTAACATTTTGTTAAGTTTTTCAAATATGTTTCGGCAAATAAATAATTTATTGTATGTAATGCCAGACATAAATTAGTATTTTTCTTTTCAAATTTAATAAATATCTTACCAGACATTTTAATTTATATATGATTAGTCTGAAAATGGTTAAAAAAAAGTATTAAAGCGTGAAAACTTATTGCAAGATTTTTTTTATAACTTCATTTTTTAAAAAGAATAAATTAATGAAGTCTTAAATGGGAGACGGGTTTTTAACCAACTTTAAAAAAGATGTTTTTAATTTGACTCTATTTTTAAGAAGATTATTTTTCTTTAATTGAAATCATTTTATTGTACATAGTAAATATGTTTTTTATGCAACTTCGAATGGCGAAAAAATCACCTGATGGAAAGGGGTAACCGTCGCATATAGACATGAGCAGTACCATGGATATAACAGAGTATACTGTTTCGCCCATGATAACCCCCATGCGTTGCCATTCCTGAGGAGTAAGGTGTCATGGTTCTATACTTTTTTTTTATTTATTTATTTATTTTTAGATAACTTGGATCCATTTTTCTATGCAATTTTATTAATTATCGCATTATTTCTATTTTGTTAAAAATAAATGAAATTAAAAAAAAAAACAATTATCATTGCGGTAATGAAAATTGAAAATCTCTCATCTCGAGAAACTCTAAACCGTATATATAAACATATATCCGAAACAACATATCAATACATATGTAAACATACAAGCAAATAATTCAACACCGAGGCGGACGTGGTGTAACATTGAACAAACATAGTGTAATTGCATTGCAAAGTCTAACGTGATAATGTATTTTCTGTTAATATAAACATTTGTACAACAAATATTAATGTGTTTATCATCTGAACAAAGGTTTAAACTCAAAACTTGGGTATTTTATATACCAAGTTTACTAAGAGTATTAAATAAACGAGAAGATTACGCAATATAGGCAAGTTCCTAATGATTATAAGTAACGCCAGTTTCTATCGTAACAAGAAAACTTAGTAATGGAACAGTACAAAGATATGTAAATGTACGTATATGATAAGTATTTATTAAGCGACTCACAGAAGAAAGAAATACTTAATCAAAACGAGCTCCTCAATTCGGTTGAATTTTTTTATGTTTGTTACTTGATAACTCCGTCAGTTGTGAATCGATTTGGATTTCGAATTCTTATTTTATTTAAAAGGAATATACTTATACATTGGTATTCATATGTCATATACACACACACACACACACACACACACACACACACACACATGCATACACATACACACATATATATACATACATATATATATACACATATACATACATATACACATATAACATACATACAAAATACATAAACATACACATATAAATACATACATAGCAAGAAAATATGACAAATCTAGTCCAAAAATTACAATAGAGTGGAAAAGAATAACTACAGTGAAAGAAAATGTGATTTGACTTGTCGTTTAAACGAAGCCAACGATTGAGCACTCCGTATAGACGGTGGCAGCGAGTTCCATAGGCGCACTGCCTGAACGGAAAAGGATTTGGTGTAGTACACTGAACCCATAAATTACTGTTTCTCTAAAATTATAGGCTCCATTGTAATTTTTGTTTTTGTATTTGTTACTTCTTTGTTTCATATTGTTTCACTAAAAATGTGAAACAACAACATATGGAAGAGGGCACTAACTCCTGAAACACAGGTTTTTTCATACCTACCTCGGGAGTTAGGGACTTCAAACTATATTGTAACAAAGAGTGAAATAAAGATTATTTATTTATTATTATTGGTCTCGTAGAGTTCTATCAAAATCGATTTAAGAGTTTAGTTTTTAAATCAAAATAACTGGTTTAAATAGATACAATTAACTAAAGTCGGTTTTTTCGTGAAAACCAATTCAATTACGTGTAGTTATATATTTGATAATACTTTACCACACAAGGAATATTATTTTCATTAAAAAAAAATACTTATTGCAAAGTAGAATGTACTTGTAAATAAACTGTTCCGCGTTCAGAAATCTAAACAGTAGGTTGCAAAGTTTTACTTTTTTCCAAATGTAACGAGGTGTTGAGAGGTAAAAATTTTTAATCCGCTATTTGAGATTCCCAAATGCTTTTAATAGTAAAATAATAATACATAGTGGTATTATAAATCAATATTAATACCGCTGCGAGTTTTATTTATTTTATTCTTTATTGCACAATAAAACTGTACAAATGGCGAGATTAATGCCATATGGCATTCTCTACCAGCTAACCATAACCGAAAGCGTATGAAGGGCAGATGTGGTGAAAATTGTGTGACATATCTTTTTAATAGATGTTTTAATATAATAATAAAGTTTTAATAGATGTATAATTTGTACAGAATTAGCTAAATATAGGGTCAATAAAGGAGTATATTTTTTTATAACACAAAGGGCAACCTCCTTCTTATCCCTCTTTCTTTTTTAAATCATTTCAAAAGGAAGGTAAAATCTACACCAAGTGAATTTCTTAAAAATAAATGTATTTCGGAAACAAAAAACCTTGTATTGAGGAGCCAACACGACGTTGGCTCTCTCCAGTATGATGAATGTCGAATTTGTGCATTTGACGTTCAGCAGTACTTTAAGAAAGAAAGTGCCGATGAAACGAAGGAATTTTTATTCTGATTTTCGGAAAGGCATTTTATTTTTTTATTTTACCTCTTTTTTTTAATAATACTCCGTGTGTTGAACAATTAGGTAAATATCAAAATGTTTAAATATTTATTTAATTAGTTTTGTACATTCACTTTCAATATATATGTATATATAAACACAATAATAGACATGTTGTAAGGTATGTAATATACCTATTGTGTATAGTTCCGCTATAGGTTCCATATCGGTACACTATTAATTTCGTAACAGTTGAAGTTATTGTTTTTTTTATTGTACAAACATACATATACATATATACACACACACACACACACACACACACACACACACACACACACACACACACACACACACACACACATATATATATATATATATATATATATATATATATATATTTAAACAGTCTATTAAACATATAAGTCATACATATAACTCAACTGTCAAGTTTATTGTAAAAGCTAATTTAATCTTTATATTTGCTTATAGGAATGCATCAACAATAATATACTAAGCTCTAAAGCTCCACTGATAAATAGAAGAATAGGACAAGAGAAGCACACAGGATACAAATGACGGGCCGTGTAAGAGACAGAGCCAATGAAACTTAATCGCATTGAAGCGGGGACCGGCAAACGTCCTGCAAACACAAGTTATCCGCGATCCCGCCCCGGCGCGGAAAGCACGAGCCGAGTACACCCACCGCGATACGGCAAAGTTTATAAGAAGTGCTTGAAAAAATAGACGCGACACTTGTATTAATTAGATATTGTATTACCAGAGGGAGACTTTGTACAAAAGTCGTTTGCTAGGGTATCTCTGTCCCATTCGTGTTTAAACCGTAAAGCAGTTGTGTTTGCATGGCTGTGTTTCGGTTGGAAGGGTGGGATATGGCATGATTTTACAGGGTACAGAGGAGTAACATCTGAGTACTCAGGAATGGCAACGCATGGGGGTATCATAGGCGAAACTGTATACTCTGTTATGTCCATGGTACTGCTCATGTCTATAGGCGACGGTTACCATATTCCATCAGGTGGGCCGTCAGCTTGTTTGCCATTCTAAGTTGTATAAAAAAAGATGTTGTTTAGTAATAAGTTAAAATGTAACATGTTTAGTTTATTTATTTAAGGCAAACAAACAGCTAGAACAATACATAATTATATACTTAAATAGTAATTTGGCAGCCACTAAAATTTGCACAAATAAAATTTGAAGTATCCGCAGATTTGATTATGTTTATAATCTGAAAAGAAGTAATGCTCAATAAAATAAGTGAACTAGGGAGGAAGAAATTCTAATTTATGCAAAAAAAAAAGAAATAAAAGAATGAAAGGTCATGTTTTCAACACAGGAAGAAAAGGAGCATGTAACTCACCTGATGGTAAGTGACCACCACCACCCATGATCACCCGAAACACTAAAAGTGTCGCTGGTGTACTGCCGTCCTTTTAAAAAGGACTATGCTCGTTTCTTGCAGGTTATAATGTCGTATCAGTTCAGAAATACCGCTGCTGGAAGTTGATTTCAAAAAGTAGTTGTGCGTAGAAGAAAGTGTCTAGAAAAACGCACGGTGGAAGACCCGTCCTGATGGTTGGGATCCGAACAATAATCTTTAAGACAAAAACCTTATATAGATATACGCCAAGATACATTTTATGCGTAAAGCTAATTGTCAAATTAGCTGACAATTCTACATATTATTAACAAAAAGTTAACCTGTTTTGAGGCTCGACGTTCTTTCTATATAATCTAATTCTTTCAAACTTTAAAGCATGTACTCTGTTTATTTTAAAATGCTGTTAATTTTATATATTTTTCTCTTACTCAATCTAGATGTGTTTCATCTGAGATACTCTCTCAGATGAAACACATCCGTAGGTACACACGTCCAAGTGATGTCAGTGGATATTCTGTGAGAGCGTCGCGCGGGAGTGTTTTATCAGTGCCCGACAGTGCCTGCTCTCCGCAGATACTGAGAACAAACGGAGCGGATTCAAGATATTTAAACTTCAACACTTATTTTATAAACTGAAGGATTTCAGCGCCTATCATGAAATACGACAATGTAAGATTTTAATAAATATTTTTTTACAGAGTGTTTTAATAAAATATATACAGCATAATGTACTGTTAATTGTAGGTTTCTGGGTTTATGATATCTATATTTAGTTGTTTTATGTATCTTAAAATTATTTCAGTATGTTGCTATAATTATGTCACATATTTTTCACCACATCTGCCCTTCATACGCTTTCTATTTTTACCCAATAGTTAGCTGGTAGAGAATGCCATATAGCATTAAGTTCGCCATTTGTACAAAGGTTTATTGTGCAATAAAAAATACATAAATGGCAAACAAACTGACGGCCTACCTGATGGAAAGTAGTAATCGTCGCCTATAGACATGAGCAGTACCATGGACATAACAGAGTATACTTTTTCGCTCATGATACCCCCCATGCGTTGCCATTCCTGAGGATTCAGGTGTTATCCCTCTGTACCCTGATAGAAGATCGAAGGATTATTTTTTGTTTTCTAACACTAATATATATATTATTTCCTCCATATAATTCTATGATAAGTGGAATTAAACTGCTGTGTACTGAACGATTAACATTAAGCTCCGAGGTGAAACACGTATGACAAAACGTGCGTGGAGGAAATAGCAGTCAGAGATTGAATGCTAATATGGAAGGTTGTAAAACTACAGGTAGTTATAATGTTGATCAATCTTTGAGTGTTGGCGATCACTCACATATATATACCACTGAGGTGGCAAACAAGCATACGGCCCACCTGATGTTAATCGGTTACCGTAGCCTATGAACGCCTGCAATACCAGAGGCATTTGCGCGCGTTGCCAACCCTGAAGAAACCTCTTTACCCCCCTTTTGAAGAACCCCATACTGTCTCTTGGTAAAACGTCGTCATAGTAGCATAGGAAAACCTCGGCAGAGACCTCCATAACCTGAGTGTTCGCGTTCGTAAATAACCAGTGATATAGACTTCCGCAAGATAATGCCTTATTTAGTAAAATGTATATGACTACACATTTATAATCTAAATAAAGATTTTTTTTAAACACAGGGGGCAAACGAGCATGCGGCTCACCTGATGGTAAGTGACTACCGCCGCCCATAATCATCCACAACATCTACGGCATTGCAGGTGTGCTGCCGGCCTTTTAAAAAGGAATATACTCTTTTCTTGAAGGTTTATATTGTCGTATCAGTTCGGAAATACTGCTGCTGGAAGTTGATTCCAAAGAGTGGTTGTGCGTGGAAGTGCTAGTGAAAGTGCCTTGAAAAACGCACGGTAGAAGACCGCCACTTGTCCAGATGATTGGGATGAAACTTTAGTTTGTGGCGGGTTGTACGGTGGTGAAAATTAGCAGCAGGTATCAATCCGAACAATTCCTCAGAACACTCCCCATGATAAATTCGGTAGAAGATACACAGAGATGCAACAACTCTGCGAAATAAATTTATTGAAAGTCTTATGACCGTAATCAGTATTGTCATCCCATCTTAAATCCTGCCAGTCGTCAGTTCGAATCTAACCAATTATCAAAAATTTTGTGTACCAATTTAAGATCCCAACTAACTGTCCAGTGATGGGAAATGCCGTTAGCAAACCATATTTAACTAAATGACACGGTGAGCTCTCCGACTGCTAAATTTTTATTAAATAGATGATAATAGTGTGGTAACTCCGCCCGCCCCATCGGCATACACTGACAGGGCACCAGTGAGGAGTGATAGGTGAGAATGAAGCAGGTCAGTTAGCCCATCGTGACGAATTCAACAAGAATTGTTCACAATGGTTTCCAGGGAGAACCACGTGAAGGTCGACCTAATAGGGTATATTGCTAGCAATGGGGCTGGCAAAATATATTGCTAACAATCCCTTTCCCCCCGACTGCTACGATGGATTCAAATAAGTTTAGCGAAATATAGGTATATCAAGTGCAACATTCATCACAACAGTGCGTCGACAAATGTCTCTGACTACCCCATCAGGGATCACATCTGTGATCATATTTCTTTTATTCTATTATTTTATAGAGACATTTATGAGGTTTCCTTTTTTATATCTCGTTTTATTAACGGCTATTTGTCGTGCATCCGTAAATCTTTGCGGCTAATGTTCGACTACTTACAGCGAATTACGTCCAATTTAAACTTTCCGCCGAGTACGCCCGCCATTTGTTGCTTTCTCTCTTTCTATTTTATCGCGTAGTTGACATTGTTTATAACATCAAGACTATGTATAGGTCAATTCATTACTATCTTTTCTTTATTACATTTATATTAGAAATCTTTACTATTGTTATAAATGTGAAATTGAGTTTTTTTTGTTTGTTACCTCTGCTTAAGCAATTATTAAGAAATTTATGTAATATTCTAATATATATTAATATTTCTTTTAACTATTTTTTTTATATATTTGATTATGTACTGATTAGTTTTAATAAATAGTTATTCGTATTCAACGTTATTGTGTGTGCTCATGGGCGGCAATAGTCACTTACCATCAGATCAGCCGCATGCTCGCTTGACCCCTGTGCTGTAAAAAAAAGTAGAAAAACTTAATAATAAGAATTTTAGAATGGTTACTTTTTTTTCGGAATGATATTTTAGCAAAAAAGGGCAAAAAACACAGCTGTTGCTTTTTTTTTCAAATAAAAGTTAAGTTTACAACAAAAACTGTGAATGAAGTAAATGACTATCAAACACTTGGTATCGATGAAAGAAAGAGCATAAATAGCTACAAAGCCACAATCGATCACAGTATTCTTGTACAGACCATGTATGTCCTCAGGAATGACAACGCATGGAGGGTACCATGGACGAAACAGTATACTCTGTTATGTCCATGGTACTGCTCATGTCTGTAGGTGACGGTTACCACTTTCCATCAGGTGGGCCGTCAGCTTGTTTGCCATTCTAAGTTGTATAAAAAAAATCCATATATTTTTTGTATACCGATTCCTTCAAGCAAAGCCAATGGAAACAACTAATGCATGATAATCCAGATGATGACATGGCGATAGAGAATGGAGGATGTACAAAACAGCTTGATTGTTTTGATACGCAGTCCTCTCGTTAGCGCCGCGAGGAGTGCGCGGCGGCCAGTCCACAGCGACCGGTCCGCACTGTTTGTTTAATGCCCACTGTCTAGCTGTGTATTCCCGCCCTAATCTCGGATTAAGCCGAAAATAAACGAGTACATAAATGCGTATTATTAAACGCCGCACGGAACGGATTGCCTGCTTTGGCGGATTATACTTATTGCTTCTACAAATTTCCGGATAATGTCATAAAATCGCTTAATTATTTAGTTATTATTCCTGTAATCGTTAGCTATTCCTGTGACTTCATTACATAGTCGGTATAAAGTTGCCTGTGTACTCATAAAAATGATAAGCCGAACTAAATGTTTAGATTTTGTTGTAGATTGTCTGAGAAGTTTCCCTTTATGGGAAGTCGCAGTTTACCTTCCCGTCTGGCCTAGAATAGGCCACCCCTTCCTTTAGTGAGTGACGGATAAGCAGCAGCGTCCCTCTTAAAACATCTCCAAAACCTAATAGCAGTTATCCGCCTGCCAAGCGTGGCAACTACTGGCAAAACCTCCCAATGGGGAGGCTTATGTTCAGCAGTGGACAGTTAGGCATCAAACGCGTCAAATTAATAAATATGCCATATATAAATTCAGATTCTCGTTTATAATAATAATTTAACGGCCATAATTTGCGATCGACACAACCTCTAGTGGAAGTTGTCCAACACTACGTTTACGTGTAGGAAATCGTTACTGAAAGGTTTCCAACCTTTCTTTCTTATTTATCGTCGACTTCTTTCACCATATTATCATAGTCGACAACTTGGAATTAACAAGAAGAGGAATTAAGCTACCATTATCGTGTTTGACAGGCGGCTTAGTATAATAGATCTTATTTCAAGCCTTACTAGTTTTTACCGAATTATTTTTTTTTTATACAACTTACAATGGCAAACAAGCTGACGGTCCACCTGATGGAAAGTGGTAACCGTCGCCTATAGACATGAGCAGTACCATGGACATAACAGAGTATACTTATGCCGGGACCACACGGCCAAAACTAAATTTAGCTTGCATTATTCATCTTATTATATGATCATATTCAATTATCTTTCTCAGTAAGCGAACAATGTGTTACAATGTGTAATTATTTTAGTATAATGCCTCTTTTCCCGTATCCAACTCCCATTACTACGATACATCAATGTCAGCGTCGACACTCCTGTAAACGGCCCAATATGTTGTATTTGAGACTAGCCGTGCGCGCGACTTCGTTCGCGCAATAGAATAGAATAGAATAGAATAGAATTTTATAGCTAACTGTGTACATACATATAGCAGTAACCATTGCTTTGGATTTGACCTCAGTATCAACAGTTATACCCTATCGGGCATGCAACAGTTTAAGAACAGGTAATTATATTAACATCGAAACATTCAAATGCTATTACCATTACTCGATTACAAATAAATATGAAATATTATACGATACAATTAACAAGACAAAGAACAATCATAACCAAATTGAAATAAAATAAACATAATTTCGCTTACATGTCAATTATTATTAATTTTTATAAATATTAATACTCACAATTAACTTAATACCTTCTAATGTTTGTAATTTTTCATTAAAATTGTTATTCATATTAATTCAGACTAATTATTATTACCTTATTTGTATGTGACATTGTTAATATGTAAAATAGTTGTACATTTGTTATTCTGCACTTGTACAGTCTTAATATCTGGGGGGAAAGGGATTATTAGTAATGGAGACTGAGAATCCTATTGCTAGCAATATACCCAACCAGGTCGTCGTCCTCGCGGTTCCCCCTGGAAACTATCATGGTTAATTCCTGATGAATTCATCATAATGGGCTAACTGGCCTGTTTTCATTCTCATCTATCACCCTTCACTGGTGCTCCGCCAGCGTATCCCGTTAGCGCAGGCGGGGTTACCATACCATTTTCACCCATCAAAAAAATATCTTAAAATCTTATCATATTCAACACAATGCAATATTATTATTAAATAAATTTAATTAATGTTCTGTTTTTATTGCATACATTGTTAATTAATTTGTTACTGATCTCTAATGTTAGTTCTCTATAACAAAAAAATGTTAATTAAATAAATAAAAAAAAGTAATTAACTAATTAATTCGTCTATAACTCGCAATTATGTAAAATGAATTTATGAATGACATTAATAATTATTGTATTGGGGAATATTTTTAGAACCTATATAAAAATGTTTTCGACACAATGTATAATATTATGAAATACATAAATTAAATGAATAGAATGATCTATATGTATACGAAATTTCATACAAATTCATTCAATCATTAATAATAATAATAAAGCTTGTATTTCCAAACTAGTCTGTATTTTTTTTATTTATTTATTCTTTATTTTACTATATATATATATATATTTAAATATATATATATGTGCGTGCATGCGAGCGTGCGTGCGTGCGTGAGTGCGTGCGTGCGTGCGTGCGTGCGTGCGTGCGAGCGTGCGAGCGTGCGTGAGTGCGTGCGTGCGTGCGTACGAGCGTGCGTGCGTGCGTGCGTGCGTGAGTGCGTGCGTGCGTGCGTGCGTGCGTGCGTGCAAGCGTGCGAGCGTGCGTGAGTGCGTGCGTGCGTGCGTACGAGCGTGCGTGCGTGCGTGCGTGCGAGCGTGCGTGCGTGCATGCGTGCGTGCGAGCGTGCATGCGTGCGTGCGTGCGTGCGTGCTAGCGTGCGTGCGTGCGTGCGTTCGTGCGTGCGTGCGTGCGTGCGTGCTTGCGTGCGTGGGTGCGTGCGTGCGTGCGAGAGTGCGTACACGCTATATCCCACCTTGCAACACAGTATATGCCCAATCCATCTCCATTGGGGGGAAAAGGGATTGTTAGTAATGGGATCAAACAGTACCATTGCTAGCAATGCACCCTATAAGGTCGACCACATGGTTCCCCCTGAAAACCACCGTGGTTAATTCTAATGGAATTCGTCACGATGGGCTAACTGACCTGCTTTCATCCTCACCGATCATCCCTCACTGGTGCCCCGCCAGCGTATACCGATAGCGCAGGCGGGGTTACCATTCCATTATCATCCATTAAAAAAACCATCTCCATTCAATAACTACCCCGTCATTAAATAATAAACCACTACACATACAAACATCTTGACAAATTACTAAGATATTGTGATCCCAGTACACGTGTTTATCTATAATTACTCGCTATAGGTATACATCTAGTTTAATCTAGGTCGATTCTCACTGAAAGTTCTAGAATATTCCACAAGGTTTCATAAATCCCCCGCCGTTACAAGCCGGTTCTAACTGGTTCGTCCTCCAGATAGGGAATCTTATTAACAAACTTAACTAAACCGGCAGCGGGACCCAAAGCGACCATGCCACTCAATGAGTAAACAATAATACTGCCCTCTCGCTCGCACTTACTATATACAATACATATACACAATCGGTTATACTAAGTAGTTTAGTTTAGAATGTAACGTCAAATGTTTCAAGCATTGTTAATACTGAGATTATATGATTGTCATGTCTATTTCACACTGACAGTAACAAACGAATGTTATTTTGCAAAAGCAAGTATAGATGCATCTGTTATACTCCAATCGCTTATGCTGAGTTTGTTTACAATGTAACGTTAAATGTTTCAAGCATTGTTAATACTAAGATTACATGATGGTCATGTCTAATTCATACTGACAGTAACAAACGAAAGTTAGTTTACAAAAGTCTATACTAACTTTTGTAAATATGTATTATGTAATTGCATCTATTATACTCCAATCGCTTATGCTGATGTAAAGTGGTAACCGTCGCCTATAGACATGAGCAGTACCATGGACATAACAGAGTATACTGTTACGCGCATGATACCCCCCATGCGTTGCCATTCCTGAGGACTTAGGTGTTATTCCTCTGTACCCTGTAAATACACGCCATATCCCACCCTTCAAACCGAAACATAGCCATGCAAACACAACTGCTTTACGGTTGAAATACGAATGGGACAGACGTACCCAAGCAAACGACTTTTGTACAAAGTCTCCCTCTAGTAAAATCTTCCCTATAGATTGCTATAAGGAACGGTCCTGAGACACGTGCATCCAGTGACTCCTTGCAATGCATCTGAGGTCGTCAGTCCATTTAGATAGTGGTCGTGCTTGCCCAGTATGGCAACTATTGGCAACTCCAAACACAAAATATAGTTACATCACTTTGTTGTATGTTAGTTAAAAACTTAACAACAGCTACGGTAACCACTTACCATCAGGTGGGCCGTATGCTTGTTTGCCACCTCAGTGGTATAAAAAAAAAAAAGCTAGTACTACAAATACAGAATTAGATTGTGCTCCCACAATGAAAGCAACTTGTCTAAAGAGATTAAGAATTAACCGCAGTCGAGTGTGTCGTGACTTTCATTCTGGTTAGATAGGCCTCTGTTTAATAAATGAACCCGACTGGCTCTATCCAGACTGTAACATAAGCCAAGTGATTCAAGAGTTCAGTAATTATTCACAATCGCCAGAACTCGAATGGAGTTTTAGTGACATGACCCAAAGTACTACACAACTGTTTTTATGGGAGTAGGTACCTACATTGAACATTTTTCCGAAATAAAATAAAAGAAATGCTGTCGGAAATGATACAATTTTAATCATTTGAAATTTTATTTACTTTAGAACATGACTACCTATTAGGAGGTAACTAATAAAAGGTTTTATTTAAATTTCGAACTGGCTTGCAAATAGATAGCTGTTTATTGAAAAAGAAAAACAAAGGAACATTATGGCGCGTGAAAAATTATTATTGTTCGTTATTCGTCATTGAACTTAAAAAGTAAAATTGTGTTTTTGAATTCCGCGCATTGTTTGAGAAAAGTACTATACAAGCCTTGGCCACAACTAGGCATTGATGAACTCACGTATGTGTGCCTCGGCTACGCCTCGGCCCACATTTGCACGTTCGTCCATCAATGCCTCAGTTGCTGGCCGCTGCAGTAATGTACTATAATTATCAGATTTTTAATCCTCCTATGCCTGTATACTGCCGGTACGTTAAATAATATATAAATAACAGCATGTAAACAATAATTAAAATATTTGGTGTTGTGTGAAATGTAATTAATTCGCTGATCACGCATGAACGGACACCCGACATCGATCGCTCGCTACCGGCCTCCATGTTGCGATATACGAGTGCCTATCCACATACGTAACACGATATTTGCTTCACATCACGATACCTACGTGCAAACAGCTCCTCCACTATGGGTTCCAGTCAGCCTACACCACTAATGAAATTCGAATATTTCAGGTTAAAATTTGATACTATCTCCAATATATACCTATAAACTATATTTGTATTATTAAACTCTTTAACAAATTAATAAACTTTTAGATATCCAAATGCAGGGTTGTGCATATGAAGTATTAAAAAAATAAGCTTACTTTAAAAAAAGTTTAATTTGAATTTAATTTGTAATATCACCTGATGGAAAGTTTTTTTTTTTATACAACATGGAATGGCAAACAAGCTGACGGCCCACCTAATGGAAAGTGGTAACCATCGCCTATAGACATGAGCAGTACCATGGACATAACAGAGTATACTGTTTCGCACGTGATACCCCCCATGCGTTGCCATTCCTAAGAACTCAGTTATTATTTCTCTATAGCCTGTAAATTTACGCCATACCCCATCCTTCAAACCGAAATACAGCCATGCAAACACAACTGCAATTTCAACCGTAAGTTGAAACACGAATGGGATAGGGGTACCCAAGCAAACAACTTTTGTACAAAGTCTCCCTCTGGTGCACATATTATATAACATATATTCAAGCAGACAAAACCGTGCGGTACCGCTAGTCTTAATGTTTATCATAAACAACTTTTATTTGCGCATCCGTTTGTGGTCGCATATAATTTATGATTTTGTTCCAAAAAAAATACCGACTCCAATCGTGGCAAAACTAATTATTTCGATTAAAAAAAATAATTAAACTACTAAACGGATTTTGATAAAATTAAGACTCTGAGTATATTCTCATAACTTATCCATTGTCCCCTGTCGAATGAATGAATGAGTATACTTTATTTGCATTATACAATATAGAAAATAAGCAAGACAATTTACAAACACAACGATACAATTGTATAAGTACAGTGAGGCGGTCTTATTGCTGAGAGCAATCTTTTCAAGACAACTTTAGGGTAATGGACTAATTGTTGTACAAGTAGGTAAAATAGTATTGTATAATTAAGAAAGTTAACAGCGTAAAACATTAAGAAAAATAATTACATATAATTACCTTTAACAACATATACCTTCCCATATTTCGCCACAAAGCACAACTCTGCGCCACTCGCATCCAGCGACTTCTTGCAATACTCCTGAGACCGTCACTCCATCTCGCAGGAACAATCTCATTTTCACTTTTACAATATTAGTCAGGATGTATAAGGTATTAAGTCGTGTTACTTGTTCATTACGTTATCAAAGGCTTCCTAGAAGTTATTTCCTACTAATAGAACTCCGCTCGACGGGAAAATTTTAAACTATTCCTGAAGTCTTAAAAGGTTATAAATGGTTATACTCGTATGTTACAAAACCTATAACTATAACATTTTATTTTTGGGAGAAGGTATTGTTAGTAGTTGAGATCTTAATCACAATTTGTTTAATATAACACAATGGACCTTCTATTGAAACCCAATTTTTAGTTAAATAAGATGATTCAATCAAGTTTTACAATATATTTTTTATCTATAAGCAACAGCAACGTTATGACTAATAAATCGTCTGTGTAAAGTGTGACAAAAATATACTCTATAGTATATTTTTGTCACACTTCACACATACTACCTATGTAGTAATGAAAAAAATATTGACAGGTAGATAGGCTTGAACATAATTGTTAGTAATATGCCGTACCAAGTCGACCTCCACGTGGCCTTTCCTAGAACACATGCTAATTCCTAGTGAATTATTAACTTGATTTTATTTTTATTGTTTCATCTTCTACTGATGCTCTAACGTAGTATACTGGGGGCCTACCATGAAATGAAATTTCGAATTTTCGAGCTCAATTTCGTGTTTTTGTTCGTACCAAAATCGACCCAGTAAATGAAGCTTAACGTTTCATTCATCAAAAATCCTATCCTGATAGTCCAGAAGAACGATATTTTAATATTTTTAATAATTTTAAACGGCATGTTTTATGTAATTTTAACATCAAATTTCTATTTCGCTCGACTCCAAAATTTCGGATAATATTTCGTGGTAGGCACACCACATTCCATTTTTATCCATTATAAAAAAACTATATTGCATTCAATCGAGATTCTTTTTAGTAGCAAAAATTATTACAATTACTAATTATTTAAAAAAATAAAAAAGACTTCTTAATTAGGTTTAGGCAAGTAGGTTACTGGAAAACTTTGGATCTACGATAAACCTTGTTATCCTTCTGTCTCTTCAGTTGTATCAGGGAGTAAGTAGACAATTTTGTAAATTCACTATGACAAAACAATCATAGTACATTACCTGACTCATCTATTTAGGCCTAAAATTTTATTTTTTTGTTAAAAAAGAAAAACAAAACAGCAGAATGGACAAAAGAAATTCTAATTTTGAAACTCCGCACACGGCGCGTCCAGCTGTCAAATTAGTACGGGAAGCTCAAACTTTTTTGTCGTTTTTAAGTGACCATCAAAAGTCGCCAGTTACGTCGACAATTTTAAATCGATTGTGATATATATACATATATATATATATATATATATATATATATATATATATATATATATATATATATATATATACATATATTATTATTATTATTGACTCGATAAATATTACTAGTTCAAAAGTTTGTGATGAATTAAGTTTGCAGTACTTCTTTCTTTCTTCTCAATTAGTTGTTCATTAAAAGTTAAATGATAGCTAGTATACGCGAGTGAATATTCAATTAAAATTAATTTATATTTTACATTAATTATTTTATTTAAATAAAATCATGATATTATTATATATTTTAATCATACATTGTTAAAAATAATGTTTTTAGCACAATGTTTACATTTCCCGTTCAAATTAAATAGATAATCACTATTATTCATTGCAAATAAAGAGGTATATTTTATATTTGTTCGTTTTTTAATGACGTAATAACGTAGTAATATTTCGTGATACATACATACTATATATATATCCTCTTTATATTTTCATAAATATGTTTTGTTACGCATTATGTCTGTTTAAGAAAAAATATTGTACAATCTATGCAACAATAACATTAAATTGTACAGTTTTATACTACAAAGCTTTTATAATATTTTAGGCAGAGCTATATTATAAGTATCTATATCTATGGATAGGTCTACATGGTTGCATAAATTCATATTCCGGCTTTGTCTTTATAAGGGTAATGCCGACTCTTAAATAACACAGTGATTACTTGCTTCACGAATTCCACGAATACACAACCTCGCCTGAGAATGTCCAGCACGAACCAATTAGGTACGTCACGTGTAGTGTGTACCTACGCTGTTGTTTGTTATAATATCGCACCTATTAATTCTAGCGTATTCCGCCTTCAAGCAGAATTAGTTAACAATGCCAACTTGTATACGACGACAAAATGTTTCCTATGTTCCTTTATACGTTTTCAATGTTGTAAATTATATTTTTTCTAAAGTATATAAAAACTTTTAATTGCTTTCAAACTTTTTCTTATTTTTTTTCTGATATTAACAAGGAGTTAACAGTCTACTATTTGACGGGATTTTTAGATGAAATAATAATAATAATTAAAGTTCATGATCCCGGCATAGAACAAGCCACCCCTTTTTTTCCTGTGGATGTCGTAAAAGACGACTAAGGGAGCGCGAGGGATGGACAGCAGCGTCCCTCTTAAACCATCTCTATAAACCTAACTGCGATAGCCAATCCGCCTGCAAAGCGTGGCAACTACCGACAAAATTGCCCTTATAGGAAAAGCTTAAGTTCAGCAGTGGTTTAAAATCATGACTTATTTAATAATTCTACAAAAATTTAATAATAATACATTTGTGATCTATGCCGCTATTCATAGCCATAGACAATTTTTTTTTAATTTTAATGAATTAAAATGGAATGATACCTCGTTTTAGCTATTGCTTTACACATGTGGTTTATAATACCAGTGAGGGATGATAGGTGCGGATGAACTCAGGTCATCAGTTTCCAGAGAGGAGCCATTATTTCCCATGCATGAACTTTGGTATTTTATTCTTTTGTTTTAAATTTACCAATATAATCTTTTGAAGAAAACAACAGAGACTACATCTATCATGCAAAATACATAACGTTAAAGTATTTATTTAAAGTGTTCTCTATGGTTTAAACCATGGCATTTTATGGCTACCGGGTGGGCTTAAGATTTGACGTTTACCGTCCAGATGACTGAACTCAATACTGAACCCCTATCGAACAGTCAACGGTCGGAACTAGAGCCGCCTCGAGGGAAATTCAGGAGAACAATTTAATTGCTGCGGCCGGCGACCGACCGCTCCCATATGACTTTACCGTAAGCCTGCCCTGTATGTACGTACTCTACCTTGTTAGTCGAAAACAGGAGCGAGAGGAGCATCAAAAATAAATAATAATCATGGTATATTGACGTAAATATATACTAGGACTCTTAATTGTCCTTTATTACGTACCCAACTTATTCTGGTCAAGCATTCTTAGAGTCTTTTGTCCTGACTGCATTTAGATTATGAAACACACTTCCTCATGGAATTAGAAATAGCCCAAGCATTGGGATTTTCAAGTCGCGTCTTAAGAATCTCTCACAATACTGGTGTACGTATTATTATATTTGTATATTATGTATAATACATATCTATCTATTTATATATAATTTACTGATGTATATTGTTATCATTTATTTATACCTATCGGTATTTTCAATTGTAAAGACATTTTATTTATTTATTTTTAACTGTAACATTTAAGTCGATTGTTACACATGTATGACTGTAACTATAATACTAATAAACTTTCAGTTTATTTCATACTGGAATTGCTGGTATAAATCTCTTTTAGAAATAAGCTTGTACTTATGCACTATTATATTTAATTATTATTCTAATACGATTCCTTTTTGTATACAATAATGATTAAATAAACAAAAAGAAACAAAGTTTAATACCCTTTTTATACAATTGGAAATAGCAAACAAGATGGAGTGACGACTTCAAATGTATTGTAGGGAGTCAGTGGATGCTGGTGGCTCAGGACCGTTACTTATGGCAGTCTATGGGGGAGGCTTATGTCCAGCAGTGGACGGATGATGACTGAAATGATGATGATAGCTTTATTCGTATGTCCCAAAACGCTAAACGCTCGTCGTTTACCGCATACACTAGTAAAGACCAGTAGACGTCACAGCACATAATATACAACGAGGTTGCCTTGGTTACATGCACGTCAGCTGTATGTCACTAATCTTATTTACCCGACTGTAAAGGAAAGGAGGGCGATGGTTTTCAGATAAATGATGAAGTGCTCGTATATCAAGATTTTCAGGACAATGTGTGGTCTAAAAATCATGTTTTATTTAATAATTAATCTAGTCTCGTTTGATTTAAATGAAGAGTATAGTATGGACGAAAGGATTGTATGCTAGTATAAAAACACGGTGTTTTTAGAAAGATAATATGATTATAAAAAATATACAAAGCAAACCAAGGGAGCAAAAAAGCGAACGAAACAAAACTAAACTGACACAGACTTCAAATCACAAACAAAACTTCTTTTTAATAAAATTAAAAAAGAAACTAAAAAGGTGCGTCGTGCACAAATAGAACAAAATATAGCAGATTATTAAAAACACAACAAATTTTTTTTTTTTTAATGGGTTAAAATGGTATAGTAACCCCGCCTGCGCTAACGGGATACGCTAGCGGAGCACCAGTGAAGGGTGATAGATGAGAATGAAAACAGGCCAGTTAGCCTATCATGATGAATTAATCAGGAATTAACTATGATAGTTTCCAGGGGAACCGTGAGGAGGTAGACCTGGTTGGGTATATTGCTAGCAATGGGATTCTCAGTCTCTATTACTAACAATCCTTTTCCCCCCACTAAAAATATATTTGACACAAATAAACAGTGTAATTATCATGTCTCCTTTTTTAACTAACTCTTTCGCTTCACAACTTAAGCGTAAGTTTATCAAGGGAGATCAGGTTTTTACTAACTATATACTTAGAAGATTAATAATTATTAATAGATAATGATAAGGAGTATCCACCTGTTAGCCAAATTAAAGGTTTTATTGTTTTTTTTTTCAAATTTCGACTCTTATCTCTTTAGGATAAATGTTAAATTCCTTTGGTAGAACACTTCCTTATGAAGAAGCATGCTTGATGACGACTGATGATTGATACTGCTTTCCACTTTGGGTTTGCTGCAAGAAAACTCTTATAGAGTTAAGCTCGCCTTAGTACATTTGCTTATCTCTGTCACATTTTTATGTATTATTAGTGTATAAATAATATGTAATTTTTTTAATATCATTCCAGCCATTAACTGTCCACTGCTTAATATAAGCCTAAAGAGAATTTTGTCAGTAGTTGCCATGTTTGGCAGGCGGGTTGGCGACCGCAGTTAGGCTTTTACAGATGTTTTAAGAGGGGCGCTGCTGTCCATCCCACCAAAATAAGCTCCCTTAGTCGCCTCTTACGACACCCACGGGAAAGGAGGGATGGCCCATTCTATGCCAGGATTTACACGGCAATAAATAATATGTATTCTCGTACTGAAATTTGTCCAAATAATGAGCAGCCTTCAACGTCACACAAAACAATATCGCGTTCCGAGGACCCGTTACGAACACTGATGCATTAAACAATAGTCTTTGCTTGTTAAATATTTGTGAAATGCTTGAAACGACTCACTGGTATTCTCTGATAACAACAGAGATGAGATCCGGTTAATGAAAGCCTCTGAATTTGTTATAGTCCCGAGTGATTGTCTCTAAAATCTGTTATCGTGTAAATAATTTAAAAAATCAATTCTAAGCTACCTGCGTCTTTTGACTTTTTTTTAAATAACTTAGAATGGCAAACAAGCTGACGGCCCACCTGATGGACAGTGGTAACCGTCGCCTATAGACATGAGCAGTACCATGTACATAACAGAGTATACTGTTTCACCCATGATACCCCCCATGCGTTGCCATTTCTGAAGACTCAGGTGTTATTCCTCTGTACCCTGTAAATTTACGCCATACCCAACCCTTCAAACCGAAACACAGCCATGCAAACACAACTACTTCACGGTTGAAACACGAATGGGACAGAGGTACCCAAGCAATCGACTTTTGTACAAAGTCTCCCTCTGGTCTGACTATATGCAAAATACTTTTAGAAGGGATTTTTTTAGTAACGAGTATTAGTTTTATTGCTAAATAAAATATCCTTTTAGATCGACCACCACGCGTGAAACGTCGTGATAATTTTTTTATGAATTCGTCACAGTAGGCCAACTGCATATATCCTACCTATCATCCCTCAATAAAATTCCGCCATTGTATTCCGATAGCACAGGCAGGATTATCATTTCGTTATTATTCAATTAAACGTGTTAAGTAACAGCGGATCTTGTCTATATCACGTTAGTGTGGTACTCCAATATTCTTGGTCTAACATATGGTCCTGGGGGGAAAGGGATGGCCACGCATGGGGGGTAACATGGGCGAAACAGTATACTCTGTTATGTCCATGGTACTGCTCATGTCTATAGGCGACGATTACCACTTTCCATCAGGTGGGCTGTCAGCTTGTTTGCCATTCTAAGTTGTATAAAAAAAAGCCCTGTCAGGTCGACCTCTCCGCGGAAACCATTGTGATTAATACTTCTAGCATTCGTCACGATGGGCTAACTGACCTGCTTTCATACTCTTCAATCAAACCTTACTGGTGCCCCGCCAGTGTATACCGAGGGCACAGGCCGGGCAACCATTTCATTGGCATCCAATAAAAAAACATAATCCTAAAACACTATTTACTCCGCTGATCTATTAGACCATGTCAGACTGCATAGATTTTGAAAACTAAGTTTTTAGCGTGACAACATCTTTGTCTGACAAAGTCCTTTGCAGCTGTCCTTATTTTGGATTGTTCTTTTAATTAATTATTTATTCAGAGAAGTTTCGATTTCTTAACTTCTTTTCTCAAACGCTCAATGAAATTACAGTACAAAATATGTACAAGGCAAAACAACGCTTCGAATGATTACTAAAGTAACATTATGCAAATATTCCACGTTTCCGCAATCGATCCACTGTTTTACAGCATTCCTCGACAGCACCGCCGAGTCATATTGTACGGCAGCGGACGCATCGGCATCGCTAACTGGATCAACTCATCGCAGATCGTATTACGGCCGCTCTACGCTGTACACGTGTTTCTCAATTGAACATAACGTATTTACCAGAGGGATACTTTGTACAAAGTCACCCTCATCGTGGTCTTTCCTTTTAAACTTTTACTATCAAATAATTTACTTACTGTCTTCCGGATATGTCTATCCGGGTATATTGTATACAAATAATTGGATAACATGACTCTTACAAGCATTTTTTTTTATATTTTTAGGGTTATGTACCTCCAAAGGAAAGAACGGAACCCTTATACCCGTAGGATCACTTCGTTGTCCATCCGTCCGTTCGTCCGTCTGTCAAGGACTTTTTCTGTGGAGTGCTTGGAGCGTGGATTAAGTTGAAATTAATATCACATACTCAGGTCTGCAATCTCTTAATGCAGTGAAAAAATCAAGCTTTTAAATCGATGCATTAAAAAGATACAGCAGTTTAAGGTTTATTTATATCGCATATTTTGACATTTGCAAATGGAATCAAAACCTATAGGGTACTTCCCGTTGACCTAGAATCACGAAATTTGGCAAGAAGCAATGTTATGTAGCCCAAGTAAAGGAAAAAATCCGAAAAATGTAAATTTATAGATTTTTCACAAAAAAAATCTTTGTAAACTTGATGATTTTGTAAAGAACCGTCGTAGCGCAAATCTGACTCCCACTTGACCGGCTTTTTTTAATATAATAGGTGAAAATTAAATGATAACCTGCCTACGCTGTTAGTTTATGCTGGTAGGGTAATTTGTTTACTATAATAATTATATCGAATAATTTGTTTATTCATAACTGGTATATAAATAAGAGATGCTGAAGGGAAGGGATTGCTAGGAATGAAGATCTAACAGCTGCATTGCTAGCAATATAGAATCAGGTCGACTTCCACGCGGTTCCCCCTGGAAACCATCGTGCTTAATTTTTGATAAATTCATCACGATGGGCCAACCTCATTTTCATCCTCACCTATCATCCATCAATGATGCCCCGCCAGCGTATACCGATAGCGCAGGTGGGGTATAATCCCATAATCATCCATAACAAAAAAAAAATACAATATGCCAAAGAGCACATTAAGGTGTCTTATTGGTAAGAAGAAAGTGTAACCAAAAGTGAGGGCCCTGTATACCTAAAGTAGGTTTTACACGTGTGTTTTTTTTTTCAATGGATGATAATGAAATGGTAACTCCACCTGCGCTAACGGTATATGCTGACTGGATAATAGGTAAGGATAAAAAGGCAATTCAATTAGCCCATCGTGACGAATACTCTAGAAATTAATCACGATGGTTTCCAGGGGTTTTTTTTTAATAGATGATAATGAAATGATAACCTCGCCTGCGCTATCGGGATACGCTAACGGAGCACCAGTGAGGGATGATAGGTGAGGATGAAAAGACAGATCAGTTATGCCATCGTGATAAATTCCACTAGAATTAACCACGATGGTTTCCAGGGGGAACCGCGTGGAGGTCGACCTGATAGGATGTATTGCTAACAATGGGTTAATTAGAATTACTAACAATCCCTTTCCCCTCGGTTTCCAGGGGTTACACCTGTGTTAGAGTCATCAATTCTCTTTTGTTTTATGAAACTAAATGCTGTTGGTTTATGTTGATAGAGCAATTGTAGGTATGATAGTAGAAAATGGAAGTTAGTTCAATGACCTTATCGCGATGAACTCATCGGGAATTATCCGAACTGGTTTCCGGCGATATCGTATCCCTTAAACTACTTTACATAATAATTTAAAAATTGCCATGTAGATATCATTTGTAGACTGTAGATTAAAAAGTGATTTCCCGAAATTTTTAAAAAGAGTGTAAGATGGCAGTTTTCGCAGGAGACAAACACAGGTAATGGCTAATTCATATTACTATAAAAGTATGTACATATTATATATTATTAGATAATCAAATTTGTTATTTTTTTTTCTTATTTTAATAAGCTGCTGAATTATGTTAGTAACAAATTGGACCAATGTAATCTTTAATTAATATTACTATTGATAATACTAATAGTAATTAACATATTTGTGCACATGAATTAATAAAAAAAATAGCGTAAGAAATTGGCCATTTTCTTTTAAATGATTATTGTGAGCTTTTACATTATAATTTTTACATTTACAACATAGTACGACGAAAAAATCTCTTCCACGAAAAACTATGTTAAAATAATTTCCATTTATGTCGCTTCAGTGCCACGCCCGCATGGTTCCGCTCAACATGTATGCATGATACTCGCATGTACAACATATAACGCTTTATGCAAGTGACGGCACTTATCTTGTTTGTGTTGTCGCCGAATCAAATACGAAAATATGTATAGGTTATACAAAAATATATATTAATGGCCCGTACATAGTCAAATAGACATTCGGCTGTTGTGACTACGAGAAAATATTTTTATTAAGTATCGGTGTTGGTATTTATATTATAATGAAATTTATAATAAGAAACAGACTGATGGCATACTTGACAGGAAATAATAACCATCGCTCATCGACATAAACAACACAAAACAAAACAAAAATCATTATATTATTAATCGGTACACAACATTTTATAGACAGATAGATAGATAGATAATTTATTATGCATTACTTCCAGCACACAAACAACAATAGACATAAATGCAAAGTGATAAAAGATAAAAAAAATACATATACAAAAAATAAAAAATAAAACAAAATGTATAAAATAAGCTAAAATTTTTCCCTTCATGCGTGTGCTACAGTAACACAAAATAGTCACAAGTCAGCTTATTGCTTTGCCCTAAAAAGAGCAAAACATTTTATACTTCAATTATTATAAAATAATATTAGAAAGATTTCAAAGGAAATTTACACATTTTCTATATAATAAACTTTACGGTTATTTATTTATTTATTTCTGTGGCACATCAACAGATTTCTAACAAAACTTTTAATAGAATACAACACTAGCATTATAATTTTGCAATCCAATTATAGTTGTACTCAAAATTCACAGAGATGAAACGGCATACATTGACTTTTAATATAAAAAGAATGTTAATGAACGATAAAAACAATACATAAAACGAGATTAATAACAAAACTACTAAATTATGCTTATAAACTATTGGGTTATCTGTGTATGCAAATTGCTTCGATACCATGAAAATTTCTGATAATTATTATTGTAATTTGTACTCAAGACTGTTTGTATCCGGTATGGTACGAGTAGGTATAAAGACGCTCGAGGTAAGGAAGAAGTGCATTTTTATGATTCTTTTTATGCAACTTAGAATGGCAAACAAGCTAACGGCCCACCTGATGGAAAGTGGTAATCGTCGCCTATAGACATGAGCAGTACCATGAACATAACTGTTTACTGTTTCGCCCATGATACCTCCCATGCGTTGCCATTCCTCAGGACTAAGGTGTTATGCCTGTGTACCCAGTAAATTCACTGCCATTTCCCACCCGTCAAACCGAAACACAGCCATGCAAATACATCTGCTTCACGGTAGACACACGAATAGGACAGAGGTGCCCAAGTAAACAACTTTGATATACTATTACCTGTTATTAAACGGTATTATAGATAATCCTGCAACCTTCAACCGTTGTATTTTATACGCACCTCAGCGCTGCAGGTGATTGCGTACATGTTGGTTACTATCGGCGCTGGCGGTTCGCACCGGCACTGCTCAGCTTGATTCCGCTTATCACCCTATTTCAATATGATGCCCACAGCCACTTTCTACCATCGTACGGCTCGCCATCGACAGGGAGTTTATCCTTATGTCCTACAACCTCAATGGTCGGGTACTGCGCGGTTTCAGGGATGTTTCCTCCCACGAACACTCAGGTTATGGAATAAGCTCCCTGCCGAGGTTTTCCCAAGAGACTACAGCATGGGGTTCTTCAAAAGGGGGGTAAAGAGGTTTCTTCAGGGTCGGCAACGCGCGCGTAATACCTCTAGTATTGCAGGCGTCATAGGCTACGGTAACCGCTTACCATCAGGTGGGCCGTATGCTTGTTTGCTGCCTCAGTGGTATAAAAAAAAATGTTAAATGTCATTTAAATTCTATTATTTCCATGATATTCCTCAATAAAATGAAGGTATATCATATAAGCTATCAAGCCATGCAAGCAAGCCACACTTAGCAACAACTGCCTGACAACAAACGGTTCAAAGGTACAAGAGAACAAATGTACCAATAGAGACAAATTTTATACTAAGTCTCCCTCTGGTAAATTACGATGTTCGTACACATTAAGCTGTTAAATTACTTATTACTCGACTAAATTATCAAAATTGGCCGAACTAAGCTTAAAAGTCACTGGAACTAAACTGAGTACTACATTTATGAACATTCGAGTTATAAGTAGTTCCTGTAGATGTACGTGTAGACTTAAGTAGATGCATGATGTATAGTTTGAAAGCATTTTTTGTCCTAATCCTAAATATGTTCAAAATAGTTAAGTTAAACTTAATTTTGATTCAAGATTTCCCTTTGAAATTAACGTCTAAGGAAGTTAAGAGGATTGACGAAACCAGCAATTTCCATAACAAAAACCATAACGTTACCGTAACAACTAAGTCGTTGCATCCATTCGTATGGTTGAGAATGGGAATCCTTACTAGGTACCGATTGTAAAAAAATTCAAATGCTAACATTATTTTAAAGTAAAGATAGTTGCTTCTTTTTATTAATACATAGCTCAATGCAGAAACGTATTGTTGGTTTGTTTTTCATATTTTGTCCAAAAATCAATTATTTAATAATCAATACCGTATACATTGTCTTTGAATTTAATTTGATCGAATGAGTTCTCGAGTTAGCAATATTTGAACGGTTTGTTATGCGAGAAACGACAGATACAATTTTGAAATGTGATTCCTTATCAATAAATTAGCTTTCGTAATACAAGAAATAAAATGTAATATGGTGAGCAAGTTTTCGTGTAAATTGAGATAATTACGTAGACTATTTATAACTGTAACTTTTAGTGTTGTGTTAATGTAATAAATACCGGTTTAGCTAATTTTAGATCGAAAAAAGCTCGACTAGTTTTGGAATCAATCCGTAATCTTTAGTGATGACCCTGACTACATGGCTCGGTCCACTGAGCGCGAGCTATAAGGCTTTGCGGCATCATCACAGATAAGAAAAATTGCGTTCGGAACTTTTAGTGTTATGTGCAGAAAACCTCACTATAGTAACACACACAGTACACAGTGGATAGACAAAAATATTTTGCCTCGGAAGCGGAGACATGATAGCACGACATTTTTTTTTTTTTTTTTTTTTTTTTACAACACAGGGGGCAAACGAGCATGCGGCTCACCTGATGGTAAGTGACTACCGCCGCCCATGGTCACCCACAACACCTACGGCATTGCAGGTGTGCTGCCGGCCTTTTAAAAAGGAATATGCTCTTTTCTTGAAGGTTATGTTGTCGTATCGGTTCGGAAATACTGCTGCTCACTGGTACATCACTCTACCCGCGATCACGGTCGGTGCGACCTGGTCGAAACGTCTTGATAAATTAGCTAAACTATCATAGTTCACATATAAGCATATACTACACAAGATGGGTCTATCTTCAGACACACTGCGCAGACTGTGCGGGGAGAAATCGGAATCCATGGAACACTTGATGTGCATGATTCGCTAGCGAGCATGCGCATGAGGCTACTAGGAACGGCTTATCTAAAGCCAAGGGACTACAGATATCTTAAACCGCGGAATATCGTTAAGGTAACACAAAGGATCTATGAAATGATAGTATAAGGCAGGGGGAAGCACAAAAGATTCCGATGGGTCGACGTGCAACAGCTTAGCTGACCCCATATGCGAATATAAGATAAGATCATGGTTCACCTAAATGAACGCGTTAATTCCTATCTCTATAAACCATATATCTATAAAGGTTGCTAGATAAGCTAAAACATCACTAACAGTTGAGCAACATTTTGGAAATCGTCCCATTAGTTTATCGAGAGATCGGGAGACTAATTGAATGATATTCGTCTCTTGTTTGCAATCGATACGTTTGTTAACTGAGCTAGAGTCGTAGGTATTGTGCAATGGTTATAGTTTCGATTCCCTATAGCAATATTCGGGCCTAATATATACCACTGTATCGGGCAATATTAATTTTTCAAACGGTTTATCTTTAATTTCTCTCTATTTTAGGTATAATTAGCTAAAACCTATGTATGTATCTGGAACATCGGCGCCGAGCGCGCGCAGGAGCTGCTTGATCTGATCCCACCATCTCCCTTCTTCGCGTCGAATTCCAGGGATTCATCCTTACATCGTTAAAGTTCCACACGTCCACATGAAGCAGTTAACCTCTTCGTTTCTATTGCAAACTGCTAAGGAATGGAATATCCATTCTGCTTTTGTTTCCGGAGAAATACAATTTGATTACAATGAATGATGAATAAATATCGTCTAAGTAAATGCTCTCTATCTACAATATTATCATCATTTACCATCAGCTAAAGTTGAATCAAGCATAATAAAAAAAAATAGATTTGTAGGCATATATACTGTATAGGATACACCATGTGCACCCAGCATAGAATGGGCCACTTCTTTTGTTCCCGTGGGTGTCATAAGAAGCGACTAAGAGAACATAATGATGTTGTGTGGTTGCCAACCCCCCTTATGAAGTAAACCTATGTTCGCCAATGAACAATTCAAATTACTAATGTACTTTCAAAGAATTGTTCTATTAGTTAAGAATTTTCTCCAAAAAATTTTGACTGAAAAACAACGATTGAAACCTTTCCATATTGACTTTGTTGCTACATGTACCGTACTTAAATAAGGTACTATCATATTATATATTATATGATGTTAGTATAGGAAGCTCAAATATTTTACTATATGAGTAAAATCAAAATCAAATTTAAGAAAAAGTACAGTTTCATTTTTAAGTTGTATTCAGCGAGTCAGTGGTTCCGGTATAGTCGGGAGGCCTGCAATGCCTAGCGTATCCAATTTAATAATAATTCCAGGTTGCTGTTGCGGCTCCCGCGCTTCTGTAGCGCCTCAGCGATGTTTGCCGATAGTTTTGACGCAGTCTGACGTAAAAAGACAGCTTCGTTTTTACGTCGAATACGCGGGAGTAGCAACAGTATCCTGAACATGTTTGTTAATAAATTAGATAGTCCTCTCGTGAGAATGCTCGCCGAGAGGACTTTATCATTATTAGTGATTAAGTATTAACATAGTTTTTAAGTAGTTTACTAACAAAAATGGATCCAAGTTATCTAAAAATAAATAAATAAATAAAAAAAATACCTAAGATTTGATATTAGAATTTCAAAACGATATTAATTCCAAAATGAAAACATCTCTAAATATTCTATCTGACATCTATCTGTCATATTATTGATGGTAATAATTTATTACTGTACAAGTACGTAAACAATGTTTGTATTACATTTTGCGTGCAATTTGCAAAACGTATGTCATAGTTTGCAAAGCAAACATCAGGTACAATAATATATGCGGAATATGATATTTTACTACACGTTTCTGTGGAAAATTCAATGTGTATTTTACTAAAATAAACATTGGTTCATTGTATTGTAAAAACGCTGTAAGCTTCAACGGATTTGCGAAATGAGAAGTGGAGAGCTTTTGAAAAAATATTGCTTATACGTAAATACATGTATATGTATATACATGTATTTTTTTTTGGTAAGTGAAAATGGAATGGTAACCCCGCCTGCGTTAACGGTATACGCTGGCGGGGCACCAGTGAAGGGTGATCGAATGAAAACAGGCCAGTTAGCCTATCATGACGAATTCATCAGGAATTAATCATGATAGTTTCCAGGAGGAACCGTAAGGAGGTCGACATGGTTAGGAATATTGCTAGCAATGGGACTCTCAGTCTCCATTACTAACAATCCCTTTCCCCCCTATATACATGTATTATATGCCCATATATATATATATATGAAATTGTAGGAATATTACTGAAATAATCTCTATAATAACAATAAAAAAAAATTCGTAAACAATAGAATTTATTCCAAAAAAAAAGAAATTTCATTTATATCCATATATGTAGCTCTACGATTCAATTCCATCGCACTACAGGCAGTAGAACAAAACGTACTTTTTTGTTCCGTAACGTACCGTTTAGTTCTACTACGAGTATTTACAGTATGTTTTTAATAAAATTAAACGAACAAAAGTTTACTTCACTGTGTTTTGTTTTATTTTACATGTATGAAAATAAATGTAGTCGCACGATTTTAATAGACTGATTTTAATAGAATAGAACTGTATCGAACAAAACGTAATGATTAATGATGTTTCGTAATCACATTAATATCTTTCTATCTATTTTATTTGATTTTTAGTCTTACGACCGGCCGCCTGCGTGACGTCATCCCTCATTGGGATTGCATTTGTTGGTGGTTTTTTCCACCTACGGTATGGAGAAAAGGATTGAAGAAAAAGGAAGGGAACGCTGTAAATGCGTAAAGGAAATTGGTGAATGAGAAGAATAAGGGACTTATGTGGGAAAGGAAACGGGGGGCGGAGTATATTTACTAGAAATATCCCCAAGAAAGCCCGATGTATCATCACGATATCATATTTGTTTGTAGGAACTGTCCTGTGCGTGAGGATGGATCGGTCCCAATAGACATTGATGCTACCATTTATTACTATTGTTATACTAGCCGTTAATTGTCCACTGCTGAAGGTATATGCCTGGCAAAACTGCCTTTATAAAGGCAGTTTTGCCACGCTTCACAGGCGGGTTGGCGACCATAATCAGTCTTTGGTGATATTTTAAGAGGTACGCTGCTACCCATCCCTCAAACTTTGCATTCTTCTTGTCGCCTCTTACAACACCCATGGGAAAGGAAGTGGTAAAATTTTACATATTATTTTACCAAGTTTGCTTGGGTATTTCTGTTCCATTCGTGTTTCTACCACGAAACAATTGTGTTTACATGGCTGTATTTCGGTTTGAAGGGTAAAATATAGTGTATAACCTACAGAGGTATAACACCTTAGTCCTCAGGAATGACAAGGCATGGGGGGTATTATGGACGAAACAGTATACTCTGTTATGTCCATAGTACTGTTTATCTCTGTAAGTGACGGTTACCATTTCCCATCGTCAGCTTGTTTACCGTTCTAAGACGTATATAACAATATCATTATTAAATTTACCCGAAGTTGTTCAGTTTATGTTAAAATGAGGTCAAAAGACACTGCACTAATCCCACTCGTGTGTACATCAAACAACTGAAAATTTATTGTAATCAAAGTTGATAATTCGATATAATTAACACTATATGCGAATGTAATAATTTACGTAGCGCCGCGTTCCCGTCTCGTATCAAACTTGCACTGTGTTTTGAACCGCAACTTGTTAATGATGAAATATTACATTCTACTAGTTCTCTAGCAGTAATAAAGTATCTTGAATATTATAGATATTTATCTTTTTTTATATAATTTCCCAAAATTATCCATTTTGAAGTGATTTATATTGAATCATTTCAAAGTGGAATCGGAAAGAAACACAATTGTTTTTTTTTTATTTGTATTTATAACATATTACCTCTTCGCCATGTAATATAAATTTCTTTTGTTCTTTTCTTTTCTGTTCTTTGTTTTTTTTTTAAATGCATGTGCAGGTTTGAAATCATCTGTTTTTTTTATTTACACAAAGGTATCGCTACCTTGTCGGATACAAAAACAATTGTCAAAATGTATTCAGAATTGATAATTTAAGCTGCTGTTTTTTTTTTGCTGTGTACAGGTGTTGCACCTCTGTGCATTTTCTACTAAATTTATCATAGGAAGTGCACTTAGGAATTGTTCGGATTGGTACTTACTACTGATTTTCATGACCGTACAACCCGCCACAAACTGAAGTTCCATTCCAACCATCTGGATAAGTGGCGATCCTCCAACGTTTTTCAAGGAACTTTCTTCCACGCACAACTACACTTTAGAATCAACTTTCAGCAGCAGTATTTCCGAACCGACACGACATAATAACCTTCAAGAAAAGAGCATATTCCTTTTTAAAAGGCCGGCAGCACACCTGCAATGCCGTTGGTGTTCCGGCTGATCATGGGCGGTAGTCCTTACCATTAAGTGAGCTGCATGCTCGCACAGCCTTCTCGGTTATAGAAAAAAAATTATCGTTTATTAATATCCTTATTCACGACTAATATTGCTGTTTTTTTTTATTTAATAATAAATTAATGTTTTATTTTCAACATTAAAATAACTATTAATATTTTTTTAAATAATTATAAGTTATCGTTTATTTATTTATTCATTAGTACATATATGTGTACATGGCGGACTTAATGCTAAAAGCATTCTCTCCCAGTCAACCATAGGGAAGTGTCAGAATACTCGAATGCGGTACTAGTAATTACTGATACACATACACTTTAAGAAAGTAAAGGGAACAGGAAATGTAATAGATTTAAGATAGAATATTAGTACGTATATTTGTAGTGAAAGTAATATTTATTTCGACAGAACATTAACTAAACAAGTTGCTAGGTAACGCACAGATAAAGGAGAGCACTATCATTGTTAGATAAAGATCTCTTCTTAACAATACATACTAAAATTACATATATAAACGAATAAATATATATGAATAACAAATATACTTACTTATATATGACATATACTTTATTATCCACGAAATTGAGAATAATATAAAGTACTATATATGTAGTATATAAAGTTATCTTTTCATTTACAAAACAGTATGTACATTTGCATTAATTTATGAAACTGCGCTGCCTGAATTGAATGTACACTGTAACAGCCAGTATAATGAAACAAAACAGTAGTTGATCAGATGCACGAACCGACAAACGCTTTGACTGGTCCGCTGTGAAATTGTACCATTATATAGTGTAATCACAAATTGAGAAACATATATAAAGCCGCGGGATTCGGGCGGCGGCTTTGTCCGCGGGATTTAGAATAAAAGTATCCCGTATGTTAGTCTAGGATATGGTACACTTCTGTATCGAACATTACAATCTGAATTTTAATCTTTTACCAGAGGTAGACTTTGTACGAAAGTCGTTTGCTTGGGCACCACTGCCCCATTCGTGTTTCTACCGTAAAGAAGTTCTGTTTGCATGGCTGTGTTTCGGTTTGAAGGGTGGGATATGGCGTGAATTTACAGGGTACAGAGGAATAACACCCGAGTCCTCAGGAATGGCAATGCATGGGGGGTATCATGGGCGAAACAGTACACTCTGTTATGTCCATGGTACTGTTTATGTCTATAGGCGACGGTTACCACTTTCCATTAGGTGGGCTATCAGCTTATTTCGCCCATGATACCCCCCATGCGTTGCTATTCCTGAGGACACAAGTGTTATTCCTCTGTACCCAGTAAATTCGCGCTATATCCCACCCTTCAAACCGAAACACAGCCATGCAAACACAACTGCTTCACGGTTGAAGCACGAGTGGGACAGAGGTACCCAAGCAAACGACTTTCGTACAAAGTCTACCTCTGGTAATTCATATTGTAAATAGTAGATATTATATAGTTATGTTACATAATATATTCTATAATTTATAATTATTATCGCCTGCCAAGCATGGCACCTACTGGCAAAAACCCCCAAGGGGCAGGTTTATGTTCAGCAATCACTGATATGATGAGGATGAAATGTGAATACATGTTATATGAATACCTCTCCTTACATCCTTTTTCTCTGCCAATACTAATGAATGGTTGATACGTACGGTGAAAACGGTATGAAATAGAGTAAACCAAAGCTAGCTAATTATTGGAAAATGCCGGCAGAGCGCGCAGCGGATTATTCATAATTAGCCCCTGGAATTAATATTCCTAGGTTAGGAGTTTGCGATACTACAAATGGAATACTATATTTGTAAATAAGTAGACAGTATATAATTTACTACAGATAATTAAAACCATTCCGTTCCTTTTAATGACAAGTGTATTAGGATCTAAGACGTACGTGCCAAATTCATATTTGTATACTTTATGTCTAAGATCTCTTAATTATCCGCTGGAGTTGTATTATCTTTTTTTATAAGGCATTACCTTAAAAAGAAGTATCACAGAGCGTTACCTATAGTAACGCTCTGTGATACTTCTTTTTCAGGTAATCACTATATGAGTAATTAACCTTTTTTTATGCTTAGAATGGCAAAGAATAACAATAACAGTATACTGTTTCGCCCATGATACCCCCCATGCGTTGCCATTACTGAGGACTCATGTGTTATTCCTCTGTACCCTATAAATTTTCTGCCATATACCACCCTTCATACCGAAACACAGCCATGCAAACAACGGCTTCAATGTAGAAACACGGTTGGGAGAAAGGTGTACAAGCAAACGACTTTTGTACAAAGTTTCCCTCTGGTAACAACAAAGTCTGGTAATAACAAAGTCAAAATATACTGTTAATATGTTGTAAGTTCATATTGAGAATTTAAAGATATCATCTACTTAATGCCTCACCCTCCTCGGAGCCCGCAAATGGGTATGTCATATTGGCACCAGGATCTTTCCAAACAGAGTTAGGAGCAGGAAGTTGGCGGAAAGAAGATAAAAAAACGTCGCTACAAAAACATCTTAAAATTCCTACCATTGTTAGGTATTGACAAAGAATTTTAATAAAGGGCTAGCACAAAAGATCATGGAAAGGTCGCAGCGTCACAGGTCTTTCTGCTTGAAAAATCCGTTTTTCAATAATAATAATAATATCTATGTTGTAATAGGTAATAAGTAAAGAAAGCACATGAATGGTAAAGAAAAATTAAAATACGACATCGTAACCTTCAAGAAAGAGTATATTTCTTTTTAAAAAGCCAGCAACACACCTGCAATTCCTCCGGTGTTGCGGCTGCTCAAGGGCGGCGGTAGTCACTTACTACTAAGTGAACCGCATGTTCGTTTACCCTATTTGTTATTTAAATATCCAATACCATTTCTAGTGACTGTCGTAGCAAGATTATACTAATCTCCCTCTTATGGTTAATTTATCAGAGCAATCAAAATACTTGATATATAAAAATCCCATGTTCATGCTAACCTTCGAAACAGCGAAGCCGGTTTTATTGAAATTCTTTTAAATACGTATTGTTTCCAATTTAAGAAATAAAATAGTTTTATACAGGCAAGATAAAATGAACCTGGTAGGTGGCGGTAAGGGCCAAAATAATGTTGATCGGGTCAACTCAAATTTTATACTACCTATATTTTTCTGAACATTTTGCAAAAGTTCATATTACTGGTTAGTTGATTAGAATTATTTTGTTTAAGTACAATATATGTGCGACTACCAACACTCGAAAGTTGACTACTATTATTATTAATAGAAGTTCTAAAACCTACTGCATTAGCCATCAGTCTCTGACCGCCATTCCGCCCACGCGTGGTTTGTTCTAACGAGACATCTTCAAGGAAATTAATTGATCGCTGCTCAGAGACTAATGTTGACCGTTCAGCGTTCAAATTGCGAATGACTCATCATAGCATTCTATTTTTTTATTATCTGTATTGTTTGTGTCATCATAAAAAAAATTATCAACCCAAGAGTGCCCACATTCTATACTAAAAATACATAAATGCATGGGCAAAAACCGTTTATAGGAAAAACTTTGGAACTCAATAAAATAAAGAAACTCGCTGTTGGTGTCGTTAAGCGGCGAAGTTGCGAGGACCGGCTCGTAGAACTTTCGGTTTAATCTTCTATTACTCCGGATCAATTATGGGCAGGAAAAAAAAATGGTAGGACAACGAGCGAAAATAATGGAACGTTTATTATTTTACAATTCACCGTTTGTGTTGTGTGACTTCTTGGTGGGACTTTATTATCTTATATATATATAAATTACGTGTCATGTTGTTTGTCCGCGATTGATTCTTAAGCTACTGAACCGATTTTAAATTTGATTTGCACACCGTGTGCAGTTTGATCCAACTTGAAAGATACGATAGTTTACATCTCAATTTATGGTCGCAATATTATTTTATTGCAAATTATTTATGCTTCAACTTCAAATGACATTGCTTTACGATATATTCACTTATTTTGTTTCACTAAATCATCTAATCAATCTCTTCTCTTACCCTGTTTGAGATCAGTTTTGTTCCTCTCTCTCTCTCTCTCTATTAAAATGTTTTTACTATTTTACACAGGCGACCAGTTTTAAAACTTCATCTACATGCGTATTTATAAAAAAACACAATGAACATTTTGGCAAAGATTATTGGAACAAAGTGTATACGTAACATTTTGAATGGCATTACTCGTAATTGGTTTATTATATTTTTATTTCAATATCTGAGATCAAATATCATATTTCCGAACATAGTTTTACTTATGTATTTTGGACAAATGTGATATTTTGGACGAAATTTTGGAACTAATAACATCAACATTCGACCAAGCATCCGTATTAACTTTATATGTTTATTTCGTTTTATTGTTATTGCACTATATGTTCAACTATATCGCCTGTAAGATTGGTCCAATCTACAACATTTTGAATTACAATAACGATGCTACTGCTTGTATAGGAGTGGCTTCCTCTGGTGTCAATGACTTTACAAAACTTTCGAAGCATATGGCAAGTGACAATCACTTTTAATGTACTAAATGTAAATTAAAAAATTCAGTGGTTCAGATTCGATTTTGCAATCTACACATTGCAATCAAAATGGGAACTGTCACCAATAAATTCAAAAGTTCTGCAGATTATTTAAGCTGAAATATCAGAAAAGTAAAACAGAATTGAGTGATTTCATAACTCATCCAAGAGTCAATACCAGGACTACAACTCAATACTCACAGACAGAAGAAACGTGGTCAAAACTACGAGAAACAACTAGTAAAATACATTTTATTAATTTCATTTTATGTTTAATCGCTTCTGTCATTACCTTGGACAGCAATATAAACTGTGTCCCGAGCATCGCGTCGCATCGTTCCCTTTACAACCGGCAGTTAGCACCTGCTATTATCCCAACTGTCCCCAAATGGCCTGAGTCGACGACTCGTCGGCCCACCATGTAATCGTTTCAACCTGCTCAATGTTATAAGGAAATATTTAAAACTCGTGTATTGTATAACCCATGTTCTGGTTCATCTAAATTTTTTATTGTTACGCAAATTTTACGCCAATTCTTAACTGATTATGATCATTGTTATTATACTGTACAGAATTTACTCCCATATTGTTGATTCCATTTTAATTTGGTCACAGTTAAAGTTGCCATTTTCTTTGCAGAAAATCTTGTTTGTTATGTAACACCTACTTGTAAACATCATTCCGCATTTCAAAATTCAAATACATAATTTAGATCATCTACTTAATATTACTAAGCCACCTTATACGACATGACGATTTTAAGAGCATAGTAGAAGGAAAGAGAGGGCAAAAGAGGAAGAGGAAGACCGAGGATTAACTACATGGAACAGATAAAGGAAACACTAGGTGTCATCTCGTATAGGGAGATAAAGGATATGGCCTGGGATAGAGCTGGCTGGAGGAAGATGCATGAATTAGTTGCACCGACAAGAGGAAACTCTTAAATGAAAAAAAAAGACTAAATATTTCGTCGAAGAACTAAGATTACTCAATATTTATTATGTTATTCAAATTTCGACTTGTCTAAAAATTACTTCTAATTTTTTTGTAGATAAACATATTTTTCTCAGACTTTTAAGTAAACTTATACATATTTAATTTGTCTGTGTGGTCCCGGCATAGAATAGGCCACCCCTTCCTTTCCCGTAGGTTTCTTAAGAGTTGACTAAAGGAGGGCGAAGAATGAGCAACAGCGTCCCTCTTAAAATATCTCTAAAACCTAACTGCGATTGTCAATTCGCCTGCCAAGCATAACAACTACTGGCGAAACTCCCCCAAGTAGAGGCTTATGTGGACAGTTTAAGACTGATATAATGACGATGATGATACGTATTTAAAACAATCTACATCTTTGCAAGACTATCAAAATGTACTTGTATGATGCGAATAACATTTTACGGGCATTCGTGTTGTACATGATCTGAGCTGTGATATCCGTCCCGACAGTGATTAATAGAGTCCGCGCCGTCTGAGTCTGAACCGTTTATATTAATAGTTATAATATCTGAATCAGGTATATATTAATAATATTTACTCTTCGAGACGTGATCGTAGCTCTTGGATTAAATAGAAGCCTTTGATGTTGAGAACAATAATTCTAAATCAGTCGTAGGTTTCGTACCTTCGAATATTTCTTGTTCTGTTACTTTCTCTAGAGCATAAGAAAAACCTCCGAAAACCTCCTTACCTCCTATCTACAGTCAATGAAAATAAGAGAGAAAGAAAAAGAGGTTATTTATTTATTTAACACTTTAGTGCGACTTGTTGAATAATTTTCAGGAAGTGTAAGTACAAAAGACGGTCTTATTGCTAAGCAATCTCTTCTTGACAACCTAGTTTATTGGTAATATTATTATATTACGTAATGCACTCTAATTAATATTTTGTAACAATATTTTATTTCAAACTGCTGGAGTTCTAAATCTCAAATCAGATTTTTTATGCTATTTAGAATATCAAACAAGCTAACGGCCCACCTTGGCCCCGTACAGAATAGACCATCCTTTCCTCTCCCGTGGGTATCGTAAGAGACGACTAAGGGAACCTAATGGTCGAAGGATAGGTAGGGGCATCCCTGTTAAAATATTACCAATTGACAACCCCCAGCCAAGCAAGTGGCAACTATAAGCAAAACCCCCTTATTGGGGAGACCAATATTCAGCAGTAGCTGTCTAATGCAAAATAATAATAAATTAACGGATGATATAAAATGAATGAATGAATGAGTATACTTTATTAGCATTATACAATATAGGAAATAAACAAGACAATTTACAAACACGACGATACAATTGTATAAGTACAGTAAGGCGGTCTTATTGCTGAGAGCAATCTTTTCAAGACAACCTTAGGGTAATGGACTAATTGTTGTACAAGTAGGTATGATAGTGCTGTATAATTAAAAAAGCATCTTTTGCAAATTAAAAATATATGAAAATTATATACATATATACACACACACACACACACACATATATATATATATATATATATATATATATATATATATATATCAATACATATACATATCAATCAAACAAAATTATATAATCCCATGCATATATGTTAAATATATACCTAATAATATTAATAATAAAGGTGTTATGTCTCTGTAATTTCATCACCATTACCATCTTTCAAACCGAAATATAGCCATGCAAACACAACTGCTTTACGACATAAAAATGAATGGGACAGAGGAATCCAAGCAGACTATTTTTGAACAAAGTCTCTCTCTGGTAATATTTCAAATTAAACCTAAGCTGTGCGTGTATGATTGTATTTCAGAATAAAGGATGAGATATGGTGGAGGTATAACGTCATGATGTTCAGGAATGGTAGGGGCACATTATGTGCACTTATATGGTTGTTTTATGTTTCATCTTATTGGCTATATAATGGGCAACGATTACTACTTTTCATCAAGTGTGAAGTCGGATTTGCCTTTTTACCAGAGACTTTGTACAAAAGTCGATTGCTTGGAGTACCTCTGTCCCATTCGTGTTTCAACCGTGAAGCAGTTGTGTTTGCATGGCTGTGTTTCGGTTTGAAGGACGTGATATGGCGTGAATTTACTGGATACAGACGAATAATACCTGAATCCTCAGGAATGGCAACGCATGGGGGATATCATAGGCGAAACTGTACGAGGTCTGTCCGGAAAGTTCGTATAAAAGTGTTCTGGAATGCGAGAAAGAGGAGTGGGGAGGCCAGGTAAGCGCAGGACCCCTTCCTTATGTCCCTAACAATGCTTCAGTTCTGGTCTGACCGCCGTGCGGTGCGAACTGGCTTGTCACGCCATCTGTGAAGTTACCTCTTAACGAAACCCCGTCGGCATGGAGCCCGCTTCCGTTGAAGAGCAGCGCGTCGTAATCAAGTTTCTCTCGAAACTCGGCAAGAATGGCCGTGAAATTTTTGCCGATCTAATTCGATAAGACATCCGGGGAACCACGAACAAAAAAATCAAGAAAATCCCGCTCAAATGTCAAGACAATGTTGATTGTTTTTTTCGATGTTCGGGGGATTGTCCATCAAGAATTCGTCCCTCCAGGCCAGACAGTTGATGGAAAATTCTACGTCGATGTGCTCAGACGCCTCAAAGCTCGTGTGGCACGAGTTCGTCCAGAATTGGCGCGAGAGGGGCGTTGGATTCTTCACCACGACAATGCCCCTGCCCACACCTCTCTTGTTGTCCGTGAGTTTTTGAGTAAAAATTCCATTACGGTGACCGAACACCCCCTATTCGCCGGATTTGGCCCCGTGTGACTTCTTCTTGTTCCCAAAAACCAAATTGGTACTTCGGGGGCGGCATTTGGGGGACATAAATGAGATAAAAAAAGCTACGACGGGGCAGCTGAGAAACCTACAACCAGAGGACTTTCAAGGAGCCTTCTCACAGTGGAAACGGCGTTGGCACAAGTGCATTATGTCACAGGGGGAGTACTTTGAAGGGGATAAAATTGATTTACCTGAATAATGTTAAATAAAATTTTTAAAAAACTTTTATACGTACTTTCCGGACAAACCTCGTATACTCTGTTATGTCCATAGTACTGCTCATGTCTATAGGCGACGGTTACCACTTTCCATCAGGTGGACCGTCAGCTTGTTTGACATTCTAAGTTGTATAAAAAAAAGTTGCATAAAAAATTCTAAAGCTGAAATCCCATGAACTGAATTTCATTTAGCTGGACCAAACCGTGATATGAATTAACTTGATGCATTCAAAACGTACAGCGACTCGGCGGTGAAACATTCTTCGGGCTGCCCTTCTAGACAAATGGCAAGAGAATATATAACTATATATATTTTTAGTGTACCACATGAGAAACAATAAGACTGTGGCTGGATGTAGCTGTCTTATTCTATCTCGTGTTCGCTAACGTATGTAATAATAGTTTTGTTTGCCACTTGTTTAGCTCGCTGGCCATGTTTACTGCGAGGATGATAAAGGAGCTCGCCTTATGGTAAGCGGTTACCGTATTCAAATATGTGAAACGGCTTACAGTCTTAAGTCCAGACCAAGGAGCCTCAACTTCATGGACTGAATTGTTACTACACACAAGTTTTTTTCATAATGGATGAGAATGGAATGGTAACTTCGCCTGCGCTATCGGTATACTGGTAGTGCATCAATGAAAGATGATAGGTGAGGATTAAAGCAGGTCAGTTAGAATTCCACGAAAATTAACCACGATGGTTTCCAAGAGGATCCGCATGGAGGTCAACCTATCTATGGATATGATACCGATGCTATCAATGGGGCTGTTAAACCCCACTACTAACAATCCCTTTCCCCTCCAACACACATAGTTTCTATTACCGTCTGTACGTACTAATGAAAACTGCAATAAAAACATATTCGTCATGAATAAAATCACGTCTACACTGCGTGCGTATCGCGTGAGATGAACAAATAAATTTTAATTAAAACATACACGTTTGACAGCACTCCGACTCTGTATCGACAATGACAAACGAGCCCCCGTCCCCGCCCCCCCTGCAGCCCGCAGCCCGCCCTCTGTACCCGTTACTAGCCGAGTAATATACGATAATGAAATCTGCCATTTAATTGGTGCACTACAATTTGTAACATCCTTTTTAATATGTATATTTGAGTACGCTGCGTTGGTTCCAGCATGTGGAAGGAATTACGAATAAATATACGAGTACATAGAACGATACAAATGGGAATACAACGCGAAAGAATAAAAGTGTTTACAGGTGGTTTAAACTAAGCTATAATGATCAGGGTCAGTATCAGATCTCATCTGTACCGTCTCGTAGTATATCTATCCTAGATATATATATATATATATATATATATATATATATATATATATATATATAAATATATAAATAAATATATAAATTCTCGTGTCACGGTGTTCTCCTCCGAAACGGCTTTACCGAATTTTATGAAATTTTGTATGCATATTGGGTAGGTCTGAGAATCGGCCAACATCTATTTTTCATACCCCTCAATGATAAGGGTGACCCTCCCCAAAAAAATTTTTTTTTTATTTTTTTGACAATTTTTTCCATTTTATTATGATTTAGCATTGAAAAATACATACAACTTCAAATTTTCGCCGTTTTACGATCAACCCCTGTCTTTTAATCGCGATTTTTATATTTCGCAATAAGTGGTAAAACAACGTTTACAGGGTCAGCTATATATATATAAACTGTAAAACTAATCTGTAAGTATATCCTTTTAGATAAAAAAAAAAAGAATTTTCCAAATCGATTTACAACTTACCTCATAGGTAATAAACAAAAAACGTATTCAAGTAAATATAAGTAAATTCATTACATTCCTTCTTTTTGAAGTCGATTGAAATTAAATTTTAAAATCTCAATATTTTTATGGTGCCTTAGTAGGTACGGCGCCATAGCACCTAGACGACACAAGCCTTGTAATTAACATCACGTTTGATCTTTCATTACAAGTCTCCTTGAGATCTCTGCCAATCCGTTGTCGCGGCTCCCTTATTAAATTTAATTTGTCTGTAGCTTGTAAACATGGTAACAATAATTTACTACCTATTGACTGTGACTTCATCTGCCATTATCGTGAGAATTTACTTAGTCCAAAATTGACACCTAAAATTTAATATACTAAACTTCTAAATATAGATGAGCTACTTCGCAACTCGTCTCGTTCACTTCGGGAACTCGTTTATGATTTACTCTCGTAGGGTTGTCTTTTTCAAAAATTATCCATCGGTGAACGGCTCCAAATGTAAAAGTGCTTTTTTTTTTGTTTGTTGACGTACCTTAGTAGTATTTTAAATAGAGAAGTATATAAGTTGCTTTTTATTTCGTTCAACCAACGTATTGTCACCACATAAACGAAGTTGTGGACAAAAATTTATGCTAATCACAAATTGTACTTTTCTACCAGTTAAGCTTTGGTATAACCAAAGCTTAACTGGTACAAATGTTCAAAATAAAAATCGGTAAAAAAACTTTTAAGTTAAACGGTTTTATTTTATGTGCACTGAAAACTACAAAATAAATAAATAGTTACTTACCTATCAACCTACGTAGGTGATCTCGGTCATTAATATCTCTGATGGTAGTGGTTGTCATAACATGCACCATGTCAGCGGCCGAAAGGCAGTTCATGAGAGAACACTAACACCAGGGTTTGCATGGTAGGTAAACTAAGCAGCCCACACTATAACAAGTAGGTATTTTGACCTTCTAGTTCAGAAATATTTTAGTACTAGGCAGAATAGCTTTTAGGCATATTAGACTAAAATAAAAACGTGGGGCCCATTAACTATTTCTGTATTACTTTCTACTATACTAAGTGTGGATTGCATCGACTTATTATAATCGTCATCATCATCATCCTAGCGGTTTATCCCGGTCGCATCCGAAACCTCATAGCTCCGGAGTCCAGGGTCCGCTGAATCGACTTACTATAATCGTAACTGGAGGTTTTGACCATCAATAACCAGCCGTTACGGCTTCACCAGCGAACGCCGAACTCATGATCTACCAAAGTATAAGATATGCTCTGCTATAGGTATGATTTCAGAGGGGCCCCACGTTTTTATTTTAGTCTAATATGCCTAAAAGCTATTCTGCCTAGTACTAAAATATTTCTGAACTAGAAGGTCAAAATACCTACTTGTTATAGTGTGGGCTGCTTAGTTTACCTACCAAGCAAACCCTGGTGTTAGTGTTCTCTCATGAACTGCCTTTCGGCCGCTGACATGGTGCATGTTATGACAACCACTACCATCAGAGATATTAATGACCGAGATCACCTACGTAGGTTGATAGGTAAGTAACTATTTATTTATTTTGTAGTTTTCAGTGCACATAAAATAAAACCGTTTAACTTAAAAGTTTTTTTACCGATTTTTATTTTCTTGTTTTTAGTATTTAGTGAAATTGTTTACCGAATATTCCTCATTCTATTTAATTCATTCAGTGCATCATTATTACATGGTTTCTTACCTGATAATTTAGTACAATCTAATTCCTCAATACATAGCCCTTCCAGAGACTTGACTCGACTTAGAGCCACGTATGCTTGTCCTTCCTCAAACCATTTTGAGCCCAAATATACTACTGTATGGTCGACGGTGCTGCCCTGCATTTTATAGACGGTGAATGCTCATGACAAAACTAAGGGTAACATCCTTTTTTCAGCCGTACCATAATTGAATTTTGCTGGAAACTGTATGGCTTTCGGGTAAATAACGTGCATGCCGTCTGTGCCAAAGTCAATTAAAACTGATGATATATCTGTTTCGTACATTTGGGTTCGACGGAACTGAGGCCAAAAAATTTCTGTAATGTGGCCTATAGCGTCATTTACCAATCCTTTTGTAACGTCAATGTTGGACTGCAACATTACTTTTGCACCTACAAATATTTCAAGTACTGATGGTAAGCCTCCAGTCTTATTTATATTTGTTGGTATTTTTTGTTTATTGTTACCATGTTGTTCCCACGATTAAGGGGCATTTTGACGGTCGACCCCCCCCCCCCATCGCAGTCCAGTAAAGGGGCAAGGCTTAATATACAACAAGATGCGCCCAATCTTGAGGGGGAAGCGCTTACGACATTACATTTTTATCCACCCTAATGCCATACAGTCCTCGGCACGTTTTAACCTATTACCTTAACTTGGGTGGTATAACTACCGCTTACTAACGAGGTATCTAATTACCTATTTTTTTTTATCTGCCCCTCTAACGTCACACAATCTTAGACGCAACTGTTCTCGATACGACGAATCATGCCCCCACATAATACGCCATTTTGTAACAGCGTCCATCTTGAATTTGAAATTTTGACATAATGACAGTATTCTGCAGTGTAGTCCTATTATTTGATACCCATATTGTGGTGGTTGTGGAAAAATATGTACCTAGTCCGCCATATTGGAACGGCGTCCATCTTGAATTTTAAATTTTGACATAATCATCGTATTTTACTAGTGTAGCCCTTTCATTTGATACCCATATTGCGGGGGTTGAGGAAAAATATGTAATCCGCCATTTTGTATCGGCGGCCATCTTAGATTTATAATGTTATTGATTTTATTATATTGTATTGTCATCTAAATTAAATGTGTGTACCAAATTTCAGATCAATCTGACAACGGGAAGGTGCTTAAATTCCAATTTCTAATTTTGACCCAAATAAATAAATACCGTACAGGTCGAGCTAAATAAAACCGTTTAAATATATATTTTTCTTAAGTTTACTCCTACTTTAACGTTTAGTTTAGAAACTAAACATAAAAATTTTATTGATTTTATCTCTGTATATATTATATATAATAAGTACAAAAATTGGGTTAATATTATAACAATAATAAACGTAATATTTTACAAAGCGACATCTACATTCAATAGAATACAACAAATCTAGTGAAATTTCTCGCCACTGCAATACGAGTACAAATAGATAGATGGCCATATTCAGTAGCATACAAACAAATTCAAAATTATAAAGAAAAATGTCTGAATAAGACATTTGTCTTCATAATTTGAAATTATGTTTTTTGTCCTAAATTATAAACATTAAAAAAAATTACTAAATTCGTCCAGCTAATAAAATACTTAAATTACACATACATAACACACATCCACCTCGATGATTTTTGGTATGCTTGTTTTTCAACTTGGTTTAAATGCTTAAAATAAATATATAATGAATAATATATAACAACAGTATATATAATAAATAATATTTTTTATAACTACTTTCTATCTATACCAGAAAGTATTTTAACAATTGCCAAAGTAAACTATTATTTCTGAAGTATCCCAATTTTACATTCATACACCATAAAATATATAAAATTTATGCCATCTATCATTCACTACTAGATGCAGAAGAGTATTTTTCCGGTATTATCGAGATGAATATTACCGGGTGCTAAAAATTTATACTGTGACATCTCGTAAAGTGCGTTCACAAAATAAAACCCAAATTTCCCAGTACCATCTATACAGCTTTTCCGTAGATTACACATCCGATTCTGAATTTGTGCTTATTGCAATTATACTCAGGTTTCTAAATGTCGTTGCTTTGTAATAGATGGCAGCACTTATATTTTTATATAGCAAACAAATGATGGAAAAATGATAATAGTAACTTAACCGTCACCTATAGATAGCACTATAGATATTTCATCATCTCGTTTTTATCATAAGCTATACATGCTTTTTTTTTAATAACTATTACTATTATAGAGTTTGTTACATAATTTATTTCATCCTAAAAAACTTTTTTAAGGCAAAGAAGCATGTAACTCATCTGATTCCAGGAGGAATTGCAGGTGTGGTGCATTTTCTTTTATTGTTATTATATGAAATAAGTGCCTTGAAAAACACAAGATGGAAGACCGCTGCTCACCACAGGTTTGAGATGGAATGGACGATGAGTTTATGGTGAGTTGGCCGATGACGAAATTCAGCAGTTAATATCAAATAAAACAATTTCTCAGAACACTTTTAATGATACAACTGATAAAAGATGCACAGAAATACAACGACACCACGCAGTTTCAGTTGTTTTAATTAATCCGTTATTGATTTATGAGAATTTTACTTTCTGGTAGAATACCAGAGGGAGACTGTCTTTTGCTTGGACACCTCTGTCTCGTTCGTGTTTCTATCGTGAAGCAGTTGTGTTTGCATGGCTGTGTTTCGATTTGAAGGGTGGGATATGGCGTGAATTTACAGGGTACAAAGGAATAACACCCGAGTCCTCAGGAATGGCAACGCATAGGGGGTATCATGGGTGAAACGGTATACTCTGCTATTTCCATGGTACTGCTCATGTCTATAGACGACGGTTCCCACTTTCAATCAGGTGGGTCGTCAACTTGTTTGCCTAATGCCTTTTCCTTGTTTTTCTAAGTTGCATAAAAAACTTCTATGTTAAATCCACAATAATTTTGTTAAAATGAAACGAATTAATCTATACTTATAATTTATTCAATATATTATTAATATATTAATATTATTATAAATATATTAATATTACTATTTCGAGGGCTTAACGTCTTCAAATTTTATAGTGTTATCACTGTATAATTAGTGATAAGAAGTTGTTATTTTTCCATTCATACCCTAATAGTCTTCCACGCAAAACCACGCTGTGGAATAAACTTCCAGCAGCAGTATTTCCAAACGGATACGACATCCTAATTTTCAATGAAAGATCATATTCCTTTTTAAAAAGCCAGTACTCGTTTCGTTTCGTTTGCCCCTAGTTTTATAAAAAATAATGGATCACATTGAACAAACGTACCCAAAATAAGTAGCTGCATTACCTTTATGGATTGCTAAACTTTTTAAATTGGATATAACTTAAAGATTTATTCATGTAGAATATTTATACTGCTAATATACATTTTTTTATTAGGCATAGAATGAAGCAAATGTAGCAATATATAATATAAAGCGAAATATTTAGGAACCTCAAATTATTCTTTCATAATAAAAACTACAAGAGTGTCCTACATACTCAACATTATTACGATCTTCCTGTGAGATGAGCGTGTAGCTCCCAGCTATTCCTGCAATCCCAGTCTCCACCTGTTTGGTATGTGCTTTTTAATTTGCATGCCCGCTGGAGCACTATTCGAGGACCCTTACGCGTAGTGGCTCGAGCCCGCGTTGCTATTTTATGGTCGGCTTGTGTTACTATTTTTAGTTGCATCTTGCTTTTCATTAGTTTTAAAGGATCTATCCTAAGTAAAACTCATACAATACAAGTACATAGAAATGTTAAGATTTTTTTTTTAATGTTTAAAAATGGAATGGGAACTCCACCTGCGCTATCGACACCAGTGAGGGATGATAGATAAGGATGAAAGCAGGTCAGTTGACAAATTCAGCAAGAATTAACCACGATGGTTTCCAGGGAGAACCGTGTGAAGGTCGACCCTATAGGATGTATTGTTAGCAATGGGACTGTTAGATTCGATTACTAACAAACATTAAGTTCAGTATTTCAAAAACAGAACCCTACCGAAACTACCGGAATGATTAAGTTAAAATTTGATTAACATATGTAAGTCACTGATCCAAAAACTAATCTGTAACGTAAATAAACGAATTTTAAAGATGAGAGGCACTTTTAGGGTATAAAATAGTTTATTTTTTATTTTTATACAAAATATAAGTATCGTAATTAGTGGGAAATCTGGAGCCTAAACTAAGTCGTAACTTGTATCTTAGACACCAGGCCCCCCCAATAAAGTAGTGATCATTCAAAAGTAAAATGTGTGTGAGTGTGTGTGTGTGTGTGTGTGTGTGTGTGTGTGCGTATACGTGTCTTTTAATAAAAAAAAAGTTTTGTAAAGTACATATCAAATGAATGTGCTTGTTCTGAGAATCTCACATCAATATTTGAGATATATAGATAAATAAAATATGAAAGGTGGTGGCTAGCTACTATTGTTGTAAGGTGAGCATGGACATCATTAGTCTTAAAAATACTTTAAAAATAAAATCTTACAATAAAAAAATAGACTCTTGTAATTCTATCAACAGATACTAAAAAAAAACATACACGTAGAAGCTGTAAATCATTAACTTATGTATTATTTTTAATATAAAAAAACTCAACTTATATAACTCCATATTTATACATTAGACTATAATATAATGAAATGAGGCTAATGAATCTCGGAGCAATGGTATGGCAGTGTCTGCTACATCGGTCCCACTGCGCCGTAATACGATTCGTCCCGGAGCAAAGACTCCGCGGAATTCAATTATACTGTGCTTGGAGTCAGACCTGCTCGCTGCCAGTACTGGAGACGCCCGCCCATTATTTGTTGTGGCACTCACAACTGTTCAATTTGTTCACAATGCTGATGAAATTTGAATTCGGCGAATTGCCGAGTTATGACGCTCGCGAGCTGCTTCGTTACACGCTTTATTGGATGCACATAGCCACATTATGTTACGCGCTTTTGACTTCATTCGTTCTAAAGGCTTCTATTATTGGAATATCAAACAACCTATTTAGTTATATTATTATATGTATCACATCTCCCATATTTAGAACTAACAAAATCTTTCATCGTGCCTTCCACCAAATTGTTTATAATTACTCCTCTCCATCCAAAGGTTGCCTGCAAGAGATCGCTCATAGCGATAAGGTCGCCCATTGTTTTTTCATTGTGATTATTTCTTGTAATTATTTATATTTATAATAAGTTTACTATTGTAATCTTTTGGTGGAAACAATAAAGAGTATCTATTTATAAAAAATATGAGAAAATAAAATTAAAATATTCGAGAGATATATCATAGTGAGTATAGCCGTTATTTTATGTGCATTTATTTGTTTACAGGACAATCAGGGCTATACTAGTGTAAATAGGAATAGTCTAGGATTACAAACTAAGCCAACAATAGGTTTTATACAAATAGTAACAAAATAGATTAAAGGCACTGCACATAGAGCAACAGAAGAAAAAAAATTAATGAATGAACAAGTAAAACTAAATATGTATGTGTATGTATGTATGTATGTTATGTATATATTTAATTGTGTATATATTATATATGTATGTATGTATGTATGTATATATATATGTTTGTATATGATAATATTTATATAATAGTGCGCCACCTACTCTTTGTCTTTTTCTCAATGTCCTCTACCCAAAGGTTGTCTGGAAGAGATTGCTTAGCGATAAGGCCGCCTTTTGTATCACTTCTCATTAATATTTACTGTATTTGTTATTTCTCTTGTTACTTGGTGCAATAAAGTGTAAATAAATAAATATAAATACTTGACTAAAATGTTGCCTCTCATCAATACATTCTCGAACTGTCTATAAATCAAAAAAATACTTACTCAGTTTGCCTCTCGCTAATGTTATTATTGTATAGCTCACTTATTGTTTTTGGAAGAGTACAAAAACAACAATAGCTACCTCTAAAGACTAGTAGAGACCAGTGTTCATAGCTAGTAGAAACAAACTCTTAAGCTATCTGAACTATAAAAAAAAATCCGAATAGTTGTGAGCACATTGCTCACAAAATTCAGTTCCTTATTTTCCAGCGAAATACTATAATTTCCCATCGAAGTAAAAGCTGTAAATGTCATAGACAGGATAGCTGCCTGCAAGTCATTTAGAACGTTAAGCTTGGCATTTTGAATAGTCAAAAGTAACTTACACTGAATTCGACAGTTAATACGTGAAGAACAAAGCCACGGTATAAGGACTTAAAGTATGTTAATTCGCCGAAATTGACGAAATAAGAATGCACTGTATCTTCCTTAATAGATGATAATGGAATGGTAACCCCGCCTGCGCTATTGGTATACGCTGGCGAGACACCAATGAGGGACGATAGGTGACGATGAAAACAGGTCAGTTAGCCCATCGTGACGAATTCCACTAGAATTAGTTCATCCTCATGTCCTACAGCCTCAATGGTCGCGTACTGAGCGGTTTCAGAGATGTTTCCTCCCACGAACACTCAGGTTGTGGAATGAGCTCCCTGCCGAGGTTTTCCCAAGAGACTACAGCATGGGGTTCTTCAAAAGGGGATTAAAGAGGTTTCTTCAGGGTCGGCAACGCACGCGTAATACCTTTGGTATTGCAGGTATTCATAGGCTACGGTAACCACTTACCATCAGGTGGGCCGTATGCTTGTTTGCCAGTTCAGTGGTATAAAGAAAAATTAACCACTATTGTTTCCAGGGGGAACCGCGTGGAGATCGACCTGTTAAGGTGTATTGCTAGCAATGGGTCAATTAGACCCCATTACTGATAATCCTTCCCCCCAAATGCACTGTATCGTAACTTCTTTTCATTCCTAAGATGCCGTAAAAGGCAATTAAATAAACAAAGCTCGATAGGTACACTAGTGCAAGGAAAGAAAAACTCAAAGAAAGAATCCTACGCCAAATGACCTAGCCGGCGAGGTTAAATCCTGAAGTAGATTAAATTCTTTGTTACAGAGAGATCTATTCTCAGCTAAAGGACAGTAAAAGGTTGGTACGTTAATAATTATGTAATCTAAAACAAGTACGAATTATAAATGAAAGCTCTAACATTGGCATATATTTGAAAACAATGGACATATTATTTATATGTATATATGGGTTTATTTAAGTATGTATTAGTAACTTAAAATATACATTTATAGATTCACACTATTCTACATATGCATATGTTTATATGTATTTAAAAACGGACACAAATTCGTGCCTCCAGTCAAACTGTTTATAATTATAAAACATCCATCCAAAGGTTGACTGCAAGAGATCGCTCTTAGCGATAAGGCCACCCATTGTTTTCTCAGTGTAATATTTTCTTATTATTGTTTGTATTTATAATAAGTTTACTATTGTAATCTTATGGAGGAAACAATAAAGAGTATCTATTTATCTGTTAAGACGTATTAAACAAACTATTTAACTATAGTCAACAGTGTGTGTTCCGAGTGCATGCACGTCTTAATACGTAGCGCACTCGTAACAGCAGTCACAGCAATACACCGCGGGAAGGCGGGCGACGGCGGCAGGATGCTTGCGTCGAGCCAGCGTCGCGCTCTAATTGAATTCGTTGCAGTTCTAAAACACATGACAGCGCGCGAGCGACGAGTTTTGAGCGGAATCTAACGGAAATTTACAGAAAATTGTTTCTTTTACTACAATAACTTTTTTTTATACAACTTAGAATGGCAAACAAGCTGACGGCCCACCTGATGGAAAGTAGTAACCGTCGCCTATATACATGAGCAGTACCATGGACATAACTGAGTGTACTGTTTTGCCCATGATACCCCCCATGCGTTGCAATTCCTGAGGACTCAGGTGTTATTCCTCTGTACCCAGTAAATTCACGCCATAACTCACCCTTCAAACCGAACACAACTATGCAAACACAACTGCATCACGGTTGAAACACGAATGGGACAGAGGTACCCAAGCAATCGACTTTTGTACAAAGTCTCCCTCTGGTTTGTGTCCTTAACTATTTTGTGACGTGAACAGCTCTACCGTTATGGACATAGCAAAATATATTGTCGTGCTCAGGACATCACTAATGCTTTGCCATTCCTGAGAACTATGGTGTTTAGTATAACGTCGTAGTTTAAATACATTATTGGGACTTAATACGACACAATTGCAAGTGAATAGTATACATATCTAATATTTATTGCCGACGTTTCGACGTGGATTGCACCACGTCGTGGTCAGGGTATCTGTTGAAAGAACTGCGAGTGTACTAAAAGAAGGTATGTTTGTAAGTACTAATTGCTTACAATTGCTTCGGGTTAAGTCGCGATAGTGTAAAATATAGGTCAAAGACGCGAAAGTTTACAATTAACTAACGCCATAGTTCTCGACTAATTCAGAGATCAATTAGAGATCTCCATACACTGCAATTTATATAAGTCTTAGATCAGAGACATTTATTTCGTCTACCTTACTTGTATAGAATAAGGTGCTCATTGTAAGTTCTAGTACAGCTTCAAGTAAGTACGTATCCACCAAGTTACTCGTATCTGTGCCAGGCACGCGGTCACAAAGCCCTGTCTCTCCTGACTCGCCCCGAGCGCTCACCACTAATACCTTTGTACACTGTTTTAGTGCAGTTATTCGGTACACGCTCGCATTGAGGGTGTCGCCCGCCCTCAGTTCGCCAGCACGCCGGTCTTAAACTTTCGCAGTAACTCACGCGGAATCCACTCGAATATATTGGGCAGAATAGCGCCTGCAATTTTAGAATTTCTATATCTCTTGGTTTTACGGGCTTTTGAACCTTTTTTATTGCTAGCCTCGAAGACTCGCTCTGGATTTGATACCCAGTGTGCTTAAACATGGCCTTCACCCTGATGGTGGAGCGGTTAGACACACTCTTACGCTTTTTACAGTTGATGCTTCGATTTCCGTGCAATACAAACGTATTTATGATGTTGTATACCTTGATTAATATGTTAGGTACTTACCTAATTACCCACAGCATAAGCTCTATATTTCTAGTGTTATTTAATACTGACTTCTACCCGCGACTTCGTCCACATGACCGGGCTTTTTCACTGATCGGAAAAGAAGGAGTCTGTTATTAGTCGCATATAGTACATGTATACGAAATTTCATAGTGATTTAAACCTTCATCATATGGCGCTATAAAGGACGAGAGACGGGCAGTAGCCCAAGCTGTTACCAACCCACCTGTCTACTACTACATTTACTAGCAAAACCCATCTTATAGGGAAGACCCATGTCCAGCAGTGAACAGTTAACGGCTGAAATAATAATTAAGGTGCTGTAAGGTAAGAAACTCACTTACACAATTATAATATCAGTAAGTATTTACATATATTTAACGTAATAGATAAAATTCTAACAAAATTAGAAGTGTATGTAGCACGTTGTAGACGTAAATGAGTTTTTTATTACCGTTTTTATTACCGTAAGGTCTTTAATTTCAGATTCTCACCAAATCTCTGCACATCAGAACGTCTAACACTACAAATATGGCGGTATACTCCTATTTTTATCTCTCACTGCTACCTGACCAGCTGTGAAGGATGTACATCATATTGGAAAGATCATAATTCCCGTATTAATATTATTATAACTATTTATGCGGAAGTTTGCTCAACAATCGCCCAAAACGTGCCGGATGGAAATTAAATCTGGCATAGAGATAAACTTTCCACTGAAACAGATAAACCGTAGGCCGTTTCTATACTGTAAAGATATACTCAAACTGCTGATAGCCTGAAAATTTTATCCGTCAAAATATACCACTCAGTTTAGAATTTAAAACTTTTTTTTTTATACAACTTAGAATGGCAAACAAGCTAACGGCCCACCTAATGGAAAGTGGTAACCGTCGCCCATAGACATGAGCAGTACCATGGGCATATTAGAGTATACTGTTTCGCCCATGATACTCTCCATGCGTTGCCATTCTTGAGGACTCAGGTGTTATTCCTCTGTACCCTGTAAATACACTGCCATATCCCACCACACCACCACCCACAATAATAAGTCGCCTATTATTAAGTAAATTGTCTATTTATTATTATATTTGAAGTTAAAAACTGAGCCTACGATTTATGTTGTGTATAAAACATGGAGATCGAAATATGTAGTGTGTATCCATTCATGAACCATTCATGAACCTTTTCAACCCAAACGTAGCATAATACTCGTATGTAATTTAAAATTCCTTTTCATATTCCGCTACGCCTATCAATGATGTACAAATGTGGACTCCATTAATATAGCCGTTGACACAAAGTAATACCTGTAATATCATATATATATATATATATATATATATATATATATATATATTGGTACTAATATGTATAGTCGAAATACTAGAAGTAAATTTACAGACAGAATTAAGCTTTCTGCACATAAAGTTGTTTTCTTTAGAGGAAATTTCAGGTTTTCTACAGCAAAAATCTGGAATGATCTTCCACCTCCTTTGCGTGTTAATATATCCCAAATTACTTTAAAAAATAAACTTAATAAAGTCTTATTGGAGAAACAAATTCAAAACAGTTGAGAAACTGACGCTTCACTTTATTTTTTATTTTTTTTATGATGCTGTCATTGTGAGGTGCGATTATTTATTCAGAGTTTGTTTTTTTCAGTTTTGGTTGTAATGTTTTATGTATTTGTTGTTAAGCGTGTTGAGTCTCCCATCCGAGAAATAGGTATTGGTGACCCGCACGCATGCTAAAGATAAAGGAGTTAAGGGGCCGCCTGAAAATCAGCGCTATATAGGTACTTCTCGCTGGAGCTGTACATATATAGCAACAGCTGAGACGGCTCCTATTACCAGCAACATTAATTGTTTTTTTTTTCTTTTTTTTTGTTTTAATTGTTTATTTTCTTAATACTGGTAATAAAGGTTATCTATCTATCTATCTATCTATATTCCAAAGGATATTGCATACATTTTTCATGCGGAGTAATTTCATAGTATCAGTTAGTTCCGCTGCCAAATACATTATAGCAGCACGATCTGAATGCCAGTTGGTTCCGAGATTCATATAGAATACAAGAAATATATTGTATGTTAAATATAACACAGATACACAAGTGATGAAGTTTGTGTCCTTTCCTAGTAAGACCTATGGGGTTATTTTTGAAATTAATTCCAATAGATTGATATAAGAATTCTACACTTATACATTCTACACTTGCCACTTTACCACAGAAAAACTTTGTACAAAAGTCGTTTGCTAGGGCACCTCTGTTCCATTCGTGTTTCTACCGTGAAACAGTTATGTTTTCATGGCTGTGTTTCGGTTTGAAGGGTGGGATATGGCAGTGAATTTACGGGGTACAGAGGAATAACACCTTAGTCTTCAGGAATAGCAACTTATGGGGGGTATATTGGGGGAACCAGTATACTCTGTTATGTCCATGGTACTGCTCATGTCTATAGGCAACAGTTACCACTTTTCATCAGGTAGAGCGTCAGCTTGTTTGCCATTCTAAGTTGCATAAAAAAAAACACTCTCGAATTGCAATTGATGTAGAACGTAATGTTTCCATTCTTAGCTTTTCATACTGTTCTGACAGATGTTTATTATTGCAACTTGCCAATACAAACTATTGCTAACAAATCCCAATATTAACTTAATTTACTTAACTGCTATTGCATGAGTGTAGTACAAAATTATCATTGACACTAGATTGGATTAATATCGATATTAGAGTCAAGAGTAAGCATACTAGTCCTTATAGTAAGATATCTTTCGAATCTTTGAAACGTTTACGAAAATTTCAAATATTTATTTTGTACCCCTTTAAATAAATATTTATAAATACATATATTAGGAAAATAATGACATGGCATTTGCTGAGTAACACCATTTTAGTATTTTTCTTTTTCTTATTGTTTATTGTTAAAGTATATTTTCAAATCAACTGTAGAATTAAGCGCTTAATAAATAATTATTTCTTTCTTCTTTGTATTGCTCCTTGCACTTGATTGACAGTAAAATGTCATTAAACGGTTTTTTTTAATTTAATTTTAATGATGGTGGTCAATCTTTGAATGTTAGCAGTCACACACATACTAATGGTGGCGGAATTAAACAAAATAATTACAATCAAATAACCAGTTAAAAACATATATTTTTCTATACGTAACCGTATTGAATAACATTCTATAATCTGACTGCATAATTATTAATTAAATAATAAACCCATTAATACCTTTCATTTAAATTTGCAGGGCAAATTGAAAACACTTGAACGCCAATCGTTATGTAACTACTTTACTTGAATCCCCTAATAAGTGATTCAATCAAAGACAATAGCGCGCGAGATGAACGGATCAAAGTTTTAAATTCGGAATCTCCCCCCCCCCCTCCTCCCGCCTCGCACCCTGTGGCACTGCGCTTTGTGATACATTGTCTTCACTGCTCGATAGCGCCTTTGTCTTCGGACTCCTTTCATAACTTTGGGTGCGATGCGATGGACGCCCACGATCCTAGTTTAATCTCCACTTTATGTAACTTTCTTTTGTTTGAGACACTTTAATCACTTTTTAGTGAGTCGCTATGAACAGAAGTACCTGTAAAGATGAATGGAAATGTAGAATTATATACATATAGAATAGAAATAACCTGTATTCAAATTAATTTAATGCTAAACACTTTCTTTTTGTACGATCGACTTTTGTTTGAGAAAACAACAGCTAAGTTTAATTCACGTTCTTCTCAGCTGATATTGAATTCGAAACTGAGTGGTGGGTTCATGAAAATAATAAGTATTCAAAATTTTTATATTTTTTTTTTATACAACTTAGAATGGCAAACAAGCTGACGGCCCACCTGATGGAAAGTGGTAACCGTCGCCTATAGATATGAGCAGTACCATGGACATAACAGAGTATACTGTTTCGCCCATGATAACCCCCATGCGTTGCCATTACTGAGGACTCAGGTGTTATTCCTCTGTACCCAGTAAATTCACGCCATATCCCACCCTTCAAACCGAAACACAGCCATGTAAACACAACTGCTTCACGGTTGAAACATGAATGGGACAGAGGTACCCAAGCAATCGACTTTTGTACAAAGTCTCCCTCTGGTTAATTTAATTAAATTAAATTAACTCGAATAAAAACTGTTTTTATTTTATTATTTTTACTATGTTTATTTAAACTTTTATAAAAGTAACCATGTAAATGAATATGAAGAATATACGAAAAAGAAACTGCATTGATAGTACACATGAATGATGATACATGAATTTACTGGATACAGAGGAATAACACCTGAGTCCTCAGGAATGACAACGCATGGGGGGTATCATGGGCGAAACAGTATACTCTGTTATGTCCATGGTACTGCTCATGTCTATGGGCGACGGTTACCACTTTCCATCAGGTGGGCCGACAGCTTGTTTGCCATTCTAAGTTGTATAAAAAAAAAAGAAAAAAACATGTCAAAATTATCAAATATTTTGAAAAGTTCAAAAAATATTTTTTTATTTCCGTCAATATTGACAGACTTGAAATTGAATCAACCTTTTTCCAACGTACTTAAAAACGAAATAGAAATATATTTGCTAACTGCAAAAAGCAAGTCATATTATCCTGTTAATATTATAAACCTTTGTTGCTTTTCATGCAGAAACTACTGAATGGATTGAAATAAAATTTGATACACAGATAAGACATATCCTAACATAGCATATACGATAGTTTATGTGAAGATTCATGAAAGCAAATCCGCAGGATACAGCTAGTATATAATAATAATAATAATAAAGCCTTTATTCTCTGACATTTTTACTTTAACTTACATACTACTTATTACTGAGGTAGCTTTCTAGCAACCATTATGTTGGTAAGGTTGTCTGTCGACATAGTTCTCCCCCAACTGTTTCCACTTTCCTCTATCCCTGGCTGACTTTCTCCATCCTTTAGGTAAATCGTCCTCCCATCTTTTGATTTGCCCTCCTCGTTGTCTTTTCCCATTTCTAGGATATTATTCTATTATATCCTTCGTTCGTCCATTTTTCTTTGTTGGTTCTCATTATTTGTCCAGTCCAATTCCATTTAAGTTTTCTGATTTTTTATAACACGTCTTTTTCTTATTTTTGAAGTTGTCCATCGATCTCTTAGTATAGAATAATTTAAATGGTCGTTACTACACATTACAATAATAATTGTTAAGTGTTCGTTTATTCATTCATACCAGCCTTTAACTGTCCACTACTGAACACCAGTAGTTGCCACGCTTGGCAGGCGAGTTGGCAACCGGAGTTTGTCTTTAGTAATGTATTAAGAGGGACGCTACAGCCTATTCTCGACTATTAAGTTTCCTTAGTCGCCTCTTACGACACACACAGGAAAAGAACGTGGTGGTCCATTCTACGCCGGGACCACATGGCAAATGTTTAGTATAGCAACAATTATTTATTGCTATTGCATACTATTTGCACGATACGAATAAACTTTTCATTAACAAGTCAGCCTCTTGCAACTGAACAACAACAGCACAGAGCGGAGTTTTCTATTTCAATAACCGAACACAACACAGCTTTCATAAATATTGTGATATCGAAAATAATCACCATATTTCAATGGGGTTTGCTATCGAACGACACTGCGAGGTAAAAGCCTTTGTCCACGGCGCCCGAGTTTCGATGCAGCTATATTCATCACAGTTTTGAAACTGAAATGAATAGTATAAACTGTTCGGAAGAGATAAAATATTATATATATAAACATTTTAGGACTATCAGTAGATAATAGTGTTTTCACGAGTTTGAGAGTAATTTTTATTTAAATAAAACACTTGAAAATGTAATCGAGTTTGTTACTTAATAGTATTCCTTCCATAGTATAGTCAATAAGGTACCCAGCCTAGTTAGCTAAGAGATGTGGTTTTGTCCTATCCGGTTACTTGTTGGGAAGTTAAATATTTAATTTGCAATATATTAAGTTAACGAGCATTATCTATTCTTCTATTATAGATTCTACTATAGTTTAAAAAAGTCGAATATACCAAAAAAAAACTCTTTCTGATGTTTTGTCTAAATCATTTATCTATTACATTCTATTGCCATCGAAATCCTAGCATTATGAATTAAAAATCTTGAATTACATTTTTATTTATTCATACTAATGAATAAATAAAAATGTATGTACTAACATATATGTGTACATGGCGGATTTAATGCTAAAAGCATTTTCTCCCAGTCAACCATAGGGAAGTGTCAGAATACTCGAATTCGAACGATACTAGGTAATTATGGATACTAAAATTACATATATAAACGAATAAATATACATATATAAATAACAAATATACTAACACATAAATAAAATATAATATATTATACACGAATTTTTTTTTTAATAATAATTTATTTCAAAATAAATGTTACATTTTAAATATAGGTAAAACTCTGCTCCCTAAATAGGTAAATCCTGTACTTTAGGATAAGCAGTGCTCTTCCCTATACGGCATAATGACATAAAATTATATAAAAAAGAAAGGAAATAATATGTCACAATGCGACTCACACGACCACCCGCCCGGACGTCACCCAGAGGAGTGTCTGGAGCGGGGGGGCTTGCAGTCTAAACTTTAATGAGTACATCACAGTACTAATACAGTAATAACAGAAATTGAATAATATAAAGTACTTACTGCTCGGATTAAGTAAAATAATGAGCATGAACGTTTTCTTTTAAAACATTTCCACTTGAATAATGATAACTGCAAGTAAATAGCGATAACTTATCAATTCAAATATATCGCAAATCCTTTCAAATTGATTGGGAATTGCACAGACAATAAATACACTTTTGTGATGAAATCAAACAAGTCGGTTACGAGATTTCATTCCGACGCTCCCAAACGATTGTTCCATCTAATCAAAACCCACAAAGGTACACGTATAACAAATTAACCGTACTTCTTGCGAGCCGCGCATTATTTGTTCAGATTCTATCTTCATTCGCATCGTAACAGCGAAAATATTTACTTGCAATATTTTGTATGTAGCGAACAATAGTGGCTCGTATTAGGTCCTCGCCCACGTCGGGTGCTAATATTTTTTGTTAATGGAATGTACACACGATGTCTGATTGCTTCCATTCTGTTTTATTCCGCCGGTTTTATTGTTGTACGTAATGTTATAACGTAAGGCACGTTGTACACAACCACAGATATTTATTGAAGGAGGAATTGTTCGGATTGATATCTACTGCAGATTTTCACTACCATACAACACGCCAAAAACTAAAGTTTCATCCCAACCATCTGGACGAGTGGCGGTCTTCCACCGTGCGTTTTGCGAAGCACCTTCTTCCACGCACAACCACTCTTTGGAATCTACTTCCAGCAGCAGTATTTCCGAATCGATACGAAAAACATAATCTTCAAGAAAAGGGCATATTCCTTTTTAAAAGGCCGGCAGCACACCTGCAATGCCTTTGGTGTTGTGGGTGACCATGGGCGGCGGTAGTCACTTACCATCAGGTGAGCCACAAGTTCGTTTGCCCCGTGTGCTGTAAAAACAAAATTTCAAGTTTGGTGACGTAGTTAAAATTACAATTTAATAGTATACTAAATAACTCATCTGCATATGGCGTACTTTTAATGAAATATCCGCTAAATGTCCTAAAATAAATATCTTCAACTCGCTTCTGAATGCCTTCAAAAACATTTTACAAACAACCGTCAAGTGTATACTTTTATGACATGTCTATATTTTTATACATTTTTGTAATTTGCATTTGCTTGTTCATTAAAAATTAAAAAAAATTAAAATTACATTGCATTACATTGTTATTAACTACATTCATATCCTTTTTATATATAACCTTCAAGAAAAGAGTATATTCCTTTTTAAAAGACCGGCAGCACACCTGCAATGCCGCTGGTGTTGTGGGTGATCATGGGCGGCGGTAGTCACTTACCATCAGGTGAACCGCATGCTCGTTTGTCCCCTGTGTTGTAAAAAAAAAATTAATTTAACATTGTTTGCCAACTGCTTTAACAATGCTATGTGTATACCTGTCTCAATCTAGTTCATACTATTGTCTTTTCATAAATATTTGTAATGTAGGTTGCATTTGTGTATACATAATATACACAAGAGGTTACATTAAATATATATATATATATATATATATATATATATATATATATACACATATACATATATATATATACATATATATATACACATATACATATATATATATATATATATGTGTATGTATGTATATATATAAAATCTGCCTGATCAAAAGAATTTAGATAGACCTTGAACAAACACGCCACTTAACTATACTATACACTCAAAATAGTTCAGTTCATAAAATTTATACAGTTCTTAGATTTTTATATCTAGAACAGTCAGTCAATTTTGAACTCATTAACAAAAAAATGCACACTTCAATTTTCTGGTTCCAGATAGTAAAATGGAGGCAGTGGTCAACGTATATTCATTTTATATTGTTTAAATTCATAGGTATTAATAGGAATTAGTTATTATTGAACAATAAGTTAAGCGTAAACTTGTTTGGTAATTATGTAAAACTATTATATTAATATACATAATAAATAAAACAATTTCATTCATTTTTGTATTTTTTATGCAATTCAGAATAGCAAACAAAACAAGCTGACGGCCCATCTAATCGAAAGTGGTAACCGTCGCCTATAGAGGTAAGCAGTACATTTTAGGCTACTGTAACCGCTTACCATCAGGTGGGGTATGCTTGTTTACCACCATAGTGGTATAAAAAAAATATTGTAAGACAAATTTGGTCACAAATATCATGTAAGGAGTGTAAAAAATTACTTAACCGACTATCGCAGTGTAGAGGAGCGAGAATGAAGTTAGTGAGGTCGTAACATGTAACGGTCAGTCTAATGAAGCTTCACGTCTGTCATCGCGGTTTATCGCTAATGAAGGAATTTTATATTATAACTTGTCCAGAGGTAATAGTAATTAAATCGTTGTACGATGATAGAAAGTGGCTGTGGGCATCATATTGAACAATTCCTCTGAGCACAATCCATTGTACAGGCGGTAGAACACGCAGAGTGAGGCAAAATCTCTTCAAAATTAGAATTTTAAAAATCTATTTTTTAGTTTATCAATTACTGGCCGGCAGCACACCTGCAATGCCGTAGGTGTTGTGGGTGACCATGGGCGGCGGTAGTCACTTACCATCAGGTGAGCCGCATGCTCGTTTGTCCCCTGTGTTGTAAAAAAAAAATTAATTTAACATTGTTTGCCAACTGCTTTAACTCATTTAATTTTTTTATTATTTACAACACAGGGGGCAACCCTGTGTTGTAAAAAAAAAATAAAAACAATCAAATCTTTCCACTCTATAATATTAGTACGGTGATAGAATTCCCCTCGTATCTACTCCCATCCCTGTCCTAAATGTGTAAATACATATTCACTACTATACCTACTCACACGCGAGTTATGTAGTAACAATGGTCCTACTCTACTTTCCCAATCTTTTGCGGCAAATGTGTGCGCAAATATAATTCTGCTCGGTATAATTGCGAGCATTAATTTATACCAAACGCGGACAGGGTTGGCGACCGCGCGACCCGCCGCGGAGGGACACGTGACGCGGGACATGTGATGTGGGACAGTATACAACTTTTATCGCGCCTATTTACGTCGGGTTCAAGAAATACAATCGCCATTTTAAGCTGAAAACGATGTTTTGTTTTATTTCATTATTTTATTCTTATTATTAGATACTCGTGTGGTATTTAAATATACTCAGGGGTTTTATGATATTATGAATTTGAAAATGTTTAAGATTTCTTTTTCCTATCATGTGGTAGTCGTAAGAGACTAAAGGAACTTCACGGTCGAAGGGTGGGCAACTGCCTTCCTATTAAAACATCATTTAAAGCCTATCTGCAGTTGTTTACCCGCCTGTCGAGCTTGACAACTACTGGCAAAACCCCTCAAGTGGTTTCCCGTGGCTTTTCCCATGTACACTTAAATAAAGCCTCTCTCCTACTTACTGTGGCCAACAGGGTCCATAATTTAAGTTGAAATGTTATCACATTATGGAATGCAATAAGAAATAAATAAATTAAAGTATGCGTAAATCTATTCAGCTGTTTATGTGTAATTGAGTAATAGACATCCAAACATCTGTGAATTCTTTCACTTTTATAATATTAGTACTATTTTATTCTATTGTCGCGTCTAGCCGGCGCTACTGGAGCGTGGCAGCCCTGCTCTGAGCACAGAGCTGATCCAGCAGATATGCTCCGACGATATTGCTTCCATTTACTCTTTCCTATTATATTTCCTTCCACATTTTCCGTGTAAATAACGCATAACTTTATTTATTGTTTGTAGTGAGCACGTCTGAGGCGGTTACGTTTCTATGTAACGCGATACCGGAGCACTGTAGGCTCCGGCACCTGTCGCCTGTCGCCTGTCGCCTGTCGCCTGTCGCCTGTCGCCTGTCTAAACAAACCGAATATGTTTTATTTATAAAACTGAGCCTTGTCTATTCCTGTAACTTTCAGGTGAGATTTGTTTTAGTCCTATTGTGTTATTCGTAAAAAATGAGAACGTTTATACTCCCATATTGGTTCCATACAACGTTTATCGATATTGAAAGTTAGTTTGTTCAATTTTGGTTGGTTCACGGTAAAATGAGCTAACTTATACTATACTTAATCATAAAATTAATTGTATAAGTGTCCAATGTGTTACATCAAAGCAAAATTCTCACAGTAACGATACCATCTTATTTGTATTTAAATTTTATTTATTTATTTTCCTTCTAGAATCAGTATTATACTACCAGAGGGAGACTTTGTACAAAAGTCGTTTGCTTTGATACCTCTGTCCCATTCGTGTTTCAACCGTAAAGCAGTTGTGTTTGCATGACTGTGTTTCGGTTTGAAGGGTGGGATATGGCGTGAATTTACAGGGTACAAAGGAATAACATCTGAGTCCTCAGGAATGGCAACGCATGGGGGGTATCATGGGCGTAATAGTATACTCTGTTATGTCCATGGTACTGCTCATGTCTATAGGCGACAATTACCACTTTCCATCAGGTGGGCTGTCAGCTTATTTGCCATTCTAAGTTACATAAAAAAAGATCTACCTATAAATGCAAGAACAACGACATTCAGAGCAAAGGCCTATGCAATGGCATAGTTTAAAAGCTACATAGAAAACTCACATAAGGATATATCACTAATGTATTCAGCTACTTTAGTTCGCCACTTTGTGTAACGAGATAGGCACTTAGGCGGTGTCGCACGAATCCACCTGCCTACCGTTTGCTACAGTAAATGTTACGCGTTATTAGGTACTTGGTTTTGTTAAAATGCATTCCTTATGTTCATATATAAGTATCTATAGGTTTATATAGGTAGATATGTGTGTATCTCAGATTATATAGATAGAGTTATTTTTTTTTAAATGGATGATAATGGAATGGTAACCCCACCCGCGCTATCGGTATATACGGGCGGGGCACCAGTGTAAGATGATAGGTGAGGATGAAGTAGGTCAGTTAGCCCATCGTGACGAATTCAACAAGAATTGTTCACGATGGTTTCCAGGGGCAACCACGTGGAGGTCGACCTAATAAGGCATATTGCTAGCAATGGGGCTGTCAAACTCCATTGCTAACAATCCCTTTTCCTCCCTATATAGATAGTGTCTCCATACAAATGCTTCGAGAAAAACGGGTCCACTTTTTCATACAATTTTGCGTGATAAATAGTTATAAATACCTTTTTTTTCTCATTTAAAAGTTTCCTTTTGTCGGTGCAACCAATCCCTTATAATATCTATATTTATTTTGTCTTGTAAATTCTGCGCCTTTTTAATGCGCAAAAAAAATTATTAAGTAAATAAATATAGATACGTCAAGATACACTGTATGCGTAAGTATATGGAACATTCATAAAATCACGAGTCAGTTTATTTGACAAAAAGCATACCCATTTTGACCTACCTATATAATCTCAGGTGTTATTCCTCTGTACCCTGTAAATTCACGCCATATCCCACCCTTCAAACCGAAACACAGCAATGCAAACACAACTGCTTCACGGTTGAAACACGAATAGGACAGAAGTACCCAAGCAAAAGACTTTTGTACAAAGTCTCCCTCTGGTAAGTAAGCCTCCTGTATAAATGGTGGGAAATATATAGCAATATCTATGTATTGTAGTTACAATATCTACACATATAATAACCCAATAATAAATGTATTAACTATAGGTTATCCAGTATATATAATATCGAAGAAAAATCCACTTCAATGAATATAATTCTCCTACTTATATGGGCGATATCGCAATGGACAGTCATCAATGTTTATAAGAACTGATTATATAGATATCAGATATTATCTATCTGTAATAACTTAGACACGTTTTATAAACGTATATAATATATACTTATATAGTATATACTACGAATTCAATAATAATAACATAGTCTAGCTATTCACGGTGTGTTAAAGTTAGGGAGGCTCAAGTTTTTTCAAATACGAAATAGAAATATTTAGAAATTTTGTCTATTTGTCTGTTTATTCATTCCAATATCACACGAAAACTATTGATACGGATTGAACACATATATGTTCCTGAAATCTATTGGCCGTGTGGTCCCGGCATAGAATAGGCCACCCCTTCCTTTCCCGTGGGTGTCGTAAGAGACGATTTAAGGGAATTTAATAATCGAGGGATTGGCATTAGCGTCCCTCTTTAAACATAATCAAAGCCTAACTGCGGTTGCAAATTCGCCTACCAAGCATGGCAACTACTGGCAAAACCCCCAGTAGGGGGAAACCTATGTTCAGCAGTGAACAATAAATTAAGATCTGGCTATATATATATTTAATTGCACTAAAACATACAGTAACAACAATAAGTTAATAACAATTTTAGCAAAAGCGAACTTATCAAACGCGCCTACAATCCTGAGATTTTATCTATTTACCCGAAATCAGTCTCCGTACTCCTGATAACAAGAGTAACTCAGCATCGTTCCGTGCTTTACGACTCATCCTCGCCAGGATGCGGCGGCGAAACAATTGCAACATTACGATATAATGAAGACAGGTGCTTATACAAGAAAATTGTCCTAAAATAGCTTGGGAGTGGTTCGCTATCGGGGTGTGGGGGGCAGCGGGGGAGGGGAGGGGTGTCTCCGTATTGTTGTAGTGGAGGTGGTGGTAATACTATGAGAATTGTCTAGACGTAATGTTTGCTTTGTATCTAATGGACTTCTTTTGTGCTTTTTGTTACAACATGACCGATAATTACTTACGTTGTTTGTTCTTTGTTTATTATATTTTATTAGTGTAAATATAAAAGAAAAATTGAATACTAACTTTTATATTTTGTACCGCGATATACTTATCGTGTAGGTACCGGCTAGGAATGGGTCACCCCTTCTTTTCCCTTAAGTATAATATGCAACTAGAACATAATGGTCGAAGATACCTACTACCCAAAACGTACAGACCTGAAACAGTTAAAAAAAACAAGTTCAAGGAATTAATTTGTTCTGGACATGAACCCGGAATTCTCGACGAAACCGACTGATTTTAAAACAATCTTTATCAGGCCAATCTAATTATAATTTATAAAACCTTACCTTATTTATAAAACAAGACAACTCCCACCGCGGCACAGATGTGCCAATTAACAACGGATCTCATTCTCGATCGATCGGGTCGAAAATTAGGTCTGATTTATAAAATATATTAACTTTTTTGTTTCATATATTCTTCTTTATTCTTTTATACATTCTTTATTGTACATATAGTAATCATAACAAATTAGTAACAAAGTGAGCAAAGGCGAACTTATCTCTAAAAGAAATCTCTTCCAGTCAACCTAGAAGTAGTGAGTGGGCAACAGTAGTGCCAAACAGGAAACCAAATAACAAAAATAAATATTTACACAATTTTTTTTGTACCAATTATAAAATAAACTATTCCATAATATTATTCATCTAAATTAGTTTCCTCTCTTTTAGTTATCCATTATTTCACAATTTTAATATAATTAATTAAAAATGTTTTCAATGTTGTTTTTATTTATGAATCTTAGAATGGCAAACAAATTGACGGTCCACCTAATGGAAAACGGTAGCCATCATCTATAGACCTGAACAGCCATGTGAACATCGTAGAATACTAACACAAGGTAAATGCGTAAATATTTTATACTCATATATACTCGTGACAACCCCATGGGACCACCATATCGATAATAGCTGTATAGTAATGGAAATGTCACAGCTTCGACGAAGCAGAATCATTCACTCCAGTTCCTGGTTGTAGAAGCCTACCTGCGTCACTTAAAGAGCTTCTTTGTGAAATTCCGTTTCATTCGGTGGTGTTGACGACACGTCAACTAGTCAGTCAATTTCTCGGTTGAATGGATTTTTGAAACAAGTACAAAGATAGAAACTACAAAAAACGTTTTTAGGCGCATTCTTAACTTTTACAGATATTTTACCAGCACTCTTGCATTTTGGAAACAAGTACATTTAATTCGTAAAAGGATATTGATGAGCAACGAGATGTTCCATAAACATATGTTTTTTTTGCTCTGCAAAGAATGGCGCCTAGTTGAAACGTTGACAACATAATGGCCCTAGATAAATACAAATAAATCACACACACATGCACACACGCACGCACGCACGCACGCATGCACACACGCACACATGCACGCATACACACACACACACACACATTTTTTTTAAGTTAACATATAGGCTGCTGTTTATAAATTTTCATTTTTTATTATTTTTTTTATTTATTGTAGTTTATAGTTATTATTTAGTATTGTAGTTTGTTAGTTGCTAGATACAAACAATTGTCTTCATTGATGTAACAACTACTATACGTTTTAATTGTCTGTTTTGGAATCCTGCTATAAGGAGGAGGGTGTTGATATTCGCGACACAGTTTTATACTTCTGCGGATATCATCGTTTTTCAATAATATTGTAACCAATGTTTTTGTTCCAAATAAAAAAAAAATACTAATGGTAGCGAAATCACAATATGACAACCAGTTCAATAAAATATATAGTAACAAAATGAATAATTTACCCAAACAACACATTTGTAGAAGCCTATTGCTCATCTGCATTAGATCTCCGTCTTCAGTCTCACGTGGCTGGGAAATTTGAATAACAGAAACATTTGTAAATGTGAAAAGTTTCGAGCGACTATCACAATGCCGGTTCAGTGAGCCGACAGCGCCCGGCACGTCGTACTTCGACCACATAACTTGCAGTAAATGCTCATCCTTTATAAAAAAACTACACATTCCTTTATAACATCAGTAGATATTAAGAATTTTCTTTATTATCAACAAATAAATGCTTCTATATACATATATATATATATATATATATATATATAGAAGCATTTATTTGCATTAAGCATCCGAACCGATACGACAACATAACCTTCAAGAAAAGAGCATATTCCTTTTTAAAAGGCCGGCAGCACACCTGAAATGCCGTAGGTGTTGTGGGTGACCATGGGCGGTGGTAGTCACTTACCATCAGGTGAGCCGCATGCTCGCTTGCCCCCTGTGTAGTAAAAATATATATATATATATATATATATATATATATATATATATATATATATATATATATATATATATATATATATATATGTCTCTACATACGTTTAATTTAGTTTTTTTGCGATCTTTTATGATTTCGTTCATTAATCTCTTTATCTTTCAATTATAATTCTTATTATAATTTTGAAATTTAATTTGACAGGAGTATTTGATGCGAAATCTAATCGAAATCCCGATCACTGCTGTATTTTGTACCAAAATTACAAACTACTAGCTAACGACCTCCCCTGAAGCTAATAATATACATTCAAAACAAAATAAATAATTGTTTATCGATAAAGTTTAGCTAATGTAAACTTCGTTATTAGTTTCCATTCGAACGAGTCTTAAAAGGATAGGCAACTCACCGTGGTACAAAGAGTTAGCGTGCGTAGTATAAGTAGATGTATAAATCAGGAAACAAAATGGAGGATCGTATTCTGTCCACGTATCGGCCAAGCTAATTACTCACGTGATTGCGAGATCGGATACGAATTGAAACGTTGAGGGAGGAGCGGCCGAGGGAGCGACAGCGGATGGAATAGTTAAACAATTACCAACAGTTGCAGGCTTTCCTGGGCTCTTGGTTCTATTGTGAGTAGGACTAGTTTAGGAAACAACCTTCTCTTAATTGGATCGGGTTTGAGTATTGTGATGTGTACAGTGAGATGTTTGTTAGGTAATTTCCGACAAGCGTGTGACTAACCTGATGGTAAGTGATTACCTGAGCCCGTAGATACTAGCGATACAGTTGCTGGTTTTTTTTTTATTTTTTTTTTAAGATTGGAAACATAGTTGCAGATAGTTTTTACGGTACGTAGCAGAAAAGTGCACCGCCATTCGTCAAAGTGGTGTTGGCGACAAATTTAAATTCTATTATGTAAATTACTGACTGGTAATAAATTAAACAACTTCCTCGAGCACTTCTCGTAATACGATCTGCAGAGAGTGATAACATTTATACAAAAAAAAAAAAACTGTTTTTCCTATCATTTCACTCCACACAACATTTTATCGATGACATCTTTTGGGCTCTTGTTTAAGACTACAACCGAAAAGTTTGTATTTACTATGAACTTTCAAGTTTCTCCTATTTTTTTTTCTAAGTTTGGTCTTAAATTTTTCTTGTAATTACATGTCTCGTGTTAATTAGGTAATGTATTGCATATTGTATATATTTGAATTGCTACCTGTGTGTCATTAGAACAACAAAACATTAAAGACATTTCAATACATAATAAAATCGTTCTACATATAGGTAGGCTTTATTCAACATGTACCAACACTAATAAAAAAATTACAATGATTTTGTATATTATTTCAACGTTGATACACAATTGAGCAATATTTATTTTAAAAATGTACAATGACAAAGAGTTTATTGTATGTAAAATATAACGGCAATTTAGTCATAATTTTTAATATACAACATTGGCGCTCGGATAACGTTCGCGCTTGTATCTTAATACCGTGCTATAAAAGCTGTCCTCCGTCTATTCAAAACAAAGTTTTATCACCTAATCATAAAGCTTAGATCCCTTTGATCGCAACAAGAGGATAGATTTAAAGGTTTACGTGTCAAGCCTTTGTCGTCAAGTGCTCGCTTCCTGATGGATACGCCTAATTTATTATTCCGTCTCTCTCATAAGTTGGGCCGGTACAGTCATTAATAAGCTCGTGTCTCACACACGACTAGCCGTGAATAGTGTAAGAACTGTGACAGTCACTTGTTTGCTCCCGTCTTCACATTAATGTGTAATTCGTTGTGCATTAAGTATTAATTCACTACTTGATTTAGTTTTAATTATACAACACTACGCCAGCAGCCTTGTAATTCTATGTCACTCCATCTTTTGTTTAAACTTTCACAGTTCTATATTCTATGTCAATTGTATCTATTATTTATTTATCTTATATTTTACATTTTAATGATTGTGTCGAGACAGTTTCCGAATTCGTTTACTATTATCATCAGAATGGCTTTATCTTTGTGCCCTACATTTCTATATATTAAAAAAAGAAAACAATTGAATCTTCGATGTCATTCCACTAAATAAAGCTGCTTTAATTGTGCAATATTTTTAAGAAGGCACAGTACTTAGTACCTTTTTAATAGACTATACAATAGATATAAATTTAGTTGTATATCGATGTAATCTTTAATTTTTATGGTACTTTTCACAAATTGTACCTAAATTGCATCCATGCTTATCTGAAGTTATCTGTATAAGTGCTCGTATTACACTCAAATTAGGACTTGAATCGAATACCTATAGACAATGAAGTGTCTAAAACAAAGGATTATTGTACATCACCGTCCAAAGCTGATTGGCAGATTATGTTTCCGGTGCGGTGACCGCGTCAAATGAGCCCAGCTCGTTACAGCGAGATCCGCACCGCCGCCCTCATTTGCAGTACGTTCTCTGTTGACGGATCCTGTGGGCATCGGCCGTTAGACTATATGCATACACTACACAGAAGAATCGTCAATCAAAATTAGACAATTATTGTAAATTGATTAAATTAAATCGTGCTAAGTTTTTTTTATACCACTGAAGTGGCAATCAACCATACGGCCCGCCTGATGATAAGTGGTTACCGTAGCCTATGAATACCTGCAATTACGCGCGCGTTGCCGACCCTGAAGAAACCTCTTTACCCCCCTTTTGAAGCACCCCATGCTGTAGTCTCTTAGGAAAACCTCGACTGGGAGCTCATTCCATAACCTAAGTGTTCGTGGGAGAAAACATCTCTGAAACCGCATATGTTTGAGATACTTAATTATTATGAGCGGCCACGTCACGAGTATTTACTCTATGCCAACAATAGAGAACCTTCGTAAGAGCGCAGTTCCTAACAAGCTTACTCCAAATATGCTCGAGTTATGAGATAAATTCTCAAGCGAGATTTACTCAAAAGCATAAAAAAGGTTCCTGGTGTCTATTACAATTATCTATCAGTCATGATTATTAATTGCCACCTTATTCAGCATCGCAATCATTAACCTATTTTCCCCTCTACTGCTGGATAAGCAGTAAAATACTTTGTAAAAAAACTACATTTAGTTTTAAATAAAGTTTTATTTATATTGAAAAGTCAAATCTACGAGTATATCTCATAATATGAAATTGTAAATATACGGCTTAAAATTTCGAAGAGTATAATCGAAAACTGTCAATTAGTATGGTAATTTTCATAATTCAATACACTGAATACCGTTTTTTTTTAAATATTGAATATTATGCACGACGCACATTTTTAGTTTCTTCTTTAATTTCATTAAAAAGATGTTTTGTTTATAATTTGAACTCTGTGTCAGTTCAGTTTTTGTTCGTTCGCTTTTTTTGTCCGTTGGTTTGCTTTGTATATTTTAATATAATTATATTACCTTTCTAAAAGACCGCGTTTCCATACAGTCCTTTCGCCCACAAATATAACATAATATGATGTTTATTTCCAGTAAGGTTTCTGTTACCACCTTATATACACATATTAAACACTTGTCACTATGTTAAATTACTACTTGTGTTCTCACCGTCGCCACGCAAAGCTCGTTTGAAATTTTAATACAGGCGAAGTAGCCCTATTATAAGTTAATACTTCCCGAAAACAACTTCCGCAAGTGCGAGGGAGACAGTATGAATACGATATATCGCGTAAGCTCAATGATAAATGACTGTGAATTCTGCTTAATTTTACAAAGCAATTTGCTTATTTGCACATTATGAATAATTTCATTAACTTTATGGGAAACGTTGATTGACAGACTTCGTTGGCTTAAATGGAGTTTGCGGTTTTTATTTTGCAACATAATGAGTAAATACGTCGATTTGCATGTATGAAGCCTTAGATTCAAGCGTGGATCAAATATGAAGAGCGTATTATTTGACTAGGTGATATAACGAAAATCTGAAAGTAGATAAAACACTATTGTGATCAAACGACGAACCAAAGCCAGGCCTTGCTTACAAGGATGTTTAAGCGTTTCACATACATTTGAATGAAGTGAAACATTGTTTCTTCAAGTATTTGACAGTTCACAAATAATAAACATGTATTAATAGTGACCCTGTTTATAGAAACTAATTAAGCTACGTTATATACCAAAGGCAATTTATCTGTACATATGTGTTCATAATTTTATAACATAATTGTAACTGTTATGTCCATGGCACTGCTCATGTCTATAGGCAACAGTTACCACTTTCCATTAGATGGGCCATCAGCTTATTTCCCATTCTAAGTCGTATAAAAAAATTGAAGGAAAACATCAAATAAAATTGAAATTAATAAATTACTAATATAACCTTCTTATTAAATTATTTTCACACGTTATTTTAACCTTCTTACTAATATTATATATGAAAATAAGTTTGTTACCTTATAGCGTTTTAATAGCTAAACCGGTGAATATATCCAAATCATGCAGACGAAGTCGCGGATAAAGATTGCTAAATTTAAAATCTTAATTTAGTTTAGCACGTCCTACTCTTGTTTGTTGTCTAGTAGATTAAACGGGTGATTCGTGCCGCCGAGTCTCCGTGAGTCCGCCCCCTTCTCCCCCCCCCCTCCCACCTCGCCGCACCCCACTCCTTAACATGCTTTGAAAACAATAACATTTTAATCTCTGAAAATGACAGTGGCTTCATCTTCGTCGCAGCGCCGCGCCTCGTCGCGCCACGACGCGCCGCGCCACATGCTGCGCTACCAATTGACTTGATCATTTTAATCCTATTGATGAGATAAATCAATATTATATCAACAGAATTAATTAGGTTATTTTCAAAATACCTAAGATATTACGAGAGGGAGACTTTGTACAAAAGTCATTTGCTTGGCCACCTCTGTTCCATTCGTGTTTCAACCGTGAAGAAGTTGTGTTTGCATGGCTGTGTTTCAATTTGAAGGGTGGCATATGACAGTGAATTTACAGGGTACAGAGGAATAACACCTGAGTCCTCAGGAACGGCAACACATTGGGGATATTATGGGCGAAACATTATACTCGGTTATGCCCACGGTACTGCTCATGTCTATAGGCGACGGTTACCACTTTCCATCAGGTGGGCCGTAAGCTTGTTCGCCATTCTAAGTTGCGTAAAAAAATACATATTATTAGTCTACATATGAAAAGGTTTTCTGTGATTTTATAATTTGTTATCAAAAAGAAATCCTTTAACAATGAAACAGTTTTCAAAATTTACCGTATTTTAGTATAACGCTGGCAACGACAACTGAACTGATCAACGATTTAAACAAAAATAGAAGTGACGAACTCTATAACGAGTTGTCATTGTTTATACAACTTGTAATTTAGATTATCCCCGTAACAAAGGGGATTACTAAGTGGATCATATTACAAATGGAATTTACTCAATTTAACAAACAAACTTTATAAATATTTATTGCTGTGTTACCTGATGATTTCTGCCCGATGGAAATCTCCCCCGATTCTTAACACTCATTGTAAGGTGACAATTTTCATTGGCAGCTGCTTGACCTTTGTTCAATTGACCTTTGTTAAGAAATATAAAAACGGATGCTTCAAGGTGCGAGTTCATGTAACTGTCTTATCCTACTTTAATGTTTATACCGAGATAGAATGAGATAGTAATATCTGGTCTTAAGAGACCTGTACATGAATAAACAATAAGTTGTTTATACATGTACCTTTAATATAATATACCGATAGATTAATCTGTCAATGATCTAGTGGGTTTGGTCTCTATCGACATTTTGACACTCTTAGGGTTGTAGGTACTCAGGGTACTTCATAATATATATATATATATATATATATATATATATATATATATATATATATATATATATATATATATATATATATATTTATATTTTATGATGAATATATATATATATTCATCATCATCCTCATATCGGCCTTTAACTGTCCACTACTGAACATAAGCTTCATCATTAAGCCGTTTGTCAGTAATTGCCACGCTTGGCAGGCGCATTGGCAACCGCCGCTGGTCTTTAGAGATGTTTTAAGAGGAACGCTGCTGCCCATCCCTCGCCCTTCCTTAGTCACCTCTTACGACACCCACGGGAAAGAAAGGTGGCCTATTCTATGCCGGAACCACACGGCCACTTATATATTCATAAGTATGACTGTTTATATTATTCCGGGAATTTTCTATGTATAATTGACATGTATTTACAAAAAAAGTATTCAAGTAACTTTATCAATTGTCAAATAGACTTAGGACACACTCTGCCCAGCGTAAAACGAGATGGCGCTCTCCAAAAGTATTTATTATGACCAATGGTATTTATAATATTAATTTGTTTATTATTCGATAAAATACTTTATTTCATAATATCTCATTAACTTAATTCATCGGTATTACATTATTTGTAATACGTGTATAATAAAACACCTTCAGGAACAATTAATAAATTTACCACGCCCAAAGGCCATTTCCATTTTATTATGGCTACATACAACCCAGTGGGCTTCGCTTGGAGTGGTTCCAGAAAGTTTAATAGCATTATTATATCCAGTGGCGATGTATATCTCGGTACGTGAGCCTGGTGCATAATGTTCGATGGGCTCGATACGCCAGCAATTATAATTTCAAATAAGTAGCCTAACTGCGAGCCCATCTCTAGTTATTTATTAGGATTCAATAGATACCGGCTACACGTTTACCCTAGGTTTTTGTCATTCTCTTATCTAAAACCCTAAAAAATTTACATTAATCAAGATAGGTAGATAATTTATTTACATTACTTACAGCACATAAATTACAATAAAAAAAACATACACAGTAAAAGAGATAGAAGAATGTAAATAAAAAAGCACAAAACAAAAAAAAACAAAATATATAAACTAACAATCTCCTTTCTTTCTATTCCTTCATGCGTGTGCCATAGTAACACAAAATGGTCACAACTCAGTTTATTGCTTTGCCCTTAAAAGAGCAAAACACTGATATTCTGCTGTGGCCAAGAGTCAGTCGCGAAACTCCTCATTAAAAATAATAATAAAAAGAAATATAAATAAACTGCATTGTGTGTGTCCATTACATTCGCCTCCGTTTGATATTATATTCTAAATAAATAAATAAATAGCAGATACCATTAGATGAGGGGTAGTCAGAGATCACTTTCTGTCACATTCAGGTATTCAGGCAATAAATTATCAAGATGTTGATTAATGTTACTTTTATCCAACTCTCAAATAAAGAGGAACATTATAATAATACACTATGTCCTAACATTGACTGTAATATGCAATTCAAATAAATGCATAATCAAGAGGGGGTAGGGGAGATTTAATAAAGAACTAGCCATTCGATTATTAGCAATGTACTCCATCTCTATGTATCATAGTTAAAATACTTTGTGAATCTGTCACTGGCATGACCTTCATTGACAGGCGGGTTAGCAACCGCAGTTAGACTTTAGAGATGTTTTAAGAGAGACGCTGCTGCCCATCCCTCGCCCTCCCTAAATCGATTCTTTTGTCAAAACCCACGGGAAAGGTAGGAGCGGGTCATTCTATGCCAGGGCACAGACGGCGCCAAGCGTGGCAACTACTGGCAAAACTCCCCTTATGGGGAAGGCTTAGGTCCAGCAGTGGACAGTTAACGGCTGAAATAATAATAATGTCCTTTATTCTCACCTATCATTTCACACTTTTTTATTTTTATGCAATTTAGAATGGCAAACAAGCTGACGGCCCACCTGGTAACCATCGCCTATAGATATGAGCAGTACCATGCACATAACTGAGTATACTGTTTCGCCCATGATACCACCCATGCGTTGCCATTGCTGAGGACACAAGTGTTATTCCTCTGTACCCAGTAAATTCACGCTATATCCCTCCCTTCAAACCGAAACACAGCCATGCAAATACAACTGTTTCACGGTTGAAACACGAATGGAACAGAGGTACCCAAGCAATCGACTTTTGTACAAAGTCTCCCTCTGGTAAAATCCAGAATAAACCAACAGCACAGGAGCCGTGTAAACCCAGCGTACAATATACCACTTCCTCCTTTCCTGCGGGTGTTTTAAGACGTGACTTTAATTAATTTAATGATTGAGGGATGAGCAGCAGCATTCTTCTTAAAACATCACCAAAACTTAACTGCGGTTGCCGATCTGCGTGCCAAGCGTAGCAACTTCTTCCAAAGCCCCCTGCATATAGGAAAGCCTATATGCAGCAGCGGACAGTTAACGGCTGACATGAACATGATATTAATGACAGGAGGAGTTACCCATCCGTTGTTTCCCATTGAAATTATGAATAAATTAATAAAAACTGTTTACTCTCTTAAAGAAAAAATACAATTTTTTTTTTTTACAACACAGGGGGCAAACGAGCATGCGGCTCACGTGATGGTAAGTGACTACCGCCGCCCATGATCACCCACAACACCAGCGGCATTGCAGGTGTGCTGCTGTGTGATATTTAAAGCACGCAGTAAAAATAAGGACTATATTTTTCGGAATCCAAATACTTTGGCCCGTCGACTTGATAGATTTAAATGTTATAAGATGTTATTAGATTTATCTCAAGAGCGAAAAACTTATTGGTAACATGATTGATGATGATATAAATTGAACATGGCGGCTAATGATAAAGTTTTGTAGTCTCGTAAAATCCATTTGTTTTAAATAAATTAACATTTATTCCATATTGACAAATCACACATTAAAAGTAAATGTTTAAGCCGATATTCCAGCGTTACCGGACGGAGAGCGATTGTCTGAAATTGCGATCCGCCCGGATATTAATATCCGTTGCGAACGGTTATCCGTATGCACGGATATTAAGCTACCGTCCAACAAAAATTTGTTTCAACAAATATTTTGATGCTGCAAGTACATACAAATATTTACGTACTAACTACACTATATGTTCGGATTATAATTTATTGAATTTTTAATACATAACATATTATTACAAGGCCGCCCCTTTTTAGTTAGGATCTCTGTTTAAACTCTGTCTCAAACACGAACTATCAACATGAATTAATGAAAAGAAAACGACGTGATTCTTGTACATCATTATTAATCAATAACTGTGTTTTTAATGTTTTTTATTTATTCATTATTTTTATTATTTATTTACTATGGGTTATGTACAAGTGTGTGTTTCGACCACCAACTTTTCCGTGAGTGTCGTAAGAGGTGACTAAGGGAACTTAATAGTTAAAGGATGGACAGCAGCATCCCTCTTAAAACATCTCTAAAAGCCTAACTGCGGTTGCCAACCCGCCTGCTAATCGTGGCAACTACTGGCAGACCCCTCTCATGTGGGAGGCTATGTTCAGCAATGGACAGTTAACGAATACAATACAGGGTTCAAGTGAAAGTTAATTAATTTTAGATAATTTTTAAAATTGTTCTTTGTTTACGTACATGTACGTATTACGTTAATGTACAAAAACATAATTATATCACGGTTTTTATAACAATTCTTTTACCATCAATATATATTACTTTAACATAAATGTTATAAATGTAGCATTTATAAAGCATTCTTTTCTTCCAGGTGACCTTTTCAACCTAACAAAAAACCTTTGTCATATAATACCATATCTCTGTAACCTTTACGAGTATCATATAAAAGAATACTCTTTTACAAATCCTCTATTTATTTATTTATACTTTATTGTACACAAAAAATTACAATGATATAATTTGTATTAAATAAAGATATACAACAGGCGAGCTCAACTCTGTAAGAGTTCTCTTCCAGCAAACTGAGGGGAAAGGAGCATTAATTTATTATATTTCTTTTTAAAACAACATAGTATTATGTTAGAAAAATAACTCTGTATGTCTAACGTCTGCTCTATGTTTAAAAGGCATACTTATTTAATGACACTTAGAATGGCAAACAAGCTGACGGCCCACCTGATGGAAAGTGGTAACCGTCACCTATAAACATTAACAGACTATGGACATTACAGTATACGCTGTTATGCCCATGGTACCCCTGAAGACTAAGACGTTACGTCTCTGTACCCTGTTATTCTACTACCATATCTCGCCCTTCAAATGAAAACAAAGCCATTCAAGCGCTTTACGATAGAAATACGTGTAAGACAGGTTCTGAGAGTGTAGAAACTTATATAGAGTCTCCCTCTGGTGATGAGCTTTTTATTATTATTTGTTAATAAATTATTGTCAATTGACTTCAAAATGGAAGTGTGTGTAATTTTTATATCAAAATAATTGGTTTTCCCTCAACTGATGTTGGATTTTTGAGGGACGCAATTTAGGTATTATATCTCTCTCTCTCTTTCTTCGTCCTCTTCATTACTGAAGGTCGTGTCCTTGAAAGGTGTCTGTTGCCTCTCTTATGATGTTATTCCATTGTGCACGGTCTTCAGCTTCTCGCATATACAGGTATTATATATCTGACAATATAATATAACTTGTTATATCGTCTTAAAATTTTTATTTTTTTATTTTATATATTATATAAAAAAAAATCAACACAACTGATTTTCATGATTGTGAGCTAAAACTGTCTAATGAATTAATTAATATTTTCACAAATCTTAATCAGTAACGTCGATTGAATTCTATTTAAAGAATCAGAACAGTGTTCTGGTTATTCTTGTGAACTGAATCTGGTTTCCGTTAAGGTTTTATAATCATAAAAATTATAATTATAATTCCTAACATTAATTTTATTTTATTAACTCTCAAATTAAAAAAAAAAAAGTAAAAAACATTGAAATCTCTACATAGTAGCTGCCGGAAAAATAAACATGGAAATAATTGTTTACAACTTAATAAAGGATTATAAATTCGTAGCCTCTGTTTGGAACTTATAAATAAATCCTCTGCTGGGCTTTGCTGGGCTTAAAAAAATAATTAAAACGTAACTGGCCAATTAAAATGCATATAGAACATAAAAGAAACTAGATACTCTATAAACTTGGTTTGTCTTAAAAAAGTAACTTATCGCATGAAGTCGTACTGTAGGCCAATGGGATCGAATCACATTGATTTGCGGTTACGTTCGATGCGGCGCACGCGAGCTGTGTGATTATTGTTCGCAGGCTGTGTGCATACCACGCGCACCGCAACGCAGCGGGGGACGATTCGATGGCCAATTTTGTTCATTTACAGAAAAATCAATGTAAGAGGATATGAGCTCTTATCGTATAAGAACTGTTGTAGCTCCAAACATCAAAAAGAAACAAAGAAAACATTTATTGCCAACAACAAAAAGAGTTACATCATATATCAATGAAAAAAAAACTTTACATTTGTTATTGCCAACGTGGACGTCACTCAGCATGTGCTGCAGCAATTTGGTAGTGCTGATATTCTGTGGTGACCATGCGTGACATCACAAACGACGACAACAAAAAAAATCATCAGCATCGGTTTATGAAGTTACGTACTTTTATTATAGATAAAGTGGCCTTAACGATATACACATGAGGCCTGTCTTAAACGGTGATATGTATTTCGTAGTATCCGTGGTGCTATTTATGTGTTAAGTCGAAGGTTACCAATTGTCATTAGGCCAACATTCAGTTTTTGTTATTTCATGTTGCATACAAAATTTTTGTTTTTTCACCCTTCGCAGTTTGGGTGCTGACAATACGGTTAAAACAATGCTCGGAGCAGCGATCTAATAATTTGCCTGAAGATGCTTCGTTTAGAAGTGAAACAAAATGAGTTGCCACAAAACGTGCGTGAACAAAATGGCAGTCGGAGATTGATGGTTAATATGAAAGGTTATGGAATTTCTTCTTCTAATCAAATAACCAATGTGAGTTTTTTTTTTTATACAACTTAGAATGGCAAACAAGCTGACGGCCCACCTGATGGAAAGTGGTAACCGTCGCCTATAGACATGAGCAGTACCATGGAAATAACAGAGTATACTGTTTTGCCCATGATACCGCCCATGCGTTGCCATTCCTGAGGACTCAGGTGTTATTCCTCTGTACCCAGTAAATTCACGCCATATCCCATCCTTCAAACCGAAACACAGCCATGTAAACACAACTGCTTCATGGTTGAAACACGAATGGGACATAGGTACCCAAGCAATCGACTTTTGTACAAAGTCTCCCTCTGGTTTTTTTTACTGAAAAATATGCTATCGATTTTTTTTCTATGTAATTGGGTGACACTACAAATAGGCATAATAGTGTATGCTTTACATGTTAATTTTGGCATTAAATTAAGATTAACAGTATCTAATAGATTTAATTTAAAGAATTTGGTAAAGAATTAGTGTGACGGAGCTATCAATAAATTACTTCTGTAACGTTATGAAGTACCTCTACGTGAAAACCAAGTGTGTCACTAGTAACACTTCTTCATTTTATAATTTCTCCTAATCATTAAATTATCTGAACTTTAAAGGCTTCCCGGAAAGGGAATTTTATGCTCTTTTCGAACCATTATTTCATTTTTTAAACCATAAAGTGCGTATTCGAGCAGGTGTACTCATTTATTTGTGTAATGAATCTTTTATTCATCCTTTGCAAAATCGTGTCTTTCTATTCCATCGAGATATTAGTAGATTCTTTTGTTTCTATATCAAAATATGTACCTAGTATATATAGTAGGTACATACAATATGTCTAAACTAGAATACAAGATAAATAATAATGTGAAATACCTGTACATTTTCCCTAAATATCTTGTATAATTTAAGCCGAGCTGTTCCGTCAAAATATGTGGGGTGGGTACTAGACATTTGTACACAATTCTTGCGCGCAATGTTTATTGTTTGGGTGTCAGGTCGACAAGCTGCCGTGTTCATTATTCAACAACTGTTCAGGCGTCGGATTAAGAACCGCACTAAAATACTAATGAGGCTGTGTTCGGTGAAACACGCCAGCAAGATATTACACAAACACATCCAAGTTTCGTTCAATGCTTATATCTTGTACCAACAATTTTCTCTAAACAGAGTTTTGTTACATTTTTAACTGACTACATAAAGAAGATGGTGTATTTTTTTTTTCATATTTGTAACCTGACCAGAAAGAGACTTTGTACAAAAGTCGATCTCTGTCCCATTCGTGTTTCTACCGTGAAGCAGTTGTATTTGCATAGCTGTGTTGCGATTTGAAGGGTGGGATATGGCGTGAATTTACAGGGTACAGAGGAATAACACCCGAGTCCTCAGGAATGGCAACGCATGGGGAATATCATGGGTGAAACATTATGTGTGTGTACTGTTATATCCATGGTACTGCTCATATCTATAGGCGACGGTTACCACTCTCCATCAGGTGGGCCGTCAACTTGTTTGCCATTCTAAGTTGTAAAAACCTCATAATTCCGTCAGTTGTAAACCGATTTGGAAAATTCTTTACTACCCGAAAGGATATACTTACAGATTGTTCTCAGAGAAATGAGAGATGTTGCATCTCTGTGCATCTTCTACCGAATTTATCATGGGGAGTGTTCTGAGGAATTGTTCGGATTGATACCTGCTGCTGATTTTCACCACCGTACAACCCACCACAAACTAAAGTTTCATCCCAATCATTTGGACGGGTGGCGGTCTTCCACCGTGCGTTTTTCAAGGCACTTTCTTCCACGCACAACCATTCTTTGGAATCAACTTCCAGCAGCAGTATTTCCGAACCGATACGACATATGTTGTCGTATCGGTATGCCGGCAGCATACCTGCAATGCCGCTGGTGTTGTGGGTGATCATGGGCGGCGGTAGTCACTTACCATCAGGTGAGCCGCATGCTCGTTTGCCCCCTGTGTTGTAAAAAAAGTTTGTAATTTTAAAGTAAAATAATGATGTTAATATAATTATGTAATCTTACGTGTTATGTTGTTCTGTCATATGTAACATGTATAAATTATTTTTTTTTTTTCTTTGAAAAGACTGTCTATCTAATGAATGATATTATATAAGTAAAAAGTTTATTCAGTGTATATATAAATAAATAAATATGTAGGAAACGGTGGCCACTTTTAATACTATAAAAATGTACTTCTCATATTGATTTGTACCTCTCACTAAGCAGCCTGCAGTTTGTTCCTCTAATGCTACATCCTTTCTTTTTAATTAAACAAACTTCAATGAACTGTCAGTACAAAATATTATTAGCGAAAGTCAATTAAAACATAATAGAGACACTCATCATAAAAGTCTATTAACTCTCCTGAAAGTCATCGCTGTAAACGACTAATTTATACTTTTGAAATTGCTAATATCCTCAAGTACCGTTTCTTGGAGCCGTCACTGTGACATTATGAAACAGTTTAATTACCCACCTTCGGTCACTGTCGGGATAGAGAGGGGGGGGGGCGATGGGGTGGCGGCGGCGGGGGCGCGGTGACCCGGAAACGATGCGGCTCCGGGCCGGATATTAATTTCTACAGTCGAACGCACTCGCGGCTCGCGTCAGGTGACGACGCTGCTAATTTATACTTTATTGCACACTCTATAAAGACTTATACACTAATTCTACATATAATAAAATTATTTATTAAAGACTAACTAGTCTTCAATAAATAATATTATTATAAGTAGATTTATTATATATCACGATATCCCGCGTGATATAATTATATCACGCAAGATAAGCTGCGTGATATAGTTATATCACGCGGCTTTTCTGCGTGAATTAGTACATAAAGTATCCTATATCCTAAGTAAGGATTCTAGTACTAAATTCTAGTACTAAATTTCATCTAAATCCGTTCAGTAGATTTTGCGTGAAAGAATAACAAAGATCCATCCATCGTTGCAAATGTTCGTTTTTATTATATAAATCGGATAATAAACGGATGCTTTAAATGTTCTCCAGTTACTCCATCACCTATACACACAGAGCTTACATTTTTTAACGTTTTCTATTGCAATTTTCAGATCACACCGGCCGAGACCGGTTAATGCAGTTTATTTTTCAATTGATCACTTGTATGTGGGTTTAGGGCAGTCAGACCTTGGACCTTAACTACTTTAGCATTTCATTTTATCTATATTTAATATGGGAATGCATAGGGTACTTTTTATTCTAGTGAGAAGAAGGAAACTGCGGGCGCAGCATGTATATAATTTTCATAAAATGATGAATAATAATGCTTAAAAATACATTTGATTTAAATTCAAAATGGACTCGGTTATAATCAATATCGCAGACATTTGTATAAAATAATGTAATATTTAGAAATTTCTTATATAATTTTGTTTTGTTTTTTTATTTAACTTTCTTTATGTTTATATTTCTTTTTATTTTTAATTTTTTCACTAATAGTTGCAACCGAATGGCTTTGTTGCAGTCGCATTTATTATTGGATCACGCTGTGTGCACATGTTGTGGCAAGTTTACCTGATCAATACATTAATGTACTTGCATGTTATAATTTAAGTTTGTATTTGTAAACTTATGTTATGTACGCCTAATAAATAAAATATAAAAATCGGTAAAAATCTTTTAAGTTAAACGGTTTTATTTTATGTGCACTGAAAACTACAAAATAAATAAATAGTTACTTACCTATCAACCTACGTAGGTGATCTCGGTCATTAATATCTCTGATGGTAGTGGTTGTCATAACATGAACCATGTCAGCGGCCGAAAGGCAGTTCATGAGAGAACACTAACACCAGGGTTTGCTTGGTAGGTAAACTAAGCAGCCCGCACTATAACAAGTAGGTATTTTGACCTTCTAGTTCAGAAATATTTTAGTACTAGGCAGAATAGCTTTTAGGCATATTAGACTAAAATAAAAACGTGGGGCCCATTAACTATTTCTGTATTACTTTCTACTATACTAAGTGTGGATTGCATCGACTTATTATAATCGTCATCATCATCATCCTAGCGGTTTATCCCGGTCGCATCCGAAACCTCATAGCTCCGGAGTCCAGGGTCCGCTGAATCGACTTACTATAATCGTAACTGGAGGTTTTGACCATCAATAACCAGCCGTTACGGCTTCACCAGCGAACGCCGAGCTCATGATCTACCAAAGTATAAGATATGCTCTGCTATAGGTATGATTTCAGAGGGGCCCCACGTTTTTATTTTAGTCTAATATGCCTAAAAGCTATTCTGCCTAGTACTAAAATATTTCTGAACTAGAAGGTCAAAATACCTACTTGTTATAGTGCGGGCTGCTTAGTTTACCTACCAAGCAAACCCTGGTGTTAGTGTTCTCTCATGAACTGCCTTTCGGCCGCTGACATGGTTCATGTTATGACAACCACTACCATCAGAGACATTAATGACCGAGATCACCTACGTAGGTTGATAGGTAAGTAACTATTTATTTATTTTGTAGTTTTCAGTGCACATAAAATAAAACCGTTTAACTTAAAAGATTTATACCGATTTTTATTTTCTTGTTTTTAGTATTTAGTGAAATTGTTTACCGAATATTCCTCATTTTATTTAATTCATTCAGTGCATCATTATTACATGGTTTCTTACCTGATAATTTAGTACAATCTAATTCCTCAATACATAGCCCTTCCAGAGACTTGACTCGACTTAGAGCCACGTATGCTTGTCCTTCCTCAAACCATTTTGAGCCCAAATATACTACTGCATGGTCGACGGTGCTGCCCTGCATTTTATGGACGGTGAATGCTCATGACAAAACTAAGGGCAACATCCTTTTTTCAGCCGTACCATAATTGAATTTTGCTGGAAACTGTATGGCTTTAGGGTAAATAACGTGCATGCCGTCTGTGCCAACGTGAATTAAAACTGATGATATATCTGTTTCGTACATTTTGGTTCGACGGAACTGAGGCCAAAAAGGTGTCTGAGTGTCAAGTGTCTGAGAGTCTAGTGTCTGAGTGTCTTGTATCCGAGTGTCCAGTGTCTGAGTGTCTAGTGTTTAGTATCTGAGTGTCGAGTGTCGAGTGTCGAGTGTCTAGTGTCTAGTGTCTAGTGTTTAGTGTCTGAGTGTCGAGTGACGAGTGTCGACTGTCGAGTGTCTAGTGTCGAGTGTCTAGTGTCTAGTGTCTAGTGTCTGAGTGTCTAGTGTCTGAGTGTCTAGTGTCTGAGTGTCTAGTGTCTAGTGTCTGAGTGTCTGAGTGTCTGAGTGTCTGAGTGTCTGAGTATCTGAGTGTCTAGTGTCTGAGTGTCTGAGTGTCGAGTGTCGAGTGTCGAGTGTCGAGTGTCGAGTGTCAAGTGTCGAGTGTCGAGTGTCGAGTATCGAGTGTCGAGTGTCTAGTGTCAGAGTGTCTAGTGTCTGGGTGTCTGAGTGGCAAGTGTCTGAGAGTCTAGTGTCTGAGTGTCTTGTATCCAAGGGTCTAGTGTCTGAGTGTCTAGTGTCTGGGTGTCTGAGTGTCTAGTGTCTAGTGTCTAAGTGTCGAGTGTCGAGTGTCGAGTGTCGAGTGTCGAGTGTCAAGTGTCGAGTGTTGAGTGTCGAGTGTCTAGTGTCTGAGTGTCTAACGTCTGGGTGTCTGAGTGTCAAGTGTCTGAGAGTCTAGTGTCAGAGTGTCTTGTATCCGAGTGTCTAGTGTCTGAGTGTCTAGTGTCTGGGTGTCTGACTGTCTAGTGTCTAAGTGTCGAGTGTCGAGTGTCGAGTGTCGAGTGTCGAGTGTCGAGTGTCGAGTGTCGAGTGTCGAGTGTCGAGTGTCGAGTGTCGAGTGTCGAGTGTCAAGTGTCGAGTGTCGAGTTTCGAGTGTCTAGTGTCTGAGTGTCTAGTGTCTGGGTGTCTGAGTGTCAAGTGTCTGAGAGTCTAGTGTCTGAGTGTCTTATATCCGAGTGTCGGAGTGTCTAGTGTCTAGTGTTTAGTATTTGAGTGTCGAGTGTCGAGTTTCTAGTGTCTGAGTGTCGAGTGTCTGAGTGTCTAGTGTCTAGTGTTTAGTGTCTGATTGTCGAGTGTCGAGTGTCGAGTGTCGGGTGTCGAGTGTCGAGTGTCGAGTGTCGAGTGACGTCGAGTGTCGAGTGTCTGAGTGTCTAGTGTCTGGTGTTTAGTGTCTGAGTGTCGAGTGTCGAGTGTCAGAGTGTCTAGTGTCTGGGTGTCTGAGTGTCAAGTGTCTGAGAGTCTAGTGTCTGAGAGTCTAGTGTCTGAGTGTCTTGTATCCGAGTGTCCAGTGTCTGAGTGTCTAGTGTCTGGATGTCTGAGTGTCTAGTGTCTAGTGTTTAGTATCTGAGTGTCGAGTGTCGAGTGTCGAGTGTCTAGTGTCTGAGTGTCGAGTGTCTGAGTGTCTAGTGTCTAGTGTCTAGTGTTTAGTGTCTGAGTGTCGAATGTCGAGTGTCGAGTGTCTAGTGACGAGTGTCTAGTGTCTAGTGCCTGAGTGTCGAGTGTCTGAGTGTCTTGTGTCTGGTGTTTAGTGTCTGAGTGTCGAGTGTCGAGTGTCGAGTGTCGAGTGTCTAGTGTCTGAGTGTCTAGTGTCCGAGTGTCTAGTGTCTGAGTGTCTTGTATCCGAGTGTCTAGTGTCTGTGTGTCTAGGGTCTGAGTGTCTAGTGTCTGAGGGTCTAGCGTCTGAGTGTCTAGTGTCCGAGTGTCTAGTGTCTGGGTGTCTCAGTGTAGTCCTATTATTTGATATCCATATTGTGGTGGTTGTGGAAAAATATGTACCTAGTCCGCCATATTGGAACGGCGTCCATCTTGAATTTTAAATTTTGACATAATCATCGTGTTTTACTAGTGTAGCCCTTTCATTTGATACCCATATTGCGGGGGTTAAGGAAAAATATGTAATCCGCCATTTTGTATCGGCGGCCATCTTAGATTTATAATGTTATTGATTTTATTATATTGTATTGTCATCTAAATTAAATGTGTGTACCAAATTTCAGATCAATCTGACAACGGGAAGGTGCTTAAATTCCAATTTCTAATTTTGACCCAAATAAATAAATACCGTACGGGTCGAGCTAAATAAAACCGTTTAATAAATAAAATAAAATTGTTACGTCTACAAATTATACATATTAATGTTATAAATACGAAAGTTTGTGAACATGTATGGATGGGTGAATAGATGTTTATTACTCATTCAAGCAAAAACTATTAAACAGATTTGGATGAAATTTGGTACACGGATCGATTATATCCTATCTTATCATATAGGCCACTTTATGTACTTATTTACGAAAGCGAAATTACGATATACCGTCATTACAAATATTTGATACTTTAACCCAACGATTCCTAAATTGCGTTCCGCGGAACCTAGGGATTCCGTAAGAAACCAAAATTCTGAAAAATTATTTATACAGTGAAACAATTTCATTCTTTTCACACTAAAAATTAGAGAAAACTATAGTGGAAACTTTTAAAATATTTCTAATAAAAGATTTTGTTTTTATTTGGCCACAACAGAATATTAGTGTTTTGCGCTTTTGAGGGCAAAGCAATAAACTGAGTTGTAACCATTTTGTGTTACTATGGCACACGCATGAAGGAAAAGAAAGAAATTGTTGTTTTATATATTTTGACTTGTTTTTTTTTTGCATTTTTTTATTTTTCATTTTTTTTATTTTACTGTGTATTATATGTATGTTTGTATTGTAATTTATGTGCTGTAAGTAATGTAAATAAATTATCTATCTATCTATTTAAATTACAGTGTTTTTAATTTGTAATCGTTTGATATGGAATTCCATAACATAAAAGGTATTTGGTGGGCGTTCCGTTATCTTAAAAGTTTAGGAACCCCTGCTTTAACCACTTGTCTAATGAACAATTTTGTTACAATTCTCCAGAAAGTTTTAACCGCTTCACCCATTGGACGCTTTCGCAGCAAAAACTAGAACCCTCTAACAAAAACTATTTCCAATTTAGCGAGCACTAGTATACTGTGCAAATAGATTGTATGAATTTGCCCGTGTGTGGAGCATGGCGGTTGTTTGGTTAAGTGAATACGTCATTAGAGCCGAGCAGCGGAACAGTATGAGGGCAGTCGAGGGCGGCTGCTTCTTTATAATTAAACTGTATTGCGCTTTTGCATTGTAATGGAATACAATACCAATTACTATTCCTTTCTAGAGGATGTTACAAAAAACCGTTTAACGGAATTCAAAGCAATGCAATAGTAATGGAAAATTAAAAATAAAATCTTATATTAACTCGTTGCGTGTGCCTCGGGATAGAATGGACTACCCCTTCCTTTCCCGTGAGTGTCGTAATAGTCGACTAAAGGAGGACGAGGGATGGGCAGCAGCGTCCTTCTTAAAACATCTCTAGAAGCCTAACTGCTTTTGCCAACCCGCCTGCCAAGGATGGCAACTACTGGCTAAACTCTCCTTATGGGAAGACGTATGTTAAGCAGTGGACAGTTAATGGCTTAAATAATCATAATAATGTAGGGGGGTGACGTCCACCGAAATCATTCCAGTCGTTTTGTCGGTGAACGGTCTTATCCCAACCAGTCTGGAACAACATCTTAAACGGTTGGGATTCCGAGGCGGCTCACTCCCGGGAAAGATGCAGAAAGCGGTGCTCTTAGATTCTGCCCGCAATGTACGCCGGTTCCTCTCCCTGGGGCCCTGAACTCCGGCCGACTGTGCTTCTGCCGGGGTTAAGTTTGCCATCTCCTCTCCTTAAGAGGGGTGATGTGATTTTTCGTAAAAAAATAAATAATTAAACCGACTGACTATCGTGATATAGGAAGCTGAAGGAAGAGGGGCGTATACAAAGATGTAGCAGGTTAATATAGTATTATATATAGTAGCAATGTTTTTTATACTGAAGCCTAAAGACATTGCTATAAAAAATATTTAAAAACCCCTATCACTGATAGGAATTAGTAGCACACTTTAAAAAAGAGCGAGCATAAAAGACCATGGAAAGGTCGCAGTGTCACAGGTTTTTCTACCTGAAAAAGCTCGTCTCTCAATAATAATAATAGGTTATTATAGAGCTTTTATGTAAAGTAATTGGGTATTAAAATATATCGACTTATTGCTATATGAGCGCATCTCGAGAGCTCGCAATATTTTTTTTTTGTTGCATTTTCTCCTTTATGTCGAGCTTATATTAGCGTATTTTTATTTTTGTTCTGTAACGTTAATTGCAGCTCATATCGTTTTTTTATGCAACTTAGAATAGTAAACAAACTTACGGCCCACCTGATGGAAAGTAGTAACCGTCACCTATAGACATAAACAGTATTATGAACGTAACTGTATATACTGTTTCGCCCATGATACCTCCCATGCGTTTCCATTCCTGAGAACTAAGGTGTTATGCCTTTGTACCCTGTATCCCATCCTTCAAACTAAAACACAACCCTACAAACTCAATTACTTTAGGTTGAAATACGAATGGGACTAAGGTACCCAAGCAGATGACTTGTGTACATGGTCTTCCTCTTGCATAAATATTATTTCTCCACTTTAAGACATAATTTAGCAATTTTTTAACTGTAACTCTATTTGATTACCATCAATACCCCTTTTGACAAGTGATGCTGATTCACATTATAACTCCCCGATATGGTTTTTTAAATTAATACTTGATCTTTTATTCGGAATTTTCGTTTAAAAACTAGAGCCGGTCGAAAGGAGGAGAAGATTTGTAAAAATTGCAACGGACCAATTCTATGCCACTACCGAAGAAAAAAACATATAGAAATGGCACTTAATGTTTTGTAATATATTATATATATATATATATATATATATATATATGCATTAATAATATGCCATGAATATTCATCACTGCTGCGTATAATGAAGCGTTTTCAGCGGTAAATCCAATGGACGACTGCTAAGTTATTAATAGATAATCACACACAACATCAACCAGTCACAAGAGTCGCTCATCACGACATCGCGAGAACGCCAATCATAACGCAGGAGAAATTTACATGACCTTTCAGGTTTCAAATTGTAACTTACTTGCAAAACAAACTTTAGCGCATTACATCTTTATATTACATCAACGCTTCAAAATAATTTTATTGGTGTATTTATTCATCATCATCATCACCATATCATCCATTCATCATCAACAATATCTAAAGCTAAACAAGTTGCTAGATTTGCCAATAGATTTATCAATTGCGACTCTATATAACGGAGGACAATATAAATTTTTATAACCCCAATAAACTGTCGCGACTTGTGAAAATTATTGCATAAAAATTTAACAGTCGTGTTCTGTGCGATTTTATCGCGTTAATTTTATCAATATATATATTTGTGCTCGTATTTAATGATTCCTTTATAAAATATTTCAAATGAAAAATTTTTGTTTTTCTTCTGTTATATGTCATGTCATGTCTTTCTTAGTCCCCTATTTCTCTGTTCCATCTTCCTGAAGATGTAACGGAATATTTACGCATATAGTCTTTCTTCATTGTAGTGATACGCAAGTAAGTTGGTTAAACACTGACTTATTCATTGAAAGAATAACTAGTACAGATTGTTACCGGCCAGAACTTACAATGTTATTAGTGGCCAGTACGTGTAGTACATACATAGTATACATCAACTCTTTTGCTTCGAATGAAAAAAAAAAAAATAACATAAATAATAAACTAAAAAGTGATATAAATAAACAAAATTCAACATTCGTCACTATACGAACTAAGTAAGAGGTGGCTAGTGAACTAATAATAAATACAGATATTTACCAACTAAAGTTTACATCATAGCCCTTAGAAATGGTAACTCATGAGGGATATCATAGATATATCAATGTATTTTGTGATCTTATCATGTTCGCAAGGTGTTCAACTATATAGGTCACGTTTGCTAAGATGTAACTAAGGATTAATTTATTTACCATTTTCAATATCATAAAAAATATAAATTAATCGTTACAGTGTAATACAGCTATGAAAAGATTAACTAGTTCCTACTCCGTTGGAATTTACGTATTGCTTAATTCAAACAATTATAAGTTATTGTTATCTAGTGTAAGTAAGTAAAAGTTATATTAGTATGCAGTACTTATTTTCACTCTAGAAGATCTACCGCTTTTATACATGCGGAGTGTGCTCATAGGAATCGTTCAATATGATGCCCACAGCCACATTCTACCATCGTATAGCTCGCTATCGACATGAAGTTCACTCCCATGATTTAAAAACTAAATGGTCGCATACAGCGCGGTTTCAAAGATGTTTTCCACCACGAACGGTCAGGTTATGGAATGAGCTCCCTGTCGTGTCTTTTCCAAGAGACAACAACATGAAGGTTTTCAAAGAAAGGTTAAAGATGTTTCTTCAGGGCCAGCAACGCGCGCGTAATGTCCCTGATATTGCAGGAGTTCATAGGCTATAAAAAAAAAACAAAGTAATGAATATATTTTTAACGTGACTGCGCACGTAAATAAACGGAGTCAATCTATTAGCGGGAAGTAATTACGTCGTCAGTGAGCGTCTTGTAAGTAATAAATAAACAGCGCCACTTTTACTGCGCCGGTAATGAAATGGCCGCGGCGAGGGGCTCCCTTTTAATTTTGCGACACTCGATAGCTAATTAGTATTACTCCTAAAAAAAGCTACTTCAATCATCAACACACATGTACCGTTGAACGACGACATATTTTATGTGGTTCGATTTATGAGTGTACCTGAAGGCCCCCGCCGAAATTCGACGATGTAATCTATAGATTTCCACACAATGCTGAGAGGGGCCTTTTTATGTATTGCTTTAAAGGTACATCGACAGTGTAAAGGCATTAATTTTAATTAATATACAGGGCTTGCATCTTGCTTTTACACCAATTACAGATGTACACAACATTTTCTTAAATCATCGATTACATATTAATAAAACTGACACCAACCTTTTTATCAATAGGTTGCATTTCTCCGAATATTAAGAATTAATTGTATGATGTATAATGGTGTATAACTGTCTGCCTACTAAATATGAACAAAATTTTGTTAAATACACTTTATTATTATTTTTATAAAAAAAAATTCACATCTCCCTTCTTAAGGAGAGGAGATGGCAGACTAACCCACAACAGAAGCACATTCGGCCTAGATTTAGGGTCACAGGGAGAGAAACCGGCGTACTATGTGGGCAATATTCAAAAGCTTTCTGTATCTTTACCGTGAGTGAGCCGCCTCGGAATCCCAACTGTCTGAGATATTGTTCCAGACTGGTTGGCATAAGACTGTTCAGTGATAGAACGATTGGCATAATTTCGGTGGATATAACCCTTCACATTTCGGCTAAGTCGAGATACATCCTCTTCTTCGGCTTTCGGAGAACGATTGTCAATTAGCGTCAATTAGTATTTTTTTTATACCACAAAGGCGGCAAACATACATACAGTAATGCAGTGATTCTCAACCACTGTGCCGCGGCACTTTTGTGTGCCGCCAAATTTTAAAAGTGTGCCGCCAAATTTTGCAAATATTTAAAATTTGTGTCATAGACTATTTATGCAGTGTGTTGTAGTAAGTAAATAATTTTTATCTTTTTCTTTGTGTGCCGCCAAATTTTGAAATCGTTAAATATGTGCCGCAACAAAAAAAAGGTTGAGAATCACTGCAGTAATGTGACCGAAACAGAAGTAAACATATAGGTACACTATCAATTGCAAAAGAAGAATTGTACTGTCAATTCAGAATTGCTTGGGTACCTCTGTCGCATTCGTGTTTTAACCGTGAAGCAGTTGTGTTTGCATTCATTCATACAATTTTTCTTAATATACCAAATCAAATGTTAATACAAGACACTAGGAAACAATTGAGCTGAATTCATTCGTCAATTATAATTACAGACACTCAAGTCAATGGAACCGCCGTGGATTATTACGAATCGCTTTGAAATTTCATTACTGACGAGCTGCTCTTTGATTATAAGTTATAGACCAAATAATAGTTCATCGAAGTAATGAGGGATCAGTTTGAAATTATTATTAAGCAACTTACAAAAAAGTACGATGTAATTCGACTGATTTTTTATTCGTTACGCAGTTGCATTGCCAATTTTTTTTTTTATACAACTTAGAATGGCAAACAAGCTGACGGCCCACCTGATGGAAAGTGGTAACCGTTGCCTATAGACATGAGCAGTACATGTACCATGGACATAACAGAGTATACTGTTTCGCCCATGATACCCCCCATGCGTTGTCATTCCTGAGGACTCCGGTGTTATTCCTCTGTACCCAGTAAATTCACGCCATATTGTTGAAAATAATAAGCTAGGTTTGATAAATAATAAAAATGTATGTATTATGTGAAGTTTAGAAGAGAACAGCAAACTGTCATAAATTATTAATTGTTATATTTTCGTATTTAATATTTTGATTATAGAACATTAATAAAAACGACTATAGAGTTTTTACAACATATCCTCCCGTAATCAAAATATATATATAACAAAAATATTACTTAACAAAAATACTGGTACAAAAATAACAAGATAAAAGGTTACCCAATGCCCATATTCGTCATACATCGTAAATGCTTAACATGACCTAAAGGTTTTGTCAAAACATCCGCTGGTAGTGAATCAGTGGGCATATACCTTAATTCTATAATTTTGTCATTTACTTTTTCTCTAATAAAATGAAACTTTACGTCTATATGTTTAGTTCTATTGTGATGGACTGGATTCAACGCAAGTTTCTGGGCACTCTGACTATCAGAAAAAATGACAACATTTAGAGTTTTACCTGTTATTTCTGCCACAAAACGTTTTAAGAAACAACCTTCCTTAGCAGCTGCTGATAGCGCCATGTATTCGGATTCCGCAGAGGACAATGCGACTGTAGGCTGTTTTCTTGATTCCCAAGAAATAGGGCCTTTTGCGAGTTCGAAGTAAAATCCTGTATATGAGCGACGACTAACAGGACAGTTTGCGAAGTCAGCATCTGAGTAACCACGCAGTATAGAGGAGTCTTCAGTTTTTCTGTATGAAATACCAACATGCTTAGTTGCACTTAAATATCGAAGACATCGCTTAGCAGCATTCCAATGAGATTGATCATTATTGGAGTTAAATTGGCTTAAGTAACTCACTGCGTAAGCTATATCAGGCCTTGTATTTACTGCCAAATACATAAGACAGCCAATTAATGCCTGATAGGAACAGTTAGACTCACCTGTACTAGGTTCCAGTTTCTTTTGAGCAAGGGGTGTAGAAACCGACTTACAGTTTTGCATTTCGAACCTTTTTAACAAACTTTCAATATACGTACTTTGACATATTTTAATAATATTGTCTCGGCAAGAAATATTTATGCCTGTGAAATAATTAATAATACCAAGATCTTTAAGTGAAAAATAATTTTCCAACTCACATTTGAAGTTGTCAAATGTTACTTCATTTTTATACATAATTAAAAGATCATCAACATATATGGCTATAACCAAGGAGTCTGTATTCGAAATATTTTTAGTAAACACGCAAGGTTCTGATGGTGTTTGAGTGAATCCAATAGTTGACAAAGTTTGTTTTAACTTTATATTCCAAGCTCTCGGAGCTTGTTTCAAACCATATAAGGCCTTTTTTAATAAGCATACCTTATTTTCATCTTCCTTTCTCTGGACAAACCCTTCTGGCTGATCCATATAGACTTCTTCTTCCAAATCACCATATAAAAAGGCAGTGTCTACATCCATATGACGTATTTTGTATCCTTCCTGTACTGCTAATGCTAACAGTGTTCGCAACGATGCGTACAACAGGAGAAAAAGTGTCATAATAATCTACACCTTCTATTTGTGTAAAACCTTTAGCTACTAAACGAGCTTTATACTTGACTATATTTCCTTCAGCATCTCTTTTCAATTTGTAAACCCACTTAGACGAAATACAAGATTTAAATCTCGGTTTTTCCACCAATACCCAAGTTTCTCTTTTTAATAAAGCATCATACTCATTATTCATCGCAGTGATCCAGTCATTTTTATCATCTCTTGTAATTGCGTCACGATAAGTCAAAGGATCACCGCACAGCAGATCATCGCTTAGAGTATTATAAGAAAAATAGTTTGGAGGTTTACGTATTCTTTCAGGGTACCTTCTTCCAGATCTATCATCATTAGAATTACTTGAAGAACCCGATGACGGAGATGAAGAATTAATTATATTACCTGAATGTACAGTCTCCATTCCTTGATTGCGTACCTCTTCAGTACTGACTGAATTGTGATCTTGTTCCTCAATTGCTATATCACCACCTCCGCCAATTGAAGGAGAAGATAATGAAGCTTCTTCTGAGGATGAGGTCTTTGAAAATAAGTAACTTGTATCACAGTTTACGTCGTCTGCCTTTTCAATTGTTAGTCCTGTAAACTTATCTTCAAAAAAAGTTACATCTCTCGATTTTACTAACTTTCTAGGTGTTTTCGCACTTCGGAAGTAGTAACTTCTAGGATCATCTGAATATCCTATAAAAATATGTTCAGTTGCTTTCATATCTAGCTTAGTTCTTTGGCAAGAAGGAACATGAACTAAAGCTCTGCATCCGAAGACTTTAAGATGAGATAAGTTAGGTTTAGATCCGTACCATATCTCAAAAGGAGTTTTCTTATTAAGAGCACGATGTGGCGACCTATTTTTCAAATAAACACTAGTCGCTACAGCATCTTGCCAATAAACTTTCGCAAGTGAACCATGAGACAACATGCAACGGGCTTTCTCCATAATGCTACGATTGCATCGTTCACTCACTCCATTTTGCTGAGGGCTATAGGGCATCGTAGTTTGGTGCTTGATACCATTTGAAGCCAAATAATCAGCAAATTCATTGTTGACGTACTCAGATCCATTATCAGATCGCACTATTTTTATTTTTGAGCCAGTTTCACGTTCAACAAGAGATTGAAAAATAGAAAACTTTGATTTGACTTCTGTCTTAGAAGACATAAAATAAATAAATATAAACCTGGTAAAATCATCTATAAAAGTAATAAAGTATTTATTACCTTGAAAAGAGGTTGTTTGAAATGGTCCACATAAATCTGTGTGAATTAATTCTAGAACTGACGTAGCTTTCTTACTTTTCAACCGTTTAAAAGGTTTTCTTGCTTGCTTACCCTCCACACAAGGTATGCATGGTTCCTTGTCAACCTCCTTGTACTCCACTCCAACTGCTAGACCTTTTCTAAGTAGATCCATACCTATGCGACAGAGATGTCCTAATCTCTTATGCCAAATTTTAAAGTTTGAGAGTTCAGAGTGCACATTATAGGCTGAAACATTTTGTGGCAAGTTAATCGAACAATCTAAATTGTACATTCCACCACTAAAAGAACCGTGTAAAATAGGGTTATTAGCAAAAGATACATCACAAGATTTATAAAAGTTACAACCATTTTTATCAAAAACAACAGAAAAATCTTTTTCGACAACTTTCTTTACAGAAAGTAAATTACATTTTAAACTAGGAACATAAACAACATTACTTATTTTTGATACTACAGAGTTGGTATTAATTGATACCTCACCAATACCAACAGCTGGCAATTTTTGTCCGTTTGCTACAGTTATGCTTCCACTATCGATAGAACGATAATTTTTAAGCCATTCACCGTGTGAAGTCATATGTCCCGATGCTCCAGAGTCGATTATCCATTTATCGGAGTTCTGGTTATTTAGGGATGACATAGCCACTTCTGACAAGCAGTCTGTTGTATCTTCTATGTTTTGTTCCATTTTTGACATATTTGCCTTTTTTACCTTTTTAATAGGGCAATCAGGGCTCTTATGTCCAGGTTTTCTACATTTAAAACAAATAATAGGTTTCTTCGTCTTCGCTTTTAATTGTGAAGTACGAAACGCTGCAACATCATCATTCTGAGCCATCTTTGACATTTCACTCAATAACTTCGTCTTAACCATTTCTGATGTTACTTCGACGTTTGAATGTTCTAGAGCCATTACTAGAGGATCATAACGAGATGTTAGTCCGCCTAATAAAATCGCAGCAAGAGAGCTATCTTCTATTGTTTTGCCAATATCTGCCAAATTTTGGGCAGTTGTCATGACTGCATTAATGTACGACTCAATATCGGTAAAATCTGATAGGGAGTACCTGTACAGCTGTCGCTCCAGTGACAACTTCCGACCAAGACTTTGGTCTTCATATGCCTTTTGTAATGCATACCATCCCTCTTTCGCTGTCGTTGCTGTCCTCACATGCGTCATTGCCGCACCATCCACAGAAAGACAAATTTTTGACAATGCTTTCTGGTCATTACGTGCTTTTACATGGGAAGGTGTATCGTCAGACGATTCATAACCATCTATTGTATTCCACAACTCTTCGTGCACCAACAGCATTCTCATTTTGAATTTCCATGCTGTATAATCTTCACGTTTCACCAACATTTTTATACAATTCAAATTCATCCCAGCCATTATAAATGAGTAGAATCTTCTTTTAAATAAATTCCTTACTTCGTGCTGATAAGGAATGTTGAAAATAATAAGCTAGGTTTGATAAATAATAAAAATGTATGTATTATGTGAAGTTTAGAAGAGAACAGCAAACTGTCATAAATTATTAATTGTTATATTTTCGTATTTAATATTTTGATTATAGAACATTAATAAAAACGACTATAGAGTTTTTACAACACATATCCCACCCTTCAACCCGAAACACAGCCATGCAAATACAACTGCTTTACGGTTGAAACACGAACGGTACCTGATGACGAAAAGAACGAGATCACAGCAACAATATGAATCAATATCCTTAGACAATATTGTCCATGCTCTGTATTATTAGGTGGTAGTTGGTTGCCTAGCAACGGAGTACAATAGCCACTGATTGGATCGTAACAACGTGGCGAGCGGCGGAAACTAGCTCCATATCGAATGCCAATAGCTCTATCATCGATTGAATGGAATGTATTGAAAATATATTACATTTTGTTTATCTCTTAATATTAATCATTGTCAAAAGGAAACTGTACAAATCTTCTGCATAAGTACCTTTGTTCTGCCAGTGTTTTTGCCTATAAACTATTCTGCTTACATAACTCTTGCAGTTTGGATAATAAAAACTAAGATATAGCAATAAAATTACGGAGTACGGAGGCATAACACCAAAGTCTCTAGAAACGGCAATGCATTAAGAGTATCATAAGCATCACAGTACATTTTATTATATTAATGGAATCGTTGACGATCGTAAGCGACGGTTTCCATCAAGTGGGCCGTCAGCTTGTTTGCCATTCTAATTTGTATAAATAAACAAAGATACATATCAACATCGGTATAAATTCGATGAAATTTGCCAAGTAAGAATTTATTTTCCATTTAATAGATAGATAGATACTCTTTATTGTTTTCTACAAAAGATTACAATAGTATTTTTTTTTTATTATAAATATTCACTATTACAAGAAATAATCACAGTGAGAAAACAATGGGCGACCTTATCGCTAAGAGCGATCTCTCCTAGGCAACCTTTGGATGGAGAGGAGTAATTATGAACAGTTTGATCGGAGGCACGATGAAAGTCTATTATTTCTAAAATATAGAGATGTGATACATGTAAAATAATCATTCGAGCGCATGTCCCGGTTGTATCCTAATTAGATTTCAGGGTACGCTTGCAAGCGACATCATATGTGACTTGACAAGATCAGCTTTTTAAAAGAGCGACTGCCGTCTGACGTCTTAACCTAAAGGAGAAAGCTTTCCCATTATATGGATGCTTGTAGGTACATACGCCATTAAATTTCTTCTCTAGCGTATGCAGGTTTCCTCACGATGTTTTCCTTCACCGTTTAAAGCGAGTGATAATTTAGAAAAATTGCTAAAAATAACTCATTGGTACAGGCCCCAGCCGTGACTCGAACCAAGACCCTCATGCACAAGAGTCCGGTACAAATACCGCTGGGCTATCACCGCTATATATGATACATGTAATAATGTTTATATATATATATATATATATATATATATATATATATATATATATATATATATATATATATATATATATATATATATATATATATATATATATATATATCCCTACTTATAATATATAATTAATAATACATATAAATAGAACTTAATGCCGATTACAGTCGCAGTGCCCATGCAAAATTATCTTGTACGTAATAATTTTAAAGGAGTAACTGTTGAGTTTCTTGCGGGTTCTACTCAACAGATAACAATATCTCGAACCCAACAGTAGAATTATAAAAAAATTACAATTTAAAAGCACGTGTTTAAATTCTATTTGAATAAATATATATAATGTAATAAGATGTGCCAAAACTCTGTACACTCTGTATGTATCCGTTTTTTTTTCTATATAATCATTTCATCACTACATCATTTCATTTCTCTATATACTTTGTACGCGTATGGTTCAATTTTGACAATTAACTACAATACATAGACTTCTACTATTATATGTATTTCGGTACTCGTTGTCTATTTTTATATAACATAAAAAAAATTAACTATATTTTTTTGTAATGACTGTTTGTACCAAAATAAAATAAAATAAAAATTCTACATCACAAATATAAAAAAATGCTTGGACGTCTGTACAGAACTTACAAATTTAATTGACAGATGAACCATAAATCTAATCTGATATACTCGTAAATGTACATGTTTAAAGTTAATAAATGAGACAATATAAAGTTTATCGAGCATATTGGTAAAGTCAGCGGTGATAGGCGAGAAAAGAGTGTTCTATACTGGATACCGGGTATAGGATGACAGAGCATAGAGGAGTAGAAGGGCCCTTCTAAATGGACAGATGATATTAACAAAACTGCTAAAACTAGATGAATAAGTAAAACGGGGGATCGCACATGATGGAAAGCATATTTTTAACAGTGTTCTGATGAGTTGGTATTGAGGATTATTCCAAATTCATACATGTTGTTCAATTATAATATGCGCGGTTTCTTGTTTTAAATAACTTCCAAACGAAGGAAAGCCTCAATTCACCTCAGTAGCCGCAAAATGCAATTGTCTACACCGATGGAACAAATCCTAAATTAACAGATAGGACGTCTTTTAATCTAATCCATGCAAGCAAAGCCGCGGATTACAACTAATGCTAACTACATAACATGATTATATTTATCAAATTCTGATTTGGTACGGAACGTCTCTTTGAAGTCACTATGAAAAGGGTTCTGAGAATTTAATTTTCTTCTGTGGTAATCGACACTTGATGTATTTCATGAGAAAAAGGATCCACTATTCATGCCAAATATTTTTATAAAAGAGTTCCCTTGATGTACTCGTACATATATATTTGCAGTATTTTGAAATGAAGCCTTTTTACGAATAATATATAATTCTGCTAAGAGATCTATTGAAAATTATATAGATATATATATGGTATATATATTGCTGAGAGTGAATTGATTCCGTAACGCGATCTATTATTCAACACGGCGTTGCAATGGCAGTATAATGATTAATGTTTTATATATACTGTATATATCTATATTCTATACCTTAAAATATGTATGTCAAAATATATTAGTAAATATGATAGATAGATAGATACTCTTTATTGTTTCCTCCAAAAAATTACAATAGTAAACTTATTATAAATATAAATAATTACAAGAAATATTTACAATGAGAAAACAATGGAAAACGTTATCGCTAAAAGTGATATGATGATCAAAATAATTGACAATAGAAGAGGCAAGATGGAGAACTATTTTAGGAATGAAAGACAGAAGGGTAAATTAAGTAATAACTACATGGGACAGGTAAAAGATAAAATAAAAGATATCATGTCGTATAAGGAAAGTAAAAGTATAGTATAAGAGAGACCCAATCGAAGAAACAATACATGATTGTGGCTGCGACGAGAGAAACCTCTTCAATTGCGATAAATATAATATCATTATACTTATTAATGTTTTAGTATCAATAAATACATTTTACGGTCTCGTCACAATAAACTCTCATGATCCAGCTATAATTGAAGTGGCAAAACTCGAGAAGAGCGAACACTAATCTACACCATAATATGTGACCTCATAAATTGTAATGACGAGTCATTTATACACTTTTATCGGTCGTATCCACGTCGCAGTGTCGCAGATGTAGCTCGAGCGGAGCCGGACAGTGAGTCCGGTAATGAAACCGAAGGTATCGTACTTAATTTTACCGCCGCCATTAGAGCACAGGTACCTCTATAAAGCACTTGATGTGCACCCTCGTAATGTGATCGAGTGGACTAAAAAATAAAAGGCCGTCCACGAGATCAGAGCATGGAGGGTGAAGTATAAACTTTATTACCGAGTAAAGCAGTTAATCCTCTTCGGGGGCCGGAGGGATTCTTTCTAAGAACTTGTTTAGTTGGAGAGCGAACGAACACGGGCTCGGGCACGCTCCGCGGAACTACGTTTTGATTTAATTTTATTTTATCTCAAATGTCGAAACATTTGTCTACTCCCGGTTTTTGGAGGAGCGCGCGGGAGAATTGCGTTTACATGTTTTGTATTACGGCGGCGTCCTTTTAAACGCAATTGCTTTAAGTTACGATATCGCATTAAACCGGGGAGAGTTCTAAAATAAGGAGAAATCCCCTTTTCTTCTTATATTACAATACGGGGAGTATTGTATACATCGTATTTATTTATAGTCCACTATATACTACTACTTATATGAAACTTTTAAACATTATATACCTGCTTGAGCAAGCTATTTTAGAAATTATATATTTAACAAGAAAATTTTGTAATTTTACATAAAATTTATGAGTTGTATAGACGACAGAAACAAAAACAATAAAACATATTTTTAACTACAGTTCTTTAACTATATACACATACGGTTTTTCCTTTAAATTTCCATTTTCTTAAACTGCAAAACTTTAGTCGCCTTATCCAGTAACCAGATTAAAGATTAAAGCAAATTAAGGAAAAGTTGGAATAGTATACGAGTATTAACAAGATGTAAAGAAACTGTTCAAAAACATTATTCGGTGGCGCTACAGTTCAGTGACAATGATGATTAGTTTCTAATGATGATGACACAGATACTGTTACTGATCAATCTCATCGAATAGAGATAAAATTATTGTTAGTAACAGAGACTGAAGGCTCAAAATCATTGTGGTTAACTTCTGTCCAAATTGTCTCGTTATATCAACTGAGCTGACTTAATTCTTACTATTATCTCTAACTAACCTTCACCATTTACATTTCTTTCTTCTACATTTCCATCCATCAGTATTCAAATAATTTTAAAGCGACTGCAAAAAGGACAAGGTTCTATATTCAGTTGTAATTTTTTAATCTCTGTTGCTTCATCATCGTCATCATTTTTAACTAAAAGTGCATACTTACAGATTGATCCCATAGGAATGTTATCAAAATCGGTTTAGTAGTTTTCGTATATATATTCTTTATTGCACTTGTAAGTTACATATAAAATAATGTATTTATAAATGTTGTGAGCAAGAGTGAACTTATCTCTGACAGAGATCCCTTACAGTCAACCCAATACAGTGAGAATGCATTTTGTTAGCGGGCAGCTGAAGTGCTACAACTATTAATACATATACATATATATAGTTAAATAAAATATTAAAATATATAATGAAATATTACATAAATACATACACTATTAATAGATGTAATACCTCTCTACTTACATAATAATAGTGAAAATAAATGAATATACTACTTACATTAGAAAAATTAATTTAATGTATTTAAGATTTGACAGTTCAATTAAAAAAATAAAAAAATATTACTCAAGGGAAAGAAAATATGATTTCAACCTTTTCTTGAAAGAGGTAATAGAGGGACTCCCTTGTATGTGGGAAAAGAGTTTGTTCCATAACTGGGCAGCTCGAAACGAGAAAGAGTTGCCCATAAAATGTGTCCTACAGAAAGGAAGTTCAAGCATCCTGGGCTGAACTTGACAAGAGCATTTAGGACGAACTAGTGGTGGTAATAATTTAAACCGGGAGAGGAGGTACGATGGAGAATTGGGGTCATTGAGTATGTTATAAAGGAAAAAAGGATGTGCATACCACGTCGAAGTCGGATAGGGAGCCACTTTAACTGGTTGCGAAAGGCAGACACAGTTTTTAAACCAAAATAACCGTTTTTGCTACAAATTAAGTTTTTTTTTTGTAGAATACAAATGATTTATACATCACGTCTTTACGTAACGTGTATGTGTGTGAAAAATCAAATACAATCAACTGTCAATTACATCCGACTGTCGAAATCTCGAATTCACGATGCTTACGTAGTAATGACGTTACTTCACAACTACTCCCTGCGGCGCTGTTGATGCTGAGCTGCCGTCGCCGACCCGCTGCCGTATTTCGGGGAATCGATATTGAAAACGAAAACAAAACACTTTTTAAATTTTCTTGCGCAATATAATGGACTTTAGTCGTGATAGAATTTATACGGGAGTAACAGTGATGGTGGTGGCTAAAATTGTTTATTCTAACATGATTATTGATATGTCTATAGAGAAAAGGTTTTCTATGGTAATGTTACAGAAAAAATTCAGACAGTCCATTGTCACATAGGGTAAAGAACTGGCTTTTTGTTTCAATAATTTAGAATCTTACTCGACAATAATTAGCAACTATAATTTTGTACAAAATTAACATTGGGATAACGGGAGTGAACCCGTGAAGTTAATTGCAAAATGAATTATTTTTATTCTATTTTGAAATCTTTTAAAACTTAAATATTATAACCTATATTTTTTTATTTACTATGGAAATACGACAAATGCTTCCAATTACTCCTTTAAAGTAATAAATAAATATACTACCTTGGGGGGAAAGGGATTCTGAGATTAAAGGAGACTGAGAATCCTATTGTTAGCAATATACCCAATCAGGTCGACCTCCTCTCGGTTCTCCCTGGAAACTACAATGGTTAATTTCTGATGAATTCATCATGTTTTCGTTCTCACCTATCACCCTTCACTGGTGCTCCGTCAGCATATCCCGTTAGCGCAGGTGGGGTTACCATACCATTTTCACCCATCAAAAGAATATACTACCTACATTAGAAATATAGTTTAATGATTTTAAAATATATATATCTGTACAGATATATAAGGAAAGAATTCAAATGCATTGGATCCAATTGCAAATAATCTGTTTCATATTAAACGCCACTCAAATATCTAGTTTGAAACAGCTCTGCTCCGGGCAATAGTCTAATCTCAAGAGCACTTTTCAAGAACAACAGTCACGAGTTACAACGTCTGGGGCGCTTGGCGCGATCTAGTACCTCCGCCGAGTGCCAACCGACTCGTTGAGCTCACTCACACTACCTTGCACAACTTTAATATACTTTCATATCTACGAAAGAATAAAATAAGAACAATAAAGTTTATATAAACAAACAAGTATACATTATCTTTTTTTTATACAATTTAGAATGGCAAACAAGCTGACGGCCCACCTGATGGAAAGTGGTAACCGTCGCCTATAGACATGAACAGTACCATGGACATAACAGAGTATACTGTTTCGCCCATGATACCCCCCATGCGTTGCCATTCCTGAGGACTCAGGTGTTATTCCTCTGTACCCTGTAAATTCACGCCATATCCCACCCTTCAAACCGAAACACAGCCATGCGAACACAACTGCTTCACGGTTGAAACACGAATGGGACAGAAGTACTCAAGCAATCGACTTTTATACAAAGTCTTCGATAACATGGCATTTTTTTCATTATTATTCCAGCCGTTAACTGTTCACTGCTGAACATAAGTCTTTCTTATAATCGTAATTTTACCAGTAGTTGTTACGCTTGGCAGACAGGTTGGCAACTGCAGTTAGGCTTTTACAGATGTTTTAAGAAGGACGCTGCTGCCTATCCCTTCAATATAAGCCCCCTTAATCGCCTCTTACGACACCCACGGGAAAGAAAGGGGTGGTCCATTCTATGCCGGGACCTAGACGGAGAATAACGTGGCGTGCTGCTGCAAAACACAAAGAGTTAAAAATATGTAGGTAAAAATATTCCTAAAATTTAAAAAACATTTATTGATGGTCGCCATTGTGGTGAAGCTGAAACTCAACATGTCCATATTTTAAGCACATTAGAATCCAACAAGGCAGGAGTGAAGCTATTGCCAGTCGGATTAATTTGGTATGTTACCCGTATTTTTTTTATACAACTTAGAATGGCAAACAAGCTGACGGCCCACCTGATGGAAAGTGGTAACCGTCGCCTATAGACATGAGCAGTACCATGGACATAACAGAGTATACTGTTTCGCCCATGATAACCCCTATGCGTTTCCATTCCTGAGAACTCAGATGTTATTCCTCTGTACTCTGTAAATTCACGCCATATCCGACCCTTCAAACCGAAACACAGTCATGCAAACACAACTGCTTCACGGTAGAAACACGAATGGGACAGAGGTACCCAAACAATCGACTTTTGTACAAAGTCTCCCTCCTCTCCGTATCCTCCATCACCAGTGAGTTAATCGGTAATTTAAATTAACACAAATTTCATGGTGTCGATCAGATTCGCACTCACAACTCGTATGCTTTATAACTCAAAATAGTAATACTAATGACGCTTTTTTATCAATATCATCATCATGATCATCATTTCAGTCATCATCCGTCCACTGTTGGACATAATCTTCCCCATAGACTGCTATAAAGAACGGTCCTGAGCCACCTGCTTCCACTGACTCCCTGCAAGGCATTACAGGTTATCACTCCATCTAATGGAGGGTCGTCCTACACTGCGTTATCTATATACAATTATATTATAAATTATATTTTAAACCAACACTATTGTATACGATGACCACGTATAAAAACAAAATATCAGAACAAGAAATAATTTTATTCAATAAAGTCAAGAATGCTCAGACAAGGGTGGAGCTCATTGAAGGAAGTCACATAAATCAGCTGCCCCGACAAGGGGAAACTCTTAAATTGCCAAGAATAAAGACAAGAAGCTTAAAAATCGCAGATTACTTGAACCCAAAAACTCTTGAATAGCAAATTTATTTAACTTTACAAATAATTTAGATGAAAATAAATAGAGTTTATCCTTATCATTAATTAGATCAGTAAAAAATGGAACAATTATAAAGATCGATTCAGAATTGGCAATGTGACATGTCTATTTTGTACTCCTATGTGAAATGTCGAATGCTTCTCTATTTAGTTATATTGTGTTGCCTAAAATACAGTTAAATTTAAAGCAAATGAAATTAATTGTATTATTATATATTCTCTAAATCAAGACAATTTATTTATTTTATTTTATTTAACTCTTTATTGCACCATAAATAAAAATATACAATGACAAGTGAATAACTCAAGTGAAATACAGTAACATAAATACAGATTGAAATATACACAAAAAGTTACAAAAGGCGGTCTTATCGCTAGGGCAATCTCTTACAGACAAGGAGAACAGATAGAAAAGGGCAGGTGGCGCAAGAGTGAATTAATAATTTTCGTGCATAAAATACAAAAACATGTAATGCACAAAAATATAAAATACATATAATTTATTAAACTACTTACTATAACAATATATATATACATATATACACATACATACATATATATATATATATACACATATACATACACACACATACATACAAAATACATAAACATACACATATAAATACATACATATTATTTGGTATATTATTGGATTTATATATATATATATATATATATATATATATATATATATATATATATATATATATATATATATATATCCAAGAAAACCCAAAAATCTCGCACGGATGACTATAAAGGCATACATGCAGGTTTTGAGGGTTATGGCTATATCATTATGGCAAATGTCAACAAACGAATAATTATAAATGGTTATGCCATAAGACGGTCTGCAGATTTTCAATAGTGTTACAAATAAAAAACTATTAATTGATTGAATGCTTTCACTTGTTAGTAATGTTATTCAAATTTCAATCACCTTTATTCAAATGAGACTTATGTACGAACATATAAATCGTATTTTCTTTTAAATCTACTGCAGGGTTTGGGAAGTTGTTCTTTGTTGAGAAGAGTCCGCAAGAAACACAACAGTTACACTTTTAAATCTCTGTTAACATTATGTGTATTTATTTAAATGTACTATGTCTAAAATTACATGGTCCTTAAAAGTCCATGCATCGACTCACACCATGCACATTTGTATTTCAGTAATCGCTGTGTGTAATAGACTTTGTTTAATAAGTATTTTTTAATAACAATTTTAAACTTATTAAAAGGTAATTTTTTTTTTAATCTACGTTTAATTTGGGATTTTTGTTTTTTAACATTTCAATCCCATAAAATCTAAACAAGTTATCTACTATTATAATTATGACTAAACAATGCTACTTACTAATTCACTTAAGCACAAAGCAATTTTAGTAGTAGGAGCGTGCATTATGCTCTGTACAATACCCACATCAAATTTATTAATATTAAATGTTTTTAAAAATGTTTCCCTTCCCCTTCGGTTGCTATCACATTCCATCAATAGGTGCTGGACATCTTCAACTTTTCCACAGACAATGCAATTTGGTGAATTTTCTTTTTTCATTAAATATGCAAACTTTCTTGATGGATAGTAAAAGGTAGATCCAAAATATCCTTCGGTATCTTATTATTACAATGGTCATTCCCATAAAAGATCAATAAAATTTTTCTAAACGATATTTTGGTACAGCAAATTTATACTTATGTTTGTGTGTTGAAAATTTCTGCATATATACAAAATGTTTGCTTATATGTATTAATGCCTCTGGTATTGCAGGTGTTCATAGGCTACGGTAACCACTTACCATCAGGTGGGCCGTATGCTTGTTTGCCACCTCAGTGGTATAAAAAAAAAGCTACGGTTACAATATTTGCTCGTTTTTTTTTTTCTTAGTGATTCATTTGGAGAACATTTCTCTGATAATTTCGACACAACCTGTTTACCATTACATTAAGTCCTATTGAAACGGACAATACCTGCTACCGAGCCGACTTAATTTATGTAAACGCTCTCCCTCTAAACTTTGTCGTAACTGAGCCGTTCTTCGCATCTACTTTCTTCCGCTTGTTTCCTGTTAATCCGGCACAACTCTGTATCTGTTCCGCCGTCATTTTTTAACACAGCTCAGCACAATTCCAACTGAAGCGTACCGTGAACTCGGCGATTAAGTAAATTAGGCGTCTCTCATTGTGTTCATTACTTTAATGGGGGAGACATTAATTTAATTATTATACGCCGCCGGTGCCCATACATAATTTGTAATTTTGTACACGTTCAGTGATCGTAAAACACGGCTCCGTTTAGCGTTTACTACGGCGCGCCGTTAAAAAGGTGTCATTTTTCCAAGTAATTAGCTAATGGCTGGATGACTGGACGCTCCCATGTTGATGGCGGTATAGCGGAATAGTTCACCTAATAGGAGCGAGGGAGCGACGTGCACCGTACATACTGACGATGCAGTGATAACACTATTAGATATCGGGTTTGTTTATACATAATAGGTGCAGTAGAATGACTCAATGTATGTTATTACACAGTTTACGCTCTTTTTATCAGTAAAACTATGTATACTAATATGTTCGTTTTATTTTATTTCCACGTCCACAACTTGTAGCATAATCACATACGGAAGATATTATTCATACTGTTAGTAAAATATGACTGAAAATAACAACCAACTTACTAAACTTATTTTACAATTTGTGTGTCTATTTATACAAAATTCTATTAATGCCAAAAATATAAATATTTATAAAGATATATTGATGCTAAGATGTTTCTTACGCTTGAACGGCTGAGCAGATTTGAATGCAATGTGAACCATTACATCATCGTCATAATTTCAGCCATTATCCGTCCACTGCTGGACATAAGCCTCCCCCATAATAAGCATCCACTGATTCCTTGCAATGCATTTCAGGTCGTCACTCCATCTACTCATGGGTCGTCCTACACTACGTTACCCGTACGCGGTCGCCAATCAAGAACCTTTCTTCCCCATCGGTTGTCGGTTCTTCGAAACCACCACCACACAGGGATCATATTCTAAATTAACACATAGGATACTGATTGTCGTAACTTAAGCGGACAAAGCCATCATGTAACTTAGCTTTACAGCTAACTACACAAAATTGTTTTACAACACCGAAATAACAACTCAAGTTAACTGTCTACTAAAAAAATTGGGTGCGCGTAATAATTGAATGAGGGACTCGAGCATTGGTGTGTGATGATTTTATTCAATTCGACTCGGTGTGCTGAATAAAACATTTTTGTTGTGTACCGGTATACATTGCCCAACCGACGGACGCCAGTATTTTCTTATATTTATGCTAATCTCCAATTTCCTTTATTGCAACAATTTTCTAAATAATTGGAGTTCTGCATTGATATCAGAGTATTCACACAATTTGACTATTTATTATATTTACTTTTAGATTCGTATTTCATACCTTTTTTTGGTAAAATTACAAAAATTTCATATTGAACTTATTCTTAAGGTGGCATCTCCTACCAAAGGTCGGTGATCATCATGGCGATCTTCACCTTGTTCACCGCATCCTGAAAAGGGATCTGGTGCTCATTTTGGATAACTGTCTTAGATTTTTTAACCAGGAGGTTCGGCGTTTTCCTAGTCTTAGGTCCATACAAGACTAGAACCTATTTATTAAAACATTTAAAAAGCCGGCAACGGACAAGTGACTCCTCTCGCTTTGCAAGTCTTCATGGGCGACAATAGCCACTTTCCATCAGGTAAACCGTCTGCTCATTTGCCTCCCTAATAATAATACAAAAAATATTAATACATTAAAAGCACAAACTCTCATTGACCAATAAATTTTAAGTTCTGCCCTCAGAATATTGCATAAAACGTAATCATGAAATATCTTCTTCATATTTGTATCGACATGACCTAAAATAAAGTAAATAAAACTACGTGAAATGATACTTACGAAATTTATAACAGAAATATACTTTACTTTCGTTAGTATCCACTCTGTTTTTATTTCGGTACGGTTCATGTTTAAATTGGCACTTGAAACCCACTCGGGTGGCCGCCAGTGGCCGGCTCCGCTGACCAGCGTGCCCACCCACCAGCCTAGCTGTTTGCAATAGCTTCCTACTTTTTAGGTAACAACTCACATTTTTCAATTTGATTTGTGTAGAAAAAACCTATTGGTACATTCTAGTATATTTTAATGAGAGTGTCTTTTATTTATTTACATTTTATTGAATACAAAAAAACAATTACATAATCGAAAAAGATTAAAAAAGGCGAACGTTATCCTATAAGAGCTTTTGCCAACAAACATTCAACTAATAAGGTGAAATGTTAACTGTTACTTACAGATGTTGTAGTGATAATTTAATTAATTAGTTTTTTTTTAAACTTATTTACCAGAGGGAGACTTTGTACAAAAGTCGATTGCTTGGGCACCTCTGTCCCATTCGTGTTTCATCCGTGAAGCAGTTGTGTTTGCATGGCTGTGTTTCGGTTTGAAGAGTGGGATATGGCGTGAATTCACTGGGTACAGAGGAATAACACCTGAGTCCTCAGGAATGGCAACGCATGGGGGGTATCATGGGCGAAACAGTATACTCTGTTATGTCCATGCTACTGCTCATGTCTATAGGCGACGGTTACCACTTTCCATCAGGTGAGCCGTCAGCTTGTTTGCCATTCTAAGTTGCATAAAAAAAAAAAAACACAACTCGTTTATATGCTTTATTATATAACACCTATTATAGTTGTTGCAACTTTAATCTATTTGGGAAATTAAAAAAATAAATGAAGACGTAAACATGATAAGAAATAATATATTAATCATTTTGGTAAATATTAGAAACTAGCGGCCCGTCCCGGCTTCCTACGGGTCGACATTTTTACAACATTTTAAGTGGTTATTGAGACATAACGATAATAGTTGGACATATAGTATCGCGAAGTTTTTTTGTAGTTATTGATATTTTCTTCAATATTGTAGAACATACTTTTGTTCTATCATCAATAGTTTCCGCAGCGCATGCGACGAAAGATATTTTATAGCATTTTTTTACACCTTGAGTTACGTTACTAAAGTTTTAGTAAGGATCCCCAATCTTGTCTAGCAATAAATAGCCTATATTACTCAGGGTGTATGTAGCTTTCTAATGGTGAAAGAATTTTTGGAATCGACAAAGTAGTTTTGAGTTTATTCATTACAAACATACACAAAAAAATACAAATCTTTCCTCTTTATAATATTAGTGTAGAAGATGTAGATTATAAAAGTACAAAGTCCATTTTAAGTGCGGTCGCATTGGCGACTGCGTCGTATGGCCCGCTGCCGCCGCCGCCGCCGCCGCCGCGCTGACGCGTGTTCATCATCATAATAAAATGGAGAGGCGTCCTCGACCGCTCGCTCCGCTTCCACTACGCTGCCGTATGATCCTTTAATCTTAATAATGCACGAGCGACGACGTGCCACCTGTTTGTTTCGAGCTGGCGGCTCCCTCGCTCGTATACTCGCGTCATTTTTCCGTGACAACAATTTCAATTCTGACGGTACATTTCTAACTTCATTACAGTTTATTTTTGATAAATTTATACGAAGTAGTAATTTATATGGAACTATACGTAATATTTGATCTTGAATGACTGAATTTATAATAATTGTATTGTATTTCAAATATATTTTTTAGTAAACTTTGTCATCAAATTGTGGCCTAATTCATTACCCAGAAATAAAGACGAAATGACTAAAAACAGAAGCTGGCCAACCGATAGACTAGTGAGTCTAGAGGCATCGAAGAACATAGGAGGTACTTGCTCGTAAATAAGTAAGATGGAAAATCCTGAATTTTCAATAGAAATGGAAGTAAAATACAATAAGGTCTTCCGTTTTAAAATCTGTATTTTATGTCAGTAAAGCCAAGTGAACTCACAAAATCCCTAATACTTTCGTCTTTTTTGCCATATCGTTTTGATTTTCACAAGAAAATCCCCTGAGACAGATAAATTCCATATTTCCTAGTATTTGGAAGTTCCCACGAGAACAGAAAAAACCAAAGCAATCGACAGGAATGGAATTGAAAAATACATAAAATCACGATTTATAATATTATTCGGATTGTAACCTAAAACAGAAAGAAGTATACAGTAGATAAGCTCCGATATCAATCCCCATTTATATCAGCGCTGCATTCTCGCCGTGAACCCGTGACAGTGGTCCCCGGAGCCCGGATCGCATCCGCAATATCTGATATTCCAGCCGATTGCCTTCCTCGCTGTTTGCCAGATCGCGGCCTGTTTGCTGAGCACACATACACACAGCGCACCGCTTCCCCGATATTTCTAGTGGCAGCGGTCGCTATCGACGATATACAGTCTGGTTTACTCATCTAATCTTATACTATAAAAATACTGTAAATATAAAAAAAATCGGCTGTTAATTCATGTTTGAATTAAAAGGAAATGTGTAAGTCGACATGATAGAATTAGAACATATGATGTTACCTTTACTGGCCACTAGAAGTTCTGCAAAAATAAAAAAATACTTTAACATTGTCAAAACTAATATATAACAAACATATAATACAGGTAAATTAAGAACTTCTTTGTTTTTAAAAACGTTTTAAATTTTATTTTTATATTTATTTTATTTTATTTTATTAGCACATAAAACAGATCACAACCATAAAAAAACTTAAGTAATAATTACATTTGTGATTCGGCTAGGTTATAATCCAATCACATTATGTGCACAGCTTGAGTAATTCATGAAAAGCAAACACATAATATAAAAAGAAATACTTAAAATGTTATATAAATATATAAAATATAAAACTATTTAAAATTAAATAATGATGAATGATTAATGTGTGGTGGTTGATGGTTGATTTGTGATTGCTGATTGTTGATGGTTGATGAATGATGGCTAATAGCGTATGGTTAATGAATAATGATTATTGATTGATAATTAGTCATGATGATGATGACGATAAATGAAGTATAATGAATTATGAATGGTGATTGATGGATGATGAATGATAGCGAAGTAATAAATAATAAATAATTTGAATGCGCTAAAATCAAAATCATTAGCATCTTTTTAAGAAAAGAAATAATTAAGAAGAAAAAAATAAATAAATAAGATTTTTTTGCTGAACTAATACTTTTTTTATACCACTGAGGTGGCAAACAAGCATACGGCCCACCTGATGGCAAGCGGATCATTTTCTTAAAGAAAACATATGTAAAACGCCACTCCCAATGTTAGTATAAGAGGTTTAACTATTTACGCATCGGTAACATTTTTATTAGTAGAACACTCCCTTAAATAGATTGCTGACGATTAAAACTTCATTCTTTAAATTTATTTTCAAAATTTCACGCTATAGTTGCGGCAATGCTTCGGCACCGCACAATGCCATTACGCGGCGCCTGTACCGGACCCCAGTGACCTCACGGGGACATTGATTGATTATATCGATGCAATAGCCGTGTCCACTCAGCTATATCAGAATCGAGGCTAATTATCTTGATAGCATGAGTGTGTATTCGGCATCTAATATAAGCATGAACCTGTGGAGCTGACGGGCTGACGGCCGGGCCGGAAACAAAGGCGTGTGCAGAATAAATATCACGAAAAGGAAATGGAGTTTCACTGCAACATATTATTGGCTACCTATACATCCCTACCACGGAGTAGGTCTACTTACAATTCTCATCCATTCGTATTGAATGATAGGTATATCCTGTGGCTTAACCCGTGTATATTATCACATTCAATCCTGTATGTTCTATTCAGGACACGGTCGAGCAAGGTAATTACGAGTAGCTAGAAAGCTAGATTTTTTTTTATACAACATAAAATGGCAGACAAGCTGACGGTCCACCTGATGGAAAGTGGTAACCGTCGCCTATAGACATGAGCACTACCATGGACATAACAGGGTATATTGTTTCGCCCATGATACCCCCCATGCGTTGCCATTCCTGAGGACTCAGGTGTTATTCCTCTGTACCCAGTAATTTCACGCCATATCCCACCCTTAAAACCTAAACACAGCCATGCAAACACAACTGCTTCACGGTTGAAACACGAATAGGACAGAGGTATCCAAGCAATCGACTTTTGTACAGAGTCTCTAGATGGTTTAATTTATATTATTTAAATTCTATCAGAAAAAGACTTAGCTGGACTGTGATATCTAGCTCTTTACCAAAGGTCTTTATTCTATACATTTCTAGCTTCATTAACTTTCATAACTCACATTCCCATGTACACTAAGTTGCAGACTTTTGACTACTTTATCAAATAGAACATGGATATTAATCTGTAACGAGAGATAGAGATATAATGATCTGACCATTATAGGTACCTGCATCCTTGAGTACCTAATGAAAGATAATTATTGTTAATTTTCTATTATTATAAAACTAACGAATGAGGAAGTCCTGAAAAAAGAGAATGAGAAACGAACATTAATTAAAACAATAGAGAATAAAAGAGGCAAAATGCTGGGTCATCTTATACGACATGACGATTTTTTAAAGAGCATAGTAGAAGGAAAAATAGAGGGCAAAAGAGAAAGAAGAAGATCGAGGATTAACTACATGGGACAGATAAAAGAAACACTAGGTGTCATGTCGTATAGGGAGGTCAAGGATATGGCCTAGGATAGAACTGACTGGAAGAAGATGCATAAATTAGTTGCGCCGACAAGAGGAAACTCTTAAATGTAAAGATTATTATACAAGCTTATCTCATCTCATAAGTTTGTTCTTTTACAACTTGTACCCGACGGGCAAGTGTATGATGCTATGGTTCATTAATTATGAAGTGTACTCCGTATACAACGCGAACTCCTTGCTGTTTTCCAACTTTACAACTTTGACGAAGGTCGATAACACGAGGTCACTAGAACTTTGCCTTTTCAGTGTGGCTTAAGTTTTTGTTTTAAACGACAGTTAATTATTATCTTCTAGTTGCTCCGGAGAAAGAATTTATATACAAGTTGTCTGTATAGATAACAGAGGTTTTTGTTCTCAGCACTTGCGTTTCTGCTGTGTAGCAAGTGTCATTGTAGGGCCCTGTAAAAGTTTGAAATAAAAGAATATGGATATTAAAGTACAGAGTTTGGAATCATAATACCTTAATCCTCAGGAATGTTAACGTTTTAAGGATACCATGTGGAATTGTGATGTCCATGCAATGATGCTCTTCATATCTGAAAGTGATAATTGCTAACTTTCAAAAAGTCATTCCCTTCACTATGGTAATTTTTTATAAAACAGAATCGTAAGCATGTCTTAAGTTTTATAAAAATGTACCATTGAGACACTATTCTCAGTATATACAGTAGGTACAATGTCATTATGTATACTGCAGGCTGAAGTCCATCAAGCCAAGTTGCAAAATTACTTATCGTGTTTGCCAGCGTGCGCTGGGCCACTCTCATCTCCTCTCACAAAACAATAGCCCAAGACATAAGAGACGTGATTATTTCGTCAATATTTTATTATCTATTCTAGTTTTATAAAGAGAAAAGATTTCATTATTTATAAGGATATACAAAATTCAGCCATGTGGTCCCAGCATAAAATAGGCCACCACATACTTTCCCGTGGGTGTCGTAAGCAGCGAGTAAGGGAAATTAATAGTCGTGTAAAACATCACCAAAACATAACTGCGGTTGCTGATCCGCCTGCCAAGCGTGACAGTTACTGGCAGAACCCTCCTTATGCGGGAAGCCCATCTTCAACAGTGGACAGAACCTGACTGAATCGATTTAAAAAAATCCTTTGAATAACATAGGCTATATATTGCTTTCGAAAATTCTATTTACTTATTCGAAGCCGGCACAAATCACTTGTTTTACTATTTTTATGTTTAAATAACTTCAACAAACAAAATGTTCTCGATGTGTCTGTACTTTTTGTATGTTACATAATTTAGAACTAGTCTTTAACTATGTTAAAATTTCATTAAAAACCCTTAAACTGTTTAAGCGTTAATAAGTAACAAATATGCTTTAGCATATTCTGGTAGTCACTCTATTCTCCCAAATTTGAATTTAAAAATGAATCTACATATATTATTGTAAACATGTATAAAATTTTTTTGAAAAGAATGCGAGCTGAGTTTCTTGTCCGTTCATCTCATCTCGCAATCATTCCGAACTGACGGTAGATTTGACATAACATAAGAGTCTGGAATAGATCTACATGAATAAAGATATTTTGAATTTGAATCTTTGTTACTGTCGCCTTGTTTACCAGTCCAGTAGCATAAAAGAAAAATATATTTACAATATTACTAGATTAAAATAGTCGAATTACGAAACTCGTAGATTTTTAAATATCGGAAAAGAACTACGCATTATCCTGTCTCCGCTATCCACTCGCGACTTATTCCCACATCACGTAGTAATCGCCTGTCGATCCTCGCCGTGACTGCCTGCCGAGATTGTATGCACTATCTCCGGACCTACTGACTCTGTACACTTGATATGACGAACTAGTTGTGTATTTTATGGCTTTACTTGTATGAACTAAGATAAAAGGAGGCATAGACATGACAAAATCAGTGATGACATCCTGTGACTATCCTGTACTAAAAAAGGGAAATTTTATTGTGTGTATCATAACTAAGGCATGGTCCCGGCATAGATTAGGCTACCCCTTGTAACGGTTCGCCATATGTGTAAAAATACATTTAACGCCATCTTGCGGAGAAGTGTTGAACTTGCAAGAAATTTAAATAATAAATTAATATTTTAATGTTTACCGAAAAATGTATAAAGCTAGAACACGATCTAACAAAATTAATACTGTATGAGCGTCCATTTAATATTAATTTATGATGTTTGATATTGATGTATTGTTAAATCGATGTTCAAAATGGCTACGGTAACCACTTGCCAGCAGGTGGGCCGTATGCTTGTTTGCCACCTCAGTGGTATAAAAAACATTGTAGGTCATAATAATTCTGAATTAATAAAATTCAAAAAAAAAATTTTCAAAATTCAAAAATCATTTATTCATGTAGGACATTTTAGCCGCTTATGAACGTCAAATTTTTACATTATAATTTTATATTTACCCTACCGTCCTTAAAACTACTATTATCATATGAAAATCATATATGTTACAAAATTTATAAATTAGAATATTTAATAAATTTTCAGTAGGATTTTGTGAACTTATAGGTATACAATAAGTACTTAAAATTATTCTTTGTCAAATACAAAAGTGTAGGAAGTTGGAAACACATTCTACATTTTTACGTAAAGGGCGCTTTGCGTATATAAATTAATAGAAATTCATTGATTATAAGTTATTATAATATTTTATGATAAAAGTTAGTAATAAAATAAGAAAGCATTATTGTGAAAATATAATTACTTAATTAACTTTAAAAAGAAAAATCTATTTAATCGGACACTAAATCTACTACCACAGATAAACTATGAACTCAATGATATTTTATGTACGTAGGCGGGAAGAATTTAAATTTATCTCCTGACTAGGTAAAGTAATGAAAGAAAGGGTACGATTGCGTGTCTATCTGGTTCAGTAATAATGAATGTTATCGTAGATTAAAATTTATAATAAATATTTAATAAATCTGATAAAACTATGATATTAGTATATGTTTTGATTCTGAATGATTTTAATTAGGAATAATACATTTATAATTTATGAAGGTAGTTGGATGATGTAAAGCGTGGTATTTTGGCGCGAACCAATAGAAATAGAGCACATATGGTAGGTAACCTAAATTGGAGATAGCCAATGGGAATGAATTGAATAAAGTTTTTGGGAAATTGGAGGGAAAAATGAACGAAGGATAGACTGACGAAGGAATGACGAGGGGAGTTCTATAAAAGAGCCTGAATGGAGGGGCTCGGTCTCTTTTCTCATTCGGCGGGCGAGTTGCAAAAATTGGAAGAACACTCATCGGGTCCGTAAAGAAGGCTCCCCTCCGTGCTGGTCAAGACTCTGCCCGATTCGCTTGGTTCATTTATTTTAAATTTTATAGTGTAAAATTTAATTAAATTTGGGAGTAAATCGCAAGTGATTCCTGGTTGGTGTGATGCGAATTCCTGATTGCTGTGGTACCTGATTGGCGTGTAGCAGGTTCGAGGTTGGCGTAATCCAGTGAGTCCGTTCCGTTTTCTTGACTGTACTAATCCATATTATTTCCTCGTGTTTTCAGGATATTGAGAATAGGATTCAATCAGCTTGGAGCAGTTTAAATTCATTACTATCAAATTTTAATTTTTATAAATTAAATTTAATTTTGCATTACATATAGGAATAGCTAGGGTTTTAATAGGATTTTCACTTAGCAAAGATTATTGGAACCGAAAGGAACAATTATCATTAGGTTTACCGAATAGCTAGGTATAGTTTTGCATATAATAAATTCAAAAGATATTTAAACATTAATAGATTTTGCTAAATAATTTAGGACTAGCTAGGGGTTTTGCTAGGGATTTCAGCTAGCGTAGGAGAACATTTAAGGAACTGATTAAAGGAATAATGTTAAAAAAAATTGAGGAAGCAGATAATCCACAAGCAATAATGCTTTGTGTGACCTAAATAATTATTAATAGTATTTATTCAATTTATTTTCAGCATCTATTTATTCTTTCAGCATTTACTTTAACTAATTAATTTTATTTCAGCAATACGATTTTATTTGCATGTTTGTACCTATAATTTCTCTATCTTATCATTTAATTTTACTATATCCATTTTTAGAGATTTTGTGCATGTGTGTATTATTTCTCTTATTTCGTAAGTCGGTTTATCGTGTTGCTTTAATATTAGAAACGATTCGTAATACTCTGAGATCAAGACTCCTTTAATCCATCTGTGGGACGATTGTTGCTAAATATAGTGGCTTATTGTCATACAGATGCGTTGATCTGAGCCTGGTTCAACGTCAGAGTATAGTATGGGGAATAATTAGCGATCTGTAACATTCTTAATTCACTCTAATCCTCGAAACTATTCATACCGGTATATTACCTGACTACTTAATATGAATTATCATGACATTAATCTGCCTATGAATATTTTATAAACATGCTATCTCTGAATCGCTCATTTGCTCAATACTACAGGGTGGCCCAAAAGTCCTTAGAAAAGTAAAATTTGAATTAAACGAAAACGGCGCGCGTGAGCGGTGCAGGGGAAGCGGGGGCAGTAACTTCGGTTTCTGGGAATTTAGTCGCGATGGAGGATCGCGTTTCACCGGAGCGGACCGTGCGTTTTGTGTGCGCGAGTTTTATCAAAACAACAATTCGGCAACCGTTGCGAGGCGTAAATTTCGAGAACACAAAGATTTACACAACTTTGATGACACCCCAGCTCTCCAAACGATTAAGAATTGGGTTGCTAAGTTCGAGGATACCGGTTCGACGTTAGATAAACCGCGGTTGGGCCGCCCAAGGACATCACGTACGGAACAAAACATCGACACAGTGGCACAATCTATTCGTGAAAATCCTACACAGTCAACTCGTAAGCGTTCCAGTGCATTAAACGTATCCAGGACATCGTTACAACGGATTTTGAAGAAAGATTTACTTATGCACCCTTACAAAATTCAGTTGGTGCAAGAATTAAAAGAAACTGATGCTATTCAGAGAGTGAATTATGCTAATGAAATGTTTAATCGGTTTACTTCGTTCAATAACATAATGTTCTCTGATGAGGCACACTTCCACATTAACGGACATGTTAGTAAACAAAATTGCCGCTATTGGAGCCCGATTAATCCAAAACTTAAGCACCAGAAGCCCTTACATAGTCCTAAAGTTACAGTTTGGGCCGCTATGTCAGCCCATGGCATCATAGGGCCTTACTTTTTTGAGGACGGCAGAGGGCGTGCTGTTACTGTTACTTTGGAGCGATATGTGGCCATGATCGAGGAGTTTTTCACACAAAAATTGCAAAACTTTCCAGGCTTTAATGCCCGAACATGGTTTCAACAGGATGGAGCAACTTCCCACATCTCCAATACTGCTATGCCCGTTATCCGTCAACTTTTTCCAAACAAAGTTATCTCTAAGAGAGGAGACATTTCCTGGCCACCACGTAACCCGGATCTGACTCCAATGGATTTTTTTTTTGTGGGGCTACCTTAAGGCTAAAGTGTACGACTCTAACCCGCGGCCAATTAATGACCTAAAAGAAAACATCCGCAGAGAAATGGCAAGCATTTCAGCAGTGACGTGCCGCGCAGTCATCGACAATTTCAGAAGGCGTTTGCAAGAGTGCCGTGACTGTAACGGGTTACATTTGGACGACGTTATTTACAAAAAATAATTCCCGTTTTTCTAGCTATATTTACAAATAAAAATATTATTCATAGTGTAATTAGTTTTATTTTAATTAATTTTTTTCATTACTAAGGACTTATGGGCCACCCTGTATATTGGTTAGATTTTATTTTAACGTAATGTTAGTGTAGGTCTCGAACATATTACATTGAATTAGAATTTATAATAATTTAGATAATCAAGTAAATTGGATTAAACGTTTTGTTATTTTGTTTAAAAAATGTTTAGTCGATTTTAATGATATTTTGAAATGACATTTTATTCAAACAATAACACAATACTCTTTCGATAAGTCTATTTCAGTAATTCATTTAACTAAAATTAAGATATTGATAGCTCTGTTTAAATATTTATTATGGTTTCATTCCATCTATTAGATCGATTTAATGATGCTTTATTCAAATGCCATTTTGTTACCTGTTAAGCTGATTTTAATGATTTATTCGTCCTTGATTAAACTTATTTCAACGACTCTTTTATCTAGTTATTATAGTAGTGTAATATTAATTAGGTAGATTCGATTATTCTTTACTTAAATACAATTAATAATTCTTTTTCCAAATAAGCCGAAATTTAACCCGAATTTAGCGAACTATTTATCTAAATACTACATTGTATATTAAGCGATTTCGATTAAATCTATTGTGAAGATTTTCTGTCTTTACCATCCTTTACATTTTCTAATACTGATTATAATGACTTTTATTTAAACATTAGTATTTCCCAGCGGCGTTGCCCGCTTCTAGCTGTGTGGTTTCGTATACCATTCCCAAAAAGGAGTATTCATAAATCCGGTCTTATATGATATTATATATATAAATGATAATTACGTACCTACTTTCATAAAGTTTCAACCAAAGCAACTGATCGGTCATTTTATAGCATTTCGTATACGATTATTTAGATTCATATAACCTTTAATTCTAAACCGATTGAAATAAAACGATCACTAAATGTCTAGTAGAGTAAGCCGCAATGCATTAGTGAAAGCCCCCTTTAAATCGGTTAAGCCGTTTCCAAGGTTATCGTACACAAACGTACAGACAAAAGTTCTAAAACTTTGTTTTTGTTTTATTACTTTCATAAATATAATGGGTTTTTTATATTTACGTCTTCCATATACGGCAGCGACCGGATGCAATTTTATTATATGTATCGATCACGAAGCCGACATTAGCGAATCATTTATCCATGTACAGCAATTTACATATTAACTAGGCTGATTTCAATGACTTCTCTAGTTAGTTATTATAGTTATGCGTTAATTATTAGGTAGACTTGACATCTCTTTATTTAAACACCATTAGCTCATTATCCAAATATGCTGAATTTTAAGTAAACTTTAAACTTAAACGCATAAATTTATCTAACCACTGCATCTTACATACTAATTTAACCGTTTCTAAATAGTTATTATAGTTGTGTGGTATTCATTTATTACTTAACTACTAGGTAGATTAGTTTATTTAAAATGTCATTATCCGAATAGGCGGAATTTAAACATTATTACGGTAACTAAGCCATCTTTAGCTCTCTTCCTACGGGTTGATCTACACACTTGGCTACGGCCTATTCAACAAACTCTTAGTAGCTCTCTTCCTACGGGTTGACCTACTCATACCTGGCTACGGCCTATTCAACAAACAATCTTAGTAGCTCTCTTGCTACTGGTTGACCTACTTATACCTGGCTACGGCCTATTCAACAAACACTCTTAGTAGCTCTCTTCCTACGGGTTGATCTATTCATACCTGGCTACGGCCTATTCAACAAACAATCTTAGTACTTCTCTTCCTACGGGTTAACCTATACATACCTAGCTACGGCCTATTCAACAAACTCTCTTAGTAGCTCTCTTCCTACGGGTTGTCGTGTTAGTATGAGAGCCTAAATATTTTTTATCGATTTCTACATCTGTCTCTGGAAAAAATGTTCAAAGTGAATATTGAGAGTTCAACAAACGTTTAACTTGCGTCATAGTTTTCATTTACTTTGATAATTTGCATTAACTTAATAGGGCATCTAGCGAATAGTTTCCGAAACTCAAATTTCCATACAAACTTATTGAGATAATGTATGTTTTTACGATGGCTACACATGGCTACGGCCTATTCAACAAACACTCTTAGTAGCTCTCTTCCTACGGGTTGATCTACACACTTGGCTACGGCCTATTCAACAAACTCTTAGTAGCTCTCTTCCTACGGGTTGACCTACTCATACCTGGCTACGGCTTATTCAACAAACAATCTTAGTAGCTCTCTTGCTACTGGTTGACCTACTTATACCTGGCTACGGCCTATTCAACAAACTCTTAGTAGCTCTCTTCCTACGGGTTGACTTACTCATACCTGGCTACGGCCTATTCAACAAACAATCTTAGTAGCTCTCTTGCTACTGGTTGACCTACTTATACCTGGCTACGGCCTATTCAACAAACTCTTAGTAGCTCTCTTCCTACGGGTTGACCTACTTATACCTGGCTACGGCCTATTCAACAAACTCTCTTAGTAGCTCTCTTCCTACGGGTTGTCGTGTTAGTATGAGAGCCTAAATATTTTTTATCGATTTCTACATCTGTCTCTGGAAAAAATGTTCAAAGTGAATATTGAGAGTTCAACAAACGTTTAACTTGCGTCATAGTTTTCATTTACTTTGATAATTTGCATTAACTTAATAGGGCATCTAGCGAATAGTTTCCGAAACTCAAATTTCCATACAAACTTATTGAGATAATGTATGTTTTTACGATGGCTACACATGGCTACGGCCTATTCAACAAACACTCTTAGTAGCTCTCTTCCTACGGGTTGACCTACTCATACCTGGCTACGGCCTATTCAACAAACACACTTAGTAGCTCTCTTCCTACGGGTTGATCTACTCATAATTGACCCCGGCCTACTCAACATTCACAAAACCTATCTTAATCCTTGAGTATTTTTGGTATTAAGTAAATTATGCAAAATTAAATATGCTATGTTTACATATAGCAGCTATCAACATTATATTGGCTTTGCCAATCTTACGGTGTGGAAGGTAAACCCTATCACACTATTCTACATATTAATCGGGCTGTCTCCACGGGTTGATCTCTAATGTCACAATATAGAGCCGAAACGGAGCCTCTCCCATAAGTAAGTTCTGGTGTCGGAGTGATCTCGTGATTTCAGTCACGTCTCGGGCTGTCTCCACAGTTTGATATCTATTGTCACATTTGAGCCGAAGGGAAACCCCCATAAGTAAGCTCGTGACTGAGTGATGCTGGGACTTCAGTTTCGACTACGTGCTGTATCTACGGGTTGATCTCTCATGTCACCTTATAGGACCGAAAGGGGTTGCATCCAAAGTAAACTCTCGTGTCTGAGCGATCCTGGGACTTCAGTTTCGATTCTTTGCCATTGGCAAAACAACTACTTTTCTACTGGAAGCATTGTGGGGCTGGTGGAGCCATTGTAATGTTGATGTACTAATGTACTTTTGATTTGGTTTAGAGCTGAGAATACTCTGTACCTCCCTACCTTACCCAGTACATTATGCATCTCCAATACCCCTGTCTTTTCAGGAGGAAGAGCTATAGATAGTTGGAAAGTCTTCCACTGGTCTGGGCGTGTGGGGGGCTCGACCACTCCCCTATTTATATTTTTTACATTTATTTTTTAATTTAATATTAAATTAATATAACTTCTAGTTTCATGAAAAATGAGTATAATTCATTAAGTATTCTTAATCTTTAAAGATTTATCAGTCATCTTCATTATTTAACTCCTATCATATACCAATTAAAGAACCTCTTGGTTATTACATACACAACGGGTCGTACATTACTAGACGATCACACATTATTAATTTGGCCAAATGATCGAATGTTCACTATAATGATATAATTATATAACTGTGTTTAGGATTTAAAAAGGTTGATGACCTTTATTTCTTTCAAAAAATTTCTTAAGGTGGGCACCATTACACCCTTCCATTCCCGTGAGTGTCGTAAAAGGCGACAAGGGAAGCAGAGGGATGGATAGCAGCGTCCCTAACTATACATCTATTTAATAAACGTCCCTAAACATCTCCAAAGCCTAACTGCGGTTGCCAATTCGCCTGCCAAACATGGCAACTACTGACAAAACCCTCCAAGCGGGAGGCTTATGTTCAGCAGTGGACAGTTAAAGGCTATTATCATTATTACGGTGATGATCAAATTAAATTCCCCTCTTTAGTCACTTAAAAATGAAGTGAATGTTTTATCTAGCTAATTACAGAACAATGAAGGTATGTACAATAGACGGATTTGATGCGTGAACGATGTTAGGTAATCGATACTATCCAATTACGTGTGAAGCTCTATGCAGCTGTCTCTATATATTACAGCGCACTGTAATATACTAGAAGCTTATTCACTATCAAATATATTACGTCAGTTAGTTTCCCCGCGCGGCTTCGTCCGCGTGTACGGGATATCATAACCGGGATATAAAATCAGGGGAACTGCACAAGTACATACATGTATAATGGTAAATTTTATAAACTTACTGTGTAACTTGCTATATTCCTAACACATCGTTGAAAAAGAAACACAAGTTTTCATAATAACACAGGAATAACATCTCAATCATCAGAAATAGTAACATGGTAATGATAGGTATATCCTGTGGCTTAACCCGTGTATATTATCACATTCAATCCTGTATGTTCTGTTCAGGACACGGTCGAGCAAGGTAATTACGAGTAGCTAGAAAGCTAGATTTTTTTTATACAACATAAAATGGCAAACAAGCTGACGGTCCACCTGATGGAAAGTGGTAACCGTCGCCTATAGACATGAGCACTACCATGGACATAACAGGGTATATTGTTTCGCTCATGATACCCCCCATGCGTTGCCATTCCTGAGGACTCAGGTGTTATTCCTTTGTACCCAGTAAATTCACGCCATATCCCACCCTTCAAACCGAAACACAGCCATGCAAACACAACTGTTTTACGGTTGAAACACAAATGGGCCAGACGTACCCAAGCAATCGACTTTTGTACAAAGTCTCCCTCTGGTAAAGTTATTTGTTTGTCAATTCAAGTAGTATAAAAAAAAATTATAGTTTTTCTTATTACAAAAATTATAATGCAAGCCTTTTTATACGTCTTTATATACATATAATAATTATTTCTATATTTCACTCTTTCTCTCTTTCATTCTCATACACGCATATTAGAACACACAAATAAACCTTAACTTAACCTTAACCTTAATGCCTTAACGTAATATTGATCACATCAACCGACCAACTACCTCACAAACTCATCAACAGGAAACTATAATAGTTCCTTCCGTTCGTTAGAAAGTGCTACGGAAGTCTAAACGTGCACACTTACATTTTAACACTTCCGTATTTTCAGCTAACTTAAATAAAGGCTATACATTTTTTTGTAGCATTTGTATCGAAGCATTTGGCGTTCCATTGTCTCTGCCTACCCTAATGGGAGACAGGCGTTACAGATATGTATGTATGTATATATGTATTTTTTTGTATATTAGTCGATAATTTTTAAACCGAGTTTGATGACTCTTTTTTATATAGAAAAGGTTAGTATTATTGTCACTACTCATAATTTTGTATATTTTATACAATTTGAAACTTTGCAACTTGGAAATACTTATTGCCCGAATGAACAAATTTAAAAATAGAATGAAGAATATCACGAAACGAAGAGCTAAGTAGCATTACTCTTTATCAGCATTTTTTATAAATGCTATATCTTTTACGATTATAATTCAAACGTGAATCTTTCATAAATAATCAAAGCAGATCTTGCTGAGCCTATCCTGAGAGCCATAAATTAGCGATTAGCTGAAGATTACTGCTAAGAGTTCTCTGTTCAGGACGGTTCCAAACTTTGTCCAAACCAAATGTCTTAAGATCGTAGCTATTTTATACTTAATAAAATTATCCTTTGTAACTTTACGTCGGATTTACTGATAACATAAATTATCAACAAATAGTGTTAGTTTATTAACTGACTTCGAAAAGGAGACACTCAATTCTGATGTATATTTTTTGTTTGTTACCTCATTTTTCTGTCAGTTTTAAACCAAATTGGGATTTTTTTAAAAGATTACATAGGGATACTTTGTACAAAAGTCGTTTGCTTGAGTACCTCTGTCCCATTCGTGTTTCAACCGTGAAGCAGTTGTGTTTGCATGGCTGTGTTTCGGTTTGAAGGGTGGGATATGGCGTGAATTGTCAGGGTATAGAGGAATAACACCTGAGTTCTCAGGAACGGCAATGCATGGGGAGTATCATGGGCGAAACAGTATAATCTGTTATGTTCATGGTACTGCTCATGTCTATAGGCGACGGTTACCACTTTACATCAAGTGGGCCGTCAGCTTGTTTGCCATTGGTTTGAAGGGTGGGAACCCTTTATACCGAAACACAGCCATGCAAACACAACTGCTTCACTGTTGAAACACGAATGGGATAGAGGTACCCAAGCAATCGACTTTTGTACAAAGTCTCCCTCTGGTAACAATAACAAACCCCTAACGTACAATATTAAATCACTTCATCCATTTACTGAGGCCAATAATATTTTAAGAGTTGGAGGCTGATTACAAAATGCAAATGTTCCATCTCCATTCTTTTTTTTTTGTTTTTTTTTTTTGCCGCGGACAATATTTTAGTACATAAGAACCTTTTTTGTTACTTGTAATAATATGATTTTATTAAAAAAAATTCTAGCTGTCAATATGTCTTATATTTATAAAATTTAAAGTAATTAAAGCAAAATACAGGTAAAAACACTAACATCATCTTCTTTTATTATTCTTTTGGATCGAAATTCCAAGAATATTCGATACCTGAATAGAAAAAAATATTTGGAAACAAACTAAATAAGTTTATTTAACGAAGGCGTTTTATATACAAACGAACATTGTTAGAACGTTAATTTCAAGTAAATAATAATCAATGATCTGTTTTATTAATTAATTATTTATTTTTACTACCAAATCTACAACAAAAGTGACAGCAATGTAATAAACTGTTTTTATGTAATACTCGTACCTAGAATTATCTTAAGAATTTAATGACACACTAAAACATTTAAAATATTATAAACTAGCTGTTCCCCGTGACTTCATCCGCGTTTCCGTCGTTTTTCGTAAAATAAGTAGCCTGTGTCCTTCCTCACGGTTCAGTGGTTTTGATGTAACAGACACATTTCCCTTCACTGCTCTGCTCCTATTGATCGTAGCGTGATGAAAAGTATACTATAACCTGTCCCAGGAGTATAAAAAATAATTGTACCAAGTTTCGTTAAAATCCATCGAGTAGTTTTTGTTTCTATAACGAACACACAGACAGACAGACAAAAATTTTACTGATTGCATTTTTGGCATCAGTATCGATCACTAATCACCGCCTGATAGTTATTTTGGAAATATATTTCATGTACAGAATTGACCTCTCTACAGAATTTAATACAAGTATAGATAAGATTTCCTTTTAATTTAAATGTAAGAGAAACTGTCGAGATACAAATTCTAGTCGCCGGCGGCCATTTTGTGTAAGGAACATTACAGGATGTTGATGATGTTAATTACTGACATCTTAAACAAGTTATTTTGACGCGCTCCGACGAAAAGCACTTGAAGCAAATTAGTTGTACGACTTTATGACATCATTTCATGGAAAGCAAACATGAAATGTGAGTGAATTTAGATTCATTTGTAACTGTAGCGATCAATTTAAGAAAAAAGGTATTTACCGTTTTGTTTGATTTTCCTCTAAACTTTTTTTTTTATACCACTGAGGTGGCAAACAAGCATACGGCCCACCTGATAGTAAGTGGTTACCGTAGCCTGTGAACTCCTGCAATATCAGGGGTATTACGCGTGCGTTGCCGAACCTGAAGAAACCTTGGGAAAACTGAAACCGCGCAGTACGCGACCATTGAGGCTGTAGGACATGAGGATAAACTCCCTGTCGATGGCGAGCCGTACGATGGTAGAAAGTGGCTGTGGGCATACTTTAGTTGTATATACATGTCATGTCTATAGGCGACGGTTACCACTTTTCATCAGGTGGGCCGTCAGCTTGTTTGCCATTCTAAGTTGTATAAAAAAAAATACAAATTAAAAACTTGGCTTCGTCTATTTAGTTTACCTTCATCATCGTCGTCATATTAGCCTTTAACTGTTGCACATAAACCTCCTCGTTGGCGGATTTGCCAATAGTTAGCACGCTCTGCAAGCAAAATACACATGTTATTTCATTGTATTATGTATGACTGAAACAATAAGGTTAAATAAAAACTCATCATTAGTTACCTATAGATACTATTTCAAGTGTTATCAGAGATAAAAAGCCACAGTCTGAAGAACTCTCTACGGCCAGAGGTCCAACGAAAATGTCTACACAAAATAATGCATCCAATAACTTGAATCATGCCAGTTGTTGGACCACTGATTGTTCTTTACTGTGACAAGACTATCTATTTATTTTTAAAAGGTACATCAACAGTGTAAATACAGACATTAATTTTGTCGAGTATTCTGACACTTCCCTATGGTTGACTGGGAGAGAATGCTTTTAGCATTAACTCCGCCATGTACACATATTTGTACTAATGAATAAATAAATAAATAAATAATTTTAATTGATATACAGGGCTTGCATCTTAAATTTACACCAATTACAGATGTACACGACATTTTTTAAGTCATCGATTACATATTACCAAAACTGACACCAACAAAACAATAAAAAAAAAGAACTAAAAAGAAAAGAAGAAAAAAAAGAAAGACTATGTATTATTTGCCTAATTATAATACCTGTGCCTGTAGTACAAAACGGTACACGTGTATTGTTGTAAAAACTCTATAGTCGTTTTTTTATTAATGTTCTATAATCAAAATATTAAATACAAAAATATAACAATATAATAATTTATGACAGTTTGCTATTCTCTTCTAAACTTCACATAATACAGACATTTTTATTATTTATCAAACCTAGCTTATTATTTTCAACATTCGTTATCAGCACGAAGTAAGGAATTTATTTAAAAGATAATTCTACTCATTCATAATGGCTGGGATGAATTTGAATTGTATAAAAATGTTGGTGAAACGTGAAGATTATACAGCATGGAAATTCAAAATGAGAATGCTGTTGGTGCACGAAGAGTTGTGGAATACAATAGATGGTTATGAATCGTCTGACGATACACCTTCCCATGTAAAAGCACGTAATGACCGGAAAGCATTGTCAAAAATTTGTCTTTCTGTGGATGGTGCGGCAATGACGCATGTGAGGACAGCAACGTCAGCGAAAGAGGCATGGTATGCATTACAAAAGGCATATGAAGACCAAAGTCTTGGTCGGAAGTTGTCATTGGAGCGACAGCTGTACAGGTACTCCCTATCAGATTTTACCGATATTGAGTCGTACATTAATGCAGTCATGACAACTGCCCAGAATTTGGCAGATATTGGCAAAACAATTGAAGATAGCTCTCTTGCTGCGATTTTATTAGGCGGACTAACATCTCGTTATGATCCTCTAGTAATGGCTCTAGAACATTCAAACGTCGAAGTAACATCAGAAATGGTTAAGACGAAGTTATTGAGTGAAATGTCAAAGATAGCTCAGAATGATGATGTTGCAGCATTTCGTACTTCACAATTAAAAGCGAAGACGAAGAAACCGATTATTTGTTTTAAATGTAGAAAACCTGGACATAAGAGCCCTGATTGCCCTATTAAAAAGGTAAAAAAGGCAAATATGTCAAAAATGGAACAAAGCATAGAAGATACAACAGATTGCTTGTCAGAAGTGGCTATGTCATCCCTAAATAACCAGAACTCTGATAAATGGATAATCGACTCTGGAGCATCGGGACATATGACTTCACACGGTGAATGGCTCAAAAATTATCGTTCTATCGATAGTGGAAGCATAACTGTAGCAAACGGACAAAAATTGCCAGCTGTTGGTATTGGTGAGGTATCAATTAATACCAACTCTGTAGTATCAAAAATAAGTAATGTTATTTATGTTCCTAGTTTAAAATGTAATTTACTTTCCGTAAAGAAAGTTGTCGAAAAAGATTTTTCTGTTGTTTTTGATAAAAATGGTTGTAACTTTTATAAATCTTGTGATGTATCTTTTGCTAATAACCCTATTTTGCACGGTTCTTTTAGTGGTGGAATGTATAATTTAGATTGTTCTATTAACTTGCCACAAAATGTTTCAGCCTATAATGTGCACTCTGAACTCTCAAACTTTAAAATTTGGCATAAGAGATTAGGACATCTCTGTCGCATAGGTATGGATCTACTTAGAAAAGGTCTAGCAGTTGGAGTGGAGTACAAGGAGGTTGACAAGGAACCATGCATACCCTGCGTGGAGGGTAAGCAAGCAAGAAAACCTTTTAAACGGTTGAAAAGTAAGAAAGCTACGTCAGTTCTAGAATTAATTCACACAGATTTATGTGGACCATTACCAACAACCTCTTTTCAAGGTAATAAATACTTTATTACTTTTATAGATGATTTTACCAGGTTTATATTTATTTATTTTATGTCTTCTAAGACAGAAGTCAAATCAAAGTTCTCTATTTTTCAATCTCTTGTTGAACGTGAAACTGGCTCAAAAATAAAAGTAGTGCGATCTGATAATGGATCTGAGTACGTCAACAATGAATTTGCTGATTATTTGGCTTCTAATGGTATCAAGCATCAAACTACGATGCCCTATAGCCCTCAGCAAAATGGAGTGAGTGAACGATGCAATCGTAGCATTGTGGAGAAAGCCCGTTGCATGTTGTCTCATTGTTCACTTGCGAAAGCTTATTGGCAAGATGCTGTAGCGACTAGTGTATATTTAAAAAATAGGTCGCCACATCGTGCTCTTCATAAGAAAACTCCTTTTGAGATATGGTACGGATCTAAACCTAACTTATCTCATCTTAAAGTCTTCGGATGCAGAGCTTTAGTTCATGTTCCTTCTTGCCAAAGAACTAAGCTAGATATGAAAGCAACTGAACATATTTTTATAGGATATTCAGATGATCCTAGAAGTTACTATTTCCGAAGTGCGAAAACACCTAGAAAGTTAGTAAAATCAAGAGATGTAACTTTTTTTGAAGATAAATTTACAGGACTAACAATTGAAAAGGCAGACGATGTAAACTGGGATACAAGTTACTTATTTTCAAAGACCTCATCTTCAGAAGAAGCTTCATTATCTTCTCCTTCAATTGGCGGAGGTGGTGATATAGCAATTGAGGAACAAGATGACAATTCAGTTAGTACTGAAGAGGTACGCAATCGAGAACTGGAAACTGTACATTCAGGTAATATAATTAATTCTTCATCTCCGTCATCGGATTCTTCAAATAACTCCAATGATGATAGATCTGGAAGAAGATACCCTGAAAGAGTACGTAAACCTCCAAACTATTTTTCTTATAATACTCTAAGCGATGATCCGCTGTGCGGTGATCCTTTGACTTATCGTGACGCCATTACAAGAGATGATAAAAATGACTGGATCACTGCGATGAATAATGAGTATGATGCTTTATTAAAGAGGAAAACTTGGGTATTGGTGGAAAAACCAAGCTTTAAATCTTGTATTCCATCTAAGTGGGTTTACAAATTGAAAAGAGATGCTGAAGGAAATATAGTCAAATATAAAGCTCGTTTAGTAGCTAAAGGTTTTACACAAATAGAAGGTGTAGATTATTATGAGACTTTTTCTCCCGTTATACGTTCCTCATCGTTGCGAACGCTGTTAGCACTAGCAGTACAGGAAGGATACAAAATACGTCATATGGATGTAGACACTGCCTTTTTATATGGTGATTTGGAAGAAGAAGTCTATATGGATCAGCCAGAAGGGTTTGTCCAGAGAAAGGAAGATGAAAATAAGGCATGCTTATTGAAAAAGGCCTTATATGGTTTGAAACAAGCTCCGAGAGCTTGGAATATAAAGTTAAAACAAACTTTGTCAACTATTGGATTCACTCAAACACCATCAGAACCTTGCGTGTTTACTAAAAATATTTCGAATACAGACTCCTTGGTTATAGCCATATATGTTGATGATCTTTTAATTATGTATAAAAATGAAGTAACATTTGACAACTTCAAATGTGAGTTGGAAAATTATTTTTCACTTAAAGATCTTGGTATTATTAATTATTTCATAGGCATAAATATATCTTGCCGAGAGAATATTATTAAAATATGTCAAAGTACGTATATTGAAAGTTTGTTAAAAAGGTTTGAAATGCAAAACTGTAAATCGGTTTCAACACCCCTTGCTCAAAAGAAACTGGAACCTTACTAGGTGAGTCTAAATGTTCCTATCAGGCATTAATTGGCTGTCTTATGTATTTGGCAGTAAATACAAGGCCTGATATAGCTTACGCAGTGAGTTACTTAAGCCAATTTAACTCCAATAATGATCAATCTCATTGGAATGCTGCTAAGCGATGTCTTCGATATTTAAGTGCAACTAAGCATGTTGGTATTTCATACAGAAAAACTAAAGACTCCTCTATACTGCGTGGTTACTCAGATGCTGACTTCGCAAACTGTCCTGTTAGTCGTCGCTCATATACAGGATTTTACTTCGAACTCGCAAAAGGCCCTATTTCTTGGGAATCAAGAAAACAGCCTACAGTCGCATTGTCCTCTGCGGAATCCGAATACATGGCGCTATCAGCAGCTGCTAAGGAAGGTTGTTTCTTAAAACGTTTTGTGGCAGAAATAACAGGTAAAACTCTAAATGTTGTCATTTTTTCTGATAGTCAGAGTGCCCAGAAACTTGCGTTGAATCCAGTCCATCACAATAGAACTAAACATATAGACGTAAAGTTTCATTTTATTAGAGAAAAAGTAAATGACAAAATTATAGAATTAAGGTATATGCCCACTGATTCACTACCAGCGGATGTTTTGACAAAACCTTTAGGTCATGTTAAGCATTTACGATGTATGACGAATATGGGCATTGGGTAACCTTTTATCTTGTTATTTTTGTACCAGTATTTTTGTTAAGTAATATTTTTGTTATATATATATATATTTTGATTACGGGAGGATATGTTGTAAAAACTCTATAGTCGTTTTTTTATTAATGTTCTATAATCAAAATATTAAATACAAAAATATAACAATATAATAATTTATGACAGTTTGCTATTCTCTTCTAAACTTCACATAATACAGACATTTTTATTATTTATCAAACCTAGCTTATTATTTTCAACATGTATTAATATAGAAATATCCAAATCCGCATCCAAATAACCCCCCAAACGTTACATGAACAAAAGCGTGCCCAGTTTGTTTTCAATTGTTATTTCTAGATCCGTTTGTTTCCAATTAAACGACTGATTGTAATTCCCTTCAAATCAATAGACTTTTAAAGTACGAGCGCGAGCTAATGAATAATAATGGAGCTATAAATAGCAAAGTATCATTTAATTAGTCGATGAAACAATTCTCATCTCGGTAGAGGGAGGGCTGCGCGTGCCTCGTGTTGCCGCCGGAATATAATTACGAGTACGGCGACGTCGCTACAGTAACTGATTTAATGCGTACCACCTGATCATTGTAATTATTTGAATGAACATTCAATTGTCAATCGTAATTGCTTTTTTTTATTTAAATTTTTATTTGGCTATGCGATTCCAGGTTACTAGCACCTGCACTGCATCCTTAATTTTCTCAAAAGTTGCAAATTTTCTTATTGTCTCAAATCATATCGTCTGAAGTCCCGAAAAAGAAAGGAAAAAAAGGGAAAAATTAAAATTAAAATATTTAGAATTTCCAACATTGTCTTTCTTTCTCTGATACTTTTAGCTTATTTTATACGACCCTTTAAAAAACAATATGCTAATAAATCTTTGGACTTGAAGAGTTTTCTTTTTTCTCTTTTTAATAAGAAGTAGTACAAGTAACCTTTCCACCGTGAAGTGAGCGCGGCACCATAGATCACTTTGTCGGCGCCGTCGCCGCCGCCCGTGAAATTGCTACCCTAATCAACATTTCAACTAAGTATAAAACTTGGTACCGTGAAAAGCCAATTACTTCCAAGGCCGGGTCCAAAGTGTCCCTTTAATCATCCGGTATCAGTGGAGACTCTTTTATAGATGGATAATGTTGTTCTAAATAAACTCTTAAACGAGTTTGTTTCAGACGGGTTAAGAATGAAATGACTCGATTGAAATACATAAAACTAATAAGGTTTATCTAAATGATAGTTAAAATACTATATTTATTATTTGTATTTAATCGATAACAATTTAAATTAAAAATAATTTCATGAACTTCTTCTTATGATTGAATTAATATATTTACAGTTATATTAGCTGTTAACTGTCCATTGCTGAACATAGCCTTCCCCATAAGAGAGAGAGAAAGAGAGAGAAAGAGAGAGAAAGAGAGAGAAAGAGAGAGAGAGAGAGAGAGAGGGCTGGCAAACTCAATTTGGCTTTTGGTGCTGTTTTAAAAGGGACGCTGCTGCCCATCCCTCAAGTAAAAAATCCGTAAGTCGCCTCTTACGACACCCATAGAAAAGGAAGGTATGGTCTATTCTATGCCGGGACCTACACGGCTAACATAGTTGCAGTGCAGGCACACAATAATGATGAATTTCCATCATTCTTGTCGTCAAACTATTTGGCCGTCCAATGCCTCTTTTTAAATAATTGTAACAGGCAATGAATCTTCGAGCATTAGTTATGCATTTTGTTTTTATTTTTTTTATTTTTTGTATATGTATTTTTTTTTCACTGTGCAATTATGTCTATTGTTGTTTATGTGTTGTAAGTGATAAAAATAAATTATTTATCTATCTATCTATGAATACATATGCCCTGTCAAATCGACTTGCACATGGTCTTCTCTAGAATCCATTGTTTTATTTTGATTTGGTTATAATGGCCCAACTGATCGAAGTTCATCCCTCACACCTTCTTAGTATCCCACCAGTGTACATCAATAGCGCAAACGAGCTTTCCACTCCATTTTCACACATAGAAGAAAGATCTCTTCATAACTCGCTGAGCAATTAAATAATAACCATCACGATTCAAAAATATTACATAATTGTTATTATGATGCTCATTAATATATATGTTTCTATATGTCTACTCGGTAGCGCCATCTACCACTCTCGTTGGTTCCACAGAAAATCAACGTTTAGGCGTTACGTTTGAATGCGTAAACACTTAGCTGAGTGGTCACCATTTTGATCTATGCGATCAAATTTCTAATTAGGTATAACTTTATTTTTGTATTTCCTTTATCTTTAAATTTATAATATTTTACGTTTATCTTTCTCTCTTTCAAGTTTCTGGATACGTTTAGTTTAATATAAATATTTTGCAATTCTATAAAACTTTGTTAATAAAGCAACGCACACTAGTTAAATACCTTCGCCTTCAAGCTTTAAGTTATAAAATATAATTAATTAAATAAACAACCTAGTGGTTGCTCTCAGTGGCCGCGTGACGTCGGTGTCGGTGTTCAAGTCACAGCACAAACAAACGACAAAGGCCCGCACAGCGATTATTCTGTTTCAGACAGGACTTTAGCTGGCGCGTTTTCTCGTAAAGGCTTTATGTCGCTTTGAACATTATAAAATGTTTCGAAATTAATTGTTGCTGTTTAAACATTTACAGTATTATATGACCTATTGAACTTTTTCTCGTATATTGTGATTAAAAATTATGAAGTGGTTGAGAACAGACTTTGTTTTAATTTATCTTCATATTTTAATCATGATTTTATAACAAACTTCTTTTGCAGGTGAATATCTAGCAACTCAAAAAGTGCGTCTTTATTTTTCTCGTACTTATTCACAATCTACTCAACAACAAAAAGGCAATATTTTCTGGGTACAACTTTATCTCAATTTAATAACAGTTTATTTCAAAGCAAATGATAGGAACACCTTTAAACAAAGGTGAAACCCTGCTCCCTAAAAAGGTAAATCCTATACTTTAGGATAAGCAGTGCTCTTACCTATACGGCATATTGACACAAAATATCATCATCATTTTCCTACCCTCATCCCAACTATCATTTGGGGTCGGCGTAATATGTTTTCCTCTTCCATTCTTTTCTATTCCCAGTCATTTTCGCATTCACTCCCTTTCTGGCCATATCGTCCCTCACACAATCCATCCATGTCTTTTTAGATCTTCCTCTCCTCTTATAGCCATCTACTTTCATTCTTAATACTTTTTTTTAAAATATGCTCCTCATTCATGACACAAAATATATATAATAAAATTAAACAGTAACACTTAATGTACTAGCAAATATACAATTTATTCAAACTATGATGTATGTACCTCCAGATGGGTTTATTAAGGATTTAAGTTCTGTAGGCTACATAAAAACAGTATAAACTAAATATATTGATCAAGACAATAAACAGTCAAAAATTTTCAAAAAATTAGTAAAATTTTTGTTTGTAAACAATTTAATACTTTCATACTTACCTTCTTTTAGTCTAATACCTTTACTGTGTCATCTTGAATGGAACTCCTTGGAACATTCCAGAGGTAGAATAATACCGGAATCTGAACCCGGATATTGCGCTGCCGGAATGTCTACCGATGCTTGCACCGGCTACTACAGTTAATGCATAAAATGTCCCTTTAATTCCACAGAATATAATAGTATTATTTATAATATGTGGGAGCTTGAATAGAGTTATAAAAATTATTGTGAAGAAAATTTTTCGTTCTGCTTCTTTCTTTTTTCCTTTTTTGAATCTATGTATACATACATAGATATATAGATATAATAGAATAATATATAAGGAGTGTTTCTAGCTGATGAATAATAACTTAAATAACAACTTTTAGACTTTCACGCAGCATATTTAATAGATAGTTTATAATTGATACAAGTAGTACAAGTTAGCGTTAGAAAAGGGGTAACGATCTGTCCTGGTATGGCCACGTGATGTGCAGGGATGAGGAGAATATTTTAAGAAAGGTATTAACTATGAACGTGGATGGCTATGAGGACAGAGAAAGACCTAAAAAGACTTGAATGAACTATGTTAAAGATGATATGGCCAGAAAGGGAGTTAAAAGGTTGAAAGACTACTTGAAAAGTCGGTAAACCGCTTGTCAGGTCGAAGGTCCGAATTTGTCATCAAAGGGTATAAAAAATTAAAAGGCAAATTCATCGTCTCAAAATTATGTCCGTCTTCTTTTCCGTCTTTTGTCTTAGTCCTTTGCTTTGTCCCAAGCCGTCAGTTTTGTCTGTAGAATGTCTTAGGAGCCAGCGAGAAAACTGATCAAAGCGGCCGCAACAGGAGTGAATGCGGAAATGACTGCGATTAGACATTGAATTGAAAAATTAAAGTGAAAAACATATTAGGCCGACCACTTAGGTAAACTATAATAATTTAACTGAATTATATTAACATTTTAACCAGCAGCTGTGGTTACAATACAAAAATTATAAACATGAATTACAATATGAACATACCGTTGCCGCTTGAAAAAAAACTATAATATGTATGTATATAACATACGTGTAAGTGCTTCGCGACGGAACAGTTGGACTGCTTCACGTATTTTTTTTTATGGGTGAAAATGGTATGGTAGCCCCGCCTGTGCTAACGGGATACGCTGGCGGAGCACCAGGGAAGGGTGATAGATGAGAATGAAAACAGGCCAGTTAGCCCATCATGATGTATTCATCAGGAATTAACCATGATAGTTTCCAGGGGAAACGCGAAGAGGTCGACCTGGTTGGGTATATTGCTAGCAATGGGATTCTCAGTCTCCATTACTAACAATCCCTTTCCCCCCTGCTTCACGTATTTATACTTAAACAACTGTACGTCTATTATTATGATGCTGAGCACCGCTGACGTAATGCTGGTTTTTCCCGAACATGATTAAGTTCAGAACGTACAAAGACTTCATTAGACGAGTATCAATTAGTCATATATCAGCGATATCATCTGTCACTGACTCTCTTATTAATTGAATTCTGTAGACCTACTAGAAACGAATCCGAACTTATGCCCGTTACGTTTGGATATTTTTTTACTATGAACTTCACTAGATTAGATCGAACGATATTCTGACTGATTTGTTTTCTAAATTCAAATGTTTACAATGTAATATTTCTTCATAGATACTTCGCCATTTACCGATTAGTGTATGTTGACAATTAAAGTTGCTTTTCGGAATTGAATGTACTTTATATACCTATAATTGGGTAATGAGAATTTTATGAGTACCAGGCGAGGCGCTGCGACGTGAATACCTTATCCACCCTAAAGATTTCCTGATAAAATCTAAATAATTATCGGAAATGAAAAATATAGTAAATTCATAAAATTCTCGTTATCCTAATTATATACAAGAATAAATAAATAAAAAAATTAACATTAAAAATGTATACCAGGGAGACTTTGTACGAAAGTCGATTGCTTGGCTACCTCTGTCCCATTCGTGTTTCAACCGTGAAGCAGTTGTGTTTGCATGGCTGTGTTTCGGTTTGAAGGGTGGGACATCGCGTAAATTTACTGGATACAGAGGAATAACACCTGAGTCCTCAGAAATAGTAATGCATGGGGGGTATCATGGGCGAAACAGTATACTCTGTTATGTCCATGGTACTGCTCATGTCTATAGGCGACGGTTACCACTTTCCATCAAGTGCGCCGTCAGCTTGTTTGCCATTCTAAGTTGTATAAAAAAATGTACTTATCTAGGCTAAATAGTTGACTGGATCGATAGTTTATTTACAAGGAGCAATGAACCGTTTGATCGTGTATCGTTCTTATTAAAATTTTCAGATTTATAATTTTGGATCAAACCCTATAATCTGGAGTAAAAACTGATAAGTATGCAAGGTACATAATAGTATGTTTCATCCATCATATTTATGCACGTATGAGCAATGTACTCCGGTTGGGTCATGTAATAACTTTTCGAGTTTCGACTGTAGCGAGACTAATAGGGTTCTATATCCGATCGTCTGGGTAAGGTTTCCTATTAGTCACGCCACACTCTGCCCGTTTGTCACGCTCCTCTTGTCCAGAAAGGGTGTAACTTATAAGGAAGGGCAGACCAACGGACAGGCGCATACATTGCTTCGTCTATTATACTGTTAAAATCCGTCAACTTGACCGACCACTAAAATTAATATTATAATCGATAATTAATTATCGAAAGATAGACAGCAGCATCCCTCTTAAAACACCACCAAAATAAGCCAACATAGCCACATAAATAAGCCAACACTTACTTTCCCGTGGGTGTCGTAAAAAGCGATTAAGGGAAATCAACAGTCGTGTAAAATATCACCAAAACATAACTGCGGTTACCAACCCGCCTGCCAAGCGTGGCAACTACTGACTAAAGCTCCCAAGGGAAAGTCTGCTCTCAGCAGTGGATAATTAAAGTCTGACATGATGATGATGATTATTCTAATACAAAGATACGCCACGAGTTGTAAAAAACTACATTTTTTTTATACAACTTAGAATGGCAAAAAAGCTGACGGCCCACCTAATGGAAAGTGGTAACCGTCGCCTATAGACATGAGCAGTACTATGAACATAACTGTTTCGCCCATGATACCCCCTATGCGTTGCCATTCCTGAGGACTCGGATGTTATTCCTTTGTACCCAGTAAATTCATAAAACAAAAAACCCATAAAACATTGACAGAATATGAAAGGGAGTTTTCATAGGAAGACATTTTCTTGGATATCTCCGTCTGACTTTATTTCTGCTATCAAATAGGTTACGTGCAGACGTTTTCTAATCTGAATTAAGATATAGCACTAAAATTGTTGAGTATAGGTAGTGATATTTTTGCTGTTGCGAGTACTCATGGGCTGCAGTGATCTCTAACGGTTAGAATAAATAACTTACGCGTTAACCAACCAACCAACCAACCAACTGTATAATACATAATTTCCACCATCATTGCTCAACTATAATGTGGAAAAATAATAGATAATACCTACAATAGTGGATACTTGTTAGTTTTTATGTAATCAAATTACCAGAGGGAGACTCTGTACAAAAGTCGTTTGCTTGGGCACCACTGTTTCATTCGTGTTTTTATCGTGAAACGGTTATCTTTGCATGGCTGCGTTTCGGTTTGAAGGGTGGGATATGGCAGTGAATTTACAAGATACAGAGGAATAACACCTGAGTCCACAGGAATGGTAACGCGTGGCGAGTATCATGGGCGAAACAGTATACTCTGTTATGTCCACGGTACTGCTCATGTCTATAGGCGACGGTTACCACCTTCTATTAGGTGGGCCATCAACTTGTTTGCCATTCTAAGTGGCATAAAACCGTATAAATAAATGTACCATGGATATTATACAATACTCTGTGATAGCCATGGTACCCCAAGTACGTTGCCATTCGCTGAAGACTGTGGTTTCGATTATATGTCGTACCTTCGAGCCCTGAAATTTTATTGTCACGTTCTAGATTTCAAACCAAAATACAGCCATGCAAGCATAACTACTTCATTGCAGAAACACAAGAAGGACTATGAAAAACACGTACAGACGAGTTTTATACAAAGTATTTGTCTGGTAAGTGTTTAGAGATATATATATATATATATATATATATATATATATATACATGTACATAAGAACAAGTTCACATTCAGGATGCTATAGTGAGCGAAGCGCAAGCTGTAATTAATTCAATACAATATCCGCGGGGCACAAAAGGATTCAGAATATAATTAACAACACAAAACAGGCAATAAAAGCGAACCCTTGTAAAAGAAGCGCTCGTTGCCCGCGCAAGACACGTTTTGTCTATTGCGGGCGGTTGTTGTTGCCGCCCACTGCACATGAAGTTGGATTTAGTAATTAGCGAAGTGTCATGATGTAACCACCTGTGAAGTTCTCACGTCAAATTGTTCGAGTTATACAAGTGTACTTGCCTCTATACGTGACTTTGTGCGCGCGATCGCGGTACACTTTTGTACGTTGATATGTTAGTTGGAATATATATATATATATATATATATATATATATATATATATATATATATATATATATACATGTGTAAATTGCCAAGTAATTGGATCGCCCACTACATTCTTATATAACGTCGCTTACTTCCCTCTTTTTTCAAATACTACGAGAATACAAAATTTGATGACGATTGGTTGATTTCTGCATCGATTAGTAAGAAAAAAGGAATAGAAATATTTAATTCTCTCAAATTTGATTGTATAAATCTGATTCAAAACTCAATTACATAAATAGTGCTCTATTATAAGGGCTAATATTACGTCCTTACTTCACCCATGTTAAATACGAGTACATTTTAATATTTTATTGTAATTCTCCCGAGCTACTCGTCACCATTATAAAATTAACATAAATTGTGTAGTAACTGAAATTGTCTGAAACATTTACTGGAATTAACTGAAGGAGCAAAAAACTGTTTATCGAGATGCAAAATCCAATTTATTTTTTATGAAGCAAAATGTACGGCAACCACTTTTATTTTGATTCGAGTAAAAATAAAAGAAGAAATTATAGGTTTTTTGATTATATTATTCGGCTCGAAAAAGTTAGTTAAAAATTAGTTATACTATAATATAATATAAAGGAAATTAAAACGAAGATAAGCTAGAGTGAGCGATGAGAAAATTGTTATCAGAAAAGCAACTCGATTGAATTTTTTATAAACTTTTTTCACCGTCGCACCATGGCGTCACTCGGACAATATCGGTCAGTGCAATACGACATTACTTCGCTCATAAATCTATTCGGCAAAAGGTAATATTTTCGGTGTCTGAATGGTTCCAGCGACGGTTTCCGCGGGTGAAGCGAGGTGCCCCTATCCGCTTTCACGGTCGGCTGGTCGCTGGACGCTCCTCCCCGTCGCCCTGCCCCGCACCCCATCGACCTGAAATATTCGCCTAGCTCGCCTCCAGACTTACTCGATCGGTCAGCTCAATTGACCCACTCGATCAACTGTGTAGTTATATCTCAAATCGACGTAGCCTCTGGAATTTCGATACCTCTGATTATCACGTTTTAAAATTTAATATAAAACGAGAGTATCGCGAAATGCAGCCTAGGGTGAATTACCTCGATATTAAACAACGAAATACGAATTAGGCCGATATTAAAAGCTTGATTCTTTCTAGTCCGTGAGGAATAGCGAATACTGTTAATAGACTAAATTAATCTAAGAGACTAGTCTCGCCTCCTGCTACATTTAATTTTAATATGCTCGGAGTTATGTTTATCATAACGGCGACAGTTAACATTATGTTAATCCCTAGTGTTAAACCCATGGGGGATTAGCGTGTTTGTTTTTTGTTTCAAAATTAAATTTTGTGTATCAAAATACCACAAATTATTTTAATACTGTAGCAAGGACGATCATTATTAGATTTTTTTATACTACTTGCACTTATGCTGGCATGCAAAAACTGCCATGATGTAACTGAACAATGTAAATATTTATTAATCATTGAAACGTTCAGACCTCTTTGTGTGAACAAAGTGGAAATGATTTTCAAATAGTAAACTGAATCGAATTTTAAATTGGACTATATTCTCATAAGTACTGAAATGGAGGCCTAACATACGATTGGCTACATTGTACTTGCCTCAACCGGATATCGCTTCTATAATTGAAACGATAAAGTCCATTTTGCAAAAACAGTTTATCATTTCATAAACTTTTATCTAGTCTCTGCTATCTAGTGCGGTTTTATATTAGCCTATTCTCTATTACATACGGTCACGGCGTGTGACAGGGACAATTTGAAACAGTCAAGTGTGAGCTTACACGGGATGTGCACACGAGCGTACACTCCAAGTGGACGTTTATTTATCGGTGAAGAAATAATTTATTTTTAGTAACGATCAAGTAGGGCTAATATAGAATAAATTTTTAGTAAATATTGGCATCTCTTAAAACATTTCTAATTCAAGAATTTTTCTAAATAGTCATTAACAGAGGGAAACTTTGTATAAAACTCGTTTGCTTGGATACCTCTATCTCATTCGTATTTCTACCGTGAAGCAGTTGAGTTTGCATATTTGTTTTTCGGTTTGAAGGGTAGAATATAGTAGTGAATTTACAGAATACACCTTAGTCCACAGGAATGGCGACTCATGAGGAATATAATGAGCGAAACACTATACTCTGTTATGTCCATGGTATTGCGCATGTCTATAGACGACGGTTACCACTTTCCATCAGGTAAGCCGTCAGCTTGTTTGCCATTCTAAGTTACATAAAAAAAATACTGTAAATATAGATACACGCTACTCAGTGTTTTCCTTTGTTTAGCTCATTAATTCTTTATTTATTTTTTTCTTGCGTGTGCCATAGTAACACAAAATAGTCACAACTCAGGATAATGTTTTCCGCTCAAAAGAGCAAAACACTGATATTATGTTGTGATCAAGAGCTAGTCGCGAAATTTATTAATAAAAATTTATTGTGTCAAGTCACCTGGCCGTCATGGACATACTCGTAGTAGGTTGGAAACCTTCTCAATAATACCTGGTATTGTGTACTGTATGTCTTTGTAATATTTATCCTTCAATTTTGTAGCTATTATACAAGTTAATATTATAAGATACTCGTACATATCTATGTCGCGTAGCAAGCAACTATATCGTGAGCAATTCGCCGTACAATGTTCGAATTACATGTACAGTCGTCCGGGAACATGATATTTTACAGAACAGATTGTTCGTGTTTAACATAGCTTTACTGTACGCTATTAGATACATTTTAATATTGAATTTAATTTTAAATAATGGATCTATATCTACAGTGACGAATATTGCAAATAAAAGAAAAAGTGCTTAAATAATAAAAGGAATTTTTTTTACAAAAAATGGATCGCGATTTTTTTAAATACACACACACATCTATATATATATATATATATATATATATATATATATATATATATATATATATATATATATAAGGACTGGTAGCAGCATCCTTCTTAAAATATCACCAGAGCCTAAATCCTCCTTCCATACGTGGCAACTTCTAGCAAAACCGCCCAATGACAAAGACAGTCTATGGGGGAAGCCTACGTTCAGTAGTGGACAGCCAACGACTGATATGATATTATTCATGTACTTAAAATTAATTAATATTAAAATTCGATTATTTGCATTTTGCATTGCTTTTAAAACAAATTGATAGTACCTTATTAAAGCTTAAACGAAAAGTTTTTTTTTGTATCAGAGTTTCGAATTTAATTGCATAGCATTAATAACATTTTTAGAGACTTTCAAAATAGAAGATTTCTCAGCTTGATGGTACTTTTAATTTTTCGCGGTACTTTTAGTTTTAAATAAATAATTATCGATGACAAAGTTTTCTGTGCAATCGATGGGATTTTCTCCCGTATTTATCGCGTTTTCCTTAAGATTCGTTCCTCATCCTATGTCTTGTTTGTCATAATAATATAATGAAAACAACCTAATCCTACCTAATCTAATTTCTAAACTTAAGGCTTTACTTAGGCTATGCAAATGTCTGTCTAGCGGATTTAGGTACTTCACTACCAGATCTTACATATTAACCGAATGGACTATTGAAGCGAAGACGATTTAAAAATAAAAGTAGAGCGTAAATGGATTAAATATAACATAAGAAATAAATAATTGTAATTTCCGTTTAAATTATTTACTTTGTCGTTGATGAATATTGCTCTAATTTTCAATGGATGTTTTAATCCTGAAAATCATGAGATACTGAACAATCCATATTTAATAATGAATGAAATTTCTCAAATGCTTATCTATGTTTTTTTTTTTTTTATTTAAAAATGGTTTAAATATCGTAATTCTCGTATAACGTCAAGGGCATCGAACTATAGTGGCATAATCACATTTCTGCTACATCAGAAGCAATAAAAACTGTATAACTTTTTATTGGAACATCGAATCAAACTGAAATTTCCAAGAAAATTGTTATAAAATCATGCCATAAACCACTACGTCACCTAGAATTACGTACGGTGTATTTTTCTTGCATGTTCTTGTCTGTATATTTAGATATATGCTATAAATTTTATACCACATACCGTATAGCTATATAAAATATGAAACGTAAACTCGGTGTTTTCTTTTAGTGAGTGAATAAAAAATTCTCCAAATACAGTTAATTTTCTAGCCTAAAATACATCATCTTCCGCCATCATCATTAATTTACATACTCATGTATATTCGAATCAATGGCACAGTATTACGTATTACAGTACAGTACAGTGGGGGAAAGGGATTGTTAGCAATGGAGTTTGGCAGCCTCATTGCTAGCAATATGCCCTATTAAGTTGACCTCCACGTGATTTCCCCTGGACACCATCGTGAATAATTCTTGTTAAATTCGTCATGATGGGCTAACGGATCTTCTTCATCCTCACCTATCATTCTTTACTGGTGGCCCGCCGGTGTATACCGTTAGCACGGATGGGGTTACCATTCCATTATCATCCATTAAAAAAAAATACAGTACTAGTTTAATACAGTAGTATTATGAAGTGATTGTCAAAACTCAGGCTCACTTGATAGTCCGCGCCAACACAAACTTGTGGCGCAGTACGTCACTGACTCTCGGAAAGATAAAACTTTTTATAGTGTGTCTAATAAATTCCCCGTGTGGTGCGGAGAACTTTTCACACGTAGCTCGGACACGGCCAGGCGGGCCTATTGACAGATATTTTATTACAATGTTAGATACCTACGCTTTCTATCGTTCCTTTGTCGGAAATATTGATTTGGTGACACTTTGAAATAGGGTTGACGTTTTCAGGGTAGATTTACTGCGTCACTTATCGCAATTTCCGATTGAATTGTTGATTGTCTATTGTCTGTTTTTAAGTCCCAACACAAGAAGAGGCAGCTCTAGTGTTTGGAACCATTATCTGTCTTTAGTAAACTGATAAGGTAATTCTACATAGTTGTATCCTAGATTGGATTTCTTATTCGGACTATGTTCTAAATATCGTTAACCGCCTTTTATATTATTAATATAAATTTGATAACGATAGCCTTTTCAACTTCACAAAGCAGCAGGATTGAATGCAAAGAACACTTCAAACCAGCGAATAGATTTACGGAGAGGTTAAACTTTAAAAAAATCTACAACTTAGATGTGTTCAAAAATCTTATAGGAAGCCAATATATTACAAATCATTAAAACGAGACAAGATGATACAGCAAGCTCATACCTTGCCATTTGACATTTGATCTTTATTTTGTTATACTATCCTAGTTATTCGAATACTGTAACCATCAAAATTATATCAGCTACAAAACAACGGTATCCTCCGCAGACTGACGTAAATATCGATCCCGAACCACTTACCGGGACTGACTCCTTGCAAGCCTGCAACACATATCAACATTCCCGATGTGCATGTGTATAGACATAAAAGGTCGTCGCTTCACCCGGCCAAAGATCAACTATACTGCATTTGCCTATACAAAGTCTTCACTAGGCAATCATGATTAAGTGCAACATTGGTGTGATAGCCAACTGTATTTACTTAAGACGACTAGACACAGTATTTAACTGAACGTAAGTAAACAAAGCAAGGAGAACTCCGCAAAGCGAGATTTCTCGTTGCATCCCAGCATCGCGTCGTATCTCCTTTGAGTTGCATCACGGTTGAGTGGAGCTGTTTGCGGCACGCGCGCGCTTGGCATGTAATATAGCACGAGCTTCCGTCCTTTGCTGGGGACGAAATAAATAACCTATAGGTACGGAAACTGGAGCCCTCATTTTGTATTATGCTACATTCAATATATTCTCAAGTATGGCAAAATTACACATTTAATACTCGCATATGTATAATATCGCAGCGTGTTCTTATTGCGAAGGTGAAGTTCAAAGGATACCAGAATCCTAGGAAGCTAGGTTACTGTAGCACACACATGAAGGGAAAATTTTTTACTTCTTTTATGCATTTTGTTTTATTTTTTTATTTTTTGTACATTTATTCTTTTCTTTTTTTTTACTGTGTATATTTATTTGTCTGTTATTGTTTGTGTGCTGTAAGTAATGGTAATAAATTATCTATCTGTCTATACCGTACTCTATATTTTCCACAACACATACCTGCTAGCATTGTTGCTGGATGATAGAGACACGATTGTGACTGGGTTCCAAGTCGGATAACTATTGTAAAGTCTCGCCCCGTTTTGTTCTCCTACTCTTTATGATATTACGGGGATTAAAAATGCAGTTCAGAGTGTTAGTCCATTAGCCTTAGTATTATATAGTCTATGGTTTAACTCTCGCTCGGATCGATTTTTATATTTTTTAATGAATTATAAGATAACCAATTATTTAGAATGACAGTAATTATAATTTATAATTGTTTTTATTGATATTAAGGTTTATTTATTTATTTATATGCATTCACTTATAGGAAGGGATATAATAATAAAGGGAGAAATATTACGATAAATAATAAATTACATTTCTAGTTATATATATATTTAAAAACAAAATATAGATAGAGAATTTATATATATATATATATATATATATATATATATATTTACGGGGAGAAAGGGATTGTTAGTAATGGAGACTGATAATCCCATTGCTAGCAATATACCCAACCAGGTCGACCTCGCGGTTCCGCCTGGAAACTATCATGGTTAATTCCTGATGAATTCATGTGCTCCGCCAGCGTATCCCGTTAGCGCAGGCGGGGTTACCATACCATTTTCACCCATTAAAAAAAATATAGTATTTACTTCAACAAATATAATTGTACATATGTATATGTGGCGTAAGCATTCGTTTGTCTCATGTGTGTTTACAGTGTACCCCTTACGAATCATAACATTCCTTTCTGTTATATTGTTCCCTCGTAATGAGTACGAGTTGCTACGTATATTATTTTTCTACCCGCAGCTCTACCTGGGGCGTTGCTACGTGAATTTACTTTTTAAGCACAATTTCTATCATAATTTGTTTTTATAGACATGACAAACAAATCTTGTGAGGCTCGAATAACTTATCAAGATGTTTTTGTAACCACAGATTGTTAACCATAGATGTTTATTTTTTCTTTTATTTTAATAAAAAGGTTTTATATTTCGAAAATATTACTACAATCTAATATTACGTAATACATATATCAACGTGAAATTACAATCTTTTTTTTATTATTCCAGATCACTTAATTATTTCTCTCTTCATTGACTCCCTTGATCACACTATAATTTAAGTATCTGATAATGAAAGTGTCTATAACATAGTATTACCCGAAAAAGGAAATCGATATTTGACGAGCAGTGTCTGACTTTCGAGGGTCATATATCTCCTTTCATCTGCAAGATTTTGAAAGTGCCACTATTTTTGAAAGATGATAATGAAGTAATAACTCGGCCTGTACTGTGAAAATAACGTATGTTGATAGTACAGGCTGAGTTATCAGCACTGCGAACGAAACTAATACAAAAAAAGCTACAGAAACGCACATTGCCACTTTGTGTTCAAATATTTATTTGGTTTATTGATTACAGAGTAGCCGTGTACTCCCGGCATAAAATAGGCCACCCCTTCCTTTTCCATGGGTACCGTAAAAGACGACTAAGGAACCTTATGGTGGAGCAATAGACAGCAGCGACCCTCTTAAAACATCACCAAAGCTAAACTACGGTTACCAACCTGCCTGCCAAGCGATTACTGACAAAACACTTTCTTATGGGGAGGCTATGTCCAGCAGTGGACAGTGAACAGCTGATATAACAACAATATATGGGACAAAAGGCAAAATGTTACAATATCTTCGGCAAAATATGGGCACACATATGCACATCACACATAGACCAAAATTGTAATGCTTTTGACAACATTTTTTGAATATCCAAACACAGTAGTGGGATATTTAGTGTGTAGATGTCCTAATCGGGCTACGAAACAGTCAGCTGGCATCGCCAAACAAACGGCTGCCAGTAATGGGGTGGGGCTCGTAAACATTCCTTTTGTAATGTCACACCCGCCACTAACAATGCCCGCGGCTTATAGCGTCGCCTGTAATCCTGACTCCTGATACGGCATTCCTGCAGCCAGCCCGGCCGGAACGCCGCGCCGCGCCGCGCCGCTTTATGACTTTTATGTGATGAAACAAATGAAATTGTTTATTTATTACCCGATTGCCTAGAAAAGGAGGGTAATGGTTTTCTGTGTGTGTTCGGATTTTTGTCGCAATGTGTAACCCAAATGGCTTAATAGATTTTAGTAAATGAGGCACTATTAGAATAATATTAATAAGCTGTGTGGTTCCACAGGAAAGGAATAGGTGGCATGGAATAAGTCAGCCATTCCTTTTCTGTGGATATTGTAAGAGGCCACTAAGGGAATTTAATGGTCCAGGGATGAGCAACAGCGTTCCTCGCAATATATCTCTAAAAGCCTAACTGCTAAAAGTTTGAAGACGAAGGTCTTTAACTAGTGCGTATTGCCAATGATGACTTATGGAACCGAAACATGCTCCTACACGATTACCTGTGGTAATCATGTAATAGCATGATTATACGGTAAGGGCTATGCTCGGAGTCTCTTTGCGTGATAGAATCAGAAACGAGGATATCCGTAAAAAAAACGAAGTAACCGACACAGTCCGCAGGACAAGCAAGCTGAAGTGGCAATGGGCTGGTCACATAGCTCGAAGAACCCACAACCGATGGAGTAGAAAGGTTCTTGAGTGGCGATCACGAACGGGCAAACGCAATGTAGGACGACCCCCACTAAATGGAGTGACGACCTGAAATGCATTGCAGGGAGTCAGTGAATGTAAGTGGCTCAAGACTGTTCCTTATGGCTGTCTATGGTGGAGACTTATGTCCAGCAGTGGACGGACAATGGGTGAAATGCTGATGATGATATGCGTAAATTATGTTACAACAACATCAAGTAAGTTACTGCACGCCGTTACTGCTATTGCATGCCACGAATTGTATTATACTAGAGATACCGTCATACCAATACACAACATTGTAGTCTCTTTGATCAGTTTTCTTTCTATATTTTACTATTTCAGATTAATGAAAACGTAAACTGTAAAATATTTAAGCGACCATAAGACAATGATGCTACAAATGCAAAAAATATTTATTGATTGATTATTTCAATTTGTTACATAATTTCATTTAGAGAGTGCTTCTGTAACAAGTCCACAAAACTTGGTTACCTTTTCATTAAGCCCTCTTTAAATAAACTAAAGCTGCTTATTGAAATATTGAACAGGACAAAACATTAACGAAAATATGTTTAGACATGAGAATAACAATATTCTTATCATTTGTTACTAAGTTAAAATTATTTTGTTTAATTCCTTTATAATGATAACGGAATTAAACAAAATAATTAATAATAGTATGCATGCGATTGCCACCACTCGAAGATCTTGCCACGCAAAACGTGCGTGGATAGAATAGGGATCGGAATTTGATGACTAATATGGAAGGTTGTAAAGATTCTGATAATAATTAAGGTAGACAGTCTTCGAATATTGGCAGTCGCATACATACTAATGGTAACTGAATTATACAAAATAATTATAATCAACTTACAATGGACTACAGACGGACGGGATATGGACTTCCGTAAAATAACACCTCTCTTCTCTTTTCATTTAAGAATTTCCTCTTGTCAGTGTAACTAATTCATGCATCTTCTTCCATCCAGTCCTATCCCAGGCCATATCCTTGACCTCCCCATACGACATGACACCTAGTGTTTTCTTTATCTGTCCCATATAGTTATGTCTCGGTCTTTTTCCCTTACTCTTATGCCCTATATTTTTCCTTCTACTATACTCTTTAAAAACTCCTTATGTCATATAAGGTAGTCCAGCATTTTGCCTCTTCTATTCTCCATTGTTTTTATTATTATTCTTTCCCATTCACCCTTTTCAAGACTTCCTCATTCGTTACTTCTTCTGTCCAGCTTATCCTTTCCATTCTCCTCCATGTTCACATTTCAAAAGCCTCAAGCATCTGACTTTAAAAAAAAACCTAGTTAAGTAAAATATTCCTATTTCAACATCAAAAACTGACAAATGATCAACCATTCATACAACATAAAGCAAATTAATAAACTAAACATTTATAAACTAGCGAATCAGTAGTATGTGCATTAGAAACGACATTGCTAAAACAATTACCACATTTTATTGATATCGCTCCAAATTACACTACGAGTGTACTATTTGGGGGCGGTCCTTCACCGTTTTTCAAGGCATTTTCTTCCACGTACAACCACACTTTGAAATCAACTTCCAGCAGTAGTTTTTTTTTTTTATATATAACTTAGAATGGTAAACAAGCTGACGGCCCACCTGATGGAAAGTGCCTATAGACATGAGCAGTACCATGGACATAACAGAGTATACTGTTTCGCCCATGATACCTCCCATGCGTTGCCATTCCTGAGGACTCGGGTGTTATTCCTCTGTACCCAGTAAATTCACGACATATCCCACCCTTCAAACCGAAACAGCCATGCAAACACAACTGCTTCACGGTTGAAACACGAATGGGACAGAGGTATCCAAGCAATCGACTTTTGTACATAGTCTCCCTCTGGTAAATTTTGTAAAATTAAAAAAGTAGTATTTCTGAACCGATACGACAACATAACCTTTAAGAGCATATTCATTTTTAAAAGGTCGGCAGCACACTGGCAACGCTTCTAGTGTTGATCATGAGCGGCGGTAGTTACTTACCATCAGTTGAAGCGCATGCTCATTTGTCTCCTGTGTTATAAAAACAGAAAAAAAAACGAGTATTAGACATTGTTGTTTAAAAATTGTCTATGTAAACGTACCCTAAATGTTAATAGAGTGCAAGGCATTAGATTAGACGTGCACGTTGTAACTCGACACAGCGCACTAGCTCCACCTAGCTGTAAGTGAGTGCGATCGATGCCACTAAGCCTGTACAACTCGCAGCTGACAGATCGCCCGTAGCTCCTCGTCTCGCCTGCGAGTGTGTAATCCGATTAATTCTTAAGTGTAACGTACTCTGGTAACTATCTGCTTACTGAAAGGAATACCTGAACGCTGTTATATGTCGTTGAAAGCTTCTTACCGGCTCGATACACGGCAGCTGATTTAATGTATTCATTAATTCCTTTCAACTGTAAACTCATTCATTATTCTGCTTTGAGTTTTATCTTTCTAGTTGGTTTTAATATTTTCACAACTTAGAATGGCAAACAAGCTGACGGCGCACCTGATGGAAAATGGTAACCGTCGCCTACAGACATGAGCAGTACCATGGACATAACAGAGTATACTGTTTCGCCCATGATACTCCCCATGTGTTGCCATTCCTGAGGACTCGGTCGTTATTCCTCTGTACCCAGTAAATTCACGCCATATCCCACCCTTCAAACCGAAACACAGCCATGCGAACACAACTGCTTCACGGTTGAAACACGAATGTGACAGAGGTACCCAAGCAACGACTTATGTACAAAGTCTCCCTCTGGTAATAATGTAGTCTTTAATGTAGTTTTACGCAATGATGGCTGGCTCATCTATTAATTACGACGTTTACTTTTAGTTTTCCTTAACCCTAATTGTGTGCTTTCATATATTTTAATATTTTTTATATTAATACTAATTTTTACCCACGACTTCGACTGGGTACCCTGTATCCTTTTTCATCTCATATAGTATGTATATATCATATTTTATTGTACTTGGTTAAGTTTTAATGAATCTGTTAGGTAATTAGTAAAAATTCTGTGTTAGGTTATATCTATTATATCTGTAATCGATCTAAAACTACTTTCCTAATTGGGCGATAGATTAAAAAAAAATATGTGTCATAAAAGTATTGAAATGATTTTATTTTTATTTATAATTACTATTATTATTTATTTAAGAGACATTTTGCAATATATCTACTCGGTTAGTGCCCAAAAATTGAGACAGTTCGATACCGTCCGTTACGTAGCTCTATTGCATTATGTTCTTTTATTACAAGTACATACTATATTTCAGTCAATACAAAATATTGTTAAAGATTGCAACTTCTATATGAGATCCATAGGTAATCGTTACTGGTAATTTACTGTATAGTCATAGACGTGCTCAAGTTAGACGAGCACCGATAAGACAGTGAAAGTAAATACCGAAAAAGTTGGCGGGAATGTAGTACATCGGCAAAATTCAAAATGGCCCCAGAGGTCATCCAATAAATAAATGTAAACGGGTCCCGGGCACCTTGCGCCGGAACTTTTCTCATTTCCCTCCGCCGCGCCGCACCGCGCCACGCGACTGTACCGACCGGAGTGGTTACACTCGGCTCGGATTATTATTGCACCCCGCAGCCGCCCACGCGCTCTAATCGCCATTTTATTATATCCACTGACTTCTAATCCTCCATTATTAATACATTATACTGACTTGTTCAAAGTCAACTATTACCATACAGCGTAGACGTGACACTATTTTTCTACCGACTTCAAAAGCAAGAAGATTCTCGATTCGTTTGTATTTTTTTTGTTTGTTCCCTCATAACCCCATCAGTTGTAAACTAATTTGATTTTTTTTTCTTTTATCCGATAGGATATACTATATATATATATATTGGTCGCAGAGAAATTTTATCAAAATCATTTCAACCAATTCATCTGGAGTTTTGCCAGTAGTTGCTACGCTTGGCAACCGCAGTTAGATTTCGGTGATGTTTAAAAAGAGACGCTGCTGCTCATCCTTCGACCATTAAGTTCCCTTAGTTGCCCCTTACGACACTCACGGTGTTATAAGAGGCGACTAAGAGAACTTAGAGGACGTAGAGGCGAAACTAAGAAAACTAGATACGTGCTTCTAGACGGTTGTTTTTATCAACTTAATTACAGTAATAATAAAGGAGCCAATTCCTAGGAATTTCTCAGGAATGAGGGATTAAAACTTCGGCCGAAGATAAGTTACTTTGTACGTAACCGAACTATCTAGGACCTTATCTGGATTGCTATTGATCGCGACGCAGGTTTCAACATCGGGGCTTAAACAAAGACCTCTGTAGTGGAGCATCTATACATGTAATGCCTCGCTCGCAATTCAATACAAGCTGTTAAGCTTATAATTGAATTATGTAGGAGGCGCGTATATTTTAAGTACATCCTGTGATATACATTTGAATAAATAACTTTATCAATTACGTTCATAATCTGCGCCAGTAGCTACGGCAGCTTGATGAAGTTTCAAGTTAATCCTCTCAAAAACCTAATAAGAGTTTATTGTTACAGCAGCAGCGAGGGAAAATACACAGTCGGAACGCAAGTTGAAAGGCAGCGTTATCAACAAATCTGGTAAACTTTTTACAACGCTTACTATACGTTTGCAATTCTTAATTCACGGTTTATAAAGTATATACGTCACTATTAACCTTTCTGTCTTATCAAAAAAATTAAAAAAAAACATCATTATAAACATAGACTATTATAAGAAATGGTCCTGAATCACCCACATCCACTAACTCTCTACAATGCATTTGAGGTCATCACTCCATCTAGTGGGGTTAGCTACACTGTGTTAGCTTATATTATGGGCTCGCCATTTAAGAACCTTTCTTACTCGTTGGTAGTCGGTTCTTCAAGCTGTGTGACCAGCCTATTGCTACTTTAGTTTGCTTGTCCTTCAGGCTATGTTGGTTACTTTCGTTCTGTTGGGAATATCCTCATTTCGAATTATTTCTCGTAAAGAAACGCTATGCTATGATATAACGCTACGATATGAAGGGCTATGGAGCATAGCCCTCTCCATAGCTTATTGAGTATATCGAAGCTATGCAGGAAACCATGTAAGACCATGTTTCGGTTCCATATGTCATCACTGGCAACACGCACTGGTCGCATGCAAAGACTGTTGTCTTCATAGAAACAATAATTTTTTTTTTTGTAAAACTCTTTATTTCTCCAACTGTACTTTAAAAATGTAACTATTAATAGATGAATTCTATACACAATATTTAAGAATCAAGTCCATTTGTACAAAGTAATATTGTTCTGTTAGAAATAAAGAATCCGTTGAGTATCGGTAGCGATCTTTATTTTTACGGAAGGTGCGGTCTTACCATAAACCCTTTTTTCCAAGCATCACTTTTATGGATTGCTGGAAGAGGCAAATGTTTTCATGTCCCACATGATGGAAGGCAGTAACCTTCGTTAACATTAACCTCATGGAATATATATGCGGTGTACTTATCGTTTCACGCAAGACAATACAGTTGCCAAGTAACTGTTTCTGTAATAGGATCGAAGTTTGAATGCACAATCGATAAACTCACATTTGTAAATATTAAATTCAATTCGTAATTATTAACGACTACCCCGTAAATAATTTGCATATACTTAGTCCAAATATATATGTACATATAAAGACTAAGGCATCGTTCTATCTTCCGATTTCCTCCACCTAAGAAGACAATTATGCTTTCAATACCCATGTATAAAACTGATCTAGTTAGCTGGAGTTTGGGGACTCATGTATGGTAATATATATATATATATATACACATATATATATATATATATATACACATATATATATATATATATATATATATATATATATATATATATATATAAATCAATATAAACACTAGTAAGTAAAGTTATCATTCATTCATTCATAGTAAATGATTTTACAAAATCTTTATCAATAAACCGACCGCCGGCGCCGTTCCGTATTGAGATCTGTTTCTGTGTTTGTCAATTAATCGCTGCAATAATACCGCCAGCGCCCTCTATTAATCTCTGAAACGATCGCACTGTAAAAAGAAACGTGACAAATGAAAACTCATAAAAGATAATTTAGTTGGTCGCCGAAGGTGGCCGCGTGGCGCCTTGCTGAAATACTGTTATAGGTGTTCATTGTTGGCCCTCGATAGCTGTTCACAATGCCCTCGGGCCTTTGGCTTTCCCTTTTTTTTATTACTTTATTCTGATAAAAGTCAACAAAATGTATATACTTTATAAGTGTATAGGTATATGTCATATATGCATTTATATTTATATATTATATATTTTGTTACTGTTTTAAGATACACTGTGTTTCGGTTTGAAGGGTGGGATATGGCGTGATTTTACAGGGTACATAGGAATAACATCTGAGTCCACAGGAATGACAATGCATGGGGGGTATTATGGGCGAAACAGTACACTCTGTCATGTCCATGACACGCCTCGTGTCTATAGGCGACGGTTACCGCTTTCCATCAGGTGCGCCGTCAGCTTGTTTGCCATTCTAAGTTGTATAAAAAAAAAACACTGTTTTAAACATTACTTTCAGCCAGATCCTATTATCTATATAATAGGCCTTTTTAAAGTCCTAAACTAACAGACGGAGACTTCTTAAAAATCATGTATATGGGTACCTTTGTCCCACTCGTATTCCTGTTATGAAGCTGCATGTGCTTGCATGACTTTTTAGGTATAAAGAATGGGATAATAGCCGTGAAATAATACAATACGAAGGTATAAATCCATAGTCCTCAAGAATAGCAACGCCTGAAGGGTACCATGGGCATCACAGTATATTCCATTTGATATACTGTGATACATATGATACATCACAATGTCCATGGCCCTGTTTATTTGTAAAAGCGATGGATACCACTTACTATTAGGTCGGTCGCCAGCTTAATTGCCATTCTAAACATTATAAGAAAAAAATTTAAATGCCTCCATAGATCGCTATTCTTCAACCCTTTTCAGATCGTTATTCTGTGTAGTGGGTGATCATTCTGCGAATACCTATTTGTAGTCATCACTCCTAAACTTTCCTTTCCCAACAGTTGCAGCTTACTAGTTTTTCTGCGAATATCCTCGTTTCAAAATTTATCATCCAGCGAAATTCCGTGAACGGTTCAACTAGTTATACTACGTTTTAAATCTAGTTCCATGTTTTATTATAGTTAGTGTAAATACACATTTGTGAAATAAATTTTTGTATAAACCTCTCATGGTTGGTTCATTCTTCCGTTTAATCAAAGGCAAGATGTCATGCAAAATAAATATTTATATAATTTTACCACAGGCAGAATTTGCTTAGAAACCGTCTTCTTGAATACGTGTGGCCAACTCGTAAGTCTGTCGTGAAATAGCTGTACTTGCATAGCCGTGTTTCAGTTTGAAGGTTGAGATATTATAACAGTGAAATTACAGGGTACCGAAGCATATATATAATAGTCACTATAGTTCTTAGGAATGACAACACATAAACAGTAAAATGAGCATCACAGTATATTCTGTGCGGTCCTGTCCATTTCGCTGTTCATATCTGCAAACGATGGTCACTAAATACTATCCGTCAGGTAGGCCCTTAGCTCAAGTGTCCTCCAAAATATCATAAACAATTCGACAGATTTAATCACAATACTTCTATCCATTTATTTACTATTTTTGATATTACAAAGTATTTAGGATACTATTTATTATATTATTATACAAGTAGTATTTTTTATACGGTTTTGTCTCTCTATTCTGATCCGACATATTCATTTATCGTAGTATTATATTAAATTTATATTCGATAACAGACATTGATCTTATCTGCACCTCGTCTCTGAATTTATTTATTTACGTATCATTCGCACCATAATTTCATTGCTCTATCTCACCCTTCCCATGAATGTAGAAATTGATGAAATATCCAAGTGGATGACTCTTTACAAAGTCTCCCTCTAGTAAATCTTATTAAAAACAAAACGTACCTACACACTTATTGTCGGGGGCGATGAGTTACCAAGATTTGTCCTCACTACGCACAGGGAATAGAGGAAAGAAAAACTTTTTTAATACATTTTTATAAGGAAAGTGAAAAATGTCTTCCAATTAAACGGTGTTTAAAATTCAGAGACGCTCCGCAATTTCATTAACTCCTTTTGCTTCGGAATAAAATATGAATAGGAGTGCTGTCGAACAGAGATACTAATATCATTAGGCGTCTTTAACGTACAGAACGCTTTACATTGAATATTGAATTGTCTTCCACTAAGGGCCCATATTAAATTTAAATGTTATTTATTATATAAAAAAGAATGTATGTGCATTGCAAATAGAACACGAATATTAAATTTCATGATAAATGCCAACGAAAAATCTAATTTTTATTGTGAATATATTTTATCTAAAATAGATAATATTTTAATAATTTAAATACGACAAATATTTTCGAAAAAGAAATCAACCAAAAAACCGAATATCGCCACATCAGAATCGAATATTTAAGATCTTATTGCAGAAAAAGTGTCTGCTATTTGATATATTAAATTTTAGATTTTGGCCCTGAAGAGTGACAAATTATTTTATTATTATTGAGAGACGGCCTTTTTCAGACAGAAAAACCTATAATACTGCGACCACTATGACGTTTTGTGCTTGTCCTTTCTTTAAAAAAAATTACCGCTAATTCTTATAAGTGAAAAAGATATAAAGTGTATTTTTTAAAGTATATAAGCGTAAAGTATGAGTGGTAAATATTTGGTATTATTATTGGCATAGGTATACATTCTGTTATACCAAGTCTCTGATCAAAATCAACTGGATTACGTTTTAGCAATAAGGAAATCGAATGTAACGAAAAGATATGACGAAATAAACCCGTATGTAAATACGCAGCGAGCGCGTGCCGGCTACATCGGCACACAATAATTACCTGCAACCTTACTTTGTATTCGGATTCAATACGAGCGAATTAATTTTCCATGGCAACCGGCGATGAGCAGGTAATGTGTTGCGATGCCAACACAAGCGCGTCACACGGATTGTCACAGTCAGCTTTTGTTCAACGTATAATGTTCACTGTACACCGTCATATTTATACTAAACTCCTGTAAACTTATTTAATTATTCTTTATTGTACACAACGTATAATATATATATATACATATATATATATATATATATATATATATATATATATATATATATATATATATATATATATATATATATATATATATATATATATATATATATAGATGTTTCTATTAAAAAATATGAAATATGTTGACATATATAAGTAACTCATACAATTAAAATCAAAATAAATACATATCTGTATACAACCCATTTTGCAAACTTCCTTTTTTATGCGATCACAATCGATGAGGAAACATTTAAGATAGTTTTTTTTTTTTTATTTAAACTTGAAAGCTCAATGAAGCTCTTTGTACATTTAACGGACTTAACACCGGACCGTGTTCTCTACCAGTCAACCATTGAGCAAACCGAGAAATAAGCAGGTGGTGCTTTATTGAATAGAGGAATTTAAAAAGTAATACTTAATATATTCATATATTATAAATGTATAATTAGACTAATATAAAAATATGCATACGTTAAATAAATAAATATACATACATACTTAAATATTACTATAAAAACAATTCATTTAGTATTAGAAGAAGATAGAGACAATCAAAATAAAAGAGAGAAAAAAGGGATTAAATTTTATAAATTGTTTTTTTTTTAAGTAATAGGAGGATATTACTAGCTATAGTCCGCGGCTTTGCACCAGAGGTGTCGTGTTTCCCTTTTAAGTAAAATATTTTAAAAATCATTCTTATCAGACGCTTACGTTATAAAATTAATTTACATTAAAAATTCCAGATTTCTGGACTTAGTAGTTTTGTTTATGCATTAATGGTTAGTCAGAACGAACGGTTTTATAAATATTGATTGGTATCAATTCAATAACCATTTCTAACTCGTGATAGGCAAGTTGCAATAGATAGAATGTAGTGCAGCAGTAGAAGAGACGGGATCGATCGGATTGATTAATACATATATCAAAATACGTAGGTATCAACACAAGTTGTATCAGCCGTTACCTGTCCACCGCTGAACATAACCTCCCCCATAAGGGGAGTTTTGTTAGTATTTGCCACGCTTGGCAGGCGAGTTGGCAACCGCAGTTTGGCTTCTGGAGATGTTTTAAGAGGAACGCTGCTGCCCATTCCCCCACCGTAAACATCCTTAGTCGCTTTTTAACGACACCCCCGGAAAAGGAAGGGGTGGCCCATTCTATGCCGGGACCTACACGGCTATAACATATATGTATCGATGCATGGTTACAGCAAATTGTTCTGACTAGTTAAAGATCGATGAAGCAAGAATTTTTGGATACTTTGTTATAAGTATCTCAAGTTACCTATTCGTGTGCAAAATTTCATTCAAATCTGTTCAACCGTTTAAGCGTGATTAACAAACATACAAACATATTTACAAATTTTAACAATTATAATATTCTTAATTCTATAATAATTTTCTTAATTGTACAATACCAATACTTGTACAAAAAATTTGTCCATTACCCTAAGGTTGTCTTGAAAAGATTGCTCTCAGCAATAAGACCGCCTTACTGTACTTGTACAATTGTATCGTTATATTTATTGTGTCGTTTTTTCCCTATATTGTATAATGCAAATAAAGTATACTCATTCATTAATTCATATAATATAAGTAGGCTGTCTAATTTTTTAGTAATATGTAATATAATAAGTGTAGTGAGCACACGCCCTTATCTAAAATTCGCATAGCTCGGAGCAAATTCGCGATATTGCGTCGAGTTAATTTTCTCTTTCAATTGCGTCACCGCGTATGTTCATATTGTTATTGTAATCTTGCTTTCATAGAGTTTAGGAAAACGTTAATACGACTCATAAACAAACAAACAAGTAATATTAAATAAACAAAACTACAAGTATATTACACTTTAGTAGCTAATTATGGCCCCATAAGAATAGTAAATATTCCTTACATACCATAAGAACCCATTAACGTCCCCTTAGCGTGCACGGGGCTTTCCCTAATTCCCCATCGAAGCTGAATATTACCTTACTATTACCGATTACAAGTTTTCCATCTCTTGCGATTGTATATTGTGCTTTGTATTATTAATCGTCTCATACGGAGGGAAGGGATTGTTAACAATGGTGGGAGGAGGGGGAGGGGGGTTACTCCTCATTGCTAGCAATATATTCTTGTTAAGTCGATCTCCACATGATTCTCCCTGAAAACCATCGTGCTCAATTCCTAGTAAATTCACTCAGATAAGCTAATGAACCTATCTTCATGGAGGAAAGGGATTGTAAGTAATGGGTTCTAACTGCACCATTGCTAACAACACGCCCTATAAAGTCGACCTCCACGCGGTTCTCCCTGAAAAACATCGTGGTTTATTCTTGTCTAATCCTTCACGTTGGACCAATTGATCTGCCTTCATCCTCACCTGTCATCTATCTTTGGTGTCCCGCCAGCGTATACCGATACCGCAGGCGGGGTTACCATTCCATTTTTATCCATTAAAAAAAACCTATCTCCATCCACATCTAACATCAGTTGTGTTTGCATGGCTGTGTTTCGGTTTGAAGGGTGGGATATGGCGTGAATTTACAGGGTACAGAGGAATAACAACTGAGTCCTCAGGAATGGCAACGCATGGGGGGTATCATGGGCGAAACAGTATACTCTGTTATGTCCATGGTACTGCTCATGTCTATAGGCGACAGTTATCACTTTCCTTCAGGTGGGCTGTCAGCTTGTTTGCCATTCTAAGTCGTATAAGAAAAATCACTCACTGGTACCATGCTAATGCAGACGGAGTTACCATTCCATTTTAAAAATAAAAAATAGGTGATGACACATTGTGTTCTTACTATCACCACGAGAAACTAATAACAACTGTTTGCAAGTAACAGAGGAATCATAATATCTTTAATTAAGCGAACAACATACAATGAAACGGTACCATAAAACCACCAACAGACAGTACGTAGCTTACAAATTAATATCTGATATTAGTTTCCACATGTCGTGCATAATAAAACTTGAGCGAGCAATAAAGCTATTACGGCGCCCGGAGCACACGAGCGGGCGCGGGCGATAGAGCGAGCGCACGCTACTATCTGTTCTATTGTTGCACAGCACTGCAGTCTCCGGCTGTTTAATAAACTCCACTATATTACAAAACATTGTAAAACGCAGCCGTGAGCGTTGGGAGCGAGCGATACTACTCGTACTGCGGGAATGGAGTCCGCGACTGCCTGCGTTTATCTCGACTGCACGAAGTGCATTTGCCGGCGCGACGTGTCACGCGCAAACATCGTTCGCATTGTTCCGCTTTACTGTTTACTCGTTTTTTTAGTATTTATATAAATTGGAACTATAAATTGAACACCGGAGTTGAGGAAGCAGTTAATTTAAACTATTACATTGTCATTATTATCATCATATCAGCTTTTAACTGGTCATTGCTGAACATAAGGGGGGGAGGGTTGATTTATCGATACTTACCATGCTTGGCAGGTGGATTAACAACCGCATTTAGGCTTTAGAGATATTTTAAGAAGGACGCTGCTGCCCATCTTTCGCCCTCCCCTTGGCGGGTTTTGCCAGTAGTTGCCACCCTTGGCAGGCGGATTGGCAACCGCAGTTAGGCTTTAAATATGTTTTATGAGGGACGCTGCTGCTCATCCCTCAACCATCCTCAGTCGCCTCTTACAACACACATGGAAAAGGAAGAAGTGACCTATTGTATGCCGGGACTACACGGTCACATTACATTGTACTATCTAAAAACAAAGACATAATGTACTTACCGATATATTTCTAATAACAAAATGTTATATACATACATATATTCCATTGAGAATTAATGAAATAAATTAATTTGGGGTCAATGAGGTTCAATATTTAATGCCAGAAGATACTATTAATATGTAGGAATTGTACGTATTTCTTGTACAAAAATAAAGGCCAATCGCAACTTTCTGTTATTGACGCATACCTGTTGTCAGATTACTTTTTTGACGATTGCTTTAGCACAGCACTGGATATGAAAACACAAGCATTGTGTCTTATAAATATGACGGTTACTTAAAGCCTAATAAACATAAAATTCCTAATCGACTAGCCTAGTCTAGTGTACTGGTTACAGAGCAAAAACATTCTGTTACATTTATTATTATAGTAAATGAATTCACAGAATATATAACACGGAACAGTTCCGGCAGTGTTGCGCAACGTTGACAAAGTTCGCGAGTGTTCCGGATTCACGTGCTCGCGACATCCGCACCCGAGTGTATGGGAACTGCCTTTGTAAGCACTCGCAGCTCGCAACACATGCCGTGCCTGCTTGTGTTTGTACAAACGTGTTACTTTATTTAATTAAAATTGAATATACAGTAATAATATTTATTTTAATACCACTAGTGGCAAACAAGCATACGACCACCTGATGGTAAGGCATTTACCGTAGTCTATGAACACCTGCAATACAAGATGCATTAAGCGTGCGTTGCCGACTCTGAAGAAACCTCTTTAACCCCCCCCCCCCTTTTTTTTTGAAGAACCCCATGATGTAGGCACTTGGTAAAACTTTAACAGGGAACTCATTCCATAACCTGAGTGTTCGTGGGAGGATACATCACTGAAACCGCGCTGTACGCGACCATTTAGACTGTAGGATATGAGGATGAACTCCCTGTCGATGGCGAGCCATTCGATGAAAGAAATTGACTGTGGGCATCATATTGAACAAATTCTCTGAACACAATCCGTTGTACAAGCGGTAGAACTTGCAGAGTGAGGCGAACTCTCTCCTAAGACTTAAGGGTTCGATACTGCTTATAAGGTTGGTATCACCGACAATTCTCATAGCTCGTCGTTGCAACGAGTCGAAGGGTTCGAGCTGGTATTTGCTTGAATTTGAGTGTTGGAATAAAAAATATATATTTATTTAATATGTATTGTCAATAACGTTATTTAGAATTTCATGGCAAATCGTATTAAAATGTTAAAATAGTTTAACTCGACGAAAGGAAACAACAACGCGCCGGCTACTCCTCTAGTGTTGCTAGCATCTATAAGCCTCAGTAATCACCGACCCTCAGGTGCGCCGCATGCTCCTTTGCGACCCTTTCACATAAAAAAATGAAAAAGAGAGGTCCTTAATGCGTTTGCATTTTATTTGTAATGCGATTAGGTCGTCGATTCTGAACCGATTATAGTTCTTTTGTAAATCACCTGAGAAATACCGGAAAATCCTTTAGCAGGCTAGTACTACCAGAAGTGTGTGCCACAGATATGATTATTTCTATCATAGCGATAACGAAGATGCTATATATTTTGAAACGAATATTTTCTACTGAAGTGGGAAGCCGCCATGTTTGTGTAATAAGTTATGTAGTGCAATATGCAGTGCAATGACCGGACGCGTGGTACTTGTAGTAAACCTCCGTGGGACATACAGTACCCGCAAATACTTACTTTTATATAAATGTGAACACCGCTGGTTTTCCAGCAATTCTTTTTATATTACTATTACTTCAGTTTCGTTAAAAATAACCGTGACACGTGAACAACAGGTTTTATTAAGTTACATTGATGTTCGGCTCTTTGATTATTTCAAATTTCATTGATAATATTAAATTATATAAAAATAGAAAAATCAAATTCATAATAAATGTGGGGAAAATTATTTACATATAATAAAAATAGACAAGTTCTTAGATTACATTAATAAATAAATAAATATATATAGAAACTTTATTGATATAATTTTTGGTCAAAAAGTAATATAGTAAAACACTGAAAATCAGCGGTTAGGCATTATATATGAATGATTAAATACTTAGCTGAGTGGTGACCACTTTGGTCAAAATTCCTAATTAGGTATAAATTTATTTTTGTATTTTGTTTAAATTTATAATTGTTTATGTTTTTGTTATAGTTGTTGTTGATAAAGGCCAAATAAATATTTTTCTTTCCGTCTTTCTTTCATTTTTTGGAAAAAGATTTTTATAATTTTGTTTACTTAATAATAGGCATAATTTTAAATTATTACTGAGGTCATGTTTCATATACAATTTTAATTTATAACTAAGTATGGGATCCATTTATTTATATCGACCGCTAATTGTCCACTGCTAAACATGGGCCTAGAACGTGAAATATGGCAGTGAAATTACAGAGTAACGAGGCATAGTATCTTAGTCCTCAGGAATAACCTGTGACGTTCATGGTACTGTTACATGTTTATAGCCACTTTCTACCATATGGAGCATCAGCTTAATTTCCTAAATAGGTATACATCATAAAAAAAGTTAGTAACCACTTTCAACCAGATGGTTACATAAAAAAAAAACAGTGTAGCAAACTGGAACAAAAAGAATAAATTAATGGACTCGGAAAATGTTACACGAGTACACAAAATGTACAGAATTTTCTGCTTTGCAAGCATTCACCCATTGCCGCTATCACTCCGTCCATTAACAAATAAAATAAAATGCGCGCTGTGAAAAGCGACACGTATACAACAGGTGAAACTTTCAGCTCGATTGAATACGCGGCGTGCACTCGCCGCCCCAGCCAGCGCCCGCTGACTCGACTGCTTTCAAATCAAGCTTCCAAAGAGTCAGCGCAAGATCACTCTTATCTTTTCAGGGTTCAGTGGCCAGTAAAGCGAACCTTATATCTTACCCTGTCAAAGAAGATATCTCGTTTTATGTATTTCCGGATCTTTGGTATAATATGTTATAGTTTGTTGTATTCTAATGAGTAGAATATAGTGAAATGTATTTTAATTGTGAGAATACTACACGAAATTACATAACGACAGAATACTATTATTTATGGCCTATAGTAATACTGCATATAGCATTTACAGTACCTGAAAACTAGATTTTTATTATACTGCATAATGGTGCTCAGTTAACAAGTCGACCTCCACTAGTCTAAACAATTTTTAAACAATTAAAACAACCATTTTAAGATTTTTATACACACCTATGACATAAATAAGTTAAATTCATCTAAAGGAGTGTAACAAATCCTTTCTACCTAGATAATAATACTACGCCGATGCTGTAATAAAGAAAACAATATCAAATAACGTTTCTGAGATTGATGATCAAATAAAACTAATTTCAAACTAGAAAACAAATCCTATTGTCAATAAAATCAATTATTAATAATTCATAAACAGAAAACATATAATACGTCAAGTTGAAGCAATTCCCTGGCTTAATATAGAACTAACTTAATATTGTTGTAATAATGTTCTATGAATAATATGAAACGGAATAATAGACCTTTCGTTCAAAATATTATCGAATTTCAATTACACTTGTTTGTATAGATCGTCATTTGTATTGTGAGTACGCTGTGTCATAGAAACAATGTTAATTAAAACTATCAATATCTGTAAATAATTTATAAAAAAGTCAACATCTTTTGATATAGATTTCTCTATCATTTAGATATTTTTTAGGAAGATTTTGTATGTACAGTGTGTCCTAAACTAATATTTGTAGAAATACCTAGTTCTTTGTTGCACAATAAAATTTTGTACAAATGGCGAGCTTAATGCCATATGGCATTCTCTACCAGCTAACCATTGGGTAAAAACAGAAAGCGTATGAAGGGCAGATGTGGTGAAAAATATGTGACAATTATAGTAACACATTAAGGCAGTACACAATATAAATATAATATAAACATAAGAAATGCACATATAATACATAAACATTACTTTTAATATATATGGATAAACTAATACATATGAAATAATATAGTGTTTCGGTTTGAAGAGTGGGATATGGCAGTGAATTTACAGGGTACAGAGGAATAACACCTTAGTCCTCAGGAATGGTAACTCATGGTAGGGTATCATGGGCGAAACAGTATACTCTGTTATATCCATAGTACTGCTCATGTATATAGGCGATGGTTACCACTTTCAATCAGGTGGACCGTCAGCTTGTTTGGCTTGTTTGTTTTGTAAAATCAGGGTGGGTTAATAATAAACCATAATATGCTTTGTATAACCACAATATCAAATTAAAGTAGTTGTTTTAAAATTCTAAATTATTAAACTACTGCCAAATACTGCCGACGCTCAAAATTATAATTTATACAAATATTAACGTAGAGCAATGTATGTAGCCGTCTGTCTCCGAATGAGGCGTTAATTGAATTACAGGTAGTGTATCGCGCGCCTTGCCAACAGCACAGCCCGACAGAATGTCGAAAATGAGAACTCCAGCCACGTCATTAGGGATGCACATTACACTCCGCCGTAATAACATTATTTGTATTTCTATAATAAAAATAAAGATATTTTTGGTAATAAAAAACTACTTCAACAGATGAAATATTCAATAAATGGAAATGGGCACGAAGAACGCCAGTTTTCAGGCCTCAGTCGATGTAAAACCCGCGCTATAAAAACTTCGCAAGCATTCGGATTATAGAATAGGGAAGTTTTATTAATATATACGTCAGCGTTATGTAAGAATGTTTGATGTATGAATTGAAAATATTGTTTGTATTCATTACATGAAGACTTTTTTATGCAATTAGAATTTATAAACAAGCTAACGCCCACCTGATGGAAAGTGGAAACCGTCGTCTATAGAACTCAACAATGCCATTTCTATAAGGCCAGTGATGGCGCTTTCGGCTTGTTGAGATTCTAGGCTAACAACTCCTTGGCCATCTATATGAGTTAGAAGAATACAAAAATACTTTGTGACGTCCTTCGTGTATTGCCTTCCTTTCATAATTTTATTTTAAATTACTTAATTTTTTCTGTAATTTCACTATCACTTATAAGACATTGAATCAAAATATAGACCCGCAAGGAAATAAAAAATTGATCGAATACCAGAGAAGGTAAACAGACTTTCAAAGAAACATTACGAAATTATAAGGCTGTTACTTTATTATTTATTTGCAACATGCCAAATTATAATTTTACATTAATCGTACTTGGTAAATTATGCTTTTTATGAAATGGTTACAATATTTTAGGAGACTCAAATTGAGTGTTTAAAATATTATTGGTATTGCAGATGTTCATAGGCTACGGTAACCACTTACCATCAGGTGGGTCGTACGCTTGTTTGCCACCTCAGTGGTATAAAAAAAAATATCTAGGTGTCGGACGGGGTGAGCATTGCAATTAATTCCAGCATGAAATACGAGTAGGTTTCTTTTAATTCGCGCTTCATTCAGCGCGGCTAGACGCGCGGAGCGAAGTCACAATGGTCCCGCGCCACCCGGCCACCCCGCCGCCGCACCGCACCGCACCGCACCGCGCCGCGCCGCGTCACAGGCGACTCCGCACTACGTGGACTGCTTCCAACGTAGATTAATGACGAAGAATAGAGTACATTAGACTTCCACACACGTGCCAAGATTTTGCAAACGAGACGGGCCTTACTGTATTTACACTCACATGTAGATAGTCATTATGTTCGCTTTGCTCTCGATCACTCTGCTCAGACAACGTTAGGTACTCTGATTCTTTAATAATATTATATTGTGGTCGGGATTATTTTGTTGTACTAAATACAACATGCAATAAATATATAACATGTGACACTAGTTATTGTATTGAATAAGCTACTTGTATATTAGCTACTTAGGCGATACCTTTAAGATGTTAAATAATTTCAGAAGATTAATAAAAAGCAAGACACAAGGTTTTTGTTGTCAAAAATTTAAACAATTGTACACACAGACATACATATAAATAGAATAGTTATACACATTAACGATAGTTATTTTAAATACACTTGTTTTATTTCATAACTATGAACCTAGAGTATAATTATTGTAGAAAAAAAAACATAACGCCTACAGAGAATAAATAAGAAGAAAATTATTACATTTAAGGTAGGAATTTACGTATTTTATATTACTCTCAAGTTTTTGAATACCTGTATCGTAATATATAACTTAAGAATAAACTTATAAGGTTGATTTTTATTTTTACTCCATATTTATGACTCTCGCATATTTAATATGTATTATAAAGGAAAATTTTGCACTAACGTTTCAACCAAGAAATCTAAGTTGACTTACCGTCACAATCATTCTGGTTATGATACGTCACAGTTTGTTACCAAATCATGATGATCGTTCACTCCCCCGAGCAATAATGAAGTTATGCTCGCGTACTCCAAGTATTAACATTGTTACGGAGAAGTTGAGAATATTTTGCATATCATGAAACGTTACATTCAACACAACCATGGTTTGTACGCGAACTAAAGGTCGACATCTGCATAATTAACGATTTTGACAAAATTAGATAAAGCCTTGCATTAAAAAAAGAATAATCGAAATCGATTTAGTCAGCAATATTCAACAATTTTAAATAAAAAATGTTGGTTGGTTGTCTTGAAAACATTGCTCTCAGCAATAAGACGCCTTATTGTACTTATACAATTGTATCGTTGTGTTTATTAATTGTCTTGTATATTTCCTATATATTGTAATAAGAATAAAGTATACTCATTCATTCTATATTTCAAAAATACATTTGAATTCAGAACCTTTTAAAGGTGCAATAAATTAAATGCTTTCAAAACATGAATATTGAAATATCATCTGATAAAGTACCGTGATAATATTATAAAATTTAATTTTATTTAGCGTCCATGGTGTACGCGGCGACATATCATCTCTGTTCCGGAGCCATTTTCTTTTCATCAAGGTATCTTCACGCCCGAGGGACGACGTCTCGGCTCCCACCCCCCATCCGCCCAGCCCTGTCTAACCCCTCCGCGCCTTTCATTTTGATAACGTTTTACATTTTTTTTAAGACAGTTAGTGCTCAGCACGAGAAAAAAATATTTAAAATTTGATGCCGTATGAAAATTGCTGGCCTGCAATTTTCTGCATAAGAATTTTATGACATCTGAAATTCAGAGGCGCTAATTTCATTAATACATTAATTTGCACTATATTATTCTTGAAATGATAGAGGTACTACTGTAATAGTTACTTAGTCCTAATTATATAAGACAATATTATAAATACAAAGCCTAGTATGTAGAAACTGATATTGTGATCATATGTAATGTGGAAGAAGCGAAAGAGGTTTGTTTGAATCGAAGCATTTGGCGTTCCATTGTTTCTGCCTACCCTAATGGGAGACAGGCATGACAGATATGTATGTATGTATGTATGTATGATATACAACCTTCGATTTCTGCTTCAAAACTTTGCTAATATAAACGAAAAATGTAGTGTCACATTTTTTTCAATTACTTATTTGCGTAAATAAAGGTCCAGTTATGAATTTGACTTTGTATTATAGTATGTCATGTAAAGTAATGTGTTGTAGCGTCACAGGGTGTATAAATACAATGTCTACTTATACATTACGAATAAATAATAATATAATACATTCTTATATAATATAATACATTTATTCATCATATTTATACATATTTACTTTATTAGCCAAGTAAAAAACACCTTCACACTTTTGACACCTCATGTGTTATAATAGTACATATATAATTGACGAACAATATTATTATTAAATTAGAGTATTTTCAAAGTTGATACATAATTATAGCAAATTTTCAAGTTGTACACGTACAAGTTGAAATTTTATAACTTAATAGAATAATATTAATTAATACGAGACAAAAAACAAATTTGTTTCACTTTTGATTTAAAACTTTCAAGACATTGTAAAAAGGATGCTTTAAAAAATAATTTAATTATTATTCCGAATAGTTGCTTAATTTCTACAGAGTGAATTTTTGGCAACCGGATTGTATTTTTATTTCGCTTGTGGTAGTCGTGATTATCTGAATTCGTCTTGAATTTATTTTTGTTTAATACATTTGTCATGTATGTTTATTATACTAAATAATAAGGTTACAGCCCTAATTTTTTCTTTTATAAAATGTGGTCTCACTGAGGCCACAAATGATTGTTATCGCTCGCTTTTGTTGCTTGTGTATCTCTTCACATTATTCTAAGTGTAGGAGTACCGCCCAACTCACACATCAGTGAAATTCATTGCAACAAATTCTATGTTAGTACTTTGCAATAGAGAATATGAAAAAAGACATCTTTCTGGTAAATCATTAAAAATACAACGTAGCTTTTATCATGTTTATCCCCAGATAATTATATGAAGCGACAAGGGAAAAGAATATTTTTCTAAAGGAAAGTTTAGAAAAAAAGGTGTTTATTCGCAACAATGTGACTTAATGAATTGTGAAGGCCACGCAATTATTGTAAATTAACTGTGCGCGTTTCAAGTACACGAAATTTCGAGTGAAATGTAACCATTAAATACTGTAACAATATCATTAGTTTGAAGAGCTTAATACGGAGCACTTACACAACAAACGTCAATACGAATACAATTATACTATTTCACTAACTAACATAATCGCCAACGATTCCACTAAGAGTGCCTTTGAACATTTGCAACAAATAGGATTAATTACTAATGCCATACAATTATTAAAGGGTTACTATACATGGTGACTGAGGCCAATTTCATGGTCGTGTTGTAATGGCACGCGCAGATGTGGGACATTTTCGCTCGCAGACTTTCCCCTCATATTTGGCTTGCCTACTCAGGCTTTTAAGTTTAACCGACAATTGTCGGCGTACTCATACTTTGGTCCAGTCATAATAAAACCCCCATAATCGTATGCTGTTACGCGCACGTGTTACCATTGTACAAGTATACAATTACAGAAGGGAAATATTGTCCGCTGACAGTATTTACTTCGTGTGTGGGCGGGAGTTAAAAGAATTAAATGAAATTATACGTACAGAGTTCTCGTAGTTGAACATGGCGTCACTGTGAGATGTGAGGCTACACCGAGCATAGTTTTTTTATGCAACTTAGAATGGTAAAGGAGCTGATAACCCACCTGATGGAAAGTGATAATTGACACCTAAAGACATGAGCAGTACCATGGACATAACAGAGTATACTCTTTCGCCCATGATACACTTCCATGCGTTGCCATTCCTGAGGTCTTAGCTGTTATTCCTCTGTACCCTGTAAATTCGCTGCCATATCCCACCCTTCAAACTGAAATACAGCCATGCAAACACTATTGCTTCACGGTAGAAACACAAATGGAACAGAGGTGCCCAAGCAGACAACTTTTATACAAAGTCTCCCTCTAGCAAATAAAACTTAAAAATAATTATAAATAATACTGCTTCTATAGAACAAATTATTTTGATTGTCACAGAAACACTGTGTGAATAACATTTGTTTGTAATTAATTAAAACAATCACCGGTAATAGAATCACCGATGTGATGATTTCAGACTTAGTATTTTATTAGTTTACTTTTAAATTAAATTTAAATTCAAATCATCTTTATTTAACAAGTCTATGTTTACAAGCACTATCACTGTTGCTAGAATTTACAAACAATAAATATTAAATATTTTAAATTGACTTTTAAAAGAAGAACGTTCTCATTTCGGTTGTATTTTTTTTTTTTTTGTTTTTTAACACATAACTCCGTCAGTTGTAAACCGATGCAAAATTATTTTTTTTTTATCTAAAAGAACACACTTACGTATTGAGGGATCAATTAGTTTTAGTAGTTTAAATTTTTTAATGAAAATAACTAACTTTGCTATTTCAAAGTAGTTTTTTTTATTTTTTTTTTATTTTATGAAACTCAGTCTTAATTATTAACACTAAAATGTTACTAGTTACCTTTACACTGTCACTTGAGCACGGACACCGGTCCGGTCCGGCGTCCGGCGTCCGGAACGCCGCTGCGCGTCATTCGGCAGTAGTCCGCGAGCCGCGCGGCCGCTACGCCTCCGTAGCAGCACCGCGCCGCGCCGCGCACGCTACGAACTCGCCGCCAACTTTTATCGTCTCTCGAGCTCACTGCAGTGAAAGTACTGTTTATCAACTGTTATCATTCCATAGTGTATACAAAGTGACTGAGATGACTGTGCTCGGAAGTTTTAGAGCGTATGGAATTAATTAAAGGTAAGTTACGGAATTTGAAATTTTTTAATTGTAAGTTTTATTTCTTTTAATGTATTGTAAATTTTATTTGAAATAAACAGCATTGATTTAAACTCTTACAATAGAAATTAAATATTGTAAAAACTAGAGACTATTGTCTACACTAGAATTTTTTATTTTCGGATATTTCTGTCTAATAAATCTTCTGTATGTTCTATAACTTTTTACAAAAACAATATTATTAATAGACCCCTATTTTAAATCATAATTGTATTTATTGTAGATCTAATACAATCATAAATCTAGCTTAATTATATTAATATAAATACTACACAAATATAAGAGTTTGGGAAGATTATATATGTAGTTGTTGCTGAATGGGTTTGAATAAAATTTGTTGTCAAGTTGGTCCATATTCCAATTTTTTTTTTCACACTAAACTCACAGGTGACTGCTAGTTATAAATAATATAACATTTAAACATTATTTAAACCTTTAAAGTTAAATATTAAAATCAAACTAATTGTTTTCAGAAAAATAAAAGTAACACTGTCAGTTGTACGTTAAATATTTTAAAATAATTTATTTAAAACTATATTTCAGCGTCATTTTAATCACTTACTTATTAATTTCTAATTACTACACAAGAAGTATTGTACAATATTTAATAATAATAATAATAAATAAATTCTTTAATCAAGGCAACCAGGGCCTACAAAATGTTAACAATATTAGTTCGTACCAGATATAAATTATTAAATCAAATTTTGACACTTATAACAAATAACATTATCTTAACCTACATTTTTTTTGTATGTTAGCCAGCGTGTGAATAATTCTGCAATGATTCAAATACTGGCAGTCTGGACGGTCCGCAAATACCTTTAGGATAGCGTTAGAGCTGTCCCGAACCCTACGCATCAGAGATGTGCACCGCTTTCGCATAGTAGCGTAGAAACAATTTAGTATTTAAATACGTGTAACCATAACTGTTTTACTGAACTAGATGTCATCTTTCGGATATTCATATCACTGGTTATTTGATTGTAATTATTTTGTTTAATTCCGCTTCCATTAGTATGCGTGTGACTACCGACGCTCAAACATTGACTACCATCGTTACTGCCAAAATTTCTACAACCTTCCATATAAGCCATCAATCTCCGAAAGAAATACGAATATATATAGAGGTGAAACATGTATCACAAAATGTGCGTGGACGAAATGGCAATCAGAGATTGAAGGCTAATATGGCAGGTTATAAAAGTTTTAATGTTCAATCTTTGAGTGTTGGCAGTCACACACATACTAATGGTAGCGGAATTAAACAAAATAATTACAATCAAATAACCAGTAACTATAATTATTCCTCTCCGACCTGGGGATGCCTGGAAGAGATCGCTATTTATCGATAAGGCTGCCCACTGTTGTCTCTTTACCTTCCTTTTATATAATTTTTAGTATCCGACCGAAACAGGTTTTACAGCCGAAACCGAAACCGAACTTTCGACCTTGGTATCAATTTCGGCCGAAACCGAAACTAAAACTTACTGAAACATATTTAAAATTCCTGTTCTATACTGAAATCTAGCGTACTTTTTACACAATTATTTACACAAACACACAGATATTTAAAGGGTAATAATAAACACTAATTAAAGTATGTAACAAATATGTCATATATATATATGTAAAAAAAATTATGACTTACTCTTGGAAGTAAACTTAAAAAAAACAACATTTAGTTAGACACAAATACGACACAAACACACACACAAAGTTTCGGCGCGGTCGAAATTTCGGTAAATTTTTGGCCGAAACCGAAACCAAAAGTTCGGTCGAACACTAATAATTATTTTTTTGTAATTATTTTTTCGTGTTCATATTGTGTGAACTTTATAATCTATATCATTCTTTGGAGGAAACAATAAAGGGTATCTATCTATCTATTTATCTATTCTCATTCCAAGTGCATACGCTTCACGATCTATGTCACATGGTACATTACGTACGCTGAACTATGCGGGAATAATAATCAGACAGACAGATTTCCATCATATTTTTTTTTAGGCAACTTAAAAATAGCAGACGAGCTGGCAGCTCACCTAATGGAAAATGGTAACTGTCACCTATAGACATGAACAGTGCCATGAACGTCACAGAGTATACTGTGACGCCAATGAACCCTTCATGCGTTTTTTACCCATCTATAACTAATAAAGAACAATTTACAATTTTATTTATAATTTTCTTCAATTAATGATCACAAATTGATCATTTTGGTGACAGTAATACTAAGACCTTTATAGGGTAAAGTGAATCTGTGTGAACGTTGCAGGCTTCACTCGCTAAAATAAAAATAATGCAGAGTTGTACAATAACGAATATAAAGATATAATAACGAGGAAGAAAGGAAATGGCGGACGACGAAATAATTGCTTCAATTAATTATATTTATATGCATTAAACCAACTTTGGACTCCGACATCCTGTTCTTAAGTACTTTGAAGTTTTTCAAGTCTTTCATCCGAATGTAATGAATATTACTGCAATTTTTTTATTTTTATCTTAAATGTTACTATACAAATGTAATTAAAATATGATTAAAATTATACGATTATATATATATATATATATATATATACACTATCGACACGCTTAATTTTTATTTTTGACGTTTCCGATAATACTAACCAGATCAGAAATAATTTAATAATTTAAAATTGTGTTTAAAAAAAAACTCAACTTCAGTTATGGCCAAACACATTGTTTTTATTTTAAAACTGAACTACATACACAATTTTGATGAAATTGCCATAGAACCAATTTGTAAGTATACCCTTTCAGATAAAACAGAATATTTCAAATCGGTATTCAACAAACGAAGTTATGAGACAACAGACCTAAATAAATACATCTGAATTGAAAAGCTCTTTATTTTTTAAGTCGATTGTCTGTTAATTTGTCCGTAACTTGCATTTGTAACATACGAGTACAAATGGAGCACATTAGTTTAACAAGGTACCGGAGTAAATCCAGTAATACGCTCGCGTGGGATAATTCACAATACTCTTGCATTTGGATGTTTTCGCGCCAAAGATGCCGACACGCACATAACACTCAGAGAACATTACATATTCAAATACTTTAGCAATTCATCCCCCTAATTTTGTAGTTTATGAGACTGGATTTTTTTTTATATACCACAGAGGTGACAAAGATAGCAGAGCCCGTCTAAATATAATCGATTACCATAGCCTATGGGAGTTCATATGTGCAAAGGTGAGTGTAAAACCACATACGTCTTTTTAAAACACTTTAAGTTTAAGGAAATCTCGGCAAAGAGCTCTCTCTATAGCATAAACGTTCTCGGGAGGAAATTCCTGTGAAATCACACTATACGCGACCAATTGTGTTCTAGTATTCCAATAATAGTATGGAAACTTAGTGTGGCAGGTTCTGATATATATATATATATATATATATATATATATATATATATATATATATATATATATATATATATATATATATATATATATATATACGAGTATACTTTGCAATCTTAGGGCTCTAGTTTTCAATTAGATAAAACCGAATACACCACAGCGTTTCCATATTAATATTATCTTTAAAAAAAAAACACAAATTTATCATTTTTATTATCATTATAATTTCATCCGTTGACTGTCCGCTGCTGAACATAAGCCTTCCCTATAAAAGGAGTTTAGCCAGTAGTTGCCACGCTTGACAGGCGGGTTGGCAGCCGTAGTTAGGCTTTTACAGATGTTTTAAGAGAGACGCTGCTGCACATCCCTCCACCATAAGCTCCCTTAGTCGCTTCTTACGACACCCACGGAAAAAGATGGAGGTAGTCCAATCTATGCCGGAGAAAATTAGCATTAAAAAATTGAAATATGTTTATATTGTCTGTTACACATACAAAAATAGGCAGACCGAATTAACTGGTATAAAGTATTCTGGCATAAAACTTTAAATTTAAAATTTCATGCCCCAAGGGTGCGAACGGAACATCGTGGCAGCAACCCTATCCAGCCATTTATCAAAAATTTTACTTCAAAACTTCCAAAGTGTTTAAACTAAATCTACGTGCATGTTTCATAATTGGTATGTGTTAATTATGAATCATGCACGTAGATTTAGTTTAAGTATGAAAGTTAAGAAACGATCCTGAACTGCCTCACCGTCTGTCTACTGACCCTCGAGACCATTCCATACGACGGTCTGAAGAGGAGGTCTCCGTTCACCAGTGGGCTATAGTAGGTAAAATTATGATTATTATTATTCATACTAAAAATATTATGGGAGTACTAAAGTGTGGGCTTCAAATCGCTTAATAACATCCATTAAATTTCATTACTGTAAGTGCTACCCGCCATAAGCTAAAGTTTTATCCCGACCATCTTGATCAGTAACGACCCTCCACGGTGCGTTACTGTAGGCATTTTTTTCACGCACAACCAAAACATGGAACTAACTCTCAGCAGCATCAGGTCGACCCCCCGTGGACACTCTAGAAACCATTGTGCCAAATTCCAGGTGTATTCATCACGATGAGCTAACTGTCCTGCCCTTTCATTCTCTTTTTTTTTATACAACTTGGAATGGCAAACAAGCTGACAGCCCACCTGATGGAAAGTGGTAACCGTCGCCTATAGACATGAGCAGTACCATGGACATAACAGAGTATACTGTTTCGCCCATGATAACCCCCATGCGTTGTTATTCCTGAGGACTCAGGTGTTATTCCTCTGTACCCAGTAAATTCACGCCATATCCCACCCTTCAAACCGAAACACAGCCATGCAAACACAACTGCTTCACGGTTGAAACACGAAAGGGACAGAGGTACCCAAGCAATCGACTTTTGTACTCTCCCTCCATCCATCACTCGTGCCTAGACAGCGTATGCTGATAGCGCAGCTGAGGTTACCATTCCATTACTATCCATTTAAACTCCCAGCAGCAGTATTTCCGAACACATACGATATTGAAACTTTCAAGAAAAGAAAGTTCGTCGACATACCTGCAATTTTAATAATGTTGCGGACGCCTATGGGCAGCAGTAATTACAATCAAGTGAGCCACATGCTCTTTTGCCCCTTATATTATATAAAAAATGGCAATATGTAATAAAAAACAACATGTAATCTCCAAGTATATAATTTTTAGCGTCTCTCTTTAGTAGTCATCTTCTTAGCTTTTATATTCTCTGTCTACTAAATAAGCATGGAATAGATATTTTATTACGCAATAAACAACTTTTTGCTCCACAAAGAAAACAAGCAACTTCATCATCACAAAATTAATAAAAGATCAAAACTGGAATAACTTTAATTACGAAAAATGGAATAATATTAATTAATAGAATTAAAAAAAAAACTGTTCCGAATTGGCAACGTAATCACGTTAAAGACGCACAAAAAAATTAAGAATGCGTATGCTTCGTTTATTAGGGGGTTTAATATTTGTTAAATTACCACTGCGCATCGGTACGCGGTTAATGTGTCGCCCCACCATTTTTATTTTCATTTTCTTTATTTTCTATTTTAGCATATAATATAATTTTTATATATTTATATTGCCAGTAGAGAGTCGGTTACAAGTCATTTGAAATATACGTCTCTACCAATCTCGTCGTCACAATTCAAATCTAGCTTAACTACTTATACCATTTCTACCTACTCCTAGTATTTCAATAAATATTTTTATTTGAACAGCCATAGTAATGTTGATAAAGCAAGTCCGCGCCCGAATGAAACATACAACGTCGAAAGTCAAAGTTTATTTTTGTTAAACATAATCAAACGTTTCATAGAAGAGTTCCATGTTATTTTTCCCCCAACGCAAACAAAGACTATTTGTAATAGCTATATCTAATATTCATATCCATATTTTGTAGATTGTTTACCTTTTTTTTTTTGTTATCTGAAACCCAGATATATTTTTCTGATTTTCGAATAGAAGGAGGTTGTCAATTCGTTGTATTTTTTATGTTTGTTACCTCATAACTTCGTCAGTTCTAATACAATTCGGAAAATTCTTTTGCTACCTGATAGGGATGTATTTACAGATTGGTTTAATAGAAATTTTATCAAAATCGATTCAACAGTTTAGTTTTTAAATCAAAATAACTGGTGTTATCAAATTGAAGTTGTTTTTTTTGTGTTTTATTTTATTTACTTACCACAAAATCTACACATCTAAAAAGCTATATCACATTATAGTGTTATTATTAGTACTTATAACCAATTACGGATTTATAATATTTAATGTTCCTTATGAAGCAGTTAATGCTCAAATCAGTACAAATGTATATGACTGCGTGCATGTGGGCGCGTATACGCGCGCGCATGTGTGTGTGTTCGTGTGTGTGTGTGTTTGCGTGTGTGTGTGTGTGTGTGTGTTTGTGTGTGTATAATTAGTGCCTAATTAATATTTTATTTCACGATATACTACATTTAAAATTAATGTTAATGTTCCTATAATACGTATTACGTATATATTACGTACATATTACGTATTCCACACATTAGATATTATTTAGATTAGATTTAAAATCATATAATTGAATAGAATATACATTAAAATTTTTGTACATTTATACACTACAAGAGAGATGCCTAAAAGAACATAACATTAGTATACAAAATAAAACAGCAAACAAGCAAGCAAGCTAACATCCTCCTCTTAGAAACAGCGACGCGTATCCAGTCGTGAGATGTTAATTGAAAAGTACTGACGAATAGAATACATATGTAACACATTAATATTTTAAATGTAGAATGAAAATTAAAGTTAAGCAAACTAATATTTTTGATAAGGATCAGTAATTATCAAATAGAGGCACCATTTCCCCGAGTTCCCGGCTATCAGGTGCTGTAAATTTAATTCAACGGACAGAAATCAAACTAATTGCAGTGTAAAGGTAGAGAAGCGATCCAACCAACTTTAGCTCACGGCACAATCCTTTACGGATCCCACAGTATTTCTAATTGGCGATTTGATAGAAACCCGATCCCGCTTGAAATTACGATCGGGTTTGTATCAAAACCATTATCTGTCGTTTCCTATTGTCAATATTTAGATCGATTGATTTAAAGGCAACTCGCAGACTTTGTACAATGAATGAAAGACAATGCTTTGAACTAAATCAAATCATACTTATAGGATAAAATTTAAAAAGTTAATGGCGTTACATTTATTGAGTTTTTTGTACGAACAGGAGTACCTCAAGGATCTATTTTTGTCCCATACTTATCTTATGATTATGTTAATAATCTCCCATTTGTGATACAGAATAGATATGGCATAATATTGATTATAGATAATGCTTTAATGTTGACAGAATGATTAAAAAGAGAAATGAGAAATGAGACTATTTCTCTTTTTATTTGCATTGTTTTGCAACTAATAATCTAATATTGAATGCCAAAAAAAATTGTAAATTCCTCCCTTTCTAAACAACCTAATTCCTATTCTACAGTAATTAATTTTACAAATTTCACTTTCTTTCTTGGAATCAATCTTGATAATAAAACTCAGTGGACTTCTCACATTCAAAACCTTGTCACCAAATTACTTCGGCGACAAATGATGTACGCCGAGTTAAACAGTAAACTAATGTTGAGACAGACATTAGTTTATTTTTGTTATTTTTATACTGTCCCATAGAATATCATGACGTAAATTTGCCAACATTCAATGCATATTTATTTTACAAAAACGTGCATTTAAATATTCTCATCGTAATTTCAGAGTACATATACGCAATTAGTCATATATACAAACAAATCTTTAACAGTTTTTTAAAAACAATGACCTTAATAATCTGAATGTCTATCTTAGTAGCTAGTAATACAATAATAAATTTACTATTTCTGAGTATCGTTTTGAAAAGTTAATATAAGTTAATAAGTCTTTTATGGGAATAGGCATTAAATGTTATAATAAGTAAACAAAGGTTACTTTGGATCTACCTTTTAATAAGTTTAAACATGTTATTAAGATACACTTATTGAAGAAATCCAATTACATACTAAACGATTAAATTTTAATGACAAAAGTGCACGATTTTAGTTGAAAATATACGAGTTTTTTAATGACCATGTCATTTTAGACACAATAAATATAAATAAATTCATATATATTGACAAAGATTTAAAGGAAAAACCGTTAAGTTTCTTGTGCCTTCTTCTTAGCAGGTAACAACATTCTGAACACGGCAGTAGAATTACTAAACACTATCCATTTAAAAGTACTTATAAACAGGTCTATTTGAATAAAATTTATTTGATTTGAATGTCGTAAGAGGCGACAAGGAGACCACAAGTTAACACAGTAGTGTAAGAGAAGGAAACACTCGAAATTATATTTGATACCAAAGCTATTGTACCAACAAAGGAATAGTAAGTTAACATCCTCCTCTTATAGAAAAAGATCAGTAAACAGCAGTAGAATATCAGACTGTTATGGTAAAGGCGATGAAGTAACGATGAATAAATTTTAATTTTTTTTTAATCCAAATGTACTTTAAATGTTGCCTATCAGCTTTATCCCGTAGATACTGCGCGGTGGTTATTAATTTGTTTGTTTGTTCCTCGAAATAATCCATCTTAATACATTAAGCATATACAGCCAAATTGATTTAGATTGAGCCATAGACAATTTTCATAATTTGACCGCGTATACTTAATCGGCTACTATTAACCGCCAGAAATCGTATTAGATGTACCAAGTTTGAAACTAGTTACTACCGGTTAGTACTAGACAGAAGTAGTTTCGTCAAAGTTCGATACACAGAACTATTAACCGGATTAGTACAACAGTTATGGAGTTTAAAATCAGATTTCAGTAATGGGTGGTGGGGCGATCATGTCGTTAGAATACCACAATCTGTTTTGCAGCCGATTTCAAAAAAGACGTTCTCAATTCTACTATGTATTTTGTATGTGTTGGTATATATTGTGATATGTTCGCTAATTTACAACCAATTTTGTTAAATCTTTCTGTATCGAAAAATATTACTTTCTTTTATACATCTTAGAATGGCAAACAAGCTGACGGCCCACCTGATAGAAAGTGGTAACCGTCGCCTATAGACATGAGCAGTACCATGGACATAACAGAATACACTGTTTCGCCCATGATACCCCCCATGCGTTGCCATTCCTGAGAACTCAGGTGTTATTCCTTTGTACTCTGTAAATTTACGCCATATCCCACACTTCAAACCGAAACACAGCCATGCAAACTCAACTGCTTTACGGTTGAAACACGAATGGGACAGAGGTACCCAAACAAACGTTTTTGTACCCTCTGGTATAACTCTGGTTACTCTCGTAAAGATTTTATACTAAGGTACTAAGTTTATATTTATTTTGATATTTTTTGCGACTGTGTCCCTCATTTACGTCACCAACTGTAAACCTAATTTAACAGTTCCATTGTAATCGACAGGATACACTCCCACGTTGGTCTCATTCTAATTTTCCGACTGCCGCAATTCTTTCCGAAATAAAAACTGCTAGGTGCGAAGCAAAATACGTAAACCAAGTAATTACAATTTCTAAGTTAAAATATTTAGAATACAGGGTTTCCACAAAACATCTCATACGTACGAAACATCTTGTCGTTTATCTGTATTTGTGTGTTCATATTTGAAGTAATTTCTTCTATTTTTGGATCAGTATAAAACTACTCGTATTTGTTTGTGGTATCTAATAATAATCTTACATTATTCCTCTTTTAACAATATATAATATGGCTCTCTATAACGCTTTCTCCAACGACACCAGAGGGAGACTTTGTACAAAAGTCGATTGCATGGGTACCATTCGTGTTTCAACCGTGAAGTAGTTGTGTTTGCATGGCTGTGTTTCGGTTTGAAGGGTAAGATATGGCGTGAATTTACTGGCTACAGAGGAATAACACCTGAGTCCTCAGGAATGGCAACGCATGAGGGGTATCATGGGCGAAACAGTATACTCTGTTATGTCCTTGGTACTGCTCATGTCTATAGGCGACGGTTGCCACTTTCCATCAGGTGGGCCGTCAGCTTGTTTACCATTCTAAGTGGTATAAAAAAAAATATTGTTAAGTAAAAGATTAATATTTTTTTGGAATATTAAATTTACCTATAGAACTTAAACTAAATGCTGTATGGTCCCGGCAAAAATGGGCCACTCCTATTTTTTCCGTAGGTGTCATAAGAGGCGACTAAGGGAACATAATGGTCTAGGGATGGGCGTCTCTCTTAAAATATCACTAAACCCTAACTGTTATTGCCAAACCGCCCACCAAGCTTTGCAACTATTGGCAACCTCCCCCCTTTCTTCTAAAAACAAATTCCTTAATCCTTACTTTACTTCTCGACAAAATTCTATTTAATACCTAATAGTATAAACATACTTAGTTAAAATCAACTAAAATATAATTTAAAAGAATAATTTACTGAAGGTAAACAATATATTCTAGCCTCAGGCGCTGTCTAGTACAATTAAAGGTCATTCCGTACTCTGTTATTTTACTTATAATGAGATAATGTTAAATATTGATACTCGACCACTGCTACATACTTAGTCGTTATATGAATACTTACAAGTTGTAAACAACATCTGTATTCCTAACATTTTTTTCTTTAAAAAAACATGCATCGCCATTAATTATTTTTATAACCATATTACATAATTACACCTTAAATTCTGAACGAATTCTGTTATCTTTGCAATAAACAGAATTTCCTCCCATTACGGTCTCGTTTTAATTTTATGACGTCTCTATTGTTGTCGATTACTGTCGATCTCGTGTCCACGTTGTTACCAACAGGGTCATCATCATCATCACCATCGTTCAGTGTGTCCCTTTATATAGCTCCAATACTGGTTTATAGATGAAACTTGCGACTACTCGTATCTGCAAGCCCACCTAATGCTCGACGCGCAGACCCCAAATGGACTTAATTGCGAACTCAATAACCAAATTCTGTGTTCTTGCTCCGTCGGTAACAATTAACAAAGTTTTATACGCTCGCTTTGTTTTCAACTTTAGTATTAGTTGTTGTTCCTTTCATCTGAATTTAATTCATGATAGAATTTTAACTCGCAGTCTACTCCGCCGTACATTATTATGCTTTGCAAAAGTTAAGTAATATAAGCAAATTTGAAACTGTTACATAGCTCAATTATTTAAAATGTTTTATTGAACTTTTGCAGCTGGAATATTAGTTAGCTGAATAAATTTATTAATATTGTGAAAAATTATATATCTGGGTGGATTTTCTTTCAACCAGGAGAATAAACTGGCGCATTATTGTTTTCTTGTCTGCTCAGTTTCCTTTTCAATCGATTTAAAAAAGAAGGAGGTTTATTTATTTATTTAACTCTTTGTTGCACCAAAACATAAAAATAAACAATGACATGTAAACAATTCAAGTGAAATACAGTCGCATAGAGTACAGATCAAAATATACATATAAAGGTACAAAAGGCGGTCTTATCGCTAGGGCGATCTCTTACAGACAACCTTTGGTTAAAGGAGTACAGATAGAAGCAGGTTCTCAATTTGATTATATTTTTTTAACTCTTAACTCTGTCAGTTATTAACCTATTTGGAAAATTCTTTTTTTATCTGAAAGAAAATATACTTACAGATTGGTTTCATTAAAATGTAATCAAAATCGATTTATTGCTTTAATTTTTAAATCACAATTACTAGTTTGCCAAAATTGAATTCGGTTTTTTTAGCTATAAGCAGTGACTATAACTTCCGAACATCTGCTATAACAAGGTTGTTACGTGCATTTTATTACACGTGATAATCCGTCGTTTCGAGTACAGATGTGACTTAAAAGTTATTTTTAGAAGAGCCACAATTTTCAACTCAATTGCGACAGGCAAAAATAATGGAACGCCAAATGCCGCCACCTTTTTCGCTACATTATATATAAGATAAATATATTGTATAAGTATATATGTGTATAGTTATTTATATATGTATTGTATGTGATTTATGTATGTATATTTTTTGTAAGTATATTATTCTATATGATTGTATGTTTATTTATCATAAATTGTTATCTTTTATAATATTTATTTAATTTACAATTTTTTTTAAATCTATGCACCGCCCTTTACTCTCTCTGTTTATCGTAACGGTTGACTGGTAGAGAATGCCATCAGGCATTAAGTCCGCCCTGTATACATTTTCTAATGTGTGCAAAAGTATAAATATATATTTTTTATTATTATTTAATCTGCAAACGTTTCTGAGTATATTTTATATATAAAATTAAACTACTGAGTTATAATAAAATGCATATGTATGCATGTGGGGGTAACATGGGCGAAACAGTATGTGTGTGTACTCTTATGTCCATGGTACTGCTTATGTCTATAGGCGACGGTTACCACTTTCCATCAGGTGGGCCGTCAGCTTGTTTGCCATTCTATGTCGTATAAAAAAAAATTAATAATACATAGTCATACAATTAGCCACGACACAGTTTTTTTTTTTTAACTAATGTAGCTGTTATCGTACACTGCCCTATTTTTGTAATTTGTAGCAAAGTTTTTATGGTTCCCATAAATAAATGTTATAAATATGGAAATTACAGAAGTAATGTCCAACTTATGCGAAACTGTTCAGAGTCTGGTTACCATTCGCCACGTCACAGTCACGTGCGCGTCTGATTGCAGCCAAATTGTGCAATTTGTTATATAATCTGCAACGATTTTCTTACAATTTCGAATGTAGAAATATTTTTCCACCAGTAGGTGTGGCTGAAAATAAATAAACACCAAACTAGACCAGAGGGAGACTTTGTACAAAAGTCGTTTTCTTGGGTACCTCTGTCCCATTCGTGTTTCAACCGTAAAGCAGTTGTGTTTACATGGCTGTGTTTTAGTTTGAAGGGTGGGGTATGGCGTGAATTTACAGGGTACAGAGGAATAACACCTGAGTCCTCAGGAATGGCAATGCATGGGTGGTATCATGGGAGAAACAGTATACTCGGTTATGTGCATGGTACTATTCATGTCTATAGGCGACGTTTACCACTTTCCATCAGGTGGGCCGTCAGCTTGTTTACTATTCTAAGTTGTATAAAAAAAATAAAGTATAATTTTGTGTTTACTGTCCCGCTGAAATACTCTGTCAAGAAATTTAAGTCGAAAAATGTGAAATAAAAATTCTTACTCTATTACTAATCTTCATCATATCAGCCTCTATCTGTCCACAGCTGAACATAACACTCCCCCTTGAGAAGGTTTCACCAGTAGTTGTCACGCTTGACAGACGGGTTAGTAACCGCAATTAGGCTTTGGAAATGTTTTAAGAGGGATGCTGCTGCCCATCTCTCGCCGACCTTTAGTCATTTCTTATGATACCCACGGGAAGGAAGGGGTGGCCAATTTTATGCCGAGACCAAATGGCCCTTATTATTACTCATATTATCTTACAAATATTAAAAATATGAAAGTTCGTAAATATAGTTAGATGTTTGCATGTTTATTACTTAATTACGCATAAACGGATGAACTGACTTGAGTAAAAAATACCCAGAAACATTATATTTCATAACATATAGGCTAGTAAATATATAAATGTAAACGTGAACTTGTTTGCTATTTGGTGCTGTAATAGTGTCCAGCAATTGACGTAAAACTACATCACATATGGTATTTGGCAAGGAGAGGTCAAACATACACTGTACAACAATGGGGACAGAGACAGACGCACGAGTAGTTAAATATAATGGCCTAATAACTTGACATACAGTTAGATCTTACTCTATTCGTAAATATTTTTACACGAACGTGGATATATTGGCTTTAATAAGTTTTAATTATTCATTTTCCTATAAATTATTACTTTAAATTATTTATTCTGTTTTTATGAAAATATCAGATCAAATCTCCAAGCTATAAATACTGCGTACAAGCATCATGGAAGCATTTGTACGTAGATGTATATGAACGTAGACACATGTGTGAAAATAACCTTTTTACAAAGCGATTAAAACTGTTTCTAACTCGCCGTAACAGACTTTTACAACTTTGTAGCAAAAGTGCTACGAAACTACAATCTCGTAGCAGAGCTACGAGTTCGCGTAGAAGATAGTTCCCGTATTAACTGTATCGTAGAGCAGCACAATGAGTGGACTACGAATTTCTATAGATTTTCTACTTTCAATAGAAAATCCTTAGAATACACTATTCATTACTTAAGGTTTTTGTACAACTTTCATTGTATTTACAAGATTGTACTTAACTTGCAAAGTTTGTATATTAGTTTATTTAGATAACATATTAAAACTTCTTGATATTCGATTGGTCTGAAACTGTGCATGTACATTTAGTATTGGTAATAATATAATATGTAATACTTAATATTGTAATATTTTGAAATTGGCCGCCAAATTATGCATTTTTTCATCGCCCTAAATATGGGTCTCAAATGAAAGGTCATGAAAAGTAGAAAACGATAAAAATCTTAATATCATACTAAATTCAGCATATCCACCACTGCAAGAAGACGGATTACATTATAAAAAGCTTGTTTTTAAATATGTTTTTAGACATGTTTCAATTTATTCGAAGTAAGTTACAAAGAAAAGATGTTCTAAAATCAATCAATCAGTTATAGCCTATAGTGTTCCACTGCTGGGAAAAAACCCCTAAACTGCTTTACCAGTTTTAATCAGTAAAACTGGTACAGTTTAGTACTGTACCAGTTTAGTGGAACCGGTCGAGGATCTCTTTCCATCACATATGAAGTCTTACGCGACTTTTTTTGTTTTTTAAGAGCCAAAATTTGCATATTTTAGCCACCTGTCACTTAGCACACGACTCACAATGTTCTTAATCCATCTATATTATATTAAATTAATTTTATAATCGCCGTGTGCCATCCCTTCCTTTCCTGTAGGTGTCGTAATAGTCGACTAAGGGAGGGCGAGGCATGGGCAGCAGCGTCTAACTTAAAATATGTCTAAAAGCCTAACTACGGTTGCCAATCCACCTGCCAAGCGTGGCAACTACTGGCTAAACCTGGAGGGTTTATCCAGTAGAGGAAGACTTATATTCAACAGTCCCTAACTTATGTGCAAAAATCCTCTTATGGGGAAAGCTTATGTCCAACAGTGAACGGTAAACGCCCTGAAATAATAATAATAACAAATTTTATAAGCGAAACCGCTTCTCTATACTGAATAAAAGCACACGTTGTTACGTGTCTAATCTAATGTGTCTACGAAACATTCATCGTTCATCGACCTATGTCCAGTCAATATAAATGTATCACGAATGAAGCTATTGTTTTTACCAAAATGTACTTGTATTTATTACAATAAGAATATAATATTACAACACGTGGTGGCTGTATCTAATGGATGTGTCCTACACATGTGTTTGGTCGCGACACGAGCCGCCACGTCAGTACCAGGGGGTCTACCATGAAATGAATTCCAAATTTTCGGACTCCATTTCATGTTTTTGTTCATACCGAAATCGGCACAGTAAATGAAGCTTAAGATTTTTTTCGTCATAAATCATACCATATAAATCCAAAGGAACGATATTTAAACATTTTTGATATTTTTAAATGGTATGTTATGGTATTATGTAATTTTGACATTAAATTTTTGTTTCGATCGGCCCCACAATTTCGGAAAACATTTCATGGTAGACCCTCTGTTCCCGAGTCCGCTCGGCGTCTGAGCACGCGCGGGGCACGTCACCACACGTCACTCACATTCTCTCAGCTATTAAGGAAATTTGAGACGAGTGATTGCCAATAATTATTGACAAAAAATCCCTCCTCATTATCTGTACCCTTAGATTATATAGATAGAGGGTCTCCATAGAAATACAATTCATACAATTTTGCGTGATAAACAGTTATGAGTGATTTCTTTATAACTTCTATATTTATTTTGTCTTATAATTTCTGCATCTTTTTAATGTATAAGCACTCATTTTATTTATTAAATAATACGTCAAGATATGCGTAAGTATGTATATAGAACACTCTTAAATTTTTTTATTTCAAAATGTTGACTCAATTCTGTGGCTCGATGCTCTATCTATATTATCTAAGTCTGTACTATGCCATTATCATTTCAGTCATCATCCGTCCACTGCTGGACATAAGCCTCCCCCATAGACTGCCATAAGTAACGGACACCTGAGCCACCTGCATCCACTGACTCCTTGCAACGCATTTCAGGCCGTCACTCCATCTAGTGGAGGGTCGTCCTACACTGCGTATACGCATAATATTAATAATAACACCCCGAAAGATTCGTTTAACGTAACAATGCTCGACTTTACTAATCCGACTATTGATTATTCGACTGAGCAATTCATTCGGATTATCCGATTGAATTGTAAATCATTCGACTATTTTTCGTGGGTCGCGACATAAAAATTATTGAGAAACAATGGTCTAGATAGATACGCCGCAGCATTAAATGAGTAGATATAGTAGCCCCCGTGCAAAGCTGCGGCAGATCGCTAGCTATAAATATTACAAAAAATTTGCTATTTTTTTAATATTTTAATTTTATCAAAATGAGTAAAACGGAAAATGAGATATTATTATTTCACATCAAAGTAGCAATACGTAATTATTTTGTAATTAAAAAAGCAACAATTCAAATCTTTCCTCCTTGCCGCGACTTAATTGGAAACTTCACTTGAAATAAATTTTCAGAAGAAAAGAAGCAAAAGGAAAGATTTTAAATAAAATGGTAAAAATAAAAGTATACCAAAATAACATTATAATATGCTTGTTATAAATACTCTCAATGGATTTATTTTAAAAGAAGTCGAATTGTAAGCCACATTTTAACAAGAATGTTCACGATAGTTTCCAGGGAGGAAAACGTGGAGGTCGACCTAATAGGGCATATTGCTAGCAATGGGGCTGTCAAACTCTATTGCTAACAATCCCTTTCACCCCGACCATACCAGACTTCTATTACGCAATATGGGCCGAGCAAAATTAAGTACCAGGGTTGACAATATATATTGCAGATAAGTAGATACTTTAAAGATGAAAGTCAAACGCGACCTGGATTTACGAGTGAGTACACATATCGACAAATTAGCTATTATTCTCGGAGAGATTACAATAAAAGCAAACGAAACGAAGTAAACGAACGGAAAGGTACGTGTAATAAAGGAAACATTATCAATAGCTATTTTACCAACCTACGTCTGCTTTATTCTCGTAAATCAGGAATAAATTTCCTATTTATTAACCTGTGGTCTACCAACACAATTTGCTAATAAAAAAAATCCTAATTCGGCAATAAAAGAACTTTCTTGTTTATAATTATTAGAATTACTGATAAACAATTTTGCAAGACGTTAAATAACATTTTTACAAGATAACTGTTACTATGAGCTGTCAGCAAGCAAATAGATGGACTAGTTGCAACTATCGAAAACGATTCAGTGACGTCACGTGTATCATTCTTCCATTTATTTGTACACAGCGCGGTGAAAAATGAAGGCGCGGGTACGGGCGGCGCCGCGGGGCACACTGCTGCCGCTGCTGCTCACCTGCCTACTTGCCGCCCAGCCACGTAAGTACACAATCACAATGCGCTCTCCAGAACCTCCCGACCCACCTTTGTACCCATTCTCTGACAAATCTTTTCATCAATTTTTCATCAAATGCCAACTTACTTTACCCGCTTCCTAATTTCCGAAATTGCTTTCATACGACAAAGAATTGGGGACCGCACCTTCGGCCATTGTAAACGTCCTGCAAACAACTTAATGTAATTACGTTACACAGGCCCATCGACAGTCGCGCAACCTTGTAATATTCTCGACGTTGAGTTCGCGAATCGCAATAATTGAAATTTCGTGTAGCAATTGACAACAAAGCGAAAGTGGAAGCGGGAGCGCCGGGCCGTCGACGGCGTTTAATTACGAAACAACTCGACGACTCGGCGACTCGATAACTCTGTTTCTTTTAATGTCGCTCCCGGTACAGTTAATTATAAAAGCGGAGCTGAAACTAATTCCGACGAACGAACACCGACAAACTTAACTGAATTACACGTTTGAGGACAATTGTCGTGAATACTCGCGGCGTAACTTCGGGGCCGGACTCGACGGCGCGCACCTCGGGCGACGTGGCGTTTCACACCATGTGCAATTCGTACCGCGACGTGATATGTACAAAGCAGAGATATTTTTTTCAGTGGAGCCTTACATACCGCATAATAATTTATAATCTAATAAATTCTGAATACCGTAACACAGGGTATCCTAGAAGGAATTCTGTCCACTTCCAATGGCAGTCTATATTAGATTTTGTAAAATATATAAATGAAGTGCCATTGTGATAGAAAAAAAATCTACGTCACCCACTGATTTATTTATTTTGCATTAAGACTATTTTTCTACTAGTCAGGAGAAAAGTATTTTGGAACTCATTACATTTACAAATGGTTAACAATAGTCCAAATCACTCATTATAAATCTATTTTGTCGATTAACGATATTGAGTGAAAGTAAAAATCACCCGTACCATTGACAAATATGTATTTTTTTATATGTTTATAAGTAGCTATTATTGTATTGTGGTGAACAAGTAAATGATTCGTCTATCGTTTGAGCGACACATCGTGGTCCGAACTGCACGTGGTGTGAAACGACCACAGGTCGCACCGCAGTACGCCGCCCCTGGTTTCCGACACTTTTCTGGGTCAAATGGTTTAAAGTCAACTTGCGTCATTAATGTTTTAAGTGGCTTAAACCTACTCTTTGTTTAAAAAAAGAATCCGTATAGTCAACTTAGCTATGTGCACCGCGGGAGGACTGTGTGTAGCCAAGGAGAGAATTAATAAAACCGAAAAAGTTGAGGCATTCCCTCTACCCGCCATTGTTTCATAAACAAAAGAACGAAAATAAAATTTTTAAAGGACCTCGTAGGAATATCATTTTGAGACGACTTTATCGGTGAGATAAAAGGGAACGCTTCAACATTATCTCTCATTAGACACGAATCAGAAACGAAATGCTGTGGATAATTTACATTTTGTTAACTCATGTGTAAAAGTATAATAATGTTTTATTGAAACGAACATTTTTATATTCATTAAATATGTATTTTTTTTTTATACAACTTAGAATGGCAAACAAGCTGACGGCCCACCTGATGGAAAGTGGTAACCGTCGCCTATAGACATGAGCAGTACCATGGACAATACAGAGTATACTGTTTCGCCCATGATACCCATGCGTTGCCATTCCTAAGGACTCAGATGTTATTCCTCTGTACCCAGTAAATTCACGCCATATCCCACCCTTCAAACCAAATGTATATTAAATTTAGAAATTATGCCGTGATAAACAAATAGTTCTTATCAAATAACTATAACTAAATATAGAATTCCGCAAAATAACGTCTAGTTTAGTAAAGTATTAATAAATCTAGATTTTCATTGTAGTAATTTTAGTCCACGAGCAAAATACGAAGAAAAACCAATGGAATAGAACACTTCTAGATAGCATATCAGGATAAAACACACACCAGTTCCTAAGTTAGACCTTCAGAAATACAACTATGAAAACCGCATCAAAAACGATGCAGTAGTTTTTGCGTAATGCTGCACGAACAGACTGACTGACAGACAAAATTCCTGATAAATATTGTTTTCGTTTCCATTGCTCTTATTAAGATCCACTTATATTATTTTTTTCAATTACCCCCCATGTACAGGTATCATCTAGTTACATTTACGAGTATACTGTATTAGTAAGACACGTGTTGTTATCGTGCGTAGGGGCGCGGTGCGAGGGCGGCGCCGAGCTGACGCCGCTGGGCCCGTGGTTCGTGGCGGAGCCGCCGTCGCTGGTGCCGTACTCGGTGAGGAGCGGCGTGCGCGTGCGGTGCGCGGCGCGCGGCACGCCGCCGCCCGCCGTGCTCTGGCTCGCCGACGACGGCACGCCGCTCGATGACAGGCCCGGCCTCAGGTGAACTATTGTATAATACATATTCATATTTTAAGTGTAATTAAATCGAGAGAGCTCAGAGGTGTGCCCGCTAAGCGCAAGCTGTAAGCGCTCACAGCACCATCACAAATAAAAACGACGGCGTTCAGAACTCTTCGAATATGAACGGCTGGGCTCTATAGCTTCAATCTTCCTCAATCTTCCTCTTCGTCTGCCGCACCGCTTACAATAAAATATAATGTGTGCTTACGAAACTGTTACAATATATTTTCTATTCATTATTATAGATGGCAGTTACCACTTTCAGGTGGGTTATTGCCATTCTAAAAAAAATATAAATTTTATGTATTCAAATAAAAATTGTCTATATTTGTCGTCTATATAGACAATTGTCTACATAGTGTACATATATAGACAAATCTAATTGTTCAAGGGTCGGTATTAGGCAAAGGTTTTTGGATTAGATCACCAACGCGATGAACTGACCTCATCAAAATGGCCACACAACAGTCTATTGTGGAATGCTCTCGCTCGGCTGTGAGCAGATGTAGATGGAGACGCATTGCGAGGACCTCAATCACGAAGAAGGACCACATTGACGATCCACTGTAATCATAAAAACCACAACCACTCTGTCAAGAGTATACGACTGAAGAAAGATATAGACAATATGTCTATATGATTGTATATATGCACACCGGCAATTTTACGAACGTACTGTGTTTGTCACATCTGACAATTGTTTCGACTTCATCCGAAAGTATTCTTCAGGGGGCGTACGACGGCTTGCGTCACAGCGTCACGCCTTTCTTGCACATGCATATAGACATTTTCATGGTACTGCTCATGTCTATAGGCGACGGTTACCACTTTTCATCAGGTGGACTGTCAGCTTGTTTTTCATTCTAAGTTTTATATAAAAAATCGTCAAACGTGGACATATTTTTTAAATAGTTTTTAAATGTTGAGCACATTTAGTAATAATAAATAATAGTATCTAATAAATTTAGTAATAATTCATTAGAGACTTACATAATTATTAACACGTTTCATTACCGTGAGCGTTGCCTTCTTTCTATCCCACTCTATCCATTGTTTGTCTAGAAGAAATTGCTTCAGCGGTAAAATTACCTGTTGTACTTTATTAGCTTACTATTTTTTTTTGTATTATTCTTTAACTTATATAATAGAGTGAAAACAACTAACTGTCAATCCAACCTATTGTATATTCAGATCATTTCTATTTTTCCGTCGTGTAATAAATATTTAGTCGTGAATAAAAAGTGTGAATGCATGTATTTAATAACGAAATATAGACATCCACTTTGATGTGATCATTGAAAATAACTCAATAAGAATATTTTCTTCCATCCCACTGCACAAGGGGCGCCTCGCAGAAATCCGAGACGACTATTTCAATGAGCAATAAAAAGTAGAAGAAAAATGGTCTTGTCAATAGCGCTCCGTCATGTTGACAACCTGACGCGGTGGAGCTGCCACGCCACTTCCGACAGCCAGGGCAGGGGCGCGCACGCTCGAGCACGCGCACGCGCACTCAGCTCTCGTACAGGTCCAAGGGCATGTTACACTATCGTATACGTAGGACCATATGAACATCACGACTGTACGAGCCGAATGCACAATTACTTCATATACTGATTTATTCGTCAGGTTTACAATTCAGTTCACGTCACACTGACTACCGCGTCGAACGCGTAACTCATGTAACTCATTTAACATTATTCAATAAGCATTATAGATTATTTTTTTATACATTTTAATGTTAAAGAATGTTAAAGAAACTAACCACCCATTTAATGCAAAATTACTATCGGCTTTAAACATTAGCTGTACCATAAATGTCATAAACTACTTCTAAAAAAATTTAATGACAATCATACATTACCGTTCCTAGGGATTAACCCTCTATTCATAAAAACGTCAAACCTGTAAAAAATTGTAAAATAGAAGAACAAAAATAGAAGTAAACCTGTTTTAGTTACTCAACTGTTCTGTCTTTTTACTTTGTGCTAAATTCTCAGTTTGAATTAAAAGTGATAAAACAATGTTATAGTTAAAAGAGATTGGTAAGAGGTTTCAGTTTGTATGAATAAGAGGGTAAAGATATCTCTGTTTCGAAAAAAGAATATGTCCAAAATCCTAAGTACAATAATTTACTCTGGTTTGAAAATAAAAAATTCTTAGATGATTTTTAAAAACTTTATTAAAATAAGTGAATTAATGTAGTAAACTTCTGCTGATGCAGTACTTTTTTAATATGCTAATATTTAAAAAACCTGTATATTGATTTAAATATGATACTATATATTTGGTAGTGCAAAAAATCCCTGAATCTCTTTCCTAAAACAGATATAGGAAAGCAATATAATATTGATTGTAATGGGAAAAAATAACCATTAAGATTCCCCGTCCTACGGCGTTCCCCGCCAGCGACTCGTACCTGCGTATATAAATGACAGCTCGGAAACAAATGGCACCTATCCATCCACGACGGTCCCGCTAGGGATCTGCCGCGATATAACTATAGAGAGATAAAAATTGCAGACGTCCGCCACGTTCTTCAGAACAAACAGTGCTGATGAACGCCATTTTTAACGTTGTCAGGGAAAAATTAATAATTAAGGTAAATGAGAGCGATCATCATTTGTCCACACTAATTGTTCCCGGCGACGGCTCGCCGGTTATTAAAACTGGCGAAAGTTTGCTGAGAAACTGTCTTACTCGTTTGTAACAGGGTGCGTACATCGTTACCCTAATGTGTTGAGTCATGATGAATCACATCTTAACTCGCCCGGCACGCCCAGCTAATGTTTTAAGTTCCTCACCTGTAAGATGTGTAATATAACATTGCCTAAGTTTATTGTAAAGAGTAAGTAATTTGCACATGGTAATATCAATGTAATATTATAATTAGGAAACAGTAAATAGATAGAATTAAATATTATATTACATATTTAATAATCAGTCAATAGTCAGGCAGGTGGCCGGTCGTAAAACTAAAAACCAAATCTTTTTGTAATATGGATAAAATCATATCACGCCGACCCCAAATGATTGGGATAAGGGTAGGAAGATGATGATTACATATTTAATAATTTTAAATTTAAAAATACATATTTAGATTTGTTTATAATGACTTCGTATTTCACGTCATCGATCAGTACGCGAGTATTTTACACTGCATTTAATCTAAATTGATCACGTATTCTTCTATATACGGTAGAATCTCGATTATCTAAATCAAATCTGTCCCATTGGTGTTTCTGCCGTGAAGCAGTTATATTTGCATAGCTGTGTTGCGGTTTGAAAGATGGGATATGACAAAGAATTTACAGGGTACAGAGGAATAAGACCTTAGTCCTCAGGAATTGCAGCGCATGGGGGGTATCATGGGCGTAGCATAGTATACTCTGTTATATCCATGGTACTGCTCATGTCTATAGGCGACGGTTACCACTTTCCATCAGGTAGCCGTCAGCTTGTTTGCCATTCTAAGTTATATAAAAAAAAAAATAAAAAAAATATATATTCTTACTAAAACCATCTAAAATGTCAATGTGGTATTTTTTAATTTAAGCTTTTATATTTATTTATATTTAAAAACGTATCATATTTTTTCTCTCGACCAGTTGTCAGCGATACAAAGACTTCGTTGTGGGTGTTTCGGTAGACATATATTCAAAATATTATTGTACTGAATAAATATACAATATCAGTCATCACAAAACAAAAGTGTCAAAAAAGCTGAATTCCTATTGATTGCAGAAAGAATTGTCCAACTGAAACATATTGGCATAATGTATCTACAAAAAGTACAAACAAACTTGAAATTTTCTCTTTTTAGAAACTGTGAAAATATTCTTTGATACAATCGTCCCTGTAATACTCGCCATATTAGCACAGGAGGCTAAATGATTTTTCTTGTTTCACTTGTAAAACACAGGGAGTGTTTGTGTTTGTAAAAGGATCCTAGTGATTTCGATTTAACCCTATATAAATGGATAACAAAAATTTAATTATAATATCTTACTCTATAAACTTACCATATTTGTCGATTCCAATAAAAAAAGGACTTTAAATTTAAGATTGTGTTCCATAAAGAACCGACTACACTCATAGCATTACCCGTTGTTTTCATTTAAAATCTATTCTTCGCTAAAACTATTCTAAAAGCATATAAAAATAAATTTTTCAACTCAGTTATTGTCGTGTGTGCCCCGGCATAGAATGGGCCACCCCTTCCTTTCTCGCAGATGTCGTAAGAGGCGTCTTAGGAAGGGCGAGCTATGGACAGCAGCGTTCCTCTTAAAACATCCCTAAAAGCCTCACTGCGGTTGCCAACCCAATTACTGGCAAAACTCACCTTATGGGAAAGGCTTATGTTTAGCAGTGGACAGTTAACGGCTGAAATAATAATAATAAAACATAAAAATAAACACAATGAATAATAATAATAATTTATTTGCCAGAAACAAAGACAATATGATGTTACAGTTTGTTTTTTTAATGTTCAGAATGTTTCGCCATATTTAATAGCTTGCAAATGTTTATAAGTAGTATCCATCAAACGTAATGAATCCGTTACATTATAATTTTAATATAATTAATACTGATTAATGTTTTAATATTATATTATTTCAAATTAATATTTATACAAATACTTGTGTCAATATACTTAAATCTAGAATAAGTTCAAAATTAAAATCTCAAAATATAATAAATGGTATACAGTATAGCTGAAATTGAGAAACTTCGACTTTTTGAAATGTATTAAAAATCTAAGTGTCTCTTAAACAGAAGAATATACAACAACGGCACGCTGGAAGTATTGCCGGCGGCGGCGGGCAGCTACACGCCCGCGCCGTCCACGCTGCGCTGCCGCGCCGCCAACGCGCACGGCGTCGCGCTCTCCAGGGACGTCACCTTGCAGCCAGGTGCGTGCACGGACACACGGACCCGCTCGATTTATTACTAGCCACCGTTGTAAATAATCAAAATCTCGTTTACTTGTACACTTGAATGTTAAAAAGTACTACTCGTGAACACTTAATAAAACAATCAACTATCCGAATAATTTCTTAGTCGGAACAGTAACAACTGACCGCCTATACTGGTTATACTCGAATTTAAATATTTCAAAATGTACAATAAAGATTTTACAATACAATACAATTTTTCATAATTAATAAATATCTGTAGAGTTTCGTTAAGTATGTCTTATGCAAATGCTATAAATATCAATATTAAATGAAAGAAATAATTATGCATGTATACACAGCTGTTGTCCTAGATAGGATATAGTCTGATAGAATGATAATGAAATAGTTGGTTAATATAAAAACAGCTATTCTATGCTATTTACATTAGTGTTATGTTCAAGAAGCGTTAAGGTTTTTATCCACGGGATGTCGTAAAAGGCGATTAAGGGAAACAAACATAACAGTCCAGTGCGAGGGCAGTAAAACTGAAGACAAAACACTATAACAAGTCATCTGCGGCCGATGTGGCAATAATAGAACAATATTCTTCCCTTACAGTTTATTGAGATGACGTAGTTGGTAGTTTTTGTATAAGAAAGAGAGCAATGAGTAGAAGGAAATGAGTGTCAAAGTCACTTATGGCAACGCATGGGGGTATTATGGGCGAAATAGACTCTATGGTATTGCTCATGTCTATAGGTGACTGTTACCACGTTCCATTAGGTGGGCCGTCAGCTTGTTTGCCTTTTTAACTTGCATAAAAAAATTATTCTTACATAGCCAATTTCACAAATGATAAATGTTAAGAATAAAATTGTCTTGTAAATATATCATAATGCTGATAACGTACTACGGAACCGTAGTGTCCGACGTGAATTGGGAGGCCATGCTGGTGGCGGCGGCGGCCGCGGAGGGCGGCGTGGCGGCGCTCACGTGCCGCGCCGCAGACGGCGCGCCGCACGTCCGGCCCGCCGTGTGGTACCGCGACGACAAAGTGCTCAACGTCGATGCACCAACTACAGGTCTCCGATAATATCAACAACGCAACACAATCTCGCAGTATCTTATAAAACTATTCTATTTTCCTTTATTTATTTACAAGTGCAATATACTTTGCCAAACATTACTTTCACCAATTGGCATGACAGTGCTAAATACACAAATTATTTCACATGATAGAAATAGAACAAAAATTTATTATTTAACAAAAACACAAAGTTACAATCGCAAGATACAACGCGCCCCACTTTTTTTTTTGATGGATGAAAATGGTATGGTAACCCCGCCAGCGCTAACGGGATACGCTGGCGGAGCACCAGTGAAGGGTGATAGATGAGAATGAAAACAGGCCAGTTAGCCCATCATGATGAATTTATCAGGAATTAACTACGATAGTTTCCAGGGAGTACCTCGACGAGGTTGACCTGGTTGGATATATTGCTAGCAATGGGATTGTCAGTCTCTATTACTAACAATCCCTTTCCCCCCACACGCCTCACATTAGGCCAACCTGTATCATGGGCACCCGATATACAATTCACAATCTGATATAATAAAAAGTACATAGTGGGCAGGTATTAACATAAAAGAAAAGCAATATAAAATTGACATAATAATCATTTGCTGAGCAGGCAATCACGAAAAACTGCAACGTTAGTGAAATCAATAAATATAAATATACAAGCAATCATAAGACGTTACTAATATATGCCCTTAAGAGAAGCGAAGTTGGGTAAATGGATATGGGTATTGTTCGTGAGTGAAGGATGGATGTGTGAATGTGTGCTGTGCAGACTGTGTGTATGATGTGTACTGTATGTTATTATTTTCCAGACCATAGTTTTTCAGTTGTCTCGTAACGTAATAATAAAAGATATTTTTTTAAATTGCGTTTTATAATATGTGAACCGTGACCTATAAGTTTGTTATATATACTTTGTTAATTTTATAGTATATTGATAGAAATGCAAATGCACCAAAACGTCAGGCAAAGAAGATCTGATGGTAGGAATGTCTAATTGGAGCCTCCTAACATGTTACAAGGAGGAGTGGTTAAGAGTTCTGTGATATAAAAACAATATACAATAAATTTTATAATAATTAATTAACACCATACACTTATCACAGGAAGTAGTGTGAAATAGCCCAATTCTTATACGCATCTCTTACATGAACAACTTTTATAAATATCCAAAAGAGAGTACTGTGTACTGGTTGTGGTTGTACGAGATATATCTAATGTACCAAATAGTCTCGGTCTACTCTATACCTCCGCTCTAATTCACTTTCGTCACATAGTATGTCTGTTTAGGCATCCCTTCATGTAAGATTTCTTTATATATAACCAAAGGTATAACTTTCTTTAATGAATTCTTATTTTTACATATTTTAACTGACACGTTCTCGCACATCTGTAATATCAAAAACTGTATCTGTGTAGCAAATGTCTAACAAAATGCAATTTTTTTTCGAATCTAGGGACCAACAGTATTTCTAGTGGTGTGAGCCCTGAGTGCGACGCGAGTGGGATACAACGCACTCGGGATTGCACATTTACACAATAGTTTTAACTAGCGCTACAAAAAACTTCTATAGACAAGAAACTTCTGTAAGTCTTAATTAAAAGCGCGTCCCCAGCCGTCAGGGGTGCGTTTTTACTTAAACCCATATTTATGTCGTGGACGAAGTAATATTAATTAAAGTAATATCTCATTTGCGCAGCGAGAGGGCGAGCGCGGGGCCGGGGCGGGGCGGTGAGCGGGGCGGGCGGCCGTATTTCACGCGGGACGCTGATGAATGGCCCGGATAAGAACTTGTTATGATCTCGCCTAAGACATACTAAATTAGCTGTTATATTTTTATTGATTGCAAAATACACGGGGTATTATTTGAAATATTTTTACTGTTCATTCGTTTTGATGTATGATAGCTCGTTCATGCGTTAACTGAAGGACAGTTCTAACGGGTCCCCGTTCTTTATTCCGTGCACTCACATTTACGACACAGTATTCTGTAGAAAAATTTACATTTTAAAACATCACAATTGTAGCGACGACTACTGATATAATAACAAAATAACGTAGTTTGTAAACCGAGCAATACGAATGTAGCAATCCTACATAAACCTTTATTGACTTATATCATACAATAATAGTTTAACAATACATACAATGACGTGACGGCGACAGAGTCCCGCTACGTGGTGGCGGGCAACACGCTGCTGGTGCGCGACGTGACCGCGGCGGACGCGGGCGCCTACAGCTGCCTCGCGCGGCACACGCTCACCGCCGTCACCAAGCGCTCGCGGACCGTGCACCTGGCCGTCGCACGTGAGTCGCCGTTTACGTACACTACAATTAACTATTGTGTAATTTACAAAGTCGAAGACAAGAGATGTTCCTATAATTCAAAATTCTACTTTGTTTTCTGACACAAACTGATTTAGAATGCATAATTTGCAAAATTATGCATTCTAAATCAAACGTGGTAGTTAAGCAGTGTTTTGAAAAAAGGTCATAGGTAATCCTTTTTAAAAGGCCTGCAGTACACTTATAATTCATTTGGTGTTGCGGGCATTGATCATGGGCGGCGATAGTCACTTATCATCAGGTGAACCCTGTGTTATAAAAAAAATAGTGTTATTTTGTAGAAATAAATTTACTTATGAAGAGTGCTAAGTAACTGTCAAATACGTGAAATTTTGTATATGTTTATTTTATTTTTGTTATTTTCACTAAAATATTCGTAATGTTACCTTATACAATTTAGTAAAACGTCTTACTTTACAAATATTTATTACATTCGATGATCCTTGTGTATATTTTTTTCTCTTTAAATACTGTACAATAACTAAGCCCATAATAAAATATCTCCTTTAGAGTAATTGAGAACTTAATGTTGCATTTAAACTTTCAGCTCTTATACTCGTAATAGGTAGCATTAGAGATACCATAAAACCGATGCGTGCATTCCTTGTGCAAATTACTTTCGTCGCCACGCCATTCGAGCCAATTTAATTAAGTTGGTAAAGTTCATCTCCTTTAATGACTCTATCGGAAGTTGAACGCACATTAGCCGAGTACCACAGGTACTTGTCAGAGATTATTGACAGATATCTTTGTATTCAACTTTACTATTACATAATTATATTAATAGTGGATAGAAACATGAAATTTATAACACAAGAGACATTTCTTCAAGATTAACACATTATTGGCAGCATAGAATCACCTTAACATATATTTTTTAGGCCGACCTGTTGGAAAGTATTAACCGTAATTGTTTATGGTGTAACTGTACCATGAACATCACTGAATACATATTGATGTCCTTAGGAGGATACCAAGAGCGTGTTACCATATAGGATGAAGACATTATGTGCCTCCACCTCTATGCTGTAGATCTGGGCCTCTAGACAAATGGCAAACGAATTCGTCGATGGAATCGACATCGCTAGCGAGTCTATGAGATTGAATGAAACAGCAATGCCGGATGACTCATTCCAACTGACGGACTCGCTAACGATGTCGATTCCATCGACAAATTCACTTGTCACTTGTCTAGAGGGCCTGAACCTTCATCGAAACATTACCAGGCAAGCACAACTTCAGGCATCGATAAGAATAACGAATAATATCCTATCTATGTGCCTATTATTATTCACATTTTACCACACAGTAACCATTACAACAAACATGACGACAGTTGCTACTTCTCATCAGATAGATAAAATAAAAATATTTTTAACGTTAGCCGGACCATCGAATTCTGCACCCCGAGTGGTGGCGAGCAGCAACGAAGTATCAGTGCCAGCCGGCGCCGACTTCTGCATGCCCTGCGTCGCCTCTCAGCATCCCCCGCCGCACTACACGTAAGTAGGATGTCATGTAGAACGATCCAGAGCCAACATTCTCCTACCAGCTGGCATTCGTCCACAGAATATAAAACAATGACAGAACATAAAATTAAATTAGTATATTTGAGTAATAATATTTAAATATCTTAACGCGAAATCTGTCAGTTCCAAGTCAGTCAGAAGTCAGTTATAAATCAGTTGAAATTTAGTTGAAATATACATCTCTACCAACCTCGTCGTCTTAATCAACCTGCAACAGTCAACGTCCAGTGTCAATTCTACCAAATTTACATACAATTACATTGTGTAATTACATAGTTACACAATTGTCTCATCAATGAAAACTTACACTGAATTTTATTAACAGATCTCTCACGAGTTAGACAGATAAAACCGGGTGCTAAAAACTATCCTGTCTAGATATATATCTCTTTTCCCATTTACTTTAATATCTCCTCTATCCAGACACTCGTACAAAGGGAGTGTCCCTCAGGGATTACGCGACCTACCATAACAGCAGTATTAATAATTCTTTATGCTAGGGGGAAAGGGATTGTTGGCAATGGTGTTTGACAGCCCCATTGCCAGCAATTTATCCTATTAGGTCGACCTCCACGTGGTTCCCCCTGGAAACCATCGTGAACAATTCTTGTTGAATTCGTCATGATGGGCTAACTGGCTTGCTTCATCCTTACCTAGCATCCTTCACTGGTGCCCCGCTGGTGTGTACCGATAGCGCGGGTGGGGTTACCATTCCATTATCACCCATAAAAAAAAATCTTTATGTTTGGTGAAACGATGGTTCGTATAGATGGTACCGCGAGGTGAACGGCCGCCTGCAACCAGTGGAGACGTCACCGACCGCGTGGCTGTGGGCTGGCGGCGCGGCGCTGTGCTTCACGCGCGTGTCGCACGCCGCCGCCGGCGCCTGGCTCTGCAAGGCGTACAACGTGTACGGGGACGCCACTGCACAGATGAGGCTCGACGTCGTAGACAACCTGTCCGTCACCGTAACGCCCACTGTCGTGGTACATACTGAATACTAATCTTAACAGCCACTTCGTCCAGGACACCTTGATTGACTGAGAATAATAGTACATTACTGCAGCGGCCGGCAACTGTGGCATCGATGGACGAACGAGCAAATGTGGGCCGAGGCGTGGCCGAGGCACACATACGTGAGCCCATCAATGCCTAGTTGTGGCCAAGGCTTGTATAGTACTTTTCTAAAACAATGCGCGAAAATCAAAAACTTCGGAAATGACGAATAACGAACAATAATAATTTTTCACGCGCCATTTTGTTCCTTTGTTTTTTTTTTTCAATAAACAGCTTTCTATTTGCAAGCCAGTCCGAAATTTAAATAAAACCTTTTATTAGATACCTCTTTGGTTTCATGTTTCGAAGTAAAAGTTCATTCCATTTTTAAATTACAGAACAGATATGAGTTTACATAGTAATTTATCTGGCCGCAAAACACGACAGATATGGATTTTCATACAACTTTTGCCGGCCGCTGCCCGCATGTATCTGACCAGTACGGCAATTTTGATTTATCTCTAAGAAGATTGTCAAAATAATGCTCACATTTACAAGCATGTTTGAGAAAAAAATATTAATGAAACAGCTTCATAAGGGATAAAATATTTTGAAGTTTCTCATACTAACACAACTTTATCGCCGTATAGTCCCAGCATAGAATAGGCCACCCCTTCCTTTCCCGTGGGTGTCGTAAGAGGCGAGTAAGGGAGGGCGAGGGTTGGGCAACAGCGTCTCTCTTAAAACATCTCCAAAGCTTAACTGCAGTTGCCAACCCGCCTGCCAAACGTGACAACTACTGGCAAACCCCCCCAAAGGGGAGGCTTATGTTCAGCAGTGGATGGTTAAAAGCTGATGCGGTGATGATGATGATGATAATATAGGTAACGCTGTGGACACAGCTAACGATAGATACGAGAGATAGCGTCGCCCCTGTAGCGCCACGTGTACAGGTGGCGGACACGGGCAGCACGGTGCGGCTGAACTGCAGCGCGAGCGAGCCAGCGGCCAGCACGACGTGGCTGCACGACGGCGCGGCGGCGGGCGCCGGCGCCGAGCTGGTGGTGCGCGGCGTGACGCGCGCGCACCGCGGCGTCTACCAGTGCTTCGCGCGCCGCGGCCGCCACGCCGCGCAGGCCGCCGCCGAGCTCCGCCTCGGAGGTTAGTCGCCTCTTCATACATTTTATAAACTTACCTAACTTACTAAGCCTAAATAAGTACATTTTTTTATATAACTTAGAATAGCCAACAAGCTGACGGCCCACATGATGGAAAGTGGTAACAGTCGCCCATAGACATGAACAGTACCATGGACGTAACTGAGTATACTGTTTCGCCCATTATACCCCCCATGCGTTGCCATTCCTGAGGACTTAGTTGTTATTTATCTGTACCCTGTAAATTCACGCCATATCCCACCCTTCAAATCGAAACACAGCCATGTAAACACAACGGGTTCACGGTAGAAACATGAATGGGACAGAGGTACCCAAGCAATCGACTTTTGTACAAAGTCTCCCTCTGGTGAAATCATGAAGTAAATAATTACAGTTCAAAAATTTCGCTTTATTGATATTGGATTACAAAATAATATCGTACAATGTTTCCTAAGTGTTTCCGCTGTGAAACAAAAACTTCGTACTCTGTTTGGCAATTTGTATTTAATATAATAAATATCATGCGCCGCCTATAATGCAGGTGGTAAATGGTAAGTGCTGAGGGCCAAAGAATCAAATATCTTTTGTGATGGTACAAATAACACATATTTATTAACAATATTGTAAGTACAATTAATTATCTATAGGATATCCAACATGAGATACAGCGAAACATTTCGATACAATACACTAGTGGATTACAGCTAACTGTTCTTACTTATTTAGAGGCACCCACAGCATGCTTTGTGTTTAAAAAATATTAAAATAGAATTAAATTATTAGAAAAGAATTAAATTATTAAACTATTAAATGGCATCAAATAAATAAAAAATAATAATTTACATTCTCCCGATGACACTCAACAATTCAAATTACTTGAATTAAATTTATATTAAATAAAAAATAAAGCAAATCATAAACATCAAATCACTATTTGAATTACGTCTGTGTCCGTGCCGATGCGAAACGATCCCCCTATCCGTTCAGGTGAGGATCGAAGCATAATGGCCTGAACTAAGGCTCGAACTGCTCTGCGGTACCCTTAGACTAAAATGTCGTATCCGGTAGACAGAAAACGGTGAAAAACCGTTCCATAAATCCTTCCGCGAGTTGAAGTGCCATTTGCCCTGTTATCTCCGATAAAGCTGTAAAGACCATTTGCGGCCAACAGCATTTTGATGGTAATATATTTATATATATATTGTTTATTTCCAAAATTGTAGTTAATTTTATAGAAAAAAAATAGAATATAATAATCATATATTAATACATTCCATTTTACTACATTTTGCTTATTTAAATGTTTAATGTATTAATTAATAGACAATAATAAACGTTTTGAATAAAATATTATCTATCGACTAACACTCATACCCATATTAAAACTAATAACGTTGACATACAGAGCACTGTATTCACACATACGCGGCCCCGAGCTCCGGGCGCCGAGCACTAAGGCTGAACGCCGGTTGTCAAGTAGGTGCCGAGCGAGCCATTCAAGTGCTGTCAATAAATTGATCCTCCCGTTTCCGATACACAGAGCTGCTGCATCGATAACGTCAGCACAATATTAACATGACAATAGCAATAGCAACCCTTCACGTTGCCTTTCTTGTGGACATGTAATTAAATGAACCTATTGTGCTACATGTAACCAAAAGATTTTATCCTCAAGCAACTTGATTTCGACTTGTGTTCTATTTGAAGGATATGTCAATGAAATTACTAGGTGCTATAGTTTCAAATCTTCAAAAAACAACGCTCTGCAATGTTGAGTGATATTGTCGAATAAATTTATATACCTAATCGTTATTCTGGACTAAAACTTATGTAGTGACAAAAATCGAAAAAGGAATGTTGCGTTAATTTGTCCATTTGGAGAGGATGGATTTACCAGAGGGAGACTTTGTACAAAAGTCATTTGCTTGGGTACCTCTATCTTTCAACCGTAAAGCAGATGTGTTTGCATGGCTGTGTTTATGGGATATGGCGTGAATTTACTGGGTACGGAGAAATAACACCTGAGTCCTCAGAAATGGCAACGCATGGGGGTATCATGGGTGAAACAGTATACTCTGTTATGTCCATGGTACTGCTCATGTGTATAGGCGACGGTTACCACTTTCCATCAGCTGGGCCGTCAGCTTGTTTGCCATTCTAGGTTGTATAAAAAAATGGACGAAAGAAGATTTACAAAAGACATTTATCGAGCAAGAATGAATAAAAATATCGTTAGGGGCCTCCTTAGATGGACATATGTCGACCAAATAGCGACGTGTTGAAGAAGGGCCAAATTAAAAGTACCCGTAACCGGCGAGCGTGTATGAAAAGATTAATGAATGTGGAAAACGCGAAAGAGGTTTGTTTGAATCTAAGCCTACTCTTAAGGGAGGCAGGCGTCACAGATATGTATGTTTGTATTATTATTTATCACACACACACCAAATCACAACAAATTCGTTATCCTATCTATATTTTTTTAGGAACATACATGATAAAACGCGTAGCTATGTAACCCAGAATATGCAAACAATGTTCAAACCACTAAAGTCAGTTGTGATAACAAACGTTGGTTATGAATCGTTGCGAGTGCAAGTTTTCATGATTTATTAGCAGTCTGCTTGCAGTTTGCGTCATGTATATGAGCCCGTAGTAAGCGGAGCTCACTGCAATGCATTACGCATACTATTTATCTTCCTTCATGGCAAGGCAAGGCTTTATAAATTATACAATATATTCGTAGTACAATAGTAGTCGATGAAAGTGGAAGGATGCTAGCAACTACCTTAGAAGGTTAAATCTATAATGATCAGAGTCACTAGAACCAACGTGAGAGGACAAATTATGAAAATAGATCAAGCAAAAGATTATTATAAGTATTCGGATCTTCCTGTCTACCTCGCAAGAGACTTGAAGTGAATATTGTTTTTCCAAAGATGCACGATTCTCTAGAACCTTATTTGAACGTAACTGGGAACACGCTTACAAATGTAATTGGTAGATTATTATGTGATCTGCAGTCAAAGGTAATAGCAGATATTCAATCGCACAAAAGCTTTCTACTTGACTGAACTCGCTCCAAATCACAAAAGACGATGATTTGATTGGTTACTTACTTGTGCTGTGATTTGATGGAACCCAGACGAAAATAACTTCAACGTTTTAAGATATTGCTTTGAAAAACAGCTACATCAAACGTGGCAAAATTAATATATTATTGCAATATGGAAGCAGCAAGAGATTACATTGAATACGAAGTTAATTATTAAAGTCGGTTTAAAATTGGTGAAATATTATGTAACGTTTACATAAAAAAATACAGGCGAGTATCTCCTGCTTTTTTAATTCAGTTAAAAACTAGAAATGCGTTTTATTCATTGCTATACTCCTTACTTCTAAAACATTTTATTCTCTACTGTCAACAATACAATCGATAATTCAATAGTGGAACAGTAATAAAATACATCGATGTCACATCGCCTCATAAAAATCAAATATGAAAAGTGATTTCGCGACCGAATAGGGTACGAACAGAACGGAAGATAGTGAGGGGCTCGGGAGAGGGGACGGGAGGCCGCGGGCGACGAGGCGAGGTCGCAATCAATCTCAATGTAGTGTCGCGATCTAGAGTCGGAATCAATCAGCAAAAGGCATTTGTTGAAACGTCCTGCTTTGCCTTTATATTCATCGTGCGAGATCGCGACGTCGCCCGGGAGACGACTCGACGAGGAGCCCATGAATTCCCTCGAGCATGCGAAAATAATTACCGTGACACAAAATTGGATATCGTCTCTCTTTTATTTGATACGGCTTAAATTAAAACGTTCCTTTTACAGTTAATGCGCAGATATTGAATAATGGCGGAATCATTATTTCAATGTCTGATCTCTCAGACTTTATAAAAGACATTACATTCACATAAAAAAATTCGAGATCATTGTTAATATCGACCTATTAGTAGTTAGTATAGAAAGAAAAGTATTAATTTTAAGGTTTCTTTTTAATTAATAAAGCCATCAAAATAAAAATTCCAATTAAATATTTTTAACTTTAAATAAAAAATTATACAGTTTGTAACAAAATATTAATTTTATCTACTTTTGTCTAATTTAATTAGAATTTATTGTACATACATACAAATCTTCCGTAACCATACTTAAAAAAATACCTTAAAAGATATATCAAAATCCATTACATAGTTTAGAAAAAGCAAAGGAGAAGACAGATGCTAGCAGCAACTTTGTTTTATACTATTTAACTAACTTACTCGGGATTTTAATTGGCTACTACTCGTATTTAAAGTTTTGCTATCAAAGAAGATTGTATTGTTTTAATCCGGTTTGCAATGGCGAAGTGCCGGCATCCACTTTATGCATATGTTACTGAAATGTACAGTATAAAGGCATGCAGTACAGCTCTCCGCACTCGAGCACAAAGGCCGGATACCTTACGTGGAACACTCTCTGGAACTCTATATATTGCACAGCGCTTGTATTCGATTCCCACGCTTATTGCTACATAAAATTTGTGAAATTGTAAGAATTCAATGTGTTCACCCTACTACCATAGAAAAGAAGTAATAGTTTTGATACACATGGTGCCTTGTTTATTAAATTCCATCAATGCATTTTGGTTACACATGGATTCATATAATGTATACTTGTACGTATTTAAAGCAAAGGGTAAACTAAAAGCACTTTTTCTTAATTATTAAGAGTTTTTACCTTCTTAAGGTATGTTAGCCGTATCGTACCCTGAACTGATTTCTCAAATAAGGTTTGTTGATGGTTTTAATAACGATGAAGTTAGATTTGTCTGAAATGATCAAATCTTAATGTAAACCTAAGAACACTCCCAGTGTTAATAGGTTTACATTAAGTAAGATTGAGTGTTAATATAGTAATAATTTACTGTGGGCCCCAGTATAGAATAAGTCACCCCTTCCTTTCCCGTGAATGTCATAAGAGGTGACTAGGAGAGGACGAGAGATGGGCAGCAGCGTCCCTTTTAAAACATCTCCAAAGCCTAACTGCTAGTTGCCAATCCGTCTACCAAGCGTGGCAATAAAACTAAAGACACTCTTTTATTGAATTCATCAATTCGTTACAGTGTTATTTATATTGTTTTACGTTGCACTGCACATCCGGACAATACATGCGTACATACACAAGTAATACACGCACCAAAAAAGTATTTATTACAGCAAGGTAAAAAATTGATTGGAGAATGAGATTGGAGTACTTTGAAAATAAAACTTTATACTCTTTTGTTGGAAAGGTGCATCTACTCAATTGATGCATTTTAAAACATTAGATCTCGAATCCTTCGAACATGAAGTGAACAAACAATTTTTATATGTACACACACTTTTTATGTATACTATGCCTTTGTTGTTGTTTGTTGTATTAATGACATTTGTAAATTAGTTGCAATTTTTGACAATAATTATTGGATATTTTGTTGCTTCATATTTTTTTTTGTTTTGTTGTATTTTATGACATCTTCTTGTTACTTATAAAAAATATTCAACACAATGTGGTATTGTTTGCAAATAAATAAATAAACCAATTTTGATAAAAATATGGAGCTTATTTGAAATTACCTATGTCTTTTCAGATCTAAAAAGAATTATCCAAATTGGTTTATAATTGACGGAGTTATGAGGTAACAAATAAAAAAACCTTAAACCGAACTGACAACCTCCTAATTTTTTGAAGTCGATAGAAAAAAAATACAAAAGAAATATTTTTAACTAGCAAATGTTGATTATTTTGTACAGTTTCGTATAAATGCTCAACTAACGTTTAACAGCGCGATGTGGCTGAATTTAATAAAGATAATGCTACAATAAATGGATGAAATACATTGGAAAAGAAACGGAGGAATGGGAACGTAGGATTATTCTAAGTTTCCTCAGATGAAAAATGAAGATTTTAATTTCTTTTCTCAGGAAACCTACAAATGCCACTTACGTTACGCGAAAAATTATGTATAGTATATAGAAAAGTTATCTTTGTGAACAATTTCATGTAAATATTTTATTTCCAATTAAGTGTTGTAGTAAATGGTTTTTATTTTCTATAATGCCTAGATGAAACTGTAAATAGGTCTCGTCCAATTAATAAGGCCGGAGATAATAGTGAAACCAGAGCTGTCCCTATTATCGTCGTTATAATAATTTCCAGACGATTTTTAAACAGCTGCAAAGAGTGGAAATTCTCGATTCTCGAACTGTGCGCATGTTACGTGATATCTTCGGTAATTTTGAACCGATTTTAATGGTTGTTTTCTTAATTGAAAGGGTTTCTTCGAAAACCTTTTACGCAATAATTTGTATAAAATTTAAGTAGTTTCTTATAACATTTTCAGTGTCGTCTTTAGTACCTTAACATCCATTTATTGTATAGCGACGCGGCCCAACATCGCACAAGTAGATAAAACCTTGGAAATTAACACACTGTTTTATATATATATATATATTCTTTATCATTCGTTGAATACCTAACTTTCTAAAAGTAAAGTAGTTCTTTAAATCTGTTAAGTTATTTTTGAGTTTATCCATTATAAAGAAACAATAATATCTTTCCTATTTATAATTATAATAATAGATTCATCATCATCATATCAGCCGTTGACTGTCCACTGCTGAACATCCGCCTCACCCGTAAAGTGAGTTTTACCAGTAGTTTTTCCGCTTGGCAGGCGGGTTGGCAACCGCAGTTAGGCTTAGGTGGTGTTCCAAAAGACGTTACTGCCCCTCCTTCGACTATTAAGTTCCCTCAGTCGCCTCTTACGACACCCACAGGGAAGAAAGGGATGAACCATTCTATGCCAAGACCACACGGCAAATAGTATAGTAATATAAACTCGAGAATTCGTCTTCTTTATTTGATTAATGGCGAATCTCTTTACTAATGCTCGTATGTGAGTACAAACATGACAAACAAAGAACTAAATATATCTAGACGCGTGCTCTAAGAGATACGTCTACAAATATTAATAATAAGGTACTCGTACACATTGCAAACCCATAAAACAAACAATATGTCAGCAGCGTGCCGAGCGCCTTCATCCAATCTACCCAGTGTAAAATTTGCGCTGTTCTATTATCCAGTGCAAACATATTCAATCTCATATCTCGGATTACTATATGGAAATGGATAATGCTCTTACTCAGATATTTATGTTCTGTGTACTTGATCAAATATAAAAGAGATTGACGGTGTCCATTGTTGGCACTTTATAGAAATAACTTCACAATTACATGTAAATAACGTGATAGGAAACTTTCGAGGACATCATAAGGCAGTGTAATAAAATTGTTGATTAGTACAAATGTTTTAGAATAATTATCGATTGAGTACCTTTAAAAACATATACAAATACAGATTCTTATAATGTAATTCGTCACTTGTGGCTGCGGTTATTTTAAATTCAAGTAATTTATTTTAACGTTATCTATTTTTCAAACTCTTTCAATGTACACACCACTCGCCATCTTGTAGCGGCGGCCATTTTGTATTGTACGTATTATATTATTATTTCCAGAGTTAAAGGTGAATACAAAATTTCAATTCAATCTGCAAGATCTGTCCTAAACAAAGAAAGTAACTAGCGTACATTGCAAGTGAAGTAAAAGCTTATAATAAAAATGTTCTAATATTAGTACATGACTGTTGAAGTCGGAAAAAAAAGCAATTAACAGCTAAATAATATTAGACGGACGAGGCGGAGTCGAGTACTGCCCAGTAAGTAATTCTAAAAGGATGAGGCGCCGACCTTTTAATTAACAGATACTCATAATTTGTTATTTTGTCCGAAACTACAGTAGTAGATACTTTTCTCCGATTTGCAAAGGAAATAATAATTTAAAAATATAAACAAAATAATAAAATTACGATTACGGTCATACAACGACATTTGAGTACGTTTATCATGTGAAACCTTATTTAATTCAATTTAATTTCAATCCAATGTAAGGTAGCCTGCAAGAGATCACTTTTAGCGATCAAGCCTCTATTGTTTATTTACTTTATAAAAATAAATATATACAAAAAATAACTTGTTGTATTTTTTTTTTATTAAGTTTATTTCTGCCATCTTCTTAAGAAAACCATAAACAGTCTATTTATCTTCGTATATACATACTATGAAATACATTTTTTTACAAAACAATTATAATTGTACCATGGAAACTTCCACACACTCAAAAGTTGGTAAAGAAATTAGTTATATTCATTTTTTTTATACCACTGAGGTGGCAAACAAGCATACGGCCCACCTGATGGTAAGTGGTCAATGCATATGCATAGCCTATGAACACCTGCAATACCAGAGGTATTACGCGCGCGTTGCCGACCCTGAAGAAATCTCTTTACTCCCCTTTTGAAGAACCCCATGCTGTAGTCTCTTGGGAAAAATATTTTTTTTTTATTCTATTAATTACACTATTTTGTTTATAACAGAGCCTAAGCTTGTTTTTTAAATTTTCTCCATTCCTAAAAAACACAATTCAGTTATATTGCTGTGTCTGCGTAAATCACCTATTATCCACTAAACAAGAGCCACCCTCTGAGTATGTTCAATGGTTTCCCACCATAGCAGTCACCACCACACATGGCGCCCCTCCCTACAATCAAATAATCCATTTAAAACTATCACTCTTATCTGTTTTCAGTTCTTATTGTACTCATAATATGTAATATTTCTAGTTCTCTGAATATTAATCCAGTCGGTTACATCGGCAAATCAGCGGAGTGTAGTATAGTTCTATATTATGTGTGACAAAGCCGTAATTAAATTCTATAGTAGTCGGTACTAAAACAGTGAATTTATATGTTCATTGTGGAGTTTAATTTCCCGCCCGTAATATTAACGCACTAGTATATTTTCCTCGGTCGGGCTGTACAAAATGAATCGTATTACAATTCACATAATTTGTTTGTTGTGGTTTTTCAAACCCCTCGGTATACAATTCGAAACTATACGCGAGGGAGATAGTATTACGAGGTGTTCAAGTACATTTGAAACCACAAGTGTGAGTTATCATCGCAACGAACCCAAAATTAAGCGAGTGTTGTCTAAACCGACAATCGTGTTCCGTCGGAGGGCTTAATTTATGGATTAAAATGAATTAATGGGGTTAATTATGCACGAATTTAGTCTTCGTCCACGAGGGCCTGACAATTGTTCCAAAAATGGAAAAAGAAATTTGTGAGAGATTCACCCTTGTTAATTAAATTCAAATGTATTGTTCCAATTTTGAATATTTCAACAGAATAACCTCTCGATTGGAATGGATAGGGCTCCCATTACAGCGTGCGCGTTAATATATCAAGGGTCGGCATCGGATCGACCGTAGGGCGTGATAAATCGGACGGCGCGCCCAACCGCCGCTCACATGTCACTGTCGCCGAACACTGAACACTCGCTCTAACTCGATCACCATCATAGATCAAGATCTCATTATAGGATGTCACGGGCTTTAACTTATATCTCGAATATGAGTAGCGACTGATAGTTAATATTTTTGATGGTATTTCAATATATAGTCTTTATACACCATGATCAAATGCAATTTTCTACAATTCTCTAAGTTATAGTTTAATAGGGACTTTTTACAAAAAAAAAATAGAGTACAACAATCACTAAAACCCTACCGTAGAAAAAGATATCGTGTAAATTGCAAAAAATTAGTACAATTAAGTATCCATTCTTACTTTAAGCCGGTCAAAAAGGAGAAGCTAAAGTTGTGGTAATATAGATTCCTATAGGTTACTTTCAAATGAAATTTCCCGTTGATTACCAGCGTTTTATGCACAAGCTGTGTTTCCGTCATGATAGACTCTGCGCCGGAGCTGCACTACACGTTCATCGAGCAGGCGCTGCGCGCGGGCGGCGGCGTGTCGCTGCGCTGCGCCGCCTCCGGCTCGCCCGCGCCGCGCCTGCTCTGGCTCCTCGACTCGCAGCCGCTCGACCAGTACCGCGCCCAGCACAGGTCCACACCAGCCCCACTCTACCTGATCAATACTCATCAATTTGTATTAGACACCACACAGTCTCTGGCATCTCCCTCCAGTCGTACGCTCTCCACTTTCAATTCTAATATAATCCTTTTTCAATGTTTATGTATCAACAACTAGATATGTGGAATCAGGTTCTTCATCAGCGAGGAGATATCAGTGAACGGCGACGTGGTGTCGACGCTGAACATCAGCGCCGTGTCCCCAGAGGACGGCGGCCGGTACACATGCCGCGCACACAACCAATTAGGCCACGCCGAGCACTCCGCCAGGCTCAATATTTACGGTGAGATCAACACAACGCTCTTTATGCTAATGTAATATTTCAATTCTCTTTTTTCCCCTTAATTTTTATCTGTAAATTGATGCTTTTTTTATAACTCTATATAACGTATATTTTGAATTTAAAAATTTACTACTTATTTTGCAGAAAGGTCTCTATTCTTGTATATATCTTGTTTCATCTCCTACATGCCTGTTCTGCAGAGTCAAGAATTTAAATTTAAATCATCTTTATTCAAATGGACTTCTTTACAAGCACTTTTAAATCATCATTTTTTTTCATGAATGCAAGATTTGAAAGGTTATTATCTGTTGAGAAGAGCCCGCAACAAACTCAACAGTTGCTCTTTTAAATCTTTGTTAACATTATGTGTATTTATTTAAATGTACTATGTCTAAAATTACATGATCATTAAAAGCCCGTGCATGATCAACTAACTTTGTAAGTTTGTAAAATAAACCTATGGCTCGCTACACGTTTTGGGAGACTGTAAGTGTGGTGAGTAATTTTCAAATAAATAAATAAAACATGGTGTTTGTCACATTTGTCATTCAAGCAATCGTTTAATGGGCAAATCCCAATTCAATTAGTTTTTTATAACATTTTAAACTTATTAAAAGGTAGAACCAAAATGTCCCTCGATATCTTATTATAACATTTAATGTCCATTCCCATAAAAGACCTATAAACTTTTTCTAAACGATACTTCGGACCAGCATATTTGAATTTGTATCTAGTGTTAAGATTATTGAGATCGCTGTTTTTAAGAAACAGTTAAAGATTCCTGCGTACATATAAAATGTTGGCGTACATGTATTCTGAAGCTACGGTGAAAATATTTGCTTCTTTAAATTCCCCTTTAAGTGATTGACGACTTAGAATAGATCGCGCGAATAGCACTTTTTTGTTATATAAATATGCTTTTATAATGTTCAAAAGGACAGAGTAATTCACCCTAGAGTTCAGAGTGCTTTAAAAAAGATTTAATTTTAAAGCTTTGAAAAGTCATGAATATGTTTATGAATAAGAACCATATCCTGTGACCAATAATTAACCAATGTCTGACATGTTTGTTTACATTGACACATGACACATTGTTATTAGTATTATGTTATACTACTAACATTAATATTATTTTGATTATTATAACCAAATGTTATCTCTCTCAAACAGCACATGATGCTTTATATCTGTTCTTGATATATATATATATATATTGTAAGTCAGTACCGTAAGGAAATAGTTTGTTTATTAAGATGTTTAATCATTGCCAATTTAGCACTGTGTGTAGTGGGTTAATACATTTCTAATCTTGATTTCCTTTGTTTGTATTTTTTTATATATGTTAACATTTATCTCGTTTTATTAATATTAGTCAGTTGCAATTCAGTTGCCTACTCTACTACTAACCTCGTCGTGTCAATTCTTCCCGCAACGGTGTATTTTACTTATATATTATTATTAAATAAAATATTACATTTCTAATGTCTCAGGAAGAACTAAGATTACATTTCTATAAGCAATCACAATAGTTTTCGTCTCCCCCCAGGGCCACCATCCATCCGCACGCTGGGTCCGGTACGCGTGGTGGCGGGCGCCAACGCTACTATCTTCTGCCCGTATGCCGGATATCCGATCAGGTCCATAGAGGTGCATTTGATAGGATGATTCCTCTTGCACGATACACGCACTCGTACACATACACACCCGACACCATTTGAACACCGAACATTTTGTTCTAATTAGTAGGGCTCATTATCTACCAATACGGAAATATAAGATTGCAAACGGATGAGCTACTCGTGTACGAGTATAACCGATACGACTTTCACATTCTTAACATTTTATTGAATATTTTGTTTCATCTCTAATTTTATCTGCTTTGCTAATCGTAGAGCCTACATAAATTTCCGCAAGTTGAGGGTAGAAGTTACTCTATCTAGGTAAGAGACCCAGGTAGGGCAACTTTGAACTAATAACCTAAAGTATTGGGCATTAATTCACAGCAGCCCATCTAGAGGGGTCGTATCAATCCGAACAACTCTTTTCTACACAAGCCGTCATATTTTTAACCAAACCGAAAACTTGTTAAATGCCTACTATCATACTTTTTCTCTTCTCTATTACATCGATATACTATGAGCGTCTCTTTATAAATGCAGATTTTTGACAATCACTTAATTACAAAACTATCAATAACTCAGTGACATACTTGACACAGCTCCATCTCGTGGTGGGCGCGCGGTGCAGGCCGCGCGGTGGAGGGCTCGGGCCGCGTGTCGGCGCGCGGCGCCGAGCTGCGGCTGTCGCCGGCGGTGGCGGCCGACGCCGGCCACTATGCGTGCGCGGTGGCCGCGCCCGGCGGCGCCGCCGCGCGGAGGGACATCGAGATACAAGTCCGAAGTGAGTTATAAACCAGGGGAACCCATCCTTGTTTTCCCATGCCTACAATATCTGGTCAATCTATATGCTAAGATCATTCTTTCCTTCCATAAGGACCATTCTTTACTTTTCTAAATAATTTTGTACATTCGAGATTTCAAACTATTTCGGAAACCTAGTGACCTATGTGCTGTGCACGTACCTAACTTATGTTTCGCTAGTCATTCAATTCACGGCATTTCCAGCATTAAACAAAACGTTCATTTTAGTCACCCCGTGTTATTTTAATGATACTGTCTAAAGCCTCTCCATCCAATTAGCCCACAATGTTGAGTTTAAATCGCCATATTTGTTTGTTGTTCCTAGATCCACCAAAAATTTCGCCCTTCATGTTTTCCTCCGAATTGACTGAAGGCAGTTCCGTGCAAATTCTTTGCGGAGTCTCGTCCGGTGACAAACCTATGTACTTCTCTTGGCTCAAGGACGGTGTACCTTTGCCGTCTAATCTGCAGGTAAATTGCTTAAAACAGTTTTAAAATATCTTAAAAGTGTAATTTTATGAATAAAATTATATGTATATCATATATATTATTTTTGCAGATAGAAGAGAAAAGTTTGAATGAATTCTCGCTTCTAATGTTCTCCGACTTGACCGCCCGCCACAGTGGCGACTACACGTGCCGGGTCACCAACCACGCCGCTACCGTCAACTACACCGCCACGCTCAGCGTCAAAGGTGACTCATACGTTACATAACCAACTTGTTACTACAAACTGAGTACAATTAATTAACCGTTTTAGTTTAAAAATAGATGTACCTTCATTTTAAATTAATAGATTTTAATTATACGTTAATTTTTAGTGGCGCCGGCGTGGATTATAGAGCCTATGGATGCTGCGGTACTACTTGGAACTCCACTAGCACTGCAATGCGCTGCCAAAGGCTACCCGGTACCAAAAATTAAGTGGTACAGACAAATAGGTAATTACTTTATATTCATTGTTCGTATTCATTCTTTATTTCGTAAAAAAATACCGAGCTTTTACTTTCAATAGGCGACAGTATATCTCTGAGCAGTGACAATGGAGATCACTGGGAGGTTGTTGGAGGCGCGGAGTGGGGCGAGGGTGTGATCGGAGTACGAACTCGTAACGGTTCCCTAACAGCACCGGCTGCAGCCCGCCTGCACCAGGGACGCTACCGCTGCGTCGCCGACAATGGTGTTGGGCCTCCTCTTATCAAACACATCAATTTAACTATCCATGGTGAGGCTAAATATATTACTAACGGTATCTCTCAGTTGTCTGTATTTAACACTCTGTCTATGTCTGTATGTATATGTAATAAACGTCCCAATACTATATTGTACGAGCAAGCAGCGCATATCGATAGCTTCAGCAAATTTATATATTTCATACCTTAATAATTTATGCAAATCAGTTCGCTAACGGTCACCGAGGACGCCGCGAGAACTCACTAATTATCGTTTCATTTTATCGATAGTTATATTATAAATTTTAATACAATCTTTTCTTTCAACATCATTATTACATCAATTTCCGGATACCCCGAACAAGAGTAATTTTATTACTTTTGTAAAAAACATTACGTTCTTGCCACCTAGAGCCAGCGCACTTTGAAGAATCCAGTGGGAACATGTCATGTGTCCGCGGGCACAGTGTATCACTAACGTGTCATGCGCTGGGCGACGCGCCGCTTGCCGTTCACTGGACCCACAGCGGTACCAGGCTCGATCTCAACTCATACAGGTTGGATTACACAATTAGGTGTAGTCTTTAATATAATTTAGTAGCCATTATAAAGCCCTATGATATTTTAAGGTGGACAGTCTCTGAAGTTCGTACAGTGGATGGGTTACGTTCAACGCTTCAGCTTCGAGCAGCTGAGCGTATAGACGCTGGCGAGTATCGCTGCCACGCACATAATCAGTACGGCAGGAGTGAGCTCCTCTTGTTTTTAAACGTCGAAGGTGAGATTGTTGCATAATAAATTAGCATATTTTTAATGTACATAAATCACACAAATATACAGTAATTCGTGTTTATTATGTTTACGATGTATAGAACCACCAGAAGCACCACGCTCGGTCCGTCTGGGAGGAGTGGGGTCGCGCTGGGTCCGCATCGCCTGGCGCGCCCCACCAGTACGCGGATTAAGTTACAGTGCTTCCTATACAGCACTGCATGCGCTACCCACACAAGACGCCAAACACGTCACCACCAACTTAACCCTCGAATCCATTGCAGACGAAAGGTATTCCTTCTTTAAGTTTGTGATTGAAAAAAATCGTCACGAAAATGGCTTCAATTTTAATATTTTCCACAGAGCTGATTCTGATGGGAATCATATCCTGAGTGCGCGCTTAGAATCCCTCCATCCAGCCGTCGCCTACTCACTTCGTCTCGCTGCTGCTAATCACATCGGTCAGTCGCCTCAATCTGATCCATTACTCTTCACCACTTTGGAAGAAGGCACGTATTAACAATTGTATTGAAATATCTTGTTAATGACCATAATTTTAATAATGATTGACCATACTTTTAACAGTGAGTAACAGTATAATTTTACATTTGTATCATACAGCACCATCCGCATCACCACAAAACGTGCAAGTGAGATCAGCTGGCGTTGGAGAACTACATGTCTCTTGGTCGGTAAGTAACATTGACTACTATATTATAGTCATACTACTACTATAGTATACTACTACTATAGTATACTACTATAGTATAGTCATTTTATATAATAATAATAATCTTTAATACTACAGTAGCGTGAAAGCTAGATTTTTTATATTATTGTTAGGGAGGTAAACAAGAATACGGTTCACCTTATGAGAAGCGGCTACCGTCGTCCATGAACACTTGCAATATAGAAGTTGCTTGTGCGTTGCCGCTCTTTTAAATGTTTGTAGACACGTTTTTTTAAATGCTCCATATTAACTTCACAAAAGTAAATGTGATATATTTTTTTAATATTATGATCAATTCGCTCATGCGATCTTGTATGCGATGTTACAATGATACGATGTCATTCGGATTGGCGTGAAAGGAGATGAGATAGAGCGTCCAAATACCACATTCTTGCAATTTTTTCTTCTAATTGGCTCACGATAAAGCCTTAGTAGTACAGTAATCATTTTTGCAACAATAAAAAAATATGTTAATTAGGCTCCTCCACAAGATAGCTGGAATGGTGAACTACTAGGCTACGTGGCGTCTTGGCGAGAGTTGACTCGAATAGACGATGAAATTGCTGGTGAAGAAAGGCGCACTGGCAGCACGACTGCGCCGGGCTGGACTAGTTCTGACTTGACCATCAATGGTCTGCGTTCGTTCTCTCGTTACGCGCTAACCTTACGTGCGTATAACCGCGCAGGCGCCGGCCCAGCTACGCCAACTATTTACGCTACCACTGCTGATGGAGGTTTGTACCCTAAATTTTTCTACTCACTACTAACGAATGTGCTTTATTAGTTTTTGCCTTTATCTGTTTCTTTTTAATGTCATTAGATCAAAAATAATTGATATTTAAATAGTCCTAAATATGTATTTAGGTAAGTGTCTTTAGAATTATTCTAGCTATATTGGACTCGTCTATTGATGGAACAGAGCGACGAATTTATAGTCTTCTATTATTGTCAGCAAATTTTTGTTTACTTAGCTCCTAAATTCTGTAAAATATATATTCGTTATAGACTATATAATGTTTTCAACAGTACCTGAAGTCCCGCCAACTGCCATCGTTTGCGAAGGTCTCTCTTCCCGATCGTTGCGAGTTCGCTGGGCTCCACCGCAGGCAATTCACGCTCATGTACTGCGAGGATACGACATACAGTATGCAGCCTTACACTTCTCACCACGTCAGTGTCAATATTTTTTTTATAAATATTGTTATTTTGAACACAAAAAAAAAAACATAATAAACTCATGATATAAATAACAGTGTGGAGCGGCGCTATGGAATCACAAACAACACGCACTGGTGCAAACAACGAGGCTACACTGCAGGGATTGCGCGCAGCCACTAACTACTCCGTGTGGGTTCGTGCACGCACCGATCGAGGGCTTGGTCCACCATCATCGCCCATTTACTGTTCCACTAGGGAAGATGGTACGATTAGTAATATTCACTAATATTTAAATTATTTGACCATATACCGTGGAGGCGGCAAACAAAAATATGATTTGTATATTTTTTGTAGTTCCTGGAGTAGCCGAAGCAGTACGTGCGCTTGCGTCTAGTGCAGACGCAGTTCGCGTGTCGTGGCTCGCTCCCACTCAACGCGCCGGCCGCCTCACACACTACACGCTGTATACTAGAGAACTTGGAAAGTAGGTCTAGGTATATTCATAAAATTTTAATAGTGTTGCAACATAAACCCATGTCACAATATATTAAATTGTTTTTTTTTTGAAGAGTTGGCGGCGAATGGTCACAAAGAGTCGAAGCGAATATGGATTCTAAATCAAACGAGGAAAACGAAGACGAGGAAGTGTGGCGCGAAGTGGTGGGCCTGCGTGAGCGCACCGTGTATGAGTTCTGGGTGCGCGCCGCTACCGCGGCTGGCGCCGGGCCCCCCACGCGCCCTGTCACCGCGGCGCCCGCCCACGCAGGTGATACCATAGTACTAATACCAAGTACTCGATCTTGACTAGTTATAATTTCATTTTGTGCTATTCTCTTTACTCGTTGTAGTCACGAGTAAATTATCTCAAAACGAGTATGCAAGTTACATAAGGTGTGGTGTGGTGGCAGTGGCGGCGCGCATCTCGTCGTTCGGTCGCGCGGTGGCAGCGGTGCGCGGCGCGCGCGTGCGCCTGCGCTGCGCGGCGGTGGGCGCGCCGCCGCTGCGCTGGCGCTGGGCGCCCGCGCCGCTGCCGCACCCGCACACCGTCACCGACACCGGCGATCTCATCATACACAGTATGTTCCCCACTACTTACACACAAGACATTTCTTGTGACCTGTGTCAAAAGGTGAAGTCTTATTTGTTAATTAATTCGTCTATTCATTCGTTCATTTGAAGAATATATAATATACCTGTTAAATATGAATACGGATGATGGTCACAGGATTACGAAAGAACTCTACGACATACAGTGTATGTACTTCTTTTAGGTCTTCACTGAATGTAGATGAATGAAGGTGAAAATTTTTAAATTGTATGGGAAAAAGATGATTTTGCATTGTTGAAGATTAATAACAAGTTTTTTATCATTGCATGAATCCATTTTTTTTGTGAAACTATAGAAACCGACTTCAAAAATAAAGAAGTCCTCAATTCGGTTGTATATTTTGTTTGCTGCCTCATTACTCCAACAATTCTAAACCGATTTGGATTATTTTTATCTGAAAAGATACAGACTAGTCTATTAGAAATTTTATGAATATCGGTTGAGTACTTTAATTTTTACATCAGAACAACTGCTTTTGTCACAAGTGAAGTCTTTTTTTGTTGGCCACAAATGAAATCATAATTATGTTTTCTCTTCTACCTGTAACTTCATAGAACCTTCGGTAGCGAGTCGCGAGCACGCAAACCGAGATCGATATGACAGCGAGTATTGACGTTGACAGAGGTTGACGTGCAAACGGCGGGCAACTACACGTGCTCGGTGCGCAACAGCGGTGGCGCAGACGCAGCGGTGTTCACACTGGCGGTGCGGCGACCGCCAGCCGCGCCCGCGCCGCGTCTCGTACGCGCCGACATGTACGCGCTGCACCTCGCATGGGACCCACCGGCCGACGGCGGCGCAGCCCTCCTCGGTACATTGCACAGTGAACAATGCAGCGTACAAGCCTGTACTAACGTTCGTGACGAGCGGACTACATGTCGTGCTTTGTGTGCGGCCAGGGTACACGGTGCAGTGGGCGCGCGAGGGCGCGGCCGGCGGGGCGGGCGGGGCGGGTGAGGCGCGCGTGGCGGCGGGTGCGCAGGCGCGCGCGCTGGCGGGGCTGGCGTGCGGCGCGCTGTACCGCGTCACGCTGCGCGCGCACAACGCCGTCGGCGCCTCGCCGCACTCGCGTCCGCTGCTTGCGCGCACCAGGGGCGACAGTCAGTGCTCGTAACCAATTTGCAATCCTTTCTAAACGACTTCCTAGCGAAGGCGATTATGCCTCGAATCGGATGACAGCTTAGCGACTATATTACGTCGATTCTGAGCCGATTTTCAATCGCTACATGTATTGTGCAAAAAAGAATATATATACTCGACGTATTAAAATCTGCTCAAAGTGCGCTCACACGAATTAGTGCACTACACTAGTGAATCCGTATACGCAAAGAGCCCGCACTCAGAACCTACACTAGATAAACTATTAACTATGTACTCGTTATAACAACGAGTCCGTGTCGCTTGTAGCCGACCGTAAGAGATTGGTAATGTGCGTAGAGGCGAAGGCGCCGCCCGGAAAGGAGTTCGTGTGGGCCAACAGCACGGCGCTGCGGCTAAACCTGCTGGCGTGGGGCGGCCGCTGCCCCGTGGCCGCCTGGACGCTGGCGCTGCGTCGCGCTGCCGGAGGCGCCTGGACCACACTCCATACCGATGGCGAAACCGCTGAGGTACCCAATACTAGTATATCAAACATTTTTAAGTGCACCAACATTACATGTTTTCTTTGCAACTAACTTCAAAAGTTATTTCAAAACATACAATAACTTCACAATGTTTTAAATATTTAAATTTTTTAATAAAATGACATTATAGCAGGAGGAATTATATGTATAAACGCACTTACATGAAATTGCTAAATAGGCCGTTCATTTTAAAATCTTAGTGAATATTATTGCAGTACTTTTACACACACCGAAATACTAACCATACTAAAATATGTTTAACAGATTAAAAATTACATAAACAAATATTGCCCCCGTGCGAAGCTGGGACGAATCGCTAGTTATATATAATATATTTATTTCTTTGTGCTTACTTACTGAAAATAGATATCATTATGATTGTTATCAGAGCGGTAACCTGCAATCTGGTACGTGGTATGAGATACGCGTGGTGGCACACTCGCCTGCCGGCGACACGTATGCCTTGTACAAAGCTGCTACACATACACAAAATGGAGGTCAGTTACATGCAATACTGTATCATGTTACAACAATATCTCTTGTATACCTGTAAACAATTTCTATCATATCTCTTGAATTCGCTGTTGATAAAATATATCAGTGTGCATGTAATATATGGATATTTATTTACTTGTATATTGATCGTTTAAATCATCCTATCCATGTATTATATTATACGGTACGTAACCGTACTTTATTGTCCGGTCCTCTGGTTGTATGCCCGTAGTATATGCCCCATATATGATCCTTCGAGCCGGATGTTCTCCAAAAGACATACATCTGTCCTTCGTATTGTTTTACTAATTTTTATAATTGTTTCTTTACCTTAAAAACGCCAAATTCTTATATTCTATGTCATCTAGCGAAATACAATCGAATTAATCCTGATAATAATGGATTGTACTAGCCGTCACATCGTAATATATGTTATGGTATTTGGCAATGTTACTTAGAACGTATCGGAGAGCCAATTGAGCTGCCGATAGAGGCTCGCAGCCAGCTGGCGGAGGGCGGCGGCGGCGGCGCGGCCGGCGCAGAGGCGGCGGCGTGGCGCGCGCCGCTCGCGCCGCTGCTGCTGGCCGCCGGGCTCGCCGCCGCGCTCACTGCGCTCGCAGGTGCCACGCCATTTATTACAACTCCTACATTAATTATGGACTTACAGCACAATGAACGCTACGTAACTGTACCAATTACAGCTTTACGTTGATTAATATTTTTATACCAACAACGTGACAGACAAACGTACTGTCCGCCTATCTGATAAGAGATTACCAGAGTATATGAAAGCGTATGATACCAATTCGTACTGAAATTCTTTCCAGGCAATATAACTCACACCATATTCACATTTTCATTTTCTTAAATATTCGCATAAAACTTACATAAAATTTATTGACAATTGAGTGAATTACAAGTAAAAATTGTTATAAGTTCGAACTATATCAGGAGAGACTATTTTAGACTTACTGTTTTATAACAATAACACAACAATATACATCTTAAATATATACTAAAAACGAGCAATGTCAATATGGAGTCATGTCTATGTTAGTGCGTGCAGTGAAGTAAGAAAATTGTTTATTAAGAGGTTTATTAATGATCAATTTAGTACGGCACGCACTAGGTTAATGTGTGGCCCCATCTATTCTTATATATGTTCTTTGTTTGTTGTTTAGTATATAAGTTCATATTTATCTCATATTAATTGTCAATTGTATATTAATGATCAATCAATTGAAATGTACAATACGTCATTACTAACCTCGTCGTATCAATACTGCCAACAAGACTCAACTCAAAGTTGCTCTCCATTAGATGAATTAGAGAAATTATACTCGTATTTTGAATTGCCAACATAAATTTGGCACGTGAACCAGGAGATAACACATAACTTTACAATAAAACTACGTTATAACACTGTATTGTTTTAATGTGGTACTGGATCAGTAGGTGTAGTGATGGTGCGGCGGCAGCGCGCGCCGTCGTGCCTGCGGCGCGAGTGTTCGCTGCATCAGATGTGCCAGCCGCACCCTCAGCTCTACACCACCGAGCCCGGCAAGAGGAACGGCAAGGCGCTCACGCCGCCGGACGGTATGCACCGCCTCACGCCTGCGTAGCATGTGGTCTTTTTCATTTTAGTGCAGGCCCTGAGTGACGGCGCATCGCGCACACCGAATCTGCCGTGCACGAAACAAAGACTCGACATGTTCAAATATGTTCGGAGTACAAGTCGGCGCATACGCAGCGAGCTGTCACTCAGAGCCTACACTTGGTATATGCATTTTGTTTAAAATAAAATTATTGAATTGTGTATAAATGATAAGTTATGTTCCGGTGTGAAGTACATGTATTTACTATTAATATAATGAAACAGGCATTGACGAATGTGCTCGGTAGCAGGCGACTTGCACGAGATCAGTCCGTACGCGACGTTCAGCATGTCCGGCGGCGCGGCGGGCGCCGGTGCCGGCGGCGGTGGCGGCGGTGGCGGCGGTGGCGGCGGTGCGGCGGGCGCGGAGGAGGCGCGCAGCGCGGGCGGCGGCTGCGCGCTGCACCTGCGCACGTTCGGGCGCGCCGAGCCGCTCGACCTGGCCGCGCCGCCGCCGCGCCCCAACCTGCTCACGCACTCGCAAGGTCAGCACGAATTTTACTCTTTATTTCTCTTTTTTCATTTAAGAGTTTCCTCTTATCGGTGCAACTAATTCATGCATCTTCTTCCAGCTAGTTCTATCCCAGGCCATATCCTTGACCTCCCTATACGACATGACACCTAATGTTTATTTTATCTGTCCCATTCAGTTATTCCTTGGTCTGCCCCTTCTTGCTTTGCCTTCTATTTTTCCTTCTACTGTGCTCTTAAAAAAATCGTCATGTCTTATAAGGTGTCTCAGCATTTTGCCTCTTCTATTCTCTATTAATGTTCGTTTCTCGTTCACTCTTTTCAGGACTTCCACATTCGTATTTTTCTGTCCAGTTTATCCTTTCCATTCTCCTCCATGTCCACATTTCGAATGCCTCAAGCATCTTTTTTTTCCTTTTGCGTCATTGTCCTTTTTATTTAACGAATGAAAATGGGACGGTGCACTCGCCTCTGCTAACGGTATAAAATGACTGTGCGGGTAAAAAACGGGTGAAAGATGAAGCGATGAAGATGAGGTCAAGTTAGTAGACTCATCGTGGCAAATTCACTTGAATTAACTGCAATAGTTTCCAAAAAGGCCACGTGCAGGTCAATCTCACAGGGTATACTGCTGGCAATGGGCACTGATCTCCTTATTTTACATCCGCGAGTGGCGGCAGTCTCCGGGACTTGAAGTCAAGCCCGACGCTAACTGAACACCACCAGCACCCTCACTCAACACACGCGCCACATACTCTTGATGGTATGCGGGACGGAAAGCGAAACGTACTTACATATATATAACTAAAAACTGTTACAATTGTCTTTTTCGAAGAGAACCCAAAGAATCTTAAAACAATAATTCAAATGCTGACATAAGAAAATCGAATAGCAGAACCGTCTTAGAATGCAAAGAAAAAGAAAGATTCTTACTAATTCAAATGCTATAAGTGTATATGTGGATGACGGCAGCTTAGAGTATGTAATTGAGGACGTCTACTTAGGACGAATAATTTCTTTTAAGGATCAGTCAGACAAAAAGTTTAATAAACGTATTGTCAACGGCTGGGCAAGATATTGATCCATAAAGAACATTATGAAGAACAGAAAACTTAACTAATTTATGTCTGCACTCAAAATTTGAGGTAACATATCGAATGAAGAAACTTCTTAAGATAAAGATAAAAATAAATTGATTTGCATAAACATGTATGGTATGCAGTAGATACGTACTGGGTATTTTAATTATATTATAGTTCTAACATGTTTTGCCAACATTAGCATGCAATTTTTTTTATTTAACGGACCGTAGCAAAAATAATTACAAAAAGAAATATTGCAAACTATATAATGTCAGTAATAGTATAATAATAACAAATAATAATAATCAGAAATAATTGTCAAAAGTTTAAATAATAGTTGAAAATGTTAATAGCGGAAAAAATGACAATTTAAATAATATTTAAACAGAGAGTGATGTGTGTATGAAGTGATACTTTTCTGCAGCCATGTTGTTTTGGCTGGATGTGTACAGCGATTCTTATTTCGTCTATTTCTAATAGTCGTGTCAGATAATCGAAAAAAATAAATGTGGGTTGACTCTTACAAATATGTTTATTTGCAATATATATAGAGACGGAAGTGTTAGAATATTTTGCTTGATAAATAGTAACTTACAGCTATAAGAAACGAAACGGCTCATTGTAAACATTATTTAAGATCTCGGTATAGAATACGTAATAATACAAATGGTCTCCAGCCCCAAACAAATGTCATTAGGTTCCCCTTACAATTTACAATCGATTCTACGCTGGACAAGTCGCCACAGCGAGCAGGTCGCATGCAGCGTGGAGGTCACACTTGAATGAAAGTAATGACTGATTGAACTATTGCAAGCCACAGTCTAATCCCTGAATCTACAAAACTAAATAGGTTTGTGATGTTCACTTTATACTTTCATTAAATACAAGGATTTTCTAAAAAAAACTCCTTGGAACGCGATAAACAAAAGCGTGGAAAAATCCACGAGTACTTTCTGTAAATTCTTATAAGGGAGACTATAATAATACTTTACCTTAGCTGGACATAAAATATTTTTGTAATAACGGTAAAATAGGGACATTATTAATCTTATCTGTCTGCTACTCGTAGTAACTTCTGGAAATTACTCGATGGAATAATGAAAACAGGTAACATTCATTATACAACGCCAACGTAAAGTATCACCGAAATCATTTTAATTTTAAGAAATAATTCATTTTACTTTTTAATAAATTCACTTGTTCATGTGATTATCGATAAACACTATTTGACAAAGATTATTATGTTTTGTTAGATTATAAAATTATTACAACGGAAATAGGAAAGTTCGCCATATATTTTGAGGCTATTGTTCGAAGAAGAATAGGGCTTTTTATAAGTCAAGGCACCGAGACGGGCAACAAACAAAATAAACTCATCTCCATTTTCAAGAACGTTGTAAAAATGTATCCGTTACTTCCAGTAACCACCGCCTACTGTGGGCTACGCGAGCGAGCGAGATAAACAACTGTTAAATATGTCATTATTTAAACAGTAACATTTTAAAACATGTTAACGTCTTTATGAAATCTCCTCACAATTTATAGGAAAATATAAAGGGGTAATTTGAAGGGTTATCTTTTTATGTGCCGCATTCTTTTTTTATTGATCCAAATCAGAAATTAATTAGATGTCGCTAAATAAATCTTGCATCCAATCGTAAATCTTCTTATACCTAAAAAGGAAAAACGTAACCCTCATCGCATTGTTGTATGTTTATCTGATAATCTGCCAAGACTCATGTGTCCAGGAACGCGTAAAGGTATTAAACTGAAACTAATAACAAGAACTCAAACTGGACTCCCTTGTAGCTGAGAATAAATTAATTTTCTAAATCAATGCAATCAGGAGATACGCCCATTTATAGCCTGTACCATATTCTGACATTTGCATGGCAATCAAAACCTATAGGGTATTTCCCGTTGACCTTGATGTTTGGCAAGAAGCCTGAGAGAGAAGAATGTCGTATAGGCCAGGAAAAGCAAAAATCCGAAACTGTAAATTTGTAGTTACATCATAAAAAAACTTTCAATTGTAATACTTGTACGGAACCGTCGGTGCGTCGGTGCGGCGTGCGTAACTCCCGTGAGGTGGCCGCGTGTTATTGTTTCAATATTTCAGTAATGTACCTCGCTGCGGTCGGTTCGCCGCAGACGAGCCGCCCGGACGCCGGACGCCGGACGCCGGACGCAGGGACGCCCGCTCGCTGCTATAACTCTGAAGAGGCCGCGTACCCGTCACACCCGTACACTCATCACACATTACCCTCTAGAGACGTGACTATTGTCTACGAACATTTTAAACGTAATAGAATGCATTATTAAGTGACTTTTCAATTCGTCGTGCTTTACTTACTAACCATAACCATCGTATTAAACTACTAAAGCACAACTCTAACTATGATGTACAGGTAAAATTATGGGGATAATAACATACTTGTTTCATTTGTTGCGGAATTTAAAAAATATAACAGAAAAGAAAAAGAAAATATTTGGGTATTTATGTACTTATTGTATATAAATACACAAATATTTTCTTTTTCTTTTCTGTTACAAGTACAATTACTCAAATGCCGCCTTTCAGAAGCAATAACATGTCAGGATTCCATCGGTGGATTGGAAGTAGCTATAAATAGGTAGGTACTTACAATTTAATATCGTGCGTCTGAACACAATTGTTACATCCGATCGAATTTATTTTACAAATTCAAATTCATCACTTCTCGGTATTCCGCCACGATCTCGGTACTCGCAAACAGTACGGAATGAAGCTCGTGGAGTCAATCTCCAGGAATAGATGTTAAGGGGCCTTTTGAGAAAAAATGTTTTAATTGGCACATTGAAAAAAGTTTGTAGGAAAAAAAAAAAGATAATTATTACAAAAGAATAGGGTTCATATTACTGTACGCCTTATCATATAGGAATGGAGCAGAGAAACAGCCGGCATGTGTGACGTGTGGAGCCGTACATCACGGTAAACGCGCAGCCAGTGGGAATACATTCACTACGCTGTTCACTACACACAGTGATTATCACAACAAAGTTATTTATGTTTCCGAGATATACAAGCTAATACCGATATCGTTGACTATACGACAATCTAATACTCTGCTCATGCTATTATGAAAAATTAAAAAACGGCAACAAATGTTGAACCGCTCATACTAACTTAACAAATGAACGTCATGTTAATATGTTTTTTTTAATGGGCGATGATGGAATGGTAACCCCACCTGCGCTATCAGTATACACTGGCGGGGCACCAGTGTGGGTTGATAGGTGAGGAGGAAGAGACAGGTCAGTTAACTCATCATGATGAATATACTTGGAATTCAGCACGATAGTTTCCAGGGGGGACCACGTGGAGGTCGACTTGGTTGGGTATATTGCAAGCAATAAAGCCATTAATCTCTATTACTAACAATCCCTCCCCTCCACTTGTTAATATGTTAGGAATGCTCATTTTTTTACCATTTATCGACGCGTGTTCATTTGGCAAAAATATTCAGTTTTTCTGGTAAAACACTATCTTCAAAGAATGTCCATGACTTCTATTTAAAGAAAATTCTGTAAAATTAACAAAGCACTTAGCAGAAAATGTGGCCAATAAACGTTTTCCTTTCAATACCAAGTGCACTGTGTGTGTAGTGCGGGTGGGCTGTACTGGCTGCACGGGGCACGGGGCACGGGGCACGGGGCACGGGGCACGCTCTATTTCACGGCGCGTGAGTACAACGCGCACTCAGTCACACAAACACTCATCACGATTTCATCGCTCGCTGAGATTGCAATTTCCGCCGGAGCCTTGAATTTATAATAGCGAGTTCAATTCAACGCGAGCGGAGCGGGCCCCGAGACGAGCGGGCGACCTAGCGGCCGGGCGGCCGGGCGGCCGGGCGGACATCGCACCACGCTGACTTATATTCAATTTCCGACCTAATCCTCTATTACTTCTCTGATTTTAATGCGTATTTAATGTCGATATTAATTGGTTTGTAGTTCTTAGAGATCACATACAATATTTACACAATAACTATTTACGCCAGTTCATTCTCATGCCTCACGAGGCGGAGACGGTGATATTAGAAATTGTTAGGATTGATTAGTCTTTAATCTTTACAGGCAGACAATTTAAAAACCAGTCACGTTAAAAATCAGTTATGCCTAATAAGATTTAGCTATTCATTTAACGATTAGGTAATTTGACAGAGACCAAAAGATCCCCAGTTGATATTAAGAATATTAATAATTTTTACTAAAATAAAAAATGACTATTCAAAAATTATTATAATTAAGTGTAAACATTTAGTCATTTTGCCTCTACCGGAATTATATGTAATTTTTATTATTCTAAATGCAATTTCAGCTAAAAAGAACGGATAAGAAACTTTACTGTCGTTTTTTTAAAAACAAATTAATTTTTCAATTATAAATTTATGTTAATTTATTTGTACCTGACTTTATGAGTTTTTATAATAATTCCTCTTATCTCGCTTTTTATGTATATCTGTATCTGTTATAATTTATGTGCTGTAAGTAATGCAAATAAATTATCTATCTATTTTAATATAGATTACCAAACAATATAAGCACAAGAGTTATTTAGATTTGTAATTAAATCAAATCTATTATATCAATTTGAAATTCAACATGGAAACAAATGAAAATACGCGATGTGATAAAAGAAAGAAAAAAGATTAATTCATCATAATTTTACTTCCATAAACAAAAACATTAATTAACTTTGCAATGAATTGGTAATACTTATAGAAGAAAATAAAAAGTCCCGCAATGGAACGCAGCAAACGAGCGAATTCGTTGCACGTAGACTCGTGCCGCTCGTTTCCTGGCCCGAATGGTAATATGGGTCGAGTTTACACAAATCCGCTTGGAAATTGCGAACTTGCCAATGAAGGCTGAGTAACAATAGAACGGATTGTCTATTGTTATATTCATAGTCGCTTGACAATATCATGTTCGAGGATATTAATCGATTTTATAGGAGACAGGGCGTACACTGGATTCATGAAACTTAACCTGCCCACTGAAATACACACAAAAGCTGTCAAACATTTTCCAATAAACATAAATACTTTGAGGTTTAATAAAATTTCAATTGTCTATAATAGACCGATGATTTACCTGAGTGAGGTTTATAAGCAGCCAATATGAGATTCAATGAAATACTGCAGTGAAATTAGTGAGTATTAGCATATGAAATGTAGCACTTGTCGCAAATGCTTGCTCGTCTGTAACACGCGACCACGTAATCCCTAATATTGTAAATAAAATCGTACATTTATTAATACTTATTTGTGCTAATATTGCTTCCGTATATAAGTTGTGACGGTCCGGTGAATTCATTTTATAGCTACTTTCGAAAAAATTTTCTCTCACTTTTTAGTACATTTTCATTTTTTTTTTCTTTTGTTATTGTTATGGTTTATTTCCGTGTTCATCATCATCATGATATCAGCGGTTAACTGTCCACTGTTAAACATAGGCCTCCATCATACGAGAAGGTTTGCCAGTAGTTGCCACGTTTGGCAAGCGAGTTGGCAAACGCAGTTAAGCTTTGATAATGTTTTAAGAGGGATGCTGCTGCCCATTCTTCGACCACTGCGTTTCCTTAGTCGCCTTTTAATATTGTAATGACAGAAGCTACTGTTTTTTTGTATATCACATTACTACTTATTACGAAATATAATTTACTTGTACGAAATAATAAAATACGAAATATAATACAATTCCACATTCAAATATTGACAATGTGACGCACCGCGTCGTTCATCGTTGTGGACGTGAGTGAAAAGAATAAGATCGAGTTTTGTTCAAATAAACTTTTGATCCTTCTTTAACCGCTATAAAACTTCGTTAAAAAAATGCCGCGTGACGTCTTTTCATTTTTATTCTTTGCGAATCTCCAACTGTATTGACGAACAAACAAACAAAGCCTTCAAACTTATTATGACGCGCCGCGCTTTATCGTCGTGTAAGAACGACTTTTATAAACATCAAAGGCGACCTCATTAACGTCGCGCAGATAATGAAATAAGATTTTATTATAGCGATTCATTGTAGCGAGGCGCGAGCGGGATATTAAAAATGCCATTATGATAATAATAGTTCATTCAAGGTTTTATCTCCGGTTTCATGGAGCAATCCGGTTTGCAATTTCCGCCGCTTTGCTGCGGCCGCGATGAATTGAGCACTGCGTCCACGCCGCCGCCGCCGCCGCCGCCGCCGCCGCCGCCGCCGCCGCCTCCTGCTCCGCTCGTAGCTCCTACGCTGCCACGCACCACGCGCCAACATTTCGAAACACCTGTGGCATAAAATATTTTATACCCATCCACAGCTTCTACAAAAGATAGCTATAGAGACGATAACTTCACAAGAAACAAATTTCAGTATTGACATTTTTTTAATGGAGTGGGCCCTACATGTAAAGAATTAGTTCAAAATTTGAATAGATGTAGCAAAAGATATCGCACAGACTGTGCTGTGATGTCGAGGGTTGGTTACCATTTTTCATTAGATGAGTCGCACTTTATTTGCCACTCCACGTTCTATAAAAAAAGATAATGACTTTGAAGGAGAACATCCTGAGCTATGTTATCAATTCGCAACATTTTGCCGCTTTTAAGTACAATTTATCTGTTCGTGATGCTGAGTTGCACCTACCGAATTACTCATATTTAAAGGCTAAAGAATCGTTTTTAGCTTAGCTAACTAGCTTTTAAACAAATAACCGTATACTTAAATATTATATTATTTTCCTTGAAGGCGAGCAATACAATTACGTTTATGTATATCTTAGAGAGCGTTTACTGCTCCGCTTGCACGGATAAGATAGCTTATTTTGAGAAGATACCTACCTCGTCGCAGGGTTCCCAATAGTAAATGTTGGCACTCTTGTTTATGCAAACTCCAGTAACTTTGCATCAAGTCTAATAAAATTGTACCTATTGCTTATAAAACTTTAAACTTTTGAGGTCGTCACTCCATCTAGTGGGAGGTCGTACTACACTGCATTTGCCTGTACGGAGTCGTCACTCAAGAACCAAAAGAAGAGAAGGACTTTTTTAGTTTGCATGAAATTCTCACGTGTCGTTTATATATAAAAAGCAATCATCATTGCATACATATATTAGGTATTCGAAACTAGCAGCAGCTACGTTAAAACATGCAGAAAACATAATATTTATTAGAGGAAATACTTTGTTGTTGAATCTTACTTGTTAGGATCACCTTGATCCTACACTCATAATGTGAGGTTGTAGCCCCGGTATTTACCATCGTTAACTCGCTGATACCAACTGTCTATATGCACGTCTATTTTACATTACAGTTAGCTAATCGATGATGTTTTTCCATCAGTTCAATCTATTTTGAATAGAAAATAATTAAGCATGGTATTTCTTATTGTACAGAATGCCATCAAAAAACAAAATGTTTTAATATAATATAGACTTTATGAGAGCCACGGTCAGAATATTCAAATAGTAGTTTCTAGTTTTGTTCGTAATTATAAATAAAATTATCTACACGTAGTATTATGTTACTTTATATTCGAATTAAATGTCAGATGCGAGCAGCCGGCGGGCTGTGTGTGGGCGTCGGCCGCACACAGCCGCCGCGCCACGCCACGCCAGTTATTGTCGTGTATTTGCGCTAAGCTCTCCCGAAGGCATATTCACGGCGCTGCTGTTTACTGGCTGACGGCACATTTCTATGATAGAGGGGCCTTGTTTAATGTGCTTTTCAGTTTATAGCCGCCTGCGTTAATTGTATCTTGTGGCTGGAATGAGACACGGCGGGAGATAAAGCCTTCTCGAACTTCTCAAAATAACGAGCTGTACCCAGCGTACTCTGTTTACCAACTTGTTCCAGACGTGTTTATTTATTTACTATTTTTATTTATTTGCATTTACAGTTTCATTGTTTTACTAAAGGACGCAATCTTAACTCATTTAATGTCTTACTATATAATCGATTAGCTGTGAATACAAAATTTGTCGGGGCCCAAATACTTGTATTTGATCTTCATATAGCCTCACAGGGGCATTTATAATATTCGCACCCGACACCTTTTGGCTGGTTGTTTTTAATATTATCAATGCCAAGTAATTTGTTTCCACACATTTGTATTGCCAGTTTCAAAGACAAGAACCGTATTAGGTTTTATTACGGTCGTAAACTTGACATCTAATCATATTGATTTATCTCTAGAGGCTGTTATTGCTAGGGTAACGACAACGACTCCCAAGACACATGTGTATCATTACAGTGTTGATTGATATCACCACATGGTGAGGATTAATCAGATAAGTGCATGTATGTTTTCGAAAATATATTATTATCTTACCAATTGATGGGATGGATGAAATGGGATGAATGTGGGAGATGGTAGTGAAATTACTGAGTGCGGAGGCATAACATCTTAGTTCTCAGGAATGGCATCGCGTACCCATGGTGCTCGTGAGCAATGCAACGTATTTTGCGATGGCCGTGGTGCTGTCAAGTCTGTATGCGACGATTGTCAGATTCCATCACGTGGGCAGTCAGCTTGTTCAACATTCTGAGTTGCTAATTCTATTGTGTTTAATGTTATAAATGTAAATTATTATATAAGATGTCTCTGTATATTTATTGCTCGACCACACTTAAACTTTTTTAATAGATAGTACGATAGAATATTTTATTAAAAAATATAATTGAATGAATTGTGAGTAAGGATACCTACCGCTGGACCGATTTATATTATCAAGTTAGTTATACAACAAAAGTCTATTTGGTTGACAATGTTTACATAAAACTCAAAGATGCTATTAGTGATATTATCATATTAAGTATATAAAAAATAAATTAATTTTGATTATCACTGTTTGCTAGCAATATGTGTATGTAAATGATAATATGTGTATGTATGTGTGTGTGTGTGTGCATGTGGTGTGCAGAGTACGGACGGTGTCGGGACAGCGACTCGGAGTCGAGCGGCTCGCCGTGCGCCGCGTGCGCAGCCGAGCTGTACCGGCTGCCCGCCGCGCACCTCTCCGGTGAGTTGCACGTGCACAATCAACATTTAAAATGAGAAGAAAAGGTAGCGGCCGTGTATAGGAGAACACAATGAACGACGATCGCGTTCTCTGATATGTTGATTGCCTGTCAGACACACTGCCCGCGGTGGAGTCGAGCGCGGACGACACGTCGTACAGCGCCGGCAGCCGCGCCCGCTCGCAGGCGCCGCGCGCCGAGCGGCCGGAGCGCGGCGCGCGGCACGCGGCGCGCGGCCGCCGCCGCAGGGACCACACCCGCCACTCCGCACCCACTGTCAGGTACCACCACTACTGCCGCCACTCACTCGCCACCACTCGTCCACCACTGCAGCAGCGACATTACTGGGTACTGTCCTTATGTAACTAAAGTCGGCAACGCAGACCAGAGGGAGGCTTTGTACAAAAGTCGTTTGCTTGGACACCTCTGTTCTATTCGCGTTTATACCGTGAACCAGTTATGTTTGCATGGCTGTGTTTCGGTTTGAATGGTGGGATATGGCAGTTAACTTACAAGGTACAGAGGAATAATATCTGAGTCCTCAGGAACGGCAACGCATGGGGTTATTATGGGCGAAACAATTTACTCTGTTATGTCCATGCTGCTTCCGCTCATGTCTATAGGCGACGGTTACCATTTTCCATCAAGTGGGCCATCAGTTGTTTGCCATTCTAAGTTGCATAAAAAAAATGCGCGGGCAACACCTCCGTACAGCAGTAGCCGCTTACCATCAAGCAAATCGAATGCTTCATTATTTACGACACAAATATAATTGATGACATCTACAGCCGAATCAATGTAAGTATTTATTTAAAAAAAAAATGTACAAATAAAATAGCATTTATTTATTGGACGGCCAGTGATCGTTCGCGCCAGTGGCACATACTTACACAGAACATCGAAGTGTTCATCGATAATATTAGCTACAGTATTCGCAAGCCCTCGGTGAAGGTTTAATTTGGAGCCAATACAAACACAGGCCTCGGAGCTAGACCCTTGTCGTCCGAACTTCTCAGTACTTAAGGGCCGCTTGATTGGGTACGTACGTGACCAGCAACTGAACTGAACACTACTCACCGAAAGTTCTCCGCCGCCGCGCTTACCTCAGATTGTTGTATCATATTTACTGGACAAGGACAAATTGAAACCGTCTGCCCATTAAATCCATGTACTATACCGATTATATTGTACTTGGTAAATAGAAACTGTCAAAAAGAGAAACAGACCTGTCGATTTACAATCACATTCACGTGATTATGGATTACATTTATATAACCAGTTGTTTTTTTCTTTTGATAAAGCCACCGTTTCTAAGAGGACGATGTAGTAGCCAGGAGCGCTCTTCTCGGTAATATATTAGTGAGGCCCAGAAATAGAGTCCCATACTACCATACTCCAAGCATGGCTTCAGCGCTTCTAATTGCAGCCTCGATGCACGAGGAAAGACCGGGTGCGCCCAGTAGTGGCCGGTGCACCAGTGCATGGACATCTAGTGTGCATGCCAATGAGAGCGGCGTATTACTCATATAAACTGCGACAATTTAATTGTTAATTTTTCTGTAAGCCTTGTCAACTGAGAAGGTATGCTATGTCCCGCTCCGCATGCTCGCTGACGTGGATGGCAGTAAGTAGGTCTGCGTAGTGTGTCCGAGGACGAGGTTGCACTCGACTGACGGATGTGTTCGCATTGCAGGTACTACCCGCCGGCGGCGCTGCACGCTCGCCACGAGCCGCTGTGAGCTCTCCGTCTAGCCTAATGAATAAAAATCATGTGTACATAATATGTTGGAACTTTGTAAGCAATCCCATGTTGCTCCCATGTGACTGAACTAATCTTATATATTAAATAATTGAGTTTTCATCCGTTGTTTTATTCAGTGCGAACAGCCGCGCTGAAGGGTATACGCAACCGTCGTAAAATCTGAGGCCCAGTGCGGTTCACGATTCTCGTCGTTAAATCGCATAATAAACTCATTTTTCATAAATAAATCACCCTCAGGATTCGGGAAAACATGCGAAATGAAGAATAGGTTTCTTTCATTTAAATTTAATATTCCAGTATTTTGTTGTTTCAAATATCTGGATATTACTTCAAAATAAGATGAAGCAACTCATATACTTTACACTGGCACTGGTTGTTATGGCGTGTAATGTGCATGAAGTAGGCTGGACAGCATCCGCCCTGCAGCGTGTTGCACCTACACCATTATTGCGCATTGCACTCCAGATCAGTGGAACGTCCCTAATTAGGTCATTGTGATACCATTCCAATAATTCTATCGATTCCATGAGCATACAGTCCAGTGATTTCCTTAATTGGATTACATTGTTTCATTATCCACATTGTACGTAGAATCGTCGATGGACGTTATTCAAATTATTAATTAAATAATTCCTTCGCTAATGTCCACTAATAAGCTTTAATTTTGGGAATAACTGAGCGTTAATAAAACCACATGTATACATTATATGGCTAAGATATACCTTGTTATTTCAGTGGACGAATTTAATGATATTGTATTCTAGTTATGATTCCAATAACACAAACAATTTATTTCATTTCTCTCGTCTTCTCGTCTGTATCCTCTCGATATTATTAGTAGGTTATGACCTATGCCCTAAACCTAATAAATATTACGTAAGCAAGCGCTGTATAATAGTTTAACATTATTGTGAGTGATTATTGCATTTCTGTATAGTGAAGAAGTACAAACATACTCTTAGACCTCTCCACTTTACTCGTTCTTAGTTTAGAACACCAGTGATTGTTATGTTTTTTTTCTATAGATGAAAATGGAATAGTACCTCCACCTGCACTAGTAGATTACGCCGGCTTGGTACCGACGAGGGATGGTCAATGAAGAAGAGGTTGAGCCTGTTGCCCATTCGCAACGAATTAATAATATGGCTGCTAATCTCCGTTACTAACAATTCCTTACCTCCCTGTACATTATATCCTTACTTAATATTACAAATGTAACATGGAATTTTTTTTATCTGTCACCTTATAGCGCCTTAACGACCAATCATTATGAAATTTGGTACAAACTTAGTATATAGGGGTTGGACAAGAATATGAGCTCTTTTTATGTAGACGAAGACACGTTAAAAGCTATTTAGACGATCAGTATAGACTGATAATGGTTTATTTTATAAATCGGCGTATATTTCATGCCCACCTCAGAATTGTCTGGTGCCCACCCCAAGATGTTAACAGAACTTTTGACTATGCGTACTGCTCATGTTTATAGGCGACGGTTACCATTTTCCATCAGGTGGGCCGTAAGCTTGTTTGCCATTATAAGTTGTATAAAAAAAATGTGTAAAGGCATATCTGAGAGTACATATTATGCTTATTTAAAGAGACACTCTCTCCTCCTTCCCCAGCCTCGACGTAAAACTTTTTTTTTTATTTTCTTTTTTTTTTTAAATACACAAAGATTTCATATCAACTCTAACTATATATATCAATCGATTCATAGGCAATTTTTTTAATACTAATTAATTTATTACTGCATTAGATTAAGCACAAAAGACTATCGTTCATTATATTTCTATACCACACCAGCATAATAAATAAGAATTGATTTATCATAACCAGAGTTGGTCAGCAAATGAAACTTACACTGACCGTTCACAGGCGGCGGCGGTGGTGACGGCGGCGAGGGGTGCGCGGGGTGCGCGGGGTGCGCGGCCGGGACGCGGCGCGGCCGAGCTCGGCATATAAATTGCCACCAGTTGGGGAAATTCCTGTACCTTTTTCCTCGTTGCGGCAGTTGTTTAACTCTCCAAATTAATTCCCTAGATCGCTGATCACTATACGCGTGAACCGGGAGACTCGGCTCGGCTCGACTCGAGTGCCAATGAGTGTACGTTGCTACACGTCACCTGTTTCTGCCTAACGTATACTAACACGTTACCCAAACACACGCCACCTCTGATAAGGCTACGTTTTTCGGTATAATCCGAAAACATTTAGCAAGACGAATTTATTTTTAAACTCACTTTAGAAATTATCAAAATTTTTGTTTATTTCTTTATTTTTGTGTGTGTTACACGCAAGTTTATGAGATTTTCTTACTAATTCTGTGTAAACCCATTTCGATAATTACTTTAGGTGTTATATTATTTGTATTAATTAGAATAAAATCCAACCTACATAGCTTTATTGAAATTTTACACATATTTATATAATTAGTTACTACGTATAGCTTGCAGCAGCGTCGCTAAGGCTACTTACAAAATTAATATTTGTTTACATATTCATAGTAATAACTAAATTATTCAAGTGTCTCTGATGCAAATTATAACGAATGGTAAATAGATGGAAATTTAGGTAAACACTTGTCAAAGCTGACACCGACAGATATAAACGACACTGTCTTTGTTTATTCTCGTGGAAATAATCAAGCATTCAATTAAATAACTAGCGGAACTTCTTAGTAGAAAGTGGATAGAAGATAACAAGGCGTACCAACCATAACGACTGTCTAGTGTCTGTCTCAACAAAGTAGTTACGCATCTCTTTAAATTCTTTCTAGTTTTATTTCACTTGCGCCGCTGAACTGGACTTTGTTCCACTTCATCATTAGGCACGTATTCTTCAAGTTATCATATTTTAACAAAAATTGCTCTCAAGAGCCATATACCTCCATCGACTCCCTGCAACATACTTGAGGTTGTAACTTCAGTTGATGATACCACCACTATGTTCACACACACAAACATAGGTCTCCTCCATATTGCGCCACAAAGTACGATCCTGCAACACTTATACTCAGGGACTCCTTACTACACTCCTGACATCATCATCTCGCGGGGATCTCCATCTTCATCTGCGCTACACACTGCGCTCACCTGCCGTACAAGAATCGATCTTTCTTCCCCATCGGTTATTGGTAACTCGACTTCATTATTACTAACACATTTTATTCAACATTTATAACAAAATCATTACGTAATTACCCTTCGCTTGTCGAGTCGTTTGTGAGTGACACCATTTCACCATCAATGTTAGTGCATGCATAATTGTTCGTGAGTTTGCCTGTAGTACTGGCACGGCTTGGGACAGGTCGTAGACGTCTACAACGTCTACAGGCTGAACGTCAACATGTTTACAATTCAAAAAAATATTTAGTGCTACTTTGGCAGTCGAAGTATTCTCGTAGCAGATGCTACGGAAATGTGCTACGCACGCTACACATGGATAGCGAAGCGTATTCAATGTAGCGCAGAATGCTACACATAATTATTTATAAATGTAATACGTTACGTCGTAGTGCATCGTAGCGTAGTATAGTAAAATTATAATATAACAGTACGCCATGTACCCTTTGCCCTTTTTCTCAGTGTACTCTATCCAAATGTTGTCTGGAAAAGATTGCTTAGCGATAAGACTGCCTTTTGTGTTCGTTGACGCTCTCCCACATAAAAAAACATATACCGTTTTCTATTATCGTGTATGATTAAGCAATTTAGGCGTCAAAAGACAACATTCAAACTCACTTTGAAATATGTAACATAAGTAAGAACGATATAATAAAATAATTATTACACTTTGAAATCTTGGCAAACATTTGAATGCTTCGCTTACTTTCACTGAGGTGTTTATCAAACTCCTCTCGTACTCAGTGTCAGTGGCCACTAGTGCTGAATCGTCGTGGGCCTGATTCATACTCGTACTAACATGTAATCTTGACTGCTGCACTAAGAATATTATTGAACAAATAACACAGTACGTGCTGTTTAAGAGGAAAATAAAATTATTATTATTATTCATCCTCCTGTCCTTATCCCCATTATTTCGAGTCGGCCCAATATGGTTTTATTCATATTACACAAAGCTTCGGCCTTGTTTCGGCTTTTGTTTTTATGACCGGCCATCTGTATGACGTCAACTCTTCTCGACTATAATATTTGTATTTTTTTTTTTTTTTAATTCAACAATAAGAAAAAACATAGCAAACTAACACCCGACAGAAGCACAGTCGTCTAGAGTTCTAGGCCTCAGGGAGAGAACCCGGCGTATCTAAGAACACCGCTTTCTACATCTTTCCTGGATGAGTGCTGCCTCGCGCCCGGCCCTCTGTGGTGTTGTTGATATTATAATTTGTTACACATATTTTTGAATCCTCCCGACTTACCGTCGGCCGGTGCATGTTCCCGTGTGCTCCTGAATAATATTGGTGGATGTTCAGTAATAGCCCGGAATGTATCAAGGGCCGGCCGCGCGGCGCGTCGCGTCGTGCCGAGCGGCGCCCGCGCTACCGACGCGCCCTAATTTTTTGTGCATAATTAAATCGGCAAGGGTTCGACGGGCTCATTCATTTTTAAATTCGTAAAAGCATTTCAATGGAGCGTGTGCCAGATACGTCGCCTTTGAAGTGGGGTATCAGTTTTCGCCGGATTTAGATTTCGCCTTTGTGCGTATGTCATCACTCGAGAGAACACTCCGCTCTCGACAAATGGGAGTGGACACTTTTTAATTTTATATTGTAATATATTTTTTATTTATTTTCACATAAAAAATACAATTAAAGTAACAGCATATGTGCGCGAGTGGCGTGTGTGTAATTGTGTGATTGTGTATGTATGTGTGTGTGCGTATGTGAAATCGATGTTTTTTTAGAAATAAAATGTTAAATTATCATAATAACAATTGTGATATACGTAGCAAAAGGGTCATGGTCGGACAGCACGTGATGCGACTGCTGGCCGCAGTCATTAGTCCCGTGTCCCGTGTCCCGTGTTCCGGGTGCCGGGCCCCGTGTCCGGGCTCCGGACAGGCGGACAGCGTCCGACAGCGACGCGACACGCCGCCTCCGTCAGGCGCCGTCACACCGCCGCCGAGACGAGGGTCCAACTCCTGCTCTCGCTGCCCTCCCTAATTAAATCACGCCCGTGCGTCGCTTAGAAAGTTGACAGTCTCCATTTAAGTCTCTGCGACGACTCAACTAATTGGATATATTATAAGTTCTGAAATATTAATATTAAATAAAACGACAGGCGCCACAACACAGATGATGTTACTTTTCCATTGTTTCATTTGTATCAATTACGGGCGATGGTTAACGATCCATCAAATGAGATGCCAGCTTTTTGGGCATGAAAATCAACGTCAATCGTGACATAGACTACTGTGAATAACCTCTGAATATACAATAATAGCCGTGTAGGTAGGTCCTGGCATAGAATAGGCCACGTCATCCTTTTACGTGAGTGTCGTAAGAGGCGACTAAGGGAGTTTATCGTAGTGGTATGGGCAGCAGCATCCTTCTCAAAACATCTCCAAAGCCTAGCTGTCAATCCGCCTGTCAAAACCCCCAACGGGGAGGCTTATGTTCAGCAGTGGACAATAAATAGCTGATACAACAACAACTATAACACAATCTAATCCTTTCTAAGCAAACGCATACACCAAATACTACGTACTACACGTCGCACTGAAGGGCGATACGGTAAGTTTTACGTTTAGGCCAAGTTACAAGTCAAGTGCACATTGAAATAAACAAACGTGCACTGTCTACCAGTCCCCTTCCCTCGATGAATAATTCGTGTACACGGGCACACTAAATCAAGTCGGCTATCGACGTTATTTATACAGCACTTACCTAGTTAGTAAATTATTAAGCTTATTTCAATCTTTGTCTATTTCGTATTTTGATACAATATTGCAACATTAATAGATATTTAAATTCATCTTCATTCCAATATTTTGTTAGTAAAATAAATTGAAATAACATTGCATATAATACTTATTGACTTGTGAATAATAGTGACTTGAACAACACTATTAACACAAAGAATAATTTTGTCTAAACTCACGCAGGCTAATTTGCAAAGCTAATGCTTAATAAAGAACTTTCCAATAAGACATATCTTGTTCTAAGATAAAACTGGAAGTAGTAGTGAGGAACTGAGCAGCGATAGTATTAATTACATCCGGAGCTGGAGCCGGGGCCGGGTGAACGCGTCATATTGTCTAGTTTGAATGTCTGCTAATACCGTCGCACGCACTCTCCCTCATAAGTCGTATGCAGGATCTCCTGCATATTTCCTGCGTGCTTTCTATCTATCTACCTGTACAAAGCCGGGGCGGATCGCTGGTTTGTTTATATTTTGACTAAATTGTATTGAAACAAACTATACCACGTGTCAGATCACAATGCAATGAGGACACGGCGACGTCTCAGCCACCAGCGCTGCACGGCCTATTTAAACTGACTGTTATATTTCTACAGTCAATTAGTGAGTATGCAGGAAAATAATTAAGAATACTAAACGTTACATGCTTCAAAGCATGTCGGTAATTACTTCAGTTACAAGCTGCATGGTAACATACAGTAGACTGATCTAAATCCTCCTCTAATTACATATTTAAATTCGGAGAGACATTTGTGCTTAGCAGTGAATGTTGAAAATTCTAACGACTTGATAAATAAATATAGAATCCCTGATAATCTAATAACAATAAACATTATTTGTTTAATTTTTAAGAATTCTTACGACAAACTAAATATATTTGTCGGATAAAGCTATGTTATATCAAATTAGAAATTGTATTTAGCTCGGAGTCTCCTTTATAATCAGTTTGGACTTTCACTTTGGACGTTAATGTAATACGAGGCGCGCTGCCGTCACACCAGCGGACAGCGAGTGCCGCAAGTGGCGTCAAGGTCGGCAGGGGCAGCGCGGACTATTTAGTTGCGAACATACTAATTCGTGCTTATTTAAAAATAGACTTAAATAACTTGAACATTCGACTAAAATTTCCTAAAATAAAAAAAAAAAACAACATGGCACAAACGTTCAGAATCATCCGCAAACGACGTGACGCAGCTTGTGAGAACTTGAATTGGCAACTAATCCAATAAGCAAGTTGATATAAATATAAACTAGCCCCGCTCGCCGCTAGTCGCTCTCCGCTTGCGTTCGCTACCCAGCGACCGACCTACAATCTAATTCACTTTTAAACTCGACTGAGTGTAGAGTAATTCTACTAAATTGAGTTCGGACCAACAAAGAACTCCCGCGAGCCGTTTATTTGCTATTGAGTTATCTCCGGCGCTCGTTTACTGTTTCTCGCTCTTCGTTTGATTGCGCTTATTGTTTTTTGTTGCATAATACGAATACAAATAAAGGATTAGGAAGGCGCTATTCAGGAAAATTGGGAGCTTGAATTTATGTCCAACGTAGATAATATAAATAATAATTTCTACATTGGTGACGTTTTTTTTTTTTTCCAGGCACTTGACCTAAAACTTATAAGTACTCATACAGTAACTGGGCAGGCTGATGTGTTGCATGACATATACTATTTTGACAACAAACTACCTGCTTATATACAAAGATGTTTACAAAAATTATCGCATTGCATTCATTTGAACAATTGAAAGCTCACATAATAATATATATATATATATCTTTTTGGAACGTAACAGATATATAAGCAATTAATATTAGATTAATTATTCACAGTTTATAAACTCAGGAGACTTCCTACGTGAACTACGATAAAAAGTACGTCATGTAAGTATTAAAATAGTATATTTGGTTATAAGTGCCTTTTATATGTTGGTAGTGCTTGTACGAGTACGTACAGGGGCGGCGACGGCGACGGCGGCGAGGCGGCGGCCACCGCCGGCGGGCTCATAAAAACCTAATCTTTATATTTTGTACGCAGAGTTATGGTGTCAACGGAGCGCCGTACGCCAACATCATCAGGCGCGGATTATTCGCCTCGCGCACTAAGAGGCTTACGTGAAATTTATGTTTGTTATTTTAATAGCGAGTGAGCGTGCAGTCCCCGGACGGCGGGTGCTCGAGCTCGCTTCTTGGCCTGCGGTCCGCTACCGCTATTGACTTGACACCAAGGTATATTAAAATAATATTTTATGTATCTTATCAGCCGTTAATTATCCACTGCAGAATATAGCCTCCCCCATAAGAGGGGTTTTGTCAGTAGTTGCCACGATTAGCAGGCTTGTTGACAACCGCAGTTTGGTATTTAGTGAATTTTTGAAGTGGGACGCCGCTGCCCATCCCTCGACGCTAAGCTCCCTTTGTCGCCTCTTACGACTCTCGCGGGATAAATGGAGTTACATAATACTGTTATGCATTAAATCAAGTAATTACATAATGTATTTACTAATATGGAGATGTGCTCCAGCAACATCGAATGCTTTTCCGCTACAGCGAACAATAATGTGGAAGCGCGCGTTCACGTCATGTCTAACGTTCTATGGTATAACAGCATCTATTTTTGAAATAACATCGACATATGAAGTGTTTTAGAAAAATTTTACGCGTAATATTATAGTAAGTATTCCTTGACAGGAATCATATTTCAACATTTTAAAAGTTATGCGAAAATAGAACTAACTCGACGTCATTCGAAAAAAGTTGCTTGATAAAAAAAATCTTATATCTTTCTCGAATCCAAATTGGGACTCGGTCGGATTAATATTATTATTTATTAAAATAATATGCTAGCTAGGACAAAGTTGCGAGTGATTCGCAACATCGCGTAACCAGGATATATTGATTGACCGGAATAAACAGCAACCTACGTTCTTCTGTATAACAAAGTTCACAACGATTGGTTGAGCCGTTAACGCGTCAAGAAGTAAAAAACAAATAAATTTACTATCAAATGTATTAATACAAATATTAGGTAGGATTACCTTAAGATACCAAAAACAATCTCAATTTCAGTCTTGAATATGAGAATTCTACATTTTATTTTATTTATTTATTTACACTTTATTGCACCGAGTAAAAAGAGAAATAACAAATACAGTAAATATTAATGAGAAGTGATACAAAAGGCGGCCTTATCGCTAAGCAATCTCTTCCAGACAACCTTTGGGTAGAGGACATTGAGAAAAAGACAAAGAGTAGGACATTAAATATACTTATACACAATCATTTAATTTTGTCGAGACCCCGAGTAGCATGCTATCATAATATGTTGCAGCACTGTCTCTAAACTTCATTGCGAATAAAACTAGTTGTAATTTAAACTGTTGATAATAAAACGAACTAGGGCACGCTGAACGGAAAGTTGCCACCGGTCGAGCGCTGTCGAGAGTAGTGCGGTGCTCGGCTCGCGCGCTGCACTTGGCCGCACGCTGACCAAACATTTGGTTATTTGTATCATTCTCAGTAACAACGTGACCGTGTGTCACTAATGCCGACTCTCCGTCCCCAACTCATGGCACTGACTCGGAAATAGTGCTCTAAAAGTAAACGAAATAAAATAAATGTATTCTTCAATATCAGGCTGATGTGCCGTAGGAGAGGGGTGAGGGGTGAGGGGGGTTCCGAGCAGAGCTCGCTGCGAATCTTTATAGTTAATTCCTGGTTAATTCGTCACGATGGACTAATTGACCTGAATGTCTTTACAATTAGGCCAGCGTACACCAATAGCGCAAGCAGGGTTAATGTTTAATTTATATTCACACAAATCAACCGCAAAACACTGTCAGTACGTTTGTTACAGGAATCTATGAGGTCAGAGACTAAAAAACAGATACAATTTCTAAAACTGATTATTTTGGTGCCTATTGATTTTTTTTTTTTTTTTTTTAATAGGTGATAATGGAATGGTCACTTCACCCGCGCCACCGGTATACACTGGCGGAGCATCAGCGAAGGACGATTTTTTTTTTTAGGGTGAACTACGTGAAAGTCGACCTAACAGGGCATATTGCTATCAATGGGACTGTCAAACTCCATTAACAATCCCTTTTCCCCCAAGATGTACCATACCGTCTGCACGCACATATACGTACATTTGTTATGTGCGTGGTCATGGTAGTCCACCAGGAACCGAGCTGGCCGACAGTCGGCAGCCAGACCAGTCAGCTACACCGACAAGTCATCCTTCAACATTTAATTAAAAGGGCAATCGAATCGACTGCCGTGAAATTTGAACTCCACTCAAACTGTTTATTAGAAAATGGCAAATACTTTAGGAACAATGAGCCCGCGCCGAATCTTAATTAAAGCATCCATTACAATGCGATTTATTAAGTGCTCGTACACGGCTCCGTCTTCACGATTTTTTGTATATTATTATATTTACATAATAATATACAAAATGACATTTTGTTGAAGATACATCAATCGAATGAACAACTTACACTTGTCCAACTGCGGACCCGAGTGCCGTGTCATTCAGTAGTAACTAAAGAAAAAATAACTTTAAATTGACTTTTACTATTTGATGTAATATTAATTATAATTAAGGCTCTTGTAACACGTTACGATGGCGTACATCGTCACAAGCAAAGCTCTACACTCTTGTCCGTATATTTCATTGAAATTTGGAAAATGTTGTTAGAAATGTCCGGATAGTATTAGTCATGCTGAAGCTGCAGGTGTATTATGAACACAGCGGAACACTATTGAGACTGATTCGGTTACGTTCTTAAACCGAGGTTCTATTGATTGTTTGTGCGTATTTAAATAACATTACAATGTATATAGATAGCTATACGTACGTACTAACTACCCACAACTATATCTGACCTCTGAACCAAATTATTGGTTTTAACACTTAGCAACATTTCGTAACAAAATTATAATAATAATTCATGATGAGGGTTAAATGTCCTTTATGTGTTGCGTGGTCGGTCACATGGTATTTGAAATATTTTGTAACATTTCACAAGTAATTTAGCAGCGCGGGTTAACATGTGTGTGCGGGGCTCGGTGGGCTCCGGGCGGCGGGCGCGGAGGGGGGTACGTGTGTGCGTGTGGTGCGGGGCGCGGGTCACTAACTACATTCCACGTGACCCTCATCACTCCACACAAATGTAATTTGCCAGCGGCCACCCGCACACCACCGCCGGCACCTCCATTTCGCGGCTCCTGCAGTACAGCCACCAGCCGCCAGCCGCCAGCCGTCAGCCGCCAACCGCCAACGACCACCACAACGTGCTCTTCTCACCTACACTACGCGTCCATTAGTAACAGCTGGACGCGCCATGACAGTTGGGAAAATGTTTAGTTTCACCGGCAGAACACTTCGTTAAAAGGATGCTAATGTTTTCTATTTCATCGGGTTACGCTAGAGACGTAACTGTGTGATGCTGCCTCGTAAGAGAGCTAAACTAAAAGGTAATATTACAATGTTCAATGGTTTATTCGAATCTACCTTGTATTTCGTATAGTGGCTGGTGAGTGCCAGTGTGTGCGCAGAAGAATGAAGGCGGAGAGGTAAGTGGCTCCAAGACCGAAGAGGTGACTCGATCCAATTAGCGATCGAGAGCGAGCTCATCCTGCGCGCTCGCTTTGTGAATAGTCGCACGCTAACTAGCCGCGCCCGCCCGCGCCCCGCGCCCCGCGCCCCGTGCCCTGCGCCCCGCGCCCCGCGCACCGCTGCAGCGTGCAGCGGCCTAATAAGATGCCTCTCGATGTCAAGTGAACTATTGGCTTACACTAGCTCCACTAGCACCACTCACCATTATCAACGAAATCCGTACTTTGTTTTTATATCTACCCTCGGGCGTAATTAGCTAGACTTGTTAATTTTTTTTTTTAATTTCTTTTACTGCAACATTCGTTAGGTACCAATATAATAAAGGTAGGAATAATACTCAATTCTATTTTATAATAATAGGTACTGTGCTTTTACTATCTACACGTCAAGACTTTTATGAGACAGTAGAGAGAACCCAGTGTCCGCAATCCTACTTCAATAAAAGTGATCATACAGATACAAGGAGACAATATTTAATTTTTGATAAGATTCGGGGGTTAAGAATTTACGAAAAACTTTCACAAAAATAATAAACGAATCATTCAGAACTTTTTTATTGCAATCTTATACAACATTATACGAGTACAATGCGAGTTCTTAATCGATATTTAAACGATTCGAAGGACGAGCCTTAAACAGCGGCGAAAACAAAAACATTGAATGTACTTAAATATAAGAGGCGCGTGTCGGCGTCGGAGCGCCGACCGCGGCCGCCGCGCCGCATCCACACCGGCGGCGAGGCGCGCCGCTCAACTGTTCCCGGGCGAAATTGAATGAAATGCAAATGAATGAAAATGATATTCGTAATAAATTCAAATGAAGGCGGCTCGCTTTAAATTCAATTTTTGTTAGCAGCTCTCGTTATTAGCATGAGAGCGGCGCGGCACGGCGCGGCGTCCGTCACGATGTCTCAAGGATTCGATTTTAATACTTCTCATTGTAGTGCCAAGTTAATATAACAACTCACACATATAGATTTTTTTTTATTTTTATTGAAAATATATATTTGTGATTTGATAAAAATTTAATGTAATCATTCGTAATTATCTGAACCAACTCAAACATGAAAGTTATTTTACATGCCTAATTCAAAGTGTTTAGTAACGTAAACGCCATGTTACATGGAGGCTGTTTAATTCTGTAATATCGTCATAGTCATAGAATACTGACGGATCTGACAAAGATTACATATATAGATCCGTCAGTATTCTACGACTATGACGATATCCTTGCTGTATCCTGTGCGACTTCGCACGCCTAAGTCAGTGTATAAAGTATATGTTACGATATAATCTATTCGTGTTCTAAATTTCATTTAAATCAGTGTTTTTTTTTTTTTTTTTTAATAACCCCATAATGTACTCTCTTGGAAAAACCTCAACAGGAAGCTTATTCCATAACCTGAGTATTTTTTTTTCATCATTTAGACTGTAAGGTATGGGGATGAACTCTCTGCCAATGGCGAGCTGTACAACAAAGTTTCTTATTTATAATATTAATATAATTTAACTACTACATAACAATACTCGTTCACTAAATTATTACCTATCCTATATATAATTAAAACCGAGACCAGATAGTACAACTCCTTGAGAGGGCTGTGTAATTGTTAAAGAAGTAAAGTAACATATATTACAATAAATTCAAGATTCTAATGTAAATTGTTGAAGTAAGATGTCTATACATATAATAAGCATACATCATTAAGGTCCACAGTACCGTAAAATAATTATTATGAAATGTATAGGTAGCTACGAGTATTTATAATGTTCTCATTCACTTTGTCTGTCGCAAAACAGCATAAAACGTATAGGATGACTTTATGATCTGAAAAGAAAAAATATATTCAAATAATGTTTTCATCTCAGAACAGAAAAAAAAAATTAATCCATTGTTAAGTTGCTGTGTCCAATAAACGAACTATATATTACTGCTCAAAAAACAAGCGAATTCAGTTGGGAATACACCTGTAGACGAAAATAACGACATATTCGTACATCGGTTAAATTAAAATTCTAAATGTTTCTTCATTCTCCACAGTACTGTATGAACAAACTATTCACTTAAGCAAGTTTATGTATTGTGGAGACAGATGGTTGAACTAGGAAAACCTGTGCTACAGCCACCAGGCCAATCGATACGTTGTAAATGTGACGTGTATACAAAATTATAGATTTTAAGCAACCGCCTCTGAGTAATTCATATCAATAGCAAAATGAACAGTGTAGTTGCAAAAAATCACACGAATTGAGAACTTCGTTCTCGGGAAGAGACGGGAATTAACACGATTATTTATATAAACTGTGACAATTTACCAGAGTTTCTGTTTAATTCCCGTGTCTTTTATGAACCGTGCAACGCGAAAATCTACAAGTTGTTATAGTGTGGACCGTAAAGTGATAGTGCAAGATCGGTACGAGTATACCGTGAGGAATGTTTCAAGCGAGAGCGGTATGATGCGGCCGGCGACGGGGCGCAGCGGCTGCTTGGCGCGCTCCATGAACACGAGCAGCGAGCGCTGGAAGCGCAGCGGCGTGCCCAGCCACTGCATCGCGTACAGCGACTCCACCATGCGGTCGCTCTGCCGCGCGCACACCGCCACCACACGTTAACACTCCACTCCACTTCTACTTCAATGGAACTAGTTACGAGTATAATACACCACACACACGCACGCACACACACACACACACACACACACACACACGCGCGCGCGCGCGCGCACGCGCACGCACATGCACACGCACACACACACACACACAGACTGCAATATCATCATCATCATGTCAGTCGTTAGCTGCCCACTACTAAATGTAGGCCTCCAATAATACGAGTACCTATATAAATATAGTAAATATTTATTGGGCATTTTACACAACGCCATCTAGTCCCAGACTAAGCAGAACTTGTAAGTAGGCATAAGACAACTTATAATTGCTAACAAGTCGTTAAAGAGTGATTAACTCTATCTTTTGTTCAAGTGCAATAAAGATTTTTTTTTCTTATTTCATATATTTATTGCATTGTTCATTACGTGGATATAATTATTCTTCATTTTATGCTTTGGCTCATTTCAAACACACACACATACATACATATGGTCCGCTATTATCAACCACGTATGTAATACTTTTTTTTTATATATATATAAGAATACTGTTAATGGACCTCGACTTTCACTTCGTTCCCGTAGTAGCAAAACAGCAGCAGCTCGATGAAGATGCACATGATGAACAGCGTTATGGAAGCAAACTCGATGCTCAGCACGTTCAGCTGCAAGCACAATACAGCCCTCATATTATTTCACGGGCAGATTACTTCATTTAGGTTTCGAATCCCCAGATAAACTATAAGCATAACTCTGTCCATCGCTCGCTTAGCTACTTTAAATCTGTTGACTAGTATTGTAAATGTCCGCGGTGCGGCATTGTATGTCATGATAAGTAGGTACGAGTACCACTGTATGTACACTTTAGGCCTTGTGCTATTGACGACGAAAATACTTGAAAGTTTTTTTTTTTTTTTTTTTTTTTTTTTTCATCAACCGCACAGCCCAGCTGTATTCGCCTCTTGGCTTCTCCCTCTAAATTGTTCATCCCTGGCTGGAGCGAGCGTTCACACTACTCGTACATGATGCTCAGCTATTATTTTCGCGTCGTATTTGTTGTAATTATAATCTATTCAGTATGTTGTCGTTCAAACAGCAATCTATAATTTCCTACAGAGAAGGCACAACAGAGACTCACTTACGACCTTAACTGGCATATATGTACATATTTACTTACGCTTACAAGCTTATAGGCAGCCATACATAAAGTCCATCCACCAATAGCAAACTGTATCAGTATTACTGTACCAAAAATATCTTGCAATATCTTACTTGTGCTAAAATAAAATTATATTCAACTTTAATAACAGTATTGCTAGCTTTAAATTGATGTATTTTTTTTTTTTTTTTTTTTTTTTTTTTTTTTAAAATAAACGTACCTGGTTATTTTCTTGTAATGCGTTAAGCACTCTATAAATAATTTCCAAAGAACTGCCTCATATTTTTGGTTCGGTTCTTTCTTAACAATAGCACGTGCTCTGTCAGGTAATATCTCTATGTTCATTCTATAAATAATTGAAAGTTAATTATTGTTATTATTTTACTTTATTTATTTATTTTAATTCAAATAACTAATTGAATGATAAGACAATAGGAAAATAATGTGGAACAGGAGACTTACCGCAGTATTTTCAACTGTGTTTGACACTGATAAAGGATGGTCGCTATGAAAGCGTCCATGGTTGTGTTCGCTATGCCTTCCAGCGAAGTCGCGTAATACGAGTACAACAGCACCAGAAGGAACCTGCAATAGCTCTCAACTCAACTCGATCGACAGTGAAATATACATATAGGTGGAAGCAACAACACAAAACTGAGCCACCTCACAATCAATCAATCCCAATTTATAAAACTAAATGCACAAGCTGTTCCATATATTATTTAGCAAACTTTTTATTTTATCCGAGCAGTAAGTACTTTATAATATTCTCAATATCGTGTATAATAGTATATTTTATATATGTGTAAGTATATTTGTTAATTATATATATTTATTAATTTATACATGTAATTTTAGTATGTATGTATATCAATAATTACTAGCACCGCACTCGAGTATTCTGACATTTGCCTATGGTTGACTGGGAGAATCTTTTTTTTTTTTTTTTTTTTTTTTTTTTTTATTTTTTTTTTAACATTAAATCCGCCATGTACACATATATGTACTAATGAATGAACATATAAGATTGTGTTTAAACACTTAATGATTACTGACTTGTATTATAAACTTGTTTGCCACTCATAGGACGCCCTGTTTTTATGTTAAATATTTGTTACCTTATTCTGGAGTGATTGTAATCTATTCCGGCCCAGAAGGGAAAATCTACCGGCCGTCCGTTAGCATATTCCAAGATCGGGAACACGATCCACAGCGTGCAGGTGATGAAGGCGGTGCCGGTGTAGACGCGCACCAGCCGCGCGGCGCGTACGCACGTCGTCGACAGCAGCTGCGCCTGCTTCTCCGACACCTCGTTATACAAACGATCTGGAACATTACCACATTATTGTTATCTACCTTTTAATATACATATACACTTGTACTTCATGCTACTGTATTTTAGTTGAATTATTTATATGTCATTGTTTATTTTATTTTTTTTTTATTTATATATATATATATATATATATATATATTGTGTAATAAAAAGTTAAATAAATAATATACCGCAGTTTTGTTTTAATGATTGTTCGATCATTAAATTCCCTTTGTCGCCTCTTACGACACTCACAGGGAAAGGAAAGGGTGGCCCATTCCATGCCGGGACCACATGGCAACTATTGAACGGGCATTTCACGAGCCCGACAGTTCACGACAGAGTACTCATTATCTACCTAGAACATTCCTGAGATTGTACTTCGATTTATAAGTAATCATGCATTCCGAGTCGATTCAAATAATTGTAAATAAATCAATAAAATAATAATAAACCGCACACCGTCAAGTCCCGTGATCATCTCGTCGATGCGCTCTGCGTCCACATGAAACACTATTTGTTTCGTGATAGATGTCACGTGGCACAGCAACAAGAACATCACCCGCGCCAACTTGTCCATGTCAGTTTGCTCCTGTGCGTGAAGTATGCAGGTGCATTATATACTTGACATCGATATGTAGGCCACCGTGTGCTATCCGGGGGAAAATGGATTATACTACAACCCTAGTACTAATAATATACCCTATCAGGTCAACCTTCTCGCGGTTCCCCTTGGAAACCATAGTGATCGATTCATTGTTGAATTTGTGACGATGGGCTGACTGACCTGCATCATCTTCACTTATCATTCCTCACTGGTGCCCTGCCAGTGTATAACGATAGCGTAGGCGGGGTTACCATTCCATTATCATCCATTAATTAAAAACAAAACCTGTGATATCCAAAATAAGAATCGTCAAATGTAAGTTGAACTCACTCGCCAAGTGACTCTTAAAACGTTTTTTTTTTTTTTTTTTTTTTTTTTTGTTTTCCTTAGATTAAGGAATATTTGAATAAATTGAGTACTCGCCATTGCTTCTAAACATACATCGAAACATCAAGAAAAAAAAAATCAATAAAAATGAGAAAAAAAAACCATATCAATTATTTCTATTGCAAAATGTGTGAGCTAATATATATATATATATTTTTTTTTTTTTTTTTTTTTTTTTTTTTTTTTTTTTTTTTTCCTAAACTTAAAAATGGCTAATGCCTACCCTAAAAAGACGAAGCCAAAAGAAGAAAAAATCAACCTTAACAGTACCTGAACTAGTATACACTCGTATGAATCGAGTGTTGGTAGTGTGATTGCGTGAATGCAATATAACAATATTGTTAACCATCATATTTTATTTGTTTATAATTACCTGATATGCGTAAACGCATTGCTGCAGCAAATACGCAGTCATAAGGGCGAGGGCAAAGTATCGGTACGCGTGATGCAGCCAGCGCAGCAGTGGCGGGTACCCGTCGCCGCCCGCCAGCCGACAGTATCCGCAGCAGCGCAGGAAGCGCAGGTGCAGCGCCACGCAGCTGCCCGCCAAAGACCTGCTCGGCGGAAGCAACAACCAAATATCAGAATTCGTAAGAGTCGGTCAAAACACCTATGTACTCAACTATTAAAACAGCAAAAGAAGCAGCAGTGTTTAAAGTCATCTGTAACTAATTTTAAACATAATGGAACATTACGGCAGTAAAAGTCCCATTTTTTTTTTTTTTTTTTTTTTTTTTTTTTTTTTTTTTTTTTTTATGTCCTAGATATAAAATAAAGTAATTACATAGTTAGAATCTGCTGCCACGAGTGACAACCGATAGGGTATTTGTGAAATAACCAGATCATTACTCATGTATGAATACTACATTGGTCGTTTCAATTATAATGTACACGTAATTATAATGTACCGTGACGGCGATGAAACAGTTGCCTGTTTAAATCTTAATAAGCACCTATTAAGCGAGGCGATTATTAAGTTGTTTCGTATGTACAAGATATTCACGATACATTTGACCTGCCAGAATTCCAGTACTGCGCAGTACAACGTACCTCCATATAACATACTAGCCACCCGCCCCGGCTTCGCACGGGTGCAACATTTGTTTGTGTAAAGTTTAAACTATTCAACATATTTTAGTTAAGTTGGAATTTTCTTTTACGTCTAGTTTAGTGTTTGCATCTAGTTTATGTTCTAATTTTCTTGTTGTTGTTCAATATGCTTGAATATCATTTCAATTAGAAGCACTTATGTATTGTTAACTACCTTAAACAAAAAAAAAAAAAAAAATAACAATAAAATAAAAAAAAAAAAAAACAAATATGGTAAAATTTAATATTTAGCTTACATGGATGATATTTTCACCATATTTTGAAAACAAAGCATAACTTAATAACTACAGACCTAGGACTGTAATTTTTAGGATTTTTGTTAGATAATAGGTCTCACTACCCCCCATTACCCGTTGATCCACTACTTACGGGACACCCTGTATAAAAATCGAATTATGAATGTAATAATAAATCATTATTTATAATAATTAGGCAAAGAGATAAGTTTAGAGAGAAATGGCGTCTCAGAATTGGCCCCGACGACAAATATGAGTATTAGTAACAGTTATAAACAATATGTAACATCTGATTTATAAATCACTAGTACGTACTAATTACAAGCCGAGAAAGGGCCGGCTCTTGAATAATTGATCGATGGGAGTGACTTAGAAAATGTTCTAGTACTATAATTAAACCCTATATCTCGGTGTCTGTTTGCATTGAGATATGTATTTGATTTACGGCTGTTTTGCTAATATATATATATATATATATATATATATATATATATATATATATATATATATATATTTCTCTTCGTTTCCATCGTCTTTGTTAATTTCATTCATCTCGTGCCGAAACTGGAACTCGTGCCTGTTGCGGTTGTGTTTCACGCAAGTGCACCGTGCTCGCACGCACATCTGCATAGCTTTGTTGAATTTGTTCATCTGATCTTTGTGCTCTTCTATCTTACATAACTCTAGATTTGATTGTTCGACGACTCAAATTTGACTCTTTGCCTCTTGCTGGCATTGTTGACTGTACTAATATACTGACTGTATGTATTTCTTTGCTTTTTATTTGACTTATCTTTCACATTAATAAAACACGTATGTTTCTGTTTTTTTTTTTTTTTTTTTTTTCATAATATGTTAAGCATCATATACTCGTATACAGGTAATGGTTCTGGTTTTCGGCGTGGTTACGGTACGGCAACTGCTTCGGCTCAAGTAACAGATGATATAATAGCCCCGTCTGATTTAGGAGAGAACATATTATTGATATTGCTCGATTTCTCAAGAACATTCGATTCTATAAACATTGATCTTTTATTGGCAAAAATAGTGTATGTATTATGGCATATCAGTTGAAACAAGAAAATGGTTTGCATCTTTTCTAATAGATCGTCAGCAGTACGTTGTAATAGAAGGGGAGCAGAAAGAAATACAGTCGGAAACGGTAAGAGAGATAGGGCACAAAATCGCTCATAAATGGTAAAGGACCTCCACCTCCAAAAGTTCGCAGCCAAACAACGCTGTTTTAATAGCGTTGTGTTCATGCGGTGAGTAAAGTTTCCACTTCAACCTTGGAGAGGGGTTGTGCCGATATTAGAGGGACCAGCGTGTTTTAATATTGTCTTCGTGTTGGGCAGGCGCGAGGTGCCGACGCGGCGATTAGGGAGACCCGGAGAAACAGTTGCTCAATGCTGCCCGCAGGTTGTTGGGTTTCCGAACCCGGGGATTACTTAATCTCCGCCCTCGGAGGCTGAACCGCCGCCTGTGCATAATCCCTGGTGTAGAGGTCGTGCCGGAGGAGGAGACCGGAGAGGACCCCGCTACAGCATCAGTGGAGGGACCAGGGGCCCTTTCGACCGCCGTGTTGGTAATTTGCACAACCTGTTTAGCGCGGGGACGGAGTGGAGACCACTTTGTTCCTTTGATAACAGAACTTAACTATTACTTTATAGCAAGTTAGAGTATATATACATATATATATATATATATATATATATATATATATATATATATATATATATATATATATATATATATATATATATATATATATATATATACGACACACAGCGGCACCCTCATCCACATTTAAATTGAACTTCTGCAATATCAGAGGGATTCATTCTAATATCAACGCAATTCACCACCATCTCGAAACTGCAGAGCCGACTCTGTTATTCCTCACCGAGACGCAGATCTCATGTCCGAATGATTGCTATACCCCGGTTACAAACTTGAGCATAAATGAGCTTGTCATACCGAGATTTGTATGTATATCCGGATCGACATCTGTTATCACCGTCTCCATGGCCTTGAAGACAGGGACCAGTCGGTATTATGGACACGTGTAGATTACGGGAGCCATACTTGTATTTACGCGTGTCTTTACAGGTCTCACAGCGGTACTTTGGACAATTTTTTTTTTTTTTTTTTTTTTTTTTTTTTTTTTTTTTCCAAAGATGACGTCGCGTTACTGTCGTGCTAAAACATCAAGAATGTGGGGGCCTCTGCCCCCGATGTGTCGGCGGGCGCGTCGGCAGGCACCGAAGCGCTGGTACGCCCGGACCGTTCCGTTCCGTTCCGTTCCGTTCCGTTCCGTTCCGTTCCGTTCCGTTCCGTTCCGTTCCGTTCCGTTCCGTTCCGTTCCGTTCCGTTCCGTTCCGTTCCGTTCCGTTCCGTTCCGTTCCGTTCCGTTCCGTTCCGTTCCGTTCCGTTCCGTTCCGTTCCGTTCCGTTCCGTTCCGTTCCGTTCCGTTCCGTTCCGTTCCGTTCCGTTCCGTTCCGTTCCGTTCCGTTCCGTTCCGTTCCGTTCCGTTCCGTTCCGTTCCGTTCCGTTCCGTTCCGTTCCGTTCCGTTCCGTTCCGTTCCGTTCCGTTCCGTTCCGTTCCGTTCCGTTCCGTTCCGTTCCGTTCCGTTCCGTTCCGTTCCGTTCCGTTCCGTTCCGTTCCGTTCCGTTCCGTTCCGTTCCGTTCCGTTCCGTTCCGTTCCGTTCCGTTCCGTTCCGTTCCGTTCCGTTCCGTTCCGTTCCGTTCCGTTCCGTTCCGTTCCGTTCCGTTCCGTTCCGTTCCGTTCCGTTCCGTTCCGTTCCGTTCCGTTCCGTTCCGTTCCGTTCCGTTCCGTTCCGTTCCGTTCCGTTCCGTTCCGTTCCGTTCCGTTCCGTTCCGTTCCGTTCCGTTCCGTTCCGTTCCGTTCCGTTCCGTTCCGTTCCGTTCCGTTCCGTTCCGTTCCGTTCCGTTCCGTTCCGGTCCGTTCCGTTCCGTTCCGTTCCGTTCCGTTCCGTTCCGTTCCGTTCCGTTCCGTTCCGTTCCGTTCCGTTCCGTTCCGTTCCGTTCCGTTCCGTTCCGTTCCGTTCCGTTCCGTTCCGTTCCGTTCCGTTCCGTTCCGTTCCGTTCCGTTCCGTTCCGTTCCGTTCCGTTCCGTTCCGTTCCGTTCCGTTCCGTTCCGTTCCGTTCCGTTCCGTTCCGTTCCGTTCCGTTCCGTTCCGTTCCGTTCCGTTCCGTTCCGTTCCGTTCCGTTCCGTTCCGTTCCGTTCCGTTCCGTTCCGTTCCGTTCCGTTCCGTTCCGTTCCGTTCCGTTCCGTTCCGTTCCGTTCCGTTCCGTTCCGTTCCGTTCCGTTCCGTTCCGTTCCGTTCCGTTCCGTTCCGTTCCGTTCCGTTCCGTTCCGTTCCGTTCCGTTCCGTTCCGTTCCGTTCCGTTCCGTTCTAGTTCTATTCCTATTCAGTTTCGTTCAGTTCCGTTCTAGTTCGTATCGTTCAGAATATTGAATATAATTAAATATATTCAATATTCTGAGCAAGATACGGTCTTCCAACATTAGTACTATCGATGGCCACTAGATGTCGCCACTGAAATTTAAAAGTAACAAAACTGGCCACAAGATGTCGCATATAAAGTAATAGTGCAACCAACAACCACAAGATGTCGCCTGTGAAAGTTTACAAGTCGCTATAATTTTTCCTATGATTCTGTTTGGATATTTGATTGAAAACTAATGTAACCTCCGGTTAGGTTTAGGTTAGGTTAGGTTAGGTTAGGTTAGGTTAGGTTAGGTTAGGTTAGGTTAGGTTAGGTTAGGTTAGGTTAGGTTAGGTTAGGTTAGGTTAGGTTAGGTTAGGTTAGGTTAGGTTAGGTTAGGTTAGGTTAGGTTAGGTTAGGTTAGGTTAGGTTAGGTTAGGTTAGGTTAGGTTAGGTTAGGTTAGGTTAGGTTAGGTTAGGTTAGGTTAGGTTAGGTTAGGTTAGGTTAGGTTAGGTTGGGGTGCTGGGTCGGAAAACCTCCAAGAGTGCCCTGGCTCATTGTACGGTCACTTGTCCTGGTGCGGATACGTCCGGCGGGAACGGTGGCTGACAATGGCTGGGGCCTGGTGCATCCTGGGCAACGGCGGTAAGTGACTTCTCGCTATTTAGAGATCTCACTTACCGACGGCTAATCTTCCGACGCCGCGGGTGGGACGAGTTCGTGACGCACTATTTGTGTTGCGGATTTGCCTGACTCGCTCTTCGTTTTCTTTCGTCTTCCTTTTGTTATTCTTCGTTTTTGTTTTGTTTGTTTTATTTTTGTTTTGAGTCTTTACTGTCGTCTTTTCTGTCTTCTGTTTTCTTTCTGTCGTTTTGTTTTTTCTATCATTTTTCGTTTTCAATTTCCTTTCGCCTTTCACGGGACCTCCCCCGTTAAAAAAAGGAAAACATGAGAATGGCCAGTCGCAAAACTGAATTCCCCAGGGCGGTACCGTCGGGAGACGGAGAATCCGCCACCACCGCACCGGTTCAGCCGGGGGTGGTCAGCCCCGTGTATCTGGGGGGGGGCAACGGAAGGCCAGAGGGGAGTAGGAGAAGATGTTGTTGTGAGAGGAGAGATAGTGAAGGAGGTGGGACTGGAGACCAAAGTGGTCCCGGTAAGAGCTCGCCGGAGTATGGAGATCGATCCGGCTATGGACGATGAATTGTCCATGCTTGCCCGCGAGATCGACAGCTCACTTTCGCGGTCGACTTCGTGTGCAAGTATGTTATTCAGTGAGGATGAGGACTTTTTGGAGCGTCCTCGCTCCAGGCGCAAAAGGCGCCATTCGAGAAGTGATGAGGAGTCGTCAGTTGTCGAAAGCGACTCACAAACCTCGGCTAAGAGGAAGGGAAAGGCTGGGAAGGCAAAAGCCCCCAGCAGCGCAGAGCAGTTCCGTGTCGCTCTGTACGAAGGAGGAAACACCGTTCCGCCCAAGGCTATTTCACCTAAGGCCACGGGCCGATATGCAGGACTGTCGCAGGCGAGGGCCGACCTTGCCGAATATGTCGATAGAGAAATGGAGAAAGAGGCCGCAGAGGCCGTTGCCGGCACTTCGAAACCAGTGACTCGCCATTACAACATATTCCCCGTGGAGGAAATTAAGCGAGCAGACGTCGTCGGAGCCGAAATGGATGAATGTGCCAGAAACGTTTTGGAGGCCGTCAAAAAATCTGGCCACTTGAAGGGTACGATTATAAAGACGATCAAAGAGAATATAACGACCATCCGCAGAAACACGGAGTGGTTCGTTGACCGGACGAACACGGCCGAATGCGCTGATCTGCGCAAAGACAACGCCCGGTTGGAGGCTGAATTGAAGGAGCGGCAAATTATGTTGACCGGCATCCGCGAGGAGTCGGTCAGAAGCGCCGTCGAGATGAGGGCCCTTCGCAAGGCAGTCGCTAACGCCCCAAACGCGAAAGAGGTGCTCGAGCTTAGAGCCGAGAGGGAAAACCTCGAGCGTCAGGTTCAGTCATATGTCGACGAGACCATAGACCTGAAGAGGAGATTGCTGGAGCAGAGCGTTGAGCTCCGCAAGCTTAAAAACCAGCTACAAGAGCTGCAAGCCTCGTCAGTGCCGCAGCGTGCGCCTGGTGAGGCTACCAAGGACAAGACATGTGCTGCACCGGCCCCTATACAGCCGGTCGCGGCTTCTCCAGATGAGAGCCTGGAGGCGAGAATTGTACGGCAGATCGGAGACATGTTTAATGTCCGACTTGCCGCAATTGAGGAACGGCTCGCACAACCCGGCAAGAGGAAGCCGGCACGCAATGCGAAAGCCGCAAGGAGTGCCTCGCAATCCGCTCCGCGAGCACCGAAGGCACCAACCCAGAGTAGGGACCGGGCAACTCAACCGGTTCCAGCTGGCGATCCGGGCACGAGTCGCGCCCCGCCGCTGTCCGCTAGTACAACAACGGAGCAGTGGACGACGGTCGTTCGGCGCGGCAAGCGTCGGAAGAAGACCCCAGCGAAGGAGGCCCCCGCCAGTCAGGCGGCACAAGGGAAGACGGCGCCTGCCACGGCACCGGCGCCGAAGCCAAAGAAGAAGAGGAAGAGAAGATTCCGTCTTCCGCGCTCGCAGGCAGTCGTTATCACTCTGCAGCCCGGCGCGGAAGAAAAGGGTATAACCTATGCGACAGTGTTCCGAGAGGCCCACAGCAAGCTCTCACCGACCGAACTCGGAATCACCGATGCCAGGTTCAGATTAGGCGCCACAGGGTCGCGTATACTGGAGGTGCCAGGCGCCGATTCAGGCGTCAAAGCAG